>NC_135881.1:165916486-167116486 GCF_964194155.1 Cetorhinus maximus | reverse complement strand
TTTACCTTGGTTGGCTGCAGCCCGCTCATGCCTGCATTCTTCACCAAGTGCTGAAATGTCCAAGGTACATATGATGCCAGTATGTGAATGGTAGCTGCAAGTGCCAGATCGAGGGGCCTCTTTATTAGTGTGGTGCTGTTGTTCCCTTTCCATATCCTGGACTCCTCTGGTTGGGTGGGAGACAGTTCCTAGGCACAGAGGAACTGAGAAGGGGAAGGTTGATGTGAGGGAAGGAAAGGGTTGGATTGGGAAGCAAGTCCATGGTCAAACCATCAGCAGCTTGCCCATCATGCCAGATAGCATGATGCGGATATACTGAGAGCTGAGAAGGGGCATAAAGCAGGAAAATATCTGACCAAGATGTGTGTCACATCCTCGCCTCCTGAGCCCAGATTATCTATGCCAGGACATGATGATTGAGACAGGACGAATTGCAAAAGATGGGGGAGTTGGTCAAGCTGCAACCCAGGAACAAGGAGCTGAGGGATTCAGTGGCAATTCAACAAGGTACACTGAAATGAGGGGTTCCACATCGATTGGATGAAGATGGGATAAGGCCACTAGTGAGATTAATACATTCAAGAAGAATCTCCCAGCTGTCACTATTACTGTGCCCATTCTATATCATAATGAAAATGAAGAGGAAGGCCTATAATTACACATGTGATCATCCTGGAATGCAGCAATTGTTTAACTGAGGGAGAAGATTCATGTCAGCTCGGAGGAGGACCTGTGTAGAAAGGATTGGGCTGCAGTATCTGAGTTCTGCAGAAGGAGCTGGGGCCAGCATATCCCCAAAGTGGGAATAACACCAATACTCAGGATGAGTAGGAGAATGCCACAACCTGACACTGTTCCATTCCTCCTTATCCATGATGAAGTGCATTGAAGTCACTGGTGTTCCACAATGAGATCCTGGATGAGGAATGCTCCTGTGCCACATTCCTACAGAAGATCCCTTTCAAGCAGGTTGCAGAGTCACAATCATTCTATGCAGAATTCACCATTAGCAGCAAAGAAAATACAGGGAAAAAAATCATTCTAACCTGGAGGTAGTGAGTCCAAAACAGCAGAAAGTATGTAGAGTCACTGTAACTGAGTGCACTCTATGGATGCCTGACAGCTGTGCTACATGCACCTTCTGGATTACTAGTTATTGCCCTGCAAATATGGTGTCATTGTGCAGAGGCATTTGGGTTTTGGAAAGTCAGGTGAGACTTCCCCTGACAGCCATTGTCAATCATCTTGTGTTAGACCTGGTTGTTGGAGTTATTGTTACCAAAGCCTGGCCACAGCCACTTAGCTGCCAGGAGAAGCACTTGGGAGCTGGAGATATCACATATTGGCTAAATTTCAACTTGACCAGCAACAAAGATTTTCCAGCCAAAAGTGGACCGGTTTGAACAATAGATACACAAGTGGCATTAGGAGATGAGATAAAATATCTTGATGTAACCCTTAGGCCAAGTTATATGCTGCAAACTTTGCAAGAAGTGACTTTGGATGAAGCAGGCTCCACTGACCCAATACCTTTGGTAACTCTACACATGATCATGAGGACATCAGCATCATGTCACCATCACTTGCTGACAATAATCCTAGCCCCTGGTCTCCTGAGCACTTTGATCATACAGCTATTCAGACTCATAAAATCATAGAATGGTTACCTACAGAAGGTAGGTGAATAAAGGATGTGTGATGTATTGAGTAGTGTGTGAGGTTAATGGTTCAGTTGTAAGAACTTGGCATTTGAGGATGAATTCACTGGCCTTGACCACTAATGTGAGAAAATTAAACGTTTTCCTGCTTTCCACCTAGGTCCTTGGGACTATACTTCTTGCAATGGCAATGATGGCTACCTAATCCCATTGCCTTTGCAAAGTTTGTCTGGAGAGCCTTCTGCCCGCCCCAGCCCCTTACATAGAGGTCATCTCTCCTCATGTCCATGCATCAAAGCCTCAGTGTGGTATCACTTTTTGTCCTGTAGTGCAATATTCATTCTTCTTCCTGCTCAGGATATCTTCCCCAGCCACTTCCAGCACCAAAGTCAGTCAGAATGTACCATTCCTTTGCACCAGATGCAAAGTACTCATTTAGTACTAAGCCATGCCCTTTATCCCCATATATAGGCTGGGATTTTCTGGCCCTGTCATGGGCGGGACCCGTCACGGGCAAGGCGGTGCCCCAGCCAGAAGTCCATTGACTTGCAGTTGGACCGGAAGATTGCGGCAGTGGGCGGGTGTGGAAAATCCCGCCCAGAGGTTCATTTTTAGTCCCCCATCTGCCCCCAAACCTCCTCTTCCCACCCTGTTACTATTTATAAATATATCTACAGAAGACAACTTTTGGACATCCTATTATGTTAGCTGCCAGTCTCTTTTCGTTCTCTCTCTTTGCCAGTATTATTCCCTTTTTCATTTTCTGTCTGAACTTTCTATATTCAACTGGGTGTCACTTATATGATCAACCTGACATCTATCACCTGCCCACTTTTTCTGTTTCATCTTGCTCTCTTTTGTCATCCAGAGGACTTTGGTTTTGTTTGCCCTACCTTTCCCCTCGTGGGAACATATCTCGACTATATCTGAACCCTTTCCTCTTAAAACCACTCCACTTTCCTCAGTTTAGCAGCCTTGTTCTTGATGGTCTGTCATATTAGAAGAGCCAGACATCTTACGGGTCACAATAGTAGAAAGCAATTCCGTGTACATACAAGCACCAACTTTCTTGAGAATTTTGATTTCTGATAAACTGCACAGTATGTTCTGAAGCTCTGATGTTGATAGCTGGTGGCTGCCAAACAGCAAGGAAACCTAAAGGGACTGAAGGCCTGGGAGGGTCATTCAGTAAGAAGAAGCAATGAGGGAAAAGAAAAATGGCACATTTTGCAGCTTCTTCCAAATGAGTGATCCATTCAGATATTAGTGCACAAAGCCGATAATTTCATGAGCAGAGCTTAAATGTGGATGCTCTTGTTGGTTCCACCTTTGCACATTTCTATGTGTGTGCTTTGCATCTTAACCAATGACATCATTGAGCCTCAATTCATGTCTGCTGCCTACAACATGGAAAATGTAGCTGAGGCCTTTTCATTCTCAGTTCAAACAAATGTTGAATTTAAACTCATTTGTGTTGTGAGTGCCCCACCCCATTCCATTCACCACTTGGTTATTTTTGGCCCTAATATTATTGGTGTAAAATCAAGGCTGCTGGGTCTAAACTACCTATCCTGCATGCCACAGTAGAAGTCAGTAAACTTGTATCGTAACTTTTGGAAGGCTTTGACAGATACATTCCCAAACAATATCACATATCAAACACACCCAAGCTTTGAGAAAAGGAAGTTGTCATGAAGAAATGCTTATTTCAAATAGTGTTTCTAATCCACTGGCTGTAAACTTGGACTGAACTTTTAAGAACAGACTTTTTAAAACAACAGGCAGAAAAAAATAAAAGCAAAATAAAACATGGATGCTGGAAATCTGAAATAAAAACAGAAAATGCTGGAAAAACTCAGCAGGTCTGGCAGCATCTGTGGAGAGAGAAACAGAGTTAATGTTTTGAGTCCGCTTTTCTTCAGGCAAAAAAGAACAACTGGAAATCACAGCCAAAAAATGGTTGTTCCAATTTGCATTATTATGCACTCCAAATTCCACTTCATTGAGATGGAGATGCCGGGTTTGCGAAGACCAACCAGAGACAGTAAATCCCTGAGGAATGTGAAAGACCCAATTCCTGTGCCATTAACAAGGCATTAAGACGAATACCTGATCTTCATCTTTTGGAGAAGGGATATAAAATCTAGTTCTGTAGAAGAGTCATCTGGACTCAAACATTAACTCTTTCTCCCCACAGATGCTGTCAGGCCTGCTGAGTTTTTCCAGCAATTTTTGTTTTTGTTTCAGATTTCCAGCATCCGCAATGTTTTGCTTTTATCTAATCACTTGGGCCATGAGACATTGACTAAAGTCACTTTGCAACATGAGTTACTCAAGCTACCTTTCGGAATACACGGAAAACAACCTTATTTGGATTTCACCGCTACCACCCCTCACCGCTGCCCTCCCCGCTCCTCCCGCCGACAGTGGAGAGAGCAAGTCACATGAATAGCAAACCCCTTTTATGTGTTAAAAGGGACATTTTTGCAGAGAGTTGAGGCTGAGATATTAATGAAGTGAGGACAAGCAGCTGAAGCTGTTGAGCCTTGCTCACTTTCCAGCCTTCCTTATTTGGATTTCCAGAAGGCATTTGATAAGGTGCCACATAAAAGGTTATTACACAAGATAGGAGCTCACGATATTGGGGGTAATGTATTAGCATGGATTGAGGATTGGTTAACACACAGAAGACAGAAAGTCAGGATTAATGGGGTTTTTTCAGGTTGGAAAGACATAACTAATTGAGTGCCACAAGGATCAGTCCTCGGGCCTCAATTATTTACTATCTATATTAATGACTTGGAGGAGGGGGCAGAGTGTAATGTATCCAGATTTGCTGATGATACAAAAATAGATGGAGGGGATGTTGTGATGAGGACATAAGGAATCTGTAAGGGGATATAGATAGGTTGAGTGAATGGGCAAAAACTTGGCAGATGGAGTTTAATGTAGGAAATTGTGAGTCATGCACTTAGGTAGGAAGAATCAAAAGGCAGACTATTATTTAAATGGAGAGAGACTCCAAAACAGAGCAGCACAGAGGGATCTGGGTGTTCTTGTGCATGAAACACAAAAAGTTAGCATGCAGGTGCAGCAAGTAATTAAGAAGGCAAATGGATTTTGGCCTGTATTGCTAGGGGGTTGGAGTTTAAAAATAGGGAAGTCTTGTTACAACTGTACAGGGTGTTGGGTGAGGCTGCACCTGGAGTACTGTGTACAGTCCTGGTTCCCGTATTTAAGAAAGGATATACAGGCATTGGAGGCAGTTCAAAAGAGATTTACTAGGCTGATTCCTGGGATGAAGAAATCAAGAACGGCTAAATAGGTTAGGCCTTTATTCGTTAGAGTTTAGAAGAGTGAGGAGTGATCTTATTGAAACGTACAAGATTCTGAGGGGGCTTGACAGGGTAGATGTTGAGAAGATGTTTCCACTAGTGGGGGAATCTCAAAGTAGGGGGCATAGATACAGAATAAGAGGACACTCATTTAAAACTGAGATACAAAGGAATTTTTTCTCTCAGAGGGTAATGAATGCCTGGAATTCTCTACCCCAGAGAGTTGTAGAAGCTAGATCACTGAAAGTATTTAAAGAGGAGGTGGATAGATTTTTGAAATGTTGGGGAGCTGAGGGCTATGAGGAGCTGGCACGAAAGAGCAGTTGAGGCCTGGGGCAGATCAGCCATGATCTTATTGAATGACGGGGCAGGCTTGAGGGGCCGAATGGCCTACTCCTGCTCCTATTTCTTATGTTCTTATGTTCCTGATAAGCTTTGAGCCCTGTTTTCTGATCAAGACCAACCAGAGGCATAACTATTGTGAACAGAGACCTTTTAAAATAGAAATTCTGCTAACACCACTGTGTTCAGGGTAGCAACCAAATTAACCGGTCGCAACTTTAAAAGGAAACATCAGGTCCACCAGAGCAGTATCTGACCAGCAGAGGCGCCGAGCCACCTTTCGCTTATAGACTCTAATTTGATCAACCTATCCTTCTTCATTCTGAAATCCTGTATTTTTGTGTGTGTGTGTGGGTCCACGGACTGAGTGTATGTATGTGAAAGTTGGTGCGTATTTTATTACTTTATCCAGATTGGTATAATTACCATAAAACTAATCTCTTTCATTGTAAAACACAGGTAAACCTGTCCGATTGGTTCTTCAATGATCACAGCGCATAAAAAGTAAAAAGTTACAGAATTGGCAAGTGCGTCCTTTTAAATTCAAAAGCTCAGTTATGATCAAATGAGGATTGGGAAAGGAGGGAAGTCATTCCACCCCTCTTCACCTGGTCATAACAAGGTGAATGTGTCAAATGGAACGGTGAACTGCATTAGCGTTAGTGGGGTAAACATTTCACTTCTCTCAGTTTCTTCCAGTGATAGACAAAGAGGCCTGCATTAGACTTGTTGCAGCCCAGCTCACTAGAGGCAAAATTTGTATTTTGAAGTTATATTTTACTCTATTTTGTATTGGAAACAATACAACAGCTTGGAGACAGTAGATGAGATTTTCCCAGGCTGGTAGATGTGGGTTTGGGGTAGGGGAATGAGAAAATTGCAGAAAATGACACTGGGTTGGGATCCCAATGTGATCCCACTCCCTTCCAGCTTTCCTATGGATGGATTGGTAGTGCAGCAGAGAACCCCATGGCTGAGGTGGGAAGCCAATTGAAGTACTTAAAATAATTAGTAGCAATTTTGTGGATGGATTCTCTGACAGCAGCACAGGTGTTCCATGCTTTGACTGCAACCTGGCAGTTTAGAGAAGGTGAGTGGACCAGGGAGAAGAGCTTCTTGAGCAAAATGGACAAGCTGTGAACGCTTTGATTGTTACACCGAAGAGTTCTAGCCATGGCCAGGTGAGAGGCTGCTGTTGAAGGCATACCTTCACAAAGAATGCTGGCACTGCTTGACAGACAATTGCCAACTGCTTGGAAGGCACTTCATCTATCCAGCACTTTGTCCCCTTCCAGCTGTGCTTTCCTGTGTCAGCCTTCAGCCTGGGAGAAGCTTACACAGCTCCACTCTCCACCTCTGCTGAGGATCAAGAGCAGGGGGCTCACCACCATCAACTGTTCTGGCAGCAGCAGGAACAGCAGCAGCAGCAGCAACACCTCCATCATCTTCTCCTCAGCCACATTCCCCCGACAGGACAGAGGGAATTGTAAGAAATGACAGTCTAATGACTTTATAAACTAACAAGTTTAATTGAATGCTACAGAAATAGATTTCTCTCTCTCTTTCTCTGGTTAAAAGTTTCCCAGCAGACTGTTTCTGCTGACATGTCTTTCTATCAAGTCATAATCTGACCAAGGAAAGGATGTAGGAACAGACCTTGGTTCAGCAAAGATAGCCTGATAAGAAGTTGGGAGAAGGAATCATGACCCGCATTTATAAACAAACTGTCTGGGAGAAGGCAAGTAGATGTCCATACAAGAGACAAACAAAAGATGATTTCATGGGACTGGAGCCGAAGATAGAAGGGGTCACTTTGTACACCTATTCCTCTATTATTGGACGACTGAATAGATAAAGATAATTTTAAAAAGTGATTGACATGAGGTATCAACTGGGCTCTAAGATAAGGTGTATAAATGGACAGCCAGGGAAGCAAAACCATGCTGGACAGGGGGAAGGTTCTTCAAGGTGGATCCATGCTGGCTTTGGCTTAACACCTCCAGCCAGTTTGAGAGACAACTGAAGGAGAAGAAATTGTTATTGTGAGCTACAGAAAGCAAACCGGTCCGTCTCATCCATCTGTCTGATCTGGAACCAGTAAACCATCCTCACCTCTTACAGGTTGCATATCTGCTTATTTTGATTATTGATTTTGATCTGTTGCTTCTCAATAAACTGCTTGTGACTCGTTGACTCTTTTGAGTAATCTGTGATCCTTGAACAAATCTTATGGTGGTGTCAGAAGTGGGATCACAGAGATAGGAATCACCCAGGTCTTGCTTTGTGTGCACTGACAAACTCGGTCAACTGGGTAGGAAATTTTGAGAAAGAGATTGCGTTTTGAAAAAATAAAACTAGGAGTACAATGGCCATGGCATATCACAGAGAACAGTTAATAGCCTAGAGAAAACAGGAATATGGGGTGAAAGACATTCTAAAAATTTTAGAGGATTGCGAGAGGGATTAAGATTGCATTCCCAATAGACTTTCAAGGGACATCTAGGAATACAAGCTTAAGTTAAAAAAGAGCTGAGATATATTGGTCTACAGGTCACCTTAAGAGTGAAATTTTAAAAAAAAGGAAAGAATTAAAGGAAAACAAAGACAAGTTAAAAAAATAAAGCAAAGGTTGGCAGAAGAGCATTGCCAATGGCAGTCTGTTACAATGGAGACAGGAAGCGCATGACTGGGCATGTTAAACAGAAAAACTTAGATCAAATACTGGACCTAAACATTGAGCAGCAGACAGAAAACACCAGAGCAGATGAAGAGTTAGAAGATGCATGGGGAGCTTGATGGAGTTAGTCCAGCACCCCACCGTCACCTTCCCCAAAGCAGACCGCCCCCTATGTAGCTAAAATCTGACAGCTTCAGGCACAAGTCAGCCAACAGCAGGCTATAGTGACTGCTGGCTCCAGAATCAGAGTAAGAGACCCCAGATCTTGTTGCAACAATATTATTGAGAACCTCACTCCCTCTGCTCTGTCCCTTCCAGAAAAGGATGACAAGACAAATAAAATACCATTGTGTATGGTCACATGAGCCAGGGCTGCATGTCAGCTTAGGCACAGGACTGACTGAGAGGGAGCCAACAACCAACCGTCCACGACCACTGGTGCCAAGAGACACAACCATACATATGTCTGTTACTCCTGCTGAGATCAGGGCTGAAAAGGATGAACTAGGAACAGTGGACATGAACACCAGCTCGCTCGATTTCATAACAAGGTGGAAAATCTTTAAGGTGACTCATCCTGAACTAGAAGGGGTTGACTTCAAACAGGTCCTCCTGGCCGCTTGTCCCTTAGAGTTACAACAAGAGCTGGATCAGAACATCCTGGTCGAGGACATGGTAGAGGAGATAGAGGCTGACCTGATCAGAGAGCTGAAGGAAAGGGGAACCATTGATTTCCTGCAAGTCTTGGCCAATACAATGTAGCACCTTACCAGAAGCCCAAATGTCTTCGCAGATGGGCTCCATGACACCTTCCAGCACAATAGAGAAAATAGAAGGAAGCACTTTAATTCCCGGGCATCAAAATCCTCTTTTTGAATGACCTTGAACCATTAGGTGTCTATATCACCAAAAACAGACACTGGTGGATCTGCACAACCATTCTGGAACTGCCACTGAGCTGATCTGTTTCAATATTCTCTGAGAACCCTCTGAAGATAAGGTCAGGGCTGTCGAGGGTCTGATATCCAGCCAGAGATCTGGGCCATCCAGAAACATGCACAAAATAAAGGAGACCCAGTGTTTTGTTCTAATTGCTACCTCATGGGCTACTATACTTCTGACTGCCACAATAGGCACATTGTTAAGGCTGAAAGCTGTGGTGGCTTAGACAAATAGGGAACCCACTTAGTACTAAAAGGGATAATGGAGAAATTGAATTAAATGCCTAGGCCTAAGAGAAAAGTACTGCAACCTTGAAGAACAATATCATCTTGTCTAACCACTGTTGTAGGATGAGCCCTGAGACATTCCATGTTGTTCTTTCTCAGGCCGAATGTAATCAAAGTTGTGATAACCAAGTGCGTAGGCACCGCATCTGTTGTGGTGGGAATGGAAATTAACTAACACATGGATTGGTCAGTTAACGTATGCAAATAAGCGGATTGAGATGTGCAAAATTTACTGATTGGCTGTAAAATGCTTTTAAGCAAGTGTTTGTGTATTCTGCTTTGAGACGGTACAATAGCTCTCGTTGTATTGTTCTCCCTTGTGCACAAGTAATAAATGGGGTTTCTATGTATTAATGATACCTTGGTGTGATTAATTTCCGACACAGCAATGGTGATCCTCACTATCCTTGGAGACAGTCAGATCCTGACCCTGTCAAGGAATGGCTGAAGAGGATTGAGGCAGCAGTAGAGGTCTTGCAAATCAGGGAAGAGTTGGCGCCAAGTGCATCAGCCGCTCAAGATCGCCAGTGACTCTAGTAGGCCTCTCAGTGAGTGGTTTTCTCCTCTCTGCTACTGTAGTAATAAGACACTGGTAGTCCAACACTTTTGAATTGGGGGACATCAACAATTAATATTAGTTGACTCCAACTTCTCTGCCACCATCATTCAAAATCAATACACCATCTTTATGAAGTGTGCGTCCCAAGTATCACAAGGCTTTGACAATTCGACCCAGCCAACTACACAAGGGTCTCTTCCCCTACGCCTAGACATGGACAAGGTCCAAGTCACAGTCCTATCTCCCATCTGTATGGCCATGCATAATGGGTGGGGACTTTTGGGTAGCAAAGTGCTCAAAAGTGACCTTAAAAATGGAACCCCTACTCTGGTGTCTAGTGCACAATCAGTGCTTGTGATTAAAAACAGCAGAGGAATATGATTTAGCCACCTCTGATAATGCTGCAGTACAGCCAATCTTAAAGGCTCTGCCAGGCATATTTGCAACTCATAAATATAATTGCAAAAACATGACCAAACCTGAAAAAGCGAACTAACTAAGAAGTTTAGGGGGAGGAATCACCGGACTAGTAATCCAGAAGCACAGGCTAAAGATCTGGGACACGGGTTCAAATCCCAACACGGCAGCTGGAATTCAAATTCAAGGAATAAATCTACTATTAAAATCTAGTCTAATGGTGACCACAAAGCCATTGCCAATTGTTGTAAAAACCCATTTGGTTCTTAAATGTCCTTTAGGGAGGAAATCTGCTGCCCTTACCTGGTCTGGCCTACATGTGACTCCAGGCCCACAGTAATCTGGTTGACTCTTAAATTGCTTCTGAAATGGCCTAGCAAGCCACTCAGTTGAATCAAACCAGTAGGATATTTAAAAGGAATGAAATCGATTGGACTATCAGGCATTGACCTAGGCACCGGAAATGACAATGGCAAACCCAGCCCTGTGGTCCCTGCATAGCCCTCCTTACTAACATCTGGGGGCTTGTGCCAAAATAGGGAGAGCTGTCTCACAGACTAGTCAAGCAAGAGCCTGACATAGGCATACTCACGGAATCATACCTTACAGATCATGTCCCAGACACCACCATCGCCATCCATGGGTATGTCCTGTCCCATCAGCAGGACAGACCCACCAAAGGTGGTGGCACAGTGGTACAGAGTCAGGAGGGAGTTGCCCTGGGAGTCCTCAACATCGAATCTGGAGCCCATGAAGTCTCATGGCATCAGGTCAAACATTGGCAAGTAAACCACCTGCTAGTTACCACCTACCATCCCCCCTCAGCTGATGAGTCAGTACTCCTCCATGTTGAACACCACTTGGAGAAAGCAGAGGGTGGCAAGGCATAGAATGTACTTTGGGTGAGGGATTTCAATATCCATCACCATGAGTGGCTCAGTAGCACCACTACTGACCGAGCTGGCCGAGCCCTGAAGGACATAACTGCTAGACTGGGTCTGCGGCAGGTGGCGAGGGGACCAACAAGAGAGAAAAATCTTCTAGACTTCGTCCTCACTAATCTACCTGTCACAGATGCATCTGTCCATGACCATATTGGCCTAAGTCTCGTCCTCACATTGAGGACACCCTCCACTGTGTTGTGTGGCACCACCACCATGCTAAATGGTGTAGATTTCAAACAGATCTAGCAGCTCAACACTGGGTATCCATGAGGCTCTGTGGGCCATCATCAACAGCAGAATCATACTCAACAATCTGCAACCCTATGGCCTGGTATATTCCCCCACTCTACCTTTACTATCAGCCAGGTGATCAACCCTTGTTCAATGAAGAGTGCAGGAAGGTATACCAGGAGCAGCACCAGGCATATCTAAGAATGAGGTGTCAACCTGGCGAAGCATCAATAAGGGACGACGTGCATGCCAAACAGCAGAAGCAGCATGCGATAGGCAGAGCTAAGTGCTCCCACAACCTACGGATCAGATCTAAGCTCTGTAGTCTTGTCACATCCAGTTGTGAATGGTGCTAAACAATTAAAGAACTATTTGGAGGAGGAGGAGGCTCCACAAATATCTCCATCCTCAATGATGGGGTAGCCCAGCACATCAGTGCAAAAGATAAGGCTGAAACGTTTGCACGTCAGCCAGAAGTGCCAAGTGGATGATTCACCATGGCCTCCTCCAGAGGTCCCCAGCATCACAGATGCCAGACTTCAGCCAATTTGATTCACTCCACGCGATATCAAGAAACAGCTAAACGCACTGGATACTGCAAAGGCTATGAGGCCTGACAACTTCCTCGCAATAGTACTGACGACCTGTGCTTCAGAACTGGCTGCGCCCCTAGCCAAGCTGTTCCAGTATAGTTACAACATTGGCATCTACCTGGCAATGTGGAAAAGTTGCCCAGGTATGTCCTGTACACAAAAAGTAAGACAAATCCAATCTGACCAATTACCAACCCATTAGTCTACTCTCGATCATCAGTAGAGTGATGGAAGGAGCTGTCGACAGTGCTATCAAGTGGCACTTACTCAGAAATAACCTCTCTCTGATACTCAGTTTGGGTTCCGCCAGGGTCACTCAGCTCCTGACCTTATTACAGTCTTGGTCCAAACATGGACAAAAGTGCTGAACTCCAGAGGTGAGGTTAGAATGGCTACCCTCGACATCAAGGCCGCATTCGACCAAGTGTGGCATCAAGGAGCCCTAGAAAAACTGAAGTCAATGGGAATCAGGGGGAAAATTCTCCACCAGTTAGAGTCCCACCTAGCACAAAGGAAGATAGTTGTTGGAGGTCAATCACCTCACTCCCAGGACATCACTGCAGGAGTTCATCAGGGTAGTTTGGTGGCAGCACAGTGGTGTTCAACATGGAGGAGTACTAATTCATCCAGCTGAGGAGGGATGGTAGGTGGTAACTAGCAGGTGGTTTACTTGCCAATGTTTGACCTGATGCCATGAGACTTCATGGGGTCCAGGTTCGATATTGAGGACTCCCTGGGCAACTACCTCCTAACTCTATACCACTGTGCTGCTACCTCTGGTCAGTCTGTCCAGCTAGTGGGACAGGACATACCCAAGGATAATGGTGCTGGTGTCTGAGATATTGTCTGTAATGTATGATTTCATGAGTGTGACTATGTCAGGCTGTTGCTCAGCTAGTCTGTGGGACAGCTCTCCCAATGTTGGCACAAGCTCCCAGATGTTAGTAAGGAGAACTTTGCAGCATCCACAGGGCTGGGTGAGCTGTTGACATTTCTAGTGCCTAGGGCGATGCTGGATGGTCCATCTGGTTTCATTCCTTTTAGGCTTCATAGCGATTTGATACAACTGATTGGCTTGCTAGGCCATTTCAGAGGGTATTTAAGAGTCAACCACATTGCTGTGGATCTGGAGCCACATGTAGGCTAGACCAGGTAAGGACGCCAGATTTCCTTCCCTAAAGGGCATTAATGAACCAGATGGGTGTCTATGACAATTGACAAGGGTTCGTGGTCACCATTACTGAGACCAGCTTTTTAATTCTGGATTTATTGATTGAATTTGAATTCCATCAGCTGCAGTGGTGCAACTCGAACCCATGTCCCCTGGGCACTAACTTGGGCCTCTGGATTACTAGTCCAGTCACAATACCACTGCCCCACCATCTCCCCCTCAGGTTGGCCTCGACAGAGTTTAAAAAAGAAAAAGAAATGTAGTAGAAATGGCGAAAGTGCAGGTGAACAACCTGGTGCTACTGGACAGCTCATTGATGCTTCTCAATCCTTTTCAGTTCGACTTCACCTTCGAGCGCATTGAAGATCTGTCAGAGGACTTGAAGAGGAAAATCATTTATGTGGGCTCAACTGAAAGTGAAGAATATGACCCAATCTTGGGCCAAAACTTTGGGCTCCACCCCCACCCTCCCCACCCTGGAGCTGGTTGCGAGGTGGTAGGGGTCATACATAAAATTGGGTGGGCTGCCCTGGCCTTGCTGCCTCCACTGGTGTTTTACCAGCAGTGGGGTAGGTGGTGGGCAGCCTGGTCATAGGCTGCTCCTGAAGATATCCCAGCAGCAAAGGCTGCCCCTGCTGGAAAACCCTCCCCCCCAACACCCTCACGATCATCATCCGCCCTCCGCTCTTGCTGGGGCCTGCCTGATTGGCCCTGGAGATTTCTGACAGCACTGCCTCAAGGCCTCCTTGATGACTGCTGGTCTTGGGCTTGTTGCGGCCCCAGCAACGGCTACTGTCCCCAGTGGCAATGCTGGGGCTGAAGTGCTGCCAGCCTTCTGATTGTCCAGCAGCTCTTGGATGCCTCCTGCCTACGAGGGGCGGAATTAATTGCTTGAACAATGTAAACTTGAGTTGCAGTTTCCAGGGCCAGCAGTGGCAGGCGTGCCCCCGACTTTCCAAGCAGTGGGTGGGGCCCTCACCTCCACTTGATACCCCAGACTCGGACTCTGGTAATGGGACCTATCTTGATGGAAGACACATGTGTCTTCCAGACTGATGCAATAAATTCCTTATCCCAGTGCAGTTGTAGTAAATGTAATTTTAATAACCTACACTTATTGAGGTCAACAGTTCACCAGGATTGGATATTGTGTAAACAATAAACACACAATCTAGAGCTGCATGACAATCCTCCTGTGTAAACAAAGCTCTAAGCCCGAGTGGAACATTTTGGCGTCAGATCCACGAATTACAAGGTTCCATATCAATTGGAATAACAGCAGTGAAACAAGGTGATTTGTGTACACAAATCCTAACATGCAATCCATTCTCTCCACAAGATCATTGCCTTCAACTTCAAAGTGGCATCAGGGAGAAATAGGAAAAAAGATAATGCTGAAGACATTATATCTAACCACGTGAAGCATTCACAATGGCACACACAGAAATTAATGGAGTTGATCTAATAACTATTTTAGAAGTATGGTTTCAGGGTGACCATGGTTGAAACTAAATGTTCGTGGATTCTGGGATGAGATCAAAATGAGCCTACTGGCAGGAAGGATGGAACCTTGAACAGCCAGAGGGCATGAGGGAGGAGAGATGGGCAGGGAGGCAAACCCTCGACACAGGAACTACCATTGAAGACAGAATTACCAGTGCTGCAGAAAACTGCCACTCTCCAGTCAGATGGTCACAGACACCTGTGCCTTCACAGCTGAAGATCTCACTGCACCGGTCGCCATGCCTTGCCAGTAGCCATGAAAGACACTGTGGCCATGAATATCTTTACTTATGGCTCTTTCCAAGGATCAGCTGTAGACACTAGTTGATCTTGCAAATGGCTGCATACCACAGCATCTCACTGGGCACTAATGCCCTATTTGCCAGAGCTTATTTATTCAACGATAGATAGAGCCTTGCAAGGGCAGAAGATATTGAGTTTCTCCGCCATCTCTGGATTTCCCCAGGTGCAGGGCATCATCCATTGGGCCCATGTGGGCATCAAGGCACCCAGCAATTGGCCAGTAAGGTTCACCAACGCAAAGGGCTTCCACTCTCTCAACATCCAACTGGTCTGCAACCACAATAAGAGCTTCCTCCATACGTCCGGCCACTTTCTTGGCAGCAGATATGACTCTTTCATCCTTTGGCAGTCCACGCTGCCTCAAATCTTCACTCTAACCCCTAAAGTCTGTGGATGGATCCTAGTGGATAAGGCAAATCCCTTGAAGAAATGGCTACTGACCCTTCTACAGGAGCCCCAGACAGACGCACCGAGGTAATACAATCAAAGTGACTTCACTATGAGCACCATTAAGCAGGCCATCCAGCTTCTGATGCAATTCTGGTGCCTGGGCCGGTCGGCGGTACCCTTCAATACCCTGCAATGGTCTCGCTCATTGTGGTGGTCTGCTCCACAACATGGCCTTCCAGAGAGGTGTGGACCTTGAAGTCGGTGAGACCCTGGAAGCAGACAGCTCATCAGAGGAAGAGCAGGAACAGGGAGTGAGAAAGGAGGAGGAAGTAGAGGCAGAGGGAGATGCCCCGGCTTGCAAAGAGGTGACCATGGCTCATGGCATGAAAGACTTATGAGGATGCCATGAATGTCCAAGGATCATCTGTTTCAGCAATGTTTCAACTGAACCCTGTAAGTGGTTCTGTTCCCTTCCTCCTTGCAGTGATTGTTGGACCCTGGAATTATAAGAACAAAATACATGTGACAAACAGGTTTTGACTCAATCTTAAACTTGTTAGTTTATTAAACCAACAAAACCCCAGTACAAACCGTTAACGATTTAACTGAAAGTTACAATCACCCACGCGGCTGGTCATTACCAGTGTTGATTGTAGGCCTGGGTCTGGGGGTGACCAGTCTCCCTCCTTCTTCACCTGACTGCAGTGCCCACGCTTCAATGTTGTCCTTTTTTTATAGTGTCCCAGTCACGCCATCGCACACCTGGGCCTCAGGCGTCAATTCAGTTAGCAGCCTGCTCGATCACCTGGTCTTCTATACCTCTCTATCTTGGTCTTTCAATCTCCTGAGCAATGCAAAACTGCAAAGTCAAAGACAGTTCCTTATCTCCTCCCCTGCTGTTTACATAGCAGAAGATAAGATGATTTCCCTCACTGTCATAGAGCCTTACAGGTCGACAGCACAGGAAAAGGCCCTTCGGCCCATCGAGTCTGTGCCGGTCAAACAAGTACCTAACTATTCTAATCCCATTTTCCAGCATTAGGACCATAGCCTTGTATGCCATGGCATCGCAAGTGCACATCCAAATACTTCTTAAATGTTATGAGGGTTTCTGCCTCTACCACCCTTTCAAGCAGTGAGTTCCAGATTCCCACCACCCTCGGGGTGAAAAAATTCTTCCTCACATCCACTCTAAACCTCCTGCCGCTTACCTTAAATCTATGGCCCCTGGTTATTGATCCCTCCACCAAGGGGAAAAGTTCTTTCCTGTGTACCCTATCTATGCCCCTCATAATCTTATACACCTCAATCATGCCCCCCTCAATCTCCTCTGCTCCAGGGAAAATAACCCCAGTCTATCCAATCTCTCCTCATAACTAAAACTCTCCAGCCCAGACAACATCCTGGTAAAACTCCTCTGCACTCTATCTAGTGCAATCACATCCTTCCTATAATGCGGATTCCAGAACTGCACACAATACTCTAGCTGTGGCCTAACCAGCGTTTTATACAGTTCCAGCATAACCTCCCGGCTCTTATATTCTATGCCTTGGCTAATAAAGGCAAGTATCCCATATGCCTTCTTAATCACCTTTTCTACATGTCCTGCTACCTTAAGAACCAGTGTGGACATGCATACCAAAGTCCCTCTGATCCTTGGCACCCAGGGTCCTACTATTCATCGTGTATTCCCGTGTCTTGTTTGCCCTGACCAAGTGCATCACCTCACACTTAAATTCCATTTGCCACTGATCAGCCCATCTGCCCAGCCCATCTATATCCTCCTGTAATCTAAGGCTATCCTCCTCACTATTTACCACCCCACCAATCTTCATGTCATCTGGTGATGACTCATAACATTGTTTTGAACGTAATGCTTCTTCCATTGTTGCCATAATTGCAGTTAACTCATGGCATTGTCCAGTTGTTAATGTTCTCCAAACCGATCATGAGCCAGGGTTTCAGTTAATTCATTCTTCCTGTGCCTCGAGGTTAACTGTTTCATGTCCTTCAACCCATCTGACCTAAGTTGAAGGATATGACACGGAAGGGAGTGTGGGATACCTGTGTTGACATATGACCATAAGACATAGGAGCAGAAATTGGGCCATTCGGCCCATCGAGTCTGCTCCGCCATTCAATCATGGCTGATAGGTTTCTCAACCCCATTCTCCCTGTAACCTTTGATCCCCTTACCAATCAAGAAGCTATCTATCTTGGTCTTAAATACACTCAATGACCTGGCTTCCACAGCCTTCTGTGCCAATGAATTCCATAGATTCACCACTCTCTGGCTAAAGAAGTTTCTCCTCATCTCTGTTCTAAAAGGTCTTCCCTTTACTCTGAGGCTGTGCCCTCGGGTCCTAGTCTCTCCTACTAATGGAAACATCTTTCCCACGTCCACTCTATCGAGGCCTTTCAGTATTCTGTAAGTTTGAATCAGATCTCCCCTCATCCTTCTGAACTCCATCAAGTATAGACCCAGAGTCCTCAAACATTCCTCATATGTTAAGCCTTTCATTCCTGGGATCATTCTCGTAAACCTCCTCTGGACCCTCTCCAGGGCCAGCACATCCTTCCTGAGATACGGGACCCAAAATTGCTCACAATATTCTAAATGTGGTCTGACCAGAGCCTTATAAAGCCTCAGCAGCACATCCCTGCTTTTATATTCTAGTCCTCTCAAAATAAATGCCAACATTGCATTTGCCTTCCTAACTACCGACTCAACCTGCAAGTTAACCTTAAGAGAATCCTGGACTAGGACTCCCAAGTCCCTTTGCACTCCAGATTTCTGAATTCTCTCCCCATTTAGAAAACAGTCTATGCCTCTATTCTTCCTACCAAAGTGCATGACCTCACACTTCCCCACGTTGTATTCCATCTGCCACTTCTTTGCCCATTCTCCTAACCTGTCCAAATCCTTCTGCCTCCTCAATACTATCTGTCCCTCCACCTATATATGTATCATCTGCAAACTTAGCCAGGATGCCCTCAGTTCCTTCATCTAGATCATTAATGTATAAAGTGAAAAGTTGTGGTCCCAACACTGACCCCTGCGGAACTCCACTAGTCACCGGCCGCCATCCTGAGAAGGACCCCCTTACCCCCACTCTCTGCCTCCTGCCAGACAGCCAATCTTCTATCCATGCTAGTACCTTGCCTCTAACACCATGGGCTCTTATCTTACTGAGCAGCCTCCTGCGCGGCACCTTGTCAAAGGCCTTCTGGAAGTCAAAGTAGATAACATCCATTGGCTCTCCTTTGTCTAACCTACTCGTTATCTCCTCAAAGAATTCTAACAGATTTGTCAGGCATGACCTGCCCTTGGTGAAACCATGCTGACTTTGCCCTATTTTACCATGCACTTCCAAGTATTTTGAAATCTCATCCTTAATAATGGACTCTAAAATCTTACCAACGACCGAGGTCAGGCTAATCGGCTTGTAATTTCCCGTCTTTTGCCTCACTCCCTTCTTAAACGGGGGGTTACATTAGCGATTTTCCAGTCCTCTAGGACCCTCCCTGACTCCAGTGATTCCTGAAAGATCACCACTAACGCCTCCACTATCTCTCCAGTTATCTCCTTCAGAACTCTGGGGTGTAATCCATCTGGTCCAGGTGATTTATCCACCTTCAGACCTTTCAGTTTTCCTAGCACCTTCTCCTTGGTAATGGCCACCATACTCACCTCTGCCCCCCGACTCTCTTGAACTTTGGGGATGTCACTCGTGTCTTCCACTGTGAAGACTGACGCAAAGTAACTACTCAGTTCCTCCGCCATTTCTTTGTTCCCCATTACTATTTCTCCAGCGTCATTTTCCAGTGGCCCAATGTCCAATTTTGCCTCTCTCTTACCCTTTATATATCTAAAAAAAACTCTTGCAATGTTTTTTTATATTACCGGCTAGTTTACCCTCATATTTAATCTTCTCCCTCCTTATTTCTTTTTTAGTTGTCCTCTGTTGGTCTTTGTAGGCTTCCCAATCCCCTGGTTTCTCACTGATCTTCGCCGCATTGTATGCTTTCTCTTTAGCTTTTATGCTGTCCCTGACTTCCCTTGTCAGCCATGGTTGCCTCGTCCTCCCTTTAGTATGCTTCTTCTTCCTAGGGATGAATTTTTGCTGTGTCTCCCAAATTACTCCCAGAAACTCCTGCCATTGCTGTTCCACTCTTTCCTGCTAGGCTCATCTCCCAGTCAATTCTGGCCAGCTCCTCCCTCATGCCTCTGTAGTTGCCTTTATTCAACTGTAATACCGTTACATCTGATTCCAGCTTTTTCCTCTCAAACTGCAGGGTAAATTCTATCATATTATGGTCACTTCCTCCTAAGGGTTCCGTCACCTTAAACTCCCTTATCAAATCTGCCTCATTACACATCACTAAATCTAGAATTGCCTGTTCCCTAGTTGGCTCCACCACAAGCTGCTCCAAAAAGCCAACTCGTAGACATTCCACAAATTCCTTTTCTTGGGATCCACTACCAACCTGATTTTCCCAGTCTACCTGCATATTGAAATCCCCCATGATCACTGTAACCTTGCCTTTCTTACACGCCTTTTCTATCTCCTGGTGTATCTTGTGCCCCACATCCTGACTACTGTTTGGAGGCCTGTACATAACTCCCATTATGGCTTTTTTACCTTTGCGATTCCTCAACTCTACCCACACAGATTCCACATCATCTGACCCTATGTCGTTTCTTGCTATCGATTTAATTTAATTTCTTACTAACAAAGCAACCCCACCCCCTCTGCCAACCTGCCTATCTTGTCGATAGGATGTATATCCTTGGATATTTAGCTCCCAGTCCTGATCCCCTTGCAGCCATGTCTCCGAAATGCCCACCACATCATACCTGCCAATTTCAATCTGCGCCACAAGCTCATTTACCTTATTTCGTATACTGCGTGCATTCAGATACAACACCTTCAGTCCTGTATTTCCCGTCCCCTTTCTCATTGTCATCCCTTTATCTGATGTGCTTGAAGTTAGATTCCTAGCCCTTTCCAAACACTCTGTCCTATTTTGTGTTCTGGATACTTTAATAGCCTCTCCTGGGCTCTCCTTTCTTTTCAGCTTTTTCATACTTTTCCATGAAGATGAATCCACCCCCCCCCCCCACACGCTAACCTGCTACTTTGTTTCCCATTAGTCATACTTCTTGGAGTTTTACCCTTCCTTCCCACCCCCCCACTTTCTAGTTTAAAGTCCTGTTGACCACCCTATTTACCCTTTTCGCTAGAACATTGGTCCCAGATTGGTTCAGGTGGAGACCATCCCAACGGTACAGATCCCTCCTGTTCCAATACTGATGCCAGTGCCCCATGAAATTTCCCGCACCGCTCCTTTAGCCACATGTTTACTTCCCTTATTCTCGCGTCCCTATGCCAATTTGCACGTGGCTCGGGTAGTAATCCGGAGATTATAACCCTTGAGGACTTGTTCTTTAACTTAGTTCCTAGTTCCTGATAATCCCAAAACAGGTCCTCTTTCCTAGTCTTACCTATGTTATTTGTCCCGACGTGAGCCACAACAACTGGATCCTCCCCCTCCCTCTCCAATATCCTTTCAAGCCGGACAGAGATGTCCCTCACCCTGGCACCGGGCAGGCAACATACCATGCGGGACTCTCGATCCTGCTTACAAAGGAAGCTATCAATTCCCCTAATTATAGAATCCCCTACAACTACCACTTGTCTTTTTGCTCCCCCCTCTTGAATGGCCTCCTGTGCCATGGTGCCGTGGTCAGCTGGCTCATCCTCCCTACAGCCCAGTTCCTCATCCACACAGGGAGCAAGTACCTCGTACCTGTTGGACAAGGTCAAGAGCTGAGGCTCCTCTGTTCTTGAACACAGGATCCCTCTACCTGCCTCACTTACAGTCACACCCTGCTGACCCTGACCACTGACCGGACTTGAGGTATGTAATCTACCGGGTGTGACCGCCTCCTGATACAAAGCGTCCAGGTAACTCTTCCCCTCCCGGATGTGCCGCAGCGTCTGGAGCTCAGACTCCAGCTCATCAATTATGAGCCAGAGTTCCTCCAGCAACCAACACTTGCTGCAGATGTGGTCACTGCGGCTCGCAATGGGATCTGCCAGCTCCCACATCATACAGCGACAGCACATCACCTGCCCAGCCATCTCTACTTAGATAATTAATTTATTAATTAGCTTTGCAGTGTTTTTTTTTCAAATTTGGTACAGATTTCCTACCAACCAATCAGGTCACAGCTTTCCTGTGACTTCACTTTTTCAGTTTTGACTTCAGTTATTCTGTGCCCTGAGGTCACCACTCCTGTGCTCCTCCCTCCGAGTCTGCTCCCTAGAGACAAGGCCACGAATCCCCGAGGTAAGCTAGATTTATACTTACTGCTCCGGCGCTCCTCCCTCCGAGTCTGCTCCCAGGATTTACTCACTAATCAGCTGCTTTTTCTTTAAAATCCACTTTCAGAAGGCAGGTCTGGTGCACTCCTGAAGGCACTGCCTCTTCCTCTCTCTCTTTTTTTTTAGGTTTGAGGAGGAGGGAGGGATGGAAACACTACAGCAATGTAATGTTTGGGGCTATTCCGTTCTTTGACAGTGGGTCCTCCTCGATTCCATCCTGAGTCGCGGTGGCTGCGATGACTTCTCCCAGAATGCTTCAGTCACTTCTCACCACCGCCCTCTGTTGGATGCCCTTCCTCCCGTTGAGTGCAAGAGTTCTTCTCCTCTATTCCCTCCTGAGTCGCGGTGGCTGCGATGACTTCTCCCAGAATTATTATTTTTTTTTTTGGTAAAAATATACTTTATTCATAAAATATCTTCAATCACATTCCAAACCATTTCAAAAACAACATTACAAGGGTACAATCCAGGTTAAACTTTTACAAAATGTATCACCAGGTGCATCAGTACAAACAATATTACAATCATTTACAGCCTTTCATTTTGATCTGTACAGCCCGAGGGGCTCTAAACAGTTCCCAGTCTCTCGGTGCGCTGTGGTAGAAAGGTCTTAGACAGCGACCCTTCCCCATTGCGCCTTTGCGGCAGCTGCCCCAAGCTTTAGTGCGTCCCTCAGCACGTAGTCCTGGACTTTGGATTGTGCCAGTCCGCAACAATCGGTCGGGGACAACTCTTTGTGCTGGAAGACCAACAAGTTTCGGGCAGACCAAAGCGCGTCTTTCACCGAGTTGATGATCCTCCAGTTGCAGTTGATGTTTGTCTCGGTGTGTGTCCCTGGGAACAGCCCGTAGAGCACAGAGTCCTGTGTCACAGAACTGCTCGGGATGAACCTCGACAGCAACCACTGCATCTCTCTCCAGACTTTCTTTGCAAAGGCACAATCCACAAGGAGGTGAACAACGGTCTCTTCCCCACCACAGCCACCTCGAGGGCAACGTGCAGAGGGGGTGAGCCTCCTGGCGTGTAGGAAGGATCTGACGGGGAGGGCCTTTCTCACCACCAGCCAAGCTACGTCTTGGTGCTTGTTGGAAAGTTCTGGCGATGAGGCATTCTGCCAAATGACTTTGACAGTCTGCTCGGGGAACCATCCCACAGGGTCCACCCTCTCCTTTTCCCTCAGGGCCTCTAGGACGTTACGTGCTGACCACTGCCTGATGGACTTGTGGTCAAAGGTGTTTTTCTGCATAAATTTTTCCACCAGGGACAGGTGGTACGGCACGGTCCAACTACTTGGAGCGTTCCGCGGCAGCGTGGCCAGACCCATCCTTCGCAACACCGGGGACAGGTAGAACCTCAGCACGTAGTGACACTTGGTGTTTGCGTACTGAGGGTCTACACACCGCTTGATGCAGCCACACACAAAGGTGGCCATCAGTATGAGGGCGACGTTGGGCATGTTTTTTCCCCCTTTATCTAGAGGCTTGTACATCGCGTCCCTGCGGACACGATCCATTTTCGACCTCCAGATAAAGCGGAAGATGGCTCGAGTGATCGCCATCGCGCAGGAGTGTGGAATGGGCCAGACCTGCGCCACGTACAGCAACAGCGAGAGTACCTCACACCTGATGACCAGGTTCTTACCCGCAATGGAGAGGGAGCGTCGCTCCCACATGCCCAGTTTCCTTTTCACCATAGCCACTCGCTCCTTCCAGTTTCTAACGCATGCCCCGGTCCCTCCGAACCATATCCCCAGCACCTTCAGGCCGTCAGCCCTGACAGTGAAGGGGACAAAGGATCGGTCAGCCCAGTTCCTCCTTCGCAACACCGGGGACAGGTAGAACCTCAGCACGTAGTGACACTTGGTGTTTGCGTACTGAGGGTAGAACTTCTCCCAGAATGCTTCAGTCACTTCTCACCACCGCCCTCTGTTGGATGCCCTTCCTCCTGTTGAGTGCAAGAGTTCTTCTCCTCTATTCCCTCCTGAGTCGCGGTGGCTGCGATGACTTCTCCCAGAATGCTTCAGTCACTTCTCACCAGCGCCCTCTGTTGGATGAATGCAAGACACAGCCTGGAACATTGAATCACTTACCCCACCCCCCCCACTGAAGAAAGAACATCTGACCAGAGATTTGCCTTCACCGTGGAGGATCCTGTTATCTCTTTCACCACCTCATACCCCTTTCCCTTCACAGCAGCAGTAAAAGGAGTCCCAGATGTGTGGCTTAAAATGCATAATTTATATACGGCAAAGGAAATAAACAATGATAAAGACAGTAAGAAGCCATCCCAGTGACCCACTTAGTGTTTTGTGTGACATGGTGGCCTCCGCACTCGGTCAGGTGGAGACTCTTCTCACTCATTTTGGCTTGCAGCTGAGAGGCATGTGGCAGTCACCTTCATTGTGGAGTTGACCATGTGGGCACCTCCAGAGGCTGCTGTATATGCAGCGTTGCAGGGGCAGCCTCTGTCACTAGTCTCTACTGCACAGATGGTCCCTCAATCAGACGGGCTAAGAAGGCCACTGATGATGATGGTGCTCCATGAGGGATGGCACACCATCCTCCTCCATGACATACTCAATTCTTGCCAGGTATAACGGATGCCTGGCAGAGGGCACCAGCTGGGGTGCAGCTGGCATCCCCTCCAAAGATCCCTATGCCACCGGTGCCACTGACCTGTCAACACTTACCAGGCTCCAGTGCTGCCCAAACTTTGAGAAACTTTGCAAGTCCGCAGCTTTCCATCTTCATTCAAACGGCAGCTTCAGTAATGGCTGCTATAGAGAGTTTAAATCAGGCCTGCAGTTCCTCTGCCCCATGGCCTCCAGTTGGAAGCAAACCCGACTCCATAGCGATTAAGGGGTCATGCCCAGAAAATCGTGACACAAATCTGTTCCCTCCCACCCTGGAAACAGTCCCAACGTCCATTTCCCACCCCAATGTGAAAATTCAGCCAATCAGATCAGATTGCAAAGGTTTCCATATGTATGCAAAACGGAAGAGATTTATGAAAGTAAATCCCCCACACACACAGCAGAAATTATATTGAAGAATAAGGAAAGGGCAGAGACATTAAACAAATGCTTTGTATCTTTCTTCAGGATAGAAGACACGAAAACATTCCTCAAATAGCAGGGAACCAAAATCTAGTGGAAATAAGAAACTTAGGAGTAATATTTGTGTAAAGAAAATGTGCTGGAAAAATTAATGTGATTTAAATTTGACAAAATTCCTGGGCTTGATGGCCTGCATCCTAGTTTTTAAAATAGGTAGGTGTGGAAATAGTGGGTGATTAGGTTTGATCTTCAAGAAATCCCTAGATTTTTGAACCATCCCCATGGACTGGAAGGTAGCAAACACAACCTCACTATTCTAGAAAGGAGAGAAAAAGAAAACAGGGAACTTTAGGCCAGTTAGCCTGACATCAATAGTCAGGAAACTGTAAAAATCTATTATTAGGTAGGCGGTAACAGAGTACTTGAAAAATCATTAAATAATTAGGTAGTTACATGGATTTATGAAAGGAAAATCACCTTTTACAAATTTGCTAGAGCAGGCTTGTCCAATCTTTTCACTTGGGGGCCACATTTATATTCTTTTCTCACTCATTGGGCTGATGAGCAAATTTTGGAAAGATAATGTTTGGCACAACATTAAACATGAATCTCAAAATAACACAGGTATGACGAACAGAAGCAACTTGCTGAGCAAAAATAAAACATCAAAGCAATAAAGTGATCATTTAAAAAGAGTAATTAATAAAGATCACCGTTAGAGTTGTGAAAGGGATGAGTCTGGCTCACTCACTCTCAATCTCTTGATGTTCACTCACTCACCCTCACCCACTGCGTGAATGGGTTTGATTGGGTGTTGTCGTGGGGAGGGGGGGGGGGGGAGTGAGGCTGAGTGGGAATCCTGAGCCAGACACTCCCCTCTCCACTCGTTCACACTTCCTCCCCCTGCCCCCGACTCGCTCAAACTCCCTCCCCTCCACTCACACACTCTCTCCCCCTCCCACACTACCCACCAGTGAGTCTCTTCACCCTCACCATGCATCACCCTGCCCACCCACCCAAACCATGGCAGCCAGCCTCCTCCCCTGCTCGGCCTGGCCTGACCCGGCTGCCAGCCTCCTCCCCTGCTCGGCCCGGCCTGATCCAGCAGTCAGCCTCCTCCCCTGCTCAGCCCGGCCTGGCCCGGCCTGGCCCGGCTGCCAGCCTCCTCCCCTGCTCGGCCTGGCCTGACCCAGCAGACAGCCTCCTCCCCTGCTCGGCCCGGCCTGGCCAGGCCTGGCCCGGCCTGGCCCGGCCTGGCCCGGCAGTCAGCCTCCTCCCCTGCTCGGCCCGGCCTGACCCGGCAGCCAGCCTCCTCCCCTGCTCGGCCCGGCCTGGCCCGGCCTGGCCCGGCAGTCAGCCTCCTCCCCTGCTCGGCCCGGCCTGGCCCGGCAGCCAGCCTCCTCCCCTGCTCAGCCCGGCCTGGCCCGGCAGTCAGCCTCTTCCCCTGCTCGACCCGGCCTGACCCGGTAGCCAGCCTCCTCCCCTGCTCGGCCCGGCCTGGCCCGGCAGTCAGCCTCCTCCCCTGCTCGACCCGGCCTGACCCGGCAGCCAGCCTCCTCCCCTGCTCGGCCCGGCCTGACCCGGCAGCCAGCCTCCTCCCCTGCTCTGCCCGGCCTGGCCCGGCAGTCAGCCTCCTCCCCTGCTCGACCCGGCCTGACCCGGCTGCCAGCCTCCTCCCCTGCTTGGCCCAGCCTGGCCCGGCAGCTAGCCTCCTCCCCTGCTCAGCCCTGCCCCTGGCAGCATCGGTCTCTCTTTCCCTCTGCCAATATCTATTTTTCTGGAGCACCCTCACTGCTGACAGTGTTGCTCCTCCTCCAATCACAGATTGCTTCTCCCCCACATTTCCTGAGCCTATCAGCAGGAAATGTGGTAAATAACTGGTCTGTGTATGGAGGAGCAGTTTCTTTCAGAATCTTCCACTCCACATATCGGCATTTTGAAAACTACCTCCAGGGGCCAAACTGGGGGCTTTGCCGGCCACATCTGGCCAAGCCAGAGTTTTTTGAGGTTGAAGCAGTGGATTTGGTACTTTTTGGATTTTCATGACATTGGGGATAATATATTAGCATGGAATAGGATTGGTTAATGGACAGAAGAAGTAGTAAATGGGCATTTTTGGGTTGGCAGGCTGTACCAGGAGGATACCACGAGGATCAGTTCTTGAGTTTTAGCTATTTAAAGTCAATATCAATGACATAAATGAGGCGACTGGCTGTAATGTATCCAAGTTTACTGATGATACAAAGCTAAGTGAGAAAGTAAACTGTGAGGAAGATTGAAAGAGATTGCAAAGAGATATAAACAGGTTGAATGATTAGGCAAGAATATGGCAGATAGAATATAATGTTGGAATTGTGAAGCTATCCACTTTGGGAAGGAGGTCTTGCAGCACAGTGGGTAGTGTCCCTGCCTCTGAGCCAGGGATTCTGAGTTGAAATCCCACTCCAAGACTTGAAGGCCAAGGAAGGTGCTTTCATAATGCGGCCAACCAGGTTGAGTATTAACTTATAAATCCTTCCAACATATGCCAATGGCAGGTGATAAGAGTGGGAGAGATTCCTGGACAGCCAGGAAAGAAATTAGAGCCTCTACCATCACTATCCATAGCTCCAGGCTACAACATGCATGTAAAAGTGTATGTTACCACAGCAACTTAGATTCCTTAGGGGTGCTGGTTGGCTTAGTTGGCTGGACGTCTGTTGTGGAAGGTTCCTGGTGGGGTGGATTCGGGACCTGCCTCCTTGCCCAACCTGTAGTGGAGGTTGAGGCATTGTGGATCGGACCTTCCTTCGAGCAGAGAACTGAAGAAGAAGAATACATTTTGGAAAGAAAAATAGAAAAGCAGAATATTTTTTATATGGTGAGAGACTGGGAAATGTTGTTATTCAAAGGAACTATATATGTATCATGGTAAGTTAACACTTAGATACAGCAAGCAATTAGGAAAGCAAATACAATGTTAGCCATCATTAGAGTCTTATCGTATAGTAAGTCTAATGCAGTTAGGCTGCTGGAGTACTGTGTTCAGTTTTGATCTCCTTACCTAAGGAAGGATATACTGGCCTTGTAGGGAGAGCATTGAAGGTTCACTAGATTGATTTCTGGGATGAAAGGATTGTCCTATTAGGAAATATTGAGCAGATTGGGACTATTTTCCCTGGAATTTAGAAGAATGAGAATGATATCATTGAAGCCCATAGAATTCTTAAATGATTTGATCGGGTAGATGCTGGAAAGATGTGATGGGAAGGACCACACCAAGTGACATCAATGCATTCCCTGTGCTGTTGTCTAATGTATTTACAGTTGTAGATAAATCAAGGACAATCAAGGAAATGACAACAAGGCTGCAGAGGGCTGTAGCTTTATTGGATAGCATGGATCAGTTAGTAAGGGTCATCTGGAACATGACAAAAACAGAATTACCTGGAAAAACTCAGCAGGTCTGGCAGCATCGGCGGAGAAGAAAAGAGTTGATGTTTCGAGTCCTCATGACCCTTCAACAGAACTGCTCCAGTTCTGTTGAAGGGTCATGAGGACTCGAAACGTCAACTCTTTTCTTCTCCGCCGATGCTGCCAGACTTGCTGAGTTTTTCCAGGTAATTCTGTTTTTGTTTTGGATTTCCAGCATCCGCAGTAGTTTTTTGTTTTTATCATCTGGAACATGCCTGTATTAGTGCATTGTGAGTCTCCTTTGCGCACATCTCATAGTGTACTGCCTGTGGTTCCTGGGATTCTTCATTATGCAGCACCTGGTCAACACTATCCTCCCTATCCTCACCATCGGAGGAGGCATCACACTTCAGGATGTCCTCATTGTTCAAAGCTTCTCCCCTCTGTAGTGCCAGGATTTGCAGAGCACAGCAGATCACCACAATATGCGAGAACTAGCTGGGGTGTAGTGAAGGGATCTACCAGACCTCTCCAGGTATCTGAACCTCATCTTCAGAAGCACTATGGCCTGCTCAATGGATGATCACATTGTCCTTTGGCTGTGGCTGGTGTTGTATCCCTCCTCTGCATCTGTGTTTGGCTGCTGTACAGGTGTAAGTAGTCACGTCTTCAGTGCGTATCCCTTATCACCTAGTACTCAGCCTTGAGGGCATGTGGGGGCCCCAGAAAGGTTTAACACCTGGGACTGCCTCCTGGGAATCTTGCACACACCTGGAAGATCTGTATAGGGTGGTCACAGACCAGTTGTACATGAAGTGAATAGGAGCCCATCCTGCTGATGAAGGTTGCTGGTTGGTCTGTGGGAGCTTTGAAGGCCACAGGTGTGCAGTGAACGACACCTTCCATCTGGGGGATCCTAACGTTGGCCCTAAACCTTATGGTATTCTCAGCCTAACTGCATTCGTACGAAAGCGCATATCCTGGCTGGCCCTCTTGAAAGATGGCACTAATGACCATTTTGATGCAGCAATGAGCTGGAAGCTGTGGAATGGCCCTGAAGCATAGAAATTCAGTGCCACAGGGATTGGGTGCCCACCTTTCCCCATAGGGCTAAGCACATCCTGCAGCTTGGCACCCAGCTTCGTGGTGGCCTCCCTGGAGAGATGCAGTTTGCGGTGAGACTGCTGCCCCAATGTTTGCTGCAAGCTGAGACTCTGATTTGTTGAGACATCTCTTTGGTGAGTAATCTCTTCCGTGCGCAAGATGTTGGATGTGTGTCCCTCTGTATCCTCCTCCTCCGTGATCCCTCTGAGGCTAATGCTCCTCGTGGCCCAGGTTTTGCTCCCTGTGGCTGCAGCTCTCTCCTCTCGAAGCCTGAGTGAATGAGGCCCATAGCAAGAAGCCACACTCCGTTCTCAGGCCTCCTACCCTATCCCCCCTTGTTTTATACACAGAAGGGCCACATCTGAGATGGCACTCAACTGGTATGTCCCTACTGTGCTGGCAAGTTTGTCCTTGGTCCTGAATGCCACTTCTGCTGCAAATGCTGTACCACTTCCCTGCTTAACCACATTACTGTAGTTCACAATGGTTGCTGTCTGAAGCCAACATTTGACCTCCTGCTAACCTATCCAGCGAGGCTTTGTTGTTTCCTTAAATCCATCATAAAATTGGAAAACCCTGGTAAAATAAAATTTGCATGTTTAATATGCTTAATTTCCATTTCAGTATAAGGTCCTTCTCCCAGCCTGGTAGCCCTCTGGAACCTCTCGTCATGATATAGAAATACCTATTTCCATTATTTTTAAATCTACAACTAATACCTTGTCAATCTTTCCACCACACCCCCACTAGAGCTGTACCTTGAGTGTCCTGCCATCCATTCTTAATTAGCACATTCTCTTAGATAATATCACCACCTTCAACACCTCTTTGATCCTTTTGTCTGTGACATCTTTTGATTCTCTGCTCCTATCACTGCTTGCTTGTCCCTACAACCACCCCACCCTCAACTTCTCTCCCCCCACCCCACCCCCCACCTTAAACCAGCTTATATTTCATCCCTCTCCTAACTACACTCAGTTCTGTTGAAGGGTCATTGGACTCGAAACGTCAACTCTTTTCTTCTCCACCGATGCTGCCAGGCCTGCTGAGTTTTTCCAGGTAATTCTGTTTTTGTTTTTGTTTTGGATTTCCAGCATCCGCAGTAGTTTTTTGTTTTTATCTCTGTGTTTAATTGACTGCAACTTCTCTTCAAGAAATGCCTTCCTTGAAGAAGTATTGCTCTGTTCTCCGACAGGATTTCTGCCTGTCTCTTCTGCCTTGTCCACCTTCATTGCTTTCCATTTCTCTCCTGGTGTTTGACAAGGTGTTTACTAAAACCCGCTTTCACAGCCATATTTCCTTTCTCAGTGACTGTCTCCGTCTCCGACTCACCCCACATGGAATTCAACTGAAATTCCATCCCTCTTGTTTCGAACCGACCCAGCATTACGGGTATCTCCGGGACATAAAACGTTTCTCGGACTGCTGTTCCTGTCGTATTCTGAGATCCACACTCAGTGCCATGCGCCGCCATATGAACATACTCGACCTCTCCCTCCAGCAGCACTGCCGCACCCTTTTTCAAAGCTGCGCGTGCCCCCAGTTTCATTTTATTCTTCGCCTCATCCGACGTCTCAACAAGAAACTTTTTCTCTTTCTCTCAAGTGCTAAGGAACGCAAGCTCCAACAACTCATTGACACCAACACCCATCTGGGACCCTCCACCCCTGCTTGTCCCTCCGTCCCCACCCCATCTTCCAATCCCAGCCGTAGCCGCGTATTCACTATACCCCCTGACCTTCCCCTCTCCGATGCTGAACGTTCAGTGCTCAGCAAAGGACTTAGTTTCATACCCTTACGCCCTCATCTCAATGAATTTCGGGCTCGGCACGATGCTGAACTCTTCTTCTGCCGTCTTCGTCTCCGTGCTCACTTCTTTGGGCAGGAGTCCTCTCCCCGTTCAACGGATCCTTTTACCCACCTCCAATATTCTCCGTCCACCTGGACCCCTCCCTCTGGTTTCTTACCTTCTCTTGATCTTTTCATTGAGAACTGTCAGCGTGACATTAGCCATCTCAATTTCTCTGCTCCTCTCACCCATTCTAATCTGTCTCTCTCTGAACTTACTGCACTCCGTTCTCTCAGGTCCAACCCCAACATTATCATCAAACCCGCTGACAAGGGTGGTGCTGTTGTTGTCTGGCGCACTGACCTCTACCTCGCGGAGGCTGAGCGTCAACTCGCAGACACTTCCTCCTACCTCTCCCTGGACCATGACCCCACCACAGAACATCAAGCCATTGTTTCCAGGACTGTCACTGACCTCATCTTCTCTGGAGATCTTCCTCCCACAGCTTCCAACCTGATAGTCGCCCAACATCGGACGGCCCGCTTCTACCTCCTACCCAAAATCCACAAACAGAACTGTCCTGGCAGACCGATCGTGTCAGCCTGTTCCTGCCCCACAGAACTCATTTCTCGTTATCTTGACTCCCTTCTCTCTCCCCTTGTCCAGTCCCTTCCCACCTACATCCGTGATTCCTCTGACACCTTACGTCACATCAACAATTTCCAGTTCCCTGGTCCCAACCGCTTCCTCTTCACCATGGATGTCCAATCCCTCTACACCTCCATCCCCCACCAGGATGGTCTGAGGGCCCTTAGCTTCTTCCTTGAACAGAGGCCCGAACAATCCCCATCCACCACTACTCTCCTCCGTCTGGCTGAACTTGTGCTGACACTGAACAATTTCTCCTTTAACTCCTCTCACTTCCTCCAAATAAAAGGTGTGGCTATGGGTACCCGCATGGGCCCCAGCTATGCCTGTCTCTTTATGGGGTATGTGGAACATTCCTTGTTCCAGTCCTACTCCGGCCCCCTCCCACAACTCTTTCTCCAGTACATCGATGATTACTTCGGTGCTGCTTCATGCTCTCGTCGGGACCTGGAAAAATTTATTAATTTTGCTTCCAATCTCCACCCCTCCATCATTTTCACATAGTCCATCTCTGACACTTCTCTTCCCTTCCTTGACCTCTCTGTCTCAATTTCTGATGATAGACTGTCCACCAATATCCATTACAAGCCTACCGACTCCCACAGCTACCTCGACTACAGCTCCTCACACCCCGCTTCCTATAAGGACTCCATCACATTCTCTCAGTTCCTTCGCCTCCGTTGCATCTGTTCTGATGACACTACCTTCAAAAACAGTTCCTCTGACATGTCCTCCTTCTTCTTTAACCGAGGTTTTCCACCCACGGTTGTTGTCAGGGCCCTCAACCGTGTCCGGCCCATCTTCCGCGCATCTGCCCTCACGCCTTCTCCTCCCTCCCAGAAACATGATAGGGTCCCCCTTGTCCTCACTTATCACCCCACCAGCCTCCGCATTCAAAGGATCATCCTCCGCCATTTCCGCCAACTCCAGCATGATGCCACCACCAAACACATCTTCCTAGAGCTGTACCTTGAGTGTCCTGCCATCCATTCTTAATTAGCACATTCTCTTAGATAATATCACCACCTTCAACACCTCTTTGATCCTTTTGTCTGTGACATCCTTTGATTCTCTGCTCCTATCACTGCTTGCTTGTCCCTACAACCACCCCACCCTCAACTTCTCTCCCCCCACCCCACACCCCACCTTAAACCAGCTTATATTTCACCCCTCTCCTAACTACACTCAGTTCTGTTGAAGGGTCATTGGACTCGAAACGTCAACTCTTTTCTTCTCCACCGATGCTGCCAGACCTGCTGAGTTTTTCCAGGCAATTCTGTTTTTGTTTTTGATTTGGTTTAGAAATACCAGGGTTGCTTTCCTTTCGTCATAATGGTGTGAATCCTCTCGTTCCCGGGGGGCCGGTTAAAACCCAAACATGTTTTCAATTACATTAGCAAAAAGGAGGGCGGGCAGGAGCAATGTGAGCCCTATTGTCAATCCTGCTAGATTGTCCTGCTGTCCCCACGGGTAATGATCAGATGGGCATTAAAAACATTGCGTGTTCAAAGATTTGATCTTCTTCGAACACAGTTTATTAAGCATGAAATATACCGAGGCTGCGAGATAAGGGCTGTGCGGCTAACAGGGAAGTAATGAGGTGATGGTCCGGGGGAACCAATGCCTTGCGATTAGGCGGGTCGATCACGTGCGAGGAGGTGCGGCTTTTCCTGTGTGTGCCAGCAGCGTTCGAGTAAATCAGCACAATCATTAGTAGCAGCGTTAAATCAGGACTCAGCCCAGAGGCCGAGTTTCCCTTGGATGTGGAGGAATCCAGCTGCCTATGAGTTTGAGCTGGTGAGTTTGATTTCTCCCTCCATGAACCTCCCTTCATTGGTGGGGAGGGGGCTTAGCGATTGTGGAGAGACCGGGAACGGATTAGTGAGTCCATTAGGCTGTGATTACACTCACTCTCACTCTCTCGCTCTCTCTATCTGTCCCCACTTTTTCTCAGCATACTTGGAAATCCCCTCCTGCCGGCGAAGTAAAGTCACCGATTGTTGAAAGCAGCTGTTCTGGTCTCAAATCGCATTCCGCAACGCACGGAGATCAGCTGGAGAGTGAATCCGCCACAAGGTGAGTGTTGCTTTCTGCTAGGAGCTGCACTGAAGTGTTAAACCTTATCTGTATGTCATTTCTGACCCGAATTGTGTGTGTGTGTGTGTGTGTGTGTGTGTGGTGAGTCCATTTAACAGGAGATTTAATTAACTGAAGAATGGCACTGAATGTTAAACATTGCATGTGAACAGTTTCTGACCGGAATTGTGCGCGCGGTGTGTAATTTTTTAAGTGGATTTAATTCACTGAAGAACTTGTTTTCAGAATGCGATCATATATTTTCACTCTGTACATTACGGTTGCATAATATCTTAGATCACATTTTAACAATGCACTGCTTTGCCCTGGTTGGTTGTGATTCAGATAATGAAGTGGAAATCATTGTTTGACTTCAACCCGCATCCCATCAAAGCTTTCACTTAATTTTATTTTTACTGCTTCGGAACTACATGGATTTGCCTTTTCCTACATAACAACAATGACTACGCTTCAAAAGTATTTCATTAGCTACGGTCCAGGGCAGAACCGGTGCAATTTTATTGCAGTCCCATTTTATTTTTTTTTATTCTGAGGAGTTTGTTTGTTTAATGCTGCTACTGGCACACCATGTGGAATCGGTCCAAATGGAATGCGATTTCTGTCACCATTAAATGAACCCAAGAAGGAGCTAGTTCCCAGAAAATAAAATCTCAAATCATAGAATGGTGACAGCACAGGAGCCCATTCGGCCCATCATGTCCATATTGGCTGACAGCAAAGGCAATTCAAAACAGAAACAGAAACAGAAACCGGAAGGCTTTAAAGGCTGCCACTCTCTTCAAGAAATGCCTTCCTTGAAGAAGTATTGCTCTGTTCTCCGACAGGATTTCCGCCTGTCTCTTCTGCCTTGTGCACCTTCATTGACTCTGCTGCCATACACTAATTATCTACTAATTACCTAACTTAGTCTACTGCATTCGTTGCTCCCAATGCAGTCTCCTCTACATTGGAGAGACCAAACGCAAACTGGGCGACCGTTTTGCACAACACCTGCGGTCTGTCCGCAAGAAAGACCCAAACCTCCCTGTCGCTTGCCATTTTAACACTCCACCCTGTTCTCTTACCCACATGTCTGTCCTTGGCTTGCTGCATTGTTCCAGTGAAGCCCAACGCAAACTGGAGGAACAGCACCTCATCTTCCGACTAGGCACTTTACAGCCTTCTGGGCTGAATATTGAATTCAACAACTTTAGATCTTAAACTCCCCCTCCCCCCATCCCCACCCCGTTTCTCCCCCCTCCCCCTTTTTTTTCAATAATTTATATAGATTCTTCTTTTCCCACCTATTTCCATTATTTTTAAATCTAAAACTAAAACTTTGTTAGTCTTTCCACCCCACACCCACTAGAGCTGTACCTTGAGTATCCTGTCTTCCATTCTTAATTAGCACTTTTCTTTGACAATATCACCACCTTCAACACCTCTTTGATCCTTTTGTCTGTGACATCTTTTGATTATCTGCTCCTATCACTGTTTGCTTATCTCCACAATCACCACACCCTCAGCTTCTCTCTCCCCCCGCCCCCCCCACCTTAAACCAGCTTATATTTCACCTTTCTCCTAACTATACTCAGTTCTGCCGAAGGGTCGTGAAGACTCGAAACGTTAACTGATTTCTTCTCCACCGATGCTGCCAGACCTGCTGAGTTTTTCCAGGTAATTCTGTTTTTGTTTTGGATTTCCAGCATCTGCAGTAGCTTTTAGCTTTTTGTTTTTAGCAAAGGCAATTCGCCTGGTGCCACTGCCGTGCCTTTTCCCTGTAGCCATGCACCTTTTTCCTTTTTCAGATAATAATCCAATCCCTTTTTGAATACCTCGATTGAACCAGCCTCCTCCACTTTCTCAGGCAGTGTATTCCGGATCATAACAACTTGTCGTTGCTTCTTTTGTCAGTCACCTTAAATCTGTGCCCTCTGGTTCTCGATCCTTTAACCAATGGGAACAGTTTCTCCTTATCTACTCTTTCCAGACTTTCTATGATTTTGAACACCTCTATTAAATCCCCTCTCAACCTTCTCTTCAAAATGAACAGTCCCAACTTCTCCAATCTATCTACATTGCTGAAGTTCACAATACTTCCAAGTTTTGTATCACCTGCAGATTTTGAAATTATGTCAAGGTCAGGGTCATTAGTATTAATCAAGAAGAGTAGGCGTCTTAACACTAACCCCTGGGGAACTCCACTATAAACTTCCAGTCCAAAAACAAACTGTTCACCACAGTACTCTGCTTCCTGTGACACAGCCAATTCATATACATGTTGCCACTGTCCCTTTTATTTCATAAGCTCTAACTTTGCTCTCAAGTTTATTGTGCGGCACATTATAAAATGCCCTTTGGAAGTCCATGCACACCATATCAACAGCATCACCCTCATCAACCCCCTTTCTTACCTCCTCAAAAACCTCATGCAAGTTAGTTAACACAATTTGCTCTTAAATCCATACTGGCTTTCCTTACCCACATGTGCTCAAGTGACTACTAATTTTGTCCCAAATGATTGTTTCTAAAATCTTCCCCACCATAGAGGTTAAACTGACTAGCCTGTAGTTGCTGGGCTTATCTTTACGCCCTTTTCTGAACAAGGTATAACATTTGCAATTCTCCAGTCCTCTGGCACCATCCCTGAGTTTAAGTAGGATTGAAAAATTATGACCAATACCTCTGCAATCTCTACCCTCACTTCCCTCGGTATCCTTGGATGCATCTCATCCGGTCCTGGTGTCTTATCAACTTTTAAGTACAGTCAGTCTGTCCAATCTCCCCTCCTTAGCAATGTTAAACCCATTACGTGCCTCAACTACCTCCTCGTTCACCATTACCTGTGCAGCATCACCTTCCTTGGTAAAGGTGGATGCAAAGTATTCATTTAATGCCTCCATGTATAAAATCCCCTTTTTGGTCCCTAATGGGCCCCACTCCTCCTTACCAGCCTTTTACTATTTATCTGCCTATAGGAGACTTTTGAATTCCCTCTGAACCTTGCATATTGAGCCTGATTATCAGTTGTATTACCCACCTGACATCTGTTATAAGCCACCCTTTTTCTGCTTTATCTTTATCTCTTTTACCGTCCAGGGAGCTCTGGATTTGTTTACCCTGCTTTTCCCCTTTGACTCGCTGAATTATTTCTTCTTTAAAGATAACCCATTGTTCAATTACAGTTTAGCCTGCTGACCTTTGGTTTATCAGGCCCACATCCATTCTTACCCCATTGAAATTGGTTTTCCCCCAGTTAATTATTCTTAGTCGGGATTGATCCTTGTCCTTTTCCATAGTCAACCTCAACATTGTGATACAATGATCACTGTGCCCTAAAAGCTCCCCTACTGACGCTTGATCCACTTGGCCCAACTCATTCCCAAGAACCATGTTGATCAGTGCCTCCTTCCTTATTGGGCTGGAAACATTAATGATTTAGAAAATTTTCCTGAACATGCTCTAGGAACTTATACCCATCTCTAGCCTGACCACCAACCTGGTCTAGATTTGGATAATTAAAGTATCCCATTATAACTGCTGTAAAAGCCTTGCACTTCACTGTAATCTCCTGGCAATTGTTTTCCTCTACACCTTTCCCACTAGTTGGTGATCTGTATGCCACACCAAGCAATGTAATTGCATCATTTTTGTTCCTTGGCCCTAGTCAAATAGATTCTGTCCTTGACCCTCTGGGATATCCTCTTTCTCCAGCACTGCAGTGTTCTCCTTAATCAACACTGCCACCCTCCCCCTCCTTCCCTATCTTTCCTGAGTGCCTTGTATCCATAAATATTCAATACGCAGACCTGCCATTCTTTGAGCCAGGTCTCTGTTATCGTCACAACATATTCCATTTGGCTGTCTGTGCCTGCAGCTCAGCAATCCTATGTAACATATTCCATGCGTTCAAATAAGTGCACAGGAACCCTAATTTGGACTTTATTACTTTTCCACTTCCTCTGAACTCAGTTAATACCCTCCCCACTAGCACTAGCAAATCGTCCCGGAAGGAAATTGGTCCAACATCTGTTTAGGTGCAACCTGTCTGGGCCTGCACAGGTTCAACCTCACACAGAACAGATACCAATGTCCTAGGATTCTAAAGCCCTCCTTCCCAAATTATCATTCCAGCCCCACATTCATCTGCTTTATTTTCCTATTTCTACACTCACTTTCATGCCTGGTACTGGGAGCATCCAGAGATTACTACATTTGAGCTCCTGCTTGCTAATTTCCTATTTAGTTCCCAAAATTCTGATTACAGGACTACATCCTTTTTCTACCTATGTTGTTGGTACTGACATAGACCATTACTGCTGGCTGTTCACCCTCTCCCCTCTGGGTGCTGTGCAACCATTCAGTGATATCGTTGACACTGGTGCCAGGGAGGCAACATACCATTGTCACGCTCAAGCAATATGGGGGAGAATTTTTTCCTCGTTGGGGGTGTTGAGCAGGCGTGGGTGGGCGCGCAGCCAATTTCCGCCCACGATCGGCTGCACACCGCCATTTTATGTGATGCGCGCTTGGAAGCGCTAAGCACGGGGGGAGAGTAGGCTGAGTCGGGGCCTGCACAAGAGTGCAGAAATCTCCGAGGCACGGAGCTGCCTCAGGGAGATCTGTTTGATATTTAAATAAGGGAGAAGAAACAATGTTAAAACATGTCCCAGCTCATGTGACACTGTCTATGAATTTTTTTGAAAATTTTAATTAAAGTTTAAAAACCTTCATGAGACCTCATCCTGCCCATGGATGAGGTTTCATGATAAATGCGAAGGCCGCCTGGGCTCTTCGCCCGCCCGCCAACCTTAAGATTGGATGGGCAACTCAGTTAATAATTTTAATTGCTGTTTAAATGGCCTTAATAGGCCTTTGACAGTTCGGTGGGTGCACAGCTGACTCTGGTGCTCGCCCACCGAACCTGAGATCTGAATGACGCGTGGTGACATCAGGATGCAAGCCCGACGTCACTGCGCATCATTTTACGCGTTGGCAAGCGGGCCCCATCCCCGCTCGCTGACCCGAAGATTCTGACCATGGACATATGAAGAATAAATTCAAAATGGACACTTTAAAACAAAATGGAATTGAGGTCAGGTGACCTTTTCTTTTCTGCCAATGCACGTGAAACTGCAAGGTCTTCCACCAAGCCAGGGGATCAACCCTGGTTCAATGAAGAGTGCAGGAAGGCGTGCCAGGAGCAGCACCAGACATACCTAAAAATGAGGTGTCAACCTGGTGAAGCTACAACACAGGACTACTTGTGTGCTAAACAGCATAAGCAGCAAGTGAGACAGAACTAAATGATTCCACAACCAAGATCTAAGCTCTGCAATCCTGTCACATCCAGTCATGAATGGTGGCGGACAATTAAACAACTCACTGGAGGAGGAGGCTCCACAAATATCCTCATCCTCAATGATGGGGAGTCCATCACGAGTGCAAAAGGTAAGCAACAATTTTCAGCCAGGAGTGTCGAGTGGATGATCCATCTCTGCTTCCTCTGGAGGTCCCTAGCATCACAGGTGCCAATCTTTGGCCAATTTGATTCATTCCACGTGATACCAGGAAACGGCCGAAGGAATTGAATATTGCAAAGACTATGGGCCCTGACAATATTCTGGCAGTAGTACCAAAGACTTTGTGTTCTAGAACTTGCTGTACCCCTAGCCAAGCTGTTCCAGTACATCTACAACACTGACATCTACCTGCCAATGAACAAAGTTGCCGAGATATGTCCTATACACTCAAAGCAGTACAAATCCAACCTGACCAATTACCGCCCCATCAGTCTACTCTCGATCATCAGTAAAGTGATAGGGGTCATCAACAGTGCTATCAAGCAGTGCTTGCTGAGCAATAACCTGCTGAATGACACGCAGTTTGGGTTCCAGCAAGGCCACTCAGCTCTGACCTCAATACAACCTTGGTTCAAACATGGACAAAAGAGCTGAACTCCAGAGATGAGGTGAGAGTGACTGCCCCTGATATCAAAGCAGTATTTTACTGAGTGGGCATCAAGGAGCCCTAGCAAAACTGGAGTCGACGGGAAGTGGGGGAAAACTCTCCACTGGTTGGAGTCATACCTAGCACAAAGGAAGATGATTGTGGTTGTTGGAGGCCAATCATCTCAGTTCCAGGACATCACTGCAGGAGTTCTGCCGGGTTGTGTCCTCGGCCCGACCATCTTCAGCTGCTTCATCAATGACCTTCCGTCCATCATAAGGTCAGAAGTGGGGATGTTCCCTGATGATCGCACAATGTTCTGCACCATTTGCGATTTGTGACTCCTCAGATAATGAAGCAGTCCATGCCCAAATGCCGGAAGACCTGGATTATATCCAGGCTTGGATTAACAAGTGGCAAGTAACATTTGTGCCATATAAGTGCCAGGCAACGACCATCTCCAACAAGAGAGAAACTTACCATCACCCCTTGACATTCAATGGCATTTCCATCACTGAATTCCCCACTTATCAACATCCTGGAGGTTACCATTGACCAGAAACTGAACTGGACTAGTCATATAACTACTGGATAGAAGCGCAGGTCAGAGGCTGCGAATCCTGCAGCGAGTAACTCACCTCCTGACTCCCCAACGCCTGTCCACCATCTACAAGGCACAAGTCATGAGTGTGATGCAATACTCTCTACTTGCCTGGATTAGAGCAGTTCCAACAACGCTCAAGAAGCAGCCAGCTTGATTGGCACCCCATCCACAAACATTCACTCCCTCCACCACCGACGCACAGTGGCAGCAGTGTGTACCATCTACAAGATGCACTGCAGCAACTCGCCAAGTCTCCTTAATCAGCACCTTCCAAACCCATGACACTACTAGATAGACAAGGGCTGCAGGCACATGGGAACATCACTACCTGGAAGTTTCCCTCCAAGCTGCTCACCATCTTGATTTGGGAACATATCACCATTCCTTCACTAGCGCTGGTTTAAAATCCTGGAACTCCCTCCCTAACAGCATTGTCGGTGTACCTACGCCACATGGACTGCAGCAGTTCAAGAAGGCAGCTTGCCACTACCACCTCGAGGGCAATTGGGGGTGGGCAATCAATGCTGGCCTCATCCCATGAACAAATATTTTTAAAAAGTAGTGAAAAGGGAAGAATGATCCCTAACATCTCTCCCCTGTTCATAACATCATCATTTACATCTACAGTCACAGAAATGCCTGTTCGTTCCCCTAACTATTGAATCTCCTACCACTATTGCTCTTGCAGTCCTCTTCATGTCCTCCTGCACAGTTGAGCCAGTTGTGGTGCCAAGGACCTGGCTCTGGCTGTACTCCCAGATGAGTCATCACTTTCACCAGCATTCAGAACTGAATACTGGTTAGAGTGAGATGCACTCAGGGGGACTCCTGCATTACCTGCTTGTTTCTTCTTGACTGTCTGGTAGTCACCCATTCCCCTTTTCCTCGCATAGTCTTAAGCTGTGGAGTGACTACATCTATAAATGTGCTATCCATCAAGTTTGCAACCTCGCAGATGCAAAGAAGTGATGTTAGCTGCTGCTCAATTTACAAAATCCAGGAAAATCCTTGTCAGCAATCCAGAATCAGGTTGTCTTAGTCCTTTCTATAGAGGCCTGGACCTACCGGTAATGAATCTAAGGTTATACAGACAAATTTGATCACCTTCTTTAGACATAACAAGGTATCTATAAATGCAAATCACAAAACTCTATCCAATATGCTTCCCTTCTTTCCACCTCAATTTAGTGAGAGGGCTGTTTTTGTTGACTCTCGGTTTTAGTTTAACAGGGAGTTACAACCAATCTTGCCTGTGGTCCAGTGCAGTTTTTAAAAGTGCAGTCAACCTGGACAAGGTTTACAACCTTTAGCACCATATATAGATATTCCACTTCATTGGTCCTTGAGCAGTTTGTTGATGACAGGGAAGCCATTTGTTTAGTGAGTCTTAATCAACTTTGAAGCTGGCCTTCTCCCATTCCTGTTTTGCTTGTCGATGGCTGGCAGTTGGGTTGCCTTTTGGTGTCTGGGAACTGTGATTCAGGCTCTCACCTGGCTCCTGTGCTGGAACTTTATTCAGTGTTAGGCTAAATGCGAGAGTCTGAGGTGTTTTCCTCAAGTCCCTAACATTTAACAACCTCTACTGTAATTTGGATCCAGCCTGTGCCCCCACTATTACATTCACTAAAGACAGTTCCTAGAGCTAGAATCCACAGATGGCAAGACCTGTTGAGTTTTTCCAGCACATTCTGTTGTTTGACAGTTTCCTTTTGTCTGCCATTCTGTGATCATACATACGTGCGTGCAGTTGCTCCAAGCACCCACTGTGTCTCGTGTAGTGAAAGAGAAAAAACGAAGTAATTTGCATTTATATAGCTTCTTACACATCCTCAGAACATTCCCAATGTACCTTCCAGTCAATGAAGTACTTTTGGAAATGCAGTCACTAATGTTAGAAACATGACAGCAAATTTGTGCACAAGGTCCCAAAGCAAGCCTTGCGATAATAACCAGATGATGTTTTAATTACGTTGGTTCAAAGTTAAATATTTGCCCAGACACAGAGAGAGCTCCCTGCTTGTCTTGATGTGCCATGGGATTTTTTTAATATCCAGATGAGAGGATAGACAGGCTATCTGATTTGTAAGACAGCGGCTCCTAGACTGCTGCACTCCCTCAGTGCTACACTGGAGTGATAACCGTCCTAGACTTTGTGCTCAGTTCTCTGGACTGGTACTTGAAACCACATCCTCTGGCTCAGAGGTGAGAATGTTACTGACTGAGTCACAACTAATCATGAATGTTTTCATTCCATAAAATGTGTTAGTCCTGTAACTATTTTTCTTTACGTTTTCGATGTTTTCAGAATCCATGTTTCCTTTTTCCCCCCAGATTTACAGTAACTTCCTCTGTCTCAGAGCTGTTTGATCTGATCGCTATGCTTCAGATGCAGAAGCTGCTCTTCATTCTCCTCAACATGACAGCTAACGGTAGGTGAAACAATGTTATGATATGTGTTGTGGTAGCTTTAACAAACGTACCACAGGAGGCTCAGTTACAGGTTATGATCGTTTATTCGAGTGATTGCAAGGAGAGAGCCATCTCAAGCAGCTTGAGGTAGCACTCTGCTAAATTACAAGTATTCAGCTTATTTATACATTACTGGTCATGTACAAGAACATTGTTCAGATTCCAATCTTGTCAAGATATAGATACACATATCCCCCTACACCCAGGCAGAGCTTTCTCCCCCAATCTAAGCTGGAACCATCTAGCCTTTCCTTATCTGTTGAATACAGGCTCAATCTTCGTTGTTTTTCAACCTAAGTCTCCAGTCTGACTCGTAGAACACCTAATCTATCTTATTTGCATTCCTCTATGTCCAGCCTGACTCCCAGGACCTTACTGATGGTCACACCCCGAGGGTGTACAAGGTTCATATGATGGTTTTTAACTGTTTATGTACTTGCTGGCACTGGCTGTTTGGAGATCCAAGCAAGTTCATTCCCTTACAATAGATTCTTACTGTATTCCTATATTTCCCCCTAACAATATGTTTTGCATTCTGTAGGAGTTACCATTTAAACTGCACAGTGGATTCACAACTGACAAAAAATATTTAAATGGTGGAGATCATGGCTGTTGTAAATTCAGGCTCCTCCACCCTTTCAATTGTGGGCATAGTAACATAGTCTTTATGTTACTGGACTATCCAGATGTCTGGACTAATGACCCAGAGATTGGATTCAAATCCCACCACAGCATCTGGAGAATTTAAATTGTTAATTCAATAAATCTGGAATTAAAAAGTTAGTATCAGACATGGTCACCATGGAGCTACCAGATTGTTGTAAAAACTCATCTTGTTCTCTAATGTTCTTTAGGGAAGGAAGTCTGCTATATTTATCCGGTGTGGATTTTACATAACTCCAGACCCACAGCAATGTGGTTGACTCTTAACTGCCCCCTGACATTGCCCATAAGACAACTGAATTGTTTTAGGCTATTAGGGATGGGCAATAAAGGTTGCCTACCCCTGGAAAATGAGTAAGTTGTGAAGAGGAGGCTACAAAAAGATATAGACAGGTTAAGTGAGCGGACAAAGATCTGGCAAATGGAGTATAATGTGGGAAAATGTAAAATTGTCCATTTTGGCACGGCAGATAAAAGAGAAGCATATCTAAATGGTAAGAGATTGCAGAGCTCTGTGATGCAGAGGGATCTGGGTATCTTAGTGCATGAATTGCAAAAGGCTAGTATGCAGGTACAGCGAATAATTAGGAAAGCTAGTAAAATGTTATCATTTATTGTCGGGGGAATTGAATACAAAAGTAGGGAGGTTATGCTTCAGCTGTACAGAGCACTAGCAAGACCACATCTGGAGTACTGTGTACAGTATTGGTCACCTTATTTAAGAAAGGATGTAAATGCATTGGAAACAGTTCAGAGAAAGTTTATCTGACTAATACCTGGAAAGGGTTGTTTGTCTTATGAGGAAAGGTTGGACAGGTTAGGCTTGTACCCACTGGAGTTTAGAAGAGTAAGAGGCAATTTGATTGAAACATACAAGATCCTGAGAGGTCTTGACAGGTTGGATGTGGAGAGGATGTTTCCTCTTGTGGAAAAATCTAGAACTATAGGTTACTGTTTAAAAATAAGGGGTCACCCATTCAAAACAGAGATCAGGCAACATTTTTTCTCTGAGGGCCATGAGTCTCTGGAACTCTCTTCCTGAAAAGGTGGTGGAAGCAGAGCCTTTGAATATTTTTAAGGCTGGGGTGGATAGATTCTTGGTAAGCAAGGGGGTGATAGGTTATCGGTGGTAGGTGGGATGCAGATTTGAGGTTACTGTCAGATCAGCCATGATCTTATTAAATGGCGGAGCAGGCTCGAGGGGCTGAATGGCCTACTCCTCTATGTTAGTATGAATTTTTAAAAATCTTGTAAATTGTTGCCACCATGTGAGTGTCTACATTTATTTCCTATATGTTTTGGTGTGCTCTGGAATGTTAGGCAGTAATGTCCTCATCTATGTCTTGTGATCAAAGCATGGATTGTAATTTTTCTTGATGAGCACTTGAAGCTTAGTTTTATTTATGATGAACTTAAACAGACTGATACAAGACTGATACAATACAGAAAAAGACCATTCAGTCAATCATACCTGTGCTGGTTCCTTGTACAATTAATTCCACTCTTCTGTTCTTTCCTCATAGTCCTGATTTTTTTTTTCCTTTCAAATATTTAACTGATTTAATTTTTTAAATATCACTATTGAATCTGCTTCCACCATTCTTTATAAAGTGCATTCCATATCACAACAATTTGTAGCACTGTTTTTAAAAAAAAGTTTCCATATGTTACCCTCTAGTTCATTTGTCACTCCCCTTGAACCTGCCCTGTGGTACTGAGATAAAAGCAAAGTTCTGTTGAAGAGTCATGCGGACTCGAAACGTCAACTGTGCTCCTCTCCACCGATGCTGCCAGACCTGCTGAGTTTTTCCGGGTATTTTTGTTTTTGTTTTTGCTGTGGTACTGACCTTTTTGTGAATAGAAACAGTCTCTCCTTGTTTGCTATATGAAACCTGCTCGTGATTTTGAGCACCTCTATCATATCTCTTTTAACCTTCTCTGCTCTAAGGAGGACAGCCCTACCTTCTCCAGTCCACATAGCTGACATCCCTCATCCCTGGTACCATTCTAGTAAATCTCTTCTGCACCAACTCTAAAACTTCTGTAAAGCGTGGTGCCCAGAATTGAACACAGTACTGCAGCTAGGGCATAACCATTGTTTTGTAAAGGATTTGAATAGCTTCCTTTTGTACCCCATGTCTTTATCAATAAAACCAAGGGTTCCATGTTTTTTAAACAGCCTTCTCGATGTGTCCTGCCACCTATGTAAGACTTGCCTAGATACACCCTCAGGACTCTCTTTCTGCAACCCCTTTAAAACTGTAAGCTATAAAAGCCTTCAGCTTCCTGTCGTCTGCTGTGTTGGCCAATCTGCAACGGGACAGGATTCCTGCCTGTCCCCTTGGTTATGTCCCTGACACCAGTCCATTTCCTGGAGTCAGGAGCAGTTAAAGATTTTGCTGGAGTAATGGGGCCATTTGCAGCACGACTGTGACGCCCATCTCAAGTGGGGGAGGGGGTGTTCAGCCTCTCATCTTGGGGAACTTTGCTTTTAAAAAAAATGTAAAAGTGGAAGGTGGTCATTTAAAATTTAAACTATCCACCCTGCTGCAGCAACACTGAATATGAGGGACACATGGGTATCCCTTGTGGTCAATATTGTGAGTGCATTTCAAGGAGAAATGTGTTGCATTATGCAGTTTCCTCCTTTTGCATATTGTGATCCTATGCCTGTCCACTTCTGGTGGGTACGGAGAAAAGGAGCAGTAACTCAGCACTTCCTGCCCAAATTACACTAGATTCCTGATGTAATAGCACAGAAAATTCAAGACCAAAGTTTCCTTTTGATAGAATGCAGTTAAACTGCAATAATGGTGTAATGGTGCCAGCAGTTGTGCAGTCTGCAGCAAGTCACATTGACACATCTATGCTGGCATAAAGATGGGCTTAAAACAGAACAAAGTTAGCATGGTAAATGATCAGCACATGGTGTGTTTTATATCTATATTGAGCATGCATGTATGATAGTTAAAATGACAGCATGTTACAGCACAGAAACAAGGCCCATGAAGTCCGCATGGAATCTGTACACTGCTCGAAGTTCTTACTGAGTACTTTCACTTTACAGTTACTGCTGAAGAAGCAATGATTCAAGAGAAAACTTACCCAATCATTCATTTTGGAAATGAATGTAGAATTAAGACCAAAAACATCTCTTCTGGCTGCCCATTTGGATGGCAGGAAGAAAAAGAATGGATTGTGGATGTAAGTTTTACAATTTGAAATCTTTTTAGAGGTTTCAGCTTGTTCAATGTCTAATGGGAAGTAAAGATGCACTTTGGCTGAACTTTCCTCTGTGGTGGGTTCGCCGCCACTGAGTAAAGGCAGTACCTTGCACTTCTGTCCTTCACCATTCTTCTCCTCACCTCCACGCTCGACCCCAGCCCTTTACTGTCTATGTAAAGTGGGGTTTACATAGATTTGTTCAGAGCATTTTGCTGATGCATTAGGGGGTTGTGTCCAGAATTTACTTTCAATTACTTTCTCTGTTTATGGTTGTTTAATATGCATATTATTTCTAATTTTGTAGTAAATTTGAATTCTATTTGCAAGAGGTAATTTACAACCCAGAAACGAAACATACTAATGGGGTCTTTTTGTTTTTCACAGAACAGACCCATTGCTATTTTGGAAAAAGGCAAACCATTAAATTGTATTGAGCCTTGTAGAAATCTATCGTATCATGAGATATGGCTTAATTGCACTGCAATAAAACATACACTGGTAAAATGTACATACAGATGCACAAAAGACAATCAGGTAAGATTAAAGGGGGGAAAAAAATCATTAAATTATATTTAATTTTAATGTTCAGTAATTTCTTTTCTAATGTTCTTTTCTTGTTATAAATTTAGGTGGATGAGTTCAGCTTGCACTTTAAAGGCAAGTATCCGTTTGGATTTACATTACTGACCATTTGAAATAGAATATGATTCAATTTTAGACACAACGGCCCACAGCTTCTGATCTCTGGGGATTCCTACCCAGAGGCACCCCAGAAAATGCACTGGGAGATTCCACTGCCACGCTGCATGGCAATTGCCCAGGAAGCTCAAACTTCAGATGGGCAATTACACTGCACTGGGAGCCATCTGATACTCCAATATATAAATTGGAGACTTTGGATGGTTCCGACTGTCTTACCAGAATAATTACCCAGGAGAAGTTAGAATTAAAAGCACTTCCAACTCCTGAGTAACTATACCAGTGACACCTCCAATCCTACCCACTTAGCTTACACACTTACCTTCTCTCTGGCTTCTCAAAGTGGCTGGGTCCTTTAAACTATGGCAGCGAGTGCTGCAAAAAAGATGGGTGTGGCTTCCTTTCCTCTGACTCTGCTGCCCTCACTGAAGGCCTTGGGAACCTGCTGCACTGCACTTCTCTCACCCGGCCCGAGTCATAAAGTCGGGCGAGGAAGATGCAGCTCCTGAATAAGGCAGGAAAAAAGGAGCAGAGTGGCGATCCGACTGTGATTGCCACTCTTTGGGAGTTCTGGCCCATTATATTTTGCATTCAATTTGCAGCACAGAATTAGACCAATGGTCTATCTTGGATCCACACAAGCTTCACCTTGCCCTATCAGTATATATTTTTTTGAGACTGTATTGTTTTTGTATGATTAAAAATCCTACATGGTGAAAGAAAGGGCAAATAAAATATATAAACTAAACTCCAGCAGAGATTTGACTGTCTCCAGCTGCCATAAGGATGTGCCTGGAACCATACTGTCGGTGGGGGAGGCAGTGGTATTGTCACTGGACTGGTATTCCAGAGACCCAGGGTAATGCTCTGGGTTTGAATACCACCATGGCAGATGGTGAAATTTGAATTCAATTAAAATCTGGAATTAAAAGTCTGATGATGACCATGAAACCATTGCCGATTATTGTAAAAACCCATTTGGTTCACCATTGTGCTTTAGGGAAGGAAACCTGCTGTCCTTACCTGGTCTGGCCTACATGTGACTCCTGACCCATAGCAATGTGGTTGACTCTTAAATGCCCTCTCAACAAAGATAATTAGGGATTGGCAATAAATGCTAGCCAACCAGCCTCACTCGCATCCCATGATGGAATATTAAAAAAAAAAATTCCATGATCAGGACCGTTTGCATTTTTAGGCAACTCCATGACAGGGACTTGCTGTGGGGTTGGAGAGAGAAAGAGAGAGAGCGCGTGTGTGTGCGCACACTGGCCATAGGCATTGGAAGCCGTCTACATTGTCATAAGGCTGCCAACCAAAGAAGGGACAATACTGTTCAAAATTTCAAATCTCTGAGTCAGGGAGATGCAGTGATGACCTCCTATGAAAAACTGGCAGCACTCAAAACAGGAAATTTGGAAAGTTTTTTTTTTGCAGCTATTTTTATTTTTAATTTCTCTGTTTTACTATATTAACTAGGATGTAACTACATTTATAAAAGGTATATGGCGTTGAGTTTGAAATGTTGTTTAAAAATGTTCTGTAACTTGATCAGAGCTTGAAATACATGTGGTATTGAAGCTTGCTCAAATGATTGCCATTAGTCTTATAAAAGAGAATAATGTCCAAAGGATGTAGTGAAGGCTTTGCATGCATGAGCTTAGCTTACCCAATCTTAGGGTAGCTACTAAATCCGACTTCTTAATTATTATTGCAAGTACATCTGGTGTGATTTTATGCACTGCTGCAATTTAGTTTCAATCGTGGCTCAGTGAAAGTACTCTAGCCTCCGAGTCATAAGGCCATTGGCTTAATTCCCCACTCCAGAGACTTGCTGTCTCAGGTTCAAGTAAAAGATTCCACAGTGGTATTTGTAGAAGGAAAAGGGAGTTCTTCCAGTGCCCTGACTGATAGTTATCCATTAAGGAACAGCTAAAGAAACAGATTATCTGGTCATTACTACATTGTTGTTTGTGGGACTTCACTATGTGCAAAATACTACCACGTTTCCTACATTAAAACAGTGACTCCATTTGGAAAGAATTTCATTGGCTTTAAAGCGCTTTTAAATGTCCTGAGTTCATAAAATACACTGAGATTTGTCCTGTTTTTTGGACTCAGGAACCATGATTCACTCCCTGCCCATGTCAATTTTCACTGGGGGTCTTCACACAAATTTAGTAGAGGGCCTAGCATCTGCCACTGGCTGCCTCTGTGCTCTGCAGGGGACCATGCTGATTTGTGCAGAAGGCACATGACAGTCAGCCTCCTGTTCTTAAAGTAGGCTGTCCCTCTTAAAGGGAAGCTGCACTGAATTACAGGAGGCGGCTGCTGAATAATATTGATGCCATTCTAAACAAGGGGCAGAATTTAACAATTGGGAGATGGATGGCAGTCCCTCCTGATCAAGCATTACATCAGATTGCTGACATCAGGTCCCTTTTATGTCTTGGGTAAATGAGTTCATTGGCCAACCGAACTCTAACTGCACGCCTTCCTATATTCTCCTCGATTGCTGCTTGCAATCAATAACAGGGAGAGACTGATGTAAGAATAAACAGTGATGGTTTACTGGGACATAGGGCAGAGCGCCAGATCATACGTGCTCACTCAGACCTTCAGAACTAGACTTTCAGTTCCCAGTTGCCTGGGCTGTACAGTGATGCATCAGTGCTGTGACATGATCAGTACACTTACATTCTCTTAAAAAGACAGGGTACCTCACTTTACCACATCCCTCCCCCTTTACTTAAAAGTACAGCTAACCAGTTTAAAACACATTAACTATTTATGCAATAACTATTTACAGGTCAAGTCTCTCATGAGGCCTTCTTTGACAGTTTGAGCATCGTAGCCCAACACACTTGGCTGGTGTTTCCGAGACCTTTTCAGGGGAAGTTGCCCACTATGTCCCTCAGTGGATGATTTCACCATCTTCCGGGTGCAGTCACATTCACTCCTGCTGCCACTTCCCTCCAAGCTGAAACAGATAAAGGGCAACAACCACAAAGCAATACAGTGATGAGCTACATGATGTGTGAGAAGAAAGAGGAAAAGGAAAAAAAATTTCTTTTTTTCTTTCCAAGGACTGTCAATTTCTCGTTTTCTTCTTGCGTGTCCTTTTCTTAGTAGCGCTGACCTGTATCTCTGCTTTCTCTTTAATTTCACTGTTGGCTGGATTGGACTCCGGCGCAAGCTGAATGTGAATGAGCTCAGTAGTTGGGTTTTCCAACAAGTCTTCTGAGAATTCAGGGCAATCTAGCTTTAAAACTTCAGGGCTTTTACGCAGCTGCTGCTTCAGCTTTTCTAATTCCTTCCTATTCTCATTAATAGTTCCCTAGAGAATCGCATATGGTTGCCCCTTTTCAGCTAATTCATTCCTTAACTCGGGCATAGACAAGTTTAACTCTTTCTTCTTCATATCTTTTTCGTGGCACAAATTTTGGGAGATGATTGAATTTTGTAGCGCACGAAAGTCCTTTAATAGATTTTCCATTTACTTTCGAAGGATGCCTTCAGTTTGAACTCTGTCCCAGTGTAGCACTTCTACGGGCTTCTGCCGTTGGGTCTTTGTGTACTAATTTTTTCTTGCAGCAACACTTCTGGTTTCAAATTAGGAACTTAGTGGGCCCTCAAGATTTATCTCTCCCAGCCAGTTCCTTCCGAGGAGACTCAGTCCCCTACCTGACATTATAAATAGGGGTAATTTTGCAGACTGTTCCTCATACTGCACCTTGACTTGACATACCCCTGTTACATTTATTTCTTCACCTGTGTGTCCGAAATTTCTAACTTCAAAGGATAGGTTCCTTTACTCAGATTTCTAAATGTATGCTCTCCAATGATGGACATCGATGCTCCCGTATCAACTTCCATCTTAATGAGTTGTCTGTTAACTGTAATGACTACTTGGATTGGCTCAGCTCTACCCACTTTGAGATTATATAACAAATGGATGTCTGATTCCATTTCTTCTGGTTCTTCCATGAGGCATATTTCACGAGTGGCTTTCCATTCGACTGCAGGCCCAGCCTGTGATTCAGCTGGCCTCTGGGTGGGGAACTGTTCAGTCGCTTCACTGGCGCTGTGGAATGAAAAATCTTATAGTATGTGGGGGTGTCCCAAGCGTCCCTTTTTGATCCGACCACTCTCTGCAGGTCGGGTCCCTGTACCTCTTCTAAACTCCCAGGAATGTAGGGCTAGCCTCCCGATCTTGCCTGAGAGGGCGCTCCCCCTCAATCCAAGAAACCATTTAGTAAACCTACGTCAAAACTGCTGGAAATAGTCTGGCAGTATCTGTGGAGAGAGAAACCGAGTTAATGTTTCGAGTCCGTGTGACTTTTCTTCAGATGCTGCCTGACCTGTTGCTGACCTCCAGCATTCCTGTTTTATTTCAGATTTCCAGCATTCTCAGCATTTTGCTTTTGCGATTTTTATTTGACCTTTGTCTAGAAAGTTTTCTTTTGTTGGTGAAAATTAAGTAGCAACAAATCGAAGGAAGAACAACTATTGTAATTGAGATGGTGTAGATAATGGAGATGGTGTATTAGGTGAATCAAAATGGTTAGTTAATTGGGTTTTTTGAGGTACACAAGTGAATCTCTCCTCTGACAGGCTGATGTGTTGTCTTTCAAGCTGCCACAGTTTCTCATTGTCCTGTTTTGCCTTCATCTCCATGGTTTAAGTGTTTTTGTTAAACTTCTGTAAAATGCTGCAGACACTGACAGTCTTGGAAACCTTGGTAAAGCTGTGCTGCTAGTCCATTTACTAATGTACAAACATCTGAAATGCTGCCTGACGATACCAAAACATTATTCTATCATCACTATATAGTAGGTACATGGTCCTTTTGACTGTGATTCTTGCAAGTCATCTACCAGGGTTCTAGATTACTTTTTATCCAGTCTACTTTCCCCTTCAAATAAATCAGGTGTAGGGGTTGCAATAAAATGAATAAATTCTGACTCTTGTTTGAGAAGTAACTATTGAGTTGCATGATCCTAATTTGCCCTTCACTGACCACTTGGACATTGATGGATTGGGATCCTTTGCAGTTCCCTCACATTCTATTATTGCCTTACTGTCAGGAAAGTGATGAAAATGTTTCCTCTGGTGAATAAGGCACTGATTCCACAAGTATTACAAATACCACTTCAGTGACATGGAAAGAACTGGAAACTATCAAGTTCAGGAATGTCCTGACCTTGACTGTCACCTGCAGTGCTGTGCAGTGGACTGTGGTAGAAATTGTTAGCTGGTGGCATAGGACTATCACTGTCCTATGATAGTTCACCTTCTCTGGTGAAGCTTGGCCTCCAAAGGCTGTTCTCCTCAGCCATTTCCAGACAAGTAGGGATGTTTTGGTAATGGCGGGTGTGTGCAGTCCACCTCGGATACAGCATCGCTCCCCTCATCCGCTTACCTCTCCAAAAGCTCAACATACTGTGTTCCATGTTAAGTGTCAGTTGGAGTCTTTTGGGATTTAATTCACCATCTACCTCCATTGAGCTGGGTTTTGGCTTGGCCCAATTACTCATTCTGCCACAGCAGAACTGTAGAATGTCTCCATTGGTAGCACCCTACTTTTTGAATTGGAAATTAATTCATTCCGAAACTATTCCTGGATGTAAACACATGATCTAAACTGAAGTGCAATTCCAAAGGAATATTCCATTGTTGGAGACGCTACCTTTCTGATGAACATACAAGATACCATGATGGTGTTGTTCAAATAAAGAGCAGGAGTTCTCCTTTCCTTGTCAACATTTCTCCATCAGCCAACATAAACAAAATCTGATTAATTTGGCCATTCAACTCACCTCTTTGTAGGATTTTGCTGCATACATAGATCAATCAATAGTGACTGCACTTCACTTCAAAAGTAGTTTATTTGAGGTGAAGAACTTGCAAATGTATTTTAAAAAAAAAAGAGAATTTACATCCCTAGCATCTTTCACATTCTTTTCTGCACATTCCAGTACTTTAGAAATGTATGTACTTTATATGTAGCAAACATGGCATCAACTTATGAACAAGCAGGTCCCAAAACAGTAATCTGATGTCCAGACAATCTGTTTGAGATGTTAATCGAGATATAACTGTTGCTCAGTCGCTGGGAGAACTCCCATGCTTTTCTTCGAATGGAGCCATGGGATCTCCTAGATCCACCTGAGAAGGAAGATCCTCCCTCTACACTGCACTGAAGAATAGGCCTAGATTATGTACTTGAGTCCCTGGAGTGGGGCTTGAACCCATAGCCTTCTGACCAAGAGATAAGTTACTAATGGAGTAATGCTGGCACCTTAAAAAGAAATGAAAGGGACAACATGTATAGAAGCTCTTCATTTATATTTAAGTGAGTTCTTTCTCTTCGTTCTAACCAGACATGAACCTTACTTAGAAAAGAGAACGAAGGAGGAACGGTTGTTATTTAAGACAGTTTAGAAGGAAATCAAGACATTGAGTCAAGTAGCATTGACAAATTACATCTACACGGAAATTACTACCTTTTTCTGAACTTCTTAATGGATCAAAGGTGTTAAATCCCAAAATAATTTTTCCTTTCTAGCAGATATGCAGGAGCGGGTATCTTCCTTTCCAAACCTGACAGCAGTCACTCCAGGTAAGCTCTTTGCAATTATTTCTAGGCAGACTACTGAATGCTTATACTTGCATGGTGTGATTTACAGTCATGATTAATCGTGCATTTTTTGATATCTCTTTCTATACAGAGTCCCAACCACCAAGATTAGAAGTGGAGAATCATATGCATATAGGTAAATCATAAAAATTTAGATCTTAGCATTGTATGAATAGGAGGTGGACATGTTCATGTTATTGCTAATCGATGTGCCATATCTGTGTCAATGTGAGGCAGTTTGGTGTCAGTATTAATGAAGTAGCTGCCCATGCTCCCAAGGCTCCTTTAGGAACAGCCCAGTTTAATGTGTGGGTTTGGGTTTGGTTTTTGTTTTTTTATCGACACTGTAAGCACCAATTTAAGGTGCACATGCCAATTTACCGGGTTCCTTAAGTGTTTGGAGCTCTGTTTCTGATTCAGACAAATAACCTGGGGCAGAATTTTTCGCTCGGTATGTGGGCGCGTGCCCGACACACTCGAGCGTAAAATAGCACCCGATGACATCGGGTGAGCGTCCCAACATGGTTGCGCACTTGCGTGCTACTTTGGTTGGCGGGCACGCGCTAAACTCAGAAGCATGCCTGCCGACAATCAAGAGGGCTATTAAGCTCATTAACCGCACAATTAACTGAGATTTTTCGCTGCCCTCTAAAGTTATGGTTGGTGGGCAGGCGAGTCGGCCAGGCGGACTTTGCATTTTTCAGGAAACCTCATCCAAGGGCGGGATGAGGTTTCTGTCATTAAGTAAAAATAAATGAAAATTCTGTCCAAAAAATGTTGTATATGTTCAGGTAACTGTTTTTGATGCGTGGGCAATTTTTCTGGATTTTAAAATATTTGTTTTGTATTTAAATTCTTCAGCTCCCTGAGGCAGCTCTCTGCCTTCAGGGAGCTTTATTCCATGCTCCCCCACGCCCGCGCTGACTTTAGCGCTCGCCTTCCTCCCGCCCCCAGCCCAGGCAGCGCTGATCGCTGAACGGCCAGCCAGCGTGAAATCGCGGTCGGCGGTCCGTTTCTTTACTGCCCCCAGGCCCGCTGATCGCACCTGTCTGCCGAGCTGAAAATTCAGGCCCTGGATACTAAACCGGTTGCTAGATTATCACATTTGTGGGTGACATTAAAATAGAACGAGCAGTATAAGCTGACATGTAGGATTTTGGCAACCTTTGTTTTTGTACTTGGGTTGTGGGCAGTAGTTATTGCCCATCCATCCTTGTCCTGGATATATGATTCAATATCTCGGGTCATGTGTAGGCCAGGCTGAGTAGCTGCAATAGAGATCTCTCCTTCAGAAGGATATCGGTGAGCCAATTTTACAACAATCCAATAGTTTTCATGGTAATTTTGCTACTGTTAGTTCACAAATTTATTGAATTTAATTTCACAATGGTGGGATTTGAACTCATGGATGCTGGAAGGTTCGTCCACTGCTATAACCACTAGACCCCTAATAGGATCCTTAAGCAAGGAGAGAGACAAATGGTAGATTAAATTTAATACTGAAAAATGCAACCTGTTGGTAGAAATAGTGAGGGACACAAGTGTTTTGGATGGATTAGAAAGGGATGGATAATAGTGGACCAGTCACATCAAGATCTTGAGACAAGTAAATATTGTGATATAAGGTTCAAAATTGTGCGGCCTAGTATGGAGTCTTATTTGATAGGAATGTAGATTGGAGATTAGGCTGTGGAGGTCTGCACACTAAGGGCTGTGTTTTTTTTCTTTATGAAGGCAATTCCTTGTTTAACGACTACATTTATTTTATTTTATTCATGGAATGTGGGCACTGCTGGTAAGGCCTTAATTTCCCTTGAACCGAGTAGCTTGCTTCACATGTAAGCCAGACTGGGTAAAGATGGTAGATTTCCTTCCATAAAGGACATTAGTGAGCCAGGAACGTTTTTACAACAATTGATAGTTTCATGATCACCATTACTGAGACTAGCTTTGTATTTTTAATTAATCAATTGAATTTATAAATTAATTGAAGTCAAATTCCTCCAGCTGCCATGATGGGATTTGAACTGGTGTCCCCAGGGCATTAGCCTAGGCCTCTGGATTACTAGTCCAGTGACATTACCACTATGCTACCGTCTCCCCATTTATTCACTCTCATTCTTGTTTTTCACTTTGACATTTTTCCTTAAATCTTCCCAATGGCTTTGACCACCTTCATGTTTTTTTTGTTTTGACCACCCTTTGTTTCTGTCCTCCTCTGGGTATTGGTGGCTTTCTCCCTGGGCTCAGAGATTACTTTCTAAGTTTTACCTTTGCCTACTTCAGGACCAGGTTTAAATAGTCTCCACACTTCTTCTTGATTCTCCTTCTCTTCCACCTCTTCTCGCAGGATATGTATAAGCAATTAAACTTTTCTTAAGTTGATTGAGTAGCACTCTTCTCAATTTATGATTTTAGTGCTGTTTAACACATTAGAACCAACAAATACTGAGGAAGACTGCAGCAAAATACAAGACATCAACAAATTTACAGAATGGGCTTGTGAATGGTAATTGAATTTCAATTTTGATAAATAAGAGGTGATGCATTTTGTTAGGATTAAGGGGGCCACCTGAAAAATAAATCTAAATCGGATAGGGGCACAAATTCTTAAATCATTAGTGCCCTGGGAAAACAAGGAAAAGCAGTAAATGGTGACAAGCATAGTAACAGACTTCAGGAGGACATAGAGAGAGTAGTGAAATCGGCCACTACATGGCAGATGAAAAGATGGGAAGAGGTTTGTGTGGAGTTGAATATATGCGCCTAAAAGTGAGGGGTTTTAGTGGCAGCCAATATCAACCTCAATCTCCTAGTGAAGTCTTAACAGTTAGATTGAAATGATTCATAAACATGTCCAATTCTGGCTTCAAAAAAGACCCCTGCTAATAATGGCTTGATAGTTCCATTTATTGCATTAGGCATGCTGTGACATTTTTTGGAGTAGGATTGTGAGTCTAATGCCAATTTGCACTAAATTAGGAACAGTTTTGCTCTATTATAAACTGCCAAAGGTAATAGTATTCTGACAACAAGCATCAGTTGTGAATCAGAAGCTTGTGGTGACAGTGTAATACTGAGTGACAGTGACAGTGCTGTACTGTCAGAGGTGCCTTTCGGGTGAGGTGTTAAACCAAGGCTCCATCTGTTCTTGTAGCTGTGCATTAAAGATTCAATGGCACAATTTGAATAAGGGCAAGGGAATTCTCTCAGAACCTGGCCAACGTCCCTCAACCAAAATCACCAAAACAAATTTATCTAGTAATTTTATCTCATTGCTGTTTGTAGGGTTTTTCTTTGTGCAATTTAGCTGCCATGTGCCTGTATAATAAGTGACAACACTTCAAAAAGCACTTAATTGGCTGTGAAAAAGTTTGGGATGTCTGAGCATGTGATAAGTGCTAAATAAGTGCAAGTTTTTATTATAGGTGCCAAAAGGTTGCTTTGCTTGTGTCTATTTGTGTATATAAAAGGAAGAAAATGTGGTGATCAAGGAATCCTGGCACAAAACAATCTATTTATTTTGTTATATCATTCTCCAACTATTTTTCTTTAGGTATTGGCATATCTTTTGTGATTGTAGTTCTAGTCATGCTTTCGATCTGCTTAAAGGTGAGTGGGACTTCACTATTCTAATTTTGAACCTTGACATTTTCTTTATTTTTGGAAGACTGTATCTGAAGAGTTCTAAATTATCAGTTTTAAGATTCATTTAATTCTGGGTTATTGGCTAATAGTGTATCAAAAACAAAAATAGCTGGAAAAACTCAGCAGGTCTGACAGCATCTGCGGAGAGGAAGACAGTTAATGTTTCGAGTCCGTATGACTTCATCAGAACAGTGCATGTAGTGTAAGAAGCGTGTTCAGACTGGTATAAAAGCAGATTTGACAAAATCTCTCCTAGTAGGGATCGTCAAATGCAGGAACTTCATATCTGGAGCTGAGGAGGCTTCACACTCCTTGAGTTTCTAGTATTTCATTTCAGACAGAAAATTATGATGAGTGGCATCAGAATTCCTAGGATGTCTTCCAGGCAGAAGAGACTCCTTATCAGAAGCATGATTTTAGTTCATTCAATTCATTGTGATATTGCCAAGAGAGAATTCTCCTCTGTTCACTCTTTGTTTGAAACTCACCAGCAAGTTGGTGAATAATAGCAAATGGTTTTGCAACAGACATTTTATGTGGCCAATTACACTAGCGTGAAGCTATTGGATTCCGTATCACCAGAGTTTTATTTAGCCTTACGATCACTGGGTTACTAGTCCATGGCTATAACCAGTGAGGTTATAACTGAGGGTCATTAACCAAGGAATGAGACAAGTGGGAGGTGAAATTTAACATTGACAGATGCAATGGACTAGAAATTGGAGCGGGTTCAATCCGGAGTGTGATCCAATACTCTGCCCAGGCCGAATGAGACAGGCAGCTGGACCATAGCACGTCTTTATTGCTGGCATGGTGGGGGACAGAATTCAGCCAGATTGGGCACTTACTGAGGTCCTGGAGCAGTTGGGTTACTGGCTTTTGAGGAGGTGCAATTTGCTCTTCTAGGTTTTGTAATAGGGCAAATGAAAACTTTAAGATATAACACTTCAGGTGACAGCCTATAATAGTCTCTTCACGAAATGTTGGATTTGGCCACTAAGCACCTGAAGAAACTGACAGCAGTGTGCCTGGACAGTACATTTTTCCAAAACAGCATGAATTTGCATATGTTAAAAGCTTAATATCTGATTCAGGCAGGTGCCCTGGGCAAAGGAGCCCAAACGAGTCTTCTGGCGCAGAATGAATGTCACACACCATCCAGGATATTGGTGCCTTGGGCACATGTTTTATGCCAATAAAATGGGAGTGGCACAATCCATTTTCTAAGCTATTGTATTGGAAGAAGTAAGAAGAATGCAAGACTTGTGGATTTGAATAGGACTGAAATGAATAGCAATAAATGTGTGGTGATTGGGAAAGGGCACCTGGGAGTAATAATGGACTGGTCAAACTAGTGTTTGAAATTCACCAAGTAGGTGAATAAATGCAAATTGCTATGGGTTCAGTGACTGACATTTTAGCAATAAGATCATTTTCTCTCCTGTAGAGCTAATGATGCTATAATGAAATGAGCAATTTAGAGATCAGGCAGGAATCATATTGCTGATTCCTCGAGGGACCTCACTGAATTGGCCCTGCAATGTTGTTACTATCATGGACCAAGGATAGTCACTATAAATAAATTCAACTTATCATAACATTTACTATAACCACTTTGTTTTTGTACTTTTAGGCAATGTATGAGAAAGCAGCTGAAACAAATATGAGTTGATCTTATGAATGAAGCAAACTCAACTGGCAGAAAAAAAGCTCAGACATATTTGAATAATTGTATAAATGGATTTGGTTTTTACTAAATGTTAGATATCTTGGCCCAGATCTTCATTCCCTGGAGAACTGTATCCCGGAGGTAGCCCGAAGATGCATAATTACAAATGTAAAATCTTCCATGAACCAGTGCATTGGAAAACATAATAGAATGTAATTGTTTATTTTTTCCTTGCATTTGAAGATATTTATTGATGCATTTAAGAGTGGTAACCTGGTGCAAAATTACTAACACAAATGAAAATGGGTTTTACTGCAAAAAAAAAAGATTTACACTCTGTGCCTAGTCCCCTAACTGTGAGGGACCTAACTGAAATGTTTTTTTGTTACTAGTTTCACCAATGTACAGTTTCTTAAATTAAATATTTATTTAATATTTAATATTTAAAGCCTTTTCGAACTTGCCTACTAATGCCTTTGCATCAAGAAAAAGGTTTAGTTTGAAAAGCCTTCTTAAATGGGTGCAATCGGCAGCCACACATTATTCCAATTTGAGGGCAGGTCCGGTTTTCTAGATGGGGCTGACTTCCAGAATGATGTTTTTAAACCAATGTTAAAGATTGTGGAACTTAAGTTGTGTTCGACATAACTTGAGCTTAAAACAAACCCTTCAATCTTTTGGCCGATTTTATACAAAGCACAACCTAGTGGAAACTCTAGGCTTATATTTAAAAAAGCATTATAAACCTATTTTTATAAAACTTTGTCAAATATATTTATGAAATATTAATGTAGCATTTGATGGAAGGCAATAGTATTCCTTTTAGTAACTATAATAGCTATATATATAAAATAATATATAATAGCTATCATTTTTAATAATTTTTAGGGGTATTTTGCAATGATCCTTCTCTCCTCTCCAAAGGGATCCCGCTATCCTCCCCAAGCATTCCAATCATCCTTAGTATTTGGGATGTCTCTTTAGTAAGGTCTGATCACTTCTTTGTACCGCTCTCCACCATATCCCATTTCCTTGACTCGCCATTACTTCCTTCTGTTTCTACCCCTAGATAACCTAACCTCCAATTCACTTACAACAGCATTCTCAACATTCCAATTATCTAGCCTTTGGCCCTCCGTTCACCGCAACATTTCTGCAGCTACTGATTTTTCTCAATTGTACCCTACCTCCACCTTTGCTGTCCTAGTCCCCAATAAAACTGTTGCACACTTGCCTTGTCCATTCCCTCAGTACAGGCATCATCTCCACTCCCTTACATTCAAGAGATACTGACTTGAAAGGATATGGCGGGAAATTAACTGGGTAGCCATTCACTACCACATCTGGTTCGACCACATAAAGCACCATCGGGTCCTGCTCTCGCCTGCTAAAACTCCTCATGATTCCAGGATTATCCTGGAATACCAGGATAATCACTGGCTGCTATTTTTCTGCTGAAAACTGTCTTCTTAAACCCCTCTCCCCTTCTCCACCCTCCACTTCCAACAATAAATGCAGGAAGCTCATTGACTCCTATGTTACTAAGATTGAAACCATCCAATCATCTGCCTCTGTCACTTCTCTCTCTACCACTAAACCACTGGGCCACATTTCCTCTAAAGCTTCCCCTGTCCTATTCTTGAAGTAGTATATTTCTTTGTTGCTCTCCTATCTCCCTTCATGTCCCCTTCAAACTCATTATGTCCATGGGACCCATCTCTGCTCCTTTAACCCTATTCCCAGTAAACAGATGACCAGCCAACTTCCCTTTCTGGCCCCATGTTAGCTGATATTGTTAATGGTTCTCTCTCTTCATGTACTGTCCCCCTCAACTTTAAACCTGCCATCATCATCCCTCCCCTCAAAAAAACTAACCCTTGACCCCACCATCCTTATCTGTCTCACCCACTGCAGCTGGCAATGAAGGGGGAAGCATGATATGGGAACCCTCGTACAAGAATTAAGAAAACCCACTAGATGCACCTGGGTTTCCTGGATGAATAGATTGTTAAGGAGTTACTGCTTGTATATGGAAATGTTTGTAATAAAGGTGTCATTTATGTTTTCGTGACATTTCCATTTATTGTTGGTGGCCCTCTGAAAGTGCAGGAATACCATGGCTCACTCTAAGAGCTGTGTGGAAGGGACTTAAGCGAGTGTGGTTTTCAAATTGCCCGTGCAAAAGCACAAGGTGACATTGTGTGCAGGAGCCTGGGCTTTCAACTGCTGTATATGGTAAAAGTGGAGGTTGAAGGTGGACCGTTATTTGATGGGAAGGATGATGTGGGAAAGGTAATTTGAAACGTGTATGAGTGTGCTGCCCAGGCCTCCATTGCACCTTCTGCAAGGCCTCTCATGTCTATTGGTGCTGTGAGTGGTCCTCATCATCCTTCCTCCCTGAAGATGCCTTACGTCCACTAAATCCTCATTGGCCAGCGCCATGTTCTGCCAAGCGCAACAGGCCACCTGGATCCGGGAGACCCCCGCTGGGGCTTATGGAATTGCCCCATCCCCACCCCAGCCTGGAATGACCCAGGCACCTGAATCTCATCTTCAGGAGACCTATGGTCTGCTTGATGGTGGCTCAGGTCACTGCATTGCTGGTGTTGGATTTCTCCTCTGCTTCTGCTTAAGCTTCTTCACTGGAAGCAGTAGCAATCTCTTTAGTGGGTAGCCTTTTTTGTCCAGAATCCAAGCTTGATGGTGCAAGGGCAATGAAAAGCTCAGGCACCTGGGAGTGCTTAAGCACGTAGATATTGTGGCTGCTTCCAGGATCCATTGTGGTCACATACCAGTTGGATGTTGATGGAATGGAAGTCCTTTCTGTTAATGAATGCTGCTGCCTCGTCTGTGGGAGCCTTAATGGCCATTGTTAGGGGGAAATAAAGGAATACAGTAATGGTCAAGGGACTTGACTTAAAATATCCCAGCATGCAAAACCACAATTGTTAAGTAGTTAACATTTAAAGTTCAAGCTGGGACAGGGAGAATGCTGAACCTTGCACATTCTCAGGGCTTGCGAGAATCAGCAAGGCCATATTGTACGAAGAAGAATGTAAATATGATAGGTTGGGAGTTAGACTGGAGTCAGAGGATGGCAATAACATAGATTAAGTGTGCTCTTCAACAGATTGGGGAAGGACAGATGGTCCCAGCTTAGATAGGAAGGCAGGTCTCTGCCTGGTTGAAGGTGGGGTCAGATGATGCATGTACCTTTGTACCAGAGACTTGTCTGTTTAATGTAAACCTATATGTTGACCAGATCGAAATCTGGAAACTGTTCTTGTACGTGACCAATAATGTATAAATATGATGAACACTTGTGGTTTAGCGGAGTACTGACTCAAGCTGCATTGAGATGGTGCCCTCCTTGCAATTGCTCGAATAAACGACCGTAACCTGTACCTGAGTCTCCTGTGGTCCGTTCATCAAAGACACCACAACAGCCATGTACATGCACTCTATCACACATTGCACCTGGGGGAATCCAGCAATGGGTTTGAATCCTCTGGCTGTCTCTGACATGATCTGATCTGGACAGTCAAAGATCATAATGAGCAGGCGTAGGTCATTTGGCCCATTGAGCCTGCTGCGTCATTCAGTAAGATCATGGCTGGTCTTATTGTGGCCTTAACTCCACTTTCCTGCCTGTCCCCCAGGACCCTTAGCTCTTTGTCGATCAAAAATTTGTCTAACTCAGCCTTCAATATAGTCAATGACCTAAACTCCACGGCTCTCCGTGGAAGAGAATAGCAAGAGTTCCCTATTCCTTTTGCAATAAAAACCATCCATTTGCCTTCCAAATTACTGCTGTACCTGTATGCTAACTTTTGGTGATTTCAGATACAAGGACACCCAGATCCCTCTGTACTGCAGCATTCTGCAGTCTCTCTCCAATCAAATAATACTCTGCTTTTTATTCTTTCTGCCAAAGTTGGCAGCCTCACATTTTCCCACATTGTACTCTATCTGCCCATTTTTTCCCACTCATTTAACCTATTTATATCCCTTTGCAAACTCTTTATATCCTCCTCACAACTTGCTTTGTTTCTCATCTTTGTATAATCTGTAAATTTGGCTACAAGTCTTCCCCTTCTAAGTCATTAATATAGATCATAAATTCTTGAGGCCCCAGCACTGATCTTGTGTCACTCCACTAGTTACAGTTTGACATTCTGGAAATGACCCATTTATCCCACTGTTTCTTGTCAGTTAGCCAATCCTCTATCCATGCTAATGTAATAACCCCTGACAGCATGAGCTCTTATCTTGTGCAGTAACCTTTTAATGTGCACCTTATCAAATGCCTTTTTGGAAATCCTAAAACACTACAGCCCCTTTATGCACCCTGCTTGTTACATCCTCAAAGAACTCTAGTAAATCATCAAACATGATTATCCCTTTCACAAAACCATGTTTACTCTGCCTGACAGTTTTGATTTTTTTAAATGTCCTGCTGCTACCTCCTTAATGGATACCAGAATTTTCCCAATGACAGATGTTAGGCTAACTGGACTATAGATTCCTGCTTTCTGTATCCCTCCTTCCTTAAATAGTAGTGTTACATTTGCAATTTTCCAATCCACTGGGATCTTCCCAGAATACAGGGAATTTTGGAAGATTATAACCAATGCAGCCACTATTTCTGCAGCCCATCAGGTCTGGGGAGTTGTCAGCTTTTAATCCCATTGGTTTTCTGAGTACCTTTTCTCTAGTGATTGTGATTGTTTTAAGTTCCTCCTCCCTTTTGCCCCTTGATTTTCTACTGTTCTTGGGATGCTTTCGGTGTCTTCTACTGTGAAGACAGAAGTACTTGTTCAAAGGCTCTGCCATTTCCTTGTTTCCTGTTTTAAGTTTCCCAGTCTTGTCCTCTAAGGGACCAATGCTTACTTTAGATACCCTTTTTTATATATGTACTTGCAGAAGCCTTTACAGTCTGTTTTTATTTTTTTGTACACCTCACTTTGCAATTTCTCCCTTTTATTTTTTTTTTAGTCTTTGCTTTCTAAAATTTTCCCAATCTTCTGGTCTACTACTAATCTTTGCAGCATTGTATGCCTTTTCTTTCAATTTGATACCATCCTTAACTTTCTTAGTTCAACATGGAAGATGCATCTTTCTCAATGGAATATACCTTTGAGAGTTACGAGATATCTCCTTAAATGTCTGCCACTGCTTCTCTAGTGTTTCCTTTTAGCCTATTTTCCCATTCCACTTTAGCCAACTCTTCTCTTCATACCCTTGTAAATGCCTTTATTTAAATTTAAGACACTAGTTTGAAACCCAAATTTCTCACCTTTAAACTCATGTTATGAGTTTATGTTACGATCATTGTTGCCTAGGCAATCCTTTACTATGAGGTTATTAATTAATCCTGTCTCATTACACAATACCAGGTCTAAAATATTCTGTTTCCTGCAGTCTCTGCTTTCGTCCTCACAAGTTGCAAGAACATCAAACCTGTTGGACAGTTGTAACAGCTGAGGCTCCTCTGGTGCCATCTTCTGGATCCCCATACCTGCATCACTCGTAGTCACATCCTCCTGTCCTTGACCAAATCTGAAGTGCCTATGCTAAGGCATGTGACTGCTTACTGGCACAAAGTGTCCAGGTAACTTTCCCACTCCTTGATGCATTATCAGTGCGAAAATGGATGTATCGGCTAGTGTTTTTGAAGAGGTCACCATCTTGATGCAATGACCTGTTTTTAATTCATTCATGGGATATGGGTATCACTGGCTAGGCCAGCATTTATTGCCCATCCTTAATTGCCCTTGTTCAGATGGCAGTTAAGAGTCAACCACATTGCTGTGGGTCTGGAGTCCTATTTAGGCCAGGCAAGGACTGCAGATCCTCCCCTAAAAGGGGCATTAGTGAACCAGATGGGTTTTTACAATAATTGGAATTATTGAATTCGAATTTCGCCACCTGTCATGGTGGGATTCGAACCCAGGTCCCCAGAGTGTTACCTAGGATCTCAATACCATTATGCCACACATGTCTCCAGTGGCTCCCTGGGATGAATTGGATGTGTAGAAATTAAGGGTGACAGTGACCTTCTCCAGAATCGGTATTAGGTGGCTACTAATGCCATCATGACACAAAGATCTGTGATGGCCTATCAGGAGAGGTGCTGTCTCGGCGACACTGCCACTCTGACAATAGGAGCTAGCTCATTCTCTGTCTGTGCACCCCTGCCACAGGGTACCACTTTCAATGCGCAGGTACCTGCTTATAGTTCACTCTGCACTTCTGTCACTTCCCCAACCCACTGTTGCCCCTGTAAGTGGTCAAGCAGTTTCTGCTGTATAGATCTCTGTGGATGCACTTCCTTGCTGGAGGATCCACTTCCTGACTGGGCAATGCATATGGCAAGTGGGCACTGCCAGTCTGAAGGAATGATTCCTTTAACCACCCCACCCATCTCTCTCAGCCCCCTTTCAATGTACCCAAGTAGCAACAGACAGGAGGCACCATGGCGGCTCGACCCCAAAGCCCTGGCACCTGAACTCTCCGCTCCCCCCACCCCCCACCCTGCAACATGCCATGACCGTACTGTCCCAGCTTTCCAACAAAGGCACACTGACTCATTCAAGGCTGCAAAATTCAGCAGTGACCCAACCCACCGACTCGTTGCCACCCTCATATATCATCCCAGGCTCAGCAGCCTGTGGCCCCCTTACACTTTGTGGAAAATTGAAACGAGCCAGTAAAATCCTGGTCACTAGGTGGGGTACTTTTGTCTTAAGTACCTTATTTTCAGATCTGCGTGCCATTCCCACTAGATGTGCCATCCAACCCTCGTAAAATGGTACTTGGTGTCATGATGTCAGAATTCCATTCTCTCACCCCCACTCTGCCCCACCACCAAGGCCGAACTGTGGGACCACCCAGGATCTTTCTTCTGCCTTCCCAACGAGTGCCTCTTCCTGCTGGCCTTCACAATGCCTGCCTCGCTGACCAGTAGGACTTCTATCTGTAAGATAGCACTGTAACTGGGGATCAGGTTGGATGCCCCAGTGGCACCCACTTCCAGTTCTGGTGGCTGCACCTTGGCCCTGCTCATAAATCCCCAGCCCAAGATTTAATCGAACATTGAAGCAGGCTGCAGGAGGCTAAGTGACTCTAAATCCTATACACCAGAAATTCAAAGGAGACTAAGATTTTCAATGATGTTTTGGGCAGTGGGGGAAATTCCCCAATGCTACCTTACACAGAAAATTGCTAGCTTATCTTGGCATTCCACACCAATGATAATTTGTTCTGCCCTCAAAATGAGGATAATTTTAAACCTTATCTCTTTAATGAACTTCACTTCTGCCATGCTGGTGGTTGGTGCTTTCTCTGCTCTTGACTCTTATCTTGAAGCCTCACCCTTTCCATCGGGGCAGACCAGAGAAGGAGAACTGGAATGTTATACACCAACCAAATAATGGAATAGTAATCAGTAAAATATGCTACAGGTATACAGGGGTGGAATGGGAGGTGAGTGGGGGATGTCTTAATCTTGGGGGGCATTTGGGTTTAGGTATAGGTGAGGGGTTAATGTAGCATGCCGGGGAGCTTGTTCCAATGCATAGGTCTCTGGGTTTAGCTTAAGCACATTCAGCTTTGCGCCTGTGTGTGTAATTCCCCTTGCCCTCCAGAGAGGTGGGGGAGGGATTTGAATATTTAAACCATTATATTCAAAGATTATTTTAACCGGCATTTAAATCTAGCAGCATGTGCATGAGTTTCACTGGCTTCCTGAGGCTCACCTTTGAAACTGAGCTGAGGAGCTCAAATGTTAAAAGGTCAGGAAAGTATGGCAATAAATACTCAGTGCTCACAGCTACTTTCTAACCTATCACTGAGCAAGCGGTTGTTTAGAGAACTTGGGGTGAAAGGCTAGTTTGGAGATATTAAGGCTCAAGATCAGAATGGGTCTTGCCATGGCTGCCTGAGAGTGGACCTTGGCTGAAGAGTAAGATGATCATCAGCAGCAGCAACAGCCTGCTGTGGAGAGTCCTGCAAGTGGTCAGCAGAGAAAAGGCAGCAGCAGAGAGATCAAGCATGGAGGAGGCACTATCCATGTAACAAGGTGTACAGGTAGAGGCTTAGCTTCCCTGACCGCTCAGGGTCTTCTAGAGGCTCAGGTTATCATGAGAGAAGGTGTCAGATATCTGCAGCCTCTGAGAAGAAGACCTGCTCCCTGCTGAACCTGTTGGCCACATGTTACCAGTGGCCAAGAAATGCGCCTTCAACTTTTTTTGCCTCCAGATACTTCCAGGGCATTTCTGGAGACATGCCCAGGATCACCCAGTCGGCTGTGCATAAGTAAATAAGGCAGGTCACTGACGGGTGACCTGATGTCGGGGCCAGCAACTATACTGACTTAGCCTGTGATGACGTCAGTTAGAATGAGCAGGCACTCAGTTTCCCATAGAAACTGAGACACATAGACTGCAGACACATGGCAATCTGTACATTCCCAGATCAACCAGGCATATTTACAAACTGTAAGGGGGTCCCCTCCATCAATGTTCAGCATGCGTGCAACCACAAGAAAAGGTTTATGCAGATGTGAGCCAGTTTCCGAGGAAGCTGCCATGACACTTTCCACAACAATCCCTGACCTCTTTTAACCTAGAAGCAGACTTAAGGGGTTGCTGACAGGAGATATAGTATACCGCTTCAAACTTGGTCAATAACGCCTAAGAGTAGTATGGTGACAGCTATGTTTTTTTTAATTCATTCATGGGATGTGGGCTTCACTGGCTGGCCAGCATTTATTGCTCATCCCTAGTTGCCCTTGAGAAGGTGGTGGTGAGCTGCCTTCTTGAACCGCTGCAGTCCATGTGGTGTAGGTACATCCACAGTGCTGTTAGGAAGGAAGTTCCAGGATTTTGACCCAGCAACAGTGAAGGAACGGCAATATATTTTCAAGTCAGGGTGATGAGTCACTTGGAGGGGAATGTCCAGGTGGTAGCGTTCCTATCTATCTGCTGCCCTTATCCTTCTAGATGGTATTGGTTGTGGGTTTGGAAGGTGCTGTCTAAGGAGTCTTGGTGAATTCCTGCAGTATATCTTGTATTTGGTATACACTGCTGCTACTGTGAATTGTGGTGGAGGGAGTGAATGTTTGTGGATGTGCCTCTCCCTATCCCTTCTGCCAAAATGCTTTCCTGTATTAAATTCTATCTGCTACCTGTCTGCCTATTCTGCTAGCCTACCTATGTCCTGTTGCAGTCGCCCTCATTGTTTGCCACACCTCCAAGTTTGGTATCATCAGCAAATTTTAAATTTTACTCTGTATTCCAATATCCAAGTCATTTATATATATGGTTGAGGAGAAAGTTTTTTTTTCTCAGAAGGTCATTTGCTTGTGGAATTCTCTCCCCCAGAGAGTAGCAGAGGCTTGGTCATTGAATTTAAAGCTGACTTTGATAGGTTCTTGACTGACAAGGGAGTCAAAGGGTATGGGAGTAGACAGGAAAGTAGACACCACAATCAGATTTGTCATGACCTTATCAAATGGTGGAGCAGGCTCGAGGGGCTGAACGGCCTACTGCTTCTCCAAATTCATATGTTTGCATGTAAGATGTGAGTTACTCATCCTCAGAATTCCCAACATCTGACCTGCTTTAGTAGCCACAGTAGTTTTATGACTGTTCAGTTCAGTTTCTGGTCAATAGTAAGCCCCCAGGATGTTGATAGTGGAGGTTTCAGTGATGGTAATCCGTTGAATGTCAAGGGGAGATGGTTGGATTCCCTCTTGTTGGAGGTGGTCATTGGCACTTATGTGGCATGAATGTTACTTTCCACTTGTCAGGCCAGGCTGAATATTGTCCAGAACAAGGGCCGAAGGGTCTTGAAGACTCGAAACGTTGACTGATTTCTTCTCCACTGATGCTGCCAGACCTGCTGAGTTTTTCCAGGTAATTCTGTTTTTGTTTTGGATTTCCAGCATCCGCAGTAGCTTTTAGCTTTTTGTTTTTATGAATATTGTCCAGGTCTTACTGCATATGGAAACAGACTGCTTCAGATTTTGAGGAGTTATGAATAGTACTGAACACTGCAATCATCAGCAAACATCCCCACTTCTGACCTTATAATGGAAGAAAGGTCATTGATGAAGCAATGAAGTTCGTTGGGCCTAAGACATTACCCTGGGGAACTTCTGCAATGATGTCCTGGAGCTGGGATGATTGACCTTCAACAACCAAAACCATCTTCCTTTGTGCTAGGTATGACTCCAACCAGCAGAGACTTTTCCTCTGATTCCCATTGACTCCAGTTTTGCCAGGGCTGCTTGATGCCACACTCAGTCAAATGCTACCTTGATGACAAGGGCAGTTCCTCTCACCTCACCTCTTGAGTTCAGCTCTTTTGTCCATATTTGGACCCAGTTATAATGAGGTCAGAAGCTGAGTGGCTCTGGTGGAGCCCACACTGTGTGTCAGAGAGCAAGTTATTGCTGAGTAAGTTCCACCTGATAGCACTGTCGACAATGCTTTCCATCGCTTTGCTGATGATCGAGAGTAGACTATGGGGTGGTAATTGGCTGGGTTGGATTTGTCCTGCTTTTTGTGGACCGGGCATACCTGGGCAATTTTCCACATTGCTGGCTAGATGCTAGCGTTGTAGCTGTACTGGAACAACTTGGTTAGGTGTGTGGCTAGTTCTGGCGCACAAGTCTTTAGTAATATTGCCAGAATATTGTTAGGGCCCATAGCCTTTGCAGCATCCAGTACCTTCAGCCATTTCTTAATATGAAGACTGGCATCTGTGATGCTGAGGACCTCAGGAAAAGGCCGAGATGGGTCATCCACCTAGCACTTCTGGCTGAAAAGGGTTGTAAATGCTTCAGCCTTATTTTTTGCACTGATGTGCTGGGCTCCCCCATCATTGAGGATGGGGGAATTTGTGGGGCCTCCTCCTCCAAATAGTTCTTTAACTGTTCACCACCATTCACGACTGGATGTAGCAGGACTGCAGAGCTTAGATCTGATCCATTGGTTGTGGAATCACTTAACTCTGTCTATGGGTAATGGTAGAGTGGGGGATATGCCAAGTCATGAGGTTACAGATTGTGGTTGAGTACAATTCTGCTGCTGCTGATGGCTCACAGTGCCTCATGGATGGTCAGTTTTGAGTTGCTAGTTCTTTTCGAACTCTATCCCATTTAATATGGCGTTAGTGCCACACAACACGATGGATAGTATCTTCAATGTGTAGGTGGTACTTTGTCTCCACAAGGATTGTGGGGCAGTTACCCCTACCAATACTGTCATGCACAGATGTATGTTTTCCCTTTTGTTGGTTTCCTCATCACCTGCCACAGACCCAGTCTAGCGGCTATGTTCTTTAGCACTCGGCCGGCTCGGTCAATAGTGGTGCTACTGAGCCACTCTTGGTGATGGACATTGAAGTCCCCCACTTGGAGTACATTCTGTGCCCTTGCTACCCTTAGTGCTCCTTCTAATTGGTGTTCAACATGGAGGAGCACTAATTCACCAGCTGAGGTAGGGTGATGGTGAGGGGGCTGATGGGGGGAGGGGGGTGGTGTACTGAGGTGTGAATGGTAATCAGCAGGAGATTTCCTTGCCTATGTTTGACTTGATGCCATGAGCATTTATGGTGTCTGAAGTTAATGCTGAGAACTCCCACGGCAACTCCAACCCCACTGTATACCACTGTGCCACCACCTCTGGTGGGTCTATCCTGCCAGTAGGACAGGATATACCCAGAGATGGTGATGGTGGTGTCTGGGACATTGTCTGTAAGGTATGATTGCGTGAGTATGACTATGTCAGGCTGTTGCTTGACTAGTCTGTGGGGCAGCTCTCCCAATCTTGGCACAAACACTTGGATGTTTGCAGGAGGAGTTTGCATGATTGACAGGACTGGGTTTGCTGTTGTCATTCCTGGTGCCTAGGTCAGTGCCGGGTGGGGATACATATGGAGCTTCCTCCTCCCTTTATTTAATTGTCCACCAGCATGCATGACTGTATGTAGCAGGACTGCAATGCTTTAATCTGATCCATTGGTTGTGGTATTGCTTAGCTCTGATTATCACATGCTGCTTCCAATGTTTGAGATATATGTAGTCATGTGGTGTAGCTTCCTCAGGTTGGCAGCTCATCTGGAGGTGTTATTGAGAGTTGCTAGATTTGAAAAGACTATAACTGCATCCAAACAGGAAGAGCAGTGGAATATTGTGACCTGTTCACAGAGGGCTGGATTTTATGGCCACAAAGCAGGCGGGCAGCCCCAATCCTGCGCTTATGAAAAATATGATGTGGTGGCATTGGATCGGCAATTCGACATCATCATGCCAGTCTCCAATAACGTGGAAGGCGAGTGGGTGCCGAATTTGGAAGCCTACCCACACTTTCAACAAAACCAATCAACAAGCTATTGAGCTTGTTAAAAAGCTGATTGACTGCAACTTTTCATTGCCCACCCTATTATTCGCTAGTCACACGGGAAAAACATTGGGAGTGAGTTACCCCAGGTATGAGGAGGCAGCACAAGGGTGGATGAAAAGGCCTGCAAACGGGACCATGACTGCATGTAGCAGCAGTGTCTGCTGCTGAAGGGGCAGTGTTCGGCTGTTGGTAGATGTAACAACTGAAAGTATAGCCTCTCCTGCTGTCTATCAGGGATCACATGATGTTCTTGGAGGCTCTGACCAATGAGAGCCAAGTGCAGCTAATCCTGGGGGCAGGGCTACATGTTCATGCATGTAGCATCTGAAAAGCTCTCTGTAATAAAGATTATCTGTTTCTTATTGAAACCTGTCTGGTACGTCAAGTCATTGCAGTAGACTTTATTTGTTCAGTTTTCATAAAGGAATGGTTCATGTCATAACTTAGTGCCATGTAATTAGTGAAGATAATAATGGAGCTGAAGCTATAGACTGGGCAGGGCTGGCAGAAAGTAGATTGAGATGACAACCAAGATCATCATCATGATCGAAATCCGAGGGACTCAATATCGTGAATGAATGACTGCTGCAGATTTGGTCAAACAGGAGTTTGAAAGAAGTGTGGCCTGGAAGGGAGACCAGCCACCATATGGTGCAGCATTAATTATTCTAAATGTAATAAATAGTTTTTAAAGCTATGGTATGGTAGGTCAGCTCAGCCGAGTGGAATGTACATCCTGCGGTATGTGGGAAGTCATGGATGCACCATGTGTCCTATATGAACACATCTGCAGTAAGTGTCACCGGCTGCAGAAGCTTGTGCTCCTGGTTTCATAACCAATGGCTGGAGTCATTGTTGTGCATCCATGAGGCAGGGAACTACGTGGAAAACCCATTTAGGGGGGTGGTTATGAGCATGCAGGCAGAGAAGAAATTGGTGACTACCAAGCAGTCTAAAAGATCCAGACAAGTAGTGCAAGAGTCCCCTAAGTCCAACTTGCTTGCTTATTGGTTTTCCATCTTGGATCCTGGTGAGGGCAATGGTTCCTCAGGGGAGTACAGCCAGATCCAAGTCTGTGGCACCATGGGTGGCTCAGCTGCATGGGGGGGTGGGGGGAGGAAGAAGAATGGGAGATCAATAGTGATAGGGGATTCCATAGTCAGGGGATCAGACAGGCATTTCTGTGGCAGTAAACGTGACTCCAGGATGGTGTGTTGCCTCCCTGGTGCCAGGGTCAAGGATGTTACGAAGCAGCTGCAGGGCATCCTTTTGGGGAGGGTGTACAGCCAGAGGTCTTGGTTCATATTGGTACAAATGACTTAGGTAGGAAGAGGGGTGAGGTCCTGAAAGCAGAATGTAGGGAGCTAGGAAGGAAACTAAAAAGTAGGACCTCAAGAGCAGTAATCTCAGGATTACTCCCAGTGCCATGTGCTAGTGAGCATAGGAATAGGAGGATTGAGCAATTGAACATGTGGCTGGAGAATTGGTATAAGAGGGAGGGCTTTACATTTCTGATGCATTGGGGCTTGTCCTGGGGCAGGTGGGACCTGTACAAGGTGGGTGGGTTACACCTTAACAGGACTGGGACTAATATCCTTGCAAGGGGATTTGCTAGTGCTGTTGGGGAGGGTTTAAACTAGCTTGTCAGGGGGCTGGAACCTGAGGGGTAGCTCAAATTGTAAGGAAGTAAAGCTGGTAATTGGATGTAGAAAAGTGGCAAGTGAAATTAGAAGGCAGGCAAAACAAAGGCGAATATCAACTAAACCCTGAATGCGGAATAATGTTAAAAAGACTAAGATAAGGGCATGCTACCTGAATGCATGCAGCACTCGCAACAAGGTAGATGATTTAAAGGCATATATAGAAGTAAATGGGTACGATCGAATTGCCTTAACGGAAACATAGGGTCACCAAGACTAAGAACTGAATATTCAAGGATATTCGACATTTATGAAGGACAGGCAAAAAGGAAAAGCAGGTGGGATTGGATCAGTACATTAGTAAGGAGGATCTCAGATCGGAAGAACAAAATGTGGAATTTGTTTGGGTAGAGCGAAGAAACAGCAAGGGGCAGCAGACATTGGTTGGAGTTGTTTATAGACCTCCAAACAGCAGTTGTAGTGTGGGGCATGGTATTAATCAGGAGATTAGAGAAGCATGTAGCATGGGCAATACAGTAATCATGAGTGACTTCAATCTGCATATGGACTGGGTAAATCTAATGAGTGCTAATGCTGTGGAAGACGAGTTCCTGGAGTGTGTTAGGGATTGTTTTCTAGAGCAGTATGTTGAGGAACCAACTACAGAACAGGCTATTTTAGATCTAGTATTATGGAACGACAAAGGGCTAATTAATAATCTTGTTGTAAAAGAACCTTTAGGGATGAGTGACCATAATATGATAGAATATTTGGAAGTGAGATAGTTCAAGCTGAAGCCAGGGTGTTAAATTTAAAAAAAGGAAATTATGAAGGAATGAGGGGCAAATTGGCTGAGGCGGATTGGGAAAATACATTCAAAGGTATGACTGTACATATGCAATGGACAGTCTTTAAAGAGTTATTGCATAGTTTACAGCAATTATACATTCCCTTACAGCACAAAAACCAAAAAGGAAATAGCAGTCAACCGGGGCTAACAAAGGAAGCTAAGGATTGTATAAGATTAAAAGAAAAGACTTATAAAGTTGTCAGAAATAGTAGTAAACCTGAGAATTGGGAGCATTTTAGAATGCAGCAAAGGAGGACCAAGAAACTGGTAAAGAAAGGGAGAATGGAATATGAATGTAAACTAGCAAAAAACATAAAAATGGACTATAAAAACTTCTACAGCTATGTAAAAAAGAAATGTTTGGTTAAGACAAATGTAGGTCCATTACAGGCAGAGTCAGGAGAATTTATAATGGGGAATAGAGAAATGGCAGAGAAGTTAAATGATTACTTTGTGTCCATCTTCACTGAGGAAGATACAAGAAATCTCCCAGAATTAGAGATCCAAGGGACTAGGGAGAATGAAGAATTGAAGGAAATTTATATTAGTAAGAAGGTTGTATTGGAGAACTTAATGGGATTGAAGGTTGATAAGTCCCTGGGACCTGATTACCTACATCCCAGTGTTGAAAGAGGTAGCTATGGAGATAGTGGGTGCATTGGTGATCATCTTCCAAATTTCTGTAGATTGTGGAATACCTGCATATTGGAAGGTAGCGAATGTCACTCCACTATTTAAGAAGAGAGAGAGAAAATAGAGAACTACAGACCTGTTCGCCTTACATCAGTAGTAGGGAAAATGCTAGAACCATTATAAAGAATGTGATAAATGGACACTTGGATACTAATTGTCTGATTAGACATAGTCAACATGGATTTATGATTGGGAAATCATGTTTGACAAACCTGTTGGAGTTTTTTGAGGATGTTACTAATAGAATGGGTAAAGGAGAGTTGGTGGACGTAGTATACTGGATTTTCAGAAGGCTTTTGATAAAGTTCCCCACAGAAGGTTGGTTAGTAAAATTAAAGCACATGGGATAGGAGGATTGGTTAACAGAGAGAAAACTGAGAGTAGGAATAAATGGGTCATTCTTACATTGGCAGGCTGTGACTAGTGGGGTACTGCAGGGATCAGTACTTGGGTCCTAGCTGTTCAAAATATATATCAATGATTTGGATGTGGGGACCAAATGTAATATTTCCAAGTTCACGGATGATACAAAGCTAGGTGGGAATGTGCGTTGTGAGGAAGATGCAAAGCAGCTTCAAGAGGATTTGGACATACTTAGTGTGTGGGCAAGAACATGGCAGTTGGAATATAATGTGGAAACGTGCAAGGTTATCCACTTTGATAGGAGGAACAGATACACAGAGTATTTCTTAAATGGTAAGAGATTAGAAAGTGTAGATGTACAAAGGGACCTGGGTGACCCTGCCCATAAGTCACTGAAAGCTAACAGGCTGGTGCAGCAGGCAATTAGGATGGCTAATGGTATGTTGGCCTTTATCGCAAGGGGAATTGAGTGTACAGGAGTAGTGAAGCCTTGCTTCAATTGTATAGAACCTTGGTTAGACTGCACCTGGAGTACGGTGTGCAATTTTGGTCCCCTTACCTTAGGAAGGATATTATTGCCATAGAGAGAGAGCAACGAAGGTTCACCAGACTTATCCCCGGGATGGCGGGACTGTCCTATGAAGAGAAATTGGTGAAACTGGGCCTGTATTTTCTAGAGTTTCAAAGAATGAGAGGTGATCTCATTGAAACTTACAAAATACTTAAAAGGATAGAGAGGGTAGATGCAGGTAAGATGTTTCCCCTGACTGGGGAGTCTAGAACCAGGGACACAATTTCAAAATAAGGAAGAAGCCACTTAGGACTGAGATGAGGAGAATTTTTTTTTACTCAGAGGGTTATGAATTTTTGGAATTCTCTACCCCAGAGGGATGTGAAAGCTCATTCACTGAGTATGTTAAAAGTAGATGTTGACAGATTTCTAGATGCCAATGATGTAAAGAGATATGGGGATAGTGTGGGAAAAAGGCATTGAAGTGGATGATCAGCCATGGTCATATTGAATGATGGAGCAGGTTCAATGGCCTACGCCTTGAATGGCCTACGCCTGTTCCTATGTTCCTCGAACATTGCAGAGAGTGTGAAACATACTATAAAAATTAGTTCTGTGATATTCGCTCTCAGGAGGACTCAGCTCCTAGAGGATTTGCTATACTGGAACTCCAAAGACTGCTGCTGTACACCTGAAAGCACTGGCAGAGAGAAAAGAAATGAATTAGTATTGACAAAGTAAGAATATTTCAACCTATCATTGTGAAGATGGTCATATTTGACCTGCTGCTGAAATCAAATCAACATAAGACCAGAAGAAATAAGAGCTAGAGTAGTCCATTTGGCCCTTCGAGCCTGTTTCCCCCTTTCAACAAGATCATGGTTTTCTACTTCAATTCCACTTTCTATCCCCATATCCCTTAATTCCTTTAATGCCTAAAAATTTATGACATTCATGTGGAATATACTCAATGACTGAGATTCCACAGCTCTTACGCATTGGGTGGAATTTTACGTGGGCGGAATTTTACAACCCTGCTAAAGTGAATGGATTTTTGATCGGCTTTCTGCATTTTACAGCCCCACTGTGACAGAGCCATAAAATTCCACCCATAGAGAATTCCACACTCTCAACCCTTCAAGTGAAGAAATTTCTCCACATCTTAATTCTATATGGCTGACCTCTTATTCTGAGACCGTGACCCTGAGTTCTATGTTCTCTTAGCCAGGGGGAGCATTTTCTCAGCATCTACCATTTCAATCCCCTTAAGGATTTTATGGGCAAAATTTTCTGCTTGAGGTGCGGGGGGCAGGCCCCACACGTCCGTGCGTAAAATGACGCACGGTGACATCGGGCGAGCGACCCGACGTCACCGTGCGCCATCACGATATTTTGCTGGGCGGGTGCGCGATGAAGTCCGATGCACGCCTACCATTAATTAACAGGCCAGTTAAGGCCCTTTAGTCTTCAATCGACGGCGTTTCTTAGGTGCCCGTGCGATCTTCGGGTCGGCACACGTGCGCAATGCTCAGGTGGGTAGGAGACTTTTTTATGAACCTTATCCACAGGTGGGATAAGAGGGCTCAATGGGGTCATCAATCTTCTTTGTGGAGTATTTATTGGAGAAAGTATTTTAAACTTGCCTGTGTGATCTGCAGTAGTTCAGAACACATTCCAGCAGCTTTCTGCGTACTTTTAACCTTCAGGTCAGCACTCTGCAGTCAGGAATCTTTTGCGGGCCTTTAGCTTTCAGGAAGCCTCCCCTTAGCCTGGGTGTGGGATCTGACTGTCCACTGGAGGCAGCTCCTCTGAGGAGGAAGGGAGGGCTAGAAGGAGGAGGAGGAGGCCAGGAGTGCACAGTCTCCAGGGGAGTCACCTTTGGGAGGACAGGCACAGGCACAAGGGCCAAGAGGTAGTCCAAGGTGGAAGGGGCCGCAGAAGACGCCACTATCCTGCTGCCAGGGTATACAGGCGGTGAAATATCAACTCAATATGTCTGAGGTGCAGTGCCGAGGGAGGCTCCAATTGTCAAGGGAGACAATCAACTATATCTGTCAGATGATTGGCCCTGAGATCTCCCCTAACTGTGTGGGCGGACACCCCATGCCAGTGGCTCTGAAGATCACAGCTGCCCTCAACTTTTCTATGCCTCTGACTCCTTCCAGGTCTCGGTGGGTGATCTTTGTGGTGTTTCCCAATCAGCTGTCCACACTTGTGTCAAGCAGGTCACAGACGCTCTGTTCAGGCGGGCATTGACCTTCATCCACTTCCGGTGGGACCAGGCAAGTCAGGCACAGTAAGCCAGAGGCTTCACGGCCATTGCTGGCTTTCCCCACATCCAGGGTGCAATAGGCTGCACACATGTGGCCATCAAGGCGCCAGCAGGTGAGCCCGGTGCCTTCGTCAACAGGAAGGGCTTCCACTCCATGAACGTGCAGATAGTGTGTGATCACAGGATGCAGATCTTACACATCTGTGCAAGGTACCCAGGCAGCAGCCACGACGCCTACATCCTCAGACACTCCCAGGTGCCAGGTCTCTTCAGTGCTCCGGCTCGGCTGGATGGATGGCTGCTGGGTGACAAGGGCTATCCCCTCAGAAGGTGGCTCATGGCGCCTCTCCGCCGTCCAAGAACAGAATCTGAGCAGCGGTACAATAGGACCCAGGGCACCGCAAGGGCTGTGGTGGAGAGAACCATTGGTCTTCTCAAGATGTGCTTCTGATGCCTAGACAGTTCAGGGGGCGCACTCCAGTACCCCCCAGATCGTGTGTCGGTGATAGTGGTTGCATGCTGTGCTCTCCACAATCTTGCGCTGGAAAGGGGGGATGCAGTGGATGATGAAGACGTCGACGCATTGTCTGCGACTGCACACGATGAGTCCAGCACGGATTCTGAGGATGAGCATGCACAGGGAAATGCTGAGGGGGTAGACGCAGACCCGGACTACACCAAGGAGGCAGGGACACCTGGGAGGCTTTAGTCCAATGAACCTTCGGCTAGCACGACACAAATGGATCAGCAGGACCAGCCTTGCCTGGTGCATCCATACTCGGCACCTAAGTGCAAAATTTGTCAGGTCATCAGCAGGAACTAAGGGCCTTGTACATAAATTTGAATGTCCAAACAAACATTCATGACAGTTTTCTTAAACATACACATGCAGAACAAACAAGCCACCCTCAGCCATGGTCACACATCTGAATTTTAATTTTCATATCAGATGTTCTCCCAATTGTAAAACAATACTGTTAGCAAGCAAAAAGAAATCCTAAGGACTTAATCTCGGGCTAACACAAAAACACCAGTGAGAAACCCGTGGTGTGCCTAATGTGCCTTATGTTTCCGTTTGCGGGTGCGATGTCTTGGTGCTGCCCTATCACTCAGAGTGGCATCTGAGACAGCCTGCTGACTCTGCTGTCCTGTTGGCCTTGATAACCTTGGCGGTTGTCCTCTGGCCCGTGGAGCCTGTGCTGGGCCCGCCTGGGAGGGAGCTGCCAGTTCCACAGCTGCCATCTCCCCAGTCGTCGCAGCCTCATCGGATGATATGGTCACTGGGAGAGAGGCGGAGGAGCTGGTGCCATCATCTGGAGCGCCCTGAGAGGTGCCCGCAGAGACGAGAGGCAGCTGCTGCGCCGACGTGAGGTCACCTCGGACCTCCCTGCTCACTGTGGATGGATGGGCAACAAACTGGGAAACTTGGTGCCCAGACCATCTCCCACACTGGCACTGACCAGCTGTGGCCAATGCCGCTGTGAGGGCTTGCAGGTCCGAGCACAACCCCAGGAGGACCTGATTGTTCTCCAGGAGGTGCCTCTCCACGAGAGTCGCCACTCTCTCCATGGAGGAAGCATGGCGCTCAGCCATTAGGCTCATTTGCTTTAGTGATACTCCGCGTAGATTCCTCCACCACGGATACCAAGCGAAGCATAGCCTCATGTATCTCACCCAGATGCTCCCGCACACCCTGCCACATTTCCTGCAGTTGCTGTGTTGCGGACGACTCCAGAGGCACATCATCAGGCACCAACTGAACATGTGCTTGGTCCCCTGCTGTCCTCCGACTGCTGGCGCCATCGGCACTCTCTGCCTCTGTCAGATCCTCCAGTGATTGTGAAGTGCCCTCTCCACCGTGCCCCGGGACACTAGCCGATGTTCCAATGTCCACCGAGGCGCTAATATCTGCGCTGGTGCCTGCTTCGCAGAAATGGTGTGATGCTGGTGAGACTTGAGGGCCCTCAGGTGTGAGGGGGGGCATCTGTAGCTCCTCCTGCCGGCCATGCTGTGATGCTGAAAGGAACAACAAGGACAGTGTGTCAGTTAGCGTGCACACAGTGACAAACTTCATCCCTTTCCCCCTGGCTCATTATGTGCTCAACCTTCCAGAACCAATGGACACGAACATTGGTGGGGTGGCAAATAGTGAGGAGGATAGCCTTACATTACAGGAGGATATAGATGGGCTGGTTAGATGAGCTGATGAGTGCCAAATGGAATGTAATGTGGATAAGTGTGAGGTGATGCATTTGGGCAGGACAAACAAGGCACGGGAATACATGATGAATAGTAGGACTGTGGAAAGTAACAAGGATCAGAGGGACCTTGGAGTGCATGTCGACTGGTCCCTTAAGGTAGCGGGACAGGTACATAAGGTGTTTAAGAAGGCATATGCCATACTTGCCTTTATTAGCCGAGGTATAGAATATAGGAGCAGGGAGGTAATGTTCCAAGTGCAGAAAACGCTGCTTAGGCCACAGCTACAGTACTGCGTGCAATTCCGAAATGCACATTATGGGAGGGATGTGATTGCAGTGGAGAGAGTGCAGAGGATGTTTACCTGCATGTTGCCTGGGCTGGAGAGTTTCAGTTATGAGGAGAGATTGCATAGACTGGGGTTATTTCCCCTGGAACAGAGGAGATTGAGAGGGGGCATGATTGAGGTGTATAAACTTATGAGAGGCATAATAGGGTCGACCGAAAGGAACTTTTCCCCTTGGCGGTGGGATCAGTAACCAGGGGGCATAGATTTAAGGTAAGGGACATGAGGTTTACAGGGGATGTGATGAGCAGGGTTGTGGGAATCTCAAACTCACTGCCTGAAAGAGGTAGACGCAGGAACCCTCATAACATTTAAGAAGTATTTGGATGTGCACTTGCGATGCCATGGCATACAAGGCTATGGGCCTAGTGCTGGAAAATGGGATTAGAATACTTAGGTACGTGTTTGACCCGGGCATCTTCGATGGGCCGAAGGGCCTTTTTCTGTGCTGCACACCTCTGATTTCATCACGCTATGAGCGAGCAATGTTGCTTCAATAACAAATTTAACAATCATCAGTGCTATGGCTTTTGGGGGGACATTGCGGATCTCACTGTTGGCCTCAAATACCTGACCGTGACACCCCAGCCTCAGCGACACCAGTTGACCTGGGTCCATGCTGCCTCTCCAGCTCAAGGGCCTCCTGCTCGAAGTGGCTTAAGATGAGGAGGTGTGCCTGGCCGCCTCCAGTCCTCGCACGCTCCGAGGCATTATGAGCATTCTTCTCCTGAGAAAGAGAGAGCACCATTCATTACGGCAAATTGCACATGGACTCTGCATGCTCACGCTCTACCCCAACCACAGTGGGCCATATCAGGCCTCCAGTGCCTCCTCTCCCCGCTACTGCTGATCACTCACACAAAGATAATACACCTGCTCCCAACACCTCCCAACGGCCCCTTGGACACATGCTGCGTACACCACTTTAGGACACACACGGTATTTGCTCCCATAGCAAGGAGGCGTAACTACGTGCAGCGTCTAGGGCACCAGATGGTTCTTTGCAACGACACCTTGAGGCTCCCCTTCCACGGTCTCATCATCCTGAATAGGACATGTGCTGGAGTTCTGAGTATGCGCCGAGCTGCATCTCCTGCAGATTGTCCCTGGACTAGTCATGTGTGACTAAGAGCAACACATGGTGTGGGGGAGAATCCATCTCCTCATGAACCACTCATGCTGATCTAAGCATGGGCACTATCTGCTTGCCCACCCAGCGAAGGAAAAATGCCCAACATGATTCAATGCAGTTACGATAGTTAGACTTGGTGGGGAGGCCTCAAAGGCTAAGGCCACCTGCTGGGTTAAATGCCCAATGCCAACATGGTACTCACCCTGCCAGAGCGCAACAAATCGTGCACTTACGGCAGTGGACCCAGGTCGCCGCACCACATAGCGGGAGCTCACCGCCTCTGCCACCTCCTCCCAGGCATGTTTGGTCATATGGGGGAGACTCCTCCTCCCCTCCTGGGGGACCAACACTTCCCCACGTGCTGCCACCTCCTCAAGGAGGGCAGAAAGGCATTCATCTGAAAAACGAGGGGCGCATTGGCCCCCTGCTGGCCTACCCTGCAGCCTGCCCTGCTCCTATGGCAGACCCTGCAGACTGCCCTGCTCCTATGGCAGACCCTGCAGCCTGGCCTGCTCCTGTGCCAGACCCTGCAGCTTGGCCTGCTCCTGGGGCAGACCCTGCAGCCTGCCCTGCTCCTGGGGCAGACCCTGCAGACTGCCCTGCTCCTGTGCCAGACCCTGCAGCCTGGCCTGCTCCTGTGCCAGACCCTGCAGCTTGGCCTGCTCCTGTGCCAGACCCTGCAGCCTGGCCTGCTCCTGTGCCAGACCCTGCAGCCTGGCCTGCTCCTGTGCCAGACCCTGCAGCTTGGCCTGCTCCTGTGACAGACCCTGCAGCCTGGCCTGCTCCTGTGCCAGACCCTGCAGCCTGCCCTGCTCCTGTGCCAGACCCTGCAGTCTGCCCTGCTCCTGTGGCAGACCCTGCAGCCTGCCCTGCTCCTGTGCCAGACCCTGCAGTCTGCCCTGCTCCTGTGGCAGACCCTGCAGCCTGCCCTGCTCCTGTGGCAGACCCTGCAGCCTGCCCTGCTCCTGTGCCGTTCCCTCCAGCCTGGCCTGCTCAGCCGACCCCCTGTGGTGCACCCTCAAACTGGCCATTGTCAACAGCCTACAGGAGGCTACCAGACCTTCTATTAAACAGGCTGCTGGGTCGCCACTGGCCCTGGAGGTCTGTGCACGCCTGCCGCCGCCTGCACACTTGCTATCCACGGCAGTTGGCAATTACGCTGGGCGGGCCTTAATTGGCCCGCCTGCGTAAAATGGCGGCACGGACTCGATCACGAGCAGCGATTGGTTCTGCGTCCGCACCTGCTCTCCAACCACCCCCCACAACGGAAAATTCTGCCCTATATATTTAATTTAGATCACCTCTCATTCTGCTAAACTCCAGGAATATAAGACTAATCTACTCAATCTCTTCTTATAGGAAAATCACAGGAACCAGTCCTGTGAACTTTCACTACACTCCATCCAGGGCAAGTATATACTTCTTAGGTAAGGAGACCCAAAACTCAACACAGTATTCCAGGTGTGGCCTCACCAATGCCCTGTATAATTATTTATTTTTATATTGTAATCTCTTTGTAACAAAAGCTAACCATTTGCCTTCCTAATTGTTGTATCTGCATGTTAATTGTCTGTGATGCATGTACAAGGGCACCCATGTCCCTCCAAATGTGAACATTTTCTAGTCTCTCATCATTCAAAAAATGTCCTGCTTTTTTAAAATGTTCCCTTCCAGGGTGGAGAGTTTCACAGTTCACCACATTCTATCTGTCAAGTTCTTGCCTACTTACCCAACTGTAGTCTCTTTGCATTCTCCTCACCACTTACCTTTCCACCTGACTTTATATCATCAGCAAACTTGGATGTATTATACTTAATCCCCTCATCTAAGTCGTTAATATAAATTGTAAATAGCTGAGGTCCCAGTAGTGATTGTTGCAGGATCCTGCTAGTTACAGCCTGCCAACCTGAAAATGTTCCATTTATCCCTACTGTTTTCTGTCCATTAACCAATCTTCAATCCATACTAATATATTACTCCCAATCCCAAGAATCCTAATTTTGTTTAATAACCTCTTGTGTGTAATAACCTCTTTTCAAATGCTTTTTGAAAGTCCAAATACACGACATCCACTGGTTCCCCCTTATCCATCTTGCTAGTTGTATCCTCAAAAAACTCTCACAAATTTGACAACCATGACCGAGTGCTGTATGATGTGGGCGCCCTAGTGTTTAATTCTGACGTCAGGTAACTGGGAAGTCCCAATCTCTCTATCTCCGATGATCAGGGATGTCAAAATGCCACTGATCTCCAGCAATTCCTGCTTTGCAACTGTCAACTGGAAAATCTGTGGAGTACCACCTCCCATTCTTTCCCTCCCAATAGTACTTTGCACTCTTGTTCTCTGTAATGGTGGAAGCAGCAGATTTAAAACTGATTGTACATATGTTCACTCAATTGATGCAGTGCACTTGGTGAGGCTGACTATCAAGGAGAGGCATGAAATTATATAAAGATAAGGATGAGCGATGGATGGATAGATGGGGATGTGAGGAAGTGCACAGAAACAGAATGATGGGTACACTTGCAAGTGTGTGTGAGGAGTGATGCGATGGAATAGGCTTCACAAGGCAGAGTTGTGAGGGTGAGGTGGAGGGAGTGGGGATGATGTGCACACAGGATATAGGTGAATGTGCAACATTATAACATATGCTGGTCTGGTTAGGTCATTAAAGCGCCTCCTCCAGTGAAACCTGATGCTCCTGCTGCTGACTCCTTGGTCCACCTCTAGCCAAGCCTTCTTTGTGAACAGCAGTTTTCATCCACACTTTGCTGGGGAAGCGAATCTCTCTGGCTCTTCACTGCACCCATCAATGTTTCAAGTGATGCTTCATTAAATCAAGCTGCAGCCCTTGACCTGTCCCAAATCCATAATGAAATTCCTCCCGCTCTGTTGTACGGTGGCTGAGTTGTACTATTAGTGGTAGAGTTGATCTGCAGACACTTGTAAATTTCCTCTCACGACTACTTTTCTGGCTTCCCTGACTCCTTTCCATCTTCCCCTCTAAATTCGACATTATTAAGCTCAATCTCGTCCTGAGATGGTGTTTCAACAATAACAATTTCCGCAGGTGTGACACCTGTTTTTGTGTGAGGGGTAGTCCTGTAATGAAAAAGAGAGCAAGCTAGCTTGATTGCCAAGGAATCACCAGTTAGCTTTTTCATGCCTGCCTTGAACATTTGAACCGCCCTTTCGGCCAATCTGTCTGAGGAAGGGTGGTACAGTGCAGTTTTCACATAAGCGATACCGTTGAGGCTGATAAACCGTTGAAACTCAGGCACTCGTAAATGCTGTGCCGTTATCGGAAACGACTACTTCTGGTAGTCAGTGAATGGCAAAACTCTGACGTAATTTCTCAATTATAGTGGCCGACGTTGGTGACTTCATTTCATATACGTCTAACCATTTTGAGCGGGCATCAATAATGAGCAGAAACATTGTTCTCGGCACTGTAGTCAATGTGTAACTGCACCCAGGGTCTACCCGGCCACTCCCATGGGTGTAATGGAGCTGTCACTGGCAACTTTTGCAGTTGCTGACATTGCACACAGTGCTTTACTAAACTCTCTATTTCCCCATCCATCCCAGGCCACCATAGATAGCTGTGTGCCACAGTCTTCATTCGGGAAATTCCTGGATGGGCACTGTGTAGTTCAATTAAAAGTGGTTCTCTTCCCTTCGGAGGAACTATCACTCGTGCTCCCCATAACAAGATGTCATCCTGGCTGGTTATTTCATGTCTTCTGTTGAAGTTTGGTTTCATTTCATCAGATACGTGCTCCTGTGACCAACCATGTAGCACTTGTTCTCGTATTTGAGATAGGACTGGGTCCCAACTTGTCCAGTCTCTGATCTGTCGAGTGTATACCGACGAGGAATCTAAGAAATTTAACAGTAAAACAAGTTCCTGTGGAACTGGGACATGCTCATCATTTTCTTGTAAAGGCAAACGACTAAGGGCATCGGCGTTTGCGATTTGATTGCCAGGTCTATGTACGAAAGTGTATTCGTATGCTGCCAGAATTGAAGCCCATCGTTGTATTCTTGCTGAGGCTATGGGTGGTATAGCCTTTTCCTCACTAAACAATCCTAGCAGTGGATTGTGGTCTGAAACAATTGTAAAATGGCAGCCATGTTTGTACTGGTGAAACTTCTTGACACCAAAGATGATGGTCAGACCTTCTTTTTCTATCTGCAAGTATCTCTTTTCCGCTGTGGTGAGCGTCCTTGATATGTAACCTATTGTCCGTTCCGTGCCGTCATCCATCCGATGAGAGAGCACTGCTCCCACTCTGTAGGCAGATGCATCACATTTCAGCACCAATTCTTTCATCTGGTCATAATGCACTAATAGATTGGATGGGTGCAACAATTGTTTCATCTTTATGAAAGCTTCTTTCTGGGGCGCCTCCCAAGACCAACGTTGGTTCTTTTTGAGTAGAAAATGCAGGGGGGCCAGCACAGTGGACAAATTGGGTAAGAACCATCCATAATAGTTGATCATTCCTAGAAATGATTTGAGCTCTGAGGCGTTTTTTGGCGCAGGTGCCTCTCTTATGGCTCTCATTTTCTCCTCAACTGGGTGGAGGCTGTGAACTGTGAATCTACCTGGTGACCCAAACAGATTACCTCCCTCACTTGGAACATGCACTTTTTTTTAAACGCACTCCATCATGCAAGAAATGTTTTAAGACGTCTTCTAAGTTTGCCAAATGCTCTTTTTCAGTGAATCCTGTCACCAATACATCGTCTAAATAGACTACAGCCTGGGGCAGTCCCTGCAGTAAGCTTTCCATTGTTCTCTGAAAGATGGCACAAGCTGAGGTGACACCGAAAGACAATCGTGTATATTGGTACAACCCTTTGTGGGTATTAATTATGACAAATTCCCTGGAGGCATTAACCAACTTTAGTTGTTGATAAGCATGACTCAAGTCAAGCTTTGTGTATGTTGTGCCTCCTGCCAGCTTGGCATATAGGTCTTCAATCTTTGGAATAGGTTGCCTGTCTAGCTTAGCTACTTTACTAACCGTCAATTTGTAGTCTCCACAAATTCGGATGCTTTGGTCTGGTTTAAGGACGGGGACTATGGGTGCTGCCCATTCTGAGAACTGGACAGGTTGTAAACACCCAGTTTCCCTAGTCTGTTCAGCTCAATGTCGACTTTTTCTCACAGGGCATATGGCACCGGTCTCATCTTCATGAAGCGAGGGGTTGGGATCCACATGAATCTAGGCCTGCAGGACCTGGATTTTCCCCAATTTGTTCTTAAAGACAGTGGCGTACTTTCTAAGTAGCTCTGGTAGCCCACTTGTTATCAACTGGAAAATTTCAGCCCATTCTAACTTAATCTCCTTTAACCACCTTCGCCCCGGGAGGTCTGGCCCTTCACCTGTGACCACCATCAAGGGAGCTTTGCCGATTGGCTGCCGTATTCGCTCGTATATGTTTTTAGCTTGGCGGCTGTTTCTTCTAAACTTAATTGATGTTCACCATTATTCAAATATCTAAAGGTATGTTCCTCAATTAATGTAGTGCAAGCTCCTGTGTCCGCTTCCATTCTAACAGGTTTGCCAGTTACTTTCACTGTGACAAATATTGGTTCTGTCTTTCCAGCTCCAGATTAAACAATGAGTAAATGTCTAAATTTGTTGTTTCAGGTTCTTCTACATTGTAGATCTCATTGGGCTTCTTCTTTTGTTTACAAGCCTGCTTGAATCTTTCCTTGCATTGTCTCATTATATGTCCATTTCTGTGACAATAGTAGCATTCGATTTTTTTAAACTGCCAATCGCTAAAAGACTGTTTGATTCCACCTCTATGAAAATTATTCTTTGATTTCGCTGCTAACTTATTTTTCTTTATTCTTCGGCTAGCAGGGGCTGTTTCCCACTTCTCGGTGGAGTCTCACTTTTTCGCAACTCTTTCGGCTAAGGTTTCCCGCCCGATGTGGACGGTGGTGCCATTTTGCGTGCCCTGTATTGCTTGTGAATCTCTTACTGCGCTTTCCATGGCCAGTGCTATCTCTAGCACCTTCTTGAAATCCAGATTCACTTCGGACAATAATCTTTCTGAATCGTATCCTCTTTCATACCACACACTAAACAATCTCTGAGCATATTGCTCAGAGTCGTACCGTACTCACAATGTTCCATTAGCTGCTTCAAATCTGCCACATAGCATACAATTGTCTCACCCGGGGCTCTATTTCACACATTAAACCTGAACATCTGCATCATGACTGAGGCCTTGGGTTGAAGGTTACCCTTCACGAGGTCCACTAATTCATCAACAGTTTTTGAATCTGGGGCACTGGGTGCCGTCAAACTTTGAATCAAGCTGTAGGTTTTTCTCCCCCAAGTACTCAAGAGGATCGCTCGCCTCTTCTCTTCCTCCGTAATCTCGTTGGCTTGAAAAAAGTACATGAGGCATTCTATGTATTGAGACCAATTGTCTGTGGCTGGTTCAAAAGCATCAATTCTCCCAAATTATGGCATTTTGAGAGGGGATAACTTCTTCAATTCTAATGGAGCTTGCTACTTACAATCACTGGGTGAGGTATGATGCAGATTTCTTTTTAACTTGATTTCTTCTGTTCAATCCTGTTTTATCTTCATTGCCAGTTTGTTGTAGGGTGGCTGAGTTGGACTATTAGTCGTAGAGTTGATCTGCACACACTTTTTGGGTGCAAACATTAAGGTTATTTATAATGTACTCAGCAGCAACTATATGTGTGCTTTCAATTCCAACTCTAACTCTACACTGACTGCTGAGGTAGCCCGCACTATTCTCCTATTGGTTACGACAGGTTGTGATCTTCCTTAACAAGTATTATTCTTAAAGGTACGTTGCATATTAAATAAAACCATAGTTACCACATCCTCCTTGTTCATACTCCTTATTGTTTGAAATTCCATCTTTGGATTGGCCCTTTAAATACTCGAGTTGAGATCATGCCATGTGGATCTGCACCATGCCTGCCAACACACATTCAATGCTAAAGAATTAATGTTATAATTTGGAGGCTCTGTTAAAATGCCACAGCGGGCATACCGAAAGACGTCTGTGCCCCTTACCCAATGTCACAGCAACAGCTCTGAATATGCCTCAGAGTTGTTATCAGGATCTGTATAGCCATATATGGAGCAGGAACACAATCATTAGGAGGGCCATTTGCAATTTGTAAGCAGTCTTTTCATTGAGAACAGGTATCACTGATGTGTGTGCGTGACATCACATGCCTTTTTCTTCCTGACAGGACACAATGGGTGGAAGTCAGGCTTCTGGCCTGGAACTTTGCATGTCAGGAAAGTATTTGGATTCTGGGTGTAAAGGTCAATAAACCACACAGGCGTTTCCATCGTTATTAGGCGCAATGGTCTATAGAGCAAATTTATCAATATGGCCTCTGGTTAAGGAGCTTTGTGGCACAGGTGTAAATTCCTAAAATTTACACTGAAGATTTAACATGAAAGGGGCACCATGAATAAAAGATGTCACAAGTTGTTCACAAACTGGGTGGGTGTGGTTTATCTGTTAAAATACCAGACAAATGTACAAAATTTCAGACAGATTGTTCACCAACAAAGAACAGATACATTGGTGAATACAGAAAAGTGAGGACATCACTCAGCATTCTTTGGGGGTACTGAAACAATGGACTGGATTTTAGCAATTCTCTGTAGATGGACTGGGAGGCAGAAGGCCTCGTAAAATGGTGGTGGAAGGCGTCAGGAGGGAACCTAATGTGTTTCTGTCGCCATGGGATATTGTCAATAGCAGAACAGCAGTAGTGCGACCACTCACTAACGAAGGTGGGCAGCAAATTAATGCAATTAATTTGCCAATTAGTGGCCATGAACCATCCCTGCTGGCATTTGCTGGCGTCGGGTCACGGCCACTCTAAGTGGGGAGACTGCCAGGCAAATTGTGCGGTCTCCCAGTAGATTTCCAGATGGAGGATGGTGCTTCCCTTAATGTCTGCTCCATGACCAAGGAAGGACCCCCAGTAGCAATCACCCCCCATGAGGTCTTGACACTGATGCTGGAAGGTCACCCTGCCTGGCCCTGGCACATTAAAGAAAGGCCCAGAACTTCTAATCTCAGGAGGATACCCTAGAAGATGCGCTTGAGGACCTCCCTGAAGTCCTGACACAAGGAGTGCACGGCAATTACCCGAAAGTTCAAACTACCAATATGCAATTGCCCTGCACTGGGAACTATCGATATTTCGATTCAAGTCGAAGACTGCACATGGGTCTAACTGTCTTAGCAGAATAGTTACCCAGGAAAAGTTGGAAAATTAAAACCGTCTCTAACTCTTGGGTAACTATAGTACTGACACCCACCAAACCCCACTGGACCCTACAGCTAACCATTCCCCCCACTGACTACCTCCCAACTATCCTCCCCTCCACCACCGCCCCCCACCCCCGACTACCTTCCAGATCCCCCACCTACAATACCTCCCACCCCGTCTGACCACCCCACCTCTGATCCATCCTACCCACCTGACTAACCACATGACTATCCAACCCATCCTTGCCCCGTGACCCATCCCACCTCCCCCGTCCTACCCCTCTGAACCATCCTACTCCCCTGACTGACCACGTGACTGCCCCCCTACCCCCGACCCATCTGACTGACCAGCCGATCCTCCCCATCCTACATTCCACCTGACCAGTCCTACCCCTGTGACACATCCTCTCCCCAAGGCCCATCCTACGTCCCTTATCCTACCCCTTCCCAACTGGTCACCCAAACCTCCCCCCAACCCATCCTGCTGAGTGACTGACCACTCTCCCCTCCCACATCCAACCTTTCCTTCCATCCCCGAACCATCCTACCCCACCCAACCCAATCTACCCCCTCAACCCATCCTACCTCTGACTTCACTGAGGGCCTCAGGAACCTGCTGCGCTGGACTTTTCTCACCCAGCCCGAGGTAGAAGGTAGGGCAAGAAGTGTGCAGCTCCCACCTAAGGTGAGTGAAAAGGAGTAAAGTGGCAATCCGACTGTGATTACCATTCCTCAGAAGTTCTGGCCCAAAAATCCTTACCTGTCTTTCCAGGGCGCCTCAACATGAGATGCCCTCTCCTTTTCCTAGCTTCAGCCCAGTGTTTCAGGTCAAGAGTGGCCAACCTTTCTAATCCAATGAGTCACTGCAAGAAATGTAAGTGAAAGAGTCACCACCTTCTGCTTGACAGAGCTTCCAAATTTTAAATTTAGGCAACAGAAAATCAGGATCTGTGGGCCCATGATTTCCCAGTGAGGACCGTGCTTCTCCAGAAATGTCCAATTGCAGAATTGGCTTTTTTGTGACATCTTTGATCACAATACTCTATTATCATTACATGAATTATTAAGCAGATGCATAACTAATGAACTGTCGCATTGATGGAACGCACTAGAATAATATTATGTCAGTGCTACTACTGAATGGTCGGAAAATCATGAGTATCACCTGCCTGAAACTTTGCAATGTGACCCTAGCACAGGTGTGGCTTACATCTGAGCCAGATGATTACAGGTTTAAGTCCCTTTCCAGAGATACTAGCACAAACCTTTCAGAAAAGACCTGAAACCAAGGCCCATCTAAACTCTCAGTGAATGTAAAAATTTCAATGGCACTATTCAAAGAAGATGAGTTCTCCCTGCAGTGGCATGGCCAATATTTATCCCTCAAATTACATCACTGAAATGGTATATCTGGTCACTAACTCACTGCTGTTTGTGGGAGCTTGCTGTGCGCAAATTGGCTACTAAGCTACCTACATTAAAACAGTGACTACACCTTGGAATTATTTAGTTGGCTGAAAATGTGCTTTGGAATGTCCTGAGCTCATGAAAGACATTATAGAAATGCAAGTGATAGCATGTCTCTTTTTTCAGCAATACTCAAGTTCTGCACTACTAAACGACTATTGGTATACCTGAGAGGAAAGTACAACAAAGACCAAATTCAGGATATCAACAACATAGTTCAATTCACTGGGAAGTTAAGAACAGCTAAACTGTCTAACAAATTTCTCCGAGAATGTCTTAGGCCCAAGGTTCTGCCAGTGTTCATCGCCAAGCAAGGTCCACTTGCCAACCAATCATCACTCTCTTTTCATGCAGTATAAATTGTTGTTCCCCAGTTACTGTTGGTAATTTCTTGTGAGCTATCCTGATGAGTGCAAGATAAAAAATTTGTTGTGTCACCGTACTTTTGTCAGCAGTACAGTGGAAACCCTGTTTCACGGCAAAGTATTGGAAATGAAGGTTGGGAGAGATGTATAGTAAGCTGCTGATCTGCTATTGCCCATTTTATTGCATTGTCCAAAGTAAATGTACTCCCTCCCCCAGTCGAGTATGAATCTGTAAATGCGCATTGCATTGATAAAGGTAGCATTGCACACATCTCATTTCTCACTGGGGTGGATTTTTTTGCACTGGGGTGGATTTTACATGTGGAAGTCGGGGTTGCACAAACGTAAAATCCGTCACGATGATGTCGGCTCGCGAACCAAACATCAACACCCCGGCTTCCCATAATACAGGAGTTGGGGGGCTGCTGATTTCAGTGCCCACTCGTCATTTTTAAACAATCATTCAAGGGCAATCGAGCTTGTTAACAAGCTCATTGACCTGAATAATACGCTGCCCGCACCATAACATGGAAAACATGATTGGTGGGAGTTATGTTTTTCAACAGGGAGTGCTGCAAAGACGGATACAAAGGCAGTAACCTCTGTGCTCGGAGGGCACTGTGGGGACTGGGGTGCTTTATTGACTGTGTGAATCACATTTTGGTTTAAGGTTTGCAAGTTTCCTTTAAATTTTGTCTTTGTTTCTGCAGTTTCCCTTTACGGGACTGCTTTTTACTTTGCCCCTGTATTTGTTAATTTAGTTTATTTGGTTGACTCAAAAGAGTTACAAAGGCAGTAAGTGGGACTGTGGCTGACTTTACCTGAACTAGTCATGGAGACATTGTATTGCAATTGCATTTATTTTTCTTTCAATTTAAAACACCATTAGGACATTTCCTGAGGGAAAGGGAACAGCCAGGAAATGTTGTCGCATTTGTGATGAATATTGCTGTACCCAATGGGAATAGTCTAAGCTGTGGGAGACTCCTCCTCCAGTGAGGAGGAGAGGAAGAGAAGGAGAAGGAGGAGCTGGCCAAGGACGGGAGTACCTGTTGTCCAGCAAGGTGGTCAACCTGCTGCAGAGCAAGGGCCTGTGGTGGGGTGGCAGCAGCTAGGCAGACAGAGGAGAAAGCTGTAGATTCTACCTGACAAGGCTGACATATTTACAGATGACAGGGCGCCAATGCATCCAAAGACCCTGGCTAGGATAGTAACCTGTGACATGCTGGCTGCCCATATTGCATCCAATTGTGTAGATGGACACCTGATGCTGTGGTCTTGAAGGTAACAGTGGCCCTGAATTTTTTCGCCAGAGGGTCCTTCCAGGAGGCCTGTGTGGGATCTTGCAGCCGGCTGTGCACACATTAAGATAGTGCCCTGTTCAAGCGTGCACATGAATTTATTTCATTTACTGATGACAATGCCATTCAGGCTGAGAGAGCCAGAGGCTTCATCAATATTGCCGGTCTTTAAAGGTGCAGGGCACAGCAGATTGCACACATGTGGCCATTAAAGAGCCTTCCAGGCAGCCAGGAGCATTCGTAAACAAGCAGGAATAGCATTCCCTTAATGTGCATCAGGTATGTGACCACAGGCAACATGTCATGCAGATCTGCACATGCTATCCAGGCAACAGCCATGATGCCTACAAAGTGAGGCACTCCAGGTTCCAGGGATGTTCAACAAGCAAGCTTTGGATGGCTGTCATCTGGAGAGACGGAGGAGACCCTCTAAGGAGATGGCTGCTGACACCCCCATGGAACCCACGGACAGAGTGTGAGAGGAGGTACCATGAGCGCCATTCATCCACCAGGGCCCTCATTGAGCAGACTGTTGGTCTCTTCAAAATGTGATTCTGTTGTCTGGACCAATCAGGTGGTGCTCAGCCATATGCACCTGCAAGAATGTCACTAATGGCAGTAGTGTGCTGTGCGTTGTACAACCTGGCCCTGCAGAGAGGGGAAGCCCTGCCAGAGGACAATTTCATAGAGACAGTGAGACAGTCCCATTCTCTGATGAAGAGGCGCTGGCCAGTGTGCACGCTGGTCCGTAGGATGGTATGGATGCCAGGGAGACAAGAGACGCACTAATTATGAGAAGATTCCTTTAGCGATGAGTCTGCAACACAAAACACCTTCTTAGCACTTGCCACATTCTTGTCTTATTCCCCACTCATGAACATCAAGGCCAAGGGCTATGTAGAATCAACAAGTGATGCCGCACAGAGAAACCCACATGAACACACACTTCCTTAACACCATCTAGTCCACCCAAATCAAAACCATCACATCCCATGCAGATAACACATCAATGCAGCTGGAACATCATATTCAGATACCATTCATTTAATAACATAATTAAATAGCATCAGTCAAAAATCACAAATGCAGATCACCAGTATGAACCCATGTGTATCTAATGTGATTTCTTGCCTCATTTCCAGGTGCTACGATGTGGTGCTCCCTTCCCTTGCTGGCAGCTGTGACTCTTATGCCCCTTTGCTTGTGATGACTTTGGCGTCTGTCCTCAGGTCCCCTGAGACTGTGAGGGCCCCCGCGTGGCAAGGGTCTCCTGCAGGATGCTCGCCTGTCACTGCAGTACTTGGAGGCATTTGTGTCAATAACAAAGGGGCAAAGGAGAGGCTGTCCCCTTCAGCCCTAAGAGGTGCCTGGTCCCTCATCCAATGTCCATGTCAGTGCATGAAAACCCCCACCCCTGGAATCTGTACCACATCTCCACGTACCTCTCGCTGGTATCTACCGCTTGATGGATGTCTCCAGAGTCTCGGGATCAGACTGGGACTCAGCATCAAGGTCGCCTTCAGCACTTCCCCCAAGTGCCAGAGGTCTGCTCCATCTCAGCCTTCGACAGCTGGTTTTCCAACTGTGATGTGCTCTCAGCAATGTATGGATCCCTTACAGCTGAACCACACATACCTGCTGAGGTGCTTGTATCTGCACTGGTGCTGGGTGTGGAACAAGGATGTGATGCTGCACCCCCCGAGGCTCTGTCCTCCTCCTCAGAGGTTAGCAATGGTCCCTCAGGCCTTGTAGCAGCTGCTGCTGATGTTTGTCCTATGGGGGGAACAGAAACAAGGAGAATGAGTGGCATCATCATCATTTGAAGTGGGTTCAGAGAGACACGCCTCCTCAGAACACACACTGGCACCATTAGCAGATGGGAGGCAGCGTTTAAGCCTTATAAACCTTCCCCGTTCAGACAGACAAACCTGCCCAAATTGTACAAACCTCCACTGAAAAAAATCCATCAATTCTAACTGTCCTACGGCCGCCCCAGTTTACGAGGGAGATATGCACCCTTGGAATGTCACCAGTCTGGGGTCTTCCTCCAACCTCACCTCAGCCGATGGAACGGCTTCAGCGATGGGTGTCTAGCTCCAGGACCTCCTCCCTTAATGGGATGGAGATGGTCAGCTTGGGCTGACCACCTTCTCCCCTAGTGGGGTGAGGACGGCCAGGTTGGGCTGACCACCTTTTGTTCATAGCCCTTTCCCAGTCGTTGTACATCCTCTTCTCCTGAAAATGAGAAAGGATATTGGAATAAATATGTTGTGCTGCAATCATGTCTTTAAATGTGTGGCCAACATGTCCTTTGTCGGGGACCAACATTTTTCAATGCTCCTTACCAGCTAACAGGTGTTGTAGCTCAGAAGCCCCCCCGCTGCCGACCCCCATTCCCCCGATGCCATGCAGAGTGGCATGTCTGCACCATGACACTTTCTACACTTGGGCAACACAGTAGGCAACCCCACATTCAAGCCTTCACACCCTTCCATCTAGGTCCATCTCTGAAATGGTTAGACACTCGCCCTAGCAGATCTCAGGAGATCATTGAACCTTTTCCAGCACTACAACCAGGTTCGCTGGACGACCCCATGGCTGCTGACCTCTGCTGTGACCTCCAGGCTGGTTTCATCAGGCTGGGAGGTCGTCTCCTCCTGTCTTCCAGCATGAGGACCTCCCACTTATCACACACATTCTGGAGGAGGACTCACAGGGAGTCACCATCAAACTGTGGGGCTGTCCTGGGTCTAGACACCTGGCCAGCTGGTGCGTCCATTCTCCCCTCCATCTGTGGAGAGACAAAGAGAGTTAAAGGGCTGAATTTGAGTGTTCTCACACACACTTGCTATTCATAAGGGGAATGGCTCAGTTATATCCCTGCCCTTTCCTCCCTGCAAGGGTCCTAAATGATTCACTGCTAACTGAAATCATCCACATTTAAAACCAAGTTCTTAACTGCTGCTACATTTCAAAGGATTTAAAAATCTTCTTGGGAAAATGCTTCATCCTCCAAACTATGATTTCTGGTGCCTGGTGCAGCTTCCAGGGATGACATTAAATGGGAGGCTGTAACTGACTTCCAGTTCACGCCCTGCTCCTTCTGCTCCCAAATAATCACCTTTCCATCCCCGATTGGGCAGGCTGCCCACCCTTAGACTGTGTTGCTGGCTGGCTTACCGCCAGAATCCTGGGGGTTACCATTGACCAGAAACTGAACTGCACTAGCCATATAAATACTGTGCCCACAAGAGCAGGTCAGGGACTAGGAATCCTGTGGTGAGTAACTAACCTCCTGATTCCCCAAAGCCTGTCCATCATCTACAGGGTACAAGTCAGGAGTGTAATGGAATACTCCCCGCTTGCCTGGATGAGTGCAGCGCCCACAACACTCAAGAAACTTGACACCGTCCAGGACAAAGCAGCCCACTTGATTGGCACCACATCCACAAACATTCACTCCCCCCACCACCAACACACAGTAGCAGCAGTGTGAACTATCTACAAGATGCATGGCAGGAACTCAGCAAGGCTCCTTGGACAGCACCTTCCAAACCCACAACCATTACCATCTAGAAGGATAAGGGCAGCAGATAGATGGGAACTCCACCACCTGCAAGTTCTCCTCCAGGCCACTCACCACCCTGACCTGGAAATATATCGCCGTTCCTTCATTGTCGCTGGGTCAAAATCTTGGAACTCCCTCCCTAACAGCACTGTGGGTGTACCTACACCACATGGACTGCAGCGGTTCAAGAAGACAGCTCTACACTACCTTCTCAAGAGCAACTAGGGATGGACAATAAATTCTGGCCCAGCCAGTGACACCCACATCCCACGAATGAATAAAACAAAATATGCAGACAAACAAAAATATTGGGAATCTTTCAAAGCCATGTCGGGAGTCGACAATCCATCCACTTCTGGGTCGGAATCCTACCCACCATCGAGCAGTGTAACATTGAGCTCACTATTCCCGACATTGACAACACAATAGATTCCTGTGCAATCATTCATCATTAACCTCAGTATTAAATGTGTGCTTGAGATGAGCCAGACAAGAAGCATGGAATCAACATATACAACATATTTTGTTTGAAAAAAACCTATATTCACATAGCTTCTTTAATATAGAAACTCCACCCCAGGCATAATCAGAAAAATGGACTATGAGCATGTAAGGCAGACATGAGGAGAGGGGGCCAAAAGCGTGGAGAGGTGTGTGGGTTTAGGAAGCCAATTCCAGAGCATGGAGCCATGATAGAGAAAAGTATAGCTTCCAATGATGGATGGAGGTTACAATCTAGAAAAGGCTAGAGACAGAGTGCCAAAGACTTAGCAGAGGGAACTATTTGACTGCAGGAAGTTTCAGAGATGTGGAGGGGAAAGGCCATGAGGGTTATGAAAATGCAGATGAGATTTCTAGGTTGGAAGTGTTGGGGACCAGGGATCAATGCAGGAGAAGAGGCTGGTGAGTGGGACTTGCTATGGAATAGGATGTAGACAGTAGAGTTTTGGATGAGTTAAGGTTTACAGAAGCCTTTTTAAAAATTTATTAATGGAATGTGAGCATCACTAGCCATCCATAATTGCCTTTGAGAAGGTGATGGTAAGCTGCGTTCTTGAACCTCTGCAATCCATGTGGTGGAGGCACATTCACAGTGCTGTTATGGAGGGAGGTGATATATTTCCAAGTCTAGTTTGTATGTGACTTGCATGAGAACTTGCAGGAGGTGGTGTTCTCATGTGCCTGCCTCCCTTGTTCTTCCAGGTGGTAATGGTCATGGGATTGGAAGGTGCTATGGAAGAGCCTTGGCAAGGTGCTGCAGTGCATGTTGTAGACTGTACAGTTTGCAACCATGGTGTGCCAGTGATGGAAAGTATTCCATCATACTCCTGGCTTGTGCTTGTAGATGGTGAACAGGCTTTAGGGTGTCATCGGGTGAGATACTAACCGCAGAATTCCCAGCCTCTGACCTGCTCTTGTAGCCACAGTATTTATGTGACTGGTTCAGGATATTGGTGGTGGGCGATTTAGCAATTATAATGCCAATGAAGGTCAAGAGGAGATGGTTAGATTCTCTCATGTTGGAGATGGTCATTGCCTGGCACTGTGTGGAGCAAATGTTACTTGCCGCTTAGCAGCCCAAACTCAATTGTATCCGGGTCTTGCTGCTTGCAGGCACAGACTGCTTTGGTATCTGTGAAGTTACAAATGGTACGGAACACTGTGTAATTATCATCGAAAATCCCCACCTTATGCTGGAGAGGTCATTGATGAAGCAGCTGAAGATGATTGGGCCTAGGACACTAACCTGAGGAACAGCTGAAGTGATGTCCTGGGACTGAGATGATCGGCCTCTAGCATTCACAAATATCTTCCTTTGTGCTAGGTGTGTCTCCAAGTAGTGGAGACTTTCCCCCTAATGCCCATTGACTTCAATCGTTCTTGGATTTCTCGTTGCCACACTTAGTCAAATGCTGCCTTGATGTCAAGGGAAGTTACTCTGACCTCACCTCTGGGATTCAACTGTTTTGTCCATGTTTGGACCGAGACTGTAATGAGGTCAGGAGCTGAGTGACCCTGGCGGAACCAAAACTGAGCGTGGGAGGGACTGAGAGAGGCAGTGGAGATTTAGAGATGAGTCCTATCAGTGTGTATATGGAAGGTGCCCCCACGTGCCACTATCTGTGGATGAAGGCACGAAGGGGCAGCATATTAATGAGGAAGAATATGGAGAAAGAATAGACTCTTGGAGGACTTCAGAGGTTTTGATACTTGGGGGAGGTAGAGGATGTGGGGGTGGGGTTGTGAGAGAGGCTGGTGATGCTCTGGCTAGGATTGTATAAGTAAAATCAGAACAAAGTGAGATAGTCCCACTGAGTTGGACAATGGAGGAGAGGCACTGGTGGAGGAGGATGGTTTGGTCAACCTTGTTAAAGGCTGTAAAGAGATGAATACAATGAGGAGAACAACAGCCACAAAGGATGCAGATTCTTTGATTGGATTCATCCAAATTGAATTATGAAAATGATGGGCACAAACTTGGGAGGTGACGGTTACACAATCAAGAACTTTGGAAAGGAGAGTGAAGTGGGAGATTAGGTAGCAGTGTGCACGAGCAAAGGAATTATGGGTGAATTGTTTGAGGAGGGGATGATGATTTTCAAAGGGAGGAAGGACAGTCTTTGACAGTCCTCATTAATATACTTCCCTTTGGTGGCATCATCCACAGAGGGAACCATTCACAATGTCAGCTAGCCTGTGGGCAAGGAAGGGAGGCTTTTAGTGGGAATGGGCCAAGTGACATGGAGCTCATGAGTTTGGAAAGTGCATAAGCAGAGATTGGCAAGAAACTAGAGAAAGATGAGGGTTCAGGGCTCGGATGGTAGGGGAGCCTATGGGAGAAATTTGACTTGCTGGAGAAGGAGGGAAGAAGCAGAGGTAGCTGAATAGAGGGTCCTAATCTTAATGACAGAGTCAATCCTTGCACTTGTCATTGGAGCTGGGCATGGGGGCTTTGTAGTGAGGGAAAGAAGCTGGGTGCGACAGAAAAACAGAATAAACAGTAATGTCAGTATTTGTGGATAAAAAAGTCCCGCTGCTTTAGTGCACAAGCCATACTTTTTGTTTTGTATAAACCCAATACCGATAAGCTTTAAGTTTGTAAATCAGCAGGCATCAGGGTAAATTCAGCAATGAATCAATATAGCCACCAGAGGGCAGCAGAGTATGATGAATAAATTCGGCCATGGTCCTGTGCCCATCAAAGGAAAGGAAATTCCCACAAGGTTTTAGGATTTCAACTGAAAATTTTTAAACAGAAATGTCCATGGCTTCGCCAGCACCAATCTTGACATCACCACCACCACGATACAGTCTGTATTCCAACATCAAGTTTTGGATGAGTGAGAACTTTTTCCAGTGTAACAGTGACAAGATTGAAGCCTGCTCAAACTTTACAATCCAGCTCACTGATTCCATTCCATTCTCCTGTTGCTCACTCAGGGTGAACCCAATTTTATATAGGGGGCAAAGTTTGATAGTCCCTGAAAAGGAGGTGGCCTACAGAATGAGCCTGATGGGCATGCACACAGAAAAGCTCCATTGACTGGCCTGCAGAAATCCTGTGATCATTGTCAGGGAGCATAGACGACTCCAGCAGCAAATCAGCACAGGGCTTTGAGCAGAGCTTGGAGTCCATTGTTTCCAGCCTGAAAATGAGGGCCAATTGCAGGAGAACACTTGCAGAACCATCCTGATGGCCCTTCTTGCAGCTTCTATTGCAGCACAAGCAGAAGCCACACAATGTGTGAGTGCTGCAGTGGAAGTGACAGTGCCTAAGGTCAGGAAATCCCAGCTTGATATGATGCTGGTTCAGGCTAGAGGTAGAAGCAGGACTTGAGGCTATGAGATCTGAAGGCCAATGGAGGGAAGATCTCAAAAGGATATGAGGTCAGTGACAGTTTGGAAACTGCCAGCTTGAGGTTCACTGGGTGGGGTCACTGTCCAGCGAGGGGGAAGAGGAGATGTCAAACACTTGACCCCCACAAGGTCGAGGTCTATTTGCAAAAGAACGACAGTACTGCCCGTTTCAGCAGCTTTAATGACAATGTTAGGGTTGGACCTGAGAGTTCAGAGGGAGGTAGTTTACAGTCAGTGAGGGGAGTAGAGAATTTCAAATGGCTGATGACATGCCAGGAGTTCCCAATGAAAAGATCAAGTGAAGGTAAAAAGCCCAAAGGAAGGGGTCCAGGTGGAACGAGAATTCTGAACAACAACTTATATGTACATAGTTTGTCCATCCACTAGCCACCAAGACCCTCCCCGTCCACGACCAATTGTGGGTGATTGCATCAATATCATGGCCTTAATGAACGCCTGGCTGAGGGATGCTGACACCTTCCCTCTTAGTGAAGCCTCCCTGCCTGGCTTCATTTTCCACAACTTGCCCTGTCCAGACATCGCAGTGGCAGAGTGACGCTTATCACCAGATCACACCTTGCCCTGATCCACTACTCCTCTGCCACTTTCTCCTCCTTTGAGCATCTCATCTTGTTCCATCCCTCTCAGCCCTCTTTTGAAATCCTCATTCTGGACCGCCAAATATGATAAAGCTTCTCTCACTGAGATATCATCACTACTTTCCTCCCTCAGCCTCTGAACTGAATATCTTCTTATCCTCAGTGATTTCAATCCCCTTCTCAATGCATCATCTCCATTACGAGGAATCCCCACGATGCCAATGGAATGAAAACCACTGGACAAGATTTCACTTTTTAAAACTTTTACCATAAGAAGCCAACTAAACTCAACATAATTCAAGAATTAACAGATAAAGGATATTTCAAATAAAAAGTTAAATTTCACTTTAAGTAGTCGCTACAACAAAGATATGCCTCACATATTTACAAGTGCCTGCATCACTTCCTGCACTAATGTGGCACCACATGTAATCTCGCAGTCTTTCCAATTTGATCTGCACTATGTAGGATCTCACATTTCCCACTCAATCATTTCAGTCCTTCAGTCACATTCACCAGCAGCTGTGTTCCAGCTGATGTCTCCACACTCAGTCAACACCAACAGGATGCATATTTATAATCCCTGTCTCATTCAGGTTATTATAGATTTGATGGCACAGAATCCCCACAGACTCCCTTCTTTGACCACATAAGACAGTCTGGTGGGCTCTGAAAACACTGAAACAGCAGCCAATGATCCATTGATCTTGTCTAATCCACAATCTGTTGTCCTTCCTGTCTTCATGTTTTTGCTCTTTCCAATTGTATAACACACAGTAATACAGGCTCTACTCTATTCTCAGAGACCTGCTTCAACAGCAGGACCTGTCTGAAGACTGCCATACAGAAAACTTCCATTTGGAGAGAAACTTGCTTGTTTTCTCTTTATGCAAATTCTCAGGGTGTTCTGAATTTGGTGAGTTGCTGCTGTGCATCTTGCAGATGGTACACACTGCTGCCACTATGTGTTGATGGTGGAGGGAGTGAATGTTGAAGGTGGTGAATGGGGTGCCAATCAAGTGGGCTGCTTTATCTTGGATGGTGTCAAGCTTCTTGAGTGTTGTTGGAGCTGCACTCATCTGGGTAAGTGGAGAGTATTCCATCATATTCATGACTTGCGCCTTGTAGATGGTGAACAGGTTTTGGAGAGTCAGGAGGTGAGTTACTCACCACAGAATTCCTAGCCTTTGACCTGCTCTTATAGCCACAGTATTTATATGACTGGTCCAGTTCAGTTTCTGGTCAATGGTAACCCCCCAGGATGTTGATAGTGGAAGATTCAGCGATGGTAATGCCATTGAATGTCAGTGGGAACATGGTTAGATTCTCTCTCGCTGGTGATGGTCATTGCCTGGTACTTGTCAGTCCAAGCCTGAATGTTGTCCAGGTCTTGATGCATCTGAACACACACTACTTCAGTATCTGAGCAGTCGCAAATGGTGCTGAATATTGTACAATCATCAGTGGACATCCGCACCTCTGATCTCATGATAGAGGGAAGGCAATCGATGACGCAGCTGATGATTGGGCCTAGGACATTACCCTGAGGAACTCTGCTGCATTGTCCTGGGACTGAGATGATTGACCTCCAACAACCACAACCATTTTGTTTTGTGCTAGGTATGACTCCAGCCAGTGGAGAGTTTTCCACCTGATTCCCATTGACTTCAGTTTTGCTAGGGCTCCTTGATGTCACACTCGGTCAAATGCTGCCTTGATGCCAAGGGCAGTCACTCTTGCCTCACCTCTGGAGTTCAGCTCTTTTATTCATGTTTGACCCAAGGCTGTAATGATGTCACAAGCTGAGTGACCCTGGTGGGACCCAAACTGGGCATCAATGAGCAGGTTATTGCTAGGTAAATGCCTCTGGATAGCACTGTCGATGACCTCTTCCATCATTTTGCTGATGATCAAAAGTGCACTATTGGGGTGGTAATTGACCGGGTTGGATTTGTCCTGTTTTTTGTGTACAGGATATACCTGGGCAATTTTCCACATTGCCGGGTAGATACCAGTGTTGTAGCTGTATTGGAACAACTTGGCTAGGGAAACAGCTAGTTCTGGGGCACAAGTCTTCAGCGCTATTGCTGGAATGTTGCCAGGGCCCAGGGCCTTTGCAGGATCCAGTGCCTTCAGCCATTTTTTGATATCACATGGAGTAAATTGGCTGAAGACTGGCATCTATGATGCTGGGAACCTCAGGAGGAGGTCGAGCTGGATCATCCACTCAGCACTTCTGGCTGAAGCAAATGCTTCAGCCTTGTCTTTTGCATTGATGTGCTGGGCTCTCCCATCATTTAGGATGGGGATATTTGTGGAGCTTCCTCGTCTAGTTAGTTGTTAATGATTCATTTTGTTGTGGAATCACTTAGCTCTGTCCCTTGCATGATGCTTGCACTGTTTGGCATGCAAGTAGTCCTGTGTTATAGCTTCATCAGGTTGACAGCTCATTTTTAGGTATGCCTGGTGCTGCTCCTGGCATGCCCTCCTGCATTCTTCATTGAATCAACATTGATCTTCCAGTTTGATGGTAATGGTAGAGTGGGGGATATGCCAGGCAATTAGGTTACAGATTGTGGTTGAGTATAATTCTGCTGCTGCTAATGGCCCACAGCGCTTGATGGATGCCCAGCTTTCAGTTGCTAGATCTGTTTGAAATCTATCCTATTTAGCATATTGTTAGTGCCTGACATCACGATGGAGGGTATCCTCAATGTGAAGATGAAACTTCGTCTCCAAGGACTGTGTGGTGGTCATGCCTACCAATACTGTCATGGACAGATACATCTATGACAGGTGGATTGCTGAGAACATGGTCAAGGTAGTTTTTCCCTCTTGTTGGTTCTCTCAACTCCTGCTGAAGATCCAATCTAGCAGCTATGTCATTTAGTACTCGACCAGCTCGGTCAATTGTGGTGCTACCGAGCCATTCTTGGCAATGGAAATTGAAGTCCCCCACCCAGAGTACATTCTGCACCCTTACCACCCTCAGTGCTTCCTCCAAGTAGTATTTAACATGGAAGAGTACTGATTTGACAGCTGAGAGAGGGGGGATACGATAGCTGGTAATCAGCAGAAGGTTTTGTTGCCCATGTTTGACATGAGACTTCATGAGGGCAGAGTCAATGTTGAGGACTGACAGGGCAACTCCCTCCCGACAGTATCCCACTGTGCCGTGATCCCTGGTGGGTCTGTCCTGCTGGTGGAATAGGACATACCCAAGGATGGTGGTGCCTGGGACATTATCTCTAAGGTATGATTCTGTAATTATGACTATGTCAAGCTGTTGCTTGACTGTTGCTCTGAAGAAGAGTCATAGGGACTTGAAACGTTAACTCTGTTTCTTTCTCCACAGATGCTGTCAGACCTTCTGAGATTTTCCAGCATTTTCTGTTTTTATTTTATATTATATATGTTGCTTGACTAGTCTCTGGAACAGCTCTCCCAATTTTGGCACAAGACCCAGATGTTAGTAAGGAGGACCTTGCAGGGGTCTACATGGGTTTGCCTTTGTCATTTCTGGTGACTAGGTTGATGCCGGGTGGCCCGTCCAGTTTCATTCCTTTTAGACTTCGTTGTGGTTTGATACAACTGAGCGTCTTGCTAGGCCATTTCAGAGGGCATTTAAGAGTCAAGCAGAGTGCTGTGTTTCTGGAGTCACATACAGACCAGACCAGGTAAGGATGCCAGATTTCCATCCCTAAAGGGCATTAATGAACCAGATGAGTTTTTACAACAATTGACAAACGTTTCATGGTCATCATTACTGGGAGTAGTGTTTAATTCCAGAGTTTTATTAATTTAATTGAAATTCCACCACCTGCCATGATGGGATTTGAACTCACATCCCCAGAGCCTCTGGATTACTAGTCCAATTACATGACCACTAGGCCACAATCTCCCCCAACATTCAAAGTCTAATTGATTAATTTTTGATTAATTAGGTATCTGGGGATTCTGTTACTTTGGTTCATGTTCGACACATGCAACACAATGGCACCAATTGTGTCACTTGAAAAAACCATGAGGCTAGGTTTTGAATCCTTACCTATTGCAAGATATAGCGGAAAATTGTAAGCCCACTGCCCATGGTTTTCCAATACTTGCTTATGAGAGGAATCATAGGATTATACAGCACAGAAGGAGATGGTTAGGCCCTTCAGTCCACTGTGCCTCCTCCAGATCTTTCTAAAGCCCTATAAACATTTCCTGTTCAAATATGTATCAAATTCTATTTTGAAAAGTAATATTGTATTTTCTCACATCACCCTTTCAGGCAGAGCATTCCAGATCATGACAGCTCACTGTGTGAAAATGTCTGCTCATCTCCCCTCTGGTACTTTGACATCTTTGTCCTCTGGTTACCAATGTGCTGCTCATGGACACCACCACCCTTGACAACTCAAAAGGTCAACCCTGGTGCATCAAGAGAAAAGGTGTCTGATCACACACATCATGCACTAATCGATTCTTTTCACTTCCCCTCCTCAAAACTTTGCTGATCCCCCTTTAAATCCTTCTCATGGGTGCATTTTGATCATGCTTCAAAACATCCAGTTGTCCAGTGTTATTAATTAAACTGAAGGCTGAAACTCTTAATGTCATCCCTGCCAGAATGTGTAAACATGCTTTTAATTCCTTTCTTGCAAAAGCACATTTTAGATTGGATTTGTTATTCAGGTATCATTTAGGATTGACACAGGCCCCAGCACCAGGGCTGATCTTTTGAGTTGTCAATAGTGGTGGTGTCCACGAGCAGCACATTGGTAACCAGAGGGCAAAGATGTTAAAGTACCAGAGGGGAGATGAGCAGACATTTTTACACAGTGAGCTGTCATGATCTGGAATGCTCTGCCTGAAAGGGTGATGTGAGAAAATACAATATTACTTTTCAAAATAGAATTTGATACATATTCCCCTCACAAGCAAGTATTGGAAAACCATGGGCAGTGGGCTTACAATTTGCAGAAACACAACACTGATGAAAATTATATACTGAACTCATGGACAAGCAATCGACAAAACAAAGCAATAGACATTTTTTGAACAAAGGGGAAATGAATGTGACTGAAAGTCTGCAGTGACAGGGTCTTGTGGTGATACAGGTTATCAAGGTGATCTTTGAGTATTATTAGACAATGATTTAACTAGCAGGCAGGGAAGACGGATATGGAGATGAAACCAGGATTTGGAATGCACATTGCTGCCTGGAGACAACACCGGTGTCCTCAATACCTCAAACAATGCCAGTGACTGGAGGTCAATAAATTAGCTGCAGGATCATCCCATCATTTGGAAGAATGATGTAGGGATTGTGTGCTTCAAATGGCTGAGAAGAAAGGGAGGACAATGAAAAACGAAACATGAGAAATCTCTCTTCAAACAAGTTCCATCTGTTTTGTTATGTGAACAGCAAATAACAGCCATGTCAAACAAAATATGTTAACAGCCACTTCATCGCAGGTTTGCTAAACCAAAACCAAGCAGGCTGACTGGATGAGTAACCATAAACCCCTTAAAACAGGGAGTCAGAGTTACAAGAGTTGCGGGGATGACTTATATGGGATCGCACATTAGTTAGTCCGTAGCCTAGATCACTCAGCTCCTCAGAATGACACTGCATCTGCTACATTCAGGAGTGAGTGTAAGATTTCAGAATTTCATTATTTCCACTTGACTGTCACACTTACTGGAAAGAAGGGAATTCTGTGCAGGGCAGCACAAAGACACATCAACCAGTGGTGAAGATTAAGGCCGCATGCAACACCTTTCACCTTTGCTACATATATTTACTGTAGTGTATGCTTCCTTTAGTGTAAATCCCATTTAAAATAACACAGAGGTTGATTAAAACTTCCCTGTAAGAAACAATCTTTGATGGATTCAACAGGGTTAAACAGATCAGGATGAGATTCAATCTTGATTGTTATGGTTTTTTTATTTTAAGAAATATGAAAGAAAGATGCAGTTACATTTGTATAGAATCTCTTTCTCTGGTCAAAATATTCCGAAGTTCATTAATTACATTTTGTTAATTATATTATGGGCGGAGTCTTGTTGAGGTGCAGGGGTCTCACCTGCCGGCTGTGGAGCTGGCAAGCCAGGTAGGGCACTTAGTAGTGATTACATTTCAAAACCCAAACATCCCCTTTTCCATAACAAACAACAGACAACTTTGTGTGCATTATCATGTGTAACTGTGAGTACCCAAGTTACCCTGTTTAACCACAATTGTTCTCATGCATTAACAAACTGTTCATTAGTCTTGTCAGTCACTGCACATGCATTACATAATTAGTTGTTAAACTGTGCAAGTCTCTTAATGGTACACATGTGCATCGTCATTGGCTGTTCATCTGGGTGATGTTCCTTCTCCAGGGAGTGTCATTCCCATAGCACTCGTTGTTGCCATGGTAACTTTCATTACATGGTGACTGTGGTAGCTGTTGTTCCATTGCCATTGTTGGTGACCAGTGGACCTCTGGGAGTGATGGTTGGTCTGTACTCAGTACAGCTGGTGAAATGCCATCTTCCTGATCGGTCACCTGTAGTGAAGGAACAGCTTCTCTAGATGCTCGTATATGCCTGCGGTGGCACCAGTATATTTAATCATTCACTTCCAACCCATGATCAAGGTGACAACCGCTCTACGCATACCCCAAGTTGCCACATGGGCTGACGCCTGTTGAGAGCATTGAAGGTTTGTACCCTGACGGACTCTCCAATGCTCAACTCTGGCAATGGTTTGGCAGTCTTATCAAAATGAAATTTGGCTTTCTGCCATTTCACCTTTATTTTTCCATTCACGCCTGTTACTACTTGTGGCTTCAGTAGTTTTTTTGCTATTGGAAGAGTAGTTTGGGTGTGACGTGATGTCAGTCTTTGGACTGCACTACTTTCCATGCCTTCAGTCAGTGATTTTCTCCACTCGAGGATTGCCTTGTATATCTCTGTGCTAGACGTGCTTGATTTCTTGATGATAACTTTGGTGATTTTCACTGCCACCTCAGCCTTTCCATTCGACTGCAGATAGTGTGGAGATGATTTATGATGTTGAATTTCCCAATCCTTTGTGAAGTGGCTGAATTCTTCACTCATGAACTCAAGGCCGTTGTCAGTCATCTCAATGTCTGGAATGCCGTAATGACTGAACTGTGCTTTCAGGCATTCTACTATTTCTCCTGTCATCATTGAAGTCAGTTAGTCTACCACCCAGTAGCCTGAATAGTAGTCTAGAGTGACAAGATAATCAGTTCCTGATATAGTAAAGAGGTCTACTCTCAGATTCATCCATAGTCTGTCTGGGATGTCATGGATCATCAATGGCTCTCTAGCTTTTTTAGCTTGGTATTCATTACAAACACCACACTGGCTATGTGGTCTTTAATTTCATTGCTTATGTTTGGTCAGTCGAGCACTTCTCTTGCCTTTCTCAGACTCAATTCAATTCCTTGACGGCTTCCATGGATGCGCTTTAGTATCTTTCCTCTCATCTCCTGAGGGATGATGATTCTCTTTCCTTTGTACAAGATGCCATCTCGGGCTATCAATTCATCTCAGTATGCCTAATATGGTCTTGTGACAACAGGTGTGTCTTTGATGTTTTCAGGCCATCCTTTCATCACTGCTTCTTGTAGCACTTGGACAGTTGCATCATGTTGGGTAGTTTGCTTGATTTGAGCAAGGCGCTAGTCTGACAGATTCAATGTCTCTGCTGGTTTGATGACTTCCAGTTCATGTCGAGCTGCTGCTTCACGTTGAAGATGGAAGATTTCACATTCTGTTGTAGCATCCTCACTTTCTTCATGGGGAGCACTGCTCCTGACAGCATGTCTGCGATGCACATCTGTGTCCTTTGCTTGTGTGTCACTTCCAGATTATATCTCTGTAAACAAAGTAACATTCTTTGCAGGTGCTTTGGAGCAGATAATAGCGGTTTGAGAAAAATGCTTTGAAGTGACTTGTGGTCAGACTCCACTGTTACTTTGTCTCTCCCAAGCAGATTTTAATGAAAATTCTCACAAGCAAAAACAGTAGCCAGGTGCTCTTTCTCGATCTGAGCATAGCATCGTTCTGTTTGCATTAATGCACTGGATGCAAATGCGACTGGTTGTCCTTGCTGTATTAGGGTTGCTCTGAGACCTGTCTCGCTGGTGTCACATTGCAAGGTGACTTCCTCATTGACATCAGTACTTCAGGATTGGTGTTGTTGTCACTAGTTTGATTTTAATGAACACTGCTTCTTGTTCTGCTCCCCAATACCACTGCACATCCTTGACAGTGAGCTTGCGTAATGATTCATGCTCCAATGACAAATTAGGCAAAAACTTTGCTAAATAGTTCAAAAATCTGACAAATTGTTGCATTGCTCTCACATCTGTTGGTCACTGCATCGCTGCTACTACACTCACCTTGTCAGGATCTGGGTGAAGGCCTTTTGCTGTCAGTACATGACCTATATACTTGACTTCAGGCATCTTCAGTTGCAATTTTTTCTTGTTCAGCTTCAGATTCATCTGGCAAGTTCTCTCCAGCAGTCGCACTAAAGTCTGATTGTGGTCAGCTCTGGTTTCTTCCATTGTGTCTCCACAGCCATAGACTAGTAGGTCATATGGCTTTCATTCCAGGAAGAGCACTGACTGCCTCATGTTGATATTCTTCTGGAGCCATGGAAATACCAAACAGCATGCGCAATCAACTGTATCTCCTGAACGGCATCCAGAATGGAGTTAGAAAGCTGCTGCTTTCATCCAGCTTCACTTACCAGTAACTGTCATTTGCATCTAGGGTAGTAAAGGTTTTTGCCTTGGCAAGTTGTGGCAAAATTCCTTCGATGGTTGGCATGGGGTAGTGAGGTCTCTTCAGATTATTTCAATCCTTTGGATTTAAGTATACTCGCAGCTTTCCAGGTTGTTTCACTGCTTTCATGCAGCTAATCCAGCTTGTAGGAGTTGTCACTTTCTTGATTACTCCCTTCTTTTCCAATTCTTCTATCTTGTATTTTAGGCTGGACGTGAGGGCAGCTGGAACTCTTCTCGACAGATGCTGAATTGGTCTTACATTCTCATCTACTTCTGGATGATATTCTCCAGGTGGACATCCAAACCCTGGAAACATATCTTTGTACTCCTCTAGAATCTGTTCAGCAGTCAGTGGGTTTGTGTGCTGTGGCACATTATAAATCTCTGTTGGCACGGTCAGGGCTACCAGTCCAAGCTTTATACCTGCTCCAGCTGAGATGAGTGGCTGTTGCGTACCATCTATGATCTGGAACTCTAGATCATCATTGTTCCCATTGCATTGGACTCTCAGACTAATTTCTCCTCTTGGTATGAGTATCATGCCATCATATAGCCTCAACCTGACTTTCGAGGGCTTCACTTTTGGATCGCCATGTTGAGCCATTTTGCACAGGCCTGTGAAGGTCATGATGTTGCATGACGCACCAGTGTCTATCTGACACTTCTTGTTCATTTGATGCTCTTCTTCTGCGGTCATCATTATAGTTGTCACAAACCAATTATTACCTACAGACTCGACTGGACTAAACTATTGTGTGTGAATAGTGATTCGTCGGACTCTTTTGCTGATATCTCTCCTGTGGCCATTTGTATAGGCTTGTTTTGCTTCTTTCTAGCCACTTATGCATGAAATGATTTGGTTTCTTGCAATTAAAACACTGCTTTTCCCATGCTGCACAATCCTTCTTTTCCTTTGTATGTTGTCCTCCTCAGTATTTGCATCCTGTCCTTTGTCCGCGATTACTCTGCTCTTTCGGCCTGGAATGTCTCTCGGCGTAATTATCTCCTGGTCTGTTCCACCATAATGTGCCCTAGCTGATGTCTTACAACCTCTGCGTCTCTGCACACATCTATCACTTTCTTGACAGTAAGTTTCTCCAATCTCAGTAGAGTTGCTCTCACTGTCGGATCCCTTATGCCTAAGACAATTCTATCTTTAATCAGATCATCTTTTAGTTGCCCGAATTCACATGATTCTGAAATCTGTGTTACTGCAGTCACATACCGTTCAATGGACTCCTCTAACTCTGGCCTCTCGTACATCTGCAATTTTAATCACTCCACCATTGGTGGCTGTGCCTTCAGTTAGCTAAGCCCAAAGCTCTGGAATTCCCTACCTCCATCTCGCTGCCTCTCCACCTCACTTTCCTTCTTTAAGACACTTTTTAAAATCTCTTTGACCAAGTCTTTGATGATCTGACCTGATATCTCCTTATGTGGCTCGGTGTCATATTTTGTTTTATATTGCTCCTGTGAAGCAACTTGGGATGGTTCATTACATTAAAGGTGCTATACAAAGACAAGGGGTGGAATTTTCTCAGATTTGCACTAAGTGCAGTAGCGGGCGGTAAAACGACATTTTACCCGCCAGCCACGATGGCCGGTTTCCATGCCGTATTGTCCCAAACCCACCTCATTAGTTATGCATTCCCGGGAAACGCGCCGTTTCCATGGCAGGCAGGCTCTCATTTGCCATCACTCCGCTGCCGCATCACGCTGGGAGCCATGTTTAAAGTCCAGCCGCAAGCACAGTGTTCATTGCTTCCAGCTCACCACTGCTGCACGGAAGACATGGCCAGCAAAGGAAAAAAGACCGCAGCCCCGTGCTTCAACGATGGGTCCCTCGAACGACTGATGGATGCCGTGGAGGCCCGCCAGATGTCCTGTACCCCCGGTATGGCCGCAGGATGGGCAGCAACGTGACCAATCCAGCTTGGGAGGCGGTGGCAGCAGTGGTCAGCGCCAACTCCCTTCAGAAGAGGACAGCCACCCAGTGCCGCACGAGGATGAGTGATCTCCTCCGTTCCTCCAGGGTGAGTCACTCTCACTGTCAACTCACACACTCACAAACCCAGCACATGTCCACAGGGCCCTCACTCACTGCCAGTGCAAGGGACATCACTATTCATTGTCTCACACTCACCTTCATTGCCCTCATCCCATCCATGGGACCACTCACCACCCACATAGTCCAGGCACACTTATCATCTGGCCTTGCAGGCATATTGCTTACTCCTTCTCCATCTCTATCTATGCAGGACAAGCTGGCACACAACAAGAGAGAGAAGTCACAGACTGGTGGTGGAATGCCCAAAATCAAGGTCCTCACGGACTTTGAAAACAGCCATCCAGCTGGCTGGCTACGATATGGACCGGTCCTGTGCTGACAGTGAATTCGGTGCTGCTCTACCAAGTGAACATGCAGCAGTGCAACATCCATCAGACAACCATGCTGTGAGTGATGTGTCCTCTTTCACAGGCCACTGCCATGCACTAATTATCTCCCCTTGCTTTCGCAGGCACATCTGGGAAACAGCTGACAGAGTCCATGACCCAGGGTCTCCAATCAAGCCCTGAAGAAACTTCTGGAGAGGAATCTGGAGGCACCCACCCTGAAGTCCCTTCATAGTGCTCAGTCACACCACCACCAGCGCAGAGACATACACCTCGGTGAGACCTAGCTTTAGAATAACCTCGGGATAACAAACTGGTGAGCAGTCCGCACTTTCTGATTCACAGCAGGTTGCGGCAGGGACTTCCCAAAGTCTTAGGTCCTCGGAGGACTGCTGGAGGCCAGAACATTGCTGAGTCCGAGTCAGAGGACGAACCTCTGGACTCGGTCATGTCACAGTTGCTACCAGAGTGTAGTGGGCAGGTGCCACAGAGTTCTCTCATTCTCTCTGTGTGCACTCAGCATCTTTAACGAGGGGCTGGCCCCTATCTCTCCAGCATCTGTGACCACTGATGCTGTGCTCCAGCTCCTGAAGGGCTCAGGTGCTAAAGGCAGACAAAGCATCAAATGCTTCTAAAGTTTCATGGCTGCATCCTATGATATGACCCTGATCACGGCGCGCAAGTGAGCTGCCCTCAGCCAGATAGGAGTCAGACACTCTCAAAGGCTGTGTAAAGACTTATGGAGTGTCCTCCAGCATGTCACCATCATCCTCCTGCAATTGAGCGACTATTAGGGCCTCCACTGCATCTCCATGACAGGAGCATTCTCACAGAGGGTACTCACGCTGCCATAAGCCCGACTGGAGTCAAATGTTCACAAAGCAATGTGAGGATCTATGGGGTCAGCTCACTGTGTGTCATCATCATCCTTCACAAATCTAGCAGCTATGAGGACCACCTGAGCGCGTCTGCCTCATCTAGCTAGTGTGAGGGCCTCATCACCATCATCGTCGCCTTCGAGGACCTCCTCAGCCTCATCCCTGCCGGCGTCCTCCTCATCAGAGGAGACATGCAGCTCTTCCATCTCCTCCTCAGCCAGCTTGTCTCTCCATTGGAGCGCCAGGTTGTAAAGGGTGCAACAGATGACAATGATGCGTGACACCCTCTGTGAACTATATTGCAGGGCTCCACCAGACCAGTCCAGGTACTGGAACCTCATCTTCAGCATCCCGATGGTCTGCTCCACCAAGTTGTGAGCTGCAGCAAGAGCCTCATTATAGCGTCGCTCTGCTGCAGTTTGAGGCTGCTGCATGGATGTCATCAGCCACGGCCTCTGCGGGTAGCCCTTGTCCCCAAGGAGCCATCTCTGCAGCTTCTGTGGACCCTGGAAGACTGCAGGGATCTGCAAGCGACTCAGGATGTAGGAGTCATGCACACTCCCTGGAAACCGTGCACATACCTGCAAGATGTGTTTCTGGTGGTCGCATACCAGCTGCACATTCAGTGACTGGAAGCCCTTGTGGTTGATGAAGTCCACCGAGTGTAGCGACGGAGACCTGAGCACCACATGAGTACAGTCAATTACACCCAGCAACTGTGGGAATCCCGAGATCTGGGAGAATCCAATGGCTCTTGCATCCTGGCTATTCCGGTCCCGAGTGAAATGCACAAAGTTGTATGCCATGGAGAAGATGGCATCCATGACCTCGTGGATGCATTTGTGGGTGGCGGATTGTGAAATCCCACAGAGGTCACCTGTGCAGCTCTGAAAGGAGCCACTGGCTTAGAAATTGAGCGCCACAGTCACTTTCACAGCTACTGGCAGTGGATGCCCTCCATATCCCCTTGGCGCCAAGTCCTGCAGTAAGTGGCAGATGTGAGCGACCAGGTCCCTAGACATGCGCAGTCATCGGCAACACTGGTTTTCAGCCATCTGCAGAAATGGCAGGTGGTGTCTATAGATCACTAGGCACTGACCAGCCACAGCTCACTGTCACTCCTGGGCAGTGTGTGCGGGAGCCCCTGCTGCCCCTTCTTCATGAGGTTGCTGCTCCTGCCTTTGCGCGGCCAGTCGCTCTCTCCTCCGTCTTCTTCTCTCTCTGCGGGCCATCAGGCATACAGCTGGGTCAGCAGGCTTCATGCTCCTGATGTCCTCCTGCGGCATGAAAGAGAGAGAAACATGGTTAGCATTGATCTACTTAGCACCTTTCCTGGCCCTGTGTGACGGCCCCTTAACGCTTCCAGGAGAGTGCTGGTCACCCCTTAGACATGGGGGAGGCTGCTCCTAACCGGGTTGCTGAGATTGCAAGGGGCTGTGAGCACCTCCAGCAGTGACTGCTACATGGCCAGTGTTGGTGAGGAGATTGTACAACGTGTGCAGTCCAACTGCTTTACCATCCAGTAAAGTAGTCATGGACTCGCAGTCTATGCCGTGGGTTGGTTGGGGGGCGGGGGGGGAGGTAAGGTCTGGAGAACTTGGCACTTTGGTGCATCTGCGTTACTTGCAAGGGTGGGCAGTCTAGGAGTCTGACCCCAATCACAGCACTGTGACTGCACCTGAACTGTCTCAGTTGCAGAGGAATGGTCACTTTATACAGGTGTCCCTACTGCCTGGCCACTTCCCTCACCCACCCTTCCCCCCACCTCGATTTCCTATGCACGGAATCCAACACCAGGGCAGCAGTTGCCTCCCACCCACTCCGACAACAGTCACCTCTGAGACTGGGCAGCAGTTGCACCCAGACCACCCCCCTGACAACAGTTGCCTCTGAGGCTAGACAGAAGTTGCCTCCAGACACCCCCCACCCCCAGCAACAGTCACCTCCGAGGCTAGACAGCAGTTGCCCCCAGACACCCCCCGCCCCCGGCAACAGTCACCTCCGAGGCTAGACAACAGTTGCCCCCAGACATCCCCACCCCCCAACAAAAGTCGCCTCTGAGGTTAGACAGCAGTTGCTCCCAGACCACTCCCCTGACAACAGTCACCTCCGAGGCTGGGCAGCAGTTGCCCATGGACAACCCTGCCCCCAGCAGCAGTCGCCTCCGTGACAGTGCGGCACTTTACCCCGGCCCCCGGCGCCCCTGAAGCCTGCCAAGCAACACGCGACCCTGGTGAGCTGTGGAAAATGATGTTGTTCACTCACCTCCAGTTCTCCCAAAGTGAAGGCCACCAAGTGCACATCGCCTGTGAGCTGTTGTGAAACACATCGACGTGCTTTCCCGCTGATGTGGACAGTTGATCTGGCAGGGTCCCAGAGCCTGGCGGGATGGGCTTTTAATGATATGCTGATGTATTACAATGAGCTTCTCGACGACCCGTGGCCCACCGTCGATGGGTTGAGCTGACGATTGCAACCTGCCTTCCCGCCGTCATTCCTCTTCTGGGAGTACTTGCTCAGTAATGTGCTGGAGGGTTGGTCTGGATTGTGTGCTCAAATGGGACTTGAACCCACAATCTTCCGACTCAGAGGTGAGAGTGCACCACTGAGCCACAGCTGACATACATTTCAGGGGCTTTGTAAAATAAGCTATTGTGGGAGATATTCTGGCTACAATCCAAAAGGGAGCAATAGAACCATGATAGAATGCTGCTTTGGAGTAGAGGATGGCAGGATTGACTATGTCAAAAACTGAGGAGAGATCAAGATGGATGAGGTATCATTGATGACTTTGACCTGGGCAGTCTCAATGTTGGGCTCAGGAAAGAAACCACACTGGAAGGATTCAAACAGCGATATGCAAAGGCCAAAGTCTATACAGTTTTTGAAATGGGAGATTGGTTGGGTTTCCCTTTATTCTCTGTGCAAAGGGGAGTTCACGGACTACAATGTGGCTCTGCCATCGCTCTTCCCCTTCAGTGAAAATTTAAAAAGATAGTGAAGGGGAAGAGCGATGGCAGAGCCACATTGTAGTCTGTATGTAGCAATTATGCATCCAAGAACATTCGAGAGGAATGGGAGGTGGGATGAAGCAATGATTAAAGATCTAGAAGGGGTTGTGAATGGATTACTTTAAACAGGACGCTGATATCAGATGCTTTGAAGAGTTGAGTCAGTGCTAGGTGGGATGGAGATATTAATTTTGTAAAAGAACACAATATTATATGCTTAAGTTTCTGGAATGGAACTTGATAAGTAAACTAGAAGAGACTGAAAATTGTGGGGTGGATTGCCTGTCATTTTCCTTACACACATGGTCTCCAGTACCAAAATCCACCCTTTCTTTCAGGGTAATTGAAGCATCATTCCTTAGAACAGCTATCCTCCAAGTTAGTACAGTATTTCAGCAACAATAGGGGTCATTCATTGAAAATTCTTGGGCACTGTGGAATAAAATGCATGTTCCAGAATAGAATATTCCTGGCCCATTTCATCCACTGAGTTCCCTGTGAAAGCACTTTCCAGTGTTATTCCAAAATTTGAACATTTATTCAGATATAATTGAAGAATCCATTCCTCAACTTGCCAGTCTTGCTTTCCTCTATCCTGCCCTACACCAACTGAAATAACAGGTTAAATAGTGAGAGACATGCTGCTATTATTCTGCCTTGACTCTCCTGGTGAATCGTCTTTGGTTGAGAGAGTTGGAACATATAGCACCAATTTGCTCAGGCATGGGATGTTTCACTATATTAAAAGTGCTATATAAATGCAAGTTGTTGTTGTTTCATAATTGCCCTCAACATCCTCACCTGCAATTCCATTTGCAAGGAACTCAATAGGTGTCTTTATACAATCTGCTCAGCTAGCTCAACCTCCTCTTGGCCCATGCCTCTCCTTCTCTTGGCCACCCCAACACCATTTTGCATTTACATAGCCCCTTCAATGTATTAAAATGTCCCAAGAGGCTTCTCAGAATTAGCTTCAAGTAAAATTTGGCACCAAGCTACATAATGAGATATTTGGATAGTCAACCAAAAGGTGATCAATAAAGGCAGTTTTAAGGAATACTTTAATAAAGGAGAGAGATAGAAAAACAGAGAGGTTTAGGGAAGAAATTCCAGAACTTAGGACATAGGCAACTGAAGACATGGCCACCAATAGTGGAGTGATGAAAATTGGGGGTGCACAATAGGCCAGAATTAAAGGAGGAGTGCAGAGATCTCAAAGGGCTCTAGAGCTGGAGGATATTACAGAGATAGGGAGGGGTCCGGCCATGGAGGGATTTGGAAACAAGAATGAGAATTTTAAAACTGAGGCATTGCCAGACTGGGAGCCAATGTTGGTCAATAAGTATAGAGGCGATGTATAAATGGGGCTTGGTCCAAGTTAGAAACCTCACATTTCTGTCAAATACCAAGAATGCTTAGAAAGAAAGAAAGAACTTGTATTTATATAGTGGGCGGGATTTTCCAACCCCGCCCACTGCCCAGATCGTCCAGTCCCGCTGAAAGTCAGGGGGCTTTTGGTTGGCCCACTGCATCCCCAAGGTAGGTCCTGCCATGGTGGGGCCAGAGAATCCCGGCCAGTGTCTTCCACAACCTCAGAATATCCGAAAGAGCTCTGCAGTCAATGAACTACTTTTGAAGCGCAGTCACTGTTGTAATGTAAGCTTACAACTATCTCCACAATACTACCTAGCGCCAGCCAGCCTCAGCTCCAACAAACACTACATAAACCCTTCAAGTACACTGTTATCATGTCCAGAAACAGCTTTCATGATCTTCAGTGGCTCTCTGAGATCATGAATGCTGAATTCTGTTTTTGATTTCTGGTGACTAGTTTATTTTGTGGTCTCTAGTTTCACTTTTCCCCACAAATGAAAACTCCATCAAAACCTTTCAGAGTTTTAAAGGCTTCTATTAGGTCGCTCCTCTGCCATCTCTTTGGACATATACCGTTTATTATTTCTTGATAGATACAACTGCACAGTTTTGGTATCATCCACGTAAATCATTTTTTGCACCCTCCCCATGCCTTTATGTCCATTGCATAATTTGGTGACAAGAACTGTGCACAATTTTCCAAATGTGGTTTACCCAAGGTTCGATGCAAGTTTATTTTATATTTTTTCACTGGATGTGGGCGTTGCTGGCTAGGCCAACATTTATTGCCCATCCCTATATGCCCTCAAGAATGTGGTGCTGAACCGCTTTCTTGAACCACTGCAGTCCATGTGGCGTAGGTATACCCGCAGTGCTGTCAGGGAGGGAGTTCCAGGATTTTGACCCAACGACAGTGAAGGACTGACGATATATTTCCAAGCCAGGATGATGTGTGGCTTGGAGGGGAACTTGCAGGTGGTGGTGTTCCCATGTGTCTACTGCCCTTGTCCTTCTAGGTGGTAGAGATCGCAGGTTTGGAAGGTGCTGTTGAAGGAGGCTTGGTGAGTTCTGCAGTGCATCATGTATATAGCACACACTGCTGCCACTGTGCATTGGTAGTGGAGGGAATGAATGTTGAAGGTGGTGGATGGGGTGCCAATCGATTGGGTTGCTTTGTCCTGGATGATGTCAAATTTCTTGAGTGTTGTGGGAACTGCACTCGTCCAGGCAAGTGCAGAGTATTCCATTACACTCCTCACTTGTGCCTTGTAGATGGTGGACAGGCTTTGGGGAGTCAGGAGGTCAGTTACTCACCACAGGATTCCTAGCCTCTGACCTGCTCTTGTAGACACAGTATTTATATGGCAAGTCCAGTTCAGTTTCTGGTCAATGATAACCTTCAGGATGTTGATAGTTGGGGATTCAGCAATGGTAATGCCATTGAAGGCCAAGGGGAGGTGGTTGGATTCTCTCTTGTTGGAGGTGGTCATTGCCTGGCACTTGTGTGGTATGAATATTACTTGCCGCTTACCAGCCCAAGCTGAATGTTGTCCAGCTCTTGCTGCATATGGGCACAGACTGCCTCAGTATCTGAGGAGTCGCGAATGGTGCTGAACATTGTGCAATCATCAGCGGAACATTCCCAATTCTGACCTTATGATAGAAAGAAGGTCATTGATGAAGCAGCTGAAGATGGTTGGGCCTAGGACATTACCCTGAGGAACTCCTGCAGTGATGTCCTGGGACTGAGATGATTGACCTCCAATAACCACAACCATCTTCCTCTGTGCTAGGTATGACTCCAACCAGTAGAGAGTTTTGCCTCTGTCTCCCATTGACTCCAGTTTTGCTAGGGCTCCTTGATGCCACACTCAGTCAAATGCTGTCTCGATTTCAAGGGCAGTCATTCTCAACTCTTGAGTTGAGCTCTTTTGTCCATGTTTAGTCCAAGGCTGTAATGAGGTCAGGAGCTGAGTAACCCTGGCAGAAACCAAACTGAGCGTCACAGAGCAGGTTATTGCTGAGTAAGTGCCGCTTGATAGTACTATTGATGACCCCTTCCATCACTTTATTGATCATTGAGAGTAGACTGATGGGATGGAAATTGGCCAGGTGGGATTTGTCCTGCTTTTATGAACAGGGCATTCCTGGGCAATTTTCCACATTGCAGGGTAGATGCCAGTGTTGCAGCTGTACTGGAACAGCTTGGCTAGGACAGTGGCAAGTTCTGGAGCACAAATCTTCAGTACTATTGCCAGAATGCCCATAGCCTTTGCAGTATCCAGTGCCTTCAGCTGTTTCTTGATATCAGGTGAAGTGAATCGAATTGGCTGAAGATTGGCATCTGTGTTGCTGGGGACCTCAAGGGGAGTCCACTCGGCATTTCAGGCTGAAGATGGTTGCAAATGCTTCAGCCTTGTCTTTTACATTGATGTGCTGGGCTCCCCCATCATTGAAGGCGGGGATATTTGTGGAGCCTCCTCCTCCAATTAATTGTTTAATTGTCCACCACCATTCATGCCTGGATGTGGCAGGACTGCAGAGCTTAGATCTGATCTGCTGGCTGTGTGATCACTTTGCCCTGTCTATCACTTGTTACTTCCGCTATTTAGCACGCAAGTAGTCCTGTGTTGTAGCTTCACCAGGTTGACACCTCATTTTTAGGTATGTCTGGTGTAGCTCCTAGCATGCCCTCCTGCACTCTTCATTGAACCAAAGTTGACCCCCTGGCTTGATGGTAATGGTTGAGTGGGGGATATGCCGGCCCGTGAAGTTACAATTCTGCTGCTGCTAATGGCTCACAGCACCTCATGGATGCCCAGTTTTGAGTTGCTAGATTTATTCAAAATCTATCCCTTTAGTACAGTGGTAATACCACACAACATGATGGAGGGTATCCTCAATGCAATGACAGGAACTTCTTCTCCACAAGTACAGTGTGGTGGTCACTCCTACTACTACTGTCATGGACAGGTGCATCTGCAACAAATAGATTGGTGAGGATGAGGTCAAGTTGATTTTTCTCTCTTGTTGGTTCCCTCACCACCTGTTACAGGCCCAGTCTACCGGCTATGTCCTTTAAGACTCAGCCAGCTCAGTCAGCAATGATGCTACTGAGCCACTCTTGGTGAAGGACATTGGAGTCCCCTCCCAAAGTACATTCTGTGGCCTTGCCACCCTCAGTGCTTCTTCCAATTGATGTTCAACATGGAGGAGCACTGATTCATCAGCTGAGGGGGATGCAGTAGGTAGTGATCAGCAGGAGTTTTCCTTGCCCATGTTTGACCTGATGCCATGGGACTTCAAGGGGTCCAGAGTCAATGGCCGGAATTTGCTGTTTCCATTGGCGTCGGGTGTCATGGCTGGTGTGAGCAGATAATATGCGAGAAGGCCAAAAATCAGTTTCACGCCATCGTGAAACCAGTTTGCGATTGCCCGCTCCACCACCAATATTGGGCCGTGTTTCCCACCACCGCATGTTGGGAACGTCATTTTAACATATCTGCATATTATCCCTGCTCACCGGAATCATCCCCTCACACTGGATCATCCAGGCACACCGACGTGTTTCACAACTGTACGTAACCACCTGGCAAGCTGCACTTCATTTGGGACTTCAATGTTTGTTTGCCTACCTTGCTTTGGGCAGCACTCGCAGTCATCAGCGCCAGGCTTCACAGGCAGCACCACATCGCTTTTAGGGGGGCTCACAGGCAGGTCTCTACCTACCAGAACTGCTGTAAACTGGGGGGGGCTTTTCAATGGCTGCAGGGCTGGGGCTTGCTTGGGGAAGGGGGAGAAGTGGCCCCAGGCAAGTGAAGAGGCTGCAGGGCGAGGGCTGCACTGGAGAAGGAGGCTACCCCAGGGTGTGTTGGGGGGCACATGTTGATCTGTACAAGTGGCCTCAAGATGGTGAGAACTGAGGAGGCAATCTCCAGATGGTGATGTGAGGGTGTGTGTGAGAGAGTGAGTGGTGATGTCCCTTTAGCTGGCAGTGAATGAGATGCCAGTGAATGTGTGATGGTCTTGTGAGTGGGTGAGTTTAGAATGATGAAATGGTTGTTGTGCCCTGACAGCACAGATGAGATCATTCATCCGTTTTCTGCACTGGGTGGCTGACCTCTTGTGTGCAGCATTGGCACTGACCAACTCTGCTCCAGCCTCCCAAGCTGGGGTGGTGAGGCTGATGCGCCTCCTGTGGCCAGAGCAAGGGTAGAGAACAACGCAGTGGGCCTCCACGGTGTACAGAAGGCTTCCCAGGAATGCGTCACTGAATTGGGCGGCTGCACTCTTCTTGGCTTTTGGGGCCATGTCTTCACTGGTGCCCTCTGGTTGTAAGCATTGAGAAGTGTGCGCACAGCTGAAATTTAAATATGGCGCCCTGCGTGAGGAAGCGGTGAGGTAACGGCATGGTGGGCAAATCGGAGGCTGCCTGCCAGCGAGACGGCATGTTTCCTGTGGCTGCATAATTAATGAGGTGGGAATGGAACAATACGGTGTGAAAAGCCACCATTGCGGCTGGTGGTTAAAACATCCTTTATCCCGCCCAGTACCGCACTTTGTGCAGACCTGGGACGATTCCTCCTGATGTTATCGACTCCCACGTCAATTCCCTCCTGACTCTATACCACTGTGCTGCCACCTCTGATGGGTCTGTCCAGCGTTGGGACAGGGCATACCCCGGGATGATGATGTTGGTGTCTGGGACATTGTAAGTTATGATTCCGTGAGTATGACTATGTCAGGCTGTTGCTTGACTAGTCTGTGGGGCAGCTCTCCCTATTCAGTGATGTTGGTCAAGCAAAATTTTCCCTTTTAAAACCCATGTTGGCTATTCAGCATTACATTTTTGGTTCCTGGATATTTTTCTAATTACTCCTTTAGTATAAATTCCACTATTTTCCCTAGTACCGATGAAGTTGACTGGTCTATGGTTCCTTGAACATATTCTATCTCCTTCTTAAATGTGAATATAATGTTATCTATCTGACAATCCTCTCGCATTACACCTTTTTCTAATGAATTCTTTAATATGTGTAGTAGCGCGTCTATTTTCTCTTCCCTGGATTCTTTTAGAATGGGTGGATACAAGCCATACAGATCCATTGATCTCAAAATACTCATTCTGCTCCATAGTCCTTCTCCCTCCTCCCGCTGCAATCCTTAGCACTCTTATTTCCTAGCTCCTTCTCTACACTCTTCCGACTCTCCCCCTGCATTCATTTCACCATCACTGCCACGTGGCTTCAGTCATGTTCTAACAATCTGTAACTCCCTTCTCTACCCATTTTCAAAAACATTCCTGCAATCTGCCTCTAGATACACCTTCATCTTGCGTGATTCTATATCTAAATTCCTGTCTATATGACTCAGCTGTGCATTGTACAAACTCATTTAACTTTTGGGAGAGCTTCCCTGAAGATAGTTCAGTCTTCTAAAGCATTTTTATGAAACACTTCAAATTAATCTTCATTTTTCTTCATTCTATTGGAAGATCATTATTCATTCCAAGCAGTATAGCACATTAATCATTCTCTTCTCGCTTTACTGGGGAACTTGCCTTTTTTGATTATTTTTCTTAATTGCTCTAGCATTAATATTTCTTCTTCACTGCTTGTTATATATTACATAGAATTTGCATCTACAGGAACAGGCCATTTTGATCCAACAGGTCAATGCTGGTTTTTATGCTCCATAAGAATCTCCTCACACCTCACTTCATCTCACTCTAACAACAAAAGGGGAATGCACAATGAGCCAGGTGGACTATGATTAGCACAATTTAACCCAATTCCCAAATTAAATAAGACACAGGCTTTATTTAAATGAACATTTTTCAAAGAACAGCACAACAATATTTTTTTTCTGGTAGCTAGCGTACCAATTAGAAATGATGTTGTGCCTGGCACACTTGTCTTATATGTTCTACATAAGTCGGCACCAAGCATAAGTCAGCTCATGGAGGCATTCAAGAGGGAATTGGATTATAATCTGAAAAGGAAGAATATGCAGGACCATGGGGAGAAGGCAGGGGAGTGGCACTAGCTAAATTTCTCCTACAGACTGCCAGCGCAGACCTGACGGGCCAAATGGCCTCCTTCTCTCGAGTAAACAATTCCAGTCCACGACAAGTGGATGACATGCTCTGTCATTCTCTGTTGCAACACTAGATGGTGCAGTTCACCATGGAGAAGCATCTGGTAACAGAGAAAGCTAATTCCACATTTTTTAAACTCCGATTGTACTTTGCATTGACAGGAAACTGGAGTGGATTTGGTACAAAGGCTTTGTGGCCTGCTCCATCAATTCATTCATCCTTGTGTTTTCAAGCAACCTTACTGATGCATAATGCTCCCCTCATCAGTATTCTGTAAAAGTTTCAAAGTTTGATGTAAATCAATAGGATCAATGCAAAATGCCTTGCAGAATTGTACCTGGTGTAATCTCAGTCATTGGGTTGAAATTGTTTTAATGTTGATGGATTGGCTAACAACCAGCTCAAAGTACAATAATTAATTCTTAACACAACTTTTTGTACTTAATTGAAATAAATGATTCTGCAGAGTGTAGTTTACTCTCCCACTGGGCAGATAAAGGTCCAGGATGAGGATGGATAATAATAGTAATTAGTAACAGTAAGAAAGAGCACTGCCACAGTCCGACAATGAGCATTAGTGAGATGGGAATCACTTTGAATCCCAGGCCCTAATTTTAACTTGGCAGGTGGTTAAACTAAGACCAATCACTTACCCACTCTGATGCCACTACTTTTACACTGTGTCCCAATCTTAACCTGATCTTTTAAGTAAGCTAGAAGGATATCCGCAGGAAGGAAGTGGGGTCCAAATAGGCAGACTGAGTCTGCTGTTGTAATCAGGACCTGATCTGTGATTTTAGTTGAAATCTTGGATGATCCAGTGTTTGAACTAACAAACAAGCCCAGAAATGTTGTGTTTCATGAACCAGAGGAATGACTGTGGTTTCCTGAGGGAGGGAAAGTGACTTAAAGTTTCTGAACGATAACATTGTCAAACTCAATTAAAAATGGTTTCAGTGTTAGGGAAACCTATCTAGAGATGGATTGTAGATCAGGAGAAGCCCAGAAAGGTATGTTTCAAAGTTCTAGCTTTGATTTCCTTGTTTGTGTACTGAGGGTTGACGCACTGCTTGACGGGTTCTACCTGTCCCCGGTGTTGCGAAGGATGGGTCTGGCCACGCTGCCGCGGAACGCTCCAAGTAGTTGGACCGTGCCGTACCACCTGTCCCTGGTGGGAAAATTTATGCAGAGAAACACCTTTGACCACAAGTCCATCAGGCAGTGGTCGGCACGTAACGTCTTAGAGGCCCTGCGGGAAAATGAGAGGGTGGATCCTGTGGGATGGTTCCCCGAGCAGACTGTAAAAGTCATTTGGCAGAATGCCTCATCGCCAGAACTTTCCAACAAGCACCAAGACGTAACTTGGCTGGTGGTGAGAAAGGCCCTCCCCGTCAGATCCTTCCAACACGCCAGGAGTCTCACCCCCTCGGCACGTTGCCCTCGAGGTGGCTGTGCTGGGGACGAGACCGTTGTTCACCTCCTTGTGGATTGTGCCTTTGCAAAGAAGGTCTGGAGAGAGATGCAGTGGTTTCTGTCAAGGTTCATCCTGAGCAGTTCTGTGACACAGGACTCTGCTCTACGGGCTGTTCCCAGGGACACACACCGAGACAAACATCAACTGTAGCTGGAGGATCATCAACTCGGTGAAAGACGCTCTTTGGTCTGCCTGAAACTTGTTGGTCTTCCAGTGCAAAGAGTTGTCCCCGACCGAGTGTTGCAGACTGGCACATTCCAAAGTCCAGGACTACGTGCTGAGGGACGCACTAAAGGTTAGGGCAGCCGGCGCAAAGGTGCAATGGGGAAGGTCTAAGACCTTTCTGCCACAGTGCACCGAGGGGCTGGGAATTGTTTAGAGCCCCTCGGGCTGTACAGCTCAAAATGAATGTCTGCAAATGATTGTAATATTCATTGATTGTATTGATGCACCTCGTGATACATGTTGTAAAAGTTGAACCTGATTGTACCTTTGTGATGGTGATTTTGAAATGGTTTGGTATGTTCTTCCAGATATTTTATGAATAAAGTATATTTTTCCAAAAAAAAAGCTTTGATTTCCTTGTGGGTCAGAAGGAGCAGGAGTGATTCGCCTGGTCAGAAAGAGGTCTTCTTGGGCCTTCGTTGTTACCTTCTCCTGATTATGGCCAGAGCCTTACCAACCCAATAGTGGCTACATCTTTCCTTTCTCATTCTGCCCCCCACCCCGGCACCCCACCCCCACTGATTGTGGCTTTAGTATTCCCATTTTCTCTAACTGAACACAGGAGACTGTTCACAGAAGTCCCCAGCTACAGTCTCCTGCCACCAGATGCCAACTCCTGCCCACTAAACTGGTATTCAATTGGGCTCAGAGTTGAGATCGGCAGAGCGAGCCCATCCCCAACCTTGCTAGATTAGTCACCATCCCACCCACAACACCAATAAAGGTTGAGGATCCAGTGTTTGAACTAACAAACATGCCCAGAAATGTTGTGTTTTGTGAACTAGAGGAATGACTGTGGTTTCCTGAGAGAGGGAAAGCGATTTAAAGTTCCTGAACGATAACATTGTCAAACTCAATTAGAAATAATGAAGCACATAAAATCAAATTCCCTATAAGGAAAAATGGTTTGTGAAGCAGCTACATTGGCAAGATGTCCATTAGTGAATAGGAGGCCTGCCAGCTTTCCACAGAATAACCAGCTATTCAAACTTTCCCGTCAGATGGAGCCAGAAATGATTTGGTATAAACAAGTAGAAAATGCCTAGTTAGCTCTCAATCTAAACAACATTCCCTGTAATATAATAAAACTGGTGGCGTTTTGCAAATGACCATTATTGCAATCAATCTCATTGCAGCAACAACTACTTGCACCTTGAATATAGTAAGATGCTCCAAAGTGCTCCACAGGATGCTATCAGACAAAAAAAATGACAGAGCCATAGATGGAGACATTAGGGTAAGGGGACCTTAGTCAAAGTTTAGTTAGAGATAGATTTTACAGTGGGTCTGAAAGAAGGAAAGAGAGGTGGAAAGGCAGAGAGGTTTTGATAAATGACAATTGCCCTCAAACCTCAGATCTTGACTTGATGTGTTAGTGTAAGACGGTGGATAGATTCGGCAGCCCATTCAAAATCTCTCCTGATTTATACTTCGACTGACCTCAGAGACACCTCCCAATAGCTGACATGTTCTACAGCACAAGTACGAGGGGGCTGCAGCCCCTTTCCATGATATTTGCCCCTTCAGAAACAGTTTAGCAGAAAGGTACACCATTAATTCAAGCAGCAGGAAAACAAGGGTGGGGGAGGGGGTATTGAAATGAAGGAACGTATAATCTATAATCAAGTAATCACCAGCTCAGAAGAGAATGATGGGATAATTACAGTTTTTGTACAATGACTTAGAACAAGCAGCTTTTGAAAGCTGCTCATTTGAAGGGATGGTTTTCAGAAACAGACTCTGTTCCTAAAGCAGCCAGAACTATAATATAGGGACTCTGTACTACAGGAGGTGATACATTTCCAGGAGAGTCAACTGTTCAAATGTGGTTTAATTCATTTTTATATTGATACTGTAATTATAATAAAACATTTGTAACACCAGCCACAAATAGCAATACCCTTTCGCAAGATGGTGGTGGGCTTCTTCAACTTTCAGATATAATTATTGCTTCACTATGTGCTAACACAAGTTTCCCAAGCCATCCAAAAGACACACAGAACAGGATTACAAGCGCAAACTATTTTAAACGTAACATAGGAATATAGGAGTAAGGCATTCAGCCCCTCAAACTTTCAATTTCAATTAGATCATGACTGATCTCTATATTAACTCTTTTACCTCTCTTAGTTCCATATCTCATAACATCCATCACAAACAAAAATCTATCACCATCTCCTCTGACCTTCCAATCTCTGACCCTTAAAGCTCTGTCATCGACAAAGGCCTGAGCTTCATCCTCTTATGTCCCTGTCTCAATGAATTTTGAGCTCAGCATAACGCTGAGCTATTTTTCCTTTGCATGCACTGCCACAACCACTACTTTGGTCAGAAGTCTTCCTTCCCTTGCAGTGGACCCTTTCTCCCACCTTTAAAATTCTTGGTCCACCTGGACCCCTCCCTCTGGCCTCTTACCTTCTCTAGATCTTTCCATTGAAAACTGGTGGTGGGAGGTGTAGTATAAGGGTGTTCAGGACTGTAAGGGTTAATGTGCGACTGAGGAAACAGTACCACCCACATTATAATGTAGGGATTCACATGGGAGTATTAGAGTGTAGTAGGGGGTCTGGTAGAAGTGGAGCTAGCACCTAGTCAGGACTGTATCCTGTATGTATGTATATAGTTATGTGTTATTAATAAACAGTTATTGTTCAACCATACAAGCCTCCAGACCTCTTCATGAGGCAACATACAATCCTACAACATGGTAGTAGTAGGTGAAGGACCCCAAATCCCTAAGAATGAAGAAGTACAGAAACTGCAATCTGACCTGAAAGAAGTGCACCCAACTTGAAGACCTCAAATACACAGCTGGAGATCGCCTCAGAAGCTCCTTTACAGGTATGGAGGTGGAAGAAAGATCCACTGTGCAGTGTGAAAGGATTCTATCCAAGCACATGGAGGTTCATTGAGAGACCCGGTCAAAAGCAAAGTCATGACTTTACTAGATCACAAAAGGGTGTGCAAACCCCTCGAAAAAGGCTGAAATAAGCTTTTAAATTAGGTTCAATAATCAGGCAGCACTGGCAGACTGATTGTTTTAACGAGGGTGACTTGAAGAACGGTGCAGCCCAGGTCCAGAATCTGCACCATAACGTGGTGACCATGCACGAATGGAAAAAAAATGCCAAGAGAAGTCGGGACAAAAAAATCAGCTTCAATTCAATTCTCCAAGCTTAGGAAATCAACTAACCGGCCAAAACAATTTGTTCAAAAGATTTTCTGCAGAGTTGCTGAATTTTAAAATGGCTCCATAATTGTGACCCGAGCCCACCAAATTCCTACAAGTGTGGGAAGAAGTATTGAGGGTGGCAAAGGCACAGAATGTCATCTGGGTAGGGGTCTTCAATGTCTGTCACCAAGAGTGGCTTGGTAATACCACTACTGACCGAACTGGCCAAGTCCTAAAGGACATAACATGCCAGACTGGGTCTCCGACAGGTGGTGAGGGAATCAACATGAGGGAAAAACATGCTTGACTTCGTCCTCATAGATCTACCTGTCACAGATGCATCTGTCTGTGACAGTACTGGCAGGAGTGACTACTGCACAATCCCTGTGGAGATAAAGTCCCATCTTCACATTGAGGAGTACCCTCTATCGTATTGTGTAGCACTACCATCATACTAATTGGGGTAGATTTCGAACAGATCCATGACTCAAAACTGGGCATCCATGAGGCGTTGTGAGTCACCAGCAGCAGCAGAATTGTATACAACCATAATCTGTAACCTGATGGCCCGGCATATCCCCCACTCTACCATTACCATCAAACTGAGGGATCAACCCTAGTACAATGAAAAGTGCTCACGCCTCTTGCCCCCTTGCCTCCAGGTTTGAAGCCCCATGGTTCCTGTGCGCCATTGTTAAAATTAGAGATGTGCCGTAAAATTCTGGTTTGGTGCTGTTTTAAATTTCTGAATTAATGTCTCTCCGTCATTGTCTGAGGGAAAATCCATTTAACGGTCCCCTCCTCCTCTCCCCACAACTGCAACCCCACCCCACCCCCCCAACGAAAAATCCTCCAACCTTGTTCTTCATGGCCCAGTAAAATTCTGGCCAAATGTTCTTCCCCAAAGGCCAGAGCATCACCTCCCAAAATTGATGTAAATTTTATTTATAACGCTCAGGTGGTGGCAGAAATCATGTGATAAATAATTAGCCTAACATGATTTAAGATTTTTCAACTTTCTTTTCAAATTATTTTCGCACATGAATTCTTGGCCATCATTCAGTAATGAAGTTCAGGCCTTGCAATGGAAAACATTGGCCTCTACAGTGCTGTTACTGTTCCAAATATCAATAAGTTCTGTCCCACCATTGACACATCAAGTCCTAAGCGTTGTCTGTTGTGCCCACCAGACATTTTTTTTATTCATTTGCGGGATGTGGGCTTCACTGGCTAGGCCAGTATATATTGCCCATCCCTAATTACCCTTGTGAAGGTGGTGGTGAGCTGCCTTCTTGAACCGCTGCAGTCCATGTGGTGTAGGTACACCCACAGTGCTGTTAGAGAGAGAGTTCCAGGATTTTGACCCAGCGACAGTGAAGGAACAGTGATATATTTCCAAGTCAGAATGGTGAGTGGCTTAGAGGGGAACTTCCGGGTGGTAGTGTTCCCGTGTATTGGCTGCACTTGTCCTTCTGGATGGTAGTGGTCATGGGTTTGGGAGGTGCTGCCTAAGGACCCTTGGTGAATTCCTGCAGTGCATCTTGTAGGTGGTACACACTGCTGCCACTATGCATCGGTGGTGCCAATCAAGTGAGCTGCTTTGTCCTGGATAGTGTCAAGCTTCTTGAGTGTTGTTAGAGCTGCACTCATCCAGGCAAGTGGAGAGTATTCCATCACACTCCTAACTTGTGCCGTGTAGATGGCGGACAGGCTTTGGGGAGTCAGGAGGTGAGTTATTCGCCGCAGGATTCCTAGTCTCTGTTTTTATTTCACATTTCCAGCATCCGCAGTATTTTACTTTTTTCCTAGCCTTTGACCTGCTTTGGTAGCCATAGTATATATATTTATGGCTAGTCCAGTTCAGTTTCTGGTCAATGGTGACCCCCAGGGCGTGGGGGATTCAGCGATGGCAATGCCATTGAATGTCAAGTGGTGATGGTTAGATTCTCTCTTGTTGGAGATGGTCATTGCCTGGCACTTGTGTGGCATGACTGCTACTTGTCATTTATCATCAGCGAACATCCCCACTTCTGACCTTATGATGGAAGGAAGGTCATTGATGAAGCAGCTGAAGATGGTTGGGCCTAGGACACTACCCTGAGGAACTCCTGCAGTGATGTCCTCGAGCTGAGATGATTGACCTCCAACAACCACAATCATCTTCCTTTGTGCTGGGTATGACTCCAACCAGGGGAGAGTTTTCCCTCTGATTCCCATTGACTCCAGTTTTGCTAGGGCTCCTTGATGCCACACTCGCTCAAATGCTGCCTTGATGTCAAGGGTGGTCACTGTCACCTCACCTCTGGAGTTCAGCTCTTTTATCCATGTTTGAACCAAGGCTGCGATGATGTCAGGAGCTGAGTGACCCTGGCAGTACCCAAACTGAGTGTCAGTAAGCAGGTAATTGCTGAGCAAGTGCCCCTTGATAGCACGGTTCACAGCCCCTTCCATCACTTTGCTGATGATCAAGAGTAGACTGATGGGGCGGTAATTAGCCAGTTGGGATTTGTCCTGCTTTTTGTGTACAGGACATCCCTGGGCAATTTTTCACATAGCCGGGTAGATGCCAGTGTTGTAGCTGTACCGGAACAGCTTGGCTAGGGACACGGCAAGTTCTGGAGCACAAGTCTTCAGTATTATTGCTAGAATATTGTCTGGTCCCATAGCCTTTGCAGTATCCAGTGCCTTCAGCCTTTTTTTAATATCACGTGGAGTGAATTGAAATGGGTGAAGACTGGCATCTGTGATGCTGAGGACTTCCAGAGGAGGCCGAGATAGATCACTGACTTGGCACTTCTGGCTGATCTTTTGCACTGATGTGCTAGGCTTCTCTATCATTGAGGATGGGGACATTTGTGGAGACTGGGTCAGGAATACCTGAACACAAATCCTCATTTCCTTTAATCCTCTGCAAATTCTCTAAACACTGCTGCATGGAAAGATGCTTGAAGTCACCCTGTGGCTCCAATGGAAATTCTGGTGCAACTCCTTCACACAGCTCTCTGTGGATTTCGTTCTTAGGTCCTAGAAAGAAAAAAAGGCTTGCATTTATACAGTGCCTAACACAACCTGATGACACCCCAAAACCAATTAAGTGCTTTCTGAAGTGTAGTCACTCTTGTAATGTTGGAAACAGGGCAGCCAATTTGCATGCAACATGCCCCCAAAAACAGCCATGACTGGTAACTCTGTTTTAGTGATGTCGATTGAGTGATAAATATTGGCCGATACACAGGGGAAACTACCCCTGCTCTTCAAAATAATGCCATGGAATCTTCTATGTCTCATTTAAAGATAACACCTCCAACAGTGCAGCACCCCCTCAGTACTGTGCTAGATTTTGTCCTCAAGACTCTGGAATGAGACTTAATGGCACTGAAGTGAGAGTAGCAAGAACAAAATTGAGGCTGGAAGTCAAGTTGGGGAACAGATCTATGGCATGCCTAGGAATAAATGATGCTTGGCAGAAAAGACACAGACTGTATTTGGAAAGTTATGTACAAATTGAGGAAGTTCTGTTTAAGTTTTACAGCAAAACTCACCTTTAGACTACCAGAGATTGCAAGAACATGCTCAGCAGTAGGCTGGGTAAGAATTTAGATGCTTACACATTCCAGGGTATCAGTAATTGAACCTGCACACTAGACCAGTATAGATTAGAATGCTGAAAATTCATATTACTGGGTGCTGCGGCAGCTGTGCCTCAGTGGCAGCATTCTTGTTGCCAAGTCGGAAGGTTTTGGGTTCACGTCCCACTCCAGGGACCTGAGCGTGTGGTGGATTATAATCCTTGCCTCCTTTTGGATCAGGGCCCAGGTTTTGGCCATTATGGAGAGGGTCTCCATCGTGGTGAAAATCCTGGAAATGGCAGAAAATTCTAAGAAGGCCTGAATTTTACCCTTGGTGGGCAGGCGCGATTGACGGGCCTGCGACCGGTCAGGAAAGGGGCCGCTGCCCACAATCAGCCCCCGGACACAATTTCACGCTGGCTGGACAATTAAGGCCCACCTAGCTTGAAACACGTCTTCCCAATGGTCAGGAAGGGGCCGGGGGGGTTGGTCGGCCACCTGGTCCAATGGTAACCCGACGGCCAGTTTAAAAATGGCTCCATGAAGGCTGACAGGGAAGAACGTATTGAGTTACCGTTTCGAGTCTGTACGGACTTGAAACGTTAACTCTGTCTTTCTCTCCACAGATGCTGTCAGACCTGCTGAGTTTTTCCAGCATTTTTTGTTTTTGTTTCAGATTTCCAGCATCTGCAGTATTTTGCCTTTACCTTAGGGAAGAACATATTTTCTGCTTTGTGAACACTGAAGTTATGGCACCAAGTGCGGCTGGAGATGCCAGGCGGGAGGGGTAGGTCGGGAAGGCACTCGGCCCCCCAGCCCCCCACCCCCCGTCAGTTTTCGGGTGAGTGCCTTGTGGTCCTCCTGAGGAGGTGGCTTCCAGGAGGGACGCCCTCATCCCCAGAGATAGAAGGAGGAGGCCACAGCACCTGACAAAAAGAGCTTGGGAGGAGGTGGCAGCTCAGGTCAGCAGCCATGAAGCTGTGTGGCGCACATGGGTGCAGTGCCGCAAAATATTTAATGACCTGCTGCGCTCGAGAAGGGTGAGCACTGTGTTGACATGGATCAGCATGGTGAAGTATTAAGGACTGGCCGTCCCCCCGTGGAGCTCTGGGGTGTTAGAGTCTGAGTGACAACTATCAATAATGCCGGCTGACCAACGGGGTGAGCCTAGGCTACTTGGTCCGAGTGCCTTGCGGCTCGAAGGCCATGACTCAGATGTGCCCTGCGAGGTGCTCCTCAGGTGGGATTGGCCAGGCTGCAATGGCGCTGCAGGTAGAGAGTGGGCTAATCAATGCTCCTCTGTCCTTTCAGGAGAAGATGACCCATAACGACATTGGCGGAGGTCCCCCAAACCTCTGAATCCTATCCACATTCGAGCAGGACCCCTCAGAGCTGGATCAGTCAACTGGCCATGGAGAAGCCGGGGTGTCAGACAAAGGTAAGAGTGCAGTGCACAGATGAGAGAGTTTCGGATGGTGCAAACATTTTTGAGTAGTCTCATCACTGATGGCAGCTTCAAAACTGGAGTCCCCATTGATCACTGAAAGACGATAGCACCATGATGCGGATCTCCATTGCCTCATCAGGATGCCTGGCATGCATCATGACAGTGTGATTACTTAAACTAATGACTTGTCATTGTTCTCCCTTAGATTCACCAGCAAGCACTCGTTCACAGGACTCTGAAGAGCTACCCCTGACATCAGAGGACCGCCAGGCTTCAGGTGCATCTACGTCACACCTGTTCTCTGAACCAGGCACCAGCGCAGATACCAGCACCTCGGTGGGTGTTAGATCCTCGGCTAAAATTTTGGAGCACAGCGGTGAAGGCATTTCACACTCACTTGAGGAGCAGGCGGAGACAAAGAGCGTCCAGGGTGCCGGCACTCACAGGACTGCTAGAGACCAGGACGCTGCTCAGTTGAAGGCAGATGATGAGCCTATGGAGTTGTCCATTAGGCGCCAGATGCTGGATGTCCAGCGGGAAGTGTGGGAGGATCTGGCAGAGATCCATGAGGGTATGCATGCCATGGTCTCTGTTGTGGAGGAGTCCATGTGGAGCATGAGCACTGCGTTGACCCTCATGGCCAAGTGCACTGCCTCCTCCATTGAGAGAAAGGCAACTCTCTCAATGGAGGAGGCAGGGAACAGAATCATGGGTTCCTGGGGTTGCGCTCGGACCTGCAAGCCCTCACACAGGCAATTACCTCAGAAGATCGGTGCCAGTGTGGGAAAATAAATGAGGCACCCAGCTTCCCATCTTGGTGCCCGTCCATCAATAGCGAGCATGGAGGTTCAGAGCGACCTCACATTGGCATATGAGCTGCTTGTCATCTCTGCGGGCTCCTGTCAGGCCAGCTGGCTGGCCTCGTCCATTGGGAAATGTAAAAAATGTAATTACCCGCTTGAACAGGGCTTCTGTCACCAGCTTGACACAACTGTGGACAGCAGATTGGGAGACTCCACAAAGATCCCCCACTGACACCTGGAAAGAGCCGGAGGCATAGAAGTTGAGGGCCACTGTGACCTTCAGTGCCAGTGGCCTGGGGTTTCCACCCACACAGTTCGAGGTGATCTCAGGCCCAATCATCTGGAGGTCATAAATGGAGGTCATGGTATCCCTGGAGAGGCGGAGCGTTTCTTGGCACTGCATCTTGGAATATATTGAGGAAGCTGCATCACTGCCTGTATACCATGGCAGCAGGATAGTGGCGTCTTCTGCAGCCCCTTCCACTTTGGACTTCTTGCTGGCCCTGCACCCCTTGTGCCTGTGCCTCTCCTCCCACAGGTTGCCCCCCTAGAAGTTGCATTGGGACACTTGGCCTCCTCTCCCTTCTGCCCCTCTCTTCCTCCTCAGAGGAGGTGCCACCAGCAGACACCACAAACTCCATTATCAGGGTAAGGGAAGGCTGCCTGATACCTGGAAGGGTCCACACAGTCAAAATCCTCCTTGGAGACACCAATGAGTCCTGAAATAAAGCCTAGAAATGCTAAGACTGAAGCTCAGAACAGAAATGAAGCTGTCAAGTTCAAATAAGCAACCAGCAGCAAATTATCTCCTAAGCTCCACGGGCAATGTAATATCGGGATCAATTTGGTTTTTAATGGCCTTAAGTGGCCACTTAATTGATGGCGGGCAGGGCTCTGACTCCCGCACACGCCAGCTGACCTGAACATTGCGCGTGTGCGGGATGATGTCATCTCACGCTTTCTTATGTCCGATCGGGTCGGGCATATGCCCGCACCGAGGCGTAAAATTCTGCCCAGATTGTGTAGATTAGAACAGGTAAGAGGAGGTTTGAACTTGGTGGATTCATTTGGATAGCCAGGGTACCCCTTTGGTGAGGTAAGGAACCCTTTTGGATAGCGTTTTTTGGAGTGGTAAGGTCCTCTTTGAGATTGTTAAAATTAAACATGATTATGCACAAACACATTGAAACTCTCAAGCTGTCAAATAACTGTTCAGCTGACAAAAAAATGGTCCAGCTGTCAAAGAAATATCCAGCTGTCAAGGAACTGTCCAACCGTCAAGAAATTGTTAAGGATCTGTCCAGCTGCCAAGGAAGTGTCAAAGAACTGTCCAGCTGTCAAGTAATGTCAAGGAACTGTCCAGCTGTCAAGTAATGTCAAGGAACTGTCCAGCTGTCAAGGCAGTGTCGAAACTGCCAAAGATGTTAAGGAAGTCTCCAAGGATACTAAGTGAGTTGGCATGGAGGGGGTAAGTGCAAATGGTGGCATGTGGGGGCATGGGGGTATGAGAGGCCATGGGAGTGGGTGGGGGCATGGGTTGACACAGGTTGGCATGGATCAGGCAGTGGGTGTATATATGGAGAGAGGGGTAAGGGCTGGAGGGCACAGCACTGGTGCCCAGAGGCAGGCCTTCCACCCAGCCTGCCTCTGCACCCGGCAGCCTCACCCTCATTCCAGGCTCACCTGCCCCGACTCCTACACCTCTAACTTGTCCCTCACCAAAGAGGGCATGGAGTCAGGTTCATGAGTTAGCTAGAGAGATGTCTATGTGAGACAATATAAATTCTAAACCATATAGATATTTATTAAAGAGCTGAATGTTCAATGTACAGTGTATTGAAAACATTCAATCGCAACCTAAATTAAAAGTTCAAGGAAAAGAGAGAAAATACAATCTTACTTTTAATGGATAATCCAGTTTTTAAATTCAATCATTGTTGCATTAAAATATTTTAAGTAGGATATCAATTATTTATTAAAGTCACATTTACCTAAATCCCCGAGTAGAAGACCACAGAGATAGCAAGATGACTCTGACCTGGTTAGGGGAGAATTATCATTACCTTACCATAATAGTCATACTTTTACCTTGATTAAGTTAAGTGAACCTAAAAATCCAATGTATGCTCTCAGTATTTGTAGTGGTTCATGGGTGTGCATAACTAATTTCTTATTTGTACGGATGGTATCTTAAATGTAATTAGGTTCAGCCCCTTTATGTTCCAAATATGGTTTAGATCATCTTTAATTTCTAACTAGATCAAGCCTTCCTTGATTTCTAAGCAAGTTTATATACCTGTTGATTTCTAAGTAAGGTCTGGGCCTCATAAATTCTAGGCAAGCCAAGCTGTGAGAACTTGTGATGGTCAATTTTTCACCAGTCGTGTTTTAAGACTATAATGTAATTCTTCGGTCGGACTAGCTTGTAAAAATTCCAGTTGACTGTGGTCTGGGATTATCAAACATTATACTGTGGTGGACTTCTTGACAGTTTGCAAATAAAATGTGTTTTTGGTGTGTATCTCCCTTATTGGGATTCTCTTATTGGTGTAAAGAGAGTCAAGTTCCTGCATGCAGAGTGAACTGCAGTTCAGAGTGAACCCATTTAAAAAAAAAATTGAGCTCTTATTTATAGGAAAATAACTCTTTTAACCTTATAGCCCCTCTTTATGGCCAGATTTCTTTACACATATTCCTTCACAAGTGCATACTCTAGGCTGCCAATTCAGTGCAGTACTGCCCTTTCAGACATGCAATCTTTTAGATAAGATGTTTAAACTGTAGCCCCATCTTTCCTCTCTTTTGGATGTAAAAGATCCCACGGCATTGTGAACATGAGCAGGGGAGTTAGCTCCAGTGTCATGGCCAATATTGATCCTTTGACCAACATTACTAAAATAGATTATCTGGTTATTATTACATTACTGTTAGGGGAACTCTACTGAGTACAAATTAGCTGCTGCATTTCCTACAATACAACAGTGACTAAGCTTCAAAAGTACAAAAGCAAAAATACTGCAGATGCTGGAAATCTGAAATAAAACAGAAAATGCTGGAAATAGTCCGCAGGTCTATCAGCATCTGTGGAGAGATTCAGGTCGATGACTCTTCATTAGAACAGAGAAAAGTTAGAGATGTAATAAGTTTTAAGCAAGTGAAAGTGGGGAGGGTGGGAAAAGAACAAAAGGGAAGATTGTGATAGGGTGGCATGCAAAAGAGATTCAAAAATACTTCATTGACTGTAAAGTGTTTTGGATGTCCTGAAGTCAGGGATCGCCTATGAACAGCCATCATGATGACAATAGCTTGTAGAGGCTTTTAGAGCTGCTTTTTAAAGGAAACTTCGTATACTGCAACTAGGCTAAACAAGGACTCTGTGTAATCAGAGTTTTATTTCAGTTTAGACTTTACCATTCTAATGTACTCCAAGCCAACCTCCCAAGTTCTACCCTCCATAAATTTGAGCTCATCCAAAACTCTGTTGCCTGTGTCTAACTCGCACCACGTCCCGTTCAACCATCGCCCCTGTCCTCGCTAACCTACATTGGCTCTCGATTAAGCAATGCCTTGATTTTAAAATTCTCATCCTCGTTTTCAAATTCCTCAATGGCCTCATCCCCCTCTATGTCTGTAATCTCCTCCAGCCCACTGTCCTCTGAGATAGCTGCAACCTCTAATTTTGGCCTCTTAAGCATCCCTGCATCAGCCTTCAGCTGCCAAGGCCCTCAGCTCTAGATAGAATTCCCTCCCTAAACCTCCCTGCTTCACTTTCCACCTTTAAGACACTCCTTTAAACTTATCTTTTTGATCAAGTTTTTGTCATCTGTCTTAATACCTCTTTGCCTAATGTCAGCTTTGTTTTATAATGCTCCTGTGAAGCACCTTGAGACATTTTATTATGGTAAAGGTGCTGTTTAATAGTTGTTGTTTATCATTCATCTCTAAAGGCATAAATGCATTCACTGTCAAACAGGAGATCTCCCATCGGTAATGCATCACAGATAACCTCAATCAATATATAATTTGAAAGATTGCTTTTGGATTATATCTCACGTGAAGTTTTCATTCCAAAAACAACTGAAGTATTTAATGTTGTTCCCAGACAGCTGAAAATGAAAAAGACAACTGTGGAAAGGAGGGCCTTTGTCTTATTCAAACAACAAGGCAAGGTGATAGGTCAACAGAGTCATATTATAGATGAATCCCCAATACCTGGAAGTATCGGACCTTCTCCAAACACAATGTGAAAGTAAACTCTCAGTCCTGAAAAAGATGTTTTAAAAATCCCATTTATTTGGAAAGCTGTAATCACCACATCTGCCTTGGAAATCTGGCATTCATCATGCTGGTGTGTATTAATGATAAGGTAAATGGTATCACGTTTCTTCACAGCAATCTGTTATTTTTTATATGCCTGTCAGAACCCAAGCACCATGAACAGATGCACATCTGCAAGGAATGCCCATCGGTCACAATTGTCTGATCTTCATCCTCTCAATTATATCTCCTTCTTCTCTTGTCTCAGACACTGGGGGGGTATCAATAGAGAAGATAGGGAGAAACTATTTCCACTAACAGGAGGGTTGGTAACCAGTGGGCACAAATTTAAAATAATTGGCAGACAAGCCAGGAGGAAGATGAGGATCTTTTTTTAAACTCAGTAAGTTATTATGATTCAGAATACATTGCCTGAAAGCTGGTGGAAGCAGCATCAACAGTAACTTTCAAAAGCGAGTTGCTTAGTACTTAGAAAGTAAAAATTTGAGTGGCAATGCAGAAAGAGCCGAGGTCTGCTATTGATTGGTAATTCTGTCAGCGAGCATGCACTGCAGGCACGATGGGCTGCACGGCCTCCTTCTGTACCATAGGACCTTATGGGGGGAGCTTTAACATGGAGGAACAGGTTTGAAAGTTGGTGAGGATTTAAAGCTGGTGAAATTGACATTGTCAGCTCCAACCTGCCAAAGTCCAGGCATGAACCCAACACATTAGACCCCCTCGGGAGGGGCGGTTTGCCAATGAACATATATTAACCACACAATTAGAGTGATATTGTCATAGATTTTTCAGCTTAATGTGTGATCCTTAGGTTTCTCAAGCTTCCTGAAACTCATCAGTGAACGAGTATACAGTGGCAATTGAGGGGTCACTCAATCTCTGGGAAACATGGTACTACATATTCAGTACTCACAGCTATTATTTTACCTGCTAAGAGGAAGGGTGTTCACAGCATATATACTGAGAGCTTATTTCCTACACTTTTGAAGTTTCTTCTATGCTCAAATGGTCAGATGAGGAGGTAGTGGATGTCTGCAGCCTGCTGGAAGAAAACCTGCTCCGAGCTGCACTTGTTAGCCTTGCTTTAATAGTGGCTATCAAAGTCACCACCACACTTTTGCCTCTGGACCCTTCTAGGACTCTGCTGGAGACGTATTCAGGATTTCCCAGTCAGTGGCCCACAAATGCATATTGGATCTGTGGAGGCCTTGTTGGAGGTAAACAACATGAATCACCATTGACAAGGTATGAATGTTGCAACTTCTCATTATGAACATGATCACATTTCACTTACTTTTGACTGAATGCGATATGGCATGTGACTACCTGATCTTTAACAGCTGGAAGGTCTCCATCTCCGACTAACAGGCTGATCTCCAGCACCTCCTCCTCTTTACCTTTGAGTGGCAAGTTGGCTAGAGGGCTACCTCCAGTTTCTGCCTCCCTCCTCTATGCTCTCATCTCCTGCTAGGAATGATCCAGCATAATTGTGTGTGTTCATCCAATGGATAGAGTGCATTTGGTGAGGGTAAGCATCAGAGAAAGGCATGACATTGCCTAAGAATGAGCATGAGAGTAGTGATGGATGGATAGGTGGAGATGAGGAAGTACACAGAGAGGGAGGGGTGCACCTGCAAGGTAAATGGATATAAGGAGTTACATGATCGAGTAGCTTGAGAAAGCAGAGTGTGGGGGTGAGGTGATGCACCCAGCAGTCTGTAAGTGAATGTGCCACTTCACTCATCTTTCCTGACCTGCTGGATCATTAAAGTGCTTCCTGCACTGAATCCAGGAGTGTGGCATTACGCTTCTGCTGATCCCCTCGGCACCCTCCAACCATCACATTTTGGTCTCTGCCACAGGTTTCTTCCTCCTGTTGCAGGGGAATAGTATCTCCTTCTGATGCTGCTGTGTTACAAAACTACTGACAGGCACGCTCAACATACTTCCAGGTTGCCTGCAGGACATCAGATATTCCCAATCCCAGTGCGTCAAACAGATAAAATCACACCCTAAAATTATATTAAAAGAGCACCCATTTGGCATAAGAATCTGAAATAATTCACTGAAGTGACCAAGATCAAACCCAGAAAAGCAATAAGTTCCAGCGTTTCACAAACAACCCTTCAAATGTATTAGTTATGACACAAATTCAAGTCTCTTCAGCCCTTACAGCCTGGCTATAATATCAAAATATTTCTACATTTTAAAAAAAAAGTCAGCTTAAGCTGGATGGGGACAATTAAGATCTGCACAGTTCACTTGAACTGAAAAGGGTAATATTGGTCTGGGCTCATTCAACTGACATCTACTACTGAATAATTTTCTTAATTGCTGTTTTATTCAACTTGTGTCAGTCAATTAAAGTTGTGTGTAATATTATTGGGACAATGTGGAGTAAGGGCAATTACTCTAAGTGCAGGGTGGGTAGCAGTCATTGCATTAAACAATCAGAAGTAAATATCTAGTAACATTACCATTCAGCATTGTAGGAATGTGAATCTGCTCCTAACACACAGACAGTGGGGTGCATTTTGATTTTGTGCGAGAATGTAAACCAGGTGATCGTGAATTGCCAGCCTGTTCTACATCTCTCCAAATCTAGTTAAATGTACCCCAATGTGTTAAACTTTTGGATTTTTTTAGTGCATCATTAGAAACATGGAATGACTCTTCTTCAGAGTTCAATGGAGTGCATTTGATAGTGCTAAAGCTAACACTTAACTGGGTACCTAATGTAATAATCATGCTTGAACTAGTCTAACAAAGACTATGATCTTAAGTTCATAGTAAATGGTATGAGGATAGATGAAAGACTCTTTTCCTTTGACAAGTGGCAACCCAACAATTGCTAGAACAAATAGCAGATTGTCACCGCGTTTCCTCGGTGTTCGATGAGCTAAGAATTTGTATATAGCTCCCTTTTAACTTGGGTGTGGTTCAATTTAAAAATAACCAGCAGCAAAGCTTGTGTTAACCAAGGTAACGGATAGTTTATTACAAAACACTGCTGTAAGTTACTTAAGTAAAAGTAAAAAAGTTACTAACTAAATACATACAAAAATTAAATGCAGTTAAGGATAAAAGATATTTATAAAGATAAAATTCAGTTCAGTCCTTTAAGATATTGTTATAGGCCTGTAGCTTTCAGTAGAAGTGTGGTTGTCTGAAGTGAAGGGTTGAAGTTGGAAAGTGGTGTTCAACAGCTGCAATGGATTCAGCAGGACAGCAAGTTTTTGTGAGAAAGAGAAGGTCTCTTGTTCCTCACTAGTTCTGAGGTTACAGCACTTGTACGTTGCCTCGACTCTTTTGACAGAACAGCAGTTGATTTCTGAATACCTTCCTCTTTGCCCTCCCTTGGCCAAGGACCCTCTTGGATGATGTCTCTCCGAGTTCTTCCAGGGGTTCTGCACAAACTGAATGTTCTCAGCCAAACTTTATGCAGTTCAAAATTCAAAATGGCTGCTATCCCAAACTGTCAAGCTATGCTTCCATGGTAGACATTGAGTTAGCCCAGGTCTGGGCATAGTCCCATTCATTGCCTTCTGGCCAAGGTAATTAACCTTCTAAATGTCTCAGCCACTAACTTGAATGGCTCCCATTCTTCAATAATAGAAAATGCTGGAAAAGAGCTCTGAAGAAGAGTCATATGGACTCAAAACGTTAACTTTGTTTCTCTCTCCATAGATGCTGTCAAACCTGCTGAGTTTTTTAAAGCAGTTTCTGTTTTTATTTCAGATTTCCCGCATCCACAGTATTTTGCTTTTATCCCATTCTTCAAGGTTTGGCAAGATAGGAAAGGACTATTCACACCTCCAAGGAAGCTGTTGTCAACGAGTTTCTGTTTACCCTTGGGGAAATGCACGTTACATCTAAAATGTCTGGATGTCTGGTTATGTCTATTTGCAATCCACTTGGAGCCTTCGAGATGGTTGACAAAGACTGCAGTTGTAAAAGGTCAGGTGACTTTTGGCAGCCATTATTAAGGCTCCTTATGTTCATTTAAAGGAAAGATTAGCTTTTTTACAAAATCCATAATATCATAACTTACATGTTCGTGACAAGGTTGTGAAGGCCACTACGTGAAGGTCAACAGAGAATCAGCGAAGCTGGACTATTATTTACAAGAAAAGATCAGGCCTGAAAAAAAGCGCCAAGGTGAGGAATGAAAGTAACCGTGACAAAATATAGGTAGCTGTATATGTCAGAAGCCATTGATGCCACTCAAAGTATGCGATTGATGGCAGAGGTAGTTGCATGATTATCTAAGTACACCCAGTAGTCAGTTCACATAATTTTTCAGTCATGTTGAAGTGGCCCTGTTGCCGGCAGTGTACACAGTGCCTGACAAAATGACGGATCTTAGTGGCATTTCTCCCAATGTCTTACACCTTCATGTCATCCTTTATATTCCTCCTCGTCCCACTCCAACATAAACAGTAAAAGGAAACCCAGTGAAGTATCAATATTACTGCATGGAAATATAACAGCCATGTCTCTTCTTTCAAATCCTCTTGGTTTGACTTTGTGCTCGAATGTCTGACTCTCCATTCCTTTACTGCTACTATTAAACTCCCATCAGGCAGCTCAGCAGCAATGACTGGGCCCAACAACTTCACCTTGCTCTTGTTGATTTTGAACCAGCTTTACCACTTCAGTCATCTGTATTCCTTTATATGATAAGTCACTCCTGACATTGTATATCCAGCACTTCCTTTCATTAGCTTCTTGGTCCATGTACTTCAGGATATAGGACCATGAAATTTTTCTAACTGTTTCCATTCTTGAAACTTAACGTTTCAGTATATGCATTGGATTAGAGCAGGAACAAATTTGTATATTCACTGTTCATTAGTCCTTACACATCTTTATAAGCATAATGCACAACGTGCTAGGCATTCACTGGCTAATATGGGCAAAAGTAGCTCCCATGTTTAAGCAAAGAGATTGATTTGGCTGCAACACATACAAATGGAATATTTTAAACAACGTCAAGATTTCTAAGGTTCTTCCAGTTGACAGATGGAGGATTCCCAATTTCAGCCAGTTTGGCGGGTGAGAGCAACAAGAGTCCAGTGGTCTGGTATGGTCGAGTAAGAGAGTAAACAGCTAGCAAAATGCTGACATAGTCTACTACAGAGCAGGAACTGAAAAGGGGAAGCAGGGTGGATATATGTAACTTCCAAGCTCCATGGCAGCGTATCTGGGGTGTACCCCAAAGATGCACTGGGGAGCCCCACTTGGAAGTTCTCAAGTAAGGATTGCACGGTAATTGCCCAGGAAGTCCAAACTTCCTTTGGGCAATTGCCTTGCACTGGGAACCAACTAAGAATGAAATTTAAATCACAAACTTTGGATGGTTCCGACTGTGTTACAGTAATAGTTACCCAAAAAAAGTTAGAAGAATTAAAGCCACGTCTATTGTCTGGGTAACTATAGCACTGACTCAGGCTGGCCCCCACGGGACCCCGCTGGCCCCCGTGGGACTCCCCCGCCCCGCCGGCCCCCAAGGGACCCCCCCCCGCCCCACGGGTCTCCGCCGGCCCCCACGGGACTCCCCTCCCCCGCCCCCACGGGACTCCCCCGCCCCCGTGGGCCCCCGCCGGACTCCCCCGCCCCGCCCCGCCGACCCCCACGGGAGCCCTCCCGCCCCGCCGGCCCCCGCCCCGCCGGCCATCGGACTCCGGCACTACCTCCCACCTCCCGACTGCCCTCCCAGCCCCGACTACCCCTCGATCCTCCTCAAAAGCCCTCCCACAACACTCCACGAGTGCACCCCCACAGCCCAACTACCCTCCCCACCCTGACTATCCCTCCACTCCCTCGACTGCCCCCCACCCTCTCGTCTGCGTTCCCCACACCCACGAATACCCCTATCCCCGACAGCCCTCCCCAAACCCCAAACCACAGCCCCCCCCTCAACTGACCAGCACCCCCACTGGCCACGCAATACCTCACCCCACCCCCAACACATTCTACCCCTCCAATCCTGCCCACTCACATTATAAACTTACCTTCTCCCTGACTGGTCAATGTCTAGACCTTTAAACTTACTTGCTTTACGACAGCTAGTGCTGTAAAAACAGGGGCATGTCCTCCTACCCTCTGACAGGGCTGCAGCCCTGGACAGAAGACTGTGGGAACTCACTGCGCTACATAGATGTTGCCCAGCCTGGACGATTGGGCGAAGTAGGAGCGGCTGGATTTCCAGGTAATTAATTATGAGCAGAGTGGCAGCCCGATTAAATTGCCACTCCACTGGAATTTACAGCCCATTAACTTCCCCAAACAGTCTAGTGTGGTTAGTGGTGTTTATACATCCATTATTTAATAACAGTCTAGTGGGAACATTGGCAAATCTTTTGTAGTAATTCTGGTGCCTTGTTAGTTGTCTGAAGAGTATCCAAATTAAACTAGTGAAAATTACTTTCTGTGCCTGATGTTATTCAGCAATATTACTGCACACTGGCTCTGGTCTGGCCAGTAGGAGATGCTCACAGCTTACTTCAATTCAAGTAGAAAAGAAAGATACTACCAGGTACGCTGGGGTCAGCTAACCTTTAGACACCAGTAACTGAATTGGAGTTCCTGACTGGAAAGAACATAGGTCAGAATTTATTGTTGGTTAACTCATGGGCAATTGCTTAGTGTGTTCAGATGATATTCCTCCATCTGCATTTTAGTGAAGACTACTTCAAGTAAAAGAGATAGGCAACCTCCATTTGGCAGATGATTGGGCCTGAGATCATCTCCAACTGTGTGGGTGGAAACCCCATGCCAGTGCTTCTGAAGGTCACAGTAGCCCGCAACTTCTATGCCTCCGGCTCTTTCCAGGTGTTAGTGGGGATCTTTGTGCAGTCTCCCAATCAGATGTCCACAGTTGCGTCAAGCTGGTGACAGAAGCTCTGTTCAGGCCGGTAATGACATTTATTCATTTCCGTACGGACAAGGCCAGCCAGGCACAGCGAGCCAGAGGGTTTGCAGTGATTGCTGGCTTCCCCCGCATCCAGGGTGCAATCAACTGCACACGTGGCCATCAAGACACCAGCGGGCGAGCCGGGAACCTTCATCAACAGGAAGAGATTCAACTTGATGAACATCCAGATAGCGTGTGACCACAGGACGCAGATTCTGCAAGTCTGTACATGGTACCCTGGCAGTTCCCATGACGCTTATATCCTCAGACACTCCCAGGTGCTGAGGCTATTCAGTGCTCCAGCCCGACTGGATGGATGGCTGCTGGGTAACAAGGGCTATCCATTGAAAAGGTGGCTTATGATGCCTCTCCACCATCCAAGAACAGAGGCAGAGCAGTTACAATATGAGTCATGCCTCCACAAGGGCAGTGATAGAGAGGACCACAGGTCTTCTGAAGATGTACTTCCAATGCTTGGACCGTTCAGAGGGTGCACTACAATACTCACAGAGCGGATGTCACTGATAGCGGTTGCATGCTGCGCTGTCCACAATCTAACACTGGCAAGGGGGGACCTGCTGGAGGAAGAGGATGTCGACTCAGCTCCGCAGGCCACAGAGGATGAATCCAGTGAGTCAGAAGAGGAGCATGGTGAGAAGAATGCTGATGTTATGGAGGCAGACCTCTGTATCCTTCAGGGAGGCAGGGACACCAGGGACGCCTTGATCCAACGCTCCTTCAGCTTAGCTGCCAAAAATCTGCTTCCACTGCATGCCAGGGCTGCCACCCCTCCGTCCCAAATGTCTGAAATTACCCTTTCATTTGAACACAAAATCCATTTAGTGCCTGTGGAATTAAGTTTAGAGCCACTCATGACCGGCATTACATACTGGCATACGCTGCACCATAAAAATACAAAGGTGAAGCATACTCAGACCATTAGGACAAAAACAAAATTTATCTCATTTTGACAATCCAAAAAAAATAACATCACCTTCTTTGGTCTTCATTCCCAGACCAGTAAACATAAACAAAACATTACACAATAGAAGATCACATGTGACCAGTCCCACTTGTGCTCATGGTGCCTTTGACTTACTTTTGCAAGTGGTGTGTCTCGGTGCCACTCCCCACTCCTCCCTCGCTGGCAATGGCATTGGAGGCAGCCTGCTGACTCTGCTGTCTTGTTGGCCTTGATGAATTTGACGGTCGTCCTCTTGCCAGTGGAGCCTGTGGAGGGAGTGGCCAATGCCGCATCTGCCCAGTCATCACAGCCTCATCAGATGCCATGGTCACTGGCAGAGGGGCAGAGGAGCTGCTGCCATCATCCAGAGCACCCTTTGAGGAGCCAGCAGAGACAACAAGCAGTTAGTGCGCCAACATAAGGTCACTCTGGACCTCCCTGCTCGCCATTGATGGACGGGCACCTAGCTAGGATACTGGGTGCCTCATCCATCTCCCACACTGGCACTGACCACCTGAGGTCAGTGCCTGTGTGAGAGCTTGCAGGTCCGAGCGCAACCCCAGGAACCCCTGATTTTGTTCCTGGAGCTGCCTCTCCATGAGTGTTGCCACTCTCTCATTGGAGGAGGCAGTGCACTCGGCCATGAGGGTCAACGCAGTGCTCATGCTCCACATGGACTCCTCCACAACAGAGACCATGGCATGCAGACCCTCATGGATCTCCGCCAGATCCTCCCGCACATCCCGCTGGACATCCAGCATCTGCCGCCTAATTACGACTCCAGAGGCTCATCATTTGTCTTCGACTGAGCATCGTCCTGGTCTCCAGCAGTCCTCTGAGTGCTGACGCCCTGGGCACTCTCTGCCTCCGCCTGCTCCTCAAGTGAGTGTGAAGTGCCCTCACCACTGTGCTCCAACGTTCTAGCCAAGGATCTAATGCCCACCGAGGTGCCGGTATCTGCGTTGGTGCCTGGTTCAGAGAGCAGGTGTGACGCATGTGAAGCCTGGTGGTCCTCTGGCATCAGGGGTGGCTCTTCGGGGTCCTGTGATATAGTGCATGCTGGCAAATCTAAGAGAGAACAACAACATGTCATCATGTGCGCCACACAACGTCGTTGCTGCTGACCTGTGCTGCCACCTCCTCCCAAGCTCTTTTAGTTAGGTGTGGTGGGTGGCCTCCTCCTTCCATCTCTGGGGACAAGGGTGTCCCTCCTGGCAGCCACCTCCTCCAGGAGGACCACGAGGCATTCATACGAAAACCAGGGGGCTGAGTGCCCACCCGACCTGCCTCCTGCTTGGCATCTCCAACCACACTTGATGCCATAACTCCAGTGTTCACAACTCAGGAGATAAGTTCTTCCCTGCCAGCCTTCAAGGAGCTGCCTGTGTTGTTTTTAAACCGGCTGCCGAGTCGCCATTGGACCCGGCGGTCGACGCCCCTGTCCACCCCTTTCTGACCATTGGGAAGGCGCCTTTCACGCTGGGCGGCCTTAATTGGCCAGCCAGCGCGAAATCACGGTCGGCGGCCGATCGCGGGCCCGCCAATCGCACCCACCCGCCAAGGGTAAAATTCAGGCCCTAGTGCGGGCCAGGAATTCTCAGGATAGGGACAGCTGAGTGTGGTGGAGAGTGCAATGTGGGAGGGAGCTTGGAAGAGCTGGGCTCCTGATCCAAGTAAAATGAGCCCAAATTCCAGCCAAGGAGAGTGAACAAGCCTTCTGCTTAAAATCCATTCAGCTGTTCCCCATCCCCATCCCCACCGCCATGTCCTCAGAATGATTTAGGGCCATATCTGAAAGAGTTCATTGTCAGCTCTTGGAATTCCATCCATTTATGTGCTCCACAGGCCCAACTGAATTCATGCAAGCTGAAAGTTGGCGAGTTCTGTTGTGAATCTAGTAAAAGCCCTAAAGCTGCCCAAGAGAATGTTAATTTCCTCAGAGAAGAACTATTATACTTTAAAAAAAAGTTGACTTGTAGAAAGAAATTTTGTTTAATTTTATTCCCAGACTTGGATTCCCCTTCCTGGTTGTTTCTCTGTGTTGAGCTCAAAAGCAGGTGGGTGTCTCTGAAAACCTCCAGAGAGGTGCAGGCTATCCATCCCAATTTTGGAAATAAACCTGTGTCTGAGATTTGGGGCAGGGTCTCCGTCAATGGTTATGAAGGCAGGACAAGAACCCATATATTTGAGGATCTATGTATTAAATAACTGTCACTAATGAAATACACTAGAAATATGATAAATATCTCCACTTGTGAGTTGATCATAACATGATTGCGATTTTCTTTCAGGAGTGAGTTTAGGAGGCAGCTTTAGATTTTTATCATCTTTCACAACTGGCCAAAACATTTCTTTAGGAAGGAACAGGGTAAATTTGGTGATTTAGCACTTCGAATACAGACAAAAATGCATTATAAGAATTCCTTAACAAGGCAAGCCAGTTCAAATATTAGCAAGAAAATCCTGTGCAGGCTGTCCTCCATGCTTGAATTCTAATATGCAGTGTCACTCTGGATGCACAGTGTTGGGAATGCCAAATTGGACATCTGTCCCAATGTGAGCAAAATTCAAAATCAATGGGGATGCAAAACATGTGGTAGCTGATTGGATGTCTAAGAAAAGTCATACAGAGTGATCAAACTATGGAACAGACATCCTAGAGAGATGACAGAAGCAATTATGTTGATTCATTCAAATGAAAATGAGATAAATTTCTTTCAGAAAATAACATTTCTTAATACAGTATATGAACAACTTGAAACATGGCATATGTTAAGTGCAACAACAGAAAATGCTGGAAAAACTCAGCAGGTCTGGCAGCATCTGTGGAGACAGAAACAGAGATAACATTTCGAGTCCGTATAACCCTAATTCAGAGCTGAAGAGAAGTGGGAATGTGATGAAATTTATACTGTTTAAGGAGAGGGGGTGGACGGCGTGGAGCAGGTGAAGCTGGATAGAAGGCCAGTGATAGGTGGGGACAAAGGAGAGATTCACAAAGATCTCATGAACAAAAGGACAAAGAAAGCAGAATGTGATAATAGCAGAACAAGGGTAAGCACTGTGTGAAAGAACAACATGGAACAAGTAACAGATGGTCCTTCTGGGGGTGGGGGCAGCTTGCTTGGAGGAAGAAGTGACGTTAGACCTGTGGTTCCCAAAGATCTCCACCACATTCCTTGCCTCCTGTCTGTTTCTGTTGTCAACTAATTGATAGAAATTGATAGTCACGTTTAGTTAACAACTTCATTATTACTGTATCATGTGACGACCAGGATGGTAGAATGCAAAATTGACTTTAGTCTCTTTTTGTCCAGCAATTTTTATGTTCCCATAACAGGTGTTTGTTTTACTATTGCCTGTCTTTTGTGCCCTAATAAAAGTTGAATTTCATCCCAATTCTCTCATATTGGCCCGTAATTTCCGAGCTCCAGGGCATCATATCTGGGGTTACCCCAAAGATGCGCGGGGAACACCCCCCCCCCCCGCCGCCCCGGAAGTTCCCAGGTAAGGACTGCCCTACAATTGCCCAGGAAGTTCAACCTTCTGATGGGCAATTGCCCTGCACTGGGAACCATCCGAAATCACAATTTAAATCACAAATTTCAGATGGTCCAGTCTGTGTTACAGCAATAGTTACCCAGAAACAGTTAGAAGAATTAAAACCACTTCTAGCTTCTGAGTAAATATTGAACTGACCTCTCCTAACGCCCCCCCCTCCTCATCCCATGGGACATGCAACTACACGCCACCTCCTCACTACACCTCCCCAATCCCCTAGGGAACCCTTGAACCCTTCCACCCCAGCCCCCCCCAACTATCAACTATCCCTCACCCCCCCCAAAAGTCCCCCCCAGCCTGCACAGGACCACCCAACTACAACCCCCTGACTACCCGAAGTCTCCAACTACCTGACACATCCCCCCCTCCCTACTGACAGCACCCCCTAACTGATGCCCCCCCCCCACCCACCCACCCCGTGACTGGCCTGTCTACCCCATACTGACCCGACCCCCCCCCTCCACCCCCACCCCACCCCACCCCCACCCCCCACCACCCCACCCCATATATCCTGCAATCCTACCCACTTTCCTTCTCCTTGGCCTGAACCTTTAAACTTATCTGGTTTACAGCAGCTAGCAAGCTAAAAAAGGGGGCATGGCTTACATACCTTTGACTGAGCTGCCCTCCACAGTAGGCCCCGGCAGCACGATGCACTTCACGGATCTCGCCCAACCTGAGTCAGAAGGTTGGGTGAGCTAGGATTGCCTGGATTTGAAGGTCAGAAATATGAGCAGGTGGGCAATCCAACTCATTTGCCACAGCAATCCAACTCAATTGCCACTGCACCGGACATTATGGCCCTATGTCTCTGACACCACTGTCAACTGTTACGATCCCTGTGGGGAACCACAAACCAAAGTAATCGAATTTATTGAATGACCGCCAAATGAAAAAAATTACCAACAAGACTCCACTTTTTGTAGCTTTTATTTTAACATGAATCAGAATCATAAATTGCATAAATTAAACATGAATGAATGGTAAATTACAGTCAGTACAAACTAAAAATTACATGTGGAATAACAGGTACACTAAAGACTATCTCACAAGACTACAAGTATTTGTATCACTCCCCACTCAAATGTGGCATCTCATGCAATTTCACAATCTTTCCAACTCAGCCTCTGGAACATAGGATCTCTCATTTTTTTTTCATTCAATGAATTTGGTCCTTGACTCACCTGCAATGGTAGCTCCTCTGCATCTGAATACCCCAGAGACAGTCGTCACCCAAACAGCACGCTCCTGCAGAAACTCCTTAGAGGTTCATGGCAGTTTTGATGACACAGATTCCCCAAAGACTCCTTAACTTGCTCCCTTAAAAAACCTCATTAAACTGTCTGGTCAATTGCGGCAAAGCTGAAGCACAGTCATTAAATTGTCCAGTTCACAATCTCTGCTCTAACCCTGTCTTCAGCTTTCTGTCCTGTTTAACCGTATCACACATACACAGCCTTTGCAAATGTGACTTTTCTGTTTTCCCCTCTGCTGTAGCTCTCCTTTGTTCCTTACAACTGTAGCTGCTTTGTCTGCCAGCTAAATGGCTTTCATATGCTAACTTCCTACCTGTTGGTACTGCTTCCAGATCAAGGTCTTATGGACCTACATTTTTTATTATTCAAGAAAATTGCAGTGCAACTGATCCCTTTACTACTTAGGCAAACTCTTAAAAGTCCTTTTCAAAGATTCTTAAAAATAGTTACAGGTCCACAAACATTTTAAAGAGATTACAAACTTCCCTGACTATACTGCTTCCAGGTCAAAGGGCATCACACAACTTTGATGTGTCACATGACATCATTATCTGTGATTTTCAACTTGCCTCTGATCTCAGATCAGTGGTTGTCACCATGAAAGCCTATCTATTCAAACTGATCTGTACAGTGCCAGTTTGGAGATGTAAATGTTTGAAGTGTGTTGCTTCAAAAGTAATACAAGGTTCTGACAAAGGTCCCTTTCATCTGCCCAGTGTTGGCTTCTCTGGTCCATTCTAATTTTATCCTTTTCTTTGTGTTTATTAAGTTACTACAAAGATACAGAATTTCTTAAAATTAACAGTCCAAGTGGTTTGGACACCATCTTTAATTTTTAATCCAAAAACTACACTTTTTGGAGCAATAATAAAACTAGCAGAAGGAGCTTACATTTTCATAATGTCTTATTGTAACTTACAGCACTTCAGAACCAGTGAAATATTTTTGAAAGGTAGCCACTATTTATATGTAGGCAAACGCAACAGCCCATTGAACACACCAAGGTCTTATGAACAGCAAATGAGGTGAATGGAAAGAAGAAGGTTGTAGTGTTAGGAACTGGTGCAGTAATGGAAAAGTGTAAAGGCTGTTTATATTGATTTTTTAATTTGGATTCTGGGAGTCGGTGTTTGTTAAACAGTGTTCCTTATCATGCCTTCTCATTTATGCCATTAAACTCATGATATGCTCTCAATTTGGTGTTCTAAATATTCAGTCATTATTGCTACTCAGCTGTATCCTTTCATCAGAAGGCACTGAGCTTTAGCTTCAGTAAGATGTGTCTTATCCTGAGAACTCAGCTAGACAAGTATTTCACTTTGTAAGTGGTGTTTATTTACATCAAGTACGGTAGGGTAAGCACACTTGTTGAACACCCAAAGAATTTTCATTTTCAATCATCTGGACATCATAGCTCAACTCTTTTATCTGTATTTCCAATAATTTCACTATTCTAATGCAGAATTTCAGAAAGCCTCAGCACCAAAGAACATTTATACATTTCAGTTAGTAATTAGTAATTCAGAGACTAATGCCCTGGGGACATGGGTTCAAATCCCACCATGGCAGCTGGTGGAATTTAAATTCAGTTAATAAATCTGGAATATAAAGCTCGTCTCCGTAATGGTGATCATGAAGCTATCATCGATCATAGTAAAAAACCATCGTGTTCACGAATCCCCTTTAGGGAAGGAAATCAGCCATCCTTGGCCTGCATGTGGCTCCAGACCTACAGCAAGCCATTCAGTTCAAGGGCAATTAGGGAGGGGCAACAAATGCTGGACTTGCCAGTGACACCCACATACCATGAATGAATAAAAAAAGACTGTTGAAGAGAGTTTGGAGTCAGCTGGGAATCTGGAGTTCAGAGAAACCAAGGGGCAATGCCAGTTTAGTGAAGACAGCAATCTGTGAAAGAGCTGGAATTGTGCCGGTAATTAGAGGTGGGATTGCAGCTTTGTGAATCCCGTGGAATGCAACCTCAGAAGAAGAGATTGAACCATCTGAAATGTGAGGAGTCGTTGAGGCAGTCGAGTTGGAGTGGCTTCTGAAGGAATTCAAAGACCAGATCTTCAGAAGTGAGGAGATGAAATCCCACATGAGGGAGACAGAGTTTTAACAAGAATTTGTGACTCAATGGCCACCGATATCTGGGTGGATGCTGAGAAATCCATGGGATCTGTCTTGGTCACATCTGCCATTTAATGTGCAGCATGATGTATTCGACCACAGTTTGCCTGTTAATACATATTTGGCTCATGTTAATTCTGAATGTTAGGGTATAAGATAGATATTATAAATTGTTTTACTTTTCTGATTTTATATAGTAAAGTTTATTTTGTTGTTTAGAACTGTGGAATCTTGTGGCTTTATTCTTCTAGTATGTAACTGGGATTTCAAACTTTGTCTACTTTAAACGAAAAGTTACTGGTCCCTAAACGGATCATAACACTGGAAGTATGGAATATAAAAGAAATGAGATAATGTTGGAATTTTACAGGACCATTACTGTGTAGTTTTGAATAGAAAAGATAGAAAGGATGTAGAGGTAATAGAAATGGTGCATTTGTAGGTTCATCACTGAAGGACGAGGAGGCAGAGTTAAGGAAAAGAAACTTGAGAAGTTTGGGCTTTTTCACTAGAGCTGCAAAGAATGAATGTGTGCGCTAGAAAATATGTCACTGTTAGTTCAAGATATTCTTATTTGTACATGGGATTGATGTTGAGGTGTTTGTGAGCTTCAAGTCTTTTGGATCCTGCTGTCTGGATAAATGCTTAGGGCCAGGTTCAAAGTAGTAGAGCAGGTTGTATAATGTGAATGGCCAAGTTGGGTGTAATTGTCTGATGAAGTCATTGTTGTAAAGTGTATGATACTGAAACCTGAGCTTCAATGGACTTTATAAATAGAAGCATAGAGTACAAAAGCCAAGAAGTTTTGCTAAACCTATATGAAACAGTTTGACGCCACTGTGACTATGGTTCCCAACTCTGGGCACCTGAAGAATGTGAGGGGGATGGCTAAAGTCAGGGAGGGGTGGATAAGGGTCCAGAAACAGGAGAAGCAACAGGGCCCATGATTTCTCTCCCTGGTCCTGCATTGCAGAGTACACTTTCCATCTTTCTGCCTGACAATATTCCTAAACACCAATTGTAGCAATGTAGCCCCTGTCTCTGTGAGTGAGATTGCCAATGTAATGTCAATTGCTGCCAGATTATGAACCATTTCATGCTGCGAACCTGTGTCCATTGCAAGCGACTGAACTAAATAAACTAATATTACATATACTAGGCCCTACAGTTGACATAGAGAGAACCAGTCCAAGCTGGATTGGAATCCTGGTCAATCGCAGAACAGAGAGTGCACTAACGTTAATTTTTCAATGTTTTGGTAGCTAAGCTTCTGTTTCAGAGAAAGTAGTCAACTGAGAAAACTAGAGGCTGCTCCAGATCATTTTGAAGAATGGCGGGGCCAAAACAAACCTGAAGTCATCCAAAACCAAATCCACAAATTTTAAATGTTTATCCTGATAGATACTAACTTGGGCTAACAATGTTCCTAGATTTGTGTTTACGATGCCCTCAATATAAACACATCAAAATAATCAGCTTCAATTCATTGGAAACTATATTGCCTTTGTGGTTCCAAGTAGAACTGACAGATAGAGGTTTCATATGTGCTGCAGCCTGTTAGAGGACAAAAGTTGATGGTGCCTTTATTAAGGAGCAGTCTGCTCAACAAAGATGCCATTTCAGTTTGAAAGTCACCAGAGTTACAATGTATAGAATTCTACTGGCCCTGTGGTGGCAGGCTAGGAGGCTGGGGCACTGGTTAAATAGCAGGGAGCTGCATCAGGACAGTTTTCCGATGGATTCCAGCCACAAGGGAAATTTCCCAGTGGGGGTCGGGAGCCAGATAGGTAGGTAGCCAATTTAAATAATGAAGTCCTCTATTAGGGGTGATTTTTCAGGGCTGCTGGCATTTTGCTGGTGGCAGGACAGACCACCCCTCTGCATGCAGAGGCTGCCAGTTTCATGGAGGTGGCCTTTTAAGGCCATCCAGGGGTGGGGGGGCCATCAGAGCAAAAGGTTCCATGCCCTAAGAGGATGCTGCGCGGAAGAAAGGCAGCCCCCTATGGCCCCGATTCTCCATCTATACTTGTTTCCCCTCCTTCCCTTGGCCATCCAGAATATTAAATTAAAATTTCCCCTCTCCATTTTGAGGTGCCCTCCCATTCTCTCAGCTGCCTCAACAGTAACCACCATCCCGGTGAGGCTGTTGAGGCTCTAAAGCTAATGGCCCTCTGATTGGGCCAGCAGCATCTACATCGTCTTTAAGGCCAGCCTGGAGGTAGCCTTTAGGAGGCTCCCTCTGGAAATATTGCTGAGCCAGTCTCTCTGTCAGCAAGCTCAGACTCAGGACTTCCATTTTGTTCCAGTGTTGGCATCTGAAATCCCATGGTAAAAACCAGCCCAATATCCCATCTCTGAAGGTGACAAACGGTTACACAAAGTGATCTCACAATGATTCTTCTCTGTTTGCCGAACAGGACTTAGCAATGGGGTGCTAGAATTATGAATAGATTATTAAAGTGTGGGTAATCTTTCCTGGCTGACTGGTTGGCTGTTTTTACATGAATTACACAATGAATGGCCAAAAATTTGGAAGATTCCAACAACTTGGAGTCAAAGAAATGATGTAGGGGACTGACAAACACAAATGTCACCTGTGAGGTTTTATTGAGTTTAGAACTGCACTGAGCTGATTTCCATGTCTTAACAGATTTCAGCCTCAGCCCTGAGACAAATTGCCAATCTTGGTTGTTCATTGAACTCTGTCATTGCCAGATGCTCTGCTGAAGCCAAGGTCAAACCATTGAGACATCACTATAAGGCTGACCTCAACGACAATGCTGTTTCCTCTTTCCAGAAAAGAGAAACCTACAGTTAAATCAACACAGCACAGATAACCACAGGAAGTTGTTTCAATACCAAGGACCGTTAGTGGTATTCTAATGAAAGGTAATTTACATACACCATCATGTTGTACTTCTTCAGGATAATTGAGCATTTAATATAAATATTTTATATCTGGAACACAAGATATCTTCTTCAAGGTGTACAGCAATTTCAATGGCCACTCAAGCATCAGTATCCAAAATGGTGGCCGGAATGCCCCCATCCAGCCTGCGGCGGGTGGGAGCAGAGAATCCAGCAGCAGGCAAAAAGTCGTAAAGCTGCCATTGTAAAAACAAATCGCAACTCTCAAGACGGTGTGTTCATGACGGGTTGGTTATCCCGCTGACTAGTGGTGCGAATTCCATTTGCATTCTTTAGCATGTTATGAATGCTCATTAAAACAGCTGCTTGCTGGAATCTTGCCACGCCTTCCAATGCTCCATCACACCAACGGGAAATTATGTTGGCCTCAAATCTGTTTGAAAAAGGGTGGCATGCCCAAGATGGATCTCAGTTCGCTAGTAACTTAGAGGTGAGTGGAACATACCTGCCATAGCGCTGCTTGTTGCGATGAACACCACTCTGTTGAGGCTGCAGGGTTGCACTGCTCCTTCTCTTTGCTTTCATTGTCCTGAGGAACACCACTGTGCTGTGGTAGTCCTGCAGGCCTCCACTTTCAGTGACTAGCACCTCAGCCGGGGGTGGGCTGTGAGGCGAGGGTCGGGTTGACAAACATGATGGGGGCAATGGGGGAGGGAAGGCAGTGGAATGGCAGTGAGAGGGAAGGGCGAACATGATGGGGGCAACGGGGAGAGAAGGCGGTGGAATTTCAGTGAGATGGAAGAGCGAACAGCCTTTCTAGGATCGCCCTCTAACCTCTTGTTATCACCAGAGTGAGCAGGAGTCTGCTTAGAAAAAAAGGAGGAAGACCTCCTTGTGATGAAAAACAAAAACAGAATTACCTGGAAAAACTCAGCAGGTCTGGCAGCATCGGTGGAGAAGAAAAGAGTTGACGTTTCGAGTCCCCACAACCCTTCAACAGACTGAGTATAATTAGGAGAGGGGTGAAATATAAGCTGGTTTAAGGTGGGCGGGGGGAGAGAGAAGTTGAGGGGGGGTGGTTGTAGGGACAAGCAAGTAGTGATAGGAGCAGATAATCAAAAGATGTCACAGACAAAAGGATCAAAGAGGTGTTGAAGGTGGTGATATTATCTAAGAAAATGTGCTAATTAAGAATGGATGGCAGGACACTCAAGGTACAGCTCTAGTGGGGGTGGGGTGGAAAGACTGACAAGGTATTAGTTGTAGATATTAAAATAATGGAAATAGGTGTGAAAAGAAAAATCTATATAAATTATTGAAAAAAACAACAGGGAGGGGGAAGAAACGGGGTGGGGATGGGGGGAGGGAGTTTAAGATCTAAAGTTGTTGAATTCAATATTCAGCCCGGAAGGCTGTAAAGTGCCTAGCCGGAAGATGAGGTGCTGTTCCTCCAGTTTGCGTTGGGCTTCACTGAAACAATGCAGCAAGCCAAGGACAGACATGTGGGCAAGAGAGCAGGGTGGAGTGTTAAAATGGCAAGCGACAGGGAGGGTTGGGTCTTTCTTGCGGACAGACCACAGGTGTTCTGCAAAGCGGTCGCCCAGTTTGTGTTTGGTCTCTCCAATGTAGAGCAGACCGCATTGGGAGCAACGAATGCAGTAGACTAAGTTAGGGGAAATGCAAGTGAAATGCTACTTCACTTGAAAGGAATGTTTGGGCCCTTGGACGGTGAGGAGATAGGAAGTGAAGGGGCAGGTGTTGCATCTTCTGCGTGGGCATGGGGAGGTGCCATAGGTGGGGGTTGAGGAGTAGGGGGTGATGGAGGAATGGACCAGGGTGTCCCGGAGGGAACGATCCCTATGGAAGGGAAGATGTGTTTGGTGGTGGCATCATGCTGGAGTTGGTGGAAATGGCAGAGGATGATCCTTTGAATGCGGAGGCTGGTGGGGTGATAAGTGAGGACAAGGGGGAGCCTATCATGTTTCTGGGAGGGAGGAGAAGGCGTGAGGGCGGATGCGCGGGATATGGGCTGGACACGGTTGAGGGCCCTGTCAACGACCGTGGGTGGAAAACCTTGGTTAAGGAAGAAGGAGGACATGTCAGAGGAACTGTTTTTGAAGGTAGCGTCATCAGAACAGATGCGACGGAGGCAAAGGAACTGAGAGAATGGGATGGAGTCCTTACAGGAAGCGGGGTATGAGGAGCTGTAGGTGAGGTAGCTGTGGGAGTCGGTAGGCTTGTAATGGATATTGGTGGACAGTCTATCATCAGAAATTGAGACAGAGAGGTCAAGGAAGGGAAGAGAAGTGTCAGAGATGGACCATGTGAAAATGATGGAGGGGTGGAGATTGGAAGCAAAATTAATAAATTTTCCCAGGTCCCAGCGAGAGCATGAAGCAGCACCGAAGTAATCATCGATTTACCGGAGAAGAGTTGTGGGAGGGGGCCGGAGTAGGACTGGAACAAGGAATGTTCCACATACCCCATAAAGAGACAGGCATAGCTGGGGCCCATGCGTGTACCCATAGTCACACCTTTTATTTGGAGGAAGTGAGAGGAGTTAAATGAGAAATTGTTCAGTGTGAGAACAAGTTCAGCCAGACGGAGGAGAGCAGTGGTGGATGGAGATTGTTCGGGCCTCTGTTCAAGGAAGAAGCTAAGGGCCCTCAGACCATCCTGGTGGGGGATGGAGGTGTAGAGGGATTGGACGTTCATGGTGAAGAAGAAGCGGTTGGGGCCAGGGAACTGGAAATTGTTGATGTGACGTAAGGTGTCAGAGGAATCATGGATGTAGGTGGGAAGGGACTGGACAAGGGGAGAGAGAAGGGAGTCAAGATAACGAGAAATGAGTTCCGTGGGGCAGGAACAGGCTGACACGATCGGTCTGCCGGGACAGTTCTTTTTGTGGATTTTGGGTAGGAGGTAGAAGCGGGCCGTCCGAGGTTGGGCGACTATCAGGTTGGAAGCTGTGGGAGGAAGATCTCCAGAGGAGATAAGGTCAGTGACAGTCCTGGAAACAATGACTTGTAGTTCAGTGGTGGGGTCATGGTCTAGGGAGAGGTAGGAGGAAGTGTCTGCGAGTTGACGCTCAGCCTCCGCGAGGTAGAGGTCAGTGCGCCAGACAATAACAGCACCACCCTTGTTAGCGGGTGAAAGAAAGCCTTGTGATGAAAGCCACTTACAGCCAATGGCTTCATTCGCACTGTTAAAGGGCTCCTCAGAACTCAGTGGCTTCACGTCACAGTCACTGCATCTCAAGAATAACACATAGAAATGTAGAATTTGGGAATGCAGGCAATAGTGAAGGAGGCACAGCTGTATCATATATGACATTCCATTAAACAAGGCCTGTCATCAAGGCCCAAAGTTCAAGAGAGTCAGGGGGCAGAGGTGAATATGGTGGCCATTACCAAGGAGAACGTGCTAGGAAAACTGAAAGGTCTGAAGGTGGATAAATCACCTGGACCAGATGGATTACACCCCAGAGTTCTGAAGGAGATAGCTGAAGAGATAGTGGAGGCGTTAGCGGTGATCTTTCAGGAATCACTCGAGTCAGGGAGGGTCCCAGAGGACTGGAAAATCGCTAATGTAACCCCCCTGTTTAAAAAGGGAGTGAGGCAAAAGACGGGAAATTACAGGCCGATTAGCATGACCTTGGTCGTTGGTAAGACTTTAGAGTCCATTATTAAGGATGAGATTTCAGAATACTTGGAAGTGCATGTTAAATCGGGCAAAGTCAGCATGGTTTCATCAAGGGGAGGTCACGCCTGACAAATCTGTTAGAATTCTTTGAGGTGGTAATGAGTAGGTTAGACAAAGGAGAGCCAATGGATGTTATCTACTTGGACTTCCAGAAGGCCTTTGGCAAGGTGCCGCACAGGAGGCTGCTCAGTAAGATAAGAGCCCATGGTGTTAGAGGCAAGGTACTAGCATGGGTAGAAGATTGGCTGTCTGGCAGGAGGCAGAGAGTGGGGATAAGGGGGTCCTTCTCAGGATGGCGGCCGGTGACTAATGGAGTTCCGCAGGGGTCAGTGTTGGGACCACAACTTTTCACTTTATACATTAATGATCTAGATGAAGGAACTGAGGGCATCCTGGCTAAGTTTGCAGATGATACAAAGATAGGTGGAGGGACAGGTAGTATTGAGGAGGCGGGGAGGCTGCAGAAGGATTTGGACAGGTTAGGAGAATGGGCAAAGAAGTGGCAGATGGAATACAACATGGGGAAGTGTGAGGTCATGCACTTTGGTAGGAAGAATAGAGGCATAGACTATTTTCTAAATGGGGAGAGAATTCAGAAATCTGGAGTGCAAAGGGACTTGGGAGTCCTAGTCCAGGATTCTCTTAAGGTTAACTTGCAGGTTGCGTCGGTAGTTAGGAAGGCAAATGCAATGTTGGCATTTATTTCGAGAGGACTAGAATATAAAAGCAGGGATGTGCTGCTGAGGCTTTATAAGGCTCTGGTCAGTTCACTTGTAGAACATTGTGAGTAATTTTGGGCCCCGTATCTCAGGAAGGATGTGCTGGCCCTGGAGAGGGTCCAGAGGAGGTTCACGAGAATGATCCCAGGAATGAAAGGCTTAACATATGAGGAATGTTTGAGGACTCTGGGTCTATACTCGATGGAGTTCAGAAGGATGAGGGGGGATCTGATTGAAACTTACAGAATACTGAAAGGCCTGGATGGAGTGGACGTGGGGAAGATGTTTCCATTAGTAGGAGAGACTAGGACCCGAGGGCACAGCCTCAGAGTAAAGGGAAGACCTTTTAGAACAGAGATGAGGAGAAACTTCTTTAGCCAGAGAGTGGTGAATCTATGGAATTCATTGGCACAGAAGGCTGTGGAGGCCAGGTCATTGAGTGTATTTAAGACCAAGATAATTGTTAATTAATTGATAATAATTCTTGATTGGTAAGGGGATCAAGGGTTACGGGGAAAAGGCGGGAGAACGGGGTTGAGAAACTTATCAGCCACGATTGAATGGCGGAGCAGACTCGATGGGCTGATTGGCCTAATTTCTGCTCCTATGTCTTATGGTCTTATGGTCTTATGGTCATGTGTTCACCAGATGTGATGCTCCTAATGGGCCAAAGGGCAACCGCTCATTGACCGTGAGCAACTGATTGATCATTAATATGCTACATTAGAGATTGGAGCACAGAACTAGGTTGGGTCACCCATCTCACCTAAGCTTTAGCATCCCATGCAGGGCTCAAGATGTTAAATATGTAATGCCATCTTGGTCACCTTGCTAGCATGTCAGGGACAAGGCGGCATCACCAGCATGCAAGGAAAAGCTATGGACCCTCACAGTCTCCAAACGTGTCATCCTCTGAGCTTCACTCTCTTGCCCTTTGAATCATTAATGTCTTCAATGTTTCCTTTCAGAGAGATGGCAAAAGCAGATATGGGTCGAGGACTCAATGCTGCCTTTGTCAGGGTCCTAATGCAATCGAGGAGATAAAAGAAGGAGAGGCGACTCCGCGTGCAGCTCCAGCAGGAAGGACATGGTCAAGTGGAGCCACAGCATGAACAAGAGGGTTAGGAGGTGAGACCCAGACAAAGGGGGTGACTCGCCAGACCTAGGGTTTATCATCCAAAGTCTCCTATTTACAAATGATTGAGAGGCAATGCCATGCATGTCTGCGCTTGTCCCGGGATCTGGTACATCACATACACCACATTCTTTGTGAAGACCTGATGCCACGTGGAGTTAGAGGGTATCCCCTGCCAGTGGCTTTGAAGGTGACCACAACACTCAATTTCTTGGCTTCTGGTTCTTTCCAAGGATCAACAGGCAACCTGTGCTGCATCTCTCAGTCCGCAACACATCAATGCACAAGGTCACAGACGCCCTTTATAGGAAGGCCCATTATTATATCAGTCTTGCTCTGGACAAAGATAGCCACACTGCGAGATTCACCAGCTTCGCTGCTATCTCAGATTTCTAATAGTGCAGGGTGCAATAGACTGAACCCATGTGGCTTTATGGGCTCCATGGCAGCAGGCCCTAATGTTTATAAACCGCAAGGGCTATCATTCCATCAATGTACAACTGGTGCATGATCACCGGAAGTACATACTGCACCTTTGTGCATGGTACCCTGGGGGTTGCCATGAACCCTACATCCTGAGTTGCTCCCAGGTGCCTGAGGTTTTTGAGGGGCCATTACGTCTGCAGGGATGGCTGCTTGGGGATAAGGGGTGCCCACTGAAACGCTGGCTGATGACACTGGTGCGTCGCCCTCAAAGTCGTTCTGAGGAGATTTATAACGCTGCTCACAGGTCCACATGCTCCCTTATAGAGCAGACCATAGGGCTTCGGAAGATGTGTTTCAGATGCTTGGACCGCTCAGGTGGCTTACTACAATATACTCCCGACAGGGTTTCCCGCATAATTGCAGTGTGTTGCACCCTTCACAATCTGGCTAAGCAAAGAGGAGGTCCCCTGCCAGGGGTTGAGAGCTCATCGGAAGATGAAGATCCAGAGGCCTAAGAACCTCAGGAGGCTATTGAGGATCAGTATAAGCGCAATCATGTGGGAGACGTGCCCGTGATATGTTCATTTCTGACAGGTTCCAGGAAGAGTAAGGTCAAGTGAGGTAATATGGCCACATCTCTCCTTGCCCTCAATGCCATTTTCTTTCAACTAAGAGGATGTCCACCCATGTGCAGTGAGAATGAGTCCCACATTCACATTTGCCTCGTGAATCGCCAGGCCATGATCTTTACTTGGGTCCGTGGGGTACTGTGAGTGAGTTCACTCTGAGCCCACTTAGGAACAAGAGCGATGCGAGAAAAGACTTGAAGCCTTCACCACCATCTAATGATGCAAACATTGCTGCGACTGAGATCTGGATATGCCCAAGGATCTCCTCCTCCTGTGCATGTCCTTTCTTCTGCCACTACCACTGAGGAGACACAAGTGCTGCTGGATCATCAATACTGATGACCTGCCCTCACACAATGGTGTTCCTTGAGGAAGAAGGGTTAGAAACGCTTACATCACACACTTCCAATAAAGATTTAAACACATCTCCCTGACATCACACAAGGGTGCGGATACTAGCTCAGTTGAGGTTGACATCACAGAATCACAGAATCACATTGCAGAAGAGGCCTTTCGGCCCATTGAGTCTGCACCGACACATGAGAAACACCTGGCCTACCTACCTAATCCCATTTACCAGCACTTGGCCAATAGCCTTGAATGTTATGACGTGCCAAGTGCTCATCCAGATACTTTTTAAAGGATGTGAGGCAACCCGCCTCCACCACCCTCCCAGGCAGTGCATTCCAGACCGTCACCACTCTCTGGGTAAAAACATTTTTCCTCACATCCCCCCTAAACCTCCTGCCCCTCACCTTGAACTTATGCCCCCTTGTGATTGACCCTTCAACTAAGGGGAACAGCTGCTCCCTATCCACCCTGTCCATGCCCCTCATTATCTTGTACACCTCGATCAGGTTGCCCCTCAGTCTTCTATGCTCCAATGAAAACAACCCAAGTCTATCCAACCTCTCTTCATAACTTAAATGTTTCATCCCAGGCAACATCCTGGTGAATCTCCTCTGCACCCACTCCAGTGCAATCACATCCTTCCTGTAATGTGGTGACCAGACTGCACACAGTACTCCAGCTGTGGCCTCACCATGGTTCTATACAACTCCAACATGACCTCCCTACTTTTGTAATCTGTGCCTTGATTGATAAAGGCAAGTGTCCCATATGCCTTTTTCACCACCCCACTAACATGCACCTCCGCCTTCAGAGATCTATGGACACACACGCCAAGTTCCCTTTGTTCCTCAGAGCTTCCTAGTGTCACGCCATTCATTGAATACTTCCTTGTCAAATTACTCCTTCCAAAGTGTATCATCTCACACTTTTCAGGGTTAAATTCCACCTGCCACTTATCTGCCCATTTGATCATCCCGTCTATATCACAGGAATATGAATCTCACGGTGGGACACTATCACTGAGGAGGAGGAGGGCTAAACCTCGAATAAGATAATTCCAAAGTACGAGATCACAACGCCATCAGTTGACAGGAATATTCACACAACCATCAAATGTATTAACAAAGGCACAATTTATTTATATGTCTAGCACACCTGTGACCCAAAAGTGACATAAATTTTTCTTAACTTTCCTAACTCTAGCACTATGTCTGGGTGCAGCCCCAACATCCGCACCAAAGGGGGAGGCAACCTGCTGACTGCTACGTCCTGATGTCTGTTATGACCTTGGCAGATGTCCTCTGGTGGCCCGAGGCCTGGAGGGCTCCAGCCTGATAAGGGTCACCTGCTCAGGGGCAGAAGCACCCTCAGTGGCCTGAGAGGCTGGAGTGGATGGGGACACAGGCTGAGGGGGTTGTGAGCAGCTGCACACCCTTGGAGTGTCTGGAGAGGAGGCCCCTGGGGTTTCCGGCTGACATTCATCCTCCCCGTGGGTGCCCGAGGGCCCCGCCTTGACCCCTGCAAGAGATGGTGCACCTGTCGGGGTCAACGTGCCTCATCCCCATGTCACCTGCATCTTGCTGGTGCTCACCAGGGTGTGTGGCCATGGAGTGCAGGACAAAGCACAAATCTGGCAAGGCCTGCTGGACCAAGGTTGCCATGGTGGTCACTGGCCTTCCCATGGTGACCTCGAGGTGCTCACATGTCGGAGCCACGACATCTGACAGAACAAGGATGGACTCCATCGTTCGCTCTAGTCTGCTGGGCTACTGCCAAATTTCTGCCTAATCTTCGGCCGCCTGTCATTGCATCACCAGCATAGATTTGGCGGCCGCTTCCAGAGGCTCATCATCTGACTCGGACAGAGTGGGTGGCTGGTGTACAGCAGCCAGTGCCAGAAACCTAGGCTGTCCCTGCTTCCAACTGCTGTGGGGACGTGTCAGTGAGGTGTTCCCCAGAAAGTGGGCCTGAACCTAATCTACATGTGTGCCCCACCAATGTGCGTGTCTCTGAGCTAGTGGAGGGCGCGTGTGAGTACTGTGACGGTTTTCCAGAGCTTCCCCTTCGGATGTGGCCTCGGGGCTTGCACTGGTGCTGGACTGGTTTGGGGGCCTCGATCTGCTGACGCTTAGAAAATAGAAAATAGGGTTTCAGTTAATGAGCATGAGCTAGATAAGACTGCATGTGACTCACTGTGAATGTCATTATTTGATGAAGTGATGGAGCTATGAGCTGCACTGGGTTGGTGGGAGAGGCCAGTCTCACCTTGTCCACAGGACCAGTCCATGACCTCCCCAGCCAGCTCGGCTGCAGCCTCCTCAAACTCAGTGAGGGCAATGATGTCGGCCGTCCCTCCCCTGGTCTGCGCTCTCTCATGCCTGTTGTGTGCCAGCTTGGCCTGTATGAAGAAGAAAGAAAGGCATGTGATGAGAAGGGATGGAGCAGAGGTTGGCTGAGATGCATGTCCCCTGTGTGTGGTGAGCCCTCCCCAGAAGGGCCAGAGGATGGAGTGTGAGCAACCTGATAGATGGGATGGTGGAGATGTGAACGTCTCAGTGAGAGAACGAGAGTTGATTTGTGTCCCCTGCTAATGGTTGCGTGAGACCCCTGAAGAGAGTAGCCATTTTAGTACGTGATGCCATGATGAGAGTTTGATATTGGAGGATGTTGAAGGATGACTTACCCTGGCGGAGCGGATGAGATCATTCATCCTCTTCCTGCATTGGGTGGCACTTTGGGCCTCCCGGGCTGGAGAGGTGAGGCTGCAGTGCTTCCTGCAGCCATCCCGGGATAGAGCACTTGCCTGCACGCCTGCACCCTTCTGATCAAGGCCTGGAGGGCCTGGTGCGTGAAGCGGGGTGCTGCCTTGATCTTCAGGCTCTTTGCCTTCCTTTTCTGGCTGCCAGGCACCACTGGTGGACTGGAGAGAGTGAGATTGTGCGTTGGACTAGCCTTTAAATATGGCGCATGGACCTGTGAACCAACCAGCTGATGGTGACCGCACAAATCAACTCCCGACCTGCCAGGTGATTTGGACCGATACGCGCCTTTGCATAATTAATGAGGCTCCAAGCACAGAATTGGACGCAAGTTCCCACCATTCCAGACAGCGGGGTGGACACTGCCGAAACCACCCACCACTGCACACAGTGTCATTTATGGAAAATTCCGCCTGGTGTATATGAAAAAAAATGTCATGCATTACTCCTCTTGCTTAAAGTTTTTGTACAAAATCATTCTCAGGATATCAACATTGCTGTCAAAGCCAGCACTATTGCCCATCCCTAGTTATCTTTGAGAAGCTGCCAGTGGGCCGCCTTCTTGAACCGCTGCAGTCCTTGTGGGGAAGCTGCTCCCACAGTGCTGTTAGATAGGCAGTTCCAGGATGTTGACCACTCCAAACAGCTTCAGTCCTTATCCATGATTGATCATTTCCCTGCCCAGTTGCATGCAAATCCAGTGCCGTCAAAATCAAGATAACTCAATGAATTATCATAATATAAAAGCAAAAAACTGCGGATGCTGGAAATCCAAAACAAAAACAAAAATACCTGGAAAAACTCAGCAGGTCTGGCAGCATCTGCGGAGAGGGACACAGTTAACGTTTCGAGTCCGAATGACCCTTCAACAGAACTAAGTAAAAATAGAAGAGAGGTGAAATATAAGCTGGTTATGAATTATCATTTGTTAATCAAATTCACAAAGCGTGTTGTGGAATCTGTTTAAAACTACAATTGAATCATCTGTGACATCAATTGATCACCAGACAATTGTAAAGGTATTCTTCCTGACATTCTTTCATACTTAGTCGTAGTGATAGATCTTTGATTCTTGAAGGAACTTATGTCACATTCTAAGGCTGGCATTTTCCGGTCCTGTTGGTGGCGGGCGTCATGGTGGGTGTGAACGGATAATATGGCGAAAAGGCCAAAAATTGGTTTCACGCCATCATGAAACCAGTTTGCAATCGTCCGCTCCACTTGTCAATGGGGGCCACGTTTCCCACCACCACATGGCAGGAGCCTAATTTCAAAACTTTACCAGTTCATTATAAGCCCTGCTCAGCGGAATCATCCCCCATGCTGGATCATCCAGGCACAATCATGCCGACGCGTTTCACAACTGTTCATAAGCAACGTGCACCTGGTGAGCTTGCACTTCGCTAGGGACTTTGAGGTTTGTTTGTCTACCTGACTTCAGGCAGCACTCGCAGTCATCAGCGCCAGGCTTCACAGGCAGCACCACATCACTTTTAGGGGGCTCATGGGCAGATCTTTACCTACCAGACCAGTCGCAAGGTGGGGGTGGCTTTTCAACAGCTGCAGGACTAGGTCTTGCTTGGGGAAGGGGCTGCAGGGTGAGGGCTGTACAGGGGAAGGGGGTATCCCAGGGTGTGTGTGTGGGGACACATGTTGATCTGTGCAAGTAGCCTCAAGATGGTGAGGGCTGAGGAGGCAGTCTCCAGAGGGGATGAGGCCAGATGGAGATCTGAGGGTGTGTGTTAGAGAGTGAGTGGTGATGTTCCTTGAGCTGGCAATGAGTTACATGCCAGTGAATGTGTGATGGGCTTGTGAGTGGGTGAGTTGAGATTGATGAGATGGTTGAATTACCCTGGCACACGGATGAGACCATTCATCTGTTTTCTGCATTAACCTCTTGTGTGCAGCACTGGCACTGAGCACCTCTGCCACCGCCTCCCAAGCTGGAGTGGTGAGGCTGATGGGCCTCCTGTGACCAGAGAGCTGGGGTTGGGGACAGCGTGGTGGACTTCCCTGGCATCCAGAAGGCATCCTAGGGATGTGTCACTGAATCGGGGGGGCTGCACTCTTCTTGGCTTTTGGGGCCAGTCCTCTCCGCAGCAATCCCAGGCTGCAAGCATTGAGAAGTGTGCGCATGGCAGCTGCTTAAATATGAAGCACTGCGTGAGCAAGTGGTGAGGTAATGGAGTGGCAGGCAAATTGGAGGCTACCCGCCAGCAGCGAGATGGCATGTTTCCCATGGCTGCATAATTAACGAGGCGGGAATGGGATGATACAGCGCGAAAACCCGCCATTGCAGCTGGTGGGTAAAACAACTTTTTTCCTGCCCGTTATCGCACTTTGTGCAAATCTGGAATGATTCCGCCCTAAGACATATCTAACATTCTCTTTGCAATCTAACTATATGCTGTTAAAAATGTTGTAAGTTCCCCAGCCGGATGACCTGCACTGCTTTTTCGTACTCAGGCAGATTGCGATAGACAAAGTTCTGGTCCAATCACATGACAGTTTAAATAGAGCTCGTATGATAACTGAGGGTTTGGTTCCTCCTACTGTCTATCGGGGTCACGTGATGTTCTGTGGAGGCTCCAACAAATGAGACCTAGGCACAGGCAATCCGAGGGCCGGGGCATCCTGACGAGAGTCCTGATCGAGCATGTAGCACCTGAAAAGCATTCTGCAATAAAGTTTAGCTGTTTCTTGTTGAAACCTGTCCAGTCCGTTGAGTCATTACATTTGGTGATGAAGATAAAATAGCTCCAACTCGGCACCTCGCCATGTTGCCGTGAGTACATTGAATCTTAAGAAAAAAAGAACAAAAAAAGACTACTCAGCAGTCATGCCAATCTTTGGCAGAATTGATCCACATGATGTGACTATGGAAGATTGGAGCAGTATGTACAGCATCTTGGATTTTATTTCGTAGCGAATGAGATTAACATGGAGGAAAAGCAGAAAGCCATCATTTTGAGTGAATGTGGCAGTAAGATATACAATCTCATTCACAACCTGACCGCCCCGAATGTGTCCAATTCTAAATCCTATAATGAATTAGTGGATCTCTAAAAACAGGCTTCCAGGCGTAGCCATCCGTAATAATGCAGTGTTTTAAATTTAATTCCAGAGTTAGGGCCCCGGAAGAGTCCATCGCAACCTATGTAGCGAACCTTAAGCAGTGGACAGAACACTGTGACTTTGGGGACACGTTAAATGATGCTGCGGGACCAATTGGTTTGTGGGGTTCAGGACGATGCCACGTGGCGCCATTTACTCACCGAGATCGACATCAACTTTAAACGCGCCCTAGGAATCTCCCTCGCCATGGAAAGTGCTGTTACAGACTCGCAGGCTTTGCAACACATACAACATGGCGCCGTTCTTCATGCGGGGCATGAACCTACCGCCGGGCATGGCATGAAAACCAGACCCACAGCATCGAAGTGAGATACAATGTCCACTGTTAGAAAGATGAAAGGCCGAGTAGAAATGCTTCAGCAACGACTCCAAGAAAAAGATGATATAGGTGTGGAGGTGACCACAGAGCAGACACCTGTAAATTCAAGGCGGCAGAATGCCATTACTGCCATAAGCAAGGTCACATGGTAAGGCAATGCCAGGCAAGTAGTCTCCAAAGCAGCAAACCAACACGATTGAATTAAAGAACACAGCAGAACCTGAAGCTGCCGACATTGATGTTTATTCCCTGTATAACGTAACCGCTGTAAAAACCTCACTGTCACAATCCAAGTTAATGAGAAGCCACTAATAATGGAGATGGATACAGATCAACTACAGTGGTGGGAGAGCACACTTTCAAATACCTTGCTGAAGGTAGACAACCAATAAACCTGGAGTAGACAACTGCTAAATTAAACACATACACCGGAGAATCCATTCAGGTAAAGGGCATCACCACAGTACCAATGTCATATAGGCAACAAACGGTATTGCCTGTGACAATAGTTAAAGGAGAAGGACCCAGTCTTTTAGGCTGAGACTGACTACAGAAGATCAAGCTTGACTGGTTAGAGATATTTCACGTGAAAACAGGAGGAGTTCCTGGACTGCTAAGGAAATACAACATGGTTTTTTGGGATGAATTAGGGAATGCAGAGGCTGAATATTTCTTGTACACATTATGGAAAATGATTTGCAATACATCTATAGAAAGAAGGCCATGGAGACAGACACTATATGTTCTTGTGCAACAAAGCACCCCATCACATAAGAGGACGTCGCAGGACAACATAGATTCAGGTATGATTTCAGGCAGTCTGCTTTCATGACTTGACTTTAATATTGTGTACTGTACCAGGAAAGTTTGATTTTTTTTGTCGTAAGTAAGGAATGCAGTGGGAGTGCTGGTTGGCTAGATGGGTAGCGTGTGGATTAATTTAATGCCAACAGCATGGGGTTCAATCCACATTCCTGCTAAGGTGGACTCAGGACCTGCCCCCTCACTCTTCCCGCAGTAAAAAATCACAATACTCTGCTGTGGTTCATGAATAATAGCCAAGGACCTGTCTTTGGGCAGAGAACTCAAGAAGAAGAATGAATGCAATGTTTTGATCCATTCCATGTTTTGCATCTGGCACTTTATGTAATGTATTGACCAATTCCATATGTTGCATCTGACAGGATGTAATGCACTGATTCATTCCTCTTTTATATGTGACACTCACAAAGCGTGATCAAGGTGTCAAATAGAGAGAGCAGGAAATGGAATGTCTCTCTAAGTGGGAGATTAGAGGCCAGGCATGTAGAAGGCCTGAAGCCAGTTAGTACAGGTGGTGCAGTGGAGGCTGTATACTGTTTGAGCTATTTTAATTTACATGTAACCTGAAGGTCTATTTACTGCAGTGGCTGATGTGACCATGAAGTTTAAAATTAAATTTACAGCCATTGTGAATTGTCTTGTAAAGCTTGTGTCTTGAGTTTTGGGAAGAGCAAATGGTCCATGCCTCACCTATTTCGTCTGGGAAAATGTGATTAGGGGTTAGGGTTAGGTTTAGGGTTAGGGTTAAAGTTAGGCTGCAACAATCTACTACGCTCCTGTCCACCTGGAAGTGCACTGGTGGCACAGTAGGAAGCCAAAGACTTCCGAGAGTCCAAAACATCTGTATGAAACTGGCGTTTGACCCCCTGAATATGCAAGTAGGTCGTTGTGCTTGCTTTAGGATGTAACTCCCAAATTCAGCAGTAAGTGGACAGATGATGCAATGTGCATGTTTCACTCAGGTTTTCTGGGTCTACTGTGGCTAAATCAGCAGCCTTTTAAGGGTCAAAACTGTAAGTAGTTTCTCATCACTTGCATATATGTGGACCCTGGTGGAACAGGAACTCTGTGGGCCACTGGAAGCCCAGAACTATCACCCTCCCTCTCTTACCCCCTTCTGTTCACCTCCCCCATCTCCCAGGACCCATCTGTGAACCAGATGATTTTGTAAAGATCCCAATTACTACAGCTCACCAGTTTATGTTCCAGGTTTCAGTGCAAAACCAATTTTTGAAAGATCTATTTCCATGCCACAATTTCACTGAAGTCCTACATGTAGCAATAGACTGGTATTAAGAATACTCAAAATTTATTTGTACATGGACACTTTACATTTCTACCGTAGCAGGCAATATTCCATTTGACACAACCTATAGACAGCGCAGTGGCTAAGTGGGAAAACAGAAGTAAGGGAACTGAGGAATAAGAATAGAGCTGCAAGTTGCACTGAGGTAAAAAAATTAGCACTAATCTTACTGAATGGCTGGATGGTCTACTTCTGCTCCTATTTCTTTTGTCCTTAAACACTGCAACGAAATCAGAAGTCATTTCACCAATAATAACAATCATCTAAATGTGCCAGATGTTGCAGGTGTTGGACTTTTTGCATGAGACCTATTGCAGAAATAACTTAGATTGCTGCTTTTGAATGCAATTTACCAGGAACAATTGTCAGAAGAGGAAGGAATCGCTATATTTGAATTATGATCATAGGATTTTTTTTGTACTTTTCAGCTGTTTCCAGAGCCTTCCTTGGAATGTTCCCAGACACTACTCTTCCCCTCCCTCACCCGCCCCCTGCCAAGTGTTCCTGGATGGGTATCCATTATTCCATGTTAATTACATACAACAGCATTTGGTTAGAGTACACCAGAAGTGGTTCAGGGACAAAATAAACCACAAGAGCAAAGCTATAATTTGAACTTTAAGCTTGTGGTATGGCCCATAACTCATTATAACTCAATCTCAGCCAGACATTGACATGTCAGTGAAACAAGATAGATAGGGTCAAACATACCCAGATTGGACAAGTTCTCAATGTTGTGTATATAAGACTGGTGTAGTATTGTAATTATATCATGGCCAGAATTTTACGTTCAGGGATCAGGCACTCGATTGACCTGACCGAACATAAAATATCACCAAATGACATCCGGTGTGCTTCCCAACATGCTCAATTTCGAGATGGGTGGGTGGGGGCATGAATCGGATTCGCGCCTGCTGTATTTAAAGGGCCAACTGAGGCCATTAACAAGCCAACTGGCTGCAATTTTACACTGCCTGTGCAATTTTTAGCTTGCCGCACGGGCAAAACAGGTGGGAGGAAATCACATTTTAATCCTTTCCTCATCCACGGGTGGGATAAAAGGCATCTGGAGCAGCAGCACTTTCTCTGTCATTGCCAGTTTATTGCTGTGTGAGTACAGAGTCGTCCCAGAGTTTCTTTGCATCTTGTTTCATTGTCAAGCCTGGCTTTCTGCATTTCAGGTCCTCATCTTCCCTGGAAGATCCCCTTGAGTATTGCAGCACAGTGCTCCTTCATTTTCAAGGCAGTGTCCTCTGCATCCCATCTAATGGGGATAGTATATGTAGTAATTATGGTTTTATTTAGTGTGAAATGTACCTTTAAGAATAATATTTGCTCGGCAAGATCACATGATCTGCAGTAACCAATAAGAGAGTAGCGTGGGCTGCCTCAGCAGTCAGTGTAGAGTTAGAGTTGGAGTTGAAAGCACTTGTATAGTTGCCGCTGTGTATATTGTAAATAAACTTAAAGCTTCCACTCAAGAAGTGTCTGCAGATCAACTCCATCACTAATAGCACAATTCGGCCACTCTACAACAAACTGGCAATGAGGATACAATGGGATTGAACAGAAGAAATCAAGTTAAAAAGAAATTGGCACTATAGCTCGTCCAGTGATTATAAGTAGCAAGCTCTGTTGGAATTGAAGAAGTTATCCCCTCTCAAAATGCCATAATTTGGGAGAATTGGTCCTTTTGAACCAGCCACAGACGATTGGTCTCAATACGTAGAATGCCTCACGTTCTTTTTTCAAGCGAACAAGATTACAGGGGAAGAGAAGAGGTGAACAATCCTCAGGTACTTGTGGGAGCAAAATCTATGGCTTGATTCGAAGTTTGATGGCACCCAGTGCCCCAGATTCAAAGAATTTTGATGAATTGGTGAACCTCATGAAGGGTCACTTTCAATCCAAGCCCTCAATCACGATGCAGGGGTTCAGGTTTAATTCACAAAATAGAGCCTCGGGTGAGACAATTGCATGCTATGTGGCAGATTTGAAGCAGCTAATGGAACATTGTGAGTGCGGTACGATTCTGAACGACATACTTAGAGACCATTTAGTGTGTGGTGTGAAAGGACTCTATTCAGAAAAGATTATTATCCGCAGTGAATCTGGATTTCAAGAAGGGGCTAAAGATAGCACAGGCCATGGAAAGCACAGTAAGAGATTCAAAAGCAATGCAGGGTGCACAAAATGGTGCTGTCTTCCACATCGGGCAGGAAACCTCAGCTGAAAGAGGCGTGAAAAAGTGAGACTCTGCCGAGAAGCGGGAAACAGAAGAATAAAGAAAAATAATTTAGCAGCGAAATTGGAGAATAATTTTAAGAGAGTTGGAAACAATTAGTCATTTAGCGATTGGCAGTTTAAAAAAATTGAATGTTACTTTTGTCATAGAAATGGATATATGATGAGGCAATGCAAGGAAAGATTCAAGGAGGCTTGTAAGCAAAAGAAGAAGACCAAAAAAATCTACAACATAGAAGAACCTGAAACAACAAATTCAGACATTTACTCATTGTTTAATCTGAAAATTGGAAAGACAGAATCAATATTTGTAACAGTGAAAGTAACTGGCAAACCTGTTTGAATGGAAGCGGACACAGGAGCTTCCACTACAGTATTGGGGAACAAATCTTTAGGCATTTGAATAATGGTGAACATCAATTAAGTTTGGAACGAACAGGTGCCAAGCTAAAAACATATACAGGTGAAAACATTCAAGTAAAAGGCATAACCAGAGTAACTGTCCATTATGGAAGCCAATTGGCAAAGCTACCAGCATTAGTAATGAGAGGCCCAGGACCAAGCCTTCTAGGGCAAAATTGGCTAAAGGAAATCAACCTTGATTGGCCACTGGGATTCCAAAAGGAAGCTGGAAGTGTTCCTGTTTTGAAAATGGAGTGTGTAAGGACTCAACAACCTGAAGAAATGCATGCTGTCTTAAGCCAAAACCTGGAAGAACATCAGAAAGAACTCAAAGAGACCGTGCCTGATGACAGAGTTCGAGACGAGGTGAGCAACGTTCGAAGGGAAAAAGAAAACCTGTTGAAAGACCTTCGCACACTACAAGATTCCCCAGGTCAAAGTTGGTATCTCTGGAAAAGTATGAAGAGAAATAGAAAGAATTCAGCACTTCATGAACAAACTGAAGAATGAGTTGGTGGAGAAGACACAACAATGCTCAATTTCCCAGGAGGCAGCAAACAAATACAAAAAAGAGACAAGTTGAGCTGAAGAATCAGCTAAATGAAGCCAAAGAGGCTTTGGAAGCAAAAGTCACAGAATTTTCCGAGAAGCAGACAGATAATGAAGTTTTGGGAGACTAAGCCATTGAGCACAGGCAAGTTGAGCTTGCATCTGAGAGAAGTTTTGCCAACAGTGAAGTGAATAAGAAGGCCGAGATTAAAGTCTGTGCCAGAAAAAAGAAAAGTGCACATTACAAGTGAGGGAGGTAATTTATTTGTGACACAGGGTAGATTCACAGGGCCTCCACCTGTTGAAGAGAAAGTGAGAGCCATAAGAGAGGCACCTGCACAAAAGATCACCTCAGAGCTCAAATTATTCCAAGGGATGATTAACTATTATGGGCAGTTCTTACCCAATTTGTCCATGGTGCTGGACCAACGTTGGTCTTGGGAGGCATCCCAGAAAGAAGTTTTCATAAAGGTGAAACAATTGTTGCACCCATCCAATCTATTAGTGCATTATGACCAGACAAAAGAGTTGGTGCTGACATGTGACGCATCTGCCTACGGAGTGGGAGCAGTGCTCTCTTATCGGATGGACGACGGCACAGAATGGCCAATAGGCTACGTATCAAGAATGCTCACCACAGCGGAAAAAGAGATACTCACAGATAGAAAAAGAAGACCTGTCCATCATCTTTGGTGTCAAGAAATTTCACCAGTAAGTACACGGCCGCCATTTTACAATCATTTCAGACCACAAACCACTGCTAGGATTGTTTAGTAAGGACAGGGCTATACCACTCATAGCCTCAGCAAGAATACTACGATGGGCTCTAATTCTGGCAGCATACGAATACACTTTTGTACATAGGCCTGGCAATCAAATCGCAAACGCCGATGCCCTTAGTCGTTTGCCTTTACAAGAAAATGATGAGCATTCCCCAGTTCCACAGGAATTGTTTTACTGTTAAATTTCTTAGATTCCTTGCCAGTATATGCTCAACAGATCAGAGACTGGACAAATCGGGACCCAGTCCTATCTCAAGTACGAGAACAAGTGCTACATGGTTGGTCACAGGAGCACATATCTGATGAAATGAAACCATACTTTAACAGAAGACATGAAATAACCAGCCAGATGGCATCTTATTGTGGGGAGCACAAATGATAGTTCCTCCAAAGGGAAGGGAGCCATTTTTAATTGAACTACATAGTGTCCATCCAGGAATTTCCCGAATGAAGACCATAGCACACAGCTATCTATGGTGGCCTGGGACGAATGGCAAAATAGAGAGTTTAGTAAAGCACTGTGTGCAATGTCAGCAACTGCAAAAGTTGCCAGTGACAGCTCCGTTACAGCCAGGGGAGTGGCCGGGTAGACCCTGGGTGCGGTTACACATTGACTACGTTGGACCTTTCCTGGGAATAATGTTTCTGCTCATTGTCAATGTCCATTCAAAATGGTTGGATGTATATGAGGTGAAGTCACCAACGTCGGCCACTACAATTGAGAAACTGCATCAGAGTTTTGCCATTCACAGACTCCCGGAAGTAGTCATTTCCGATAACGGCACAGCATTTACAAGTGTTGAGTTTGAATGGTTTATCAGCCTCAATGGTATCACTCATGTAAAAACTGCACCATACCACCCTTCCTCAAACAGACTGGCCAAAAGTGCAGTTCAAACATTCAAGGCAGGCATGAAAAAGCTAACTGGCAATTCCTTGACAACCAAGCTAGCATGATTTCTTTTTCATTACAGGACTACCCCTCACACAAAAACAGGTGTCACACCTGCGGAGTTATTGTTGAAATGCCGCCTGAGGATGAGATTGAACTTAATAATGCCAAATTTAGAGGGGAAGATGTAAAGGAGTCAGGGAAGCCAGAAAACTTGACACAGCTGGCATAGTTGCGAGAGGAAATTTACCATGGGAGAGCTGGTATACCTGAAAAACTTCGGGTAAGGACCAAAGTGGTCACCGGTGAAATAAGTGCGCTGACTGGACCTCTATCTTACCACGTGGAGGAGGAAGGCCGGATCATCCGTAAACATGTGGACCATTTAAGGGAGAGAGGGACAAATCACCAAGATTTGGTTTCACCAGTGATCATGACCGGGTCTGCATTTCCTGTTGAGGATACCTAACCCATAAGACTATAAGACCATAAAACGTAGGAGCAGATGTAGGCCCCATTTGGCTCATCAAGTCTACTCCACCATTCAATGAAATCATGGCTGATCTGATAATCCTCAGCTTCACTTTCCTGCCTTTTCTCCATAACCCTTGATTCCCTTACTGATTAAAGATCTGTCTATCGCAGCCTTGAATATACTTAACGACCCAGCCTCTGCAGCCTTCCGCGGTAAAGAATTCCACAGATCGACTACCCTCTGAGAGAAGAAATTCCTCCTCATCTCTGTTTTAAATGGGCGCCCCTTACTCTGAGATTATGCCCTTCAGTCTTAGACTCCCCACAAGGGAAACAACCTCTCAGCATCTACCCTGTCAAGCCTCCTAAGAATCTTCAACGTTTCAATAAGGTCGCCTCTCATTCTTCTAAACTCCAATGAGTACAAGCCCAACCGACTCAACCTCTCCTAATAAGAAAATCCCTCCATCCCCAGGATCAACCTAGTGAATCTTCTCTGGACTGCCTCCAATGCCAGTGTATCTTTCCTTAGATAAAGGGACCAAAACTGTTCAAAGTATTCTAGGTGTGGCCTAACTAGTGCCTTGTATAGTTTTAGCAAGATTTCCCTACTCTTGTACTCCATTCCCTTTGAAATAAAGGCCAACATTCCATTTGCCTTCCCTATTACTAGCTGAACTTGTATGTTAGCTTTTTAGGATTCACAAATCCCTCTGTGCTGCAACCTTATGCAGTCTTTCTCAATTTAAATAATATTCAGCTCCTCTATTTTCATAACCTGACACTTTCCCACATTATATTCCATCTGCCACTTTTTTGCCCACTCACTTAACCTGTCTATATCCGTCTGTAGACTCTTTGTGTCATTCTCACCACATGCCTTCCCACCTATTTTTGTGTCATCCGAAACTTGGTGATAGTACATTCACTTCCCTCATCCAAGTCATTAATATATATTGTAAATAATTGTGGTCCCAGCACCTGATCCCTGTGGCACTCCACTAGTTACAGGTTGTCATCCTGAAAATGACCCCCCTCCATATCCAAACTCTCTGTCATCTATTAGTTAGCCAGTCCTCTATCCATGCTAATATACTACCCCAACACAATGGGCTCTTATCTTATTAAGTAGCCTTATGTGCGGTACCTTATTGAATGCCTTTTGGAAATCCAAATATATTACATCTATTGGTTCCCCTTTATCTGTACTGCTTTTTACTTCCTCAAAGAATTCTAATAAATTTGCCAGGCATGATTACCCCTTCATGTCTCATGTTCCTGTAAGATTTGAGGATACAGAACTGCAAGTGCTCACCAAAGCAATTGATGTTCAGGCAACTCCGGAAATGGAGGTTCCTGACAAAGAGTCTGAAGTTGTGGAGTTGAGACATTCCAAACATACCAGGAAACAACCTGAAAGACTGAACTTGTAAATTCCTTACCCAGTGTAAATATTATGTTGTCTTGAAAAATATGTACTTGTAAATATAATATGTATAGCTGAGTTAAAGGGGAAGGAATGCAGTAATTATGGTTTTATTTTATAGTGTGAAATGTACCTTTAAGAATAATGCTTGTTAGGCAAGATCACATGATCTGTAGTAACCAATAGGAGAGCAGCGCGGGCCATCTCAGCAGTCAGTTTAGAGTTAGAGTTGGAATTGAAAGCACATGTATAGCTGCTGATGAGTATATTGTAAATAAACTTAACGTTTCCACCCAAGAAGTGTCTGCAGATCAACTCTATCACTAATAGCACAACTCGGCCTCCATAAATCACTGCATTCCGCTGGTGGAATCTCCTCTGAAGAGGATGAGAGGGGCAGGAGGGAGAGGAGGTCAGGTAAGCATGGGCAGCATCCCAGGGACAGACCTTTAAGAGGAGAGGCACAGGCTCAGTTGATGCAGGGTCAGCAGGGAGGCTGTAATGATTGTAAATTAAACTATTTCTTACTGTTATGGGGATCATGTGACTGTATAGACCAATTAGCCCTAAGTGCGGGGAATCTTAGGGGTGGAGATTTTTGGCAAATCTCACCCTACAATGCAGTGAGGCCAGTCGTGCTGACATCCCACCTTGACAGGACAGGCTTCAGTGCCAGTTGGCATACACATTCTTAGACCCCTGAATGTTCCAAGCAACGGTCACCCAACTAAAATTCTCCGCACAGGTCTATGCCATCTTTGCAATTACCCTCGCTAACCACAGAAGATCATTGAACCTTTGTGGCACTGAAGCCATGTGTGGCGCGCCGCATTGTGCTCACTGACTGGGTAGCGACCTCTGTCCAGGCCTTCTTGGTCAGGTGGGGTGGTCTTCTCTTGTCGTCCCTGTGCATTAAGATATGCCGCCTGGCACTTACCTCCTGAACCATCACTCTCAGGCACTAATCTGAGAAACAGGGGGAAGATTGCCCACCCGACTTGCCTTCCTGCCTCCCATGACCACCAGGTGCTGAGTCCATGACTGCACACCAGGATAGCTTCAAAACAGCTCCCTCAGTCTCCCCCACAACTCCTGGCAGCTTTCAGGGAGCTGCCTCTTCCGTCTTTGAACACCCCACCAGGTTCCCATTGGACCCGGCACCCAATGCATTCCCACCCCCATGCACGGAAAAGCCAACCAGCAGTTGTGTTTCACGCTGGGCGGGCATTAGTTGACCATCCAGCGTAATATCGCATTCACAGCGCAATCTTGGCCGGGCGTGGGTTTTACACCACGAGAGTAAAATTCAGGCCCACCAGTCAGCAGTAACACATTTACTATTTAGCATATTCTGTCATTTACAAAGAATGCTAAAGACATCTTGGTATATTTTGACATACACTTTGATTTGATGGGATATATCTTGGCTTTGTGTGATAGTGTGAAACAGGTTATAGTGAGTTGATGTCCCATTTTATATCTGTCCCGATTATTTTATTTCTGTTAACTTCAATGTAGTCAAGATCTATTCCACTGAAATGTGTAAATTGACCAGTTCCTGTTACTTGTTACTTCTGAGTAACAATGTTTCAATATTCCAAGTTCCTTGGCATTTAATGATTCAGTTATTTGCTATTTTGCAGAAGTCATGTTGCTGTAATTGCCTGCATTGCCTGGGGTTTGTAGGTGTTTACCATTGCTCAGAACCATCTAAACGTTAAATCATGCGCCTGAACGAAGGGAAACAAAAGCAGTTTTAGCAATATCCTCTGGTGTATCATCTCGCGTCATTTAGAAGAATGTTGTGATACTGGAAAATTATATAGTTCAATGAACTATGTGAGTGTCATTTAGGCTTTCATTGTTTATGTGACAAGTGAAACATTGCATTAGAAATTTTACATTGCTTTTTTCATTTTGGAACATGCTCAGAATAGCTGGAGGCAGCTGAATCTCTTCATTCACATGTATTAGAGAGAGCACATGCAAGAACAGCAGGGCATTGGATTGACCTAAAGGAGGAGAATTCTGGTGAAATAATACCATCATTTGATCAAGGAGAGGAGGTCCATATAAAATGTCCTGAATTTAGATATGGTATAGAACTGGGAAGGTGGTCTTATGGCGCAGTGGGTAGCGTCCCTGCTTCTGAGACAGATTTCCAGGTTCAAGTCTCATTCCAGGGCTTGATGGTCATGGAAGGTGCATTCGTAACACAGCCAAACAGGTCAAGTATCAGCTTGTATATCCTTCCAACATACATCAATGGCAAGTGGTAAGACCAGGAAAGATTCCTGGTCAACTATGTGATGGAAAAAAATTGGAGCCTCTAACAATAGCTCCAGGCTACAAAATGCATGTAAAAGTTTATGATGCCACAGCAACTCAGACTCATTTGGGGGGGCCGGTTGGCACAGTTAGCTGGACAGCTGGTGTGGACCAGACTGGTGCTAACAGTACAGGGTTCAAACCCTATTCTGGCTGGGTTGGATTCAGGACCTGCCTCCTTGCCCTAGCTGTGGTGGAGATCATGATGCTGTGGTTCAGGCCTGCCTTCCAGCAGAGAACTGAAGAAGAAGACAGAACTTGGAAGCTGAGAAATTAGAGAGGTCCTAAAAACATGCATAAAGATTGAGATGTGGTATTAACCCATGTTCATTACTTCAGATGCAGGCATTTAAATGATTGTAGCATGCAGCCAGTGCTAAGTCCACTGTTGATTGAGTACACACTGGGTGTGTGATGCTCATGTGATATGCCTATGAACTTATGGAGACAATGAACAGTTTTACCTTTTGGACAATTTACCTTGACCCATGATGTCAGCTGGGGGTCAGGTGACATTTTTGTGATTTCTGTTTGGACAAGGACTAACTCATATCTCTGGAAAGTCATTAAAATGTAAATTTCCATGGGTGGAGGTCTCTCCCCTGAAAAGACATTCAAAATGAAGAACACTTGTGGAATTTACAGCTCTTATTGTCTGGGTATTTACAGAAACTCAAATACAATGGTCCCCCAGACTCTGTGCCTATGTATTCAGAAGCTAACAAAGAGAGGTATGAAGAAACTTGTTTATCACAAGCAGGGTATGAACAGCCACTATTCACCTTCCACAACAAAACAAAGACAAAAATAAAAATACCTGGAAAAACTCAGCAGGTCTGACAGCATCTGTGGAGAGGAATACAGTTAATGTTTTGAGTCCGAATGACTCTTCAACAGAACTAAGTAAAAATAGAAGAGAGGTGAAATATAAGCTGGTATAAGGTGGGGTGGGACAGGTAGAGCTGGATAGAGGGCCAGTGATAGGTGGAGATAGCCAAAAGATGTCATAGACAAAAGGACAAAGAGGTATTGACGGTGGTGATATTAGCTAAGGAATGTGCTAATAGGTGACATTAAGGGTAGAAAGCAGGACGAGCAAGGTACAGATAGCCCTAGTGGGGGTGGGGTGGGGGGAAGGGATCGAAATAGGCTAAAAGGTAGAGATAAAACAATGGATGGAAATACATTTAAAAATAATGGAAATAGGTGAGAAAAGAAAAATACATATAAATTATTGGAAAAAAGGGGGATCGGAAAGGGGGTGGGGATGGAGGAGAGAGTTCATGATCTAACGTTGTTGAACTCAATATTCAGTCCAGAAGGCTGTAAAGTGCCTAGTTGGAAGATGAGGTGCTGTTCCTCCAGTTTGCGTTGAGCTTCACTGGAACATTGCAGCAGGCCAAGGATGGACATGTGGGCATGAGAGCAGGGTGGTGTGTTGAAATGGCAAGCGACAGGGAGGTCTGGGTCATGCTTGCAGACAGACCGAAGGTGTTCCACAAAGCAGTCACCCAGTCTGCGTTTGGTCTGTCCAATGTAGAGGAAACCGCATTGGGAGCAGCGAATGCAGTAGACTAAATTGAGGGAAGTGCAAGTGAAATGCTGCTTCACTTGAAAGGAGTGTTTGGGCCCTTGGACAGTGAGGAGGGGGGACGTAAAGGGGCAGGTGTTGCTCCTTCTGCGGTTGCATGGGAAGGTGCCATGGGAGGGGGTTGAGGTGTAGGTGGTGATGGAGGAGTGAACCAGGGTGTCCCGGAGGGAACGATCCCTGCGGAATGCTGCTGGGGGGGTGAAGGGAAGATGTGTTTGGTGGTGTCAACATGCTGGAGTTGGCGGAAATGACGGAGGATGATCCTTTGAATGCGGAGGCTGGTGGGGTGATAATTGAGGACAAGGGGGACCCTATCATGGTTCTGGGAGGGAGAGGAAGGTGTGAGGGCGGATGTGCGGGAGATGGGCCAGACACGGTTGAGGGCCCTGTCGACAACCGTGGGTGGAAAGCCTCGGTTAAGGAATGAAGACATGTCAGAGGAACTGTTTTGGAAAGTGGTATCATTAGAACAGATGTGTCGGAGGTGAAGGAACTGAGAGAATGGGATGGAGTCCTTGCAGGAAGCGGGGTGTGAGGAGCTATAGTCAAAGTAGCTGTGAGAGTCAGTAGGCTTGTAATGAATTTGGTGGACAGTCTATCACCAGAAATTGAGACAGAGAGGTCAAGGAAGGGAAGTGTCAGTGATGGACCACATGAAAATGAAGGAGGGGTGGAAATTAGAAGCAAAATTAATAAATTTTTCCAGGTCCAGACGAGAGCATGAAGCAGCACCAAAGTAATCATCGATGTACTGGAGAAAGAGTTGTGGGAGGGGGCCGGAGTACGACTGGAACAAGGAATGTTCCACATACCCCATAAAGAGACAGGCATAGCTGGGGCCCATCCGGGTACCCATAGCCACACCTTTTATTTGGAGGAAGTAAGAGGAGTTTAAGGAGAAATTGTTCAGTGAGAGAACAAGTTCAGCCAGATGGAGGAGAGTAGTGGTGGGTGGGGATTGTTCGGGCCTCTGTTCGAGGAAGAAGCGGAGAGCCCTCAGACCATCCCGGTGGGGGTTGGAGGTGTAGAGGGATTGGACATCCATGGTGAAGAGGAGGTGGTTGGGGCCAGGGAACTGGAAATTGTTGATATGATGTAGGGTGTGAGAGGAATCGCGGATGTAGGTGGGAAGGGACTGGACAAGGGGAGAGAGAATGAAGTCAAGATAGCAAGAAATGAGTTCTGTGGGGCAGGAACAGGCTGACATGATCGGTCTGCTGGGATGGTCCTGATTGTGGATTTTGGGTAGGAGGTAGAAGCGGGCCGTCCGAGGTTGGGAATCTATGAGGTTGGAAGCTGTGGAAGGAAGATCTCCAGAGGAGATGAGGTCAGTGACAGTCCTGGAAACAATGGCTTGATGTTCAGTGGTGGGGTCATGGTCCAGGGGGAAGTAGGAGGAAGTGTCTGCGAGTTGACACTCAGCCTCTGCCAGGTCTGTGCGCCAGATAACAGCAGCACCACCCTTGTCAGCAGGTTTGATGACAATGTCAGGGTTGGACCTGGAGAGAACGGAGTGCAGCTAGTTCAGAGAGAGACAGGTTAGAGTGGGGGAGAGGAGGAGAGAAATTGAGATGACTGATGTCATGCCAACAGTTCTCAATGAAAAGATCAAGAGAAGGTAAGAATCCAGAGGGAGGGGTCCAGGTGGAGGGAGAATATTGGAGGCGGGTAAAAGGATCCGTTGAACGGGGAGAGGACTCCTGCCCAAAGAAGTGAGCACGGAGACGAAGGCGGCAGAAGAAGAGTTCAGCATCGTGCCGAACCCGAAATTCATTGAGATGAGAGCGTAAGGATATGAAACTGAGTCCTTTGCTGAGCACTGAACGTTCATCATCAGAGAGGGGAAGGTCAGGGGGTATGGTGAATACACGGCCGGGGCTGGGATTGGAAGACGGGATGGGGACAGAGGGACGGGCAGGGGTGGAGGGTCCTGGATGGGCGTTGGTGTCGATGAGTTGTTGGAGCTTGTGTTCCTTTGCCCCTGAAAGAAAGAGACAAAGTTTCTTATTGAGGCGTCGGATGAGACGAAGAATAAAATGAAACTGGGGGCAAGGGCAGCTTAGAAATAGGGTGTGTCGGTGCTGCATTCTTCCATTGTGTAGCAATGGCTCTTAACATTGTATCATCTTTGTGGATAATAGAAGTATTGTTCATGTGGCTACATCTTATTATTCCAGGCACCAGCCAGGGGCAAGTCAGTCTGAGGCAAACAGCATGGAACACCACCTATCAAGAAGGACAGAACATTGTCTAACAACCAGCCACCTCAGGGAGTCAGTCTGGCGCTAATTTGTTGCATCTGCAAGAGTATATTTACTTTCTGCAGAAGCTCAGCCACAACTTTGTGTGAAAACCCAAAGACTTTCAACCTCCATTTACCTTCAGAGAACCAAGAGAAGGAACTCAACAGGCCTGTAACGCTTCCCATCTTAAAGGACTAATTCAAAACACATGATTTGTTTCTTGTTATTCTGTTAATAACCTAAGGGCATGCTTCGTCTCTAGAATTCATTTTTTCTTGTCTGTGTGTTTGAGGGAGTAAGTGTTTTCATTGTGTTTACATTTTGGATGTTGTGTAAATGAGCATTTGTTCTTTCTTTTGATTCAAACTCACCAGGAAGCCTGTTTGTGTCTATCCTAAACACTCAAAGGATTTTAAAGACCCCCTCTGAATTATACATCTTGTCGTGAACAACCAAGAGGTGAGAGAAAAGGCAAAAAGTTATCCCACCACCTCTCCCTGTTCGTAACAGTTGCAAAATGGTGAGAGGCTAGCATGGGTTCAAGCTACCCTGCATTACTTAAAGGACAGTACATTCTGGTTGAAGCAGGTACTGGAAGATTTCTAAAATGTACTTCTGACATGGGGAACACTCAATAATGGCACAACATAACAGAGAGTGGGCTCCAGATTTTCCACACTTCACTGGAGACCTTGGTGCAGGACGTGGACAGGAGGAAAAATGTGATCTATCCAGAGGAGGGCGGTGGGAATTTAGGGTGCCTTCCAGACAAACTTTCCAAAAACAGTAGGACCAGAGAGCTTTGGCAGTCAATGCCATGCCAGGGGTCTAGTCTCTAGGGCCTGTATGAAATGCCACAAAAAGTTCAACATGAGTGGTCAAGGTCAGCTAAGGTAGCTTCAAATGCCATACCCCCCCTCAACTGCGCTACTAGCCTCACACACTGCTCAATATAGCAAAGGTATCATCGCCTAATAACAATCTCTACCAATCACAATTCATACCAAATATTCATAAGCTTCATCCCACAGTATCACAGTATCTTTACAGTGCAGAAGGAGGCCATTTGGCCCAACGAGTCTGCACTGCCTCTCTAAAAGAGCATTCCACCTAGTCCCACTCCCCTGCCTTATCCCCATAACCTTGCACATTCTCTCTTTGCACGTAGCAATCCAATTCCTTTTTGGATACCTTGATCGAACCTGCCTCCACCACCCTTTTAGGAAGTTTGTTCCAGACTTCAACCACTGTCTGGGTGAAAAAAACTTTCCTCACATCACATTTACTCCTTGAAACACTTAGCACTGCTGCATGCTTCATACCCACATCTCTCAGCATGTAGACACTGACAACTATACAACTATAACAGCAACATCACCCAAACATATTGTGCCCACTCACTGACACACATCCCCGCCTATTGTTTATAGCTTGGTAGATAAACCAGATATAGCAGCATGTAATTAGCAGGGACAGGATTTCCTACACCATGGAGGAGACAGTGATCACCAGAGCAACCCATGGGTGAAGCTGTGGCCTGTGGAAGAGCTGAAACCATCAAAGATGATAGTAGTTTCATAACTAATTCTCCTTCTCACATCCAATTTCCCCTCATTTCCCAATCTCCCCTGAGATGGAGTAAGCATGCAGCCTCTTTCTTTCCCCGTTCCTGTCACCGCAAATCATGTGGATTTTCTCCTTTGAGATACCAAAGGACTTCAACCTGCCCAGACAGTGGTGGAAAAGCAGGAAGACAGTGATGAAGAAGAAACACTTTCATTTTCTCTCACCCTCACAGCCACTAGCTTGGATACTGCACACATTAGAGGATAGCTTAGAGGTGGGATCTGCATGTGATGAGGGACTCGGCATAAGTAGCCTGCAGTCACGGCAAGGGAGAAGGATCAGGCAGGTGCTAGCTCACCGAAGGGTGAGGTTGCATGAGTTCTGCTGCAGAGGACTCGGGTGAAGACTTTGATGCGGCGGCGTACAGAAGATGGGTATCTACAATGATGGGTATCCACAATGAAATGTTTGGTGCATTGGCAGGCCTGCAGAAAGCTTACAGTCAATGTCAAGAAGCACGGAAATATCCCACACCTAATTGTCACAGGGTTTTGTGCACAGCTTGAAGCCCATCCTTTCCAGCATGGAAGTGGTGGCCAACTCCTTTGGCACACTTGCAGACTCAACCCTGATGCAACATCTGAAGACCAATTTCTGAGCCTCTAATGCAGAACAAGAAGAAGCTGCCCAATATTTGCAACGCTGCTGTGAAGCTCAGACTGAAGTCATGTAAACTCAGTTTACTGCCATGCCAGCTCAGAATGCTGCCATCGTGGCTGCGAATACCAGTGTTCAAAGCACTGGTGGGGTTTATTGCCTGCTGCTGAACACATGTTCAGCTGTGCAAAGTTAGCTGGACCGTTGAGCCCTGGTGTCAAATCATGATGATGATTAATGTCATGATGTGCCTAAACTACATGAATGCTCTCTATGCACACCAACGCTCCCAACAAAATGGAGTCCTGCCTGGTTTGCACAAAAAGTGTGCATGTGTGCCACACGCACCATTTTGGAGACAAAATAGCAATAGTAGTGCTGAGAAACCAGGTGACAAGGAGTCATTTTGGCAACTGAAGTGAGAACAAAAATAAACCTTTTGCAGACTGGCTTAGTGGAGACAGAAAGCTGCAAGTAAGTTTAATGTTTACTTGTCATGGATTTTGATTCTCAGAATAAAAAGCCACCCTTTAGTCCAGTTGAATAGTTTGTTTGTTCAATGATTGTAGCATGGCTGACTTAGAAAATCATTTTGCTGTGATTAAAATTTGTTCTTCAATGCTTAAGCCTCTATTTCATTCCTATGTGAGATAGAAAATTGTGGAGGATGGAAAGGTAATGTGTATAGAGACAGTACAGATCCAATCTGGTCAGATTTATGATGGTAATCCAAAATGCCTGATCTTCGTTGTGACACCTGGGCATATGAAATCTAACTGCAATGAAGATAATTATGATGGCCAAATGCATTCTGCTAATACAGCACAACTAATGTCATGTGAATTGATCAAGGAAACACAGGTAACAAACAGAACATTGACACTGATGGTGTATTATGAAGGTCCTTTCACTCCTCTACATGGAACTCCTGATTTATAGGTCTCATAGGATGCATCATCACTGGTGCACCATCCATTATGTCATTTCTGCATGATTGATATAAGTCACTTGACAAGATGCCAAATCAAGTGAGAAATGATTAAAACATTTTTTACAGAGCAAGCTGTTATGATCTGGACTGCACTGTCTGGGGAAGTGGTGGGAGCAGATTCAACAGTAACTTTCAAAAGGAAATTAGACATATTGTTATGACTGAGAAGTTGGTAAAGCTGAGTTATTTTTTAAAAATCCCAGAGGGAAACTTTAAACAACTGTCATAACCTATCATTTTAAGTGTTATGTTTGAGAAGCAACTCTAAATCCAGGAATCATTCAACCAGTTCTTGAGAGGTTTCATATTAAGCTAAATGAAACATTTTATTAATTTACACAAGTTAACTACATACACATAGCTACAAATTACTACGATCATAACTTTTAACAAATTCCCAAACTAATCTCCATTAAGGCAACAGCAACCCATAGACTTAGCCAAACACCAGGCAAGGCATTTTCACCTTACAAATTCAAAATGAAGTTTTTTTTCACTTTGGTTCCTGTGGAGACGGTTGGAGGCTTACAGCTGCTTTTGATCTCACATTGCCTCTGCTCTACACACACAAAATGGTTGTCTTGTTATAACTAGCACAGTCCATTGAATGTAAATTCTCATTATATCACCAGCCACTTTGAACTCTACCTCTCTAACAAGAAAATCCCTTTCATAGTACCAATTTTATTAGTAATATAAATATATTGCTTGGTCTCTGCTCGCTAGGTGCCAGAATTCACCCCACTTCTTCAATGCTCTATTCAAAAAATGCAAATGCACTCAATCTCTCTTACATATCAAAACTAGTGCACACCAAAGCACCCAAGCTAGCTGGCTTTAATCCAATTAAGACACACCCACAAACTATACCTCTATTTTAAAAGAAAAATATTTTCCAATAATATTATATACATTAATAGCTTCATGACACATATACTTGAAAATGCACCGGGCTATGGGCACTGAGCAGAGTAGCGGGTCTAATTAGATAGCTCTTTTAGTCAGCACAGGCATGATGAGTCTCTTTGTGTGCCACCAGATTTTATGGGGTCAATTTTCTCCATACACTTTAGGCACCAAAGAGCCTCTGAGATGACCAAGATGGGTTCTTAAGCTGAAATGCTGGTTTAGCTCTCGTTTAGCACAAGGCGTCATCTCCCTTAGACTGGCCCTCAGGGTCAAGGATGACTTGCTTCTACACCAAAAATGAGTTCTCAGGTGACTGAAGAGTCAAATGCGGGACCTACAGTCTCTGTCACAGATGGGGTAGACGGTTGGAGGGGGGAGCGGGTGGGTGGGGTGCCTGGGTTGCCACATGCTCCTTTCGTTGCTGATGCTTGGCTTCAGCTAGCCCTGGGCAATGAGACTTGAGGTGTTCAGCTCCTTCCCAGATGCTTTCCCTCCACTTCGGGCAGTCTTGGACCAGGGATTCCCAGATGTTGATGGGGATGTTGCATTTTTTCAAGGAGGCTTTAAGGGTGTCCTTGAAGCATTTCCTTTGCCCTCCTGGGGCACGCTTGCCATGTCGAAGCTCCGAATAGAGCGCTTGTTTTAGGAGTCTTGTGTCAGGCATGTGGATGATGTGGTCTGCCCAGCAGAGCTGATCGAGCTTGGTCAATGCTTCGATGCTAGGGTGTTGGTCCAAGCGAGAATACTGACGTTGCTCCACCTATCCTGCCAATGGATTTGCAGGATCTTGAGGAAGCAGCACTCATAGTACTTCTCCAGAGTTTTGAGGTGCCTGCTGTACGTAGTCCATGTCTCTGAGCCACTTAGGAGGGCCGGTATCACTACTGTTCTGCAGACCATGAGCTTGGTGCCGGTTTTGAGGTCCTGGTCTTCAAACACTCTCTTCCTCAGGCGGCTGAAGGCTGAAGGTGGTGTTGAACCTCGTCGTCGATGTCTGCCCTTGTTGACAGTAGGCTTCCACTTTATGGAAAGTAGTCAACATGCCCAAGGCCTTGTCATACATTTTAATAATCGGGGGGCAGTGCGGTGTGGAGGGTCAGGTTGATAGAGGACTTTTGTCTTACAGATATTTACTGTAAGGCCTAGTTCTCATATTGACAATGGCTTGAAGCTCGGCCTGTGAGTATGTGCAGACACAAGCATCGTCTGCATAATGTAGTTCAATGACAGAGGATGGGACGACCTTGGGTCTGGTCAAAGAAGGCCATGTCCAAGGGTTGGTGCTGCTCCCTGCATTTCTCCTGTAGTTGCCGTGCAGTGAAGATCAGGTCTGTTGTGCCCCTTAGTGGGCGGAATCCGCAATGCGACTCTGGCAGGAGCTCTTCAGCAACAGGGAAAAGGTGATTGAGGAGGATTCTTGCAATGACCTTACCTGTGGCCAACAGCAGGGAGATTCCTCTATAGTTACTGCAGTCGGACTTGTCACCTTCCTTGAAGATGGTCACGATTACGGTGTCTCTAAGATCTCCTGGCGTGCTCTCCTAATCCCGGATAAGGGAGATGAGGCCATGTATTCATACCAATAGTGCTTCTCTGCCATGCTTTAGTGCTTCATGGGGATTCCATCTACTCCTGATGTCTTGTTGCTCTTTGGCTGTCAAATAGCCTTTTCTAGGTTGGGGTTGTGCTGAGATGGTGGTGAGTAGCATGTTGCGGGATGGAGTCGAGGACACACGTGTTGAAGACAGAAACTCTGTTAAGAAGATCTTCGAAGTGTTCCTTCTAGCGGGTGCTAACTGCCTCTCTGCCCTTGATGAGCGCCTCTCCATTCTTGGCCAGCAATGGAGTGGGCCCTTGGGTGCTTGGGCCTTGGGTGGTCTTGACTGCGCTAAAGAAACCTCGCACATCATGGTTGTCCGCTAACTGTTAGATCTTCTGTGCTTTCTCCACCCACCAGGTGTTCTTTAGGTCACGGGCTTTTGGCTGGACCTCAACCTTCAGCTGTCTGTAGAGCTGCTTTCTTGCTCTCGAGTTGGGTTGCTGTTCCAGGTTCAGAAGTGCCTTGCGCTTGTGGCTCATCAGCTCTTGGATCTCTTGGTCGTTCTCATTGAAAGACACCATATTGGTAAAGGAGATGTAGATTGCACTGGAATGGCTAAGGATTGACTTAAATGCCAGCCAGCATTCAGGCAGCTGCAAGGCATTTTGGTGGCTATCCCTTGACCTAACGTGCTTGCCTAATGGCAGCAGCTAAGTCATTTCTGAGGATTTGAGTGCTACTTACAGGTATATCACCTTTTTACTGTTAACTTGCTGCTGAAGGTTTGTGGATAACTTTTGAAACGCTTGAAACACTTCTTGGGCACTTTGCTGACACTCTATCAACATTTATTCCAGAAATTTTCTGAGGACTTCACCCGTAAAGAGTGGGTGTTGTGTTGCAGGAAAGGGGAAAATGAGTGCAAGAAAGGGCAGGCGGACAAGGTGAACTCCTTCCCCCCTGCGGGCACAAGACATCCCTCCTTCTTTGGATTGCCTCCACCAGGATTTCGAGTGCTACATCCAATGGCATGTGTATCTTTTTCGTCCCAGAGTCCCCCTGAAATCTGTTGCTGTGTACAGCCTGCGCCCTCTAAACCTTCAGTGGAAGCGGGTGCATGGAAGCACAAAAAAATTGCTCAATGGAAATTGTATCTACTCCATCTTTGAGTGCTAAACCTGCAGGTGTCTACTTTAGGACCTCCAGGAAAATACAAATTACAGTAAACAGCAATTAGGACCAAAACTATGTGCTAAAACCTGACCAGACATTCAAACTGACGGGCTTAAAAATCAGATCCTAGCCACTGGAGACAGCTCTACGGAAGCTGGAAGTCCTTCTGGCAGGTGGATGGGGGGTGGATGCTGTGCCACCAGCCACTTTCAGTGCAGCCTTACTGGGGTACCATGTTGAGAAGGGCACTCCTATAAGTGTTCTCCGTGTGCATCATAAGCAGCTGAAGTGATGCAATCATTATGTCACACAACCCTATTGGCTGATATGGTGTCCATTTATCAAATTTGGACCACGCGGACACATTCAACAAATTCACCTCACTCACAAAGTTCAAACATTCAGGTACAAGAGGGGCCCAGGGTTAGTGTTAATGAAAGCGTCAGGCACCAATTGTAGGTAATTTTGAATAACTTCTGCTATTGCAAAGGGTTGGAATTTACGAAAGGACCTGTAGTCCTGACATTGGGACCAAAAGAAGGACTTGAACACGTATGGACAGATAGAAGGGCCCAAGGGGGGAATTTTACCAGTGGTGGTCAATTAAGAGGCCACTGCCAGCACTGCCATCCAATTAAGGATGGCAGCTTGCCTCTCTGAGGTGCTGACCCAACCAGAGAACCAGCAGCTCAGCAGCCTCAGCTGATAGAAGTTGAGACTGCAGGGAGAAGGCAAGGGTGCCTCCATGTTGAGGTGCCCTTGAAGGCCAGGCAGGCAGGTCCTGGAGATCAGAGGGGTGCACTCTCTAGCAGTGGTATCAGAGCCACAGGAGAGTCCATTGCTGCCAGGGTGCCCTTCAGTGAGCCATGGAGCCCTGGGAAGGAAGCCTCCTTCCCAGCAAGTCAGCTGTGAGGCTGCCACAGTTTACCTGGTGGTCTTCTCATGCGGCAGGATGATCCTGGTAAAATCCTACAGTCATTGTAAAATGGCTGTTAATTAACCACGTAACTGGAATAATTGGCTCCTCTCCTCCAGTCAGCGACGGCTGCGCCACTGCTGTTCCTGCTCCTGGGAATACCATGTTACAGCGGGAAGATACGGGCTTCCCTCCTGGCCCCTTCTGCTGCCATTTTGTTTGCCGTCCTGCCTCCCAGCCCATGTCCAGAAGACTACTGTAATTCAGTCCAAAGACTCTGGAAGCACTGTGAGCTTTTAGAGAGTTGCAGTGAGTTGCTGGATTTGATGGAAAATGTTGCATCCTCACAGGGAGGGCAGAGGAGGGAGAGGAGGGTGCCTTGCAACAAGCTGTGTTGGGGCCTCAACTATGCACTGTATTCATTAACTACTGAGATGATAAAATAGAAAGCCACATATCCAAGTTTGCTGATGACACAAAGAAAGGGGGCATTGTAAACAGTGGAGCTGGAATCATAAAATTACAAAGAGATAACGATAGTTAAAGTGAATGGTCAAAACTGTGGAAAATGGATTGGAGGGACTGTAATGTAGATTTACTAGAATGACACCCAAACTTCGAAGGTTAAATTATGAGGTGAGATTACACAAACCAGGGTTGTAATCCCTGGAATTTATAAAGTCAAGGGATGATTTGATTAAAGTTTTCAAGATATAAAGTTGAATAGATAGGGGAGACAGAAAGAAACGATTTCTTCTGGTGGATGGCAGAGTCAGGGCTAAAGACCATAGTCTAAAAATTAGAACCAGATCTTTCAGGAGTGATTTTAGGAAACACTTCTTCATGCAAAGGGTGGTAGAAGTTTGAAACACTCTTCAGCAAATGACAATTGATAGTCGATCAACTGTTAACTTTAAAACTGAGACTGATAGATTTTAATTAGCCAAAGGTATCAAAGTATATGGGGAAAACGTCACAGATCAGCCATGATCTCATTGAATGGTTGAACAGGTTCAAGGGGCTAAATGGCTACTCCTGTTCCTACGTTCCTATGAAGGCAGAAGATTCAGTGACATTTCCAGACAAAAGCTGCAACAGCTTTGGGAGCTACAGTTGCAGTGCCTCTGGATAGCCTGACAGGGAGGTGGAACATTCATTGGCTGCAGAGAGGGCAAGCTCTGCACAACTTGGAGCAGACTCTTCCATGCTCCTTGACAGTGGCAGGAGGCCCTCTGGCAGCCTAGCCAATGCACCCAGCATCTCAGTGTGCATGCCCATCAGCATTCTCCGGTGTGCCACCTCATTGAGATCCTTATCTGAGTCCCCTGTGGTGGAACTCATCTGCAACCGCGTCCTACGGTGAGCTGGCAAATTAACCATCCTTAACCCTGACCTGGCTACAGCCCACTCCTGTCCAGCCACTACCTATAGTAGCATCCAAGGTAGACACAGTGCCAATATTTGAGCTGGTAGCCAAGTACGAGGCCGCCTCAGTAATGTGATACAGTTGCCCTCTTTCTTCCTCCTTGGGCTGCTGTGGCTGGGCAGGTGGAAGTTCTTGGGTGTCTGAAAACAGATAATCAGAAGGGGAAGGTTGGAGTGAGGGAAATAAGACATCCATAGTCATACCACCAGCAACTTACTCATAATGCCAGATAGTAGGATGAGGGTAAGCAAGGAATTGAGAAGGAGCATTTAGGCAGAAAGACACTATCATCCTCAAAGTTCTTAGCAATGCCGGATGCCACGGGTTCTGCAATAGCCAGCCCCATGATGCAGAGAACCATCTCCTCCTAAGGGCTCAGCAGATATAGGCCTCCTTATCCCCTGCCAGAACTACTGCCTTTAAGAACAGAAGAATGACTGCACAATGTGCTATTAGTATATGTTGCTTGGCTCTTTGTTAAGCGCAGAGGTAACCAACAATGCAGGAGACATTCTGCCCTCTGCCACACTCAGATAAATGAGGTGGCAGCATCAAACTTGTGTGTTGCCTACTTTCATCTCAACAGGCACAGGCAAGTTGCAAATCGAACCCCATGCCCAAAACACAGTACAGACCAATTTTCAGCCCAAGTGTATCATACATGCATGGCATCTATATGGTGCCTGCTTTCACCCTTTCACCAAAATATCCCCTTCACTCTCCCTATTGCATTTGAAAAGTCTTAAGTGAAGTTGTTTGGTTGTTTCAGCTAAGTGCCTATTGGACATAAGTCAGCAACACATGACTGCCAATAATTCAGGCTAAAGTGGCACTAAGTTGGTAGCCTCCCTTGGAGAGATCAGACTGTTAGCTGTTGTATGAAGATGGAAAAGGTACAATGATGTAGTAAGATGCTCTTTTCGATCTGAAATATTTTGTGATAGCAGAATGAGAGCAAGTTTACGAGTTTTCCCCCATGTCCTCGCCAATATTTATCCCTTAACCAACACCACTAAAAGAGATTATCTGGTCATTTTCATATGGCTGTTTCTGGGACCTTGCTATGTGCAAATTGATGATTGCATTTTCTACATTACAACAGGGACTACACTTCAAAAGTACTAAATTGGCTATAAAGCGATTGCGAAAGGTTCTATAGAAATGCACATTCATTCTGAGTGGGCAGATGAAGCCTCAATTTAACATCTCATCCAAAAGCTGGTACCACCGATGGAACAGCAGCCCATGAGCACTGCACTGGGGTATTTGCCTAGAATTGGTCCTCAAGTCTTGTGTGGTACTGGAATCCACAATGTACTTACTCAGAGACAAGAATGTGGTACCCACAGAGGCAGCACACCAGTCATAAAGAAGAGGAAAGTTGGCCAACCGGCTTATGATAAGTATGGGAGAGGAGAAAGATATCAGAAAGAGTGAATTGGAGGCTGGCTATTGGTTCTGATCCTCCCGGCTCCACACTCAGGTAAATACGTTGTTTTTCTACTTAGATTTTTGGCGGCAGCCTCCAACGGTCCCATTAAGGACAATTGGTTTGGATACTTTATCCCCATATTGTGATAAATTAAGGGTTGGAGAAAACTGAATGCAGCTGGCACTGCTTGTGTTGCAACTAGCCACGATCCAATTTACCAAAGGGGCCTGAAACAAGGGTTATGTTTTGCATTTGCATAGACAGTAGATCTAAAATAAAATTCTTAAAGTAACTATTAAAATGGCAATAGCAAGTAAAGGGTTTCACATCCTGTGCAGGTAGCAAGACTTTGTGGCATTGTTACAACCACAAGATTTGTAATAAATTGATATGTTTAGACTAAAGTTAAACCAAGTGTCAATTCCAGGAATGAGCCAGGTAAACGACAGCATTAGATTGTCAACTAGGAGATTGGCGTTGAAATCCAGCTCTGACTGATGTCTAGGTGCTAACCCAAAATTATGTATTTGTCATTTTTATTTGAATTATCTGCTCTAACTGCCATTTTTGCTATATATAAATGACTTAGATCTTGGAATACAGAGTGAATTTTCAAAATTTGACCATGATAGCAAACTTGGAGGGACGGCAAACAGTGAGGATGATATGTGTCACCAGCAACAGGACAAAGATAGGCTAGCAGCTAGTATAGGTGGCAGAATGGAATTTCACACAGAAAAATGTGAGGTGGTGCATTTTGGAGAAGGGACAGGGAGAGGCAATATAGACTTAATGGCCCAGTTCTAAAGAAGGTACAGGAATAGAGGGACCTAGGAGTCCATGTGTACAGATCTTTGAAGCTGGCAGGACATATTGAGAGAGTACAAAGTGTACAGGATCTTGGGGTTCAAGGCCTTTAGTATGAAGGTAGGGAAGTTATGCTGAACCTTTATAAAGCTCTGGTGAGGTCCCAACTAGAATATTGTGTCCAGTTTTGGTCACCACACTTTATGAAGGATTTGAGGGTCTTTGAGTTGGTGCAGAAGAGATTTACCAGGATGGTTTCAGGAATTGGGGATTTTAGTTACAAGGTTAGGTTGGAAAAGCTGGTAAAAGCAAAATACTGCGGATGCTGGAAATCTGAAGCAAAAACAAAAATAGCTGGAAAAACTCAGCATGTCTGACAGCATCTACGGAGAGGAATATAGTTAACATTTCGAGTCTGAATGACTCTTTTCGGACTCGAAACGTTAACTGTATTCCTCTCCGCAGATGCTGTCAGACCTGCTGAGTTTTTCCAGCTATTTTTGTTTTTGCTTTGGAAAAGCTGGCGTTGTTCTCACTGGAGCAATGGAGGTTGAGGGGAGATATTATAGAAATGTACAAGATTATAACAGGTAAGGATAAGATAGATAAGGAAAAACTATTCTCAATAGCTGATTGCACATGGACTAGGGGATACAGATTTAAGGTTTTGGGCAAGAGATTCAGAAGAATGTGAGAAGGAACTTTTTTTATGCAGTGAGTAGTAATGACCTGGGACCCATTGTCCACGAGTGTTGTGGAAGCAGAGACAATAATTTTGAAAGGAAATTGGATGGACACTTGAAGGAAATAAACCTGCAGGGCTATGGGGAAATTGAGCAGGGTAGTGGGATTGACTGGCTTGCTCCACAGAGAGCTGGCATGGACTCGATGGGCTGAACAGCCTCCTTCTGTGCTGTAAATGATTCTATGACTCTATAGGGGAGAGAATGGGGAGGGATAAAACAAAGAAAGGTCTAGGGTGTGAAATTGGGCTCCGTAGCCCTGAGGCAAAAAAAATGGCATTATGCCTATGCTACCAGCCACCTCTGGTATGGCCTGTGCAGCTTGTCCTGGGAAAGGCACTGGTGCAAGTGTGCCTTGTGTGCACTGGAAGGGGCTGGACAGGTTCCGGTTGACTTGACATTCATTTTTGGAACTTCATCTGCTTATGTCCAAAAACGCCTGTGTTGTGGGTATGTCCATAATCTGTATACATAATCAGGCAGGATATGATGTTATATGTCATGTGATACTGATTGGAATGTGTTAGTTATCCAATGCAAGACGTATTAGTAAGAGTTCTTCAGAAACTTGTTTTTACTACTGTAATCTTCAAGTGAAAGAACTCACAACATTGTTTACCAGCTATACCTGAGTGACTGGTAAGTTTGTATTGAAGGGAGAAGGAAACACAACAGCCTGTGCTCAACACTCCCAGTTGGTCAGGCATTCAGCAGCATGAGGTTCCCCTCCCCACCATCACCTCCCCCAGCAGCACTTTCTAAAGGGCTAGACACCGACTTGCAAGTGAGTTGTTTTTGACTTATTTCTGCTTTGTCTGAGTTTGTGGAAGTACTTGTTGTACGTTTGGAGGTGTTGTGGAGAGTGGGTGCTTAATATCAGAGAGGATGCAGAATTTGGTAACCGAGGCATAGTGCCTATGGTTGCAGTGTCTCTTGATCTGCACAGTGATCATCAGATGGAGTAGAAGCTGCAGACAGTGGAAGCTCTGTTGAAGCCATAGGAGAAGGTGGGCTCCCCACAAAAGGCCTTATTCAGCAAGGGGTTTTCAGGAGCACTCACTACTTCTTCCTGATCAAGGGGCAAGCCTGAGGTGACGTGTTCAATAAGGAGGTGCTCACAGAACCTCCTACAACCTGACCTAGAATCTCATACCAGGGCAAGAATGGCCCTTCAAGTGGCATCAAGGTCGCAGTGGCATTGAATTTTCGTGCATCCAGGTCTTTCCAGCTGGGAGTGGGAGACATCACCAACATATCCCAGTACACCACCCCTCACAACATCTGGGAAGCTAGTTCAGATAGAATACATCATCTTCTCCCAGAGCAGGGACAAGCAGGATGAGAGGGTATATGATTTTGTCAGAATAGTGGGATTGCTGATGGTGCAAGGCACCATTAACTGCACGCACGTGACATTACATGCCCCCGGTGACAATGACGAGAGGTATAGAAACTGAATTGGCTAGCATTCTATAGAAGTGCAGTTGGTGTGTGACCACTCCCAATACATTATGTCAGTGAATGTCCAGCAGCAGCCAGGGTGCATTCATCCAGCATTAGTTAGCCATACCGACCATCTTCAGGCCTGCACAGAAAACCAGAGGTTGGCTGCTTGTGGACAAAGATTCCCCCCTGTACAGAACATGACCCAACCATGTGAGAACAGCGGGCATATTATTAGAGGAAGAAGCTACAAGAAACATCACTGAGCAGACAATTGGCCTGCTCAAGCAAAAGTTCCATTGCCTTGACCATTCGGTGGAAGCATACAGTACACATTGGAGCAGGTTTCAAAGTTTGTGGCATCCTCCTTACATTGCTATCATGAGGGCACAGCCATTACATTCAGGAGTCAGGAGATCACTTCATAAGGAGGGAGAGGAGGAGGAAGAGGAGGAGGAGCCAGAGAATATTGCATATATTTGGATATGCACTAATGCAATAATCTACAGGACTACTGTCACGCCGACGCAATATGGGCTCACAGACTCACGGAGTATAAATTTGAAATGGACACTTTACTTTAAAACAAAATGGAGTTGAGAGGTCAGGTGTCTTTTTTCCTGACAATACACATGGAACTACACAAGGCCCTTGAGCTAATCTTCAGATCTGGACAAATCATTAGAATGCAAATGAACTTTCAGGACATATCTTTGAGAAGTTGTTAAAATTCAGGAGTCCTTTCCTGTGGTTAATGGCTGCCCTTCTCCAAATAATTAAAGAAACTGTTTTTACAATACTGCTTGCAGACGTTTTGACTTTGGAGTTGAAATCCAGATAATGGGTGTGAAAATGATATATGAATTGGTGAAGCTCGGATGCCATTGCATGACAATGGCCTATCCACCTGCATTTAGTAACTAATAAACTCACTCCTTCCTTAACTCAAGAAAGCCTGGTTAAATTGCCTCCTTCTAAAACAAAATGCATTTGGATTGGGAAAAGGTATCCACAAGGGAAGGGATCATTTTTAAATTAACCTTGTTGCAAACCACCGAGGGGGTTGAATAAAGAAGGGGACCCAGTTCAACCCCCCTCATCTGGGAGCATAACAATTTGGGGTACCTCATCTGGGATCATAACAAATTGGGAGAACTTCGCCCGGGAATCGGATATAACAATTTAAGGAACCGGACCAGGGTTTCGCCTGTCTGGGTTGGCTTACTGAGATGCAACAGAAAGGGAACTAGCAGAGTGGCAATGATGGGAGCATGAATGCTGTCATCCTGAGAGGTACACCCCTGAGCCAATACCTCTGCAATCTGAGTAATCTGTTCGAGGATAGATTGCTGGACTGTCACAAGAGCCTGCAAGTCCTTTTGAACATTAAATTCTGCTGCTATAATGGCAGAGTCTGAGCCTGCATGGCAGCAAGCATGGATCACAAGACCTCTATCTGAGGACCTCCGTCTAAGCTTCCACTGCAAAAGGGACAAGTTACGTGGTTTCTGCTTGTGCTGCAATGGAAGCTGAGACAGCAGTCACCAGATGCTCCATCAGTGCCAGTTATGGTCATGGAGTTGGCCATCATTTCCATGCTGGAAAGAATGGGCTCCGTGTGATGCCCTGTTTCAAGTTGGAGCCAGACTCCGCCATACTCCTTGACAGTGACAGTGACAGGAGGCTGTCTGGCAGGCTTGCCAACACTCCAAGCATCTTGGTATGCTTGTTCATGAGTGTTCTCCTGTATGCTGCCCCAATGAAGTCCTTGTCTGAGTTCCCTGGAGCTGAACTCAGCAGCGGACTCACCCTCAAGGGAGCTGATGCACAAACTACCCTGACTACAGCCCACTCATGCCTGGTGATTCACCACATGCAGACCCTGACTGTATACTCCCATCTAAGGTGCATGCTGCATCTGGATACGAGCTGCTGGCTGCGAATGTCAGATCAAATGACAGTGCTTCCTCATCACTGATGTGCTGTTGCTCTCTCTCCTTCTCCTGGGGCTGTTGTATCTGTGCAAGTGCCAGTTCTTGCATGTGTGAAAGCATAAATGCAGAACGGGAGGGTTGGGGTGAAGGATTGATTGGGTTGGAAAGCTTGAGGTCCATAGTCACAACACTTGCAGTATATCATTCCAGATAGCAAGATGAGGAGTCCATTGATAAGGGTCAAAGGTGGTAACCTACCATCATCTTGATGGTCTTGGCAATGCCAGCCAGCTCCATGATGCAAACCACCTCTTCCGTTGGGCGAATTCGATGCTCCTCGCCAGTTCTCTGCTGCTCCCTCCTGTTATGGGCACCCTTGTCATGCAAGAGAGAGGACAGGATGTCAGTGATTGTGTTGCACTATGTTTGGGTGATGTGTCTGCCCTAGCTGAGTAGCTGCAAGAGGTGGGTGTGAGACAGGCATCATTGCATGGCGTGTGAGGGCGAGGTGGAGTATCTAGATGTTAGGCATGAGTCCTGAATGCTAGCACTGCTGATGGGTGAGTGATGGGGGTGTGGTACATTGACCAGTGTTGGAGGCTGTTGGGTATGAGATGTCATGTGAAGTTGCATTCTCTGGCCTAGAACATGAGGGGTAACTGAATTTCTTCCAGCATTGCTGCCAGGTTTTCAGGCCAGACTCCAAGCATTGACTTCTCTTGGCACCTTCTCCCACTCCCTTCGGAGGATGTTCTTTGAAGATCTCCAGGCCCCCTGGGAAACATGACCTCTCTCCTTCTCTCCACCTCTGTCACTAATGCCACGAGCACAGCATCAGTAAAGCTGGGCACCTTCTCTGTCCTGGTATTCCAGTGCCCTTGTTCAGATTGTAGCTAAGTTGAGCAAATGAAGTTGAGTACAGATAAATTATAATTGAACACAGAGCAGGTTTGAGGGATTGAATGGCTTACTCTTGTTCCTATGTTCCTCTGCTGAAGGTGGTGATTTGTGTTAGGATAAGGACCTTCGGTTTTGACAACCTTTGAACAGTTGATCTATTTGTCCTAATTTATGGGCATAGGGAGCCTGGCCTGTAAATGTTGGCAGACCATTTGACCATGAGGGACAGGCCTGGCTAATCTATTTTGCCATCCTAGCTGGAAAGGAGGCTGCAAAAACATAAAGCTGAATTTTACATCAGCGGGATTTTACGTTCCCACCGAAGACAATGGAGTTTAGAATGGCTTGCTGTATTTTATGGCCATGGCCCCGCCACGACGGGGCCATAAAATTCTGGCCATAGAGAACCTTAGCCTTGGCTGAGCCCAATTAACTCAAAAACCAGGGCCTGAAGCAAGGGTCCTCTTTTTGTTCTTACAGTTGTACAAATATGTTGGGTGCATCTATCCATGACCCATTGAGAGCTTTGGGGAAATGAACCTGGTTTGGGCTGGGCTGACTATTAAACAAATAAAAAACAAGGAAACGGTATGATCATGTGCATTTTTAAAGTTACATTTCTTTTTATAACCATAATCATAGGCGATGACTAAAATCAATGCCAGCCTACTGTCATACAGAATGGGTGCAGAAGATATAACAACTTTGCAGAGAAACTGTTCAAAAGATGGTAAGGTAAGTTTGGACACTGTGCAATAATGTAAAACAGGTGATAACAAATCAGCAACACATTTTACATCTCCCGTGATTTTTTATTTCCATCGACTTCAATCACACAATCCTGTAGTTCTGCAGGGATTCAACTGTTTTTATACCACTTCCCTGGGTGTCCAGCAGCTGATTGACAGAGCCTCCCTGAAATTTCAAGGATAGTAGCTTCACACTGTGCAGAAATATAGACTACAGGGATTGCTACACATTGCTACACACGCAATTTTCACACAGTTCCTCGCTGCTATTTTTGAAGTTTAAAAAAAAGCTACCTTCCTTCCCTCTCTAAAGGAGGTCACACAGAGGTGAGAGGTCTCATAGGGGAACTTAGAACTAAAGACATGTAGCAGGATGTCACAATAGCGGCAGAATTTAGGGCGGTTATGTCATAAAGGTTTCAGGTGCTATTATTGCTATTTCGCTTCACAGCTGAGCTGCTCTGTTTATCTTGTAGAAGTGTGGGTTCTATACAGATCTTAAATGTATCAATCAAGGGGCCTTGCCAACATGGCAAAAGTGCTCTGCAGGCTGCCATTAGAGTAGAGTGCAGGGAGAGACGAATGATAATATAGATAAAAATAGGGTAGCAGCATTTCCCTTTTATTTGTACCATGTAACAGAGAATGGTGCTGTCTATTTGATGGTGAACCCTAACCTCTGTGACCAATCATGCTCTTCCATTTTATCCAGCATGGCAGCTTTATCTCTTTAACTGCCATTCTCTAATCTTTCTCCATATTCCTTAAGCGCCTTTCTTTTCAAGTAGTCTCTATCATGCTCTAAATACTTCAATTGATACAACATCTATGACCTTCTGGGACAGTGTTTTCACATACTTAATAAGATAAGAGCCCATGGTGTTGGGGGTAGTATATTAATCTGGAGAGAGGATTGGCTAACTAATGGAAGACAGAGAGTTGGGATAAGGGGGGCATTTTCAGGATGGCAACCTGTAACTAATGGAGTGCCACAGGGATCAGTGCTGGGACCTCAATTATTTGCAATATATATTAATGACTTAGATGAGGGAAGTGAATGTATTATCGTCTAGTAGGTGTGAAGGCAAGTGGTGAGGATGACACAAGAAATCTACAGAGGGATCTAGACAGGTTAAGTGAGTGGGCAAAAACTTGGCAGATGGAATATAATGTGGGAAAATGTGAGGTTATGCACTTTGGCAGGAAGAATAGAGGAGCTGAATACTATTTACATGGAGAAAGACTGCAGAAAGCTGCAGCATAGAAGGATTTGGGGATCCTTGTGCATGAATCCCAAAAAGCTAACATACAAGCTCAACAGGTAATAGGTAAGGCAAATGGAATGTTGGCCTTTATTTCTCTGGGAATGGAATATAAAAACAGGGAAGTCTTGCTAAAATTATACAAGGCACTAGTTAGACCACACCTAGAATGTGTGAACAATTTTGGTCCCCTTATCTAAGGAAAGATATACTGGCATTAGAGGCAGCCCAGAGAAGGTTCACTAGGTTGATCCATACATGGAGGGATTTTCTTGGAGTTAAGAAGAATGAGAGGTGATCTTATTGAAACATATAAGAATCTTAGGGGGCTTGACAGGGTCGATGCTGAGAGGTTGTTTCCACTTGTGGGAGAGTCTAGGACCAGAGGGCATAATCTCAGAGTAAGGGGCGCCCATTTAAAACAGAGATGAGGAGGTATTTCTTCTCTCAGAGAGTAGTCAATCTGTGGAATTCTTTACCGCTGAGGGCTGTAGAGGCTGGGTCGTTAAGTATATTCAAGGCTGAGATAGACAGATTTTTAATCAGTAAGGGAATCAAGGGTTATGGGAAAAAGGCAGGAAAGTGAAGTTGAGGATTATCAGATCAGCCATGATCTTATTGAATGGTGGAGCAGACTCGGTGGGCCAAATAGCCTACTTCTGCTCCTACATCTTATGGTCTTGTTCTGATTGTGTGAAGAAGTATTTTTATGGATTTTATTTCATTGGCTTAATTTTCCTACATTACAACAGTGATTACACTTCAAAAACACTTAATTGGCTGGAAAGTGCTTTGGGATGTCCTCTGGTCAGGAACGGCTCTCCATAAATGCATGGTCTTCTTTCTCCTTAATTTTAAGTCTACATTTCTTTATTCTGGTTTTATCCACTAGAAAGAAAAGTTGTTCCAGGCATATCTTGTCAGTTCCCTTCATTATTTCAAATACCTCGATCAGATTATCACTAGCCTTCTCATCAATTGGAAATACAGTATAGAGCTGATTCAGTGAGGTTGCGTTCCTATTGTAGGAGATACGTCTATAACACTGTACATGCTGATTTTTGTACCTCTGTTTGCTCTTAATGAATTTATCTGTGTAACCCTAGCTTACCAGATAGGGCCCTTTTTACAAGTATGTGTTGCTAATGTAGAACCCGCTTATCAAGTGCATGTATCCAAAATTTGTATACTCGCTGTGCAGGATTTCAGACAATTCATTTTAATAGACAGTGTGCACATGCATTCCTGTCACATTACTTGTGATTGAGGCTCCCTGTCATCATTTTGTGGGCCCTTATAGTTGTAGTCCCTTCATCCCATTTGTTATCTGACTGAGTTGTTGTTGGTTCCTTCCAAGTTCAGCATATCCTTCTTAAGGCGAGGTGCCCAAAACGGAATATAATACTTGAAGTGATATATGACCAGCACTCTGTAAACCTGTGGCTTGCTCTTACACAAGGTGAAATCCAATATTCTTCTTGGCCACGTTTTACACATGTAAACTAGTTTTTAATCACTTGCTACTAAACTAGGGAATAGAATTTGGAATCATTTGCACTGTGCATTTTAAAAAATATATATATTTCAGTAAAATTGTAGGAAATGAGTAAAATTACACAACGGGCTGGATTTTGCCCTCATTGGGCGGGTGTGGTAGGTGTGGCGGGCTGGCCCAGGAGTGGCCCCAAAACCAATCGCTGCCCGCGATCGGGGCCCCGACCACGATTTCATGCTGGCGGGCCAATTAAGGCCTGCCCAATGTGAAATGCGCCTCATCACTGGCCGGGTAGGGCCGAGCGGGGGTGGGGACCTGTTGACTGCTAGGTCCAATGGCGACACGGTGGCCGGTTTGAAAAAGTCCCAGGAAGCCCCAGAAAGGCTGCCTGGGAAGGTCATGTGCCTGCCGTTCTGAAGATGCACTCAAGTACGGCAGCAAACGTACTTGGAGGGCAGGTCGGGTGGGCACTTGGCCCCCCCATTTTTCTGATGAGTGCCTCACTGCCCTCCTGGAGGAGGTGGCTGCCAGGAGGGACATTTTTGTCCCCAGGGATGGGAGGAGGAAGCCACCGCACCTCACCAAGAGGGCATGGGAGGAAGTGGCAGCCTGGGTGAGCAGCCATGATGTGGTGCGGCGCACATGGGTGCAGTGCCAGAAGCACTTCAGTGACCTGCTGCGCTCAGGATGGGTGAGTATCGTGTTGGCACGGGTCAGGGTGCAGAAGTGTTAAGGTGTGGCTTCAGGGGTGCTAGAGTCAGAGTGCCAACTGTCAATGACACTGGAGCTGGCCAAGGGGGTGAGCCCCGGCTGCTTGGACTGAGTGCCTGCAGCTCGAGGGCCACGACTTGGATGTGCCCTGTGAGGTGTTCCTCAGTTGGGGTTGGCCAGGCTAGAATGGCGCTGCAGGTAGAGAGTGGACTAATCAATGCTCCTCTGTCCTTTCAGGAGAAGACAAGCTAAAACAAAGCTGAGAGGGCACATACAGGTGGAGGCCTGCCCAACCTGCTGATGCTCTCCCGGTTCGAGCAAGACGCCCTGGAGCTGGAGAGCCGGCACGCTCCCTGTGCAACCCAGGCATGGAGAAGCAGGGGTGCCAGACAAAGGTAAGAGCACAGTGCATAGAGGTGAGACTTTTAGATTGTGCAACCATTCTAGAGTAGTCACTTCATTGATGTGAGTCTCAAACCTGGAGTCCCCATTGATCATTGGATCCCAGCTGGGTGCCCGTCCATTAAGGGTGTGCAGGGAGGTCCGCAGCAACCTCTCATTGGTGCACGAGATGCCTGTTGTCTCTGCGGCTCCTCTCAGGGCGCTATGGATGATGCCAGTCATCATGGCACCCCTCCACCAGTGACCATGGCATCTGATGAGGCTGCGGCAACTGGGGAGATGCCAGCCATGGCACTGGCCACTCCCTCCCAGAGAGAACCCGCACAGGCTCCACTGTCCAGAGGACGACCGCTAAGGTCATCAAGGCCAACAAGACAGCCGGGTCATAAATAAAAGCAAAATACTGCAGATGCTAGAAATCTGAAACAAAAACAAAAAATGCTGGAAAAACTCAGCAGGTGTAGCAGCATCTGTGAAGAGAGACACGGTGTTATTGTTTCGAGTCCATATGACCCTTCCTCAGAGCTGAAGAGAAGTGGAAATGTGATGAAAGTTATACCGTTTAAGGTGGGGTGGAGCAGATGAAGCTGGATAGGAGGCCAGCGATAGGTGGGGACAAAACAGAGATCGACAAAGATGTCATGAACTAAAGGACAAAGGGAGTGTCAATGGTGGTGGTAAGGGCTAAAAAAGATGCTGATAGTGGCGTAAAGATAAGAAAGCAGAATGTGATAATAGCAGAACAAGGGTAGCATTGTCAACAGGCTGTCTCCAATACCAGTGCCAGTGAAGGGGGAGTACCTAGACATAGCACTCCTAAGCGTAAGTTAAAGGCATCATGAGCACAAGAGGGATAGCACGGGTGATTTTATGTTCATTTATGTTTCATTTATGTATACTGGTCTGGGAATAAAGACCAGAGAAGCTTATGTAAATAGTTTGGAATTGTCAAAACGAAATAAATTTTGTTTTTGTTGTCATGGCCTGAGTATGGTTCACGTTTTTATTTTATTGGTGCAGGGTACGCCAGTATGAAATGCTGGACGCAGGTGGCTCTGTACTTTATTGCACAGAGACTTAGTATTCTTTGTGTTCAAATGAAAGGGTCCTTTCAGGCATCCGGGATGGAGGAGGCAGCCCTGGCATGGGGTTGAAGCTGATCTTTGGTAGCCTCGCTGAAGGAGCATTGGATCAATGCATTCCTGCTGTCCCTGCCTCCCTGAAGGTTACCAAGGTCTGGCTTCATGCCCTCAGTGTTCTCCTCACCATCCTTCTCTTCGGACTCACTACTGGACTTATCATCTGTGGTCTGTGCAGCTGTGTCAAGATCCCCTTCCTCCAGTGGGACCCCCTTGCCAGTGCCAGATTGTGGAGTGCGCAGCATGCAACCACGATCAATGACACCTGCTCTGCGGGGTATTTTAGTGCTCCCCCTGAATGTTCCAGGCATCGGAAGTGCAACTTGAGAAGACCTATGGGCCCCTCTACCACTGCCCATTGTAATGCTTCTCTGCCTCTGTTCTTGGGTGGCAGAGGACGGTCATGAACCACCTCTTCAATGGAAAGCCCTTGTCACCCAGCAGCCATCCATCCAGTCGGGCTGGAGCACTGAAGAGCCTTGGCACCTGGGAGTGTCTCAGGATGCACGCATCATGGGAGCTTCCAGGGTACCTTGCACAGACTTGCAGTATCTGTGTCCTGTGGTCACATACTATCTGCATGTTCATGGAGTGGAATCCCTTCTTGTTGACAAAGGCACCCAGCTGACTAGCTGGAACCTTGATAGCCACATGTGTGCAGTCGATGGCACCTTGGATGTGGGGGAACCCAGCAATCGCTGCAAAGCCTCTGGCTCATTCAGCCTGGCCTCATCCATATGGTGAAGAATAAAGGTCAGGACCCACCTCCTTCTTTCACCAGCTTGACTGAACTGTGGACAGCTGATTGGGACACTCCACACAGATCCCCCACTGAGCCCTGGAAAGAACCGGAGGCATAGAAGTTGAGGTCCACTGTGACCTTCAGAGCCATTGGCATGGGGTGTCCACCCACACAGTCAGAGCTGATCTCAGGCCCAATCACCTGGCAAATGGAGGTCATGGTCTCCCTTGAGAGGCAAAGCCTCCTTCAGCATTGCACCTCAGACATATTGAGATAGCTGCATCGCTGCCTGTAAACACTGGCAGGAAGATAGTGGTGTCTTCTCTGGCCCATTCTGCCTTGGACTACCTGCTGGCCCTGCGCCCCTTGTGCTTGCACCTCTCCTCCCATAGATCCCTCCTCTGGAAGCTGCACAGGGACACCTGGCCTCCTCTCTCTTCTGCCCCTCTCTTCCTGCTCAGAGAAGGTGTCACAAGTGGAGACCACAATTCCAATTACCAGGGTAAGGGAAGGCTGTCTGATACCTGGAAGGGTCCACATGGTCTGAATTCTCTGAGGGCCTGGCAGACAACAATGAGTCCTGAAATGAGGCCTAGAAATGCTAAGAATGAAGCCTCAAACAGAGATGAAGCTGCCAAATACCAATAAGCAACCAGCTGCAATCTAGCTCCAAAATTGCTCACTACTCACACTGGCAATGCTGCTGACCCTTTCTATCCCACCCTTGGATGGGGTTTGTGAAAATGCCGGCTGGTCGCCTGCCTGTTTTGCCCGTGCGACAAGCAGAAAATTGCACGGGCAAGGAAAAATCACAGTCAATTGGACTATTAAGGGCCTTAAACGGCCTGTTAATTAATGGTGGGTGCCATTCTGGCAGCCGTGCATGCCCACTGAGCATAATATCGCACGATTGCGCAATGACATTGGGACGCTCACCTGACATCATCGCACACTATTTTACTCCTGTTCGGGTCGGGTGTGTGCCCGTCACCGGGACAAAAAATTCAGCCCTACCTGTTTTGATCAGTTGAATTGAAAGTGTAGATTATTCAAAAATCCACTGTATTCCAGTTCAGGGAAAACTTTCAAACCTCTCAGGTTTATTGCTACATGCTAACTATCAGTTGATGCTATCTACTGGATTGTCGAGTATGCATGAGTTGATTGCTTCCTGATCTGAGCATTCAAACACATTTAGCAAATTCTCAACAGACTGGTGGGTTTAACTTCCGACACATTTTATGAGGTGTAAACATTCTTATACACAAAAGCCACTCAAACATCAGCCAATGGAAAATACATAACTTACTCATAGCTTGGGTAAACAAAGCATTCACGTAACAGTTTAAAAATAACAACAGAAATACAAAACCATAAATATATTCCATCTATTGTGGTTACCCCTAAAGCTTTTACAAAAGAAAAACAATCATCATTTTCAAATGAATCCATTGTAGCAAACCTACACCACACAGATCAGCTAACCAAACCGGATAATGATCTGCTGTAACTTGTACCATCTACATGTCAGCTTGGAATGAAGAGACAATAGAAATGATGGATGGTTATACCAAACAGGATCATAGGAACAAGAGTAGGATATTTAGCTCCTTAACAGTCAACTGTAGGTCAGAGGTTAGCACTTGTGCTTCTGAGTTGGAAGGTTTTGGTTCAAGTCCCTCTCCATGAGACTTGAGTACAAAAATTCAGACAATACTTCAGTTCATTACTGAGGAAGTGCTGCATAGTCAGAAGAGCAACTTTTGGATGAGATATTAAATTGATAATAAACATTATGCCCTTTAAGATGTAAGTGATCCCATGACACTCTCGTCAAGAAGTTGCAAGAATGTTCTCCACAATGTCCTGTCCAATATTTATTCCTCAACCAACACTGAATAAAACCGATAATCTGGTCATTTCACGTTGCTATTTGTGAGAACTTGCTGTGCTCAAATTTGTTGCTACATTTCCTCCATGATAAATGACAACACTTCAAAAGTTCTTAATTGACTGTAAAGCACTTTGAAACGTCCTGAGATCATGAAAGGTGCTATATAAATTTGCATTTTATTTCTTTTCTTTTTTTAGGCAGCAATTATATTTTTCGTTTGAACAGATCTTTGCTGTTACTTGGTGGTAGAATTGATTCAGTTGAGCAATTAGTCTTCAGTTATCCACTTGTTAATTTTAGATACTATTTTGGAAGCAACAGAATGGCACAAAAATATTGTAGAAATTACCCTTTATTTCAATAGTTGGAAAATTGCTCAGGTGCTGAATCAGGCTGGCCTATGCCCCTGAACTCCTGATATGCAATCCTATTGCAAAGAGCTCTGTGCCAGAAATGCTAAATTGTAAAAATGTTTTCCAATGCACTTCCACCTGGATTTGGGACCCAAATTTGATCAGGATAATGGCCTCCTTCTTTAGCTGGCTTTGTGTTAAATAAGTCTAAGGAGCCTTAGAATATTAGGAATTCAAACTCTTCTGAGGCTGGGGCTACAGTATATTATTGGTGCATGGTAGAGGGACCTCAACTCTGCATTATGTCAATGATATACAGTCCCCATCAGTTAAACAATCAGTGCTTATGGATAACTACCCACATTGTACCTAAATGTACTAACCATTTGTCATCACCATAGGCTTCAGTTTCTAAGACATCGCTCAAAACATATTAAACTGGCCGACTACTTTGTTTAGTTCAGTACTTGCAAACATTTTGAAACCTATTTTTTATGGCTGCATCTAATCACTTTGAAACACAAACAGCAGATGTTAGAACTATAGCAACATACATAGAACTAAGACATTGTAGCAGAGGTTGGCCTGGCCTTACACTAAACGCATCAGCTGATTAAAGCTGCCCAAAGTCTCCATTGCCTCTGGTAGTTGTTAACAGTGTGAATGACTGATGGAGAATTCTGGCCACTTCAGCTGTTCACACCATTAACAACTGTGTGAGTCAGTCTGAAAGCAGAGAGTTTGGGCAGCTTCCATCAGTTGATACGTTTCACATGAGATCAGGTCGACCTCTGTTGCAGCGTGCTGCTTCATTCACACAGATTATGGCCACCGCATATAGTGGACACATCTCATTAGCACGAATCTGGTTACAGAATTACCAAAATGTTCTAGTCTTCAGTGCTCATCTTTAGTGAGTCAAAAAAATTAACAAAACAAAAAAAAACAAACATAGATTAACAAATGGGAAAGAAATGACAAGTCAATAAAGAGCCACGTGTGGTAGATGAAATGAGCTAACTGCAATGTATCATGGATAATGTTGCACTGCCTCACTCCTGTGATAATTACCGTACTCACTGAAGCTCCTGTGGCCCGATTGATAGTAAAACAGAGACGGATCAGAATGTTTGGAGCAACCTGCAATTAGCACTCATTTATTGTAGGCTGCCATTGGCGTATTTTTAGAAGCAGAGGGATGTGCATCTAGAATGTAGTATTGAAATAAGAGCTAATCAGTAGAGAGAAAAGCAACTGTTTATTTCAGTTGCAAACCGATTTTAGATAGATTTTTGTTCATATTGCTTACCATAGTTAAAGCCAGAAGTGCGGCCATGTTGCACAATGTAATGGTTATTCTGCAGATGAACTCAAACTCGTAATTTTAACTGCTGAGTTCTCTGCACATTTCTGGAAAGCTTCTTTTGCCCTGTTTGGATTTTGTGTCACTGTTTGATCTGAAATAAAGAAATAAATGAACAATGTCACAGCGGAAATATTCTGGGTTAAGAGCAATATCTAGGTAGGGGGCTGGGGTGCCATGGTGTGCATGGGACATCCATCTCCAAAGTTGTGGGGGTTGGGGGAGGGGTCTCAGCTTAAATGTCAGGAACCTCTGCTATATGTTAACCTGCACCTGCCATCTACCTGCCCCCCAGAAAAAGCCAAATGCTTGCCTTGAAAGAATTGCCAGGGGATAAAAGCAGGGCCAGAGAGAGAGATCATGGACCCTACCCCTTATTCTGCTCCCCCCACCCCTGACTTAACCATGATATTTTCCCCTTTCAAAATTCACCAATCAATTCATCAAACAATCACAGAAAGGTCCTAGTAAAATGATAACATCCATTGTTGGCATCTGGTTACAAATATCGTCCAATATATATGCAGCATGCATCATTAATATTAAGAACAGCAATGATATAATGCAGTGTTAATTTGTATGCACCCTACAGGTGATCCCACCATTACTATTAAACAAACCAGAGAGTAAAAATGTTACTTTAACAGCATCGTGCAATGTTGTTAATTTGACAGGAAAATATCCCATTAGTTATTTATAACACTGTGTAGACAATAAGACTGATTTTGGTACTGCCCCAGCCCTCGTTAACATGTTCTGCACATTGCACCACATGGACACGGTGACAGTAAATTCATATTTAGGGGAAAGATTCAATACTTGCACAAATCTTTTCCATTCTGTAGAAGAATTAGAAGACTTTCTCCTGCCTGGGTGTATGCTATTATTCAACATAATTATTTCACAGAAGGAGTTTATTTGGATTCTATCTTATCAGTAATGTCACAGGATAGAAAGATCAAATGACCCCTGGGCAACAAAGTGGAATGATTGCACAACAAAGTTCTTTACTGTCAGTGAGAAGCATTGGTGACCTCAGGTGTCTCTGTGGAGGGCAAAAACTGAATGGTTCACAATTGTATCTGTGTTTTTATGATCAGCAAGTCTGAAGACTCGGCTTCTATTAGCAACAAAATAAGCAGAACTCCAGCCATAATTCCATCCTCTGTTCTCAAGATAATTATGGATGACAAAGGCCATCTAGCTCAACTCATCTCATCTATCCAGAATGGCATACAAATATACGCATTAGGAAAAGGAGTAAGCTATTCGACCCCTTGAGCCTGCTCCACTATTTGATAACATTACCTACATTATACCAGTGACTACAACTCAAAAGTATTTAATTGGCTATAAAGTAATTTGAGATAGTGTGAAAGGTGCTGTAGGTTTTGACTTTCTTTCATTACACCTGCATGCAGTAGGCAGAATGACAGTAGCAATGGTGAAATTGGAGGTTCAATGCTGATTCTCTAAGCATAATTAATCAAAGAGCAATCAACTGATGCTAAGAAAGACTACAAAGAAATCACTACATTTACAAAACAATTCAAATCTGTAGCTAACAAAACCTTACCATTCTGATTTCTCTGGCACCAACCCACAAAATACCATAAATAGCATCTACCCTTTTTACGCTAATGACACTATTCACAGAATTTTTCAAGCAGACATGTGCCAGCAGCTTATGAAAATTGTAGATTGAATTTTTGATCTGAATTTTTCAGAGAAGAATGATCCATGGTACAAAAAAATCAGTGCAACTTTAACTCAAGAACTGGATTGTTTCCCCTTCCCCAGAAGCTGTCATAAAAATTGCGCTGTACAATGTGAATTTACAGCCTAAAATGGAAAATGTAATTTATAAGTAAGAAATTCCAACATCAAAAAAAGTGTGACAGCAATATCCTGAGAGAAATCATTTCTAGAAGCACTTAAGTCATAGGATTGGGAACCTATAAAGGCACTTTATAGTAAAAGCCCTTTATGCTGGTTCTCTGGGATTTGAATGGATTTTTTTTTTTGCCGAAGTTACAATGGCTGATTGGGAATCCTCCCCAAGAGAAATTTTAGTCCCACATTGTGACCACCTTCTGCTAGATTTTAAACAGGATGGTGCAGGGTGGGTGAACCTAGGATGGAGTAGACTAGAGTAGAGTAGAGTAGTAAAGCCTTTCTTTAAGCAATCTCTTATTGACAAATAGAGATTTCATTTCCAGACTTTGCAAGCGTAATAAAACAGACAATAGTGAGTCAATACCTTGTTTTGCATCACTCCCGGTTTTTAGTTTCTTACATTTATTTTGATGAGGCTCATGATTCTCAAGCCTTTGGTACATCAACACAGCACGTCATCAGAATTGTGTCTAATTTAGGGCAGAATGAAAATTTGGACTGCTATTTATAGGCTAGTTTAAATTCAAAAGTGAATTTTGAGAAGTGTACAGTATTTAATTTTGTGATAATAAACCTTAAAAGTCAACCCACGCCACCCCACCACCCCCTCAACCTCCCCCACTACCCAAACCCACATAAATGGCATTGTTGAAGAAGGGAATTTAAACAATCTTAGAAGGCCTTTGAATTTCTTAAGTATGAAAACTAGTGCCCTCTGTACTCCTGCAGAGCAGTAGAGTCAGATGATTAGCCAAAGAGCTAATTTGTGACCAATTCTGTGATCTCATGTTCCCAGCAGTGCAGCTGCATTTGGAGGGAAAATGAGCTGATCCCTATTCTCCAACTTATGTTGCTTGCTGAGGACAGTGGAGCTTACGTTAATATGGGATAAAGTAAAATTAACTTATTCTAGTAACTCCAAAACATTTGTAAATTTAATTAAACAATATAGGGCAGAATTTTCCGTTTGCCGGTCATGACTCGGCGGCGGGCGGGCGGCCGATTGCCGCTGAAGAAACGGGCCGCGCCGCCATTTTCCGCAGGTGGGCCAATTAAGGCCCGCCCCACAGGTAAGCGACTCCTGTGGAGAACGGGAAAATAGTCGCGGGAACGGGCAACCCCAGGTTGCCGGTTCCAATGGGGAACCAGCAGCCTGTTTAAAGAGTGGCCAGGCAGCCTGCTTGAGGCAGTGCACCTTGGCCACTCGTGGAGGGAGGGAGGGAGCGAGGGAGGTAGGTGCGAGTGCAGAGCAGAGCAGCATGAGCATGAGCAGGAGGAGGGGGGCAGGCTGCAGGAGAGGCCAGCGGGGGGGCCACTGTGCCCCCCGATTTTTCCGATGCATGCCTTGCTGTCCTCCTGCAAGAGGTGGGCATCCGTCGGCACCTTCTGTATCCAGAGGATGGGAGGAGGAGGGCCCCCCATGTCACCAGCCAGGTGTGGGAGGAGGTGGGTGACGCTGTAAGCGCCAATGATGATGTGCAGCGCACTGGCACGCAGTGCAGGAAATGATTCAATAATTTGCTGTGCTCTGGAAGGCTGAGTACCATGTCTGTCTTGGCCATTTGATCCAGAAGGCAGCCTTAGCCTTTGACCCCCCACCCCCCACCATGTCTTGCTGTCGTTACTGCAGAGGGCATCTGTCACACGCTGGGTGGGCAAATGGATACTGACCATGCTTACACCAGCCTTAGTGGTTGAGGAGAAGGGTTCTCACCGCAGCATATATTGGTCTTTGTGACATTTGTGTAGTCTGGGGGCAACCTGCAGGGGAGGCTGCAGGACACATACTCAGAACTCCAACACATGTCATATTGATGGTAATGAGATGGTGCAAGGGGTGCCTCAAGGTGTTTTTGGGCGTGCCATCTGCTGGCATTGGTGCCGCACCTAGTTGCGCCTCCTTGCCATGGGCGCTAAGAGCTGTGTGATATTCAAAGTGATGGATGCCGAATGTGTCCAAGGTGGCTGTTGGGGGAGGGGATTGGGACCAGCTGTACTATCTTCTGGGGACTGATCACCAGTAGTGTGGACAGGAGCCACTGGAGGCCTCAGATGGGCCACTGTGGTTGGGGTGTGGCGTGCGCGTGCAGACTACATGAGCGATCAGCCCCAATAAATCCTCTTTGTTTTGCAGGCAAAAACTCACCACAATGCCCGGGAGCGCCAGAGGACTGGAGGTGGGCGCGCCCTCCTGCAGCGCCTCATGCCTTTTGAAGAGCAGGGCATGGAGCTGGGCAGGAGTCAGGAGGCCAGGGCGGCCGGGGGCGGCGAGGCTGGGGTCCGGCCGGCAGGTATTTGAGGTCCACAGTCTCATCCACTCTGTCTGCCCATCATCCAAACCACTGATGGTTGCTGCAATCGTTAATGCTGAAACACTGCTCATTCACAGACTGAGACACTCAGACGTCTGGGTCATACAGGAGGGACCCTCGTCCCCTTAAGGAATCGCGTCTCCACCACCTTCCAAAGTCACCTTATCCCATTTGTGACCACTATCACCATGGTCTAACATGCCATTGGATCTCTGCTGCACAGCCAAAGACTTATTCCATTTTCGGGGGTTTGGGACCTACAGCACCCTTTCAGCCAGTGTGCCCCACATTACTTTGTCCAAAAGGTCCTCAGCACCTCAGCTGTGAACATCATGGCACTCAACTTAGATGAATGCCACCCCGTTACTCATCCCTGCGCCAAGGGGGAATGTTGCCTTCTGCCCACCTGGTCTATGTCCCTCCTTACAGAATGAAGGCCAATAATGTGACCTCAATCTCCTGTGATCAACGGCAAATGTCGCAACCGTTTGCGATGTATCCTCAGCCCCGCAACTATCCAGGCCACAATGCATCCAGGTCAGGTACCTCTGGACTCTCCCCACTCCTATGGTTCATAACATACCATGTGGCATTCCTGAGGCCATCTGACTAGCCTGTCTGCATGTGCGTTTAATGTTTGGGGCTCGTCTTGACTCTTTATCAACTCACCAATGTTCTTCTCCTTAGGGTCTTGAAAGGTGAGCGACTTATGAGGCTGGGGGTAAAGGGATGAAAGGTTGAAGTGAATGAACGCTAACTGATGCACTGTCCTAGTTGTTAATTTCAGCATCACCACCAGAGCGACCCGCACGTCCTCAACGCAGCTTCCCGCCTCTACACCTGAGGGCCAACATGTGCAACTTGCGGCACATCATTTCAGCCAGCCAGGCACCAGCACAGACACACACACCTCGGTGGGGACTTTACCGTCGGCTAGTGTCCCGAGTCACAGTGGAGAGAGCACATCACGATCGCTGGAGGAGATGGTAGGGGCAGAGAGTGCCGATGGCTCCAGCAGCCGGAGGGCTGCAGGGTACGAGGCACATGCTGAGTCCAACACTGATGACGTACCTCTGGAGTTGTCCCCAATGCAGCAGCTGCAGGAAAGGCGGCAGGAAGTGTGTTTGCATCTGGCAGGGTTGCATGAGGGAATGGTTCAGTTGCTCTCTGCGACAGAGGAGTCTAGGCAGAGCGCACGTGAAGAATTCGCCCTCAGGGCAGTGCATCAGGATTCCTTTAATGAGAGATTGGTGACTCTCATAGAGAGGGGCTTCCACCAAATGGATCAAAATATGATTGGGATACGCTCTGACCTGCAAGCCCTCACAGCGGTTCTTGCCACAGGTGGCGTTTTCCATTGTGGGAGATGTTGTGGACGCCAAGCACTGGCACTCGGTGCCCATGCATCTGCGGTGAGCAGGGAGCTAGATTTGGACCTAACGTCGGCGCAGCAACTGCCTGTCGTTGCTGTGAGCTCCTCTCATGGTGCTCCGGATGAGGGCAGCAGCTCCTCCGCCCCTCTGCCAGTCAATGTTTCTTCCATTGAGGCTGTGACAACTGGGGAGGTGCCAGTTCTGGAACTGGCCACTCCCTCCCAGGCAGGGCCATCATAGGCTCCACAGGCCAGAGGACGCCCGCCAAGGTCATCGAGGCCAATAGGACAGCAGAGTCAGCAGGCTGTCTCACAAGCCACTCCGAGCGATGGGGCAGCACCTAGACGTAGCACCCGAAAACGTAAGCATAAGGCACCTTAGGCACTCCCCGGGTATGTCACTGGTGATTTTGTGTTGGCCTTAGAATAGGGACCCATATTTTTGTGATCACTAACAAGTGGTGTGTGTTTTTGTTATGGACAAAATAAAGTCCACCTTTGTAACCATGGCTGAGGGTCTTTTGTTTGTGGTGCATTTTTCTTTTTCAAATATTTATCATGAGTGTTTGAGTGGACATTGATGTTTCTGTACTAAGCCCTTATTTGCAGCTGAACAGGTGGAAGATGTGGCACCTAAGTGCCATGTGTGGAAGTGCCAGGCAATGCTATTCCTGCTGATCCATGTGTGTGGAGCTAGCTGAAGGTTCTTTGGATTAAATTGTCGCGGGTGTCCCTGCCTCCTTGGTGTAATTGCGGGTCATCGTTCTGCCCCTCATCATCGCCCTGTGCTTCCTCATCCTCTGAGGCACTGCTGGATTCATCATGTGCAGCCTCATCCAGGGCGTCAAGGTCTTCATCATCAACTGCATCCCCCCTTTCCAGCGCAAGATTGTACAGGGCGCAGCAGACTACCACTATCACAGAGACGCGATCTGGGGGGTACTGGAGTGCGCCCCCTGTGCAGTCCAGGCAACGGAAGCGCATCTTGAGAAGACCGATGGCTCTCTCCACCACAGCCCTTGTGGTGCCCTGGCTCCGATTGTACCGATGCTCAGCTTCTATTCTTGGACGGCATAGTGGTGTCATGAGCCACTTTCACAGGGGATAGCCCTTGTCACCCACCAGCCAACCATCCAGCCAAGCCGGAGCACTGAAGAGCCCCGGCACCTGGGAGTGTCTGAGGATGTAGGCATCATGGGAGCTGCCTGGGTACCTTGCACAGACTTGTAAAATCTGCATCCTGTGATCACACACTATCTGCACATTCATGGAGTGGAAGCCCTTCCTGTTGACGAAGGCACTGAGTTCACCTGCTGGCGCCTTGATGGCCACATGTGTGCAGTCTATTGCACCCTGGATGCGGGGGAAGCCAGCAATGGCCGCAAAGCCTCTGGCTCGCTGTGCCTGACTTGCCTGGTCGCAGCGGAAGTGGATGAAGGTGGGTACCCGTCTGAACAGAGCATCTGTAACCTGCTTGACACAAGTGTGGACAGCTGATTGGGAGACACCGCAAAGATCATCCACCGAGCCCTGGAAGGAGCCAGGGGCATAGAAGTGGAGGGCAACTGTGAGCTTCAGAGTCGCTGGCATGGGGTGTCCATCCACACAGTTAGGGGAGATCGCAGGGCCAATCATCTGACAGATATAGTTGACTGTCTCCCTTGAGAGTCAGAGCCTCCTTCAGCACTGCACCTCAGTCATATTGAGGTAGCTGCTTCGCCGCCTGTATACCCTGGCAGCAGGATAATGGTGTCGTCTGCGGACCCTTGCACCTTGGACAACCTCTTGACCCTGTGCCCCTTGTGCCTGCACCTGGCCTCCCAAAGGTGGCTCCCCTGGAGGCTGATTGTCCAGTCCTGGCCTCCTCCTTATTCTATCCCTCCCTTCCTCCTCAGGGGAGCTACCTCCAGTGGAGAGGTATCCCCAGGCTAAATGGAGGCCTCCAGAAAGCTGCAGGCCCGAGAAAGATTACTGTCTGCAGACTGGTTTCAAAGTACACAAGAAGCCCTTGGAAATCGATGAGAGCTACTAACAATCACACAGGCAACTTTTAAACGCTTTCATCAATTATAACTTTGTCAAAAACATGAACAACCCCTCTGAGTCCACATATCCCGACATTGCAAAAGTTTTCTTGAATAATCTCCTACCCGCCTTCCCGTTGGGCCCGTGCACCGACCCGAAGTTTGCACGGGCCCCTCAAAATCGTACACAATTGGCAAGTTAAGGGGCTTAACGAGCCCTTCAGTTAATGGTGGGCGAACTGAGTGCACCCGCCCACCGAAACATCACGATGGTGCGCGCTGACATCAGCACGCTTGTGTGCGTCATTTTACGCGCTGACGTGCTGGTGACGCCATCCACACGTCAGCCGGAAAATTCTGGCCATAGAATATAAATTTTAAATGGTGTTGAGTAACTTGCAACTATGTTGCAACTATACCTTAGCTGAGCTGTGGGAAGAATCAATTTTATTTCTAGGATGTTTTCTACGAGGATATAGGTTTTTGCCCACATCTCTTATTCACATTCATGTAAGCACCTAGAAAGACAAAAAAAAAGCCCAAGATATTTACTGAAATATCAAAGCAGTGCAACACAAAGATTAATTTGGTAAGGGGTTTGAATTTATTTTATGGTATCTGGTGTGTGCAACTGCTTTAGTTACTTCTAAAAGCTTTATGGGAAACCTTTTAAACTAATATGGGAGAGTAATAATGAGGTGAGCTGGCTGAAAGAGGGTGACGGTTCTTGGGTAAAGACAGTTTCAGTAATAACAATATTAGAGGGATAATACCTGCTTAGAAAGCACTGGGCTTGCATGTTGATGATGAACATACTTTCTGAACTCTGCTTAAATAATAAATAATGTTCAGCTTAGACCCAGGCTTTGCTTTCATTTGATAAATGTGATAAAAACTTGTATTCTTTTCCTTATTTACAGTCAATAGTGGAATGTCCTCAGGGTCTTTTTATTCTGCTTTGCTATTCCAGCATTTGAAAGATCTGCCCGCTATGAATTCAAACTTGTTAGGTCCAATATAAAAAAAGGCTTACAGTGAGTTTGGATGAAAATGAAGTAAGTACAGTACTCTATTATTGAAAATATCTCTCTGACAGGCCCCAAGGAAAAATGTAATAGCAGCTGTTTTACTAAGAGTTTGCAGCTCAGGAGGATTAGACAGCTCAGCAACTTGTATCCAATAAACAACTGAGCCAAACAGCTGAGGAAGGGATGTGGGTGATATCTAACTCAATGCTGCCTTCAGTTCCCCTAGCTTTGGGGGGACATGGTCAGTCATCCCACTCCTGGTTTCCTTCATTGGAAATGCATGTGTACAGACGTTGGCCTGCTGAAGATATGATATTACGGCTGGCCACTCAGCTCCTGACCTCATTACCGCCTTGGTCCAAACATGGGCAAAAGAGCTGAATGCCAAAGGTAAGGTGAGGGTGACTGCCCTTGACATCAAGGCAGCATTTGACCGAGTGTGCCACCAAAGAGCCGTAGCAAGACTGGTGTCAATGGGAATAAGGGGGAAAACTCTCCACTGGTTGGAGTCATACCTTGCACAAAGGAAGATGGTTGTGGTGGTTGGAGGCCAATCAACTCAGCTCCAGGACATTGCTGCACTTGTTCCTCAGGGTAGTGTCCTAGGCCCAACAATCTTCAGCTGCTTCACCAATGACCTTCCCTCCAACATAAGGTCAGAAATGGGGTTTTTCACTGATTATAATTAGATCAATAGCATTCACAACTGCTGAGATACTGAAGCAGTCCATGTCTGTATGCAGAAAGACCTGGACAACATTCAGGCTTGGGTTGATAAGCGGCAGTTAACCTTCACACCATACAATTTGCAGGCAATGACCATCTCCAACAAGAAACAATCTCATCATCGCGCCTTGATATTTATCAGCATTACCATCACTGAACCCCTAACATCAACAACCTGGGGGTTACTATTGACCAGAGACTTAACTGAACTAGCCATATAAACAATGTGGCTATAAGAGCAGGTCAGAGGCTAGGAATTCTGCAGTGAGTAACTCAACTCCTAACTCCCCAAAGCCTGTCCACAAGGCACAAGTCAAGAGTGTGATGGAATACTCTCAACTTGCCTGGATGAGTGCACCTCCAACAAGTCATGAAGCTCAACACCATATAGGACAAAACAGTCTGATTGATTGGCACCCCATCCACTTCCTTAAGCATTCATTCCCTCCACCGATGATGCACGGTGATAGAATATGTACCCTATACAAGATATATTGCAGAAACTCACCAAGGTTCCTTCGATATTACCTTCCAAACTGCCGACCTCTACCTACCACCTAAAAAGCTCCACAAATCAAATACCATTCTGACTTGGAATTATATCGCTGTTCATTCACTGTCACTGGGTCAAAATCATGGAACTCCCTCCCTAACAGCACTGTGGGTGGACCTACACCACATAGACTGTAATGGTTCAAGATGGCAACTCACCATCACCTTCTCAAGGACAATTAGGGATGGACAATAAATGCTGGCCTTGCCAGCGATGCTCACATCCCATGAACAAATTAATTTTTAAAACAGTACAAATATAGATGAATCTGATTCTTCATTTAATTTTAGGATTTTCTGACCTGATGCGTACATATAACAACTGACGTTACTTTCAATGAATGAAATCATATGAACGCAGGAATTCCTCAACAGAAAAGACTAAGACTGGAATTTTCCACTCCTGTTGGCAGAGTGAGCAGACAATGTGGCGAGAAAGCCAAAAATCGGTCTTATGCCATCGTGAAACCAGTTCATGATCGTCCGCTCTACCCGTCAACTGCAGGCCACATTTCCTGCCATCCAACGTTGAGAACTTAATTTTAATGCGTTTGCATTTCATCATTGTGCCTGCACACCTGAATCACCCCCACTGTTAAATTTACCCCCCACATCAGCATGACTTCAGAACGGTGTGATTTACGACTGCCTTCACAAGGTGTGCACCTGGCGAGCTGAGCTTCGAGGGGAACTCGGAGGTTAGTGCATACAATCTTGTGCAGCACTCGCGAGGATTGCTCATTGGACACCAAGGAACAGGCGCTGCATATTCAAGAGGGGGCACAAGCAAGTTGCTTTTTCCTGGCTGGCTTTCAGTGCGGTGCCGGGGCAAGTGCTCAAGTGCTGGTGGGGCTGAGGGTGGGGGGCAAGGCAGCGCAGACTGATGGAGGTACACAAGCACATGCCATTGGGGGGGCAGTGGGGTGGTGGGGGGGGGGGGGGGGGGGGAAGCAATTACGCACTTGGAAAAGATTGTCAAAAGTGAGCATTCTTCCGTAGCTGAGACTGTCCAGCAGCAACTCCATTGACATGCTGGGAGCCGGGCCTCTGAAGCATTTCTGCCCACTCAAGCAACGCAAAATCATGCATGTGCCACCAACTGCTCTAGAACTTTTCACTCCTTGGGTGCAGACTGCAAATTAATGGCCGTTTTAGGGGGCAGCAGAACAATTGGCCAGCTGGGCAGGTTGTAGAATCCCCTTGCGAAAGGTGGCCATGGAGCAGTCACTGGTGGAGGCACTCACAGCCCCTTGCAATGCCTTTATTCAGGTTTGGACCATTATCCATTATGGTTCAAGCCAATGGCGCAGCCTTGCATTGCAGGTTAGGAGAATGCCTGCGCCTGATTTGAGAGCACAGCATGCAGTCCAGTGGCCGAAGCTGCCGCCAATTGGTCAAGTGGAGTGGGGCAGAGGTGGGTGGGGTTTCGGACAGCCATTAAGTGTGCTAACAGTGGCCGTCCAAGTGGTGGCCAGCACTCTTCGGCATGCGTGAAGGGGTCTTGAGGTGCAGCTGGAGCCGGAGAGTTAACCAAGAGAGGTCCTTCGGACACATATGTTAACCTATATGTCTCTCTCTTTGATCCTGCAGGAGGAGAACATGAGGATCATGGAGCCTGGTGACCTAGCAGTAACCCTCATGGCTTACAGGGAGCAAAGAAGGAAAAGAGTGAAATGGAGGCACCTGGCTTGCTGACTCCCAGAAGGCCTTTGATAAGGTGCCGCAAAAAAGATTAATACACAAGATAAGATCACACGGAGTTAGGGGTAATATATTAGCTTGGATAGAGGATTGGCTAACCAACAGAAAGCAGAGAGTCGGGATAAATGGGTCTTTTTATGGGTGGCAAGCTATAACTAGTGGTGTGTCATAGGTTTCGGTTCTTGGGCCCCAACTATTTACAATCTATATTAATGACTTGGATTCAGGGATAGAAGGTACTATAGCTAAATTTGCAGATGACACCAAAATAGGTGGGAAAGTAAGTTGCAATGAAGAAATAAGAAATTTACAAATGGATTTGGACAAGTTAGGTGAATGGGCCAAAATTTGGCAGATGGAGTTTAACGTGGATAAGTGTGAGGTTATCCATTTTGGTCAGAAGAATAAAAAAGCGACTTATTATTTAAATGGAGAGAAACTTCAGAATGCTTTAGTGCAGAGGGATCTGGATGTCCTCGTGCATGAATCGCTGAAAGCTAGTATGCAGGTACAGCAGGTAATAAGGAAGGCAAATGGAATTTTGGCATTTATTGCTAAAGGAATAGAGTATAAAAATAGGGAAGTGTTGTTGCAACTGTACAAGGCATTGGTGAGACCGCACCTGGAGTACTGTGCACAGTTTTGGTCCCTTTACTTGAGGAAGGATATAGTTGCACTGGAGATGGTTCAGGGGAAGTTCACTAGATTAATTCCAGAGATGCGGGGCTTGTCTTATGAGGAGAGACTGAGCAGTTTAGGCCTATACTCACTAGAGTTTAGAAGGATGAGAGGAAATCTAATTGAGGTATATAAGATGCTAAAGGGGATAGACAAAGTAGACATGGAGTGGATGTTTCCCCTTCTGGGACATTCTAGAATGAGAGGCCATAGTTTTAGGCTAAGGGGTGGTAGATTTAAATCAGAGATGAGGAGGAATTACTTTTCTCAAAGGGTCGTGAATCTGTGGAATTCACTAGCTCAGAGTGCAGTGGATGCCGGGACACTGAATAAATTTAAGGAGGAGATAGACAGATTTTTAATTAGTAATAGGTTGAAAGGTTATGGGGTGAGGGTGGGAAATTGGAGTTGAGGCCGAAATGAGATCAGCCGTGATCGTAATGAATGGCGGGGCAGGCTCGAGGGGCTGAATTACCTACTCCTGTTCCTAGTTCTTAAAAGGAGGAGCACCACCCTCAAGATGAAGGTGCAGCAGGGCCCTCTGCACACGCAGCTGCGGATCCACAGGGAGCCATCGCTCATAGACACCTCGCTAGACCCAGGGTTTATAAATGTCGCTTGTCATTCCTGCAGATGAGTTAAAACCAGCGTTGCCGAAGACTGCACGTGTCTAGGGAACTGGTCGGTATCATATGCCACCTGCTGCAGGATTTGGCGCCACAGGGACATGAAGGGCATCACTGTCAATGGCCGTGAAAGTGACTGTGGTGCTCAATTTTTATGCCAGTGACTCCTTCCAGGGTTCCACAGGTGACCTCTGTGGGTCTGTGAGACCTCACAAGCCTCCATCTACAAGCGCATCCAGGAGGTCTCAGGTGCCACCTGATGTTGTGCATTTCGACTGGAATCTGGCAAGCCAAGAAGCAAGAGCGCTGGGATTTGTGCAGATCTCAGGTTTTCCACAGGTGAAGGGTGCCATTGACTGCACTCACGTGGCACTTAGATCTCTGTGGCAACAAGCAGTTCAGTGTGTGAACCGCAAAGGCTTCCACTCGCTGAATGTTCAGCTGGTCTGTGACCACCAAAAATGCATCCTGCAGGTCTGTGTATGATTCCCAGGGCATATCCGTGACTCCTACATCCTTAGCAGGTCTCAAATCCCTGACATCTTCCAGGATCCACAGAGGCTGCAGGGTTGGCTTCTCGGGGACAAGGGTACCCACAGAGGACTTGGCTGATGAGGTGGCTTCAGACCGCAACAGAGAGCTGGTATAACAAGGCTCATGCGGCAGCCCTGACTTCGATGGAGCAAACGATTAACGTATTGAAAATGACGTTCCGGTGACTTGACAGGTCTGGTGGAGCACTGCAATGCAGTCCCGAGAGGGTGTTGCATATCATCGTAGCTTGCTGCGTGCTACTCAACCTGGTGCTGCAATGGTGGGTGGGAGGACCTGGCTGAGGAGGAGATGGAACAGGATTAGGAGGTCATTGAACGGGATAAGGGTGATGAGGTCCTCAAAGGTGAGGGTGCTGGCAATGAGACCATCGCACTAGCCAGATAAGAGTGGTGCACTCGTGAGACCCTAATAGCCGCAAGATTTATGGAGGATGATGACGAGATGCAGTGAGAATTCTCACCTTGCATCTGTGAACCTTTGACTCCTGTGTGGAGGATGGCAGCGCACATACCCTCAGTGCTCAGGTTCATGTCATGGAGACACAGCGGAGGCCCTAATGGTCACTATATTCCAGGAGTATGATGATGACATGCAGTGAGGACACTCCATAGATCGTCACGTTGCCTCTGTGAATGTCTGACTCCTGTGTGGCTGATGGCAGCGCGCTTGCGCTCTGTGATCAGGGTCATATCATGGATCATGGAGATGCAGCCGTGAAACTTTAAAAGCAACTGATCCTTTGGCAGCCTTCATAATCTGTACCCTTCAGGACCACACCGTCACTGGACACGGATGCTGAAGAGATGGGGGCCAGCCCCACCTCAAAGATGCTGAGAGTGCACAGAGAGAATGATGGAACTCTGTGATGCCTGCCCATTATGACACAGCAGTTGTTAAAGGCTGAGTTATTTAAAATCCTAGAGAGAAATTTTAAACAACTATCAAAACCTATATTTTCAATTGATATACATGAGCCTGCAGCTCTAAATTCAGGAATAAGACCACCAGTTTTCGAGAGGTTTTTAAACCAAACTAAATGAGACATTTATTAATTTGCAACAAATTAAACACATACACATAGCTACAAATTACTACTATCATAATTTTAACAAATTCCCAAATTAATCTCCACTAAGGCAACAATAACCAATAGACTTGAACAGACACAGGCAAAGCAGTTTCATCCTACAAATTCAAAGTGAAGTTCAAGAGTTCCTTTACAGGCAGTTGTAGGCTTGCAGCTGCTTAGATATTACTTGCCTCTGACCTGCACACATAACCTCATTTCTGTTATATCCAGCCTTTCTCTTTGAATGTAAATTTTCATTGTATCATCAGGCCCTTTGAACCCCTTTCAGAGTACCAATTTTATTAGTAATATAAACATTGCTTGGTGTCTCCTAGTTAGGTGCAAGATTTCACTCCCACTTTTGAACTCTCTATTCAACAAAATGCAAATGTACCTCTACCTTACTGTTTACATCTCAACTACTATACATCAAAGCACCCAGAGTAGCTGGCTTTAATCCAATTAACACACACACAGGCTAAACCTCTATTTTAAATAAAATTTCCAATAACATTATATACATTAATATCTCTTCATGACACTGCCCACGACATTCTGGCAGCAATGACAAGCACCATCGAGGTACAGGCATCAGTAATGTGTCCATTGAGAGTGAAGCCAGACCATCACTTTGCTCTGAAGGTTACACACTGCACACGGAAGAGACCCTGGACTGAGACACCTGCCTTTATCTTGTGCAGGAACCAAGGTTTCACAATGAATGACACGAACACTGCTCTTCATAATAATGCCCTAGGCAAGGAGGCATTCTTGGGAGTTTATTTACAATAGTGAACATTATGGACAAGTGATTCACACCCATGCTTAGGCTGTGCAATTACATCTTCTTAACCCCTCTACGGAGGTGTCCTCCCACTTTCTATCGGGGACCTGGGTTGGAGGGTGTTGCACGCAGCAGTCCCCTACAATCGTAGAATGTATAGGTTCACGGACTCCCGGGACACCTCTCCTTTTTGTGGTCTTGTGGAGTCCGTGGACCACGTATATATAGGGTGTGATAGGCTGCACTCCCTTTTCAGTTATTTAAAAACCCTTTTATTAATGTTTTGTTTGCACTTCAGCCCCACGCTCCTGATTTACGGATACCCGGTGCGGAGGGGGGTTGGGAAGGAGGAGGACCTCCTCGTGAACCTGCTCCTGGGCTTGGTCAAGTTGGCCATTAACAGGTCCAGGCAGCGGGCGATTGAGGGGGGTGCCCCGCCCAATTGTTTGTCCCTCTTCCGCGGCAACGTTCGCGGACGGGTGTCCCTGGAGAGGGAGCACGCAGTGTCTGCCGGCACTCTCGAGGCCTTCCGTGCCCGGTGGGCACCGCAGGGACTGGGGTGTTTTATTGACCCCTTTAATCACATTTTGGTTTGATGTTTTTAAGTTTCCTTTAAACTTTTTCCTTGACTTTACAGCTGACCTGACTTAAGGGCTGTGCTTGATTTATCCCTTATTTGTTAATTTAGCTTATTGTTTTAACTCAAAAGAGTTACATCTTCTTAACCCCTCTACGGAGGTGTCCTCCCACTTTCTATCGGGGACCTGGGTTGAAGGGTGTTGCACGCAGCAGTCCCCTACAATCGTAGAATGTATAGGTTCAATGAAGCCCAGGACACCTGCCCTTTTTGTGGTCTTGTGGAGTCCGTGGACCACGCTTATATACGGTGTGGTAGGCTGCACTCCCTTTTCAGTTATTTAAAAAACCTTTTATTAATGTTTTGTTTGCACTTCAGTCCCACGCTCCTGATCTACGGACACCCGGTGCAGAGGGGGGTTGCGAAGGAGGAGGACCTCCTCGTGAACCTGCTCCTGGGCCTGGCCAAGTTGGCCATTAACAGGTCCAGGCAGCGGGCGATCGAGGGGGGTTGTCCCGCCCGATTGTTTGTCCCTCTTCCGCGGCAACGTTTGCGGACGGGTGTCCCTGGAGAGGGAGCACGCAGTGTCTGCCGGCACTCTCGAGGCCTTCCGTGCCCGGTGGGCACCGCAGGGACTGGGGTGTTTTATTGACCCCTTTAATCACATTTTGGTTTGATGTTTTTAAGTTTCCTTTAAACTTTTTCCTTGACTTTACAGCTGACCTGACTTAAGGGCTGTGCTTGATTTATCCCTTATTTGTTAATTTAGCTTATTGTTTTAACTCAAAAGAGTTACATCTTCTTAACCCCTCTACGGAGGTGTCCTCCCACTTTCTATCGGGGACCTGGGTTGAAGGGTGTTGCACGCAGCAGTCCCCTACAATCGTAGAATGTATAGGTTCAATGAAGCCCAGGACACCTGCCCTTTTTGTGGTCTTGTGGAGTCCGTGGACCACGCTTATATACGGTGTGGTAGGCTGCACTCCCTTTTCAGTTATTTAAAAAACCTTTTATTAATGTTTTGTTTGCACTTCAGTCCCACGCTCCTGATCTACGGACACCCGGTGCAGAGGGGGGTTGCGAAGGAGGAGGACCTCCTCGTGAACCTGCTCCTGGGCCTGGCCAAGTTGGCCATTAACAGGTCCAGGCAGCGGGCGATCGAGGGGGGTTGTCCCGCCCGATTGTTTGTCCCTCTTCCGCGGCTGGGTGTCCCTGGAGAGGGAGCACATGGTTTCTGCCAGCACTCTCGAGGCCTTCCATGCTCGGTGGGCACCGCAGGGACTGGGGTGTTTTATTGACCCCTTTAATCACATTTTGGTTTAATGTTTGTAAGTTTCATTTAAACTTTGTCCTTGGTTTTACAGCTGACCTGACTTAGGGGCTGTGTTTATTTTATCCCTCATTTTGTTCATTTCGTTTAATTGGTTGACTCCTAAAAAAAAGAGTTACATCTTCTTAACCCCTCTACGGAGCTGTCCTCCCACTTTCTATCGGGGACCTGGGTTGGAGGGTGTTGCACGCAGCAGTCCCCTACAATCGAAGAATGTATAGGTTCACGGACTCCCGGGACACCTGCCCTTTTTGTGGTCATTTGGAGTCCATGGACCACGCTTATATAGGGTGTGATAGGCTGCACTCCCTTTTCAGTTATTTAAAACACCTGTTATTAATGTTTTGTTTGCACTTCAGCCCCTCGCTCCTGATCTACGGACACCCGGTGCGGATGGGGGGGTCGAGAAGGAATAGGACCTCCTCATGAACCTGCTCCTGAGCTTGGCCAAGTTGGCCATTAACAGGTCCAAGCAGAGGCCGATCGAGGGGGGAGTCCCGCCCGATTGTTTGTCCCTCTTCCGCGGCTACGTTTGCGGCTGGGTGTCCCTGGAGAGGGAACACGCGGTGTCTGCCGGTACTTCCGAGGCCTTCCGTGCTCGGTGGGCACCGCAGCGACTGGGGTGTTTTATTGACCCCTTTAATCACATTTTGGTTTAATGTTTGTAAGTTTCATTTAAACTTTGTCCTTGGTTTTACAGCTGACCTGACTTAGGGGCTGTGCTTGTTTTATCCCTTATTTTGTTAATTTAGTTTAATTGTTTTAACTCCAAAAGAGTTACATCTTCTTAACCTTCCTCACCCTGCCTCTACATCTTGGTGCTCCCCCGACATCCCCAGAGCAGGTGGAGGCAGCCTACTGACTGCTACGCCCTGTCTGTAATTATCTTGGTGGGTGTCCTCAGGTGGGCCTGCTTTTGGGGTCCTGCTGTGGGCCAGGTGTACCCTCCTTGACTTGTGGACTTGCAGATGATGGGGTCACAGGAAGAGGGGATTTGGATCATCCAGACATTCCTGGAGACACCTGGAAGGATGGCCCTGGGTTGTCGAGATCCTGGTCCTATCCCTATGTGTGCCCAACGACCCCTGGTTGCCTCCTTGAGATGAATGGGAAGCTGGAGTGAGATCGAGCTGCCCGCACACCTCTCACATTGACACTGTTGGAGGCTAACTATTGTGTCAGCGATGGAGTTCAGCCTGCGCAGCAGTGCAGGAGCAACGCCCTGGACCAAGGTCTCCATGGCAGTCGTCATCCCGCCAGTGTTGACCTCAGTGCATCGGCATGACGGCGCTATCACCTCGGACTTAAGGCGATGGACATCCCTTCCTGATGTTCCTGTAATTGTACTTGCAGCTCCACCAATTGATTGAGCACCGAGTCCAGAGGCTCATCATCTGACTTGGACTCAGCAGGTTCTTTGCCTCCAGCAGTCATCTGAATGCCAGCGACCTCAGATGTCCCTGCCTCCACCTGCTGCGGAACAGTTTGTATGTTGTGCTCGCCAGATTGTGATCCTGAGGCTGCTCTATACCTAGGTCCCGCCAAGGTGTGAGTCGCTGCACTGGTGGAGGATGTGGGTGAGCACGAGACAGGTCTTCAATGGTGCTGCCCTCAGGTCCTCATCTGAGCTGCTCTCAGCGCTGGAGTCGGCATCAAGGTTGCCTGAGGGCAATGTGGCAGATGTGTCTAGGAGAGAAAGTGGAGATTATTAGTGATTGGCAACCGTGTTATACACAGAACAGTGGACTCAGAGTTGCTTTGACAGGAGTTGATCTGGTGCAGGATCCTCACGGGGTCGCTTGCCGCTGACCTCACTGTCACCACAGGAACGGTCCACGTCCTCTCCCATCAGGTCCAATGCAAGACTCTCAAATGGAGTGAGGACCTTGGTGTCCGGCACTCCACCTCTGGTCTGGGTCCTCTCCCAGTGATTGTGCGCGATCCTGTCCTGCATAAGAGAGATAGAGAGAGTGTGGGCAAGGTGCATGCCGGGCCAAATGAGAAGGATTCCAGGTGGGCATGTGTGCTAAGTGGAACCATGGACAGGATGAGGAGGCGATCTCCAGGGAAGATGAGACAAGATGTAGATGTGAGGGTGTGTGTGAGAGAGTGAGTGGTGATGTTCCTTGAGCTGCAGTGAGTGAAATGCCAATGAATGTGTGATGGGCTTGTGAGTGTGTGAGTTTAGAGTGATGAGGTAGTTGACTTATGCTGGGATCATTCATCCTTTTTCTGCACTAGACGGCCAACCTCTTGTTGCAGCATTGGTATTGACCACCTCTGGCACTGCCTCCCAACCTAGAGTGGTGAGACTGATGGGCCTCCTGCGGCCAGAACAGAGCTAGAGGACATTGCCTCTACCGGCCTCCACAGCATCCAGAAGGTGTTCCAGGAATGCTTCACTGAATTGGGAGCTGCACTCTTCTTGGCTTTTGGGGCCATGTCTTCATTGGAGCAGTCCTGGGATGTAAGCATTGAGAACTGTGCATGCGGCTGCAGTTTAAATTTGACACCCAGAGTGAGGAAGCGGCGAGGTAATGGCATGGCAGGCAAATTAAAGGCCGCACACCAGTAAGATGGTGTGTTTCCCATGATCACATAATTTATGAAGCGGGAAGGGGACAATATGGTGCAGAAATCTGCAATTGGGGCCAGTGGGTAAAATGTCGTTTTTCATGCCCGCTACCACACTTACTGCAATTCTGGGACAATTCTGCCCTAAGTCTATCTAACTCACCTTCTACCACTGGGGAGACTAAAGGCTCATCCGTTTGCTGAGCACCTCCGTTCAATAAAGGGCATGCGAGGAGACAGGCGATGGGCAAGTGAGTCGGAGACTGAGTGAGTAGCAATGGGAATTCGGTGCATGGGGGCTAGAGGTGTAGTATACATAGGAATTATTCTAAGTTAATTAAGTGAGTAATTGGGAGAGGTCTGGAGGGTTATGGACTAGGTGCAGGTCAACGGGACTAGCGGAATAATATTTCGGCACAGACTAGAAGGGCCGAATGGCCTGTTTTCTGTGCTGTAGTATTCTATGGTTCTATGGTTTTAACGTAAGTAGTAATGGCAGGAAAGGTGTTATGTTGCAGCTGTGGAATGTGGTCACTTTTGGATGCCAAGGCGATCTATGCTAAATACTTCTGCAGGAAGTGTAAGCAGCTAGAGAAATTCCGGATCGGGATTATTGATCTGGAAGCCGAACTACAGACACTGCGCAACATGAAGGAGGGGGAGAAATACCTGGACACTTTGTTTTAGAAGATGATCATACTTCTTAGAATAGGGTCGTCTGCTTTGGTCAGCAATGAGGGACATGAGGATATGATTATCAGTGAAGTGGGTAATGGGACCAAGCAGACATTAGGGAGGAGCCTCAGACTTTGCAATTATCAAACAGGTTTGAGGGGCTCACAACCTGTATGAGCAAAAGTGAGGTCTACAAGGTGGATGAGCAAGCTGACCATGGCACCACAATACAGGAAGCCAGCAAAGCGGGGAGAGCAAACGGGAATGTAGTGGTAGTAGGGGGAAGCATAATGAGAGGGATTGACGCTGTTCTCTGCAGCAAAGAGCAAGAATCCAAAAGGTTGCCTGCCCAGTGCCAGGGTTCAGGACAGCTGCTCAGGGCTGGAGAGGAACTTGCCCTGAGAGGGGGAGGATCCAGTTGTCATGGTCCATGTAGGTACCAATGACATAGGCAGGAGCAGGAAGGAGATACTGCATAGTCAGTATGAGAGGCTAGATACCAAATTAAGATGCGGTACCTCAAAGGTAATAATCTCTGGATTATTACCTGAGCCAAGTGCAAATTGGCATAGGGCAAATGAGATTAGCGAGATGATTGTGTGGCTCAAAGACTGGTGTGGGAGAAGTGGGTTCTGATTTGTGGGGCAGTGGCACCAGTACTGGGGAAAATGGGGACTGTATCGTTGGGATGGTCTACAGCTGAACCGAGTTGGGACATATGTTCTTGCGAATAGCATAACTGGGGAAGTAGAAAGGCTTTAAACTAAACAAGGGGTTGAGGGATCAAGTTTGAATAGATGTGGGAAATCAAGGGGTAGATTCAAGGCAGGGCACCATAATAGTAATATAGGAAATGAGGGTCATAGAATAGCAGGAAGGGGACAGAGAGATAAAACCTAAGACTACACTATTAGTCAAGACTAAATGTTACGAAGATAACAAAAAGGCAAAACTAAAGGCTCTGTATCTGAATGCACGGAGCATTCATAACAAAGTAAATTAATTGATAGCGCACATTGAAGTAAACAGTTATGATCTGATAGCCTTTACAGAGACGTGGGTGTAAGATGACAAGGGTTGGGTCCTGAATATTCAGGGGTATATGATATTCAAGAAGAATAGGAAGCTAGGTAAAGGTAGAGGGGTAGCACTGCTGATCAAGGATGGCATTGGTGCAATAGTTAGAGATGACATCTGTTCAGGAGATCAGGATGTAGAATTGGGTTGGGTGGAGATGAGGAATAGTAGGGGAAAGAAGTCACTAGTGGGAGTTGTCTACAGATCCCCTAACAGTAACCATCATGTAGGACAAAGTATACAAGAAGAAATATTGGTTGCTTGTGATAAAGGGACAGCAATAATTATGGGTGATTTTAATCTACATATAAAGTGGAAAAATCAGATTGGCAGTAGTAGCCTGGATGAGGATTTCATAGAATTCTTTTGAGATAATTTTTTAGAGCAGCATGTTCTGGAACCAACCAGAGAGCAGGTTATGTTAGATTTGGTTTGGGTAATGTGACAGGATTAGTTAATGATCTCAGAGTAAAGGCACCCCTAAGCAACAGTGACCACAAAATCATTGAATTTTACACCCGGTTTGAAAGGGAGAAGAGTCAGTCAAAGACTAGTATTTTAAACTTAAATAAGGGCAAGTAAGTGGGCATGAAAGCTGAGCTAGCTGAAATGAACTGGGATACTAGGCTAGGGGATAGATCAATAGAGAGGCAGTGTCAGACATTTAAGGCGATATTTCAGAATATTCTGAATAAGTATATGCCTACTATGAAGAAAAATTCTAAGGGGAGGACCCACCATCCATAGTTAACTAAAGAAGTTAAGGAGAGCATCATACTTAAGGAAAAAGCATACAACTGCACAAAGATGAGTGGCAGGTCAGATGATTGGTCAGAATATAAAGAATGGCAGAGAATGACTAAAAGGTTAATCAGGAGAAAGAAATTAGAGTATGAGAGGAAGCTAGCCAGAAATGTAAAAACAGATAGCAAGAGTTTCTACAGGTATTTAAAAAGAAAAGAGTTGGTCCTCTAGAGAGTGACAGTGGGAAGTTAATAGTGGATTATAAGGAAATGGCGGATGAAATGAACAAATATTTTGCTTCTGTCTTCACTATAGAGGATACAAAAAACATTCCAGCAGTAGCTGTAAATCTGGAGGTGGAAGGGAGAGGGGAGCTTGGTGAAATTACAATCACTAGGGAAGCAGTACTGAACAAACTGATGGAGCTGTGGGCTGACAAGTCTCTGGGTCTATATGGACTTCATCCTAGGGTCTTAAAAGAGGTGGGTTTTGAGGTAGTAGATGCATTGGTGTTAATTTGCCAAAATTTGCTAGATTTGGAAAGGCTCCATCAGATCACGAAGTAGCAAATATAACCCCTCTATTCAAGAAGGGAGGGAGGCAGAAAACAGGAAACTGAAGGCCTGTTAGTGTGACATCTGTCATGGGGAAGGTGTTAGAATAGATCATTAAGGAGATTATAGCTGGGCACATAGAAAAACTCAAGGTAATTGGAGAGTCAGCATGGTTTTATGAAAGGGAAATCGTGTTAAACCAATTTATTAGAGTTCTTTGAAGGAGTAACATGCGCTATGGATAAAGGGGAGCCTGTAGATGTACTGTGCTTGGATTTCCAGAAGGCATCTGATAAGGTGCCACATCAAAGGTTATTACAGAAAATAAAAGCTCATGGTGTACGGGGTAACACATTAACATGGATAGAAGATTGGCTGGCTTGCAGAAAACAGGTTTTTTTCACTCATTCACGGGATGTGGGCTTCGCTGGCTGGGCCAGCATTTATTGCCCATCCCTAGTTGCCCTTAAGAAGGTGGTGGTGAGCTGCCTTCTTGAACTGCTGCAGTCCATGTGGTGTAGGTGCACCCACATTGCTGTTAGGAAGGGAGTTCCAGGATTTTGATCCAGCAACAGTGAAGGAACGGCAGTATATTTCCAAGTCAGGATGGTGAGTTACTTGGAACGGGTATGCATAAATGGGTCTTGTTCTGATTGACAGGCTGTGGTGAGTGGAGTCCTGCAGGGGTCTGTGCTGGGGCCTCAACTTTTTACATTTTATAATGATGACTTAGATGAGGGGAATGAAGGCACAGTAGATAAATTTGCAGATGACACAAAGATATGTAGAAAGTATGTTGTGAAGAGGACATCAGGAGGTTGCAGACGGATATAGATAGGTTGATTGGGTGGGAAAAAATCTGGCAGATGGAGTATAATGTAGGAAAATGTGAAGTTGTTCACCTTGGCAGGAGGAATAAAAAAGCAGAGTATTACTTAAATGGAGAACGGCTGCAGAATTCCGAGGTGCAGAGTGATCTAGGTGTTTTAGTGCATGAGTCACAAGAAGTTAGTATGCAGCTACAGTAAGTACTTAAGAAGGCCATTGGAATGCTATCCTTTATTACGAGAGGAATTGAACATAAAAGTAAGGATGTTATGCTTCAGTTTTACAGGGCATTGGTGAGACCACATCTTATTTAAGGAAGGATGTAATTGCATTTGAGGCGGTTCAGAGGAGGTTTACTAGATTGATGCCTGGAATGAGTGGGTTGTCTTATGAGAAAAGATTAGACAGACTGGGCTTGTTTCCACTGGAGTTTAGAAGAGTGAGGGGTAACCTGATTGAAGTATATAAGATCTTCAACGATATTGACAAGGTGAACGTGGAAAGGATGTTTCCTCTTGTGGGTGAGTCCAGTACAGTACTAGGGGCACTATTTTAAAATTAGGGGTTGCCCTTTTAGGACAGAAATGAGGAGAATTTTTTTCTCTCAGAGGGTTGTGCGACTTTGGAATGCTCTGCCTCCAAAGGCGGTGGAGACAGGGTCATTGAATATTTTTAAGGCAGAAGTAGATATATTCTTGTTAGGCAAGGGAATCAAAGGTTATCAGAGGTAGATGGGAATGTGGAATTCGAAACACAAACAGATCAGCCACGATTTTATTGAATGGCGGAACAGGTTCAAGGGGCCGAATGGCCTACATCTGCTCCTATTTTGTATGTTCGTACATGGTCATATGTTCAGTCTGCAAGCTTGGCTCTGTGCTTCCCGTTGCCTGTCATTTAAGTCACCTATTCCTCCCAAGCATATCACATCTCAAACTCCTCACATAGTGTATCCCAAGATATTATTGCTTAAATTGCATTTGAATGAATCAACATTATCTGCTACCACCATTTCACCCATAGATTTACCACTTGCTCACCGAATGGCCTTGCTATTAACCACCATCCCTGCTCCCATGACAAGTGGGAGGAGGATTAAACACTTAACTATAGGAAACAGATATCCAGTTTACTGCATAAATGCTTGCTGACATTTTCACGTCGACAGATATGATGATGTCCACATGTCCCACCATGGAAAGGCATGATTTTTAATCATTATATTTAAATCGGACTCCCACAGTGCAGTTAGGAACCAAATTTAAACTCCACTATTCTGCATGGGTTCCCAGAAGTGAGAGGGAGGTGGGAACTGCAGTTTCGGATTCATGCTTCCTTGTGGATCAGAAGTACGAATGCTACCCATGCCCCCTCATGGAAGCCTTATGGGCCTTCCCCAGCGCCAATTGCAGCCTCTCTTTCCCACCATCCTTCCTCTCTCCTCCACATGCCGATTGGGGCCTTTCCCTCCGCCCCTCCTGCTTGCCAGGGACCATCCTCAAGGCTCATCAACTGCGTCCTTCTGCTGTTGGTGTTCCTTCCAGGCTGCCAGACAGTCTCTCCATTTGGCATGGTCCCAAGCAGGAAATGGCTGTTAAGCTTAGCTGCTATGTTCAGCAGGACCTCTGTGTGTCCTCAGCCTTGCTAGATTCTTTGGACATTTTTGGCCTCCTCCACACCCCCTCTGCCTCCTAAAAATGTTTCCTTGGATTAGTTTTGAAATGTACTCCCCTTTATGTGCAGGCCTTGTCCTCTCGATCTACTCTTCAGGATGAGCTGAAACAGCTTGTCATAGTTTACATTATCCAGTCCCTGTAGAATCCTAAAAACAGTAATCATACCACCAGGAATGCTGTTCTCATTTCTCTTTTCCAGTGAAACACACCCAATTTAAGTAATCGCTCCTCAATATTCAATCACTTCATCCTTGCACTCATTCTTCTTGCTTGCTGCAATTTCCTTTTCACTCTGGTGATCAAAACTATATACAGTATTCTGAATGCAGTAGCTCCAATAATTTATAAAGTGGCAGGAATACTTCACTATGTTGGTGCAATATTGACTTTTTAATATATTCTAATGTCTGAGTTGCTTTACTCACTGTTAACGAGTATTGCAATGATAGCTTCAATTTATTCCCAGTAAGAACCCCCAGTTCTCTTTCAATTTCTATGCACGTTATTTTCTTTCCATTTAAGTAATTGTCCCTTCCTGGATCTTCCATACCTGAAGCGTATTCCATTTATCTACATTCATTAGCTTTGTATCATCTGTAAATATGGCCACAGCAAATCTTGGCACCAGATCATTTATAAAAATGTTAAATAAAAGACCAATATGCAATCCCTGTGCTGGCATTCTACCAGGCTAATGTCAAAATCACTGTACCACCTCCCTCTGGGCTCTATTGGTCAAATAGTTTGAACCTCCTCCTCCTCCAGGTACCATGTCCTAAGAGGTGACTGTGGATTTCCATTGGATTGGTCCATGATTATGCTTGGCAAAGCAGTGCAGTGGTTTGCCATTGAATCCTGTAGTATGGCTGACCAAGTTCTATCAAATTCTTTTTATCACACTCTTGGAGGAAAACCAAAAAGTTAGATTGCCAAGATTGCTTCATCAAGCCACATTGGCTATCTTTTATGAATTTATTTCTATTAGATGTCACTTTATCTTACTTTTAATAAGAGTTTCCATATCTTTTCCCACAGTAGCTGTCAAACTCACTGGTTTTTAGTTTCCTAAGTTACTTTTGTTACTTTTGTAGCTTTTATGAAAAATAGGAGTAACATCTGCCTTTATCTAATCCCCAGGCACCTCTCCGGTATTCAGTGATTCTGGAAGAATTCTGCCAGCACTCCTCCAATTTCCACCCTTAGTCCCTTAAGAACCCTTCAATGCATCTTATCCGGCCCCTAAGATTTTTTTACCTTAAGGTTGCACAGCTGTTTGGCAATTATGCTGACAATAATGAGAATAGTGAGACAATATACCTCTGCAACGCTCTCTAATTCCTTTCTGTTGGAGATTTGATCATCCATTTCACTCATAACCAGAGCCAGAATGTTTTCTCTCTTTGTTGAGTCATAAAAAATCTTCCATTAACTCTAGAAAATCCATCTCCATCTTACCAATAGAGACATTGGGTGGAATCATCCCAGATTTGCACTAAATGGGTAGCAGGTGGGAAAAAGGACGTTTTACCCACCAGCTGCAATGGCAGCTTATCATGCCGTATCATCCCCTTCCTGGCACATCCTGCTTCATACATTATGCATTCCCAGGAAACATGCCAGGTCGCTAGCAGGACGGCCTTTGACTTGCCCGCCCCACCGTCATCTCAGGCCTTCAGTAAACCGGACACCATATTTAAAGGACAGCCTTGCACAGAGCTAGCACTCTACAAGGGATAGGAAGCTGCTGGGAACCGATGGCTGCCAAAGGGAGGAAACATGTTGCCCCCAAATTTAGTGACGCCTCCCTCAAGCACCTACTGGGCGCAGTGGAGGACTGCCGCAAAGGTCTCTACCCCTGCTCTGGGCGAAGACCAGCAAACAAGGTCACCCATCCAACATGGGAGGTGGTGGCAGCAGTGGTCAGCGCCAACGCCCTGCAAAAGAGGACAACCACCCAGTGCCAAAAGAGGACGAATGATCTCCTCCATTCCACCAGGGTAAGTCACTCTTCTCGTCACTCTCAACTCACACTCATAAACACATCACACATCCACAGGGATCTCACTCACTGCCAGTTCAAGGGACATCACCATTCACTCTCACACACACCTTCATCTACCCTGCGGGTAGTGTCCTCATCCCATCTGTGCACCACTCACCCCCCTCACATGCCAGGCATCATTCTCATCTTGCCTGGCAGGCATCCTGCTTACACCCACTTTGTCTGTCTTCATGTAGGACAAGCTGGCACACAACAAAAGGAAAAGGTCACAGACTGGTGGAGGAAAGTCTGACATCAAGGTCCTCACAGACTTTGAAAGTAGAGTCATCCAGGTGGCTAGCGCTGATCTGGACCGTTCCTATGCTGCCACTGAGGTCGGCGGTGCTCAACCAAGTGAGAATCAAGTAGTGCAACATCCCTCTGACAACCATGCTGTGAGTCAGTTCCCCTGTTCCGCAGTCCCCTGCCATGTACTAATTATCTCTCCTTGCTTTCACAGGCACATCTGGGAAGCAGCCAAGAAGTTCCATGAGCCAGGTCCTCGACTCAAGCCCTGAGGACATGTCAGAAGAAGAATCTGGTGACACCTTCATTGAAGACCCATCACAGCACCCACCCACACCCTCCACCAGCACAGAGCCATACAACTCAGTAGGATCCAGCTTTAGAGTAGCCTCAGGGTCACAATCTGGTGAGCACATTGCACTGATCCACAGCAGGCGGTGGCAGGGACTTTCCAGGTGTTTGGTACTCGGAGGACTGCTGGAGGCCAGAAATCTGCTGAGTTCATGGCAGATGAGGAGCCTCTGGACTCGGTCATACCTCAGTTTCTGGAGCTGCAAAAGCAAGCTCAGGAACATCAGGTAGGGATGTGCGCTGCACCCAGATTGCAAGGCACGACGAAGGAGTTCATCCGCCTTCACTCTGAGCTGACAGCGCCGGCATGCCAATGCGCCGAGGTCAACGCTGATAGGATGGCAGCTGCCATGAAAACCTTGATCCAAGGTCCTGCACTGCTGCCTAGGCTGAATTCCCGTTGCTGATGCCATAGTTGGCCTCCAACAGTGTCAACGCAAGAGAGTGTGGGGCAGCTCGATCTCATTCCAACTTCCCATTCTCCTCAAGGAGTCAGCCAGGGGCCCTTGAGCACCCATAGGGAGGAGGATCAACAGGTGCACACCCTGGGGCCATCCACTCCGGTGACTCCAGGAGCATCCGGCTCATCCCAATCCCCTCTTCCTGTGACCCCAGCAGTTCCAGCTCCACAGGCCAAAGAGGGTGCCACTGCCACACAGCAGGACTCCAAAAGTAGGCCGGGGCCCTTCAGATCTGGGCCCTCCAGAGGATGTCTGTCAAGGTCATCACAGGCAGGGTGTAGAAGTCAGTAGGCTGCCTCCAACTCCGCTGTGGATATTGGGGAAGCACTAAGACGTAGTTAGGAAGGTTAAGAAAATTTCATTGGCATGCTGGCGCTGTCAGCTCAGAGTGAAGGCGGACGGACCCCTTCGTCGTGCCTTGCAATCTGAGTGCAGCGGACATCCTTACCTGATGTTCCCGAGCTTGTTTTTGCAGCTCCAGAAACTGAGAAAATAGTCTCACCGCGTTGGCACGAGTGTTAATCACTTGTACATAACATTGACTATTGTAAGTAAACTCTCAACAGTGTCACCCTGTCTATCGCTCCTTGTTATGATGAGCAGTGCTCGTGTCAATCTGAAGTGAAAACATTGTTGCTGCACAAGATAAAAGCGCATGTCTCAGTCCAGGGCCTCCTCCCTGTGCATTGTGCAACCTTCCCAGCACACTGATTGTGCGCCTTCACAGTCACTGGACACATCAGCCTTGCCTGCACCTTGATGGAGCTTATCATTGCAGCCAGAAATGTCCTGGGCTGGCAGCAAAGAGTTCCATCATTCTCCCTGTGTGCTTTCAGCACTTTTGAGGTGCGGTTAGCCCCCCAGCTCATCAGCATCTGTGTCCGGTGATAGTGTGGCCCTGAAGGGTTCAGCTCACGAAGGATGCCATAGGATCAGGAGAAGTTACAGTTTCGCCACTGCACTCCATGATATGACCCTGTTCACTTAGCACAAGTGAGCTGCCATCAGCCAGAGAGGAGTCAGACATTCACATAAGTTATATGAGGATCAATGGAGTGGCCCCAGTGCATGTCGTCGTCATCCTCCTGGAATCTAGGGACTATGGGCATTCATTGCATCTCCATGACAGAAGCCTTATCACAGAGCATATGTGCGCTGACATCAGCCGGACAGGGGTCAGATGTTCACAGTTGCAATGTGAGGATCCATGGAGTGTCCTCACTGCATGTCGTCATCATCCTCCATGAGTCTAGCGGTCATGAGGACCTCCCAAGTGCACCTGCCTCGCCTGGACAATGTGATGTCCTCGTTGCCGACATCCTCATCTTCGAGGACCTCCTCACTCTCATCCCCATTGCTGTCCTCCTCATTTGAGGAGATGTGAAGCTTCTCCATCTTCTCCTCAGGCAGCTCCTTCCCCTGTTGTGAAGGTTGCGCCAGGTTGTGAAGGGCGCAGCAGATGATGACGATGCGTGACACCCTCTGCGGACTGTATTGCAGGGCTCCACCAGACTGTATCAGGCACCAGGACCTCATCTTCAACATCCGAATGATTTGCTCCACCAAAGTGCGAGTTGCAGCATGATCCTCGTTGTACCTTCTTTTTGCTGCACTCTGAGGCTGCCGCACAGGCGTCTTCAGCTATATGTCTGCAGGTAGTCCTTGTCCCCAAGGAGCCAACCATGCAGCCTCTGTGGATCCTGGAAGATGACAGGGGTCTGAGATCTACTGAGAATGTAGAGTCGTGGAAAGTGACCATTCCTCCGCAACTGAGACAGTTCAGGCACAGCCACATTGATATGATTGGGGTTGGGATCCTAGCTTATCTGCCCACTCAAGCAACACAGAGGCATCAAAGTGCCAGCAAGTCCTCCAGAGCTCCCCCGCCACCCAACACCACCCCCACCCACCACCACCCCCCACACACACACACACACCCCACCCCCGGCACGGACTGCAAATTCATGAGCTCTTTAGTGGGCTGCAGAGCAGTTGGACTGCACATGTTGTACAATCTCCTCGCCAAACCTGGCCGTGTAGCAGTCACTGCTGGAGGCACTCACAGCCCCTTGCAATCTCAGCATCCTGGTTTGGACCAGTCTTCCCCATGGTTCAAGCTGACAGAGCAGCCTTGTAGCGCACTAATCTCTGGCCATCCAAGTGGTGGCCAGCACTCTCCAGGAAGCATTAAGGACCATTACATTTAACCAGGATATGTTCTTAGTACACACATGCTAACCACGTGTCTCTTTCTTTCATCCTGCAGGAGGACTACATCAGGATCATGGAGCCTGGTGAAGTAGCTGTATTCCTGATGTCCTACAGAGAGCGAAGACGATGGAGGAGAGAGTGACTGAGGCTCCTGTTTGTGCAGCAACCTCAGGAAGAAGGGGTAGCTGGGGCACCCGCACACGTCATCCAAGAGCCACAGTGAACCATCACAGGCTGGTGCCTAGAGACACCCAGGGTCTATAGACACCGTCTTTCATTCCTGCAGATCACCGAGAACCAGTATTGCAGAAGACTGTGAATGTCTAGGGAACTGGTCTCTCACATCTGCCAGTTACTGTAGGATTTGGCGCCACGGGGACATGGGGGACATGGAGGGCATTCACTGCCAGTGGCTATGAAAGTGACCACGGTGCTCAATTTCTCTGCCAGTGGCTCCTTTCAGGGTTACACAGGTGACCTCTGTGGGATCTTTCAATCCTCCACCCACAAATGCGTCCATGAGATCACAGATGCCATCTTTGCGAGGGCACACAACTTTGTGCATTTCTCCTGGGACCAGGACAGCCAGGATGCAAGAGCGATTGGATTCGCCCTGATCTCGGGTTTCCCACAGGTTCAGAGTACGATTGACTGCACTCATGTGGCGCTCAGATCTCCATCACAACACGCGGTGGACTACATCAACCACAAGTGCTTCCATTTGCTGAATGTGCAGCTGGTGTGCAGCCACCAGAAACGCATCCTGCAGGTGCGCGCACGGTTTCCAGGGAGTGAGCATGACGCCCACATCCTCAGTCAGTCACACATCTCTGGAGTCTTCCAGGGTCCACAGAAGCTGCAGAGATGGCTCCTCGGGGACAAGGGCCACCCACAGAGGCCGTGGCTGATGACACCCATGTGGCGGCCTCAGACTGCAGCAGAGCTACAGTATAACGAGGCTCATGCTGCAGCTCACATCTTGGTGGAGCAGATCATCAGGATGCTGAAGGTGAGGTTCCGGTGCCTGGACCTGTCTCATGGAACCCTGCAATATAGTCGGCAGAGGGTGTCAAGCATCATTGTAGTCTGCTGCGCCCTTTACAACCTGGCACTCCAACGGGGAAACAAGCTGGCTGAGGAGGAGATGGAAGAGCTGCATGTCTCCTCCGATGAGAAGGACACCGACAGGGATGAGGCCCTTGCAGTGGCTAGATGAGGCAGGCACATTCAGGAGGCCCTCATAGCTGCTAGCTTTGTGGAGGATAATGACGACATGCAGCGAGGTGACTCCATAATTCCTCACATCGCATTTGTGAATGTTTGACTCCAGTCTGGCTTAAGGCAGCGTGAATACCCTCTGTGAGGATGCTCCTGTCATGGAGATGCAATGGAGGCCCTAATAGACGCTCAGTTGCAGGAGGATGATGATGACATACACTGAGGACACTGCATAAATCTTCACACAGCCTCTGTGAATGTCTGACTCCTGTCCAGCCGAGGGCAGCTCATTTGCACTCCTTGAATAGGGTCATATCATAGAGACGCAGCCATGAAATGTTGGAAGCATCTGAAGCTTTGTGTGCCTTCAGCACCTGAGCCCTTCAGGAGCTGGAGCACAGCATCAGTGGTCACAGATACTGAAGAGATGGGGGCCAGCCCCTCCTTAAAGGTGCTGAGAGCACACAGAGAGAATGAGAGAACTCTGTGTCGCCTGCCCACTACATTCTGGCAGAAATGACAAGCACTGCCGAGGCATTGGTAATGAGTGCAGGCATTGATAATGTCTCCAGGGAGTGTGGGGTTGGACCATCTCTTTGGTCTGAAGGCTGCACAGAGCACAGGGAAGAGGCCCTGGACTGAGACACCTGCCTTTATCTTGTGCAGAAAGGTTTCACATCTGAGTGACAACAGCACTGTTCTTCAGAGCAAGGAGCCATAGGCAGGGAGACATTCTTGGGAGTTTATTGACAATAGTAAACAGTATGTACCTGTGATTACCACCCGTGCCCAGGCTGTACAACTAATTCTCCTTAACTTTCCTAACACTGCCACTATGTCTTAGTGCTCTACGGACATCCACAGCAGAGGTGGAAGCAGACTGCTGACCGTGACGCCCTGTATGTTATGACTTTGGCAGGCGTCCTCTGGAGGGCCGAGACTTGGAGGGCCCCAGCCTTCTTTTGGGGTCCTGCTGTGTGGCAGTGGCACCCTCCTCGGCCTGTGGAGCTGGAGCTGCTGAGTTCACAGGAAGAGGGGAGTCGGATGGACCGGACACTCTCAGAGTCACCTGGATGCATGGACCTGGAGTGTGCACCTCCTCCCTATGAGTGCGCGAGGGCCCCTGGCTGGCTCCTTGGGGAGCAGGGGTGAGATCGAGCTGCCGGGCACTCTTCTCACGTACACACCATTGGAGACCAACAATGGCATCAGCGATGGAGTTCAGGCCATGCAGCAGCGCAGGAGCAAAGTCCTGGACCAGGTCTCCATGGCAGCCACCATTCTAACAGTGCTGACCTTGGTTGTGTTGGCATGCCAGCGATATAACCTGAGACTGAAGACGGACGGACTCCTCCACCGTGCCTTGCAATCTGAGGAGTCCAGCGGACATCCCTTCCTGATGTTCCCTAGCTTGCCTTTGCAGCTCCAGCAACTGTGACATGGCGAGTCCAGAGGCTCATCATCTGCCTCCGACTCAGCAAATTTCTGGCCTCCAGCAAACCTCCGATGCCGGACAACTGGGAAGTCCCTGCCGCTGCCCGCTGTGGATCAGACAGTGTGATGTGCTCACCAGATTGTGATCCTGGGGCTACTCTAAAGCTAGATCCCTAGGTGTGTGTCTCTGCGCTGGTGGAGGGTGTGGGTGAGCGCTGTGATCGGACTTCAGCAGGGGGTGCCTCCAGATTCCTCTTCAGAGGTTTCTTCAGGGCTTGATTGGAGGCCCTGGGTCATGGACTCTGTCGGCTGTTTGGCAGATATGCCTGCGAAAGCAAGGGGAGATAATTAGGGCAGGACAGTGGCCTGTGAAAGAGGACACATCACACACGGCATTGTCTGATGGATGTTACACTGCTGGATCCTCACTTGGTAGAGCAGCGTTGACCACACTGTCAGCACCAGACCAGTCCAGATCCTCGCTGGCCAGCTGGATGGCTCCATTTTCAAAGTCCATGAGGACCTTGATTTCGGGCATTCCGCCACCGGTCTGCGACCTCTCTCTCTTGTTGTGTGCCATGTTGTCCTGCATGGATAGAGATGGAGAAAGTGTAAGCAGGACGCCTGATGAGCCAGATGATAAATGTGCCTGGCTGTGTGGGTGGTGAGTGGTCACATGGACAGGATGAGGACAATGATTGTGAGTGTGAGAGAGTGAATGGTGATGTCCCTTGAGCTGGCCGTCAGTGAGGGCCCTGTGGGTGTGTGCTGGTTTTGTGAGTGTGTGAGTTGAGAGTGATGAAAAGAGTGACTTACCCTGGTGGAAAGGAGGTCATTCATCCTGTTGTGGCATTGGGTGGGTGTCCTCTTCTGAAGGGCTTTGGCGCTGACCACCATTGCCACCACCTCCCAAGCAATATTGGTTACGTTGTTGCCCATCCTGCGGCCAGCGCCGGGGTACAGTACATCCCGGCAGGCCTCCATGGCATTCAACAGTCGCTCGATGGACCCGTCATTAAACTGGGGTTCTGCAGTCTTCTTGCCTTTAAGCACCATGTCTCCCGAGCAGTAGTGGTGAACTGGAAGCAATGAGCACTGTGCTTGCGACTGGCCTTTAAGCATGGCACCCGGCGTGATACAACGGTGGGGTGATGCTGAGCGGGTGAATGAGGAGCCCATCTGCCATGGAAACAGCATGTTTCCCGGGAGTGCATATATGATGAGACGGGCTCGGGACCATAAGACATGAAAACCCGCCATCACCGTTGGCGGGTAAAACGTTGTTTTACCTGCCTGCTACTGCACTTAGTACCAATCTGGGAAAATTCGGCCCTATATGTCAACTGCCACTACACCAACTCTCTCGCAATACAAACTCTTCTAAACAATTTATATCCTTCCCAATTTGTATTCCATCATATTTCTGTGATGTTAATCATCTCTGTTGTCAACTGCTGAAAGATTTCTCGATCGTACTTCTTCCTTGAACTTCTTGTATTGCAAAACAGGCTGCTAATTCATTATCAGCCATTTTGTGCCGGCGCCAAAGATCAGCTTCACCATCGGAACGCCATTTCAGTGTGGAATACAAAAACTTGGTAACTTCTGGCTGGAGAAAAGGGGTCTGAAAAGATTGTTTTATTGTAGAAATTCTGTTACGCATCAGATGAAATGAGGAGCAACACAGTACTGTGCACAGTTCTGATCTCCATAACAAAAGTTACAGAAGCATTGGCAAAGTGAACAAAATATTTATATGGATGATATCAAAACTGAGAGGATACAACTATCAGGAAAGATGGAACAAGCTGGGACTCCTTCCTCTATAAAAAGAGAAATCTGAGAAGCAGCTTGATAGAGGTCTTTAACATTATGAAGAAGTCTGGAAGCAAAGATGTAGGGAAAGTGATTCAGCTTGTAGGGAGATTCAAACTAGAGGCCACAAATATAAAATAGTCACTTATAAGTTCAATAAGGAATCAAAAGAATTTCTTTATTCAGAGTGGTGAGAACATGGAACTCACTACCACATGGAGTATAGATGCACTTAAGGGAAGCAATATAAGTTTGAGGGAGAACAGAACAGAGGCTATGTTGATTGGGTGAGTTGAAGTAAATGGAATTAGAGGAGGCTCTTGTGGAGCATAAGCACTAGCTCAGACCAGTCCTTCCATTTTCAGTATATCACCTTTCATTCAGTGGGTATACCAACGCATTGACTTGTGCAGTCTTACTTTCTAACCGTTACTTCAGGCAATGCAGGTGTACTGTTTGTTCAGAGAAAAGTAGTCTTCAACAAGTAAAGAGTGGTAATGGTACATAAGGAATAAAACTGTCCCTTTACTTAAGATAAAAGCAAAATACTGCGGATGCTGGAAATCTGAAAAAAACCCAAAATTGCTGGAAAAACTCAGCAGGTGTGACAGCATCTGTGGAGAGAAAGACAGAGTTAACGTTTCGAGTCCATATGACTCTTCTTCAGAATTAAAGTAAAAATGTGGTGAAATATGTACTGTTCAAGGGGGGCGGGGGGGTGGGGGAGTGGGGGTGGGGGGCGGGTGGGACAGGTGAAGCTGGATAGAAGGCCAGCGATAGATGGAGGCAAAGGAGAAATTGCAAAAGATGTCATAAACAAAAGGTCGAAGGTGTGTTGATGGTGGTGACACTGGCTAAAGGAGGTGCTAATGGTGACATTAAAAGTAGAAAGCAGGATGAGCAAGTGACAAATGGCCCTAGTGGGGGTGGGGCAGGGGGGAGGGGACAGTGTGGGGGATAAGATATTTATTTGTTATGAAGCTATTAATGTATGTAATAGTTTGGAAAATATTTTTATTTTAAAATAGAGGTTTAATCTGCAGGTATGTCTTAATTGGATTAAAGTCAGCTAGTCTGGGTGCTTTGATATGTATTAGTTTGAGATGTAAACAGAGAGGTAGAGTGTATTTGCACTTTTTGAATAGAGCATTCAAAAAGTGGGGTGAAAATTTGACGCCTTTCTAGCAGTTACCAAGCAAAATGTTTATATTACTAACAAAATTGGTACAATGAATGGGCTTTCATTGTTAAAAGGTAAAGTTCAAAGAGACTGGTGAGACAATGAGAATTTGAATTCAATCAGTGGTGGTAGGTATAACTTCAGTAGTTTTTGGGTGTGCAGAACAGAGGCAATGTAAGATCAAAAGGCAGCTGTAAGCATCCAACTGGCTCCATAGTGAAAAGAACCTCATTTTGAATTCTTACAGAGAAAATGCTTTGCCTGGTGTTTGGCTAAGTCTATGGGTTGCTGTTGCCTTAATGGAGATTAGTTTGGGAATTTGCTAAAAGTTATAATGGTAGTAATTTGTAGCCATGTGTATATATATATTTTCAACCTGTGTAAATTAATAAAATGTTTCAAGTAGTTTAATGTAAAACCTCAAGAACTGGTAATCTGATTCCTGAATTTGGAGTTGCATCTCAACATAACGCTTAAAATTATGTATTATGACAATTGTTTAAAGTTTCCCTCTGGGATTTTTAAAATAACTCCACTTTACCAACTGTATCAGTCATAACAATTGGGGGCCGTGTTGGGATAAATTATATTTCTAATTCCTTGATTGGTTAGGAATTGGTGAATCTTAAGCTTATGAGTATGAGAGGCACCTTGAATTCAGGAGTTGGTGAGGTATATTAGAAGTGGTGAGACTGCAAGATGGCTTTAGAAATTGCTAAAACTTGTCTGTGAGTCGAAGAGATAACTCTGTTTGCATTGGGGAAAACAACCAAAAGTAAGTTAACAGAGCTGGTGGATAAGTTATAATTGGGGTTACCTGTGGGAGCTAGGAAATCTAATAGCGTTAAAAGTATAGCACAGCATCCACAGTTGGAAGTGAAACCTGACACTAGTGAGTCAAAGCTGGAGGTAGTGGGACTTCAGTTACAAATGAAGACGCTAGAATTTGAACAAGCAAAGGAACTGAAAAAGCTTGAACTTGAAGCAAAGGACAGAGAAATGGCTTTTAAAAGGGAATTAGAAATCGTGAAGATAGAGAGGGAGGAAAGAGAAAAAAAATGAGAGAGAGAATTCCACCTGCAAATGTTGGGAGAGTTAGAAAAGAGATGTCAGTAGGTGAGGAAGGATTTATCTCTAAGAGTAGAACTCAGTGGGGATATGTTTAAATTTGTACAAGCTCTTCCAAAGTTTGAGGAAACAGATATTGAAGCATTCTTTATTTCATTTGAGAAGCTAGCTACACAGATGAAATGGCCACAGGAAAACTGGACATTATTATTACAGTCTAAGTTGTTAGGTAGGGGGCTTGAGATATATGCTTCACTTTCAGAAGAAATGACGGTGGATTATGATGTGGTGAAAAAAGTTATTTTGAGTCCATATGAGTTAGTTCCTGAAGCATACAGGCAGAAATTTAGGAATATGAGAAAATAGCCTGGGCAAACTTATATTGAGTTCGAAAGAGTAAAACAAAATAATTTTGACTGTTGGATACAGGCGTTAAAAATAGAGACAACCTATGCAGCTTTTAGGGAAGTAATTCTTTTGGAATCAATTCAAAAGTAGTGAGAACTCATGTGGAGGAACAGAGGGTTGATTCTGTAAGACAAGCAGCAGAGCTAGTTGATGATTATGAGTTAGTTCATTTTCAACCTTTTCCCGTCACCCTTTCAAATTGGAAAAGGATAAAAAGTGGGATGGTGAAAGGAAGGCAGGTAGTCAGGGAAGGGGAGTAGCTGGAAGTTCCCAGGGAGTTTTTTCTCAGAACAAAAAGGAAGGTGCTGAAGGTAGAAATGACATTTGAAAATTGAGGTGTTTTCATTGTAATAAAGTGGGGCACAGAAAGTCAGTGTGTTCGAGATTGCAAGGAAAATCTGTAGGAATTATTGGGGTACAGAAAAGCTCTGGAAGCAAAAGTACTGTGGGTTCTGAGGTTCAGGCACAAGATAAACCAGTGGCTTGTGTACAGGTGAAACAGGGAGAATCAGTGAAAGGTAAAGAAATGGGAATGTGTTCACAGTTTACTCAAGAGAATTCTGAGGAGCAGGTTGCAGAAATGTTTAAAGAATTTGTATGTGAAGGGAAAGTCTTTCCATGTGCACAGGGTGGAGTAGGTAAAGGTGTTAACATTTTAAGAGATGCAGGGACAAGTCAATCCTTGATGTTGTGGGATAGTGATATTTGTTGTTCAGGGGGAAAGAATGCAGGACAGTTCAGTTGAAGTGTTTAACTCAAGGAGATTAGTGGAGTTACAGAAAAATGATTTGCAATTAAAACAGTTATATCAGAAAGCTTATTCAGCAAAATGTATTCCAGTATGTTATTATCTTTGAGGGAATATATTAATGAGAAAGTGGCGGTCGGATCATGTCTCAGCAAATGAAAGCTGAAGGGAGGTGCATCAGATTGTTATCCCATTAGGCTATAGAAATGAGATTCTGGGGATTGCTGATGAAATTCCAATGGGGGGCCATTTAGGAATTAGGAAAACATAGGAAAAGATACAGAGGTACTTTTTTGGCCAAGATTGCATAGGGATGTAGTCAAATTCTGTAGAACCTGTCAAATATGTCAAGTAACAGGAAAATCACAAGCAGTGATTAAACCTGCACCTTTAATCCCAATACCAGCATTTGGAGACCCTTTTACCAGGGTCATGATTGATTGTGTAGGACCCCTCCCTAAGACTAAAAGTGGAAATCAATATTTATTGACAATAATGGATGTGTCTACTAGATTTCCTGAAGTGCTACCTTTAAGAAGTATTACAACTAAGAAGATTGTGGAGGAGTTAATTAAATTTTTTACAAGATATGGTTTACCTAAGGAAATACAATCAGATCAACGGTCAAATTTCACGTCACAGCTGTTTAAGGAAGTAATGAACAGTTTGGGGATAAAACAGTTTAAGTCAACAGCTTATCATCCGGAGTCACAAGGAGCTTTGGAAAGATGGCATCAAACTTTAAAAACTACGATAAGAGCATACTGTCAGAATTATGCACACGATTGGGATACGGGAATTCAATTTTTGTTATTTGCTATTAGAGACGCTCCTAATGCATTGACTGGTTTTAGCCCTTTTGAACTAGTTTATGGTCATGAGGTAAGGGGACCATTGAAATTGATTCATGAGAAATTGGTGGGTCAAAATTCAGAAACTACTCTCCTGGATTACGTATCAAATTTCAGGGAAAGATTGAATAGAGCATATGAGTTAGCCAGGGAACATTTAAAGATCTCATAGCAAGTGATGAAAGTGAAAGCAGATAAGAAGGCTAAAATTCTTTTTTGTTTTGTTTCTGGAAAGTACTAGTTTTTTTACCAGTACTAGGGGGTTCCTTAAATGCAAGATTTAGCAGGCCTTACAGGATTGAAAAGAAATTGAGTGAAGAAAATTATTTAATACTCCAGATAGAAGAAAGAAGCAGAGGGTGTGTCATGTAAATATGCTTAAAAAGAACTTTGACAGGGAAGAAGAACAAAAAGAGGTGTTAGTGATGATGGGTGATGAGAAAGAGGTAGAAGTGCAGGACTCTGAAATTGATTTTCCTCTAATCAAATTGGAAAATGAGGGGATGCTTGAAAATTTAAATGAAATATTGAGTTGCCTTCCAAGTAAGTGTCAAAGTGATTAGAAAAGCTATTGCAGTCACACAGACCTATCTCTGGAAATAAGTTGAGAAAGACACATTTAGCTTTGCATGATGTATGTATAGAAATATCATCTTCAGTGAGGCAACAGCCTTAAAGATTAAATCTGGCAAAGTTATCACAAGTACAAAAAGAAATTGATTTCATGCTTCAAAATGATATCATTGAGTCTAGCTGCAGTAACTGGAGTTCGTCTAATGTACTGGTACCGGAACCAGATGGAACACAAAGGCTGTGTGTGGACTATTGTAAGGTGAATGCGGTGACAAAAGCAGATTCATATCCCATACCACAGTTGGAGGATTGCATTGAGAAAGTGGGACAATCGAAATTTATCACAAAGATTGACTTGTTAAAAGGATATTGGCAGGTACCATTGTTGGAGAGGGCAAAGGAGTTATCAACTTTCGTGATGCCAAGTGGACTATCAGTTTCAAGTCATGCCATTTGGTATGAAGAACGCACCTGTGATATTTCAAAGACTGACAAACAAAGTAATTGCGGGTCTAAGCAATTGTGCGATTTATATTGATGATCTAATTGTTTTCAGTCAGACGTGGGAGGAGCATTTACAGCATCTGGAAGAAGTATTTACTCGACTACAAGAAGCTAATTTGGTGATGGACTTGGCTAAATGTGAACTTGCAAAAGCGCAAGCTACGTATCTAGGCCAAATCATTGGACATGGTAAGGTGGCTCCGAGAGATGCGAAAGTCAAGGCAATCGTGGATTTCCCAGTGCCTACAACAAAATGAGAAGTTTTGAGATTTCTAGGCATGAGTGGGTTTTATCGGAAATTTGTACTAAATTTTAGCTAAGTGTTTGCTCCACTGACTGAACTGTTAAAAAAGAACAAGAAGTTTCAATGGGCACTGGAATGTCAGAAGTCATTCGATAGTTTGAAAACTATATTAACTAAGACACCAGTTTTGGCAGAACCCAATTATACGAAGCAATTCAAGCTGGCCGTTGATGCAAGCAATGTAAGCATTGGGGCTGTACTGTTACAAGAACATGACACTGGAATTGAAAAATCGATAGGGTATTTTTCTCAGAAGCTGAATGTACAACAGAGAAGATATTAGACAATCAAAAAAGAGACTTTGAGTTTGGTGTTAGCATTGCAGCATTTTGAAATTAAATTTATACAGACGATAATCCTTTGAAGTTTTTGGACAAATTTCGAGACAAAAGTGCAAGGCTTTTCAGTTGGAGTCTATTATTACAACTATTTAATTTACGTATTATACATATTGTTGGAAGAGAAAATCTCTTTGCAGATGCATTATCAAGAGTTTGAACTTAAAGGGAATTGGGACATTTAAAAAAAACCTGGACACTGAATTGGAGTGATTTCTGTTGATACCAAGGGCTTGTGTATATATGTTAATGCATGCATCTGGTAATGTAATAGTGTAGTAAGTATAGGAGATGGTGTGAGATGGGTTATTAAAATTAAGCCACCTTTTAGAATTATGACAGTTCATTTTTCACTAAGGAGGGGGATGTCATGAAGTTGTTACTGTATATAATATTTTGGAAAATATTTTTCTTTAAAATAGGGGTTTAGTCTGCGGGTGTGTCTTAACTGGATTAAAGTCAGCTAGTCTGGGTGCTTTGATATGTGCTAGTTTGAGATGTAAACAGAGAGGTGGAGTGTATTTGCATTTTTTTGAATAGAGCATTCAATAAGTGGGGAGAAAACGACGCCTTTCTAACAGCTACGAAGCAATATGTTTATATTACTAACAAAATTGGTACAGTGGGTGGGGTTTCATTGTTAAAAGGTAAAGTTCAAAGAGACTGGTGAGACAATGAGAAATTCAATTCAATCGGTGGTGGTAGGTATAACTTCAGTAGTTTTCGGGTGTGCAGAGCAGAGGCAATGTAAGATCAAACGGCAGCTGCAAGCCTCCATCTGGCCCCACAGTGAAAAGAACCTCATTTTGAATTCTTAGGGTGAAAATGCTTTGCCTGGTGTTTGGTTAAGTCTATGGTTAAGTCTAACTAATGGAGATTAGTTTGGGAATTTGTTAAAAGTTATGATGGTAATAATTTGTAGCCATGTGTATATATATTTTTAACCTGCATAAATTAATAAAATGTTTCAACTAGTTTAATGTAAAACCTCAAGAACTGATCTGATTCCTGAATTTGGAGTTGCATCTCAACATAACACTTAAAATTATAGGTTATGACAATTTTTAAAAATTTCCCTCTGGGATTTTTAAAATAACCACTTTACCAACTGCATCGGTTATAACATTGCTATAATCCAAGTTCATGGTTTAGGCGGCCATACAGAGACTGTGAGGATGCAGAACATTGTGTTATGGGCAAAATGATAGAAGACCAGTGGCTGGTGTTCAAAAAAGAATTTAATATGATGCAGAGCCATTTCATACCCCTAAGGGGAAAGAGATCTACTTGCCAAAAAGGTAGCTATAGACAGCCAAAAAGGTAAGAGACAACGTAAAACTAAAGGAAAAAGAATATAAAACTTCAAAAAAATAGCACAGATGCTGGTGAATGGGAAAGAGACAAAGAATAGCAAAGGGTGACAAGACAGATAGTAAAAGGGAGTATGAGAAGAAACTTGCAAGGGTTATAAAAATCAACACAATTTTTTTTACAATTATATTAGGAGAATGGCAGTGCTGGGAAAATGCAGGCCTCTTAGAAACTGAGGATGGGGATATTATCACTGAAAATGAGAAAACTGCGAACAAGTTGAATAGATACTTTGCGTCAGTATTTGCAGTGGAAATCACATAATGGTCGCAAGCCCAGGGGAAGGAGGCCAAAATTACAAAATTGTCACACATGTCTTAGCACTCAGAATCACTCATGTCAATGAAAATAGGTACTGTGCCCCAGTACACACATCTCAGAGAACATGGGTGAGCTTGAGGAGGGTACGCAGTGAATCTTTGGTCACCGGTGAGAAAAGGAACCAGGAGATGGGCAAGGAAGGGTTGGGTATTGCTGTGCTGCGGTAACTGAGGTATAGTATTGCTAGGGTCATGGTGATTTGTTTCAGGATTTTGATCTCATAGGGTTACCATGCAACTGAAAATGCTTCAACATTTGAGCCATTGATTTGCCTTATTATTTGAGGCAGTGGAGGAATGCTACCATTGTGAATTATCTCATCTAATTGGTCAATGTCTGCAAGTCCAATCTACAAGACTACCAATAAGCTACATTTAGCGTCAGAGGTATATCAGACACATGGGAAATAGGTATAGGGATCAGTTAAGAATGAAAGTTAAGCATTAGTATTATATATTCTATGTATAATCTACATTCATGAACGTTCCCATTATTTATAACACTTAATCCTTTCATGTATATTTATATTTATATGTTAGAATTGTTTTCCCTCTTTATAACATTTATTTTTATTAATGTTGGCAAGTGAGAAATCCAACCCACTTAATAAATGTTTATGAATGGTTTGTGACTCATCCCAACCTATTGCTCAACCTTGCCATCTGGTTAATGATTTTGATACATCACATCCTTCACTACAGTGGTCTTCCTTGAAAGGCAGAGCATTCATTGAAGATTTAATTTCATTGGGCAGAATTTCCTGCCTGTCGGGCGGGCTGTGCGGGAGCGGGTGGGCCAATTAAGGCCCGCCCAGCGTGAAACGCGGCTCCCTAGGACAGCAGGAGTGGGCAGACAGCGGCGGGACTGCTATGACCTCCAGGTTCAATGGCAATCCGGCGGCCTGTTTAAAAGTGCTCCTGCACACTTGCAAAGGCTGCGATCATGGTCAGCAGAAGGGCTCCCCAGAGCACTGCTGGTGAGCAGGCCAGGCAGGAGGGTAGGGCAGGGCGCAACTGTGCCCCTCGTTTCTCAGACGATTGCCTTGCTGCCCTCCTCGAGGAGGTGGCAGCATGACAGGAGGTCCTCGTTCCGAGGGACAGGAGGAGGAGGCCCCCCCACATGACCAAACATGCCTGGGAGGAGGTGGCGGAGGTAGTGAGCTCCTGCAACGTGGTGCGGCACACCTGGATCCAGTGCCGCGAGCGCTTTAACGACCTTTTGCACTCTGGAAGGGTGAGTACCATGTTGCCATTGTTCAGTGAACCCAGCAGGTAGGCTTTCCCCCCTGGCCGCCCACCCCCTCCAACTCCGAGTGCAGTTACTGCATTGAATCATTGCAAGCCTCCATCTGGCCCCACAGTGAAAAGAACCTCATTTTGAATTCTTAGGGTGAAAATGCTTTGCCTGGTGTTTGGTTAAGTCTATGGTTAAGTCTAACTAATGGAGATTAGTTTGGGAATTTGTTAAAAGTTATGATGGTAATAATTTGTAGCCATGTGTATATATATTTTTAACCTGCATAAATTAATAAAATGTTTCAACTAGTTTAATGTAAAACCTCAAGAACTGATCTGATTCCTGAATTTGGAGTTGCATCTCAACATAACACTTAAAATTATAGGTTATGACAATTTTTAAAAATTTCCCTCTGGGATTTTTAAAATAACCACTTTACCAACTGCATCGGTTATAACATTGCTATAATCCAAGTTCATGGTTTAGGCGGCCATACAGAGACTGTGAGGATGCAGAACATTGTGTTATGGGCAAAATGATAGAAGACCAGTGGCTGGTGTTCAAAAAAGAATTTAATATGATGCAGAGCCATTTCATACCCCTAAGGGGAAAGAGATCTACTTGCCAAAAAGGTAGCTATAGACAGCCAAAAAGGTAAGAGACAACGTAAAACTAAAGGAAAAAGAATATAAAACTTCAAAAAAATAGCACAGATGCTGGTGAATGGGAAAGAGACAAAGAATAGCAAAGGGTGACAAGACAGATAGTAAAAGGGAGTATGAGAAGAAACTTGCAAGGGTTATAAAAATCAACACAATTTTTTTTACAATTATATTAGGAGAATGGCAGTGCTGGGAAAATGTAGGCCTCTTAGAAACTGAGGATGGGGATATTATCACTGAAAATGAGAAAACTGCGAACAAGTTGAATAGATACTTTGCGTCAGTATTTGCAGTGGAAATCACATAATGGTCGCAAGCCCAGGGGAAGGAGGCCAAAATTACAAAATTGTCACACATGTCTTAGCACTCAGAATCACTCATGTCAATGAAAATAGGTACTGTGCCCCAGTACACACATCTCAGAGAACATGGGTGAGCTTGAGGAGGGTACGCAGTGAATCTTTGGTCACCGGTGAGAAAAGGAACCAGGAGATGGGCAAGGAAGGGTTGGGTATTGCTGTGCTGCGGTAACTGAGGTATAGTATTGCTAGGGTCATGGTGATTTGTTTCAGGATTTTGATCTCATAGGGTTACCATGCAACTGAAAATGCTTCAACATTTGAGCCATTGATTTGCCTTATTATTTGAGGCAGTGGAGGAATGCTACCATTGTGAATTATCTCATCTAATTGGTCAATGTCTGCAAGTCCAATCTACAAGACTACCAATAAGCTACATTTAGCGTCAGAGGTATATCAGACACATGGGAAATAGGTATAGGGATCAGTTAAGAATGAAAGTTAAGCATTAGTATTATATATTCTATGTATAATCTACATTCATGAACGTTCCCATTATTTATAACACTTAATCCTTTCATGTATATTTATATTTATATGTTAGAATTGTTTTCCCTCTTTATAACATTTATTTTTATTAATGTTGGCAAGTGAGAAATCCAACCCACTTAATAAATGTTTATGAATGGTTTGTGACTCATCCCAACCTATTGCTCAACCTTGCCATCTGGTTAATGATTTTGATACATCACATCCTTCACTACAGTGGTCTTCCTTGAAAGGCAGAGCATTCATTGAAGATTTAATTTCATTGGGCAGAATTTCCTGCCTGTCGGGCGGGCTGTGCGGGAGCGGGTGGGCCAATTAAGGCCCGCCCAGCGTGAAACGCGGCTCCCTAGGACAGCAGGAGTGGGCAGACAGCGGCGGGACTGCTATGACCTCCAGGTTCAATGGCAATCCGGCGGCCTGTTTAAAAGTGCTCCTGCACACTTGCAAAGGCTGCGATCATGGTCAGCAGAAGGGCTCCCCAGAGCACTGCTGGTGAGCAGGCCAGGCAGGAGGGTAGGGCAGGGCGCAACTGTGCCCCTCGTTTCTCAGACGATTGCCTTGCTGCCCTCCTCGAGGAGGTGGCAGCATGACAGGAGGTCCTCGTTCCGAGGGACAGGAGGAGGAGGCCCCCCCACATGACCAAACATGCCTGGGAGGAGGTGGCGGAGGTAGTGAGCTCCTGCAACGTGGTGCGGCACACCTGGATCCAGTGCCGCGAGCGCTTTAACGACCTTTTGCACTCTGGAAGGGTGAGTACCATGTTGCCATTGTTCAGTGAACCCAGCAGGTAGGCTTTCCCCCCTGGCCGCCCACCCCCTCCAACTCCGAGTGCAGTTACTGCATTGAATCATTGATGGCATGTGTCCTTCGCAGGGTGGGCCAGCAGATATTGGCCATGCTGAGGTCACCCTGAGAGGGTGGTGATGAGATTGGTTCTGCATCCGCAGCATGTGGTACAGAGACACCCACATTACTGTTTTGAGGGCAACCTGGAGGATCTGCACCTGGGCGCAGTGCTGGAACTGCCAAACATGTCAAAGTCAGGGCGCTGACTTGCTGGGAAGGGAGCTTCCAGGTGGCGGGGCACCGATCCATCTGCTTCCCTTTGCCTTCCACGAGCTTGCGCCTCCTTGTTTTGCTAGGTTGGACCGTGTGGTGTCCAATGTGATGTAGGCTACATTTGGCTGGGGGCGGGGGAGACAGGCCTGGCATCTTTGTGTGAGTGTGTGGCAGCTGTGAGGTGAGGAGACACTGGAGCCCTGCAGTATTCCACTCTGGTTGGGGTGGGATGGCAGCGAATAGATTCCAGGTACAAGTTGCACTAATCAATGCTCTTTTCTCCTTATCAGGAGAAGAATGCTCATAGTGCTGCCGAGCAGCTGAGGACTGGCAGAGGGCTGGTGCAGTTGGCCATAAAAACCAGGTTCAAGCAGGAGGCCCTCGATATGGAGAGGCACCATGCACCCAGGTCCACCGGTGTCGGTGAGGCTGGGGTACCATGGGTAGGTATGTTAGCCCAGCACTGAGGTCACCATTAGTGTCTCAGCAACCATGACACTGCTGAGTGTTCAGTGATTGAAGTTTGCAACATGGCTTGACCATTGCTTTTGGAAGGATGAACTCATAATGATCCGGGGGACAGGGATGCACATTGACATTGTCTCCACGTTAACTAATCAAATGTCCTTGTTCTTCCTTTCAGCATCATCAGATCAGGGCCGGGAGGAGGAAGCACAGGGGCCCCCTCTCACACCTGAGGATCTTGAAGTCTCTGACCCACCACCGTCACACCATCTCTGCCAGGCAGGCACCAGCGCAGATATTAGCACCTCGGTGGGAATTAGACCATCGGCTAGTGTCCCGGGGCACAGCGGTGAGGGCACTTCACAGCTGCTGGAGGAGCTGGTAGAAACAGAGGGTGCCCATGGCACCAGCAGTCGGAGGACTGCAGGGGACCAGGAACATGCTCGGTCGGTGGCTGATGATGTGCCTCTGAAGTCGTCCATGAGGCAGCAAACGCTGGAAGTCCAGCAGGGTCTGCGGGAGGATCTGGCGGAGATACATGAGGCTATGCTTGGCTTGGTCTCCGTGATGGAGGAGTCCACGCGGACCCTCGCCAGTGCAATGAGCCTCATGGCTGAGCACCATGCTTCCTCCATGGAGAGAGTGGCGACTCTCGTGGAGAGGCTCCTCCAGGAGACCACTCAGGGCTTCCTGGGGATGCGCGCGGACCAGCAAGCCATCACATTGGCATTGACCTCAGCTGGTCAGTGCCAGTGTGGGAGATAGTCTGGGCACCAAGTTTCCAAGCTCGGTGCTCATCCATCCACGGTGAGCAGGGAGATCTGAAGCGACCTCACGTCGGCGCAGCAGCTGCCTGTCATCTCTGCGGGCTCCTCTCAGGGCACTCCGGATGAGGGCAGCAGCTCCTCTGCCCTTCTGCCAGTGACCATTGCATCTGACGAGGCTGCGATGACTGGAGAGATGCCAGCTGTGGAACTGGCCGCTCCCTCCCAGGCAGGGCCAGCACAGGCTCCATGGGCCAGAGGCTGTCTGCCAAGGTCATCGAGGCCAACAGGACAGCATAGTGAGCAGGCTGTCTCAGATGCCAGTGCCAGCGAGGGGGGAGCACCTAGACATAGCACTCGAAAGCGTAAATTTAAGGCACCTTAGGCACACCACAGGTTCCTCACTGGTGCTTTTGTGTTTCCCCCGCAATGAGGTCATGATTAGTTGGTGTGTTATTTAACACCTTTGTCATTTTGTTTCCTTAAGATCATTTTATTATCTCATTAACTTTAGCCATGTGGCCATGGCTGAGGGTGTTCCTTTTCCTCTGCAGGTGGATGGTTACCCATGATGTTATGAGTGGGTTGTGTCACATTCAGCTTTATTGACTTGGCCCTTAGTTAATGTTCCTATTCAGGCAGATGTAGCGCTCAGGTATTGAGTATGGAGCCTGCAGCACAGGCTTTTGTTGGAGGTCCATCTGTGGTGTTCTAGCTGAAGGTTCATTGGATTAAAGCCTCACGGGTGTCCCTACCTCCCTGGAGTATGCCCGACTCAGCGTCTACCCCTCAGCATTTCCCTGTGCATGCTCATCCTCGGACTCACTGCTGGACTCATCGTTTGCAGCTGCAGCAACTGCGTCTACATCTTCTTCGTCCTCAGCGTCACCCCTTTCCAGCGCAAGATTGTGGAGAGCGCAGCATGCAATCGCTATCAGCGACACATGATCTAGGGGGTACTGGAGTGCGCCCCCTGAACGGTCCAGGCATCGGAAGCGCATCTTGAGAAGACTGATGGTTCTCTCCACCACTGCCCTTGTGGAGGTGTGGCTCCTATTGTACTGCTGCTCAGCTTCTGTTCTTGGATGGCAGAGAGGTGTCATGAGCCACCTGCTGAGGGGATAGCCCCTGTCGCCCAGCAGCCATCCATCCAGCCACGCTGGAGCACTTAAGAGCCCCGGCACCTGCGAGTGTCTGAGGATGTATGTGTCATGGGAGCTGACAGGGTACCTTGCACAGACTTGCAGAATCAGCATCCTGTGATCACACACTATCTGCACGTTCATGGAGTGGAATCCCTTCCTGTTGACGAAGGCACCGAGCTCACCCGCTAGCACCTTGAGGGCCACATGTGTGCAGTCTATAGCACCCTGGACGCGGGGGAAGCCAGCAATCGCTACAAAGCCTCTAGCTCGCTCTGTCTGGCTGGCCTAGTCCCAGCGGTAATGGATGAATGTCAATGCACGCCTGAATAAAACATCTGTCACCTGCTTGACACAAGTGTGTACAGCTGATTGTGAGACACCGCAAAGATCACCCACTGAGCTCTGGAAAGAGTTAGAGGCATAGAAGTTGAGGGCAGCTGTGACCTTCAGAGCCACTGGCATGGGGTGCACACCCACACAGTTAGCGGAGATCTCAGGGCCAATCATCTGACAGATGTAGTTGACTCTCTCCGTTGAGATACGGAGCCTCCTTTGGCACTGCACCTCAGACATATTGAGGTAGCTGCTTCACTGCCTGTAAACCCTCGCAGCAGGATAGTGGCGAAAGTCTGCAGCCCCTTCTGCCTTGGACTTCCTGTTGGCCCTGTGCCCCTTGTGCCTGCACATCTCTTCCCAAAGGTGGCTCCCCTGGAGGCTGAATGTGCACTTCTGGCCTCCTCCCCCTTTTGGCCCTCCCTTCCTACTCAGAGGAGGTGCCTCCAGTGGAGAGCACAACTCCCATTCCCAGGCTAAGGGAAGGCTTCCTGAAACTTTCAAGCCCCAAAAAGAATCTTCACTGCAGAGTGCTGACTTGAAGGTTGTGAGTCCTGTCCAAGCAGCTGGTATGAGTTTTGAAGTATTTCTGCTCACAAAGGCAGGTATCAGTAACTTTCAAAATTAAATATCTGACTGAGCACATTCGTGACCCCACTGACCCCTCTTATCCTGCCTGTGGATGAGGTTAATACAAATGCCTCCTACCCGCCTGCCTGTTGTGCCCGTGCGATGACCTGAAGATTGCATGGGCCCCGAAAAATCACCGTCATTTGGCGCCTCAAAGGCCTTAAGTGGCCCATTAATTAATGGCAGGCGTGCATCGGAGATCATCGCTTGCCCACCCACCAAATTATCGCAATGGCGTGCAGTGACGTCAGGGCACTCTCGCGACGTCACCGTGCGTCATTTTACACGCCAAAGGGAAAATTCTGCCCATTGAAATTTTGAAAAGTTACATATTAATGAAGAAACAAAGTAATTTCAATATCATTTAAGCTTAAAAGCAATGACTTTAGACTAGTGCTCTTCCTCTTCGGCATAGCCAAATTCAAGTTGTGTCCTGATTAAGCTAACTTACCTGTTGTGGGATCCGACAAATTAACTCAGAACCCAGATGCAAAATTACAAGATGATAAATCGTATAGGGTCATAGATTATACAAAAGCCATCCTCTGGTCAATTCCCCTGGGCCTGTTACTACTATCAAGAACCATTTTATTCTATTGTATCATCAGTAATTAATTGTAGGATGAAAGCCTAGGTACTATTTCTGGTGATGCTTTTGACATTCCCTTACCTATTATTTTAGAGGTGGTGTTAGCCCTTGACAGTAAATGAGTTACCACCTGTGTTAAAATGCTAGACGGAGGAATATCAGATTAATATCAACAGCAGGAAATTCTATGCTCAAAAACATCTACTGGGTATAGGAAGAAATAAGTACATTGAGGTAGATTTTTGTCTTCACTATCTGATAGAGCAGATCACCCACTCTTTAGAGAATCAGCCAATTTTCAATCGATTGATTTCAATGGAATGAACATCAGTGGTTTCCATTAAGGATGGACTGTCCTCTGACCTGATTACCACCCAGATATATGAAGATGAAAATCTATCCACTATTTTACTAATATTACATTACCACAATATTAGATTACCACAACATACGTGGTTCACTGTTATAGTTCTCTACCTGGATCAGTCAGACACATTCTCTCATATGAAGGAGGATATGCATCAGAAAACATATATAGATAAAAATGTTACTCCAAAATGCTGGGAAATGCATCCAGTTAAGTGTAAAATATCACAACTATCCAGATGCAGGGGAAAAAGTCTTATCAGACCTATAAATAATAGGTAATATATCCATCAGTGTAATTGCCCCATGCACCATTGAGTACAGGGTTTTCCTGGTACCCGGGCAGATTTGTTTAAGTGTGCCAGCTTTTCCAACTATGTAAAACAGAAGTAATACACAAGAAAGAATGCCAAGCAGGCAGGTTGATGAACCAATCAGATTGCAGAGTCCTCACAGACTGCAAAGCAGAAAATAGAAAAGAAGGAAACACAAATTACATTTAAATCATTGTAGAGAAAGCAAAATAAAGAGTGAGAAATACAGATGGGATTAAAGGAGAAACTTAAATAGAAAACAGTGAACCTTTAAAGGAAATGTGTTATAAAAATCTATAACATTAATTTTCTACTGAAGGAATAAGTCTCCACATTTATAAATTAGTTTTTGAGAATCAAAGAGGTTGTTTAACTGAAATTTGATTTAGTGCCCTGTCAAAAAAACTCAGGGAGAAATTTAGTTTTCTTGGTGTGGGTTCCAACAGTGGACCTGGAAGCGGACAGAACTTCCATTCGAAGCAGGATCAACTGATCAACTGTGACTATGCAATGGCCAGCCAATAAAATATGCAGTGGCATGGGGCCCAATGAATTATGCGCCAGGGGCAGGCAGGAAGCTGCCAAGCCTGCAGTCAGCTGATGGGGTCAGAGGTCCGGGTGCCACTTTTAAGTGGCACCTGGGCATCCATCCAGTGCCTTCAGCAGCATCAGTGGGGTACAGGAAGCCCAGGAGCATCATCTTCCCCTCAGCCTTCAGCTGGTAAATGTCTCAGAGCAGACAACGTTTGGCTCCACGGATCAGTGATGTCTCTCTGCAGGTTCTCCTCCAGGTTGTCTGGGAACAGCAGGAGGTGCTCTTCCCCACCGACAGCATCAGATAACCTTTCCACCTGACCAAGGGAGCCTGGATGGAGATTGGTGCGGAGGTTAGCAGCCACCCACAGGCACACCTGGGTCCAATGCAAAAAGAGGGTCAGAGACCTACATCACACCACCAGGATGAGTAGAAAGGTGGTGTTAGGTCAACGTGGCTCTCATGAGGGCAACAAGCAATGTGTTTCAGTGAGGGGCAGGAGTGGGCAGGCAGTAGAATGCAGTGTGAGCCTCAGCAGAAGATGCATAAAGCCTGAACATATGTGGGCCAGAATTTGCAGGCTCATGTTTCTATCATTGTACCAATGGCATGAAAGAGGGAGTTTGGGCTGGTTACCTAAGAGAACCTATTATCTGTCAGGGGGGTGCATGCTGATAAGGGGGTTAGGTGTCCATCAAGATGAGACATTCTTCCCTTCTGTCTGCAGGAAACATGCCACATAATGCTAAGGAACAGGCAAGGATGGGTGGAGGAATGCCCGACATGAGGATGCACCTGAAGTGGAGGAGAGACAGTGGAGTTGGCTGGAGAGCAGGAATGCAGAGCATGGATTGTGAGAACATTGTCCAATGAGTGTGGCTCCTCCATGTCTGTGGCTGGCAAATCCTCCCTCTCCAATGGTCTGCACTAATATAGCCATTGTGGAACCATGAAATTCATTGAAGCCCTCCTTGGCTAGGGTTCAATGGTTTCTGACTGGTGTCATCAGCTAGGCTTTGAATAGCTAGTCCCTGTCAGCCAGAATCCAGCCCTGTAAGCGTGCAGGGGCATTGAATAGCTTCCACCTCGAAGACTGTCTGCTGCTCCATGCCTGCTTTAACCCTTTGTGAAAGTGAAAGCCTGTGTTTCAGGTGCAACTCCAAATTAATCACAAAGGTAGCATTTAATAGCAAAAACTTGTGTTTTAGTAAGTATTGATTGCATGCAAATCAATTACTATTAGTTTCCCGCGGTGTGCTGCTGGCACTTGCGTCTTACTTCCAATGCACTTTTGGGAGAATTCTGCACTAACTTGGAAATTCACTTCCCATCCAATTCAGTGCCCTCGGTCCCTGTTCCCTCAGCCAGCAGTCTGCACTCAGTTACTCCTGATTGAACAAGGCTTAAGTTTTTTGTCAGTCTTTTAAGAGAATGTAGTTAGTTGACCATGTGACTGTATTGACCAATCGCTACACAGTGCGGGCTTCTTGGGTAACTGTAAGTGTAGAGCTGGAGGTAATTGAAGGAGCACACATGATGTTAGTGCTCTGTCCTTAGTTCCAATAAACCACCAGTGTTTGTTCAGTTAATCAGTCTCTCTGCCTATATTGTTTCAAGCACCAATTAATGTGTTAATATCAAGGGCACAGCTAACATACGCCAGACAAATCGAACCTGATAACCAAAAACATGAAACTGGCAGCAAGTGTTATTACCCAGCAGCTGGTAAAGCTGAGTTATTTAAAAATACCAAAGGGAAACTTTAAACAACTGTCATAACCTATATTTTAAGTGGTAGGTTTGAGATGCAGCTCTAAATTCAGAAATCAGACCATCAGTTCTCGAGAGGGCTTTATATTAACGAAACATTTTATTAAGTTACAACACATTAAACACATACACATGGCTACAAATTACTACTATCATAACTTTTATCAAATTCCCAGACTAATCTCCATTACGGCAACAGCAACCCATAGACTTTAAGCAGACACCAGGCAAAGCATTTTCACCGTACAAATTCAAAATGAGGTTCCTTTCACTTTGGTTCCTTTGCAGACACACTGGTAGGCTTACAGGCTTTGATCTTACATTGCCTCTGCCCTGTACACACAAAACTGTTATCAATCATACCTAGCACATCTCATTGAATGTAAATTCTCATTGCATCACCAGCCCCTTTGAACTCCACCTCTTCTAACAATAAACCCCTTTCATAGTACCAATTTTATTAGTAATATAGACATTGCTTAGTCTCTGCTAGCTAGGTGCCAGAATTCACTCCTTTTCTTGAATACTCTATTCAGCAAAATGCAAATGCACTCTACCTATCTTACATCTCAAAACCAGTATACATCAAAGCATCCAGACTAGCTGGCTTTAATCCAATTAAGACACACCCACAGACTAAATCTCTATTTTAAAAGAAAAATAATTGCCAATAATATATACATTAATAGCTTCATGACAATGAGAATAAACCGATCAATTGACGGCAATCAAGAAAGCCGTGGTAAGCCAGCTATGTTACTTTGCCACTACCTTGAAAGCTGTTTGAAAGCGCAGTCTCTTTAGTCATCGAGTATGCCGCGGTTTGGGCATCTTGAACTAATCGACCCCGTTTCCGATGACTATTTTCATTACGTCGAACGCCTAGTGTTCTTCTTTACTGCTAACAACATCGCGGGGGAGGATAAGAAGAGGATGATTCTTTTGTCCACATGCAGGAGTAAAACGTATGGGCTGATCTGCAGCCTCACGTCACCTCACACCCCGATACGAAGACTTTCGATGAGTTAATAAACATTGTAAAAAACCACCTGAAGTCAAAGCCCTCAGTCACTATGCAGCATTTAAATACAATTCGAGGAATAGGCTTCCAGGAGAAACAATTGCTGGCTATGTAGCTGCTTTAACGTAATTAATGGAATATTGTGAGTTTGGAGCTTCAATTAATGACATGTTGAGAGAGCAATTGATATCTGGAATGGGGACGATACTATTCAAAAGCGATTGCTGTCTGAAACTAATCTAGATTTCAGTAAGGCATTAAAATTGTCAACAGCCATGGGGAGCACTGTTAGAGACTCGAAGGCAATGAAAGATACACAAAATGGCGCCGTCCATCTTGTAGGGCGGGAAGGACCGGTAACAAAAGGTGCAAAAACGTCGGACTCCACAGAAAGCTCAGGGATGCCCACTACGTATAGACCATTGAAGAACAACATTAGTGCAGTGAAAACCCACGACATTAATAAGAGAAATGCATCCGGACAACCTGCAGGCAGAAATATCGAATGCTTTTTCTGCCAGCTTAAAAGTCACATAATGCGGCACTGTAAAGATAGGCTGAGACAACATTTTAAAAACAAAGGTAGACATCACGAAATCTGTCTCATTGAAGAACCAGAGGAAGCAGAATCTGACATCTATTCATTATACAATCTGAAAGCGGGTAGAACTGAGCAAATCCAGGTAGCCATTAGAGTCAATGAATAACCCATTGAGATGGAGGTCGATACTGGGGCATCAATGTCTGTCATGGGAGAACATACGTTCAGACACTTGAATAAAGGAGTCTATCCTTTAAGTTTGGAAGAATCGGACACTAAATTAAAAATGTATACAAGTGAAGAAATAAGAGCGAAAGAAATATGTCAAGTCCTGGAGCAGTATGGGGATCAGTCTGCAAATTTACCCCTTATAGTAGTAACTTGCAATGGACCCCAGCTTAATTGACTGCAATTGGCTCAAAAAGATTAAATTGCAATGAACTGAGATTTTTCGCATCAGAACGAGAAACTTACAGGAACTGTTGCAAAAGTGCGTTTCCATTAACAGTGAAAAGCTAGGAAGGATTCGTGGGCTATAAGCCAAAATCCACGTAGATTCTAACTCAACCCCCAGATTTATCAGAGCCAGATCAGTCCCTTATGTTCTATGGGATAAGGTCGAGACCGAGATAAATAGGCTGGAAAAGCTGGGTATCTTACAGTGTAATTTTCTGAGTGGGCGGCACCCATAGTACCTGTACTGAAGCCAGACTGAAGTGTTTGTTTATGCGGTGACTATAAGTTAACTGTAAACAGAGTGGCCAAACTTGATAGATACCTGATACCAAAGATTGACAAATTATATTTTGGCAGGGAGCATCACATATTCAAAACTTGACATTAACCATGCCTACCAGCAGGTAGAGTTGGAAGAAGTCTCGAGGAAATTTGTGACCATCAATACACATAGAGGATTGTATCAATAGACTCGACCACTCTTTGGGGTCTCATCAGCATGTGCTATTTTCCAGCATACCATGGAAAATCCGCTCCAGGGACTGCCTCATGTCGATGTTTATCTGGATGACGTCTTAGTCACTGGACGAACTGACGAAGAACACTTAGCTAATTTGGAGGTGATGAAATGTTTCTCACAAGCGGGGCTGCTGTTGAAGCGAGAAAAATGTTTTTTCCGAGCGAAAGAGGTAGTTTACTTGGACCATAAGGTCGACGTGCAGGGCCTGCACCTCGTGGAAGAAAAGGTCAAGGCTATTCGCGAGACACCTGCACCGAGAAACACTTCAGAATTAAAGGTCTTCTTAGGCATGATAAATTACTATGGGTGATTTCTTCCAAATCTATCAACTGTACTGGCCCTGTTATACGCATTGCTTAAGAAAAGCCATAAATGGATTTGGCATGCTCAGCACCAGGATGCGTTTCTGAAGGTAATGCAATTGTTTAGATTATCAGCCCTACTGGTCCACTTTGACCCAAAGAAAGAATTGATTTTAACTTGTGACGCATCCCCTTATGGAGTAGGGGCTGTACTTTCACATCAGATGGCGGATGGCTCCGAACACCCCATTGGTTATGCATCTCGCACTTTCAGAGCTATGATATTCTCAAATTGAGAAGGACGGCTTGTCTGTTGTGTTTGGTGTTCGGAAATCCCATCAATACCTTCACGGTCACCATTTTTACATTTTGTATCTGACCTCTGCTGGGATTATTTGGAGAGGATAAAACAATACCCCCATCACATCTGCTCACATCCAGAGGTGGGGGCTGATATTAGCTGCTTACAACTACGCTTTATTCACCGATCGGGAAGCCAGATCACACGTGCTGACATGCTGAGCCGCCTCCCCCTGTCAGATAACAATATGAAGGTTCCAATTCCCCAGGAACTGGTCTTAGTACTAAATTTTTTGGATTCCTCCCCTGTCCAGGTCAAACAAATCTGTGAGTGGACAAGCCAAGATCCACTTTTATCTCACATCTGGGAGCAGGTCTTGAATGGATGCTCAGGCAAGCCAAAGCCTGATGACGTGAAGCCTATTTGAATTGCAGATATGAGCTCACCTGCCAGGACGGCATATTGCTCTGGGGAGCAAGGGTTATCGTGCCTGAGAGGGCAAAGGCCATTATTGGCCAAATTACATAGTGCTCACCCTGGCATTAGTAGGATTAAGATGCTCGCGCGCAGCTACTTGTGGTGGCCAAAGATGGATGTGGACATTGAAACCCTAGTCAAAAGTTGTCTTCAATGCCAGCAGGTACAAAAGCTACCCCCCTTAGCTCCATTGCAGCCCTGGGAATGGCCGGGGCGGCCATGGGTGTGCCTCCCTGTCGACTACATGGGGCTCTTCTTGGGCACGATGTTCCTTTTATTAATAGATGCCCACTCCGAGTGGATGGATGTCTACAAAGTCTGGTTACTCACATCTGCTGCCACCATAGACCATTTGCGACAGAGTTCTGCAGTGCACGGGTTACCAGAGGTGCTCATATCAGACAACGGGACTGCATTTACCAGTGGGGAGTTCCACAGATTTACAACCCTCAACGGAATAACTCATATCAAAACCTTGCCTCACCATTCTGCCTCTAATGGTTTGGCTAAGCGGGCGGTCCAAACTTTTAAGTCCGGGATGAAAAAGCTGGACAGGGATTCCGTCAGCACCAGATTGTCACGGTTCCTGTTCACATACCGGACGACGCCACCCACGACCACCGGTATTGTCCCTGCTAAATTACTAATGAAGAGACCTCTCCGCACCCGTCTAACTCTTAGCAGGCCGAACTTAGTGGGGAGGGTCGAGAGAAGCCAAGAGGCCCAGAAGACTGGCCATGATGGCCATAATCATGAAAGAAATTTCATGGTGGGAGACACCGTTCTTGCGAAGAACTTTGGAGATTGGCCCAATTAACTATTAGGTAGAGTGAATGCCGTGACAGGACCTCACTCCTATAATGTGTCAGTAAACAGCCACATAATTAGACAACATGTGGATCATCTTTGGAGAAGAGAGACAGTCCCACAGGAAGGAACGCCATCATCATTTACTTTGAGTCTGCACCGCAGTGGAAGAAATGTCACACAATTTGGAAGTACCAGTGGGGCTTGTTGGACCCAAGAGGGTTGAAGAAACAAACTTGCCCCTTCCACTGAAGAGGCTGGTGAACAGTTGACCCCTGAGAATGGGGTCTCAGAAAAACCAGCCGAGGCCGTTGAGCTACAACGTTTGACACATCCGAGGAAGCCTCCTGAGACATTTGGCTTGTAAATATTTATTCATGTAAATAATTGGGAGGTTGTGATGCTTGTCAATTGTACTTTCAAGTAGAGGGGGAGGGATGTGGTAAAGTGGATTGCTATGTACCTTTAAGAGGATGTAGTTAGTTGACCATGTGATGGAATTGACCAATCGCTACACAGCGCGGGCTTCTTGGGTAACTGTAAGTGTAGAGCTGGAGGTGATTGAACACATGGTGTCAGTGTTCTGTTCATGTTTCCAATAAACCATTAGTGTTTGTTCAGTTGATTGGTCTCTCTGCCTATATTGTCTCAAGCACCAACTAATGTGTTAATATCAAGGGCGCAGCTAGCGTTCGCCGGACAAAGCGAACCTGATAACCAAAAGCATAAAAATAATAGTGGATAATTAGTTTACGTTTGCACATTAAAAATTATTTCTGTGCACACTCCATTGGCAAACACTACAAAAATAACCATGTAAAGGAGGAGGGTATCACTGACAGCAACTTTCAGATTCTTGTGTTTAACTGCGCATGTGTGGACACCAGAAATGTAATTAGTTTTACCAGTAATGGCGGCAAACACAGCAAGCTTCACCATTATTAGGGCAGCAAAATCAAGCCCATGAAATCTGTGATACAGGACAAAGCATAAAAAAATTCATTTAGTATCTTTCTTGTTCAGTAATAAACAGAATGGCAAAACATTTTACTGATCACTTTGCAGCAGTTATTTAGTGTATTAAAGTGAAAGCTAATTGATAACAGCTTTTTTAGAAAGATGTTTGCAAGATTTACCACTCCAGGCCTAAGTCCTGTGGCGGGTGTGGGAAGTCAGAGGGACAGAAGTCAGAGCCTAGTGGGAAAACCCGCCGAATCTCACAATGCTGTGCTGATTGATTATGCAGTCATATCTGGGCATCATATTTAAAAGGTGCCCAGACAGCTACTCATTCATCACGCGTTGGAGTTCGGAACTGGACATGGCAGGCAGGAGTCAACCAGCACTGGTCCCAAGGTTCAGCGATGCCTCATTGGACACACTTCTTCAAGCAGTGGAGGACAGGAGGGACGTCCTTTTTCCGAGGGATGGGAGGAGGCAGCCCACCCGTCTCACCACACCAGCATGGGAGGAGGTTGCCAGGGTAGTGAGTGCCAATTCAATTCATAGGAGAACTTCCCTCTAGTGCAGGAAAAGAATGAATGACCTCATCCACACCGCCAGGGTAAGTGAACCCTTTACCCACCCATGCTCACCTCACTGAATGGGAACTGGGACATGGTCCTCAGTGGCAAGGCCACCATCTGTGCTGCCCATGCATAAAAGCCCTTCGCAAAGTGCTGGGGTGCTGCCTCATAGCCCCACTGCAGCTCAAGTGGTCTATAGGTAAGGAGATGACTTCAGGTCACTGACCCAGCCACATTGATGGCACAAATTTTGGTTGGAGGAAGGGTGCATAGAGGGCAACTGCAGACGCTGCTGCTGCTGCCATGTCTCTGTTGTCCTTGTCCGTCTAGCTCCTGGAGCTCGCGGGTTTGGAGGGTGCTGCCAAAGTACCCTTAGGGACTAGCAATAGTGCATCTTTCATACGGCACACAGTTGCCAATGGGTTGGTGCTAGAGGTTGGCAGCATGTAACCATCTGCATCACAAATGCTCACAAACCATCTTCTATCTTCACACATCAAAGGGCAATGCACAACGGACGCGAGAGGGAGGCCTCCTCATACAGTATGAAGAGCAGGCTGCTGGGCTGGCAGAGGAGGGTTGTGACTGTTCCTGTGCTAATGACGAGCTCAGCCTCCCCAGCCATCCAGTGCTTAATCTCTGCACATTGAAACTTGAGGGTGATGCTCTGTGCAGCCCATACATTCACTCATTCTCTCCTCTTTCCGTGACAGGTGCCAGCAGGAAGAGGGTGAGGCCAGACCCTGATCCTGAGTCCAGCTCCAGCCCCAGCCCCAGCCCCAGCCCGCAGAGAACAGAGGACAACGATGAAGATGATGAATTCTCACCTGTAGAGTTATCACAGCAGTCACCTGCACCCTCCACCAGAGGCACATACCTCGGTGGTCATAGATCTCCTTTAGTCTCGGGATCACACTCTGGTGGTCACCACACGGATGTGTCCGCAGCAGGAGGAGGCAGGGACAGCTAAAGTCACCGGAGGACTGCTGGGGAAGGGACTGCTAAGTCCGACTCTAATGAGAAGACTCTGGGAGCGGTCATGGACAAGATGCTGGAGATGCAGCGAGAGGCGGGGGAACATCAGGCAGAGGTGTCAGAGGCCCTCAACAGAATGGCATGTGAGGCGGAGGAGTCCATCTGCCTGCTCTCTGATGTAATGACACTGACATTTGCATGCATCAAAGTCTCCATGGGGAGGATGGCGGATGCCGTGGAGAGCCTAGTCCAGCAGAACGCCAAGTTGCACTCAGACCTGCACTCCATCGCTGTAGCCATGGGTGAGCTTCTGCAGTGGTTACTTGAGAGGGGGATTGGGCACCTCGACCTCCATCCAGATGTCCCTTCTCCTCAGAGAGTCACGGAGGGGCCTTCGGGCACCCAAAGAGAGAGGGACTGTCAGGCGGATACCCCATGGGGCCTCCACTCAGGACTCTGCAAGAGTGTCCCAGTGTTCCGAGTCCCTTCTGTCTGTGAGCCCATCAGCTCCAGACTCTGTGACCGCTGAGAGTGCACCTTCCCCCAGACCAGGAGACCCAAAGAAGGCTCAGGCCCTCCAGACCTTGCACCTCCATGGATGTCTGTCAAAGTCATCAAAGGCAACAGGGCATAGCGGTCAGCAGGTTGCCTCCACCCCTGCTGCGGATGTCGGGGAAGCACCTGGATGCAGCGGTAGGGCACGTAAAATTAAAACGTTCTGAGCTGACTGTAGTAGCATGAGTGTACAATCATTGTAAATTGTTGTTACATACTTGTACATATATGTATAGTTGCACTTTACGTAGGTCTCCTGGATTTTTATTGCTTCTGTTTGTGTTAATGCCTGTGGGCAACCCACTCCCCATTCTCCCATCCCCCTACCCCTCTGTCAACCCAGGCTGGGTCTATGTCCCCCTGATCATGCCAGTACATGGCGTCATCGATCTTTGCAGGGCCCTTGCGAGCCATAGGTGAGAAGCTTCCCACGCACCCTGTTCCCTTGCCCTTCACTGTCGAGTCTATAGAAACACCTTTACCTTGTCAGTACAGTATGTGAGGGTTTCCCTTCAGTTGTCCAGGTGAGCTGACCTGCAGCTCTGCCCACTCAATGACCCTCCTCCAAATCAGCATCTCTTAAGCTGGACATCGAGGGAGTGGACAGTGCCTCAGCAGCCAGACGGTGCGCATTTCCTTTCAAACAGTCACTGACATTTTCTAACCTCCACCTGTAATCCACACCCTCCCCCCACCATCACCATTGGCTGCCCCCCCAACCCGATGTAACCTTTACCCTCTCAACCGTCACCCCTGAACACCTCCCATAACCCTGCAGACCATCACTGTTGCCGTTCACGTACCCTCCCTCCCCAACAAGCTGACCCCAGTCACAGTCCCCATGCCCACCCTTACCCTGCCCACCCCTAGAATCTGCGTTCACCTCTGAGTCCCCTCCAACAGCCCAAACCGGCCCTTCACCTCCCACCGACAGATCCTCAGCTTCCCATCCCATTGTCCCCTGTTACTGTTCCTTCCTACCAGCAGTACCCTTGGTTTGTCCTCAGGATTCCTCCATTGAAACCACTGACCCCTCCGTATGAAGCCTCCCCCTCTCTTTCCCCTTCTGTCTCCCCCTCCACCCTCACTGTTCCCTGCTCTCCAATGTCCCTTGCACTGTTCCCCAGTCCCTAGCGCCACCCCTCCAACCAACCCCACCGCAAGGCCTCATGCTTACACCCCCCACTCCCTCGGCATCCCCACCCACCCCACCTTATGTCTGTCCACTCTTCCCATCCCTGTGCTCCATCAAATCCACCACCATCACCCCAGCCACCGCGCACCTTCCACCTGCTCCAGCCTACCGCCCACCTGCTCCAGCCTGCTGTCCACCTGCTCTAGCCAGCCAACAACCTACTCCTTTTTTTAATATTCATTTCTATGGTATGGGGGCGTCACTGGCTAGGCCAGCTTTTGTTGCCCATCCCTAATAGCCCTTGAAAAGGAGGTGGTGAGCTGCTTTCTTGAGCTGCTGCAGTTCATGTTGGGTAGGTACACCACAGTGCTGTTAGTGGGTGAGTTCCAGGATTTTGACCCTGCGACAGTGAAGGAACAGCAATATATTTCCAAGTCAGGATGGTGAGTGGCTTAGAGGGGAACTTCCAGGTGGTACTGTTTCCATGTATCTGCTGTCCTTATCCTTCTAGATGGTAGGGGTCGTGGGTTTGGAAGATGATGCCTAAAGAGCCTTGGTGAGTTTCTGCAGTGCACCTTGTATATAGTACACACTGCTGCCACTTCGTCAGTGTTGAAGGAAGTAAATGTTTGTAGAAGGGGTGCAAATCAAGTGGGCTGCTTTGTCCTAGATGATGTCGAGCTTCTTGAGTGTTGTTGGAGCTCACTCATACAGGGAATTGGAAAGTACTCCATCACACTCCTGACTTGTGCCTTGTAGATGGTTGGCAGGAATTGGGGAGTCAGGAGGTGAGAGGATTCCTCGCCTCTGACCTGCTCTTGTACCCACGGTATTTATATGGCAAGTCCAGTTCAGTTTCTGGTCAATGGTAATCCCCAGGATGTTGATAGTGGGGGTTTCAGCAATGGTAATGCCATTGAATGTCAAGGGATGATGGTTAGATTCTCTCTTGTTGGAGATAGTCATTGCCTGGCGCTTGTGTGGCACGAATGTTATTTGCCATTTGTCAGCTCAAGCCTGAACATTGTCCAGGTCTTGCTGCATTTGTACATGGACTGCTTCAGTGTCTGAGGAGTCACAAATGGTGCTGAAGATTGTACAATTATTAGGAAATAGAGACAGTTTAAGTAAGTTATATTTGTATTTGTGGGCATTAGGAATGAGTTTTAAATCTTAATGTTTAAGTTTGATTTGTATTTCTGTATCTGTGTGTCAAGGAAGGTAAAATTGAGTTTTAGTTTCACTTTAAAAGGTGCCTGCATTCCTAATGAGAGTTTTACGACTGTTGCAGCTAATTGAAACAAACAAGAGTAGAGAAACTGGGCTGTTGCCTAGCAACAGGGGTCCAGAGAGGCATGTTCCTCCCACAGACACACACAGAAAAACTAAAAAAACAGCAGCTTTGAGTTCAATTTGATGACAGCTGCCAAACAGAAGCACCTAGAAGGGACAGATAGCTAGCCCCAAGCTAAAATTGGTTGAAAGTAGCTGCCAGAGAAAGGCTTGAGCAAAAGGAACAGATAGCAAGTCCCAAGCTAAAGAAAATATCCCAAAATCCAGGGGAGTGGGACAGGAGAAAAAGACCTTCTAGTCAAAGGAAGGACAGGAACCTGGAAAATGTCCTGTTAATGAAGTTAAGAGTGAGGGGCAGAGAGAAAGGCTCCCAGCCTCAGATTCAAAGAAATAAAAGCTGCAGAAAGCAGATTTAAAGTGGTCAAGGGGCAAGAAGGTCCAAAGAGGCAACTGGAGGTCTGTAACTCTTTGCCAAGGGAATATGAAGCAGTGGTGTACTGTTTAAAGCTGAGTTGGTGAGAGAGAGTGCATGGAAGACAGCTTGAATGCGTGTGGTGACTCAGGAAAGAGGAGCATCGGAAGGAGAGTTCGAAAACCTGGAGGTGAACCCTTGTGGAAGGCATCTGAGAGAAGGCAACGTCTTGGAGAGTGGAGACTGGCAACCCTCATGTGAAAGACAGAGTACAGTGAGACCAATTGGCCCATGGTGTAACAAGTGTCTGGGAGGAGTTGAGGAGAGATCCATAGCATCTGGATGAGGTGGCATCTGTCACTTGGTTTCAGAGTGTGATGTGTCTGACCTCAGGGTGGCTATTGTTTTACATGGACTGTGTACTTGCTGTGAACATTAGAGTGTAAGATAGCTTTGTACCTTGTGATATCCTTACAAATCTGCATATAAATGTAAAGGTTCTGTTTCATACATATTTTATGTTTTTGTTAAAAGTTTATTAGTTGACTCTGGTGACTCTGTTCAGTAGCCCCTTTCCAAGTATCTAAACAAAGTAGTAAAAGTTAGGATCTATCAAGCTGGGTTCCACCCTGGGATCAGGCTTGTCCAGGGGTAATCTCAGCTGGGATCATAACAAAGTGGGGGCTCTTGTAGGATTTGAAACACGGACGGCGGGTGATATGAAATAATAATTGTTCTGGGATTGGAAATCCTTGAACATTGGTATGATCTGTGAATCCTTATAAAACGAGTATGTGGAGGTATAGAGGTACTGGACACAGGAATTCGAGTTGCTGCGAGGTGTATTATATAGATTGCAATATAGGTTGGAGCTAGGCAAATGAAATGGCTTTGGAGGTTGCTAAGGCTTTTTTTAACAGATTGGAAATGTAACTCTGACTGGTTTACAGAAATTAACCAAGAGTAAGCTAATGGAATTGGTGGGTAAGCTAGAGTTAGAATTACCTGAAGGGGGCGAGGAAAGAAGTTGGGATAATAGCACAGCATTTAAAACTGTAAGGGATACCATAGAGACCACGTTCTCCAGCAGGTGAGTCACAGCTGGAGGCAGTGAGATTTCAGTTACATATGAAGAATCTTGAACTTGAACAAGCCAAGGAACTGAAGAAACTTGAATTAGAGGAAAAAGAAAAAAGAATGAGAATTGGAATTGAAAAGGCTGGAGGCAAAGGAAAAAGAAGGGGCATTTCAAAGGGAGCAAGCAGAAAGGCAGGAGAGAGGAAGGAAGATGGAACTGGAATTTCAGGCAAAGGAAATGGAATGAGAAAGAGAATACCAGCTTAAAAGGCTGGAACTTAAAAAAGAAATCTCAGATGCTGGGGGAAGTTCTGATGATGAAAAATATTTCAACCTAATACCCAGTGGGGAGATGTTTAAGTTTGCACATGCTCTCCCAAAGTTTGAGGAAAGAGATGTAGAGGCATTCTTTATTTCACTTGAAAAGGTAACTAGGCAAATGAAGTGGCAAAAAGAAATCTGGACATTGCTTTTACGGTCTAGTTTGGTAGGTAGAGCTCATGAGGTTTATGCTTCACTTTCAGAAGAAGTATCAATGGATTATGATGCAGTAAAAAAGAAATCTGAGTGAATATGAGTTAGTCCCTGAGGCATACAGGCAGAAATTTTGGAATATAAGGAAACTGCCAGGGCAGACCTATATTGAGTTTGAAAGATTAGAGCAAAGTAATTTTGACCATTGGATACGGGCATTAAAGGTAGAGATGATGTATGAAGCCCTTAGAGAAATAAAATTATGGGAGAATTTAAACATTCACTTCCTCTTGTAGTTAGAACCCATGTTGAAGACCAGAAGGCTAAAACAAGCAGTGGACATGGCTGACGATTATGAACTGGTCCATAAATCTAAACCTTTTTTCTGTCATCCCCATAAACCTGAGAAGGATAGAAGATGGGAAGGTGAAAGGAAGGCAAGTAGCCAGGGAAGAGAAGGGACAGTTGGAATTCTCAGGAAATTTCTCCTCAGACAGAAAGGGGGATACTGAAGTGACATTCGAAAGCCTAAGTGTTTTTATTGTAACAAGGTGGGATATGTTAGGGCAGATTGCTGGAGATTAAATGGTAGACCTATTGCAGTAGTAGGAACAGCTAAGGAATCCTCAGGAAAGGTTGCATCAGAAAAAGAAATGGTTGTTAAAGTTGTAGCAGTGGTACAGGTGAAACGTGTTCCCTCAGATCATACAGGAAAGGGAGATATGGTTCAAGGTAGTCCAGAAAATTCTTCTTTGATTACTGGTGAAGGAAGTCAGGCTTTAAGAGGGTCTGAATGTTTTGTTTTGAAGAGAGAAATGTCCCCTTATTCATCAAACAAAATAAGTAAGCAGATTAAAATCTTGAGAGATACTGGGGCAGATCAATCATTGATGGTGGCTGATGATACAATTTGTGTTCCAGGTAGTTTTATGAAGGAGAAAGTATTAATAAGCAATATTAATGGAATTTATAAACCTGTTTCTTTATGTAAAGTCACTTTGTAAATGGAATTGTTATGGTGGGAATTATTCCTAAATCACCTATTGAAGGGGTGGATTTTATTCTGGGTAATGATTTGGCTAGTGGAGACCGTAATGTGGCGATGACTGTATTGCAGCAGATGGTTGGTCATGTTGATCTTAACCAATGTCAAGAAACTATGGTGCCCAAAAATGAAACACTTATTGCTGGTAACAAGAAATTGAAGGAAAACCTGATTAATGTAGAAAACCAACTTTCACGTATGAAAGAGAAATTTGCTAAGAAGAGAATTGGTGAGAACAATTAAGAACTAGTTACAGAAAGTGGAACACTTGACTGAGGACTTGAAATGTCTAAATGATAAACTTGCAGAAGCAAACTTAACAAAGGTCACTCTTCAGTTAAAACTTCATGAACTTCAAGCATCAGAAGTTGCTATGAAAGATCATGGAGAATGCTTTATTAGGAAAAGGAGTTGTTGGTAGATCAGAATAATTGGTTGAATGCAGAGTTAAAACCAAAACTAATAAGCTGTTAGAGCTTCACCGTGCAAAGAGTAATGAGATTCTTGAACTTCAATGCAAACTAGAGAAGGTGACGGAGAAGATGTGTGGTATGGAGTGTCTCAGTTCTAAAGTTGTTCCTGTGAATAAAAATTCTTTGCTGAACTGTGGTCCAGTTGAGTAAAGAATTGGTTCAAGGAAAATTACTGATATCTCAGTAATGGACAATATGAAAACAACTAAAGTGCATGCAGGATTGGAAATCAAGAATTGCCAACACAAAGGACTGAAAGCGCAAAATGGCCTGGAAAAGTCAATGACCAGAGATACTGATTTACAAGTGATTGTTGGTGCTAATATAGAAAATACAGCAGTTGGAATCCAGGCAAGTGGACAGTTTGCAAAAGCCTATTGAAAACCTGTAAAGGAGTGGAATGTTGTAATTCATGGATTATGCAAAAGAGTTGAAAGGTTGGAACAAACTATGACACTCAACAGGTAGAACATAATTGACATTGCTCAAAGAGAAGTGGAAAAGACCTGTTCGAAATGGGATTGTGAGAAACAAAAAGATCATAAAAAATTTAAAGATTAAACCAAGCAGGAATATGAAACCCTTTTGTATGAACAATAACATCCGTGAAATGACGAAAAGAGATTTTCACCAGAGAAGAAATGAAATGTTAATGTACAAAAGTGCCATTTTTACTTTGCTAAATCGAAATGAGAATTTACCACATTTGAATTCAGAAAGCGAGCTTGGGGATGGAGTTACACCCACAGCTAACAAAAAGGATGATTGGGCTGTAGACTTAAATGAAACATTCTTTGCTGAGTTAAAGATTGGGAATAAGAGGAAAAAGAAATGTAAGGGTTGAGTTATGATAATGCTATGATGTACAAATGCTGCCAATCTTGTTACATTTATTCACTTTGTTTAAGTATGCTTTTGTAATTGTAAGATAGCGTGCAATTATGAAAATAATGAAAAGTTTATTTGTATAGTGTGTAATAAGCTATTGTTAGATGTTTGGAACAGATTGCCAGCCTCACGCTAAAATTGATTGAAAGTAGCTGCCAGAGAGACACTGGAGCAAAAGGGACAAGATAGCAAATCCCAAGCTACAGTAAAGACTCCAAAATCCAGGGAAGTGGAACAGGAGAAAGTTCCAAGCAGACCTTCTAGTCAAAGGAAGGACAGGAACCTGGAAAAGGAACTGCCAATGAAGTTAAGAGTGAGGGGCAAAGAGAAAGGCTCCAAGCTTCAGATTTAATGAGATGAAAGCTACAGAAAGCAGATTTAAAGTGAAAACAGCTTGCAAGAGGCAAGAAGGTCCAAAAGGCAACTGAAGGTCGGTAACTCTTTGCTATGGGCATGTGAAGCAGTGGTGTGCTGTTAACAGCTGAGTTGGTGAGAGAGAGTGCATGGAAGACAGCTTGTATGCATGTGGTGACCCAGGGAAGAGGAGCATCGGAAGGAGAGATCGAAAACCTGGAGGTGCGTCCTTGCGGAAGGCATCTGAAGAAAGCGACAGTTTGGGAGAAGATTCCAAGATGAGGTCTTGGAGAGTGGAGAATGGAAACCCTCATGTGAAAGATGGTGTACAGTGAGATTGGTTGGCTCACTGTGTAACAAGCGTCTAGGGGGAGTTGAGGAGAGATCCATAGCATCTGAGGTGGCATCTGTCACTTGGTTTCAGAGTATGATGTGTCTGACCTCAGGATGGCTATTGTTTTACATGGACTGTATACTTCCTGTGAACATTAGAGTATAAGATAGCTTTGTAAATTGTGATATCCTTACAAATCTGTAAAGATATAGTTGTGGATGAAGGAGCATTGTAATATAGTTCACCTTTTTTTGTTTAATAAATGTTTCACGTTTTTGTCAAAAGTTCATTAGCTGACTCCGGTTACTCTGTTCAGTGGCCCCTCTCCATGTATCTAAACAAACAAATAAAAGTCACGATCTATCAAGCTGAGTTCCACTCTGGAATCAGGCTTGTCCAGGGGTAACCTCAACTGGGATCATAAAACAATCATCAGTGAACATCCCCACTTTTGACCTTATGATGGAAGGAAGCTCATTGATGAAGCAGCTGAAGATGGTTGGGCCTAGGACACTACACTGAGGAACCCCTGCAGTGATGTCCTGGAACTGAGATGATTGACCTCCAACAACCACAACCAGCTTCCTTTGTGCTAGGTATGACTGCAACCAGCGGAGAGTTTTCCTCCTGATTCCCATTGACTCCAATTTTGCTGGGGCTCCTTGATGCCATACTCAGTCAAATGCTGCTTTGATGTCAAAGACAGTCACTCTCACTTCACTTCTGGAGTTGGTAGCTCTTTGGTCCAAGTTTGAACCAAGGTTGTAATGAGGTCAGAAGCTGAGTGGCCTTGGCAGAACCCAAACTGAGTGTCAGTGAGCAGGTTATTACTAATCAAATGCCACTTGATAGTACTGTTGATGACCCCTTCCATCACTTTACTAATGATCAAGAGTAGACTGACAGGGCAGTAATTGGCTGGGTTGGATTTGTCCTGCTTTTTGTGCACAGGACATACCTGAGCAATTTCCACTTTGCCCGGTAGATGCTTGATTTATGGTTGTGCTGGAACGGCTTAGCTAGGGGCACGGCAAGTTCTGGAGCACAATTCTTCTGTACTATTGCTGGAATATTGTCAGGGCCCATTGCCAGTCCCCCAACTCAGAGTACATTCTAGGTCCTTGCCACCCTCAGTGCTTCCTCCAAGTGGCATTCAACACGGAGGAGTACTGATTCATCAGCTGACGGGGAGGTGCGGGGAGGGGAGGGGGTGGGGGCGGGGCGGTGGGGGGGATGGGGCAGTGGTTGTGGTACAGGAGTTTCCTTACCCATGTTTGACCTGATGCGATGAGACTTCATGGGGGCCAGAGTCGATGTTGAGGATTTCCAGAGCAACTCCCCTCCGACTGTGTGCTGTTCTGGTCACCACACTACAGGAAGAATGTGATTGCACTGGAGAGGGTGCAGAGGATATTCACCAGGATGTTGCCTGGGCTGGAGCGTTTCAGCTATGAAGAGAGACTGGATAGGCTAGGGTTGTTTTCCTTAGAGCAGAGAAGGCTGAGGAGGGACCTGATAGACGTATACAAAATTATGAGGGGCATAGATAGGGTAGATATGAAGAAACTTTTCCGCTTAGTGGAGATGTCAATAACCAGGGGGCATAGATTTAAGGTAAGGGGCAGCAGGTTTAGAGGGGAATTGAAGAAAAAACATTTTCACCCAGAGGATGGCTTGAATCTGGAACACAGATTGTGCCAAAATTAGGAGAGCTGTCTCTCAAACTAGTCTGAGCAGGTGGCAGAGGCAGGAACTCTCGCAACATTTAAGAAGTATTTGGATGAGCACTTGGAACGAAATAGCATACAGGGCTACGGGCCAAGTGCTCGAAAATAGGATTAGAATAGATAGGTGCTTGATGGCCGGCACAGACATGATGGACCGAAGAGCCTGTTTCTGTGCTGTATAACTCTATGACTCTATGACTATGTACACCACTGTGCCACCACTTCTGTTGGATCTGTCCTGCCGTTGGGACAGGACAATACCTGGGGATAGGAAATGTGGTACAAAAGCAGAAAATGCAGGAAAAACTCAGCAGGTCTAACAGCATCTGTGGAGAAAAAGACAGAGTTAACGTCTTCTTCAGAGCGGAATGTGGTCTCTGAGACATGATCTGCAAGGTATGATTCTATGAGTATGAATATGTCAGGCTGTTGCTTGACTAGTCTGAGAGACAGCTCTCCCAATTCTGGCACAAGCCCCAGGTATTAGTAAGGAGGACTTTGCAGGGCAGACAAGGCTGGGTTTGCCGTTGTCATTTCCAGTGCCTGGGTTGATGCCGGGTGGTCCTGCTGGTTTCATTCATTTTTGATTTTTTAGTGGTTTGATAGCACTGAGTGGCTTGCTAGGCAATTTCAGGAGGCACTTAAGAGTCAACCACAGAGTCACATGTAGACCAGGCCAGGTGAGGTCGGCAGATTTCCTCCCTAAAGGGCGTTGGTGAACCAGATAGGTTCTTACGACAATCATTTCATGGTCATCATTAGACTTTTAATTCCAGATTTTTATTGAATTCAAATCCCACCATCTGCTGTGGTGGGATTCGAACCCAGGTCCTCAGAATTACCATGGGTCTCCGGATTACCAGTCCAGTGACAAAACTGCTACGCCTGCCACTCAGCTGCTCCAGCCTGCCAGCCAACTGATCCAAACTGCCGTCCACCCGCTCCAGCCTGCCGTCCACCCGCACTAACCTGCCGTCCACCCGCTCCAGCCTGCCGTCCACCCACTCCAGCCTGCTGTCCACCTGCTCCAGCCTGCCGTCCACCTGCTCCAGACTGCCGTCCACCCGCTCCAGCCTGCCGTCCACCCGTTTTAGGCTGCCATCCACCTGCTCCAGCCTGTCGTCCACCCGCTCCAGACTGTCGTCCACCTTCTCCAGCCTGCCGTCCACCCGCTCCAGACTGCCGTCCACCCGCTCCAGACTGTCGTCCACCTTCTCCAGCCTTCCGTCCACCCGCTCTAGCCTGCCGTCCACCCGCTCCAACCTGCCACTCAACTGCTCCAGCCTGCTGTCCACCTGCTCCAGCCTGCTGTCCATCTGCTGCAACCTGCCATCCACCTGCTCCAGCCTGCCGTCCACCTGCTCCAGCCTGCCACCGAACTACTCTAGCCTGCCGTCCACATGCTCCAGACTGCTGTCCACCTACTCCAGCCTGCCGTCCACCCGCTCCAGCCTGCCGTCCATCCACTCCATACTGCCATCCCGGTCAGTCTCAACAGGTGCATGCCACGTTGGACCGGTTGTGTTTTGGGCCGGCGTAACCTCCCACTGATGGGGTGGATGATCGGACAGTGGGGGGGGCGGGGGAGGGGTGGGGGGAACAATTCAGGTTGGGTGGTAATTTGAATCCGCTAATGAAATGTTAAATGGCTTCCTGACAGCCTTTGGAGGGCTAGGTGACCCACCATGCTGGCTAGGGTCGCAAGTTCCCGGTATCATTTCTCGGCATTGGGAACCTGATTTTTTCACTCGTGGCACATTCTCCATCCCCGCCTGCCACGTGCCCCGCTGCTGACGGGAGGGGACGATTCCACCCATTGAGTGTGAATAGAAAGACAAGACTTGCAACCTTATAGCACCATTCACAACCTTTGGATGTCCCAGACAGCTTTACTTTTGAAGTGTAGTCATTGTTGTAATGTAGAAAACACAATTTTGTGAAGGAATTTCTGATCAAAGCTTGTATTTTTTGAGACAGACCCTAATTGAAAAGGGTAACTCACCCTCCCAGTTGCTAAGGAAACTAAGACTGAAACTGAGATTGGAAACTAAAACTTCTGGTTGAAACTGTATAAAATGAGAGAGAACCATCAGAACTCAGTAGTTGATGACCCCAGTGGTGCAATATGGGCAGGTGGAAGAACACAGAGGCTATGTCCAGAAGCTGAGAATAAGCCAAGATATAGGGCGGAATCTTCCATTCTGAAGTCTAAGTTTGGTGGCAGGCACGTAAGTGCAAGTGATTCCCGGGGGAGGGGTGGGATGGCTGAACACACAGGATCTTGTACCCCACATGGACTGCAGTGGTTCAAGAAGGCAGCTCACCATCACCTTCTCAGGGGAAATTAAGGATGGGCAATAAATGCTGGCCCAACCAGTGACGCCCGTGTGAATGAAAAAAAAATTACCATGTCATGCATGCTCATTAGAATGCCAACTCACCAGAATTAAGTTCCCTGACCCAATTAAGTGCCCTACCAGCAGGAAATGCATGCAAAAGGGCTTTCTGACATTGTTCATTTGGAAGCTTGACCCTCCTTTAACCCGCCTTTAAAGTCCCAAGAACAGAATTCCAACAATTCATCCTGATGTCGGGAAACTGATTTTTGGTCTCATGCCAAATTAAATTCCCTGCATGCCACGCTTCCCACTGCTGTCAGGACTGGAAGATTCTGCCCATTGTTGCTGCAGCTGTTTCTATTATGTGAAGGTAACATTGGTTGATCTTCTCCATCCAGACCTCCATCGTAAGCAGAGTTGAGGAGTTTCTGCAGATGCCTGCCATTTCAGGTGAAGACCATGCCTGTGAAACTGGGGTTGGTTATGTGCTGCAGTCAGCTGATGATTACATTAAGTCCTAGGAGAAGAGGAGCTTAAATTCCTCATGAGGAATACATGGTTTTGAAGAACATTGTGACTGAGATTGATGACCTATATGCTGAGTGGACTGCTGAGCCAATTCATAAGGTCTGTCCTAGTTTTATCTCCATTTCACGTGTAATTCATGGTTTATAATTGACTGAAATTAGCCTGTTAATTCACATTTAATTAATGTTGAGTCTGGGTTTTACAGAGTAGGAGATTACCCAAAGTAGTATATAGTGTTTGCTCTGTTTGACTCTTGTTTAGTAAAATTCTTCTGTTTTAAACGTTGGAATCTTGCGGCTACATTCTTTCAGTAAATAACTGGGATCTTGGTTTTCTTCTTTCTGTTAAAAAAAAGTTACTAGCCTCACCCGAGATAATAACAAAATTGGGGGCTTGTCCAGGATCGTAAGTTTGTACACAGTAAGGTCCTGCAAATAGCAATGTGATAATGATCAGATAATTGGTTTTCGTGATGTTGTTTGAGGGATAAATATTGACCAGGGCATGTCGGAAAATTCCCCTGGTCTTCCTCAAAGTGCGCTAGGGGACCTATTGCATCCACTTGAGAGGGCATCAAGGCCTTGGTTTAACATCTCATCTCAAAGAGGAAACGACCAACAGTACAGCATCCCATTGGTGCAGTCCTCATGTGCCTTCCCAAGATTTTGTGTTCAAATCTCTGGAGTGCTTCTGTTAATTCAATTGTCCGACTCAATGTGAGAGTACTATCACTGAGTTTCAGCAAAACACTGCTGAAGAAGCTACACTGCTCCATCTTTACACACTGGCTGTGTCAAAAGATGACTTTGGCCCCAACATCCAATAATACGGGCTGGCCATTTCTCAATGATTTAGTTTTGCTCTAATAACAATCCATCCATGTAATCTGCATTATGTAAGCATGCTGAGGTAGGAATGGCACAAGAATCTAGGGATGATAGACAGGCCACAGCCACAGCGTACAGCCTGACATGGAGCGGGACAGCTGAAAGTTCAAACTTTGCTTGTTTCAGTTGTCAGGAAACCATTAAACATTCGTTGAATTTCCTTGAAGTACTTTCTGTTTATACTCATGTATTAATGTTAATTTCAGGCCTATAATAGTTTACTCTAACCACCGGAGACAAGCATGGAAGCAGTCCAAGACATGGCCAAATTGGTCAGATTGGTCTAAAATCAAACAATGATTTAATTAGCTTATTTCTGGCTCTTTCAAGGGCCTAGGCTACAGTTTAATTCAAATATAATTAATCTCAGATGCGACACATTAGCGGAACTAGCCTGGAGACAAACAATTAAATCCAACATACCCTGTGTACTGCGTTATTTCCTTTTCTCTTGCATTCAAAAGTCTGCATCAGCCGATTCTGACAATTTTTTAATCTACTAGAAACAGTTGTACCCTGTGCGTGTGTAAGAATGGGATCTAATGCCCCATTTGCGCTATGGAATTGCACCAGCGGTGAAATCATTGGCAATGCTAGATACCAGGTCTGTTATATTTTTCAGACTGTTGGCAAAATGATAGCTAAACCCATCTGTCCAGGCCAACAATGAGACTTTCACACTGTTATGTTTGACAAGGCAATTTCCAGCAATGGGAATCACAAGAGTGCAGAGCATTATACTGAGCAATGACTTAATGTAAGATCAGGATCGTTACCCACATCTGCTCACTCCTCTGGTGCATTTTGCAAAGGAGTGCTGCACTATCAGAAGTGCCTGTTATGGATGAGGTCACTCAACCAACATCACTTAAAGAAGGAGATGGAAATGGAACAAGAAAATAAACACAAGATGAAGGTGTAAGTGGAAATACCAGGAATACAGCTGCTATCAGGTAAATGGTGGCGGAGGTTATGATCTGAAATTTTTGAACTGAGTTTTGAGTCCGGAAGGCTGTAAAGTGCCTAATTGAAAGATGCAGTGTTGTTCATTAAGCTACATTAAGCTTCATGACAACATAGGCAATAGTACTGAAGGCTTGTGCACCAGACTTGGCGAGCCCCTAGCCAAGCTGTTCCAGTACAACACTGGCATCTGCCCGGCTATGTGCAAAGTTGTCCAGGTATGTCCTGTACACAAAAAACAGGACAAGTCCATCCTGGCCAATTACTGCCCCATCAGTCTACTTTCGATCATCAGTAAAGTAATGGAAGGGGTCATCAGCTGTGCTATCAAACGGCACTTGCTTAGCAATAACCTGCTCACAGACGCCCAGTTTGGGTTCCGCCAGGGCCACTCAGCTCCTGCCTCATTACAGTCTTGGTTCAAACATGGACAAAAGAGCTGAACTCCTGAGGTGAGGTGAGAGTGACTGCCCTTGACACCAAGGCCACATTTGACCGAATGTGGCATCAAGGAACCCTAGCAAAACTAGAGTCAATGGGAATCAGGGTGAAAACTCCTCACTGGTAGGAGTCATACCTAGCACAAAGGAAGATGACTGTGGTTGTTGGAGGTCAGTCATCTCACCTCCAGGACATCACTGCAGGAGTTTCTCAGGGTAGTGTCCTCGGCCCAACCATCTTCAGCTGCTTCATCAATGACCTTCCTGCCATCATAAGGTCAGAAGTGGGGATGTTTGCTCATGATTGCACAATGTTCAGCACCATTTGCGACTCCTCAGATGCTGAAGAAGTCCATGTCCAAATGTAGCAGGACATGGACAATATCCAGGCTTGGGCTGACAAGTGGCAAGTAACATTCGTGCCACACAAGTGCCAGATCATTGCCAGGCAATGACCATCTCCAACAAAAGACAATCTTGATGTTCAGTGGCATTACCATCACTGAATCCCCCACTATCAACAATGGTTACCATTGACCAGAAACTGAACTGGACTAGCCATATAAATACTGTGGCTACAAAAGCAGGTCAGAGACTAGGAATCCTGTGACGAGTAACTCAACTCCTGACTCCCCAAAGCCTGTCTGCCATCTTCATGACAACATAGGCAATAGTACAAGGCACAAGTCAGGAGTGCAATGGAATACTCCCCACTTGCCTGGATGAGTACAGCTCCCATAACACTCAAGAAGATTGACACCGTACAGGAGAAAGCAGCCCTCTTGATTGGCACCACATCCACAAACATTCACTCCCCTCCATCACTGATGCACAGTAGCAGCAGTGTGTACCATCTACAAGATGCACTATAGGAATTCACCAAGGCTCTTTCGACAGCACCTTCCAAACCCACGACCACTACCATCTAGAAGGACAAGGACAGCAGATAGATTGGAAGTTCCCTCCAAGTCACTCACCATCCTGACTTGGAAATATATCGCCGTTCCTTCACTGTCGCTGGGTCAAATCCTGGAACTCCTTCCCCAGCACTGTGGATGTACCTACACCACGTGGACTGCAGCGGTTCAAGAAGGCAGCTCACCAGCACCTTCTCAAGGGCAACTAAGGATGGGCAATAAATGCTGGTCCAGCCAGTGAAGCCCACATCCTGTGATTGAATTAAAAAAAAACAGGAGGCTGAGGATAGAGAGGTCAAAGCTTGCAGCCCAGGGCTGCTCCAGTGAAGACATGGCCAGAAAAGCCAAGAAGAGTGAAGCTCCCCAATTCAGTGACACATCCCTGGGGCGCCTTCTGGACACTGTGGAGGCCCGACACAATGTTCCCTACTCCCATTCTGGCTGCAGGAGGCCCATCAGTCTCACTACTCTGGCTTGGGAGGTGGTGGCACTGGTGGTCAGTGCCAACGCTACACACAAAAGGTCAGCCACCCAGTGCAGAAAATGGATAAATGATCACATCTTTGCTGCCAGGGTAAGGCAACCATCTCATCACTCTAAACTCACACACTCACAAGGCCATCACACGTTCACTGGTATCTCACTCACTGCCAGCTCAAGGGACATCACCACTCACTCTCTCTCTCACACACACCCTCACATCTCCACCTGACCTCATCTTATCACCTCCTCAGCCCTCACCATCTTGAGGACACTTGCACAGATCAGCATGTGCCCCCCCCCACCCCCCCCACCCCCGCCACACAAACCCTGGATTACCCTCCTTCCCCAGTACAGCCCTCGCCCTGCAGCCTCTTCCCTTGCCTGGTGCCACTTTTCCCCCTTCCCCAAGCAAGCCCTAGCTCTGTAGCAATTGAAAATCCACCCCCACCTTATGGCTGGTCTGGTAGATAGAGACCTGCCCATGAGCCCCCCTAAAAGTGATATGGTGCTGCCCGCAAAACCTGGCACTGATGACTGCGAGTGCTGACTGAAGCAAGGTAGGGAAACAAACCTCAACGTCCTGAGCGAAGTGCAGTTTGTCAGGTGCACGTTGCTTATGTACAGTTGTGAAATACGTTGGTGTGGTGCCCGGATGATCCAGCATGGGGGGATGATTCTGGTGAGCAGGGCTTATAATAAGATGCTAAAGTACTGAAATTAGGTTCCTGACATGCGGCGGCAGGAAATGCAGCCCGCCATTGACAGGTGGAACAGACGATCAGAAACTGGTTTCACGGCGGCATGAAACTGATTTTTGGCCGTCTCGCCATATTGTTCTCTTCTCCCGCCCACCATGATACCCACTGCCAAAGGGCCCAGAAAATTCTGGCCTTGGTTTCCAAAATCAGCACTGTGCTAAGAATCCATCGTTTAGGAAATTGATGCAGTGTGTGAATCATAGGAGGTCTTGTGGCACTGTGGTAGCTTTGGGTTCATGGGTTCAAGTCCCATTTCAGGACTTGATGGCTGTGAAAACTGCATTCATAATGTAACCAAACAGGGTTGGGTATCAGCCGGTAAATCCTTCTAATACACCTAATAGGAGGCAAAAAGAGTGGGAGAGTTTCCTGGTCAGCCATACTGCAGAAGGCAACAGCAGACCACTGCAGTACTTTGTCAAGCATAACTATGGACCAATCCAATGGAAGACTACTAGTGAGCCTATCAGCAACAAATGTGGGAGAGATAAAGTCTGTGATTGGAAGAGCAGCGAACACCAATGGCTGTGACTTTGCTGGGGAGAAACAGGTTTTCTTTCCAGGGGTACCAGAGTGCCAGGGCCCAGGGAGGGCAACCAGAGTTCCGGTGCCTGGGGTGGCAAGGACCAGAGTGCCAGGGCCTGGGGTGGAGGGGCTGCAAGGCTGCATGGGGCCCCAGGAAGGAGAGGCTGGCTGTGATGCCTGGGAAAGTGACGCTATGGAGCCCGCAGTCAGAGGAGTGGGGGGTGGCGATGATGCTCGCTGGCATGTGTGAGAGATTGAGTGAGTGAGTGTGTGTGTGTGAGTGTGCATGTGCGAGTGAGAGTGAGTAGTGTGTGTTGTGTGTGGGTGTGAGAGTGAGTGTATATGTATGTGTGGGAGTGAGAGAGTGAGTGCGTGTGTGTGAGAGTGAGAGAATGGCTGAGTGTGTGTGTGTGATTGTGGGAGTGAGAGATTGAGAGAGAGTGTGTGTGTGTGTGTGTGTGTGTGTGTGTGCATGCGAGTGAGGGAGTGAGTAGTGTGTTGTGTGTGGGGGTGAGAGAGTGAGTGTGTGAGTGTATGTGTGTGTGTGGGAGTGAGAGAGTGAGTGTGTGTGTGAGAGTGAGAGAATGAGTGAGTGTGTGTGTGTGGGAGTGAGAGAATGGGTGTGTGTGTGTGTGGGAGTGAGTGTGTATATGGGAGTGAGAGAGTGAGCGTGTGTGTGCGTGAGAGAGTGAGTAAATGTGTGTGTTGTGTGTGGGAGTGAAAGTGAGTGTGTGTGTGAGTGAGAGGCTGAGCGAGTGCATGTGTGGGAGTGAGTGTGTGTGAATGAAAAAGTGAGTGTGTGTGGGAGTGAGGGACTGTTTGAGTGTGTAAGGGAGTGAGAGTGAATATGTGTGTAAATGAGTGAGTGAGTGTGCATGTGTGTGGGAATGAGAGAGTGAGTGAGTGCTTGTGTGGGAGTGAGTGTGTGTAGGAGTGAGAGTGAGGGAGGGAGTGTGTATGGGAGTGAGAGAGTGAGTGTGCATGTGTGTGTGTGGCAGTGAGAGAATGTGTGTGTGGGAGAGGTAGTGAGGGAGTGAGAGAGTGAGGTATTGAGTGTGCGTGTGTGAGTGTGAGTCTGCCTTACTCCCAGTCTCAGGTTTCTCACTCACTCACCACCACACACCAATACCAATACATTCACAAACCCACTCACAGTGGGTGAGGGTGAGTGACTGAGCACCTTGAGACTGGGAGTGAGCCTGGCACACACACTCTGACCTCTCACACTCCGGTCATTTTTATCTAACTTAACAATTTATTGCTATGACATTGCTTTATCAGTTTAGTGTTGTGACAAACCTTATCTTTCCGAAATTTGCTCATCTGTCCCTTGAGTGAGAAAAAATAGAAATGTGCTTACCCTCAAGCCAAAAGATTGGACAAGCCTGTTGTAAAGTGTTAAGCACTGCACTTAATATGGTAACATGGAGGGATGTCTATATAATGAAGACACTAATCATTTTGCAGCTCATATACATCATTAACTAATGGTTGTGACTGCAGTTAAACTTGATTTATCAGATTTCCGCACTATAAGCCTGAGCTTATTGCAGCCACGTATTCAGCCAGCTAGGTCTCACTCTGAAATTCTCTCCCTACAGCCCACTGCCTCTCCACCTCCAGTTCTTCCAGTAAAAAAAAATCAAACACTTGCATTTATATATCTTTCAGGACCTCAGGACATCCTAATGCACTTCTCAGACAATGAAATACTTTTGAAGTGTAGTTACTGTTGCAAGATAGGAAACATAGCAGCCATTGTAAGGTCCCACAAACAAGATGGAGGTGAGGTGAGGTGAGGCGAGAGTGACTGCCCTTGAGATCAAAGCTCACTTTGAACAATTTGGCATCAAGGAGCCCTAGCAAAACTGAAGTCAATGGGAATCGGGGAAAACTCTCCGTTGTTTGGTGTCATATATAACACAAAGAAAGATGGTTGTGGTTGTTGGGGGTCAATCATTTAGTCCTGGGACATTGCAGCAGGAGTCCCTCAGGGTAGTGACCTAGGCCCAACCATCTTCAGCTGCTTCATCAGTGACCTTCCTTCCATCATAAGGTCAGAAGTGGAGATATTCATTGATGATTGCACATTGATGTTCGGCACCATTCAGCACTCGTCAAATACTGAAATAGTCTGTGTTCATATGCAGCAAAACCTGGACAACATTTAGACTTGGGCTTTTAAGTGGCAAGTAACATTTGCACCATGCAAGTGCCAGGCAATGACCATCTCCAAAAAGAGAGAATCTAACCACATCCCCTTGACATTCAATGGCATTACCATTGTTGAATCCCCCCACTATCAACATCCTGGAATTTACCATTAACCAGAATCTGAACTGGACCAGCCATATAAATATTGCGGCTAAAAGAGCAGGTCAGAGACTGGGAATTCTGTGGTAAATGACTCACCTCCTGGTTATTCCCTGAATAGCATATGCAAGCAACCTACCACCTGCTTTAGGTGCATCCCAGCCCCCTCCAGGGGCAGGGGAAATTGAGGTGTGAGATTACTTCTGGAAATTGGTCACCACATCTATATTTTGTCCATAGTCAGAACTTATAGGGACCATTTCTTCCTCCACATTTCATGTTTGATTATGAAAGCTAGGGACATTTCCTTTGCAATATATGTGATTGTACTTTTGGACTGCTTGAATGTTTTTAATAAGTTTTAACAAAGTCTATTGTTAGGAAAACCAAATTTAAATTATATTTGTTTTTATTTTCAAAGAGAAATCCATTCTTTCGGAAGTGATACACAAATCATGTTGGAATGGTTGCAAAAAATACTTTGTAGAGTAAAAAGTATTCACAGAAAAAAACAGTACCTGACAATATCTTTGCAGATCGAATAACAAGAGTTTACGGAGCTTTGAACAAATAAGGGGGAGTGAGGGTTCAGATTAGGATAAATTTAGAAGTTTGAAGAGAGAAGTCAAGCCTGTAGAGTAGCGTAGTGATTTGGGTAAAGTTAAGTGGATTGTGTAAAGAAGGAACCTGCATTTACTTCCACTAATCTCTTCCTTTTTACATACTTGAAAATACTCTTCCAATCTGTTTTATATTTATTGCTAGTTTGCTGTCATATTCTGCTTTCTCCCTCTCCATCAAATTTATGGTCATCCTTTTGCAATAACCGTGGGGGACTTTAATCTTCATGTAGATTGGGAAAACCAGATTGGCAAAAATAGCTTGAAGGACAAATTCCCTCAGAGGCAGTGACCATAAAAATTATAATGGGAAATGAGGAAATGGCAGGGATGCTAAACAAATACTCTGGGTGGAATTTTCGGTGCCCTTGTGCGATGGGCATCAGCGGACAATATGGCGGGACATCCAAGATTCAGTTTCACGCCGTTGTGAAACATGTTTGCGACCATCCGCTCCGTCGGTCAATGACAGGCCATGTTTCCCACTGCCAGGTGTCGGGAACTTCATTGTAATATATCTGCATATCATTATAAGCCCAGCTCACCAGAATCAGCCCCCATGCTGGATCACCCGAGCACATCGGCATGATTGCACGCCGACATGTTTCACAACAGCATTTAAAAGGTGAGCTGCACTTCGAGGGGAACTTGGAGGTGAGTGCACAGTAATGTTGTGCAGTGCTCACAAGGGTCATCTATTGGACCTCAAGTTTGAGAGTCAGCGCATTCAGGCAAGAACACAGGCAGGTCGCTTTTTCCCATCTGGCTGACAGTGTGGTGCTGGGACAAGGGCTGCCCTTCAGTTGAGGCGAGTTGTTGGGGGGAACAAGGGCTGCCATGTGGTTGATGGTAGTGCACAAGCACGTGTGGGGTTGGGGGGTAGTGAGGAAGGAAGTGGCCATGCATTAGGGAAACCTTGTATAAAGTGACCATACCCCTCAGCTGAGATAGTTCAGGCGCAGCCACGTTGACATGCTTGGAGTTGGGCATCTAGTTTATCTGCCCTTATCTGCCCACTCAATCAACGCAGAGGCCTGAAAGTGCCACCAAGTGCTCCAAAACACTTCACTCCTCAGACACAGACTGTAAACTAATGAGCGTTTTAGTGGACTGCGGAAAACGACTGCGCACGTTGTACAATCTCCTTGCGGAAGCTGGCCATTGTGCAATCACTGGTGAAGGTAATCACAGCCCCTTGCAATGCCATCATTCAGGTTTGGACCATTCTCCACCATGGTTCAAGCTAACAGCACAGTCTTGCAGTGCAGATTAGGAGAATGCCTGCGCCTGAGCTGAGAGCATAGCATGCAGTCCAATGGGCAAAGCTGCCGCCAATTGATCAGGTGGAGTGGGGCGGAGGTGGGTGGGTTTCAGAGAGCCATGCAACGCACTAAACTCTGGCCATCCAAGTGGTTGCCAGCACTCTCTGGGATGCATTAGGGAGCCTACAGACTTAACCAAGAGAGGTTCTTAGGACACCCAAGCTAACCCTCGCATCTCTTTCATCCTGTGGGAGGAGTACATCAGGAGCATGGAGCCTGGTGGCCTAGCTGTATGTCTCATGGCTTACAGAAAGCTGAGACGAAGGAGCAGAGAGCGATGGAGGTGCTTGGCTGGGCAGAGGGAGGTGCAGCACCCTCAGGAAGAAGGGGCAGCTGAAGTTCCCGCTCACGCCGCTGAAGAGCCACAGCAAGCCATCGCCGGTTGGTGCCTAGCTAGACCCAGGGTCTACAGATGCCATCTTTCATTCCAGCAGATGACCGAGAACCAGTGTCGCCAAAGACTGCACATTTCTAGCGAACTGTTTGGTCACATCTGCCAGCTGCTGCAGGATTTGGCGCCATTGGAACATGGAGGGCATCCACTGCCAGTGGCCATGAAAGTGACCATGGTGCTCAATTTTTATGCCAGTGGCTTCCCTCAGGGCTCCATAGGTGACTTCTGTAGAATATCGCAAGACTCCACCTTGCTAACCCTGCCGCTATGTCTTGGTGCTCCTCCGACATCCACAGCAAAGGTGGAGGCAACCTGATGTCTGTGATGACCTTGACGGGCATCCTCTGGAGGGCTGAGATCTGGAGAGCCCTTGCCTGCTTTTGGGGTCCTGCTGTGCAGCAGTGGCACCTTCCTTGGCCTGTGGAGCTGGAGCAGGAAGAAGGGATTCGGATGGGCTGGACACTCCCGGAATTACCTGGGTAGATAGCCCTGGGCTGTGAACCTGCTGATTCTCCTCCCAATGGGTGCCCGAGGCCCCCTGACTGGCTCCTTTAGGAGAATGGGAAGCTGAAGTGAGATCAAGCTGCCCGCAACCCTCTTGTGTTGATGCTGTCGGAGTCTGATTATGGTGTGAGCGATGGAGTTCAGTCCGTGCAACAGTGCAGAGCCGATGTCCTGGATCAAGATCTCCATTGTGACCGCCATCCTACCTGTTGACCTCGGTGCGTTAGCATGCCGGCGCTATCACCTCAGACTGAAGGTGGACGGATTCTTCCATTGTGCCTTGCAAACTGAGGAGTGCAGCAGACATCCCTTCCTGATGTTCCCGAGCTTGCCTTTGCAGCTCCAGCAACTGAGGTATGACCGAGTCCAGAGGCTTGTCATCTGACTCAAACTCAGCAGATTCCTGGCCTCCAGTAGTCCTCTGAGTGCCGGAAACCTGGGAAGTCCCTGCTGCTGCCTACTGTTGATCAGACACTGAGATGTGCTCACCAGATTGCGACCCCGAGGCTACACTAGAACTAGGATCCACCAAGGTGTGTGTCTCTGTGCTGGTGGAGGGTGTGGGTGAGTGGTGCTATGGGTCTTCAATGAGGGTTTGAGCAGATTCCTCTTCTGAGGTGTCTTCGCAGCTTGAGTCGAGGACCTGGGTTATGGACTCCCTTGGCTGGTTCCCAGATGTGCCTGTGAAAGCGAGAGATAATTAGTGCATGGCAGTGACCTGTGAAACATGGTTGTCTAATGGATGTTGCACGACGACAAACGAAATAGGAGCTGAAGTAAACCGCTCTGCCTGTTGAGCCTGCTCTGCCATTCAATAAGATCACGGCTGATCCGTTTGTATTACTAATTCCACATTCTCATCTGCCCCCGATAACTTTTGATTCCCTTGCCTAACAAGAACCTATCCACTTCCATCGTAAAGATATTCAATCACCCTGCCTCCGTCGCCTTTTGAGGCAGAGAATTCTAAGGTCGCACAACTCTCCGAGAGAAAAAAATTCTCCTCATCTCTATCCTGCTGGATCCTCACTTGGTAGAGCACCGCCGACCTCACCGTCAGCACAGAAATGGTCCAGATCTTCACCGGCCAGCTATATGATTCTATTTTCAAAGTCTGTTAGAACCTTTATATCAGGTATTACACCACCAGTCCCTCTTGTTGTGTGACAGCTTGTCCTGCATGAATACAAATAGAGCATAAGCAGGATGCCTGCCGGGCCAGATGATAAGGATGCCTGACATGTGTGGGTGGTGAGTGGTGCCATAGACGATATGAGGACAATGAAGGTGTGTGTGAGAGCGTGAATGGTGATGGCCCTTGAGCTGGTAGTGAGTGAGGTCCCTGTGGATGTGTGATGGGTTTGTGAGTGTGTGAGTTGAAAATGATGACAAGAGTGACTTACCCTGGCAGAACGGAGATCATTCATCCTCTTTCAGCACTGGGAGGCTGTCCTCTTTGCAGGGCGTTGGCACTGACCACCACTACCACTGCCTCCCAAGCCAGATTGGTGATGTTGCTGCCCCTCCTGCAGCCAGACCCGGGGTACAGGACATCACGGCAGGCCTCCACGGCGTCCAAAAGACATTCCAGAGAAGCGTCACAGAATCAGGGGCTGCAGTCTTCTGGCCTTTCGGGATCATGTCTTCTGTGCAGCAGTCCCGGGCTGGAAGCACTGAGAGGAGCGCCTGCACTTTAAGCAAGGCGGCAGTGTGGTGGGCAAATGAAAGCCCGCCTGCCATCAAAACAGCATGTTTCCCGGGAATGCGTGGTTAATGAGGCAGGTTCGGGACAATACGCGTGAAAAGCAGCCATTGCAGCTGGCGGGTAAAATTTCTTATTCCTACCCACTACTGCACTTAGTGCAAATCTGGGACAATTCCGCCCAAATTGTGTGTGTCATCATGGTGGAAGTCACAAAGGTCATGCCAGAAGTTGTGAGGAACAAGTCTAATGAGAATGGGGAACTTGATTAATATTGGGAAAGAAAAAGTACTGGAGAAATCAATGAGACATAATGACAACAAATGTTTTGGCCATGGTGGCCTACATCCTAGGTTTTTAAAAGAGGTGACCACAGATGCATTGGTTTGGATCGTCCAGAATTCTGTAGACTCTAGAATGTTCCCAGTGGATTTGCAAATGTAACGCTGCTCTGTTCAATGTGATTTTCAGGATGGTATGTTTTAATTAGTAGATTGTCGTAGGGATCAGTGCTTGGGCCCCAGTTATTTACCACCTATATTGTCATGACAACACGAAATTGGAACTGAGTGATATCTATCTACAACTTCACCAGATAACCAAATACATGCTGAACTGTTTAAAGAGGGCCTTTTTTTAAATATAAGAAAAGACACAGACCAAAGGTGGCTGCCACAAGTCACCTGATGTCTGGAATTGTAAGTGGTAATAGTTGCTATATGGATTGCACTGTAGACATGCCCTGACATGGAATTTCACACCTGGAGGTGCCAAGGTCCACTTCAAAAAGGACAATTGAAAGGAATGGACCGAAAGTGGTTCAATGACCTGCTGCGCTCAGGAAGGATGAGTAACATGTTGGTATGGGTCAGTATGCAGAAGTGTTAAGGTGTGGCCGTCCCCCTGTGGACCTCAGGGGTGCTAGAGTCTGAGTGCCAACTGTCAATGACGCCAGAGCTAGCCAAAAAGGGTGAGCCCTGGCTGCATTGGACTGAGTGCCTTGCAGCTCGAGGGCCATGACTCGGCTGTGCCCTGCAAGGTGTTCCTCAACTGCAGTTGGCCAGGCTGCAATGTCGCTACAGATAGAGAGAGTGGACTAATCAATACTCCTCTGTTCTTTCAGGAGAAGACAAGCCATAACTAGGCAGAGGGGGCATGTACATGTAGAGGCCCGCCCAACCTGCTGCTGCTCAGCAGGTTTAAGTAGGAAGCCCTTGAGCTCGCGAGCTCACCGTGCAACCGGGTGTGGAGAGGCAGGTGTGCCAGATGAATGTAAGAGTGCAGTGCACAGAGGTGAGAGTTTCGGATTGTGCAACCTTTTAGGTATAGTCCTTTCGTTGATGGGAACCTCGAACCTGGAGTCCCCATCGATCATTGAAAGACAATGGCACCATGATGCAGATCTCCATTGTCTCACCAGGGTGCCTGACATGCACAGTGACAGTGTGATGTCTTTACTAATGACATGTCTTTGTTCTCCCTTTTAGGTTCACCAGCACACACATGCACTATGGTCCCTGAAGGGCCACCCCTGACTCCGGAGGACCACCAGGCTTCACTTGCATCTGCGTCACACCTGCTCTCTGAAGCAGGCACCAGCGCAGACACCAGCACCTCGGTGGGCATTAATTCGGTGGCTAATATGTTGGTGCACAGCAGTGAGGGCACTTCACACTCACTTGAGGTGCAAGCGGAGGCAGGGAGTGCAGAGGGTGCCGGCAGTCGGAGGACTGCTGGGGACCAGGACGGTGCTCAGTTGAAAGCAGGTGATGAGCCACTGGATTCGTCCATTAGGTGACAGATGCTGGATGTCCAGCGAGTTGTGCTGGAGGATCTGGCGGGGATCCATGAGGGTCTGTGTGCCATGGTCTCCATTGTGGAGGAGTCCATGCAGAGCGTGAACACTGCGTTGACCCTCATGGCCGAGCGCACTCCCTCCTCCATTGAGAGAGTGGTGACTCTCATGGAGAGGCAGCTCCAGGGACAGAATCAGGGGTTCCTGGGGTTGCGCTCGGCCCTGCAAGCCTTCACTCAGGCACTGACCTCAAGTATTCAGTGCCAGTGTAGGAGATGGATGAGGCACCCAATATCCCAACTCGGTGCCCATCCATCATTGGTGAGCAGGAAGGTCCAGAGTGACCTCACATTGGCACACGAGCTGCTTGTCTCTCTGCGGCTTCAGGGCCCTGTAGATGACGGTAGCAGCTCTTCCGCCCCTCCGCCAGTGACCACTGCATCTGATGAAACTGCGGGGACTGGGGAGATGCCAGCCGTGGCACTGGTCGCTCCCTCCCGGGTGAGGCCAGCACAGGCTCCACTGGTCAGAGGGCGACCACCAAGGTCATTCATGGCAACAAGACAGCAGAGTCAGCAGGCTGTCTCCAATGCCAGTCCCAATGAGGCGGGGGGGGGGGGGGGGGCGGTGGTGGGAGGGCGGTGGGGGGGGGGGTTGCGGTATTGACGGACAGTTCACGGGTGATTTTCTGTTCATTTATGTTTGGTTTATCTTTACTGGGCTGGGAATGAAAACCAGAGAAGGTTATGTAAATTTTTTGGATTGTCAAAATGAGATAAATTTTGTTTTTGTTGTAATGGCTAGAGTATGCTTCTCCTTTTTATTTTCTTGGTGCAGCGTATGCCAGTATGTAATGCTGGATATGAGTGGCTCTAAACTTTATTGCACAGGCACTGAGTGGATTTTGTGTTCAAATGAAAGGGCCATTTCAGACATCCTGGATGGAAGCGGCAGCCCTGGCATGTGGTTGAAGCTGATGTTTGGTAGCCTAGCTGAAGGAGCGTTGGATCAAGGTGTCGCTGTTGTCCCTGACTCCCTGGAGGTTACAGAGGTCTGCCTCCATGCCCTCAGCGTTCTCCTCACCATGTTCCTCTTCTGACTCAATACTGGACTCATCATCTGTAGCCTCTGCAGCTGTGTCATGATCCTCTTCCCCCCTTGCCAGTGCCAGATTGTGGAGAGCGCAGCAGGCAATCACTATCTGCGATATCCACTCTGGGGTATTGTAGTGCACCCCTGAGTGGTCCAGGCATCGGAAGCACATCTTCAGAAGACCTATGGTCCTCTCTATCACCGCCCTTGTGGAGGTATGTCTCGTGTTGTAACTGCTCTGCCTCTGTTCTTGGGTGGCGGACAGGAGTCATGAGCCACCTCTTCAACGGATTGCCCTTGTTACCCAGCAGCCATCCATCCAGTCGGGCTGGAGCACTGAAGAGCCTCGGCACCTGGGAGTGTCTCAGGATGTAAGCATCATGGGAGCTGCCAAGGTACCTTGCACAGACTTGGAGACTCTGCATCCTGTGGTCACACACTATCTGCACGTTCATGGAGTGGAAGCCCTTCCTGTTGACGAAGGCACCGGGCTCACCTGCTGGCGCCTTGATGGCCACATGTGTGCAGTCTATAGCACCCTGGACGCGGGGGAAGCCAGCACTGTTTTGCTCACGTGATGAGCATGAAATCGTATGGGCAACGAAAAATCAGCGTCAATTGGCTTTTTAATGGCCTTAAGGGGCCTCTTAACTATTGGCAGGCGCGGCTCCGGCACTCGTTCATGCCCGCGACCAAAACATCGCGCGAGTGCGCAATGACGCCAGGACGCTTACCCGACATTATCGGGTGTTATTTTATGCCTGATTGCGTCGGGTGCGTGCCCACCTGCAGGACGTAAAATTCTACGCAATGGATGATAAATTTGGGAGATAGTGTATGAGGGAAGCTCATTAGGTCGTGGTGCAATGTTTGGGTAAGGTAATAGCCCATGTGTCTAAATAAATGTGAGATATGATGGGGGAATAGTTACTAACTGTAAAGATCAACATTTATCCCTCAACCAACACTTAGGGGAGAATGACGTGGGGTGACGTCAGGCGTGCGTCCTGACGCCACCGCGCGTCATTTCGATTTTCAGTTCTGCGCACCCGCCGAACTGTCAAAGGCCTATTAAGGCCATTTGATTAACAATTAAAATAATTAACGGAGCTGCCCGTCCAACCTTAAGGTTGGCGGGCAGGCGAAGAGCCCAGGCAGCCTTTGCATTTTTCATGGAACCTCATCCACGGGCGGGTATCATGAGTGATTTTAAATTTTCCCAAAAATTTTTATTTAAATTAATGCACATGCCCCAGCTCATGTGACAGTTTCACATGAGGGTACATGTCATAAAACTTTTTCTACACTTTATTGAACTGTTAAAACTTAAAACTAATCTCCCTGAGGCAGATTTCTGCGTTGCGTATGAAAGAGCACACTCCCGACTCAGGGAACCCTCCCCCCCACCCACACAGGGTGTGCGCAGCCCTTCTGGGCGCGCGTCACACTGGGCGGGCCTTAATTGGCGCCGATCGTGCCCGCTCGCGCCCGCCCCTGAACAACCCCCCCGACAAGGGAAGAATTCTACCCTTAAAAACAGGTGATCTGGTCATTTATTTCATTGCTAGTTTTTGAGGGCTTTTTTGCTGTCTGTAAATTGGCTGCCGCATTGCCTACATTACAAAGTAACTCTGCTTCAAAAGAGTTCTTCCTTTGTTGTAAAGTGCCATGTGACTTCCTGAGAATGTGAAAGGCACTATACAAATTCCAGTTCCTTTTTTCTTTTCAGAGAAATACTTAACTAGGTGCAAAAAAGAGAAGTAAAAGGTATGTGACGAAAGGGAAATGCATGCACGCGCAGTTAAAGCTGAAGGACCCAAGGAGATTAAGATGAAAACTAAAGACTTTAGTCAAATGCAGCTCACCATTAGAACAAACTGCGAAGAGAGGGTTTTGGTGTGCTGAAAAGTTTATGAGAATAAAATGTGGGTGAATAAAATGAAGGCCAAAGCAAGCTAAGCGGTTTGTTTTAACTGCAAGAGCCAAAAATAGAAAAGGAAAAGTAAAACTAAACAAAACCACAATATTTCAAGTGTGTGTGAAGCAATGTTTGCATCGATCATAGCTGCTTATCATTGTTTCTCAGCCCCTAATTTCCCTTCTACCCTGAATTCTAGTCACGCAAGGAAATGGGAAACAAAACTGCCGCTGTGTGAGTTCAAGTGTCCTCTGGCAGCCAACAAGGCTGGCTGACATCTTTCTGTCTGCTCCCTGTCAGTCAGGAAATAGAGATGGAAGTTCATGCCTGCTGTTACACTGTACTCAAGTGAAGGAAGCTGCAAGATAATAGGAGCTGATCATGATCTGTCGTAAAACAAAACAAGTTTGAGAGAAAAAAATCTCATTCAATCTCATTCAAGTATATCAATCATATCAGCTATATGAAAAATAACCTGTTAGTAGGGTCAACACATGGAATGGTGGGGTAGAAATTTATTTTAAGTTGCAGGGCAAGGCTGGTGGTGTCATATAGGGTGGCTGCTACTCCTCTCCCACCTGATATTCAATAACTTGATGCTATTAACTTGACTTTAATATCACTGAAATCAGGCGAAGAATGTAACAGGCAGCTAATGTGATACTGCCTGCTTTGTGCTACCGCCCAAGGCAAATTTCTACCCATGGCTCTATTCACGACACATTCAATAGGTTCTTCCCTCTTTGCTCTCTCTTTATTTCTTAGCAATGCTTCCTAAAAAACAGGTTCACCCTTCAGCAGAATGTTTATTGACGGCACCATATTAACCAATGAGTTGGAGAAAGGGCAGGTCTTATGACCAAACCACGAATTCCGGGGCTGCACATAGTGACTCTGACCTTGTCCTGACCTTGGCATTGACACCAGCTGGGCCTGATCATCACCAGATGTGACTCTCTCAACAGCATCCTCAAGACATGCAGCTACAAGAGTGCTGATAGCAACACAGATCACTCTCTGATGTACAGCATCGTCATGATGCAACCCTTGAATTTTCTCCATGTAAAGCAAAAAGGCAGTTCTCACATCATTGTCAGCCATACTGTCTACCCAGATCAGAACCAACAAGTCCTTGACTCCATTGAACAGGTGCTCTCTGACATTCCCACACAGAATGCAGAAGCAAAATGGAACATATTGTACAATACCATTTACAATACTGCACTCTCAACATATGGGAAGCAAGATTGCAAAAATGCTGACTGTTTTGAAGCTAATATCACTGTAATGGAACCTGTCAGTGAAGCCAAGTGACCACCTTCATTAACTATAGGATTAGAGCTGGCTAAGGAGGCTCTGAATGCACTAACAGTTGCTCAAAGTAAAGTTCAACAGATTGCTGGGTGCTGTATCAATGACTACTGGTTACAACTTTGCCAAAATATCCAGATATCCTCTAACAGAGGAAATGCTAGGGGCATGTATGATGGGATCAAAAAGGCAAAATGTCTATTAGCAAAGAAAACAGTTCTATTAAAAACAAAGGCAGGGGAGGTCATCACCGGCTACAATAAACAGGTGGAGAGATGAGTGGAACATGACTTTGAGCTGTACTCGGGGAAAACAATGTCACCGAGGAAGCTTTAGACGCCACAGAGAGCCTGCCTGTCATGGAAGAGCTATATACCAAACCCACAGTGGAGGATAAAAGCAAAATACTGCATATGTTGGAAATCTGAAACAAAAACAAAAATTGCTGGAAAAACTCAGTAGGTCTGGCATCTGTGGAGGGAAAGACAGCGTTAACGTTTCGAGTCCGTATGACTCCTCTTCAGAACTGTGGAGGAGCTTTGCAAAGTTATTGACTCGCTTGCCATCAGCAAAGCTCCAGGTGCTGATATTCCACCTGAATTCATTAAACACAGGAAACCAGCAGCTTTTGTATGAACCTCTGTGTCTCTGCTGGAGGGAGGAGGCAGTGCACCAGGATATGCATGATGCAAGGATTGTGACCTTGTTAAAGAAAAAGGGTAATTGTAAAAGTTGCAACAACAATTGAGGCAACTTCCTGCTGAGCATCGTGGAAAAAGCATTTGCTTGTGTTGTCCTTGTCAGTCTGCAAGATCTTAGCTGAAATGCATCCCAGCATGGTTTCAGTACTGAAGATCCACAATCGACATAATCAACTCAGTTTGGTAGCTGAAAGAGAAATGCCATGAACAAAAGAGGCCAATTGATATTGCCTTCATTGATCTCACCAAGGCATTCAATCATGTGATTAAAGGCTATTTATTTAAGCTACTGAAGAAGCTGCTTAGTGTGACCTCCTCCTTCCATAACAACATGAGGAATAAAGTCAGCTGAGACAGGGCAACCTCAGAACCCTCCGGGGTCCACAATGGGATCAAACAGCGTTACATTCTGGCACTGAGACTCCTTGGCATTTTCTCCTCCTTGCTGTTGTATATCCACAGAGGGTGTCCATTTACATACCTGAGCTGGCGGAAAGCTGTTCAGGCTTACCCACCTGAGATCCAAGAAAAAATTGCCAAGTATTGAACAGAGAGTTGTTCTATGCTATTGATACTGCACTAGCATTCCATACTGAGGAACACCTTCAGTGAGAGACTCTCTCGTGCCCGTATAGAGTTTGGTTTGATCCTCAGTATCAAGAAGACAAATGTTATGGTGCAGGGCATGTTGCCATACTGCCACGTATCAGTATTGATAATGTGACGCCAGGGTTGTTGATGGCTTCACATATCTAGGCTCCAGGATCACCAACATTCTGTCACTGGACACTGAAGTACGTACATTGCAAAAGCTGCAGCTGTTACGTTCAAGTTCAGCAAGAGAATGTGGAACAACAGCAACCTGACTGAGAAATTTTAAGTGTACCAAGCCCATGTCCTCAGTGCACTGCTCTACTGTAGTGAAACCTGGACAAATATATGCCAGGCAGGAGAAAAGGCTGAACAGTTTCCACACTTCGCTGTCTCAGATGTATCCTCGCCATCTCTTAACAGGACAACCTCACCAGCTCAGAAGTCCTGGAGAATGCCAGTTCTCCAGCATATGCTCATTGCTAAGCCAACAACTTATATGATGTCCCAGTCATATTTATCGGATGGATTACAGCCATATACCCAAAGACCTTCTCTACGATGAACAGGCCACTAGATCACGATCTTCTGGGCATCCATACCTCCGATACAAGGGCTCGTGCGAGCGAGACATGAAGATGGTGGACATTGACATAGCCAACTGGGAGGCAGCCACTGAAGGTCGTCATCTCTGGAAGCTGACCATTCAGAGGAGTATTGGAAGAGACAAGGGGAAAGGTCAGCTGGCTGGGAAGAGGGCCCAGAGGAAACAGAAGCCAGTGAATCCTGTACCTTCTCAGCCCACTGACTTCATCTGCAGCAAGTGCAGCAGCAACTGCCATGCCATGTGGGGTCCTGGGACATGCCTGGTGATATTTAACAGAGTTGACACCAAGGTGAAAACCATCATCTCATAAAACAGAAGGCTGCCAGAAAAGGTACTGACACTATTCCCAGTCAGAATAGAGAATGTTGGATAATTCTCCAATCACCCATGGCTGGAGACCACACTGCTAGAAGTGACTGGGATTGATTTTATGCATGATTTCTGTTTGCTGCACTTGGGATAGAGACTCTTTTTAAATGAACTTTGCAAATAAACTTTGTTGGTTTACTGAGCAAATAAACTTTGTTTGATTTGTTGTTTGCTCAGTTCACTGTAGAATTCAGCTGCATATAGTGACACTACTATTTTTCAGGCATAAAATAAGTGCACAGCCATTCTAACTTAGCATTAGGATGCTCTGTGGCCAATCTGAACACAGGTTAGTGCCATTGCGATATAGGGGGAGATCCTTTGTTTTAAACATCTCAGGAAGATGTCTAAAGCAGGTGTTAGCCCCATTAAATATATAAATTAAAAGCTTAATACTTGTGGGACGAACTGTTTTCAAAATTCATCGCCATTGGGTCTGCGCTGCTCAGGATTCTTAACCTGTGGCTGGCAATGAATGGTAAGTGATGGCAGGGGAACTCAGCCCCGTGTGTTGCATGGCCTGCAGAATGTGGAATCTTAGGCACTCCTGGCAGTCTGGATGACCACATCTGCAGGAAGTGCCACCAGTTTGACCAGCTTGAGCATCAGGTTTCGGAGCTTGAGCATTGGCTGGAGGCACACCAGTGCATCCGCGAGGCTGAGAGTTACAGGGATAGCACGTTTTTAGACATGGTCACCCAGAAGCCTAAGGAAGTGCAGTCAGAGAAGGAATGGATGACCACTAGTCAGAAGAAGGGAGGGAGGCAGGTAGTTAGGAAAGCCTCAGAATGCATCTTACTCAAGAACAGTTTCTCTGTGTTGGAAAATAGTGAGAGTGACAGCTCCTCTGGAGAGTGCAGCTAGAGCCTAACTGCACAAGGAGGGAGGAGAAAGAGCAATAGTGGTAGGAGACTCAATAGTGAGGGGTGCAGACAGGTGTTTCTGCGGCCGCAGACGTGACTCCAGGGTGGTGTGCTGCCTCCCTGGGGCCAGGGTCAAGGATGTCACTGAATTGCTGCAGGGCATTCTGAAGGGAGAAGGCGAACAGTCAGAGATCGTGGTTCACATTGGTACCAACGACATAGGTAGAAAGAGGGATGAGGTCCTGCAACAAGAATTTAGGGAGCTAGGTAGCAGATTGAAAAGTAGGACCTCAAATGTTGTAATCTCTGGATTACTCCCGGTGCTACGTTCTAGTGAGTATAGGAATAGGTGGATAGAGCAGATGACTACGTGGCTGAAGAATTGGTGCAGGAGGGAAGGCTTTAGATTCCTGGATCTCTGGGTCCATTTCTGGGGAAGGTGGGACCTGTACAAGTCCAACGGGTTGCACCTGAACTGGAACAGGACCAGCATCCTTGTGGGGAGGTTTGTTAGTGCTGTTGGTGGGGGTTTAAACTAATTTGGCAGAGGGATAGGATACAGGGTGGAGATATAGTAGGGGGGTGATACACAGACAAGTATAGAAGAAAAACCAAGTCAGTCTGGGAGGCAGAGTGTATATAGTCAAGTTAAGGCACAAGGGAGCATGGCAAGGCTGGATGGCATTTATTTTAATGCAAGGAGTCTTGCGAATAAGGCAGATGAGTTGAGGGTGTTGATTAACACATGGGGATATAATATCATTCCTATCATGGAGACATGGTTGAGGGAGGGGCAGGACTGGCAGCTCAATATTCTGGGGTATAGAATCTTCGGGCGAGACACGGGTTGGAGGTGTGTAAAAGAGGAGGCGGTGTTGCAATATTGATCAAGGGGTCAATTACTGCAATAAAGAGGGATAATATCTTTGAAGGTTCCATAAATGAGGCCATATGGGTAGAACCTTAAAACAAAAAGCGAGCAATCACATTGCTGGGAGTGTACTATAGACCACCAAACAGTCAGGGAGAGATAGAAGGGCAGATATGTAGGCAAATCTCAGAAAAGTGTAAAAATAACAGGGTAATAATAGTAGTGGGTTTTAGCTTCCCCAATATTAACTGGGACAAAGTGTAAAAGGCTTGGAGGGGGCAGAATTCTTAAAACATATCCAGGAGAGCTTTTTAAGCCAACACGTAGAAAGTCCTACAAGAGAGGGGCGGAGCTGTACCTAATTTTAGGCAATGAAGTTGGGCAAGTGGTAGAAGTGTCAATGGGGAATATTTCAGTGATAGTGACCATAACTCAGTAAGATTTAAGGTAGTTATGGAAAAGGACAAGGATGGACTGGAAATAAAGGTTCTGAATTGGGGGAAGGCTGATTTCAATATGATAAGACAGGATCTGGCCAAAGTGGACTGGGAGCAGCTACTTGTAGGAAAATCAATATCAGAACAGTGGGGGTCATTCAAAAAAGAAATAGTGAGAGTGCAGGGCCAACATGTTCCCGTAAAGTTGAAGGGTGGCACCAACAAATCCAGAGAATCCTGGATGTCGAGGATTGTACAGGATTGGATAAGGGAAAAAAGGGAAGCTTATGGTAGATACCGAGGGCTCAAAACAGTGGAAGCCCGAGAGGCATATAGAACATGCAGGGCATTACATAAAAAAGAAATTAGGAGAGTAAAGAGAGGGCATGAAAAGATAGTGTCAGGTAAAATAAGGCTTTTGACAAGGTCTCAAGAAGGTAAGAGCCCATGGGATCCAGGCAATTTGGCAAATTGGATCCAAAATTGGTGTAGTGGCAGGGGGCAGAGGGTGATGGTCGAAAGTTGTTTTTGTGACTGGAAGCCTGTGTCCAGTGGAGTACCGCAAGGTTCGGTGCTGGATCCCTTGCTGTTTGCAGTGTACATTAATGGTCTAGACATGAATGTAGAAGGTATGATCAGTAAGTTCGCAGATGACACGAAACTTGGTGGTGTAGTAAATAGTGAGGAGGAAAGCCTTAGACTACAGGACGATATAGACTGGCTGGTCAGATGGGCAGAACGGTGGCAAATGGAATTTAATCCTGAAAAGTGTGAGGTGATGCATTTTGGGAGGACTAACAAGGCAAGGGAATACATGATGAATGGTAGGACCCTAGGAAGCACAGAGGATCAGAGGGACCTTGGTGTGCAAGTCCATTGATCCTTGAAGGCAGCAGTACAGATAGATAAGGTGTCTAAGAAGGCTAAGAAGAATACTTGCCTTTATTAGTCGAGGCATTGAATACAAGAGCAGGGAGGTTATGATGGAGCTGTATAAAACATTAGTTAGGCCACATCTGGAGTACTGTGTGCAGTTCTGGTCACCACACTACAGGATGTAATTGCACTGGGGAGGGTGCAGAGGAGATTCACCAGGATGTTGCCTGGGCTGGAGTATTTCAGCTATGAAGAGAGGCTGGGGTTGTTTTCCTTAGAGCAGAGAAGGCTGAGGGGGGACCTGATTGAGGTGTTCAAAATTATGAAATCTGTAGATAGGAAGAAACTTTTCCCTTTGGTGGAAGAGTCAATAACCAGGGGGCATAGAATTAAGGTAAGGAGCAGGAGGTTTAGAGGGGATTTGAGGAATTTTTTTTTCACCCAGAGGGTGGGTGATATCACTGCCTGAAAAGGTGGTAGAGGCCCAAACCATCACAACATTTAAGAAGTATTTAAGTGAACACTTGAAACACCATAGTATACAAGGCTACAGGCCAAGTGCTGGAAAATGGGATTAGAGTAGATAGGGCTTGATGACTGGCATGGGCACGATGGGATGAAAGACCTTTTTTGTGCTGTAAAACATGATGACTCTATTTTACTCTTATCTAAGAACCCCATCCTGTGGAGCTAGGTAAAGTGGGAATGCCATCATCCCCCCACCCTCCACAGTTCATGTCTGCTTTTTGCCCCTCAGTTTGATCACGGTTTCTATAATCACAGCATTATCTCACAAACACTTAGGTGTTATAAGATAACTATGGCACCTAATATGCCAACATGCTGTGGTGCAGAGTTGAAAAATCATATTATACCTTATATCCTAATGGTCTCTTTGAAATACTATTAAAAGAATGATTTCAGCCAGGAATTGTACCAAGGTTTGGATTTTGGAAAAATTCCCAACCCTGCTTTGCTCCAGTCAAAGAACAGCACCCCAAGTTCCCCCCTCCATGACAGAATAACCAAGCAGTCAGCAGCAGAAGGTGTAAGGTATCTGCTGAATACAGAATTTCCATCTGGTTCTGGAGATTGTGGGCACCCTTCTTGGTATATAGACCTGTCTGGAAAACATGGCTAGTCATGTTTGATTTCTTAGGACTGCATTTTTCTCCATGGATAGTTTAAAGAAAATTAGATCTGAGAAAGAGGTGCAGAAATCCAGTAGACATAACGAGCAGGTTCCTTGCATACTTGGCACTTGGCTTCATCTTTAAAAGCAGAGCCAGCTGATAGGATGCTCCCACTGCTGTAAATGGTGCTGTCAAGCCACCAAAGTTGCAAGCTCTGAAACTCCCTCCTTAGAACCCTCTGCCTCATTACCTCTTTTCCTGCCTTTAAAATATACCTCAAAACCTACCTCTTTGACCAAGCTTTTGGTCATCTACCCAAATACCTCTTTATGTGGCTCAGTGTCAAATCTAAGGCACCATATAAATATGAGTTGTTGCAGCTTTTCTTATTTGTTCATGGGATGTGGACATCGCTGGCTAGGCCAGCATTTATTGCCCATCCTTAATTGCCCTTGAGGTGGTGGTGGTGAGCTGCCTTCTTGAACCCCTGCAGTCCATGTGGTGTAGGTACACCCACAGTGCTGTTAGCAAGGGACTTCCAAGATCTTGACCCAGATACAGTGAAGGAACGGCAAGTCAGGATGGTGAGTGGCTTGGTGGGGAACTTCCAGGTGATGGTGCTCCCATGATTCTGCTGTCTTTGTCCTTCTAAATGGTAATGGTCATGGATTTGGAAGATGATGTCAAAGGAGCCTTGCTGAGTTCCTGCAGTGCATCTTATAGATGGTACACACTTCTGCTACTGTGCGTCGGTGGTGGAGGGAGTGAATGTTTGTGGAAGGTGTGTCAATCAAGTAGGCTGCTTTGTCCTGGATGGTGTCAAGCCTCTTGAGTGCTGTTAGAGCTGCACTCATCCAGGCAAGTGGAGAGCATTCCATCACACTCCTAACTTGTGCCTTGTAGATGGTGGACAGGCTTTAGGGAGTCAGGAGGTGAGTTACTCGCCGCAGGATTCATAGCCTCTGACCTGTTCTTGTAGCCACAGTATCTATATGGTTAGTCCAGTTCAGTTTCTGGTCAATGGTAACTCCCAGGATGTTGATAGTGGGGGACTCAGCAATGGTAATGCCATAGAATGATGGTTACACTGCACAGGTGCGCTCTTGACATACGGGCCAGGTTTCGTTAGATACTAGGTGATTTGGTCTCTGCATTTTGACAGCCTCCAACACAGACTTGCAGCCCCCTCTGTCACAGGACATCTCAAGATCAATCCCTCAGATGGGTGAATCCAGGCTTCTGATGTTACAGAATTAAGCCATTGTGATGCCAGTTTCAAGGACACTTGTTGACTTTCTGTTGATAAAAACAAAAAACTGCGGATGCTGGAAATCCAAAGCAAAAACAGAAACAGAAATACCTGGAAAAACTGAGCAGATCGGGCAGCATCAGCGGAGAAGAGTACAGTTGACGTTTCGAGTCCTCACGGCCCTTCAACAGAACTAAGTAAAATTAGGAAAGGGTTGTTCGTCCCAACAAAATCCACCCCCCCCCCCTCCCCCCCCCCCCCTTAAACCAGCTTATATTTCACCCCTTTCCTAATTTTACTTAGTTCTGTTGAAGGGCCGTGAGGACTCGAAACGTCAACTGTACTCTTCTCCGCCGATGCTGCCAGACATGCTAAGTTTTTCCAGGTATTTCTGTTTCTGTTTTTGTGCTAACTTTCTGTCTTGTGTGATGTGAAAGGCAGCATGTGCAGATATGACTGCTGGACAAAGAGAAATGCTGCAACTCGAGACTGTGCAGGATAAAGGCACCTGTATGATGGGCAAACCATTCACCTACTAACAGTTTGATCCAGCACTACTGTGGGACTTGTGAGACATCCACAATGATCAATGCAGCAACTCACCAATGTTCCTCCACAGCCTGTAACACTTTGCAAGACAAGGGCATTATTTCTATACCAGCTCCCATAAATGCAATCCTAACTCAAAGGCACATGTAGTCCTGACCTGTGAGGTCAGCGCTGTACATTCATTGAAAATTTGCAAAAATGTTCTTGTCTTCATCGCAGGACTATGGGTGGGCCTACACCAGACAGATTCCCACTTCTCATTAAGTGTATTCAGCATAACATCCTCAAAGATGGAAATCAAATGTCAAGGGGCCCATGGTGTCCACACACCATGGTAGATTACTATCAGCACCCGACCTACTCTCTTGTTGGGGAATGGATATCTCCTGGATGATATGAGATGTCTATGATCACAAGGACACTTATGTCACAACGGTTTGCACTTGTGCTGAAGGTACAGCTAGATCCTCAATACTGCTTAGGAAAACTGCCTCTGTATTAGGCCTCCCCAGTGACTATGGCATCATGTACTGAGCCAGCCCTAGGTACCCAGGTATACCTTTCTACCCCATTCTCACCCTCCTCCTCCTCCTCAGTTACATCTTCATCTGAGACAGGAAATTCCTCCACCTCCTGCGCCACTTCCTCCAATGAGTGGTCTCTTTGTTATCGTGATTTTATCTCGGGATTTGTTAGCTTCTTACTCTAGAAGAGATCTTGCTGGAAGCAATGGTCTTTTGTTAAAAACATATTTATTTACATACTAACTATTTGCAAAGGTTAAGTAAGACCAAAACATAGCTAGAACTACTCTTTAAGCTTCTCTCAGTGGGTGACATCACTGTGACATAGCTCCTTATGCACATGCGCAGTGGCTATCATTAGAGTTAATCCTTTAGTCAACAGTCCCCATTACCAGGCTCTGGATCCTGCATCTGCATCCCCCTTCGCTGCGCCATATTATTCAGCTTGCAGCACGCCGCCACTATCCTTGACACCCTTGCAGGTGAGTATTGCAGTACTCCTCCCAAGCGGTCAAGGCATTAGAAAGGCATTATTAAGAGGACAATGGCCTGCTCGATGAGTGCTCTGATCTGGGCCCCATAGAGACAATGGACCAGTCTGCTCCAGAGCTGGAAGTACAGTGCCCTGAAGTAGCAGCTGCCTCTCCCTTATGCTACTTCAATGTATATACAGTGTCTTTCCTGTTCTTTCTTTTGGTTTAGGTAAGATGATATATTTCTGTTTATTAATTGTATAATATAACCAAATAATGAAAGATGCTTATTTGAGATATAAGTGACTATGTTTAAAATGTTCTGGACAGTTGTTAATTTATGATTCACATTGACTTTACTTAAACTGGTATTACTCCGTGTATTTAACCAAGTTACAGTTCTTTAATTTCCAATGACTAGGATAGTCATAACACATAGAGTAAAGGTAGATTTCCATGCTGGTATACTTGTTTAGTGCTTTGTTTATTATAATTTAATCCTTATGATCCATTGGATGTGGTCTTAAAGTTGAATAACCCATGAATGTAATTATTTTGACATCAACAGAAGTTTATAATCTTTAAATTATGTGAAGCTAGGCTTATTATTGGAGCTTGGATTATTTGACTTGTTAGAGAGGTGTGCAATATAAAACTGCCATATAAATGCAAGTTGTTGCTATTCCTGATGCGCTCAAACCCATTGCCATTTTAACTACCAGGTTTTTGGCTGCACCAGGGGTCCTCACCACTTACCTTATAGCTGGGAATCGTTCCCACAAGCCCACTCTTTTTACAAGGTTTAGGTCTAGGTGTGGAAATCACCTAGTAACCAATTCAGTGATGTCTCACAGTCTTCACCTTGTCAGATTGTGCATTTTTGACAATGTGAGATTTCTGTTTAAGTGTGCAAATCACCTCGTCAGGTGTTAATGCTCAAGTTTGGTGATGCTTAAATATTATGTGGTAATCTGTGGTTAAGTACATCCTTTGAAAAATATTTTGCCCCCTTAAAAAGATTTGTTGTCCTGCATGTAATGAGGATATTGTAATTAAGCAAATGACATAAACATAGTTTCCATAACAACTGTGACCATTTTTACAGCACTGTTATTATAATCCAGTTTACATTCCATTATTAGCTTCTTCCTAACCATAAAGGAGCAATTACAACAAATATAAGAACAGAACTATTAAGTGATCAAACTTACTTAACAAAATCATTATTCATTAATAATATTGCAATGTATATAGAAATTACAACTGCACTCGCAGTGCAAATTTGGGACTAAGTTTTCCATTTAGAGTTGGGACCCTGATGTCAGGATCAAATGCAGGTCCACAATGTTGCACTCTGTCAAAAATAGTCACCTGACAAGATTTTTGTAGGATTGGCCTATTAATGGCCCGCTGTCCAATTAAGGATGATGGTCAGGCTCCCAATGTTGGAGGTCAATAGGAGGCCCTCCAGCTGTTGCTGCAGATGAGGGAGAGAGATATATATATAGGGAGAGAGAGAACCTCAAGATGAAGGGGCCCTCTGAGCACATTTCAAATTTATAAAAGTCAAAATTGGCCACAGCTGCCAGCTCCCTTTGTGGAGGGGAACCCCTCCACAGAATGGGCTGCAGCTACAGCCATGGCTATTTTCCATCATCAGCAGTGGATGGGGTGTTTTAAAAGCAATCCAGAGCACTGGGAAACCAGCATGCCGGCAGGAAATTCCATGGTCTTAACCTGTTCCACTCCCATATCGCCACGAAAACCCTTTCTTCAAGCTAAATTTTCATTCTGAAGTGGTGGTGGGTTTGGCAGCAGGCGTACTGGGAAAATAGCAGTGTTGTGTAGTATGCCGGTTTCCTAACATGTTGCTGCTTCCCAGCATTCTTGGCAGAGGTGGTTTCTCGGAGGCCATGGCAACCTGCCCAAAAATGGCAGGTCATCTATTGAGGCAGTTAATGAGCCACTTGACAGCTCATTGCAGGGCTGACATTTTTGTCGAGGCAATGCACAGGAGACATGCTGGGCATGTGGACATCCAAGTGAGCCAGTAGCTGGGTGGCATCTAGTTGCCATTTCATGCATCTTTACATATCAGTATAACTGACCAGTCAATGCTATAGAATGTGTGCATTCTATGCATCCATTCAGTTTGATTCTTCATATGGCTCTCACCCAAGGTAGTCACTCTTTCAATGGAGGAGCTTATGCACTCATATGTCTAAGACATTGTGGAACACATCTCATGAACGGACTCCTCCATTCTCTGCCCAAGATCCCGGCGTTGAAGCTTTTTGTTTTGCACTCATCATGACAGATGCAAGAATGCCAAATTTCAAAGGGAGCTACAATTTATACTGCATGAGAAGAGTGTTGATTGGTTGGCAAGTTGACTCTGATTGGTTGAGGTGTTGCCATGGAGAATGCAAAAGGGAGATATTGTCCCCTGGGCTTTTGTTTAATTCAAAAAACGTGTAATGCCTGGGCATGTTGGGTGGAATTCTCCCATCCCACTTGTGGCGGGTTTTGTGGCGAGTGGGAGCAGAGATTCCAGCGAGAGGCAATAAAATCAGAAACCTGCCATCATAAAAACAGGTTTTCATTTCGGGTCGGTTATCCTGACGACTAGTGTCGCGAATTCCATTTGCATTCATTAGCATGTCATGAATGCTCATTTAAACAGCTGCTCGCTGGAATCTTGTCAGGCCTTCCAATCTTCCATCACGCCTCCGAGAAATTACGTTGCAGCCAAACCCGTTTGAAAAGGGTGGCAAGCACAAGTCGGACCTCAGTTTGCTGGTAAGTGCGAGGTGACTGGAACATATCTGCCATAGCGCTGCGCCGGTCTTGTTGCGATGAACACCACTCTGCTGGGGCTGTAGGGTTGGACTGCTCCTTCTCTTTGCTTTCATTGTCCCAAGGAACACCACTGTGCTGTGGTGCTCATGCAGGCCTCCACTTTCAGAAATTAGCACTTCAACTGAGGGTGGGCTGTGAGGCGAGAGGTTGGGCTGACAAACACGAGGGGCAATGGGGAGGGAAGGCTAATGAATGGCAGTCAGGGGAAGGACAAACATGAGGGGGGGCAACGAGGAGGGAAGGCTGTGGAATGCCAGTGAGAGGGAAAGGTGAACATGAGAAGGGCAACAGGGAGGGAAGGCTGTGGAATGGCAGACAGGGGTAAGGGCGAACACAGGGTGATGGGCTTTCTGGGGTCAGCCTCTTGTTGCCACCAGAGTGAGCAGGAATCTGCTTAGAAAGAAAGGAGGATGACCTCCTTGCGATGAAAGCCACTTAAAGTCATTGGCTTCATTACCACCGTTAAAGGGCTATTCAGAACTCAGTGGCTACACATCACAGTTGCTGCATCTCAAGTGTAACACATAGGAATGTGGAATTTGGGAATGCAGGCAATAGTGAGGGAGACACAGCTGTATTATATATAACATTCCATCAATGAAGGCCTGTCATGTGTTTACCAGATGTGACACTCCGAATGGGCCAAAGGGCATCCACTCATTGACCATGAACAATTGATTGGTCATTAATATGCCACATCAGAGATTGATGCACAGAGATAGGTTGGGTCAATCATCAGCCACCATGCAAGTAGGGCAGGAAAAACTATGGACCATTACAGTTTCCAAAGTGTCAGCCTCTGAGCTTCACTTTCTTGCCTTTTGAATCATTAATGTCTTTAATGTTTCCTTTCAGAGAGAAGGCAAAAGCAGATATGGACCCAGGGCTCAATGCTGCCTTTGTCAGAGTCCTAGTGCAATGGAGGAGGCGGAGGGAGGGAGAGGCGACTCCGTGCACAGCTCCGGCAGGAGGGATATGATCAAGCGGAGCCACAGCATGAACAGGAGGGTTAGGAAGTGAGACCCATACAAAGGGGGTGACTTGCCAGACTTAGGGTTTATTGTCCAAGAGTCTCCTATTTAAAAATGAGTGAGAGGCAATGCCATGAATGTCTCCGCTTGTCCCGAGCTCTGGTACATCACATACGCCACATTCTTCATAACGACCTGACGCCACGTGGAGTTGGAGGGTATCCCCTTGCAAGGTGAAGGTGACTGCAGCACTCAATTTCTTGGTTCTTTCCAAGGGTCAACAGGCAACCTGTGCAGCATTTCTCAGTCCAATACACATTGAGGTCCGGGCACTCACACTGGTGGTGCTGGAATAGCTTGGGAGCCTTAATGTGTTTATGCCTAGAAAATAGAAAAGAGGGTTTCAGTTAATGAGCATGAGCTAGATAAGACTGCACGTTACTCACTGTGAATGTCAGGATTTGATGAAATGATGGAGCTGCGATCTGTACTGGGTTGGTTGGAGAAGCTGATCTCCCCTTCCCCACAGGAGCGATCCCTGTCGTCCCCAGCCAGCTCAGCTGCAGCCTCCTCGAATTCACTGAGCGCAAGGATGTCGGGGATATCCCTCCCCCAGTCTGCGCTCTCTCATGCCTATTGTGCACCAGCTTAGCCTGTATGAAGAAGAAAGAAAGGCTTGTGATGAGAAGAAATAGAGCAGAGGTTGGGTGAGATGCATGTCCCCTGTGTGTGGTGAGCCCTCCCCAGAAGGGCCAGAGGATAGAGTGTGAGCAACATGGTAGATGGGATGGTGGTGATGTGAATGTCTTGGTGAGAGAACGAGTGTTGATATGTGTCTCTCGGTAATGGTTGCATGAGATCCCTGAAGAGAGTAGTTGTTTGAATGTACAATGCCATGATGACAGTTTGATATTGGAGGGTGCTGAAGGATGACTTACCCTGGTGAAGTGGATGAGATCATTCATCCTCTTCCTGCACTGGATGGCATTTCGGGCGGGGGTGTCAACCGCACTGACCTGCTGCACTAAGGTGTCCAGGGCTGAGAGGTGAGGCTGTTGTGCTTCCTGCAGCCATCTGTGGGATACAGCACAGTTGTTCCTGCTGCTGTTGTTCCTGCACCCGTCTGATCAAAGCCTGGTGGACCTGGCAGGTGAAAAATTCATCCTGAGGCTTTCCACTTTTCGCTTATGGGTTGCAGACATCTCTGGGGGGCTGGAGAGATTGAGATGATGTGTTGGACTGGTGTTTAAACGTGGTGCCTGGACCTTTGAAACCGCCAGCTGACAGCATGCAGACGAATCAGCTCCAGACATGATTTGGAGCGAAATGCGCCTCTGCATAATTAACGATGCTCCAAGTGCAGAATCACGCCTGTGTTGCCGCCTTTACGGATGGTGGGCTGGGCATTGCTGAAACCACCTGCCACCACACTTAGTTTCATTTTGGGAGAATTCCGCCCGTTGCTTTTGCCTGTAGAGGACAGGTCCCTGCGTATGAATCTGTGTAGCTTCTAGCAAGCATGAGTGAGCCACATTGTGAGCCCAACTGATAATCTTAAATTGATACTCTTAAATAAGGGGAGATGGTGGCCTAATGTTGCTGGTGGTAATTGTGCTGGACCAGAGAGCCAGACTAATGTCCTGGGGATATGGGTTCAAATCCCACCAGGGCAGCTGGTGGAATTTGAATTCAGTTAATAAATCTGGAATATAAAGCTAGTCTCAGTAATGGTGACCATGAAACTATCATCGATTGTTGCAAAAACATTACTGGTTCACTAATGCCCTTTAGGAAAGGAAATCTGTCATTCTTACATGTGACTCCAACCACAGTAATGTGGTTGACTCTGAAATGGCCTAGCAAGCCACTCTGTTCAAGGGCAATTAGGGATGGGCAACAAATGCTGGTCTTGCCAGTGATGCTCACACCCAATTGAGGAATAAAAAGGTTGTTAGTATAATTCTTAGCACATTTGGGATTGTTCAGTAAGTGCTGCCCAAATGCAGGATCACATCTAACATTAAGCATTATGTTCTGAGTTTTGCAAGCATGGGCTGGTTGAATGAAAAAATGAAATGAAAGTTGCTGTAGTCCCAGAGGAGCAGAGGCTGCTCTCTCATTAGAGAGAGACAACTGGTGGTGAATTTAACCTGAGGGTCACCACACCTTAGGCAAGGGGTGAGGTTGAGAAAGATGACCTCAGCTGGTACAGGAATTGAACTTGCGCTGTTGGCATCACAAACCAGCCATCCAACCGAGTTTGAGTGTGGTCCATACTCTATTTATTGCGACCAGTCAGAAGACAAGTTCTTCGTGACCCTTGTTCATTCTTCAAGTCATGCTATATTCCAAAGGCAATGCCTACTTATATATATAAGTAGTGTTTTGTGCAGAAGGCTTGAAGTCAGGACAAATCCCTTCAGTTTCTGTTATTCCACTTTTGGAGACATTTTGCAACTTGAAAGAACTATGGAAAGCACCAAATGCTTGTTAAAGTATAGGAGAAACCAATAGAAATCAACCAGAAACTAATCTGGAATTGGCTGATGATTCTTTAAAACAACACTGGTGGGTGATCCTTCCAGCTGCTTAATGTGTGTTTAGCAGTGCAAGGCTAAGAGGGGGCATTGGCTAGAGTATTGATTTCCAAAATGATACCACTGATGTCAAATCAGCATTGCACTCTGATTGACTTTATAATCTGTCTACTCGGAATACTTCTGGCAGAAATTAACTGGGTCTGTGGTAATTGCCTCACCAATGTGCAGTCCAGCGCAATTCAGACACCATTTTGATCCTTGAACCATTTGCAAGCATCAGACACCATTTTGATCCTTGAACGGCACCTGTAGCACCAAATAACAGGTGCCACTGAATACATTTCGAACCCTGTGTCCCATTACAACTGACCTCCAAACATCTCCTCAAACACAAAAGCTAAAAAAATGAAAATAAAAAAGTACTTTGGAACACTGGACTTTACATCTCAGAGTGGTGTTGTTGTGCACCTGTATTTTGATAAATGTTTGATGACCTGGGGGACCCTAGGGAGAGCTTTACTGTAATGCCTTAGTACTGAAAAAGATGCCTCTAGACATTGTTGGCAAAATGGGTTGAAGTATGGATCAATCAGGAAGCACAAATGAATTTCCACAACCACATTTCTCCAAAATACTATCAATGTAAGTCTTTATATCAACAATATAGGCTTAAATTTATAATGGTTGTATGGTTTAAATATCTTGTTCTTATGACAAATTGTAAATGTTGTACAGCTTTTATTTTAAGGTATATTATAAAGTTACCAGCAACAACTCATTAAGTGGTTTGGCTGTGTTTCCAGTTTCTGTGGTGGTTGGTGTAAGTTTATGGCCTTTGCTAGGAAAAGAAATGAGGTAAACTGCCTAATCCTAACTCTCAGAAATCCCTGTGAAATTGTGTGAATTTTTGTTTTCTGTAACAACCAGCATATTTACATGTCTGGAGTAATGTTCATTAGAAAAATTGTTACAGTTTAGTGACTTTTTTTCCAAGAGAAAGGTGGTCTGGAAGTGGTTAGGTTAAACATTCCAAATCAAACTAGCACTTTGTCACCAGATTTTGAATACTTTGGCTACAGTCATTGAAAAGTGAAGGCAGCACAGATTCCAGACAACTGTTTACATTCCCCTTAGAAACCCCGTGGTGTTGGAGAACGGGAAGTCCTCTTCATAATCTTCTGGCCAAAACTGAGAAAAAACTGAAGAGAATGTGGTCAACTCTGAGGCTCCTTATCTGACGTTAACAGGGCAGCAAGGACCTCAAAATGGGGTTGGTGTCTTCCTGCCTTGTCAACACTCCGTTATGCCTGGCTCCATTTTGAAAGGGGCCTACTGCCTGGTGCCCAAATGTAATTAAGACCCAATGTTGTGTCATAGCACCCTGATTCCCAACTCGGACTTCAGACCCTGCACCGTGCACACTTTGCTCAGTTCCATGTGTGATAGAAGAGGCCCTCCAAAGGAAAGTGTTGAATTATATTTCTGAGCCCCACAAAAATAATCTGGGCCACTACCGCAACCCCCCCCAACCCCCCAGCAACTTCCCCATGCCCTCGGGGGCCTTGACTGATTGCAACCCCTCCCTTCCCCAAAAATATACCTTGCAGATGTCAGCTCTACCCCAATTTCCAACATTCCAGCTGGCGAGCTGCATTGGGGTGACTCTTTGGCAAACTACAGCTCACCTGGTGAATTTAAATAAGGTCAGAGCCTCAAAGTCTTGGGATGGAGTGGAGGATGGGGTGGAGAAGGTCACTTCACCACCTGAATATGAGGCTGACCCAAAGTCCAAATCTATACCAGTATGTTAATACTGATGCCGTCATGGGCACTTCTGTCCCAGCTCCTGCATACTACAGTCATGCCTGTGTTAATATTGGGGCTGGATAGAAAAATAATGGGAGATAGATTGCTAATAGTAAGAAAGATAGCTGTGAAGATAGTATGAGGGCTGTGTTTGAGGGTAGAAAGAGACAATAACATCAACTTCATTAATATAACACCTTTAATGTAATGAAACGAAACATCTCAAGGCAATTTACAAAGCCACATAAGGAGATATTAGGACAAATGACAAAAAACTTGGTCAAAGAGGCCCAAGGAGTATCTTAAAGGAGCAAAGTAAGGTAAAGAGGTAGAGAGGTTTAGAGAGGGAATTCCACAGCCCAAGGCTCTGGAAGCTGAAGATACAGCCACCAAAGGTGAAGTCAAGCGATGCCGGAATTAAAGGAGAGCAGAGACACTGGAGGATTGTAGGTTGAAGGAGATTGCAGGGATAGGGTGGAGCCAGGCCAGAGTAGGATTTGAAAACGAGAGTGGGAATTTTAAAATCGAGGCATTGTTTAAACGTGAGCCAATGTAGTAAGTGAGCACAGGTGATGGGTGAACCAGATTTGGTACGAGTTAGAACATGGGCAGCAGGGTTTTGGCTGACCTCAAGCTTTTAGAGGGTAGAATGTGGAAGGCCAACCTGGAGTGCATTAGAATAGTCAACAAATGAGGCAGGGCAGAGAGTCAATGTTACGGAGGTGGAAATAGGCAGTCCTCCTGATGGTGCTGTTAGGAAATAGAGATAGTTTAAGTAAATTATGTGTGTATTTTGGTGTTAGGAATAAGGTATATCTTTAAGTTTAAGTTTAATGCATATATTTTTTTCTATTTGTGGGTTAAAAGGTGAAACCTGGGATCTAGTTTCATTTTTGAGTGGGGATAGGTCCAAAGCTCTGTCTGTATATGTGCATTTCTAATGAGTTTTACGACTCCTGAGGAGAAGTTAAAGCAAACACAAGAGTAGAAAAAAATTGTGCTGTTGCCTAGCAATAAGGGTTCAGATAGGGAGACCCACACAAACACCCACAGAGAAAAAACAGCTGTTTGAGTGCAGTTGGAAGAAGGTGCCAGAGCAGGACATTAAAAGGGGACAGAAAGCAAGTCCCAAAATGAAATTGAAGCCAGAATTCCAGAGAGACTGGATACTGGGAGAGGGAACTGCAGAATGAAAGGTCCCAAGGCCAAGAAATGAGACAGCAACAGTAGAAAGTGCCAAGAAGACCTTCTAGTCAAAGGAAGGACAGAAACCTGGAAAAGGTTCTGTTAAGTGAAGTTAAGAGTGAGGAGCAGAGGAAGGCTCCAAGCTTCAAGCTTAAATTCAAAGAGATAAAAGCTGCAGGAAGCAGATTCAAAACAATATAGGCTTGTGAGAAGTCAAAAGATCCAAAGAGGTGGCTGAAGGTCTGTAACTCTTTGCTATGGGCATATGAAGCAGTGGTGTACTGTTAACGGCTGAGTCGATGAGAGAGTGTGCGTGGAAGAAAGCTTGAATGCTTGTGGTGACCCAAGGGAGAGGAACATCAGAAGAAGAGTTCAAAACCCTGGAGGTGGACCCTTGTGGAAGGTGTCTGAGAGAAAGCATCAGTTTGGGAGAAGATTCCAAAGCGGGTTCTTTGAGAGTAGAGATTAGACAGAGTTCAGTGAGACTGGTTGGCTCATGGTGTAACAAGCATCTGGAGGGAGTTCAGGAGAGATCCATAGCATCTGTTTGGGATGGCATTTTACACTTGGTTTCAGAGTGTGGTGTGTCTGACCACAGGTCGCCTATTGGTTTACATGGACTATGTACTTACTCTGAACATTAGAGTACAAGATAGCTTTTGTGACTTGTGTTATCCTTAGAAATCTGTATATATCTGTAAAGGTTTAATTGTAGGTGAAAGAGTAATGTAATATAAGGCAAGGTTTTTAACTCGCCGGGCGGGCGCGCGCCTGACCTGCTCCAGTGTAAAATGACGCATGTTGACGTTGGGCAAGTGTCTGGACGTCAACACGTAATTGCGCAATATTTCAATTGGAGGGCGTGCGCAGTAAACGGCAGCGTACCCGCCGACAATTAAAAGGCCTGTTAAGGCCATTAAAGTATTAATAGACTGACATTTTCGCTGACCCTCTAACCTTACGGTTGGTGGGCAGGCGAAAAGGCCAAGCGGCCTTTATACCTTTTAGGAAACTTCATCCACGGGCAGGATGAGGTTTCTTAAAGCCAATAAAAATAAAAATTTTAAAATTTAATTAATAACATATCCCTGCTCATGTGACAGAGTCACATGTGGGGACATGTTTTATAACATTTTTAATTTCTTTATTTTTTTTAAACTCTTCATCTCCCTGAGGCAGCTCTGTGCCTCAGGGGGATTATCAAGCGCACACTCGTGCGCATGCGCGAAGTTCATGCTCGCCCTCCTCCCCCCACCTGCACAGGCAGTGCTAAGCGTTGCCACTCGTGTTTCATGCTCAGCGGGCCTTAATTGGCCCACCAGTGTGAGATCGCCTTCTGGCCTCGATCACGGGCAACGGTTGGCTTCCTGACCGCCCCTGCCCGCTCCTGCCGAGCCCGTCCAACAAGGGCAAGATTCTGCCTATAGTTCATCTTTTCTTGTTTAACAAACGTTTTATTCTTTTGTTAAAAGTCATCAGCTGACTCCTGCGACTCTGTTCAGTAGCTACTCTCCAAGTTTCTAAACAAAGAATGCAAGTTAGGATCTATCTAGCTGGGTTCCACGCTGAGATCAGACTTACCCAGTGGTAACATCAGCTGAGATCATAACAATATGGATACATTGCAAGAAGCTCATCTCGTGGTCAAATATGACTCCAAGACAAGGTCTGGCTCAGTCTCATACAGTTGTCAGGGAGATGGATGGAGACAACGGCTAGGGAACGAATTTTGTGGCGGAGGGCAAAGAAAATAGCTTTGGACTTCCAAAATTTTAATTGGAGGAAATTTCTGCATATCTTTTTCTGTATGTCAGACAACAGGGGTCAAAAGGGTGGTGTTGAGGTAGAACTGGGTGTTGTCAGCATAAGTATGAAAATTGACATTATGCTTTCAGATGATGTCGCTGAGGGGCAGGATATAGATGAAAAATAGGAGGGCAACAAGGAAACCTTTGGGGACACCAGAGGTAACAGTGTGGGAAAAGGAAGAGAAGTCATTGCAAGTGATACCCTGGCTACGATTAGATAGATAAGAATGGAATCAAGCAAGTAAGTCCCACCCAGCTGCACAACAGTGGAGAGGTGTTGGAGGAGGAAAGTGTGATCAACTGTGTCAAGGTTTGCAGACTGGTCGAGAAGGACAAGGAGCAATAGTTTACCTTTGTCACAGTCAAAAAATGTGTCATCCCAGTTCTATGGCAGAGGCAGAAACACATTGGAGGAATTAAAAAATTGAGTTCCAGGAAAGATAGGGATGAATTTGGGAGATGACAACACATTCGAGGACTTTGGAGTGAGAGGGAGAGAGAGGAAGATAAGGAAAAGTGCAAAGAACAGCCAGCTTACTCGTGGTTAGATTCACAAACAGTACCTGTAAGAGGAAAAAAGAAAGACTTGCACTTATAGAGGACTGGATTTTCACCATAGAGATGGAAGACAGGAGGCAGGGTCTATTTCTGGATCAGGAATCCACCTCCGGTGGGAAACTGACTGAAGTTCATGTTTAATTGATGTGGAGATGAATTTTCTGTCCAACTGAAACTAGGAGGAGCAGGAATGGAGGCGGGCCAGATTAAGAATGGGACTGATTGAGACTCCCCATATGGCAGCCATCGCTAAGGCTGCTGGTTGTCCTGAGAGAGAAAGATCTGCTGATTGTACCAAAGTTTTCCACAGTACCAGAGAGAAGCGAGATGTCACAATGGAGCCAGAGGACCGGCAGCTGGGGCATGGCAGAACCTCGCTTCATTGATGTCAACCTGGATCTAATGCTAGAGACATGAGAGAGAGGAGGTCCTCTTTCTGGAGGGTGCCACCTTCTAATGCAGCAGGGGCACCTCTCTGTTCACCATCATCTACCTCCAATACCTCCTCCTCTCTTACCTCCTGCTCCTGTCACTCCCCAATGAGTTGCCTCCATTCAGGGCCTCATGACCTCAAGGTCCACACCTCTCTGGATGGCCATGTCATGGGGAGCTCAGCAGACCACCACAATAACCGAATTTTTGCAGGAGGGTTTTCGAGGGCACCACCAGACTGGTCCAGGCATCGGATCCAGTGCCCTCTGAGCCTGTGATGCCTCAGATGTGTTGTCCTGCCTTGGCAAAGAGGGCATCTGTCACCTGGGTGATGCACCATTTTGCAACCGCCTGTGAGATGGCGCAGAGGTATGAAGCTGACCCATGAAAGGATCCAGCAGTGAAAATTCAAGGTTAGAGTTACCATGACTACTACTGGCAGGGCAATCAGTGATGTGAGGTGAGGTTTGCACTGGTGAAGCACAGATGTCTGTGACTACCTGCCTAGAGATTCTCAGTCTGATTTGGCACTGGTTTTCAATCATGCCCTGTGTTTCCTGTGCTCATGGTAGTGACTCCATCATGTTCATGCGCCTCACCCTTGTCCTCTAGCCTCCTGTTTACTTGGGCTCTGCCTTTTCTGTGCAGGCTGCTAATCCTCATTCGCAGTGGCCTCGATTTCTGCAGGTGCAGCCCTCAAATGGAGCCCAAACAGCCTTGCCCACTGCTCCAACGCCCATGCAATGCCAGGAGGGTGACAACCCCTGAACTGGCAAAGTTCTTACTGCTGATCCTCCTTTGACCTGCTTTGCGCTGCTTCAACTTTAATTTCAAAGTGATAAGCCTTTTCACCTATGATGAGCATTAAGACTTACCATCAGAAACTTTTCTGGCCTCTCTGACGCACACCCGATTTGATCTACGCCTGCCTGTAGCTGGTCATACGAGCATAAGAATTAGGAGCAGGACTAGGCCACTTGGCCCCTTGAGCCTGCTCCACCATTCAATAAGATCATGACTGACCTGATTGTAACCTCCCAGCTACCCACAAATAGCCTTTCACCTCCTTGTTTATTAAGAATCTATCTACTCCTGCCTTAAAAATATTCAAAGACTGTTTCCACTGCCTTTTGAGGAAGGGAGTTCCAAAGACTCACTGCCCTCTGAGAGAAAAAAATTCACCTCATCTCGGTTTTAAATGGGTGACCCCTTATTTTTAAACAGTGGCCCCTAGTTGTAGATTCCCCAACAAAAGGAAACATCTTCTCCACCTCCATCCTGTCAAAACCCCTCAGAATCTTAAAGGTTTCAATCAAGTTGCCTCTTAGTCTCCTAAACTCCAGTGGATACAAACCTAGTCTATCCAACCTTTCCTCATAAGACAACCCACCCATTCCCAGTATTATTCTAGTAAATCTGTTTCTAACACATTTACATCCTTCCTTAAATAAGGAGACCGATACTGTACACAGTATTCCAGATGTGGTCTCACCAGTGTCCTGTACAACTGAAACATAACCTCCCTACTTTTATACTCAATTCTCCTCACAATAAACAATAATATTCTATTAGTTTTCCTAATTACTTGCTGTACCTACATAATAACCTTTTGTGATTCATGCACTAGGACACAGGGCTCTGTAATCTCTCACCATTTAAATAATATGCTTCTTTTTTTTTGAGTTCTGAGGCAGGCAGCTCCTAAACACTGGCCTCCTCCAGGAAATTCAAAACACTTCAGAGAGACGGGCTTTTAGTAAGCCCTTAATGATCCTAATTAGCCGCAACAGGAGTTCAGGTGAATTCACTTCCCCGCAAACTGCCACCCACCCCAGAACCTCCGCCACCACCACATCTCCCACCCTCATGAAAATTTCAAACGATCAGAGGTGGGACATCAGTATGCTCATTATTGCTGCCATTTTTTTTGGCTGCCACCTCCATTCCAGTCTGATTTGGGCTACAAAAATCTAGTCCATTGTGTCTTTCACAAACTCAGGAACCAAAGTGCTTTACAACCAATTCAGCACTTTTGAAGTGTTGTGACAGTTGTAATGTAGAAAATGTGGCAGGTAATTTGCGCACAGCATGCTGCCAGCACTGAAAATGGCCAAATTATCTCTTTAATGTTCCTTTGTGAGTCCAGAAAAGGCCCCAAAAATGTCAGGAGACAAAGGTAATCCATCCCTCAGAGATTACCTACTTTTTGTATACTTCCCTCTTTCACTATCTACCTATAATAAAAATGGTTTACTTCACCATTTCAGCACTTTAAGGCCCCCAGTTACGCCCATTGGGACAGGAGGGTGCCACTTTGATTGAGTACTGGCCATTAAAAGTGGGTGTATCTGTAGGTGCAGATCATCCACTCTGATTATTAAAGGTTGACCCCCTCCCCAGAATTTAGGTTTGGGTCAGCAATTTCTCCAGGACATGAGCCCTACCTGATGCTACTGCACTTCAAGCAGTGAGGCTGGGATCAAGAATTTTGGCTCTTTAATGTCAATATTTATTGTTGTCTACCATTTTCGAGACTCTCTTTCTTCCTTCTATTTCTTTGTATTTTTCTGTTATCCATCTGCACTTCCTGCATCATTATTTCCATTCCTGTGTCTACTTCCCCTACTTCTTGGGTGAAAAGAAAATGGTAGTTTGAAGTAAAATCAGAAAATGCTCAAATGGAAGTTTTGTCTAGCTACACTGCCTTTTCTCTTTCATTTTCCGTAAGTTAGGTCTCTATTTATCCTTGTTGGCTTTGCATTTCCCACAAGTGTGCCCTACTTTGAGCCCAATTTCCATCACTCTAGCTGCCCACAAGACCACATCCAAACCTTAGCCTGCATCCTCATATTAATCTACTGGAGCATTTCACACAGCAGGCACAATAGTTCTTCAGACCTTAACTTGTAACTGCTCCAGGGAAGTGGGTAAGCACAAACTTGCAGTTTTTAGGGAACTTCTGAGGTCTTCAGGTTGAGGGATGTGGCTTTCTTGTAGTTATGAATATAATTCAATTCTTGACTCTTCAGTGTGGTACTTCCCTGAACTCGTGAGTAACATGTATTAAAACCCTGTGTCCTGGTGTTGTACTCTATTGGAAACCAGAGAGTGGCACAGGCAAATCATTAAAAAGTCATATTCCACAAAATTCTAGAAAGCCATTAAATCTGATCATGGCTGGTGTTGTTGAAAGAAATGAAAGCAATTGGCCACTGCATTGCAATACACTGATAAGACAAAATAGGATCATCTGAAGTATGACACTACACGGGTAAAACAGAACAGGAAATATAAAATGCTGCTGATGCTAGAAATCAGAAATAAAAACAGAAAATGCTGAAAAACTCACTGAGACGTATTTAGTCGAGGCGATGGGGGGGGGAGGTCTCACTGTCAGACAGAAGAGCTGTTGGGAGCCCTCTGTTGCCTTCTTTAAGTAAGGCAAGCCACATTAAGTGCCAGTAAAGCATTTATCTGGGCAGTGACAAGCCTTCCCTGGGTCCAAGGGCCTTTGGTGGGGGGAGGGGGCTGGAAGTCCCACCCATTGAGAGATGTCGGTCAATCAGAGGGCAGCAGCTCTTTATTGCTTGACAGCTCCACTGGTAAGTGGATGCCCCCGGTACTACACACACCCGAGGCCCAGGATCATCATGGATCCAAGCACAGGTAAAAGATGGTGGGAGGGGGGTCACGGAGTGGGGTCACGGGGGAAGGGGCAGTGGGGTTGACAGCAAGGATTGGGGATGGCTCTCAGCAGGCCCCTCTTTCTTAAAGCCGGGTTCTTGGGTCAGGGTGTCCGATATCAAGGGACCTCACCACCCTACCCCCATCCCCACCCCTTCATCCACTGGGTGCCTGCAAGCAAACACGCCAGAGTTTGCTTTTCAGGCTTCCTGCATGGCGGGTCCCCTGCCCACCGTTGGACTAATACCAGCGGTGGCAGGATGAGGCCCTTAAGTGGCATTAATTGCCCACTTAAGGGCCTCATTTGGCACTGGGTCAGGAAGGCCATCTACAGGCCTTCCGGAGGTGTCAGCTGTGGCTCAGTTCATAGCACCCTCGCCTTTGAATCAGAAGGTTGTGGGTTCATGTCCCACTCCCAGAAACCAAGAACTGTGAATGTACTCGAAAGAGTTACATGCGATCTGTTGATAACTCGAAAGAGTTACAGGCCTTCCCGCCATGTACTTAATCGGGTCAGTGGCGGGAAGGCAGCTGGGTCCCCACCTGTCACTCTCCCACCTGGTTAAATGCCCACCCACCACCGAACTCGCCACTGGGGAGGGCATTAAATTCTGCCCAGCAGGTCAGGCAGCATCTGTGAAGAGAAGAGTAGTCAGTGTTTTGGGTCAATGACCTTTCATCAGAGCTGGAAGAAGTTAAAGAATTGACAGTTTGTAAGCAAGTGCAGAGTGCGGGAACGGGAGATAAAAGGAAAGAACACAAGGGTGGAAGGGCGGTTCTGTTTTACCCACATAGGCCAGGGTTTTCAACTTGTCGGACGGGGGCGGTGGGCGGGCCCGGGAGCAGTTGTGAACTCGACTGCTGCCAATGATTGGGCCCTGACATCACTTTCACGCTGGCCGGCTAATTAACGGCCAGCCAGCGTGAAACGCACGCTGCAGCATTCAGCGCTGCCGGGGTGGGGGCGGGAGAAGGGTGATCACGGAAGCTCGCGCATGTGCTCCCTCAGGGAGCTGAAGATTTATAAATTCAAAAATTGAAAACTTAAGCAATGTTAAAAATATGGCCCCTCATGTAACTCTGTTACATGAGCAGGGACATGTTATGAATGAAATTTAAAAATCTTTATTTAGTTTTTAATTGCTGTTGGAAACCTCATCCCGCCCATGGATGAGGTTTCCTAAAAAATCCAAAGGCTGCTTGGCCTTTTCGCCCACCTGCCAACTGTAAGGTTGGATGGGCAGCGAAAAATTTCATTTATTACTTTAATGGCCCTAATAGGCCTGTTAATTGTCTCGACTCCCACATGCGCCCGCTGACCAAAATATCGCGTGAGGGCATGATGACGTCAGGACCCTTGCCCGATGTCATCACGTGTCATTTTCCGCTCGAGCGGGTCAGGCACATGCCCGCCCACTCAGCGCAAATTTCAGCCCATAGTATCATATTTTGGATGCTTAAATAATAAAATAGTAGTGCAAAACAAAAGAAAGTGATTGTGTAATAAATGTAAAGAAACAACAGATTGACCTAGAGAGAATGTAAATATTATCTACAGAACTATTACCAGCACCTACTGTCAGAGAAAATGGAAGCAGTGCTTATGATCAAAAGTTATTGAAATCAATGTTAAGACTAAAAGGCTGTATACTGCCTCAAGCTTGCGTTGAGCTTCAATAAAACAGTGTAGGAGGCTGAGGACAGCAAGGTCAGAGTGGGATTGGGCTGCGTAATTAAAGTGACACTGTACCGATAAAACAGAAGTGGATTGATCAACAATAGACCACAAGTAAAACAAAATAGCACGTTACATGCTATTTTAATTGAGCAATACTTTTAGACAGCCAAGGTGCCTACCAGAAACTGTGGGTTCTTCATGAACACATGCAAATCTAGGTTTATTTCATGTTATTAGGGCCCTAGCATGATTCTAAGATGCAAAAATACAAGCTATTCAGCTGTCAATGCGCTGAGTAAATTTAGTGGGCCTGTTTTCCAGGGGCAGTTGGAAGCAGTCTGCAAGCACCCGGATTCTTGCGGCTGAATTTTCATTCAGGAGTTGGGAAGATGACATCGAGGACTAATGGCATAATGTAGACATGCTCACCGCTATAGTGAAATGGGGAGCCAATTAAAGGCCAGGGAGAGGCTCGCTGCCCAATCAAGGTCATCAGATTGTGGTGGCCTAGACAACTATAGGGAGCCCACTCAGTATTGAAAGGGTTAATGGAGAAATTGAATTAAATGCTTAGTTATAAGAGAAAAACACTGCAATCTTGAAGAACAATAGCATCTTGTCTGACCACTATAGCAGAATGAGCCCTGAGACATTCCATGTCTCTCTCTCTCGGGCCGAATGTAATCAAAGTTGTGATAGCCAAATTAGAAACAACTGCACCTGTTGTGGTGGGAATGGAAATTAACTAAAACATGGATTGGTCAGTTAACGTATGCAAATAAACGGATTGAGATGTGCAAAATTTACTGATTGGTTGTAAAATGCTTTTAAGCTAGTGTTTGCATATTATGCTTTGAGACGGCACAATAGCTCTCGTATTGTTCTCCCTTGTGCACAAGTAATAAATGGGGTTTCTATGTATTAATGATGCCTCGGTGTAATTAATCTCCAACAAGATGGGCTCCTGATGCTGGAGGGGCAATGGGAGGCCCTACACCACATGGACTGCAGCGGTTCACTTGTCAGATGCCTTACGGGAGTAAAAACTTTCAATAGGTTTGGACTCAAACTTGAAGGCCCCATCAGTGCATACAGACCTGCTGAGTTTTTCCAGGTATTTCTATTTCTGTTTTTGTTTTGGATTTCCAGCATCCGCAGTTTTTTTGTTTTTATCTCTGTGTTTAATTGACTGCCAATTCTCTTCAAGAAATGCCTACCTTGAAGAAGTTGTGTCCTACTCTCCATCAGGATTTTCGAATCTCTCTTTTGCCTTGTTCACCTTCATTTCTTTCCATTTCTCTCCTGGTGTTTGACAAGATGTTTACTAAAACCCACTTTCACAGCCATATTTCCTTTCTCAGTGACTGTCTCCGTCTCCGACTTACCCCACGCGGATTTCAACTGAAATTCCATCCCTCATGTTTTGAACCCACCCAGGATTACAGGTATCTCCGGGACATACAACGTTCCTCGGACTGCTGTTCCCATCGCATTTTGAGATCCACACTCAGTGCCATGCGCTGCCATATGAACACACTTGACCTCTCCCTCCAGCAGCACCGCCGCACCCTTTTTCAAAGCTGCACATGCCCCCAGTTTCATTTTATTCTTTATCTCATCCGACGCCTTTTACCCACCTCCAATATTCTCCCTCCACCTGGACCCCTCCCTCTGGATTCTTACCTTCTCTTGATCTTTTCATTGAGAACTGTCGGCGTGACATTAGTTGTCTCAATTTCTCTGCTCCTTGACTCCCTTCTCTCTCCACTTGTCCAGTCCCTTCCCACCTACGTCCGTGATTCCTCTGACACCTTACGTCACATCAACAATTTCCAGTTCCCTGGTCCCAACCGCCTCCTCTTCACCATGGACGTCCAATCCCTCTACACCTCCATCCCCCACCAGGATGGTCTGAGGGCTCTCTGCTTCTTCCTCGAACAGAGGCCCGAACAATCCCCATCCACCACTACTCTCCTCCGTCTGGCTGAACTTGTTCTCACACTGAACAATTTCTCCTTTAACTCCTTTCACTTGCTCCAAATAAAAGGTGTGGCTATGGGTACCCACATGGGCCCCAGCTATGCCTGTCTCTTTATGGGGTATGTGGAACATTCCTTGTTCCAGTCCTACTCCGGCCCCCTCCCACAACTCTTTCTCCGGTACATCGATGATTACTTCGGTGCTGCTTCATGCTCTCGTCGGGACCTGGAAAAATTTATTAATTTTGCTTTCAATCTCCACCCCTCCATCATTTTCACATGGTCCATCTCTGACACTTCCCTTCCTTTCCTTGACCTCTCTGTCTCAATTTCTGGTGATAGACTGTCCACCAATATCCATTACAAGCCTACCCACTCCCACAGCTACCTCGACTACAGCTCCTCACACCCCGCTTCCTGTAAGGACTCCATCCCATTCTCTCAGTTCCTTCGCCTCCATCGCATCTGTTCTGATGATGCTACTTTCAAAAACAGTTCCTCTGTCATGTCCTCCTTCCTCTTTAACCAAGGTTTTCCACCCACGGTAGTTGACAGGGCCCCCAACTGTGTCCGGCCCATCTCCCGCGCATCCGCCCTCACGCCTTCTCCTCCCTCCCAGAAACATGATAGTCCTTGTCCTCACTTATCACCCCACCAGCCTCCGCATTCAAAGGATCATCCTCCGCCATTTCCGCCAACTCCAGCATGATGCCACCACCAAACACCTCTTCCCTTCACCCGCCCTGACGGCATTCCGTAGTGATCGTTCCCTCCATGACACCCTGGTCCACTCCTCCATCACCCCATAGTTCTCAACCCCCTCCCATGGCACCACCCCATGCAAACGCAGAAGATGCAACACCTGCCCCTTCACTTCCTCTCTCACCATTCAAGGGCCCAAACAGTCCTTTCAAGTGAAGCAGCATTTCACTTGCACTTCCCTCAACTTAGTCTACTGCATTCGTTGCTCCCAATGCGGTTTCCTCTACATTGGAGAGACCAAACGCAGACTGGGTGACTGCTTTGCAGAACACTTGCGGTCTGTCCGCAAGCATTACCCAGACCTCCCTGTTGCTTGCCATTTCAACACTCCACCCTGCTCTCTTGCCCACATGTCTGTCCTTGGCTTGCTGCATTGTTCCAGTGAAGCTCAACGCAAACTGGAGGAACAGCACCTCATCTTCCGACTAGGCACTTTACAGCCTTCCGGACTGAATATTGAGTTCAACAATTTTAGATCTTGAACTCTTCCCTCCATCCCCACCCCCTTTCCGTTTCTTCCCCCTCCTTTTTGTTTTTTCCAATAATTTATATAGATTTTTCTTTTCCCACCTATTTCCATTATTTTTAAATGTACTTCCACCCATCGTTTATCTATACCTTTTATGCCCTTTTAGTCTTATTTCACCCCACCCCCGCTAGAGCTATATGTACCTTGCTTGTCCTGCTCTCCACTCTTAATTAGCACATTCCTTTAGATAATATCATCACCTTCAACAGCTCTTTGTGCTTTTGTCTGTGACATCTTTTGGTTATCTTCTCCTATCACTGGCTGCTTGTCCCACCACCCCCCCTACCCCTTTAAACCAGCATATATTTCACCCCTTTCCTATTTTTACTTAGTTCTGTTGAAGGGTCATGAGGACTCGAAACGTCAACTGTGCTCTTCTCCGCTGATGCTGCCAGACCTGCTGAGTTTTTCCAGGTATTTCTGTTTCTGTTTTTGTTTTGGATTTCCAGCATCCGCAGTTTTTTGTTTCTATTTATATATATACATCTTTACACATGGAGGGCCACATTTCAAAATTTTTCTCACTCAAGGGGCTGATAAGCAAATTTCAGAAAGATAAAGTTTGGCACAACACTAAACATGAATTTCAAAAGAAAAATCAGGTATGAGAAAAAAACTTCTGAGCAAAGAAAAGAGTAATAAATAACGGTGAGTATTAGAGTGTGAGAAGGTGAGAGAGGCTCACACGCAGTCTCAGGGTATTCACTCACTCACCCTCATCCACTGTGAGAGTGGATGAGAGTGCGTGTTGGTGTGTGGGGGTGAGGGTGAATGAAAACCCTGATACTGGGAATGAGCCAGACTTACGGACAAACTCTACCCCCTAACACACTCTCTCCCTCTTCCCCTCACACACTCTGTCACTCCTCTCTCCCCTTCACACTCCCTCACCCCTCTCACACTCTCCCTCCCCCTCAAGGGTAAGGTCAGGGACATGGAGGAGGGAAGTGGGAAGGGCCTGGTCTCTTGGAGGGGTAGGGTAGGGACAGTCAGTCAAGGTAAGAATACAAAGGACCTAAAAGGCGGTGTCAGTTCTGTTCAAATGTATGTCCATCTCAGGGTGTTGGCTGGCAGAGTCCTTACAGGGCTTTGAGTTCACCTACAACATTTCGATTATCCCACTGAGAGTTTTCTCGAACAATGTCCTTTATAATGCACAGAAGGGAGGGGCAGCTGAGCCTGCAAGTTCAACCATGTCCCACAGAGTGGCGAGTATAACACTGGATACTAACATGAACATTCAATAAAGAGTGAGCAAAAAACACATTATTATTTCTTCCACAAAAAAAGAATATGCCCCTAACTCCCCTGTAATTATCAATGCACGCCAATCTTGGGGTGTGCTCATACCCGTAGCTCTCTGGCTAAGCTAATCTCAACAAATAACAATGATGCACACATGAATAAAGTGAAACCAATGTAATGTGAAATATTTAGCTAAATTCAATTTTGAAAAACACTTTTGTGCTCTCAAGTCTTGTGTTCAAGGCAATGGAGTTGAGCAGGAAAGTTGTGGCTGTGATGTAGAACCTCCTTATTTGACTAGGAGACTCTTTAATAGGCCACCTGTAGATATCACCTTCTCAGCTGACCCAGGTTTCACCTTTTAAAAGCTTCCCCAGCTGCTAAATTGAATGTGTTTTGTATGCACTCTGCTGGTATTTAGAGTTGTAATATTAATCACGTGGAAAAGGGCAAAAAGAGAGAAAGCGGAAGTGGTGTACAGTTCAGGGTTACTACATCAGGAATGACACGCTGTTGACAAAATCCCAGCCATAGAAACTATACAGAGTGTTATCTCTGTATAGTTCTGTTGTATAAAATATACAACACACCCTCATTTGGCACCCAGCCATTCCCGCTGCATTGATTTGGTTGTGCAAAAAGGAGGAGGACGAGGAACAGTGACAGCAGCAGGGAGCCTTGCCAGAAGCAGCAGCAATTTGGTGCAGCAGAGGGAGGGATTGCTCTAAAAAGAATGTACCAGTCTGTGGCATTTACAAGCTCGGAGTTAGTTTCCTGGTTTTGTCTGGAGAAGTGTCTGAGAAAGCTGTGCTTCTCCAGATCGGGTGAGGCAGACTTCTTCAGGCTCTCATATAGACGTACTAGCTGGTGGTCATCCTTTGTCGGTGGCAGTAAATGTCCTCACTGTCCTTAACTTCTTTGTTTTATAGGCTCTTTTCATCGTTTGACAGGGGAAATGTCTTGTAGATTGCAGTTCATAAGTACATCAAACAGGTCACCAATACTCTCTTTGCCAGGACCAATGACTTCATATCCTTCCCACTGGGCACCAGCAGTCAGTAGAAATGGGCTGTAAGATTTAATGCAGTGCTTGGCTTCCATCATGTGCAGGGGTTATATCATTCACACATGTAGCCATCATGGCACCAGGAAACCAGCCAGCAGCATTCATTAATAGGAAGGGCTTTCATTCAATGAATATGCAGCTGTTCAGTGATCACCACCACGGAAGAATACAGGTTTGTGCCAGGTTTCCAGGCAGCTGTCATAATGCCTTCATCCTGCTCCAGTCAACTGCTATTCCACCCATCAAGGAAGGTCAGAGGGTGGACACTAGAGGGCAAAAGTTATCTTTTCCTCATTTCTTTTTTTGTTTGTTTATTAATTTATGGGATGTGGGCTTCACTAGCTAGGCCAGCATTATAGCTCATCCCTAACTGCCCTTCAGAAGATGCTGGTGAGCTGCCTTCTTGAAACACTGCAGTCCATGTGGTATAGGTACACCCACAGTGCTGTTAGGGAGGGAGTTCCAGGATTTTGACCCAGCGACAGTGAAGGAACAGCAATATATTTCCAAATCAGGATGGTGAGAGGCTTGGAGGGCAACTGCCAGGTGGTGCTGTTCCCATGTATCTGCTGTCCTTGTCCTTCTAGGTGGTAGCGGTCTTGGGTTTGGAAGATGCTGCCTAAGGAGCCTTGGTGAGTTTCTGCAGTGCATCTTGTAGATAGTACACACTGCTGCCACCGTTCGTCAGTGGTGGAGGGAGTGAATGTTTGTGGAAGGGGTGCCTTTGTCCTGGATGGTGTCAAGCTTCTTGAGTGTTGTGGGAGCTGCCCTCATCCAGGCAAGTGGAGAGTATCCCATCACAATCCTGATTTGTGCCTTGTAGATGGTGGACAGGCTTTGGGGAGTCAGGAGGTGGGTTACTCGCTGCAGGATTCCTAGCCTCTGACCTGTTTTTGTAGCCACAGTATTTATGTCTTGCTGCATTTGGACATGGACTGCTTCAGTATCTGAGGAGTGGTGATTGGTGCTGAACATTGTGCAATCATCAGTGAATATCCCCACTTCTGACCTTATGATGGAAAGAAGGTCATTGATGAAGCAGCTGAAGATGGTTGGGCCTAGGACACTACCCTGCAGAATTTATGTGGCTGATGACATCCCTCTGTCACCCCAACACAGATAAAGTACAGCTAGAACCATGAGGCCATCAGGATGATCACTGAACACACCACTGGGTTCCTGAAACAAATGTTTGTGTATCTGGAAAAGTAAGGAGTCTCACACGTGCTACTCACAGAGAGTCTCATATATTGTGGTAGTTTGCTGTATGTTTACTACCTCGCTATCCAAAGAGACTTGCATATTGAGGAGGAACAGCAGGTTGAACTCCCCTCATCTGACAAGGAAGACTTGAGTAAAGGTGAGGAAGAGGTAGAAGCAATACAACACCTTGCAGCTGGAGATGCCAGGAATGAGATAGTTGCTGAGTACTTCAGTTGACCTGATCATTCCTCTGAAATGTTATTCAATCCCCCCTTACATTAACTGTCCCTGTTCCTGTTCCATCATTAACCACACTCTCAACCCTGCAATGCAGGCTTATAACCTATGAAACCACACTACAGACAGGAGTACCCAATGTGAAAAGGTTAATTATTTAATAACAAACACAATTGCCAGAAAATCAATTTTCATTTAAGTGTTAAAATATTTTCCAATTATTTTTCACTTACACTACTCCTCCTACAAGGTGCTTGCTCAATGGCATGAGCAAAGCTGGTGGAAGGATTCTGTTGGTCAGGAACCTGAGAGATGCACATAGTCAATGACCTCTGGAAGATCTGGCCTTTGAATGGTCCGGCTACAGACTGCACATGCCAGCTGCTGTTCGGGCAGTCTGACCCAACTGGTTTCTTGGTAGACGTTATTTGAGGGGTTGGCAAGGCAACAGAAAGTTCATATTGTTATGATCTCCATAGAGACCGACAACTCTTAAAAAAGATATTTGGATTCCAGTGACCAACTGAAAAGATGGCATAACAAGGTTTCAAGTTTTAAGATTTTTACTGAAAAACAAACTAAATGCAACATCGACTAACACTATTTTTGTAGGCGTTATACTTTGGGTTGTACTTTAAACTACAGTAAAGATCCGCCATTTGACTTTTAACGACCCAAGATCCCCCACCACCCGTTATACTTTACTCTGTTCCTTAATTCATTCTTCATGAACCAGTCCAAAGCTATTCTCATCTCCTGGTGGCTTACTTCCTTTTTTTCTTTTCCAGCCGTATAACTTCTAATCCTCGAGCTGATTTAAACAGTGACAGTTACCCTAGCAATTCCTCCCTCTAGCCAAAGCTAGGTGAATCTTCCAGCCTCATTTAAATCCTCACAAACTTGGTATATTTAATCTGAGCACGAGCTCCCACTCTCATTCTACATGGTGAACAATAGAGACTGGCTGCCTCTATCTCTCTGCTCTTTCTCAGATTCTTGCAGACTCACTGGCTGGAATTTTCCAGCACCATCGAGGGTGGGATGGGATGGGACCAGAAAATGCAGCAAGCCATTCAAACATCCACTCATTTTGGTGGGACCAGAGGATCCCACCTGTGGGAGGAGCTGGAAAATTTTGCCCACTGTGTCTGAGAGGTTCAGGGAAATCTTAGGAAAACCTGCAAACCAATCCTACAGAATGGCTTCCTATGGACTCTCTCCCTCTCAAAGCTGACCTTCATGGCAACGTGATGTTGTATCCAGATAGAAATGTTAATTAGCTATCTCCAACTCCATTCAACCTTGGAATTAATTAGACAGTTTAAAGTATAACCATTGACAACACCTAACATTCTGAACACCTTCCTGGGAGATTGGAGACTAACAGACGATCCACCATTCACACAGCTGCTTTAGCCATTGTTAACAGGTATGAGCATCTCGCACCTTCTTGAAAGTAAAACAACCTGGGCACCCCTTTAACCACCAATCCATCCAAGCTTGTTGTTGGGGAAGAGTCAAAGAAGGTCACATGACCCCTGTCATTCTTCCATTTTACTCAAAATTGAAGAGACAAGGCGGAATCGTCCCAAATTTGCACTAAGTGCAGTAGAGGTGGGAAAATGTATGTTTTACCCCGCCGGCCACAACAGCGGCTTTTGGCACCATATCGTCCCATTCCTGGCCCATCCTGCCTCATTGATAATGCATTCACAGGGAACACACCAGGATGTTGGCAGGCAAGCTCGGATTCCTGCCACACCATGAACTCAGCGCTTCCTCACTCCAGGCACCATATTTAAAGCGCATCAGAGCGCACGTCAACTTCATGTCTTCAGACTAGGACTGCTCCAGGTGACAGATGGCACTGAAAGCAAAGAAGTCGGCAGCCCCCAAATTTAATGATGCTTCTCTGGGACACCTGCTGGACACAGTGGAAGGCCATTGCAATGTCCCTTATCTCCACTCTGGCTGCAGGAGACCCACTAGAATCACCAATCCAGCCTGGGAAGTGGTGGCAGCAGTGGTCAGTGCCGCCGGAGCATAGAGAAGGTCAGCCATCCAGTGCAGGAAGGGGATGAATATTCTCATCCATTCCACCAGGGTAAGTCAACCACCTCATCACTGTCAACTCACACACTCACAAACTCATCACACATCCACAAGAATCTCACATCACAAGGGACAAAACTGCTACACCCTCATACACCCTCACATCTCCATCAGGCTCATATCCTCAGGAGCTCATGTCCTCATCCCGTCCATGGATCCACTCACAACACAAACATTCCACACAGTGCTATGTGTCCTGCTCACACTCTCTCCAACTGTTTTCATGCAGGAGAAGCTGGCTCACAACAGTAGGGAGAGGTCCCAGACTGGGGGTGGAATGGCCTACATTAGACCCCTCACTCACTTTGAGGGACGTACCATCACACTGACTAGTGAGGACGTGGACCGTGCCCGCGGTGACGGTGAGGTCGGTGGTGAACACACACGGGAGGATCCTGCACCACATCATCCTTCTCTCAATGCAACTGTGATTGCTCTCTCTCCTGCTTTTGACTCTGTTGCCATGCACTAATTATCTCTACTTCGGTTCACAGGGAGTGACTGACACCTCAGCCAACCAGTCGCTCAACTCCATCCAGGTCCTCACCTCCTCCATTGAACAACTGGAGATAAGCAGCCTGGAAGATCCGTCACAGCACTTACCTACACCCTCCTCCACATACCTCATGTGGGACCTAGATCTAGAGCAGGCCTGGATTCACAATCTGGTGGTCACCATACGGACACGTGTCCGCAGTAGGAAGAGGCAGGTTCAGCCGAGTTCCCTGGCACGTAGAGGACTGCTGGGGAAGAGGCACCTATGAGATCTCAATCAGATGTCAAGCCTCTGGATTCGGCCTTCCAACTCATTGTGGAGAGTCAGCAGAAGGTGGGGCAACATCGCACAGAGCTGTTGGATGCCCTCAGCAGAATGGTACGCAAGTCAGAGGAGTGCGTCCGCCTGCTCTCTGATGAAGTGGTGCCCACATGTGCATGTATGGGAAGGATGGCAGACGCCATGGAGACCCTGATCTCGCAGAACATGGAGATGTGCGCAGACCTGCACTCCGTAGCGGTAGCCATGGGTGAGTTCCTGCAGTGGCAACGTGAGGAGGAAACAGGGCACCTTGAAGTCCCTCCAGGTGCTCCTTCCCCTCAAGGAGTCAGGCCAGGCCCTCGGGCACAAAAGGAGGATCAGCAGCAGCTGTACACCCCTGGATCAGGAATCTCAGGGGCTGTCCTCTGCCTCCAAGTCCCCTTTGCCTGTGACCCCCCTCAACCTCATCGTCTGTCACCACAGAGGGAGCAGCTGGACAGAAGGACATCCAAAGCAAGCTGGGGCACTCAAGGCCTCAACACTCCAGAAGACACATGCTGAAGACATCAGAGGCAACAGAGTCAACCATTACACAGGCTGACACCACCTCTCCTGTGGATGTCAGGGCAGCACCTAGAAGAATTGCTAGGGCTAGGAAAGTTAAGAATTTCTGATTATAAGTGTTTGCACGGGTGAACACATTTTGTCACTTTATAATCTGAAAATATATTCACTTTTAGTGAATAATGTGTAATGATGTATTTTAGCTTAATGTACAGGCTTCCCAAGTCCTCCCACTGAATTCCCCCCCCACCCCCCCCAACCTCCACTCCCCAGCCTTCTATCCTTCTGGATCACTCTGCCCCCTTTCATTCTCACATTCCCTCCTACCATGCCCACCCTCAGTTTGCTCCCTAGGAGGCAGTCATTGACTCCACAGTAACACCACAGACCCCTCCCTTGCATGTTCACCTGGACAACCCCCCTCACTCCCTCCTCCTTCCAGACTCCTCCCTCTCCCTGGACTTCTTCCTCCCCTTCAAACTCTTCCTACCACCATACTCTTCCCCCCCCCGCTGAATCCTTCCTCTCCCTGGACTCCTTCCTCCCTCTCTTTGAAGCCTTTCTGCCCCCCTGACATCCTTCCTCCTCCCAAAGTCATTTCCCCCTCTGAACTCCTTCCCTTACTCCTTCCTCCCCCCTTACACTTAGCCCCCCTGTTGCCGCATTCTCCCCCATTACACCCTCCTCCCCCTGTATTTGCTCGCCTACTCCCAACCTCAGCTCCTCCAGTATACCTTCCTCTCCCAGTCAAATCTAGATCTTCCTACCCCCCCCCCAATACACCTTCCTCTCCCCCACCTCAATGATCTTCCATAGCAGACCATGGACAAGACCCTGATGTCCCAAAGCAGACCCCAGACATCAATGAAGATCTCCCACCTTCCACGAGCTGTTTTGTGGTAGAGCCATGTCTATGAGAATCCACCCATCATGCGATGTGCATGTTCCCCCAAGGTCTAGTAGCTGTAGGGCTCCAGCATCTTCTGCTCCTCGGATGTCTGCGATGTGAGCAAGGCCCTAATGGCAAGTCCCGACTTCTGCACGTCACTGTTGTCCAGATGTATTCTGGGCCAGCGTGTTTTCCCGCCAACGTGGGCTGTAAATTTGACATAGAGTGATGTTTCCAGTGAGTAGGCAGGATGATGAGATGAAAATGCATTGAAATTGGGTTCCTGACGTTGGACAGCGAGAAAGGCGGCCCACCATTAACAGGTGGAGTGGACGATTACAAACTGGTTTCACAACATCGTAAAATCGATTTTTGCCATTGTCCGCTCACGCCCGACCATGAAGCCCGACGTCAACGGGGGGGAAAATTTTGGCCAAAATGTTTAGCTATATATTTGCTATACATAGGCTAATGTCTTTCGGTTTCAACCAATTATTACATTTCATGACGGCCACAAGAAGCTATCATTGAATAGAAATCCCTGCCCTTCAAGAAAAACTTTAAGAGAAGATGTGCCAGGGTAACAAAAGGGAGAGGGTTTTTTTCCCTGCCCCCCTCATCCCCCTTTCTCATCCTAGTCCCCTATTTCCTGGTTTTATATTTGTTTGAAAGCTGTTCATCTCCAAAACCTTCCAGTTCTGATGAAAGGTTATTGACCTGAAACTTTCTCTTTCCACAGATGCTGTTTTGGCTTGCTGGGTGCCTCCGGCACGTAACATTTTAATTTCAGATTTCCAGCATCTGCAGTATTTTACTTTTGTTCTCTGTTTAAAAAATCCAGGAAAGATAAATAAGCCATTCCAGGGAATTCTTCTGAAACTGCACTTTCGGGATCGTTTCTATACTTTGTAACTTGAGAAATATGTTCCAAAGTGTCTGAAACTACCTTTCTTTCAGTTCCATAATTTTCCACCAACGTGGCAATAACTTCACATCCATAGATCTTACTTTTAATAAAAGCACGCTATGTATATTTTTTGGATTTCCTTGCAAAGTGGTCACAATTTCCTGCAATAAGGTTTCCATTCAGTCGCTGTCCACACGAACAGCTGACAGTGGTTGTGTCAATCCTCTTCCAGTCTTTTTTTTGTGTTACTCCAGGTCAAGCTGGGTCCAATTCAAGTTTAGGTCTATGGAAACCCTGAAAGGAATAGAAGGTTCTTGGGTGCACGCCCCCTGTGTTTATCCTTTCAAGTGAACTGCCATGTTATCTTACGCCCGCTCTATAAATAGATTGTTTACCAGCAGTCACAGTTTAACCACACGCTAACTCATTGGACTGAATATTGCCATACAGGTCGCGAACCAGATGTTGGGCTGGTTTCCAGATCCTGACCCTACTCGATGAAGTGGCGTGCCTTCCAGCAAAATTTTAAATGAGGCAGCCAATTAGGGACGGCAGCGGATTCAGGAGGTGGAAGGTTGTCACAGCACAGTGAACTGCAAGGGCAGCAGGCAGTGTCACCAGTGAGAGGGCTGCTGAGGATAAAGCAACAGGGGTGGCAGGGTGATAGGGAAGTGCCATCATTATTAGGCTGCCACAGCCCCGGCACCAGCAGTTACATCAGTCTCTAGATAAACCTCAACCAATAGCATACCTCTGACATGGGAATATCTCATTAACAATCCTTACAATCTCACGCAACTCCATCCTTCCGCTGTGCAGCTGCCTCCTCTGTGTTGCCCTGGCGCTGACACAGCAAGGGTTCTGTGTGATGCTGGCAAAATTGCCTTGTGGTGGGAAAATTGCTGATAATTACACTCTCAATAACTTTAATTGACTTCCTGCTGCAGATGCACAAGTTGCTGGCATCGGTCCCAGTTCGCACCTGGGAAAAATGGCCGGAGGCGGGAACACATCGACTCGTACCAGCCTGTTGCATTTTTCTCAAAATTGCTAGGCCCACTGCCTCAAAAGCTGTCTCCAAGGTCTTGGGAAATATCCCCCCATAACCTCATGGCTTCACTAGCTTGAGTTATAGTCAAGCTCACTCTCTCTTCCCACCCCCTTGATGACCCAGATCTTTACACCAATCTAAAATCAACCTTCTTAGATGGAAGGACAATTCTTCACAGCTTCTTTTGAATGGATTTAAATATTATTTATATGTAAGCCAATCTCCAATCTAATTATTTACCATACAAACAACTTAGACCCCCCAATTATGGATTGATAAATTTTAGGCCACTGTGCTAAGTAAAACTGAATGCTTTCCCTAAATTGTGAACAAACTAATTTAGAGAAAACATTCAATTTTACTTAGCACAGTGGGCTGAATTTTCCTGAGGGTGTTGGGAAGCTGAGGTCAGGACCATTTCTGGTTCCCTACCTTGCCTCAGGTCAGCAGGATTCTGCAGGAGGTGACCAGTTAGTGGCTCGCCTTCACAATCGTCGGGACTATTCAGGAGACAGGAAATGGTTGTGGCGTACCCCATTTAAAGAGTGCCTGCCAGCGATCAATGTGGCTGGAGCCAGGCTGTATAATAATAGTGTGAAAGAGTTCAATGCAGGCAATCATAGGAGGGTGGCCCCACAATTCAGCAAGGCCTCCCTGGAGGTTCTGATAGAAGCAGTGAGAGACCGGAGGAACTTGTTATTTCTGGAGAGAGGCAGGATGGGGCCTGCCTGCCAAACTAAGCAGACATGGCTCAAGGTCACTTGAGAGGTCAGTGACATGGGCCCAGTGCAGGAAACACTTCAATGACCTTCTGAGGTCTGGCAAGGTAAGTAAGATGGAATGCCAACTGGCAGGCGTGAAGTGAATACATGCTGAGCCAATCTCTGAGCAGAAGGGCCTCAAGGCAGGTATTGCTCAAGAAAATCTATGAATCTGTGCCCTTCTCAAATCCTCACCTGAGGGAAGGGTTCACAGCAATGTGGAGGATGTAGAGTTAAACTCATGAACAGAAAATTGCCACGATCATTATTTGTGCCTCATGATATTGTGATGGGAAGTTTCACAGCCTTGACGCTCATGATTTGCACCTTGCAGAAAAATGGAGCATACAACGCCTGTGAGAACACCTGAGAGAGAATTGTTCTGGGTTTGGGAGTGACCCACCTGGCAGCTTTGATGCTGACTGAGAAGAGGGCTCTTGATATTGGCAGGGTGATCTCAGGACACGCAGTCACCAAGGGTGAGGTAGGTGTCCAGCAAAAGGAAGGTAAAAACTTCTTGTCCTCTCCATGATTCTACCAATTGACTCTATGTTACAACAAGGGGTTACTTCACCTGTGACAGAACCAGCAGATCTATTAGAATTTGCATAAATCTTAACCAGCTGAACAAAACAGTTGAATGCAAAGTTCATCCTATGTTGTCTGTGGACGAGAGCTTAGCTAAATTGGGAAAGAGTTCAATTTTCGGGATGCCAAATGCAAAATAGCAGCTTTTGGCAACTACCACTCAATGAAGAGTCTAAGTTGCTCACAATCTTCATCACACCGTTGGGGAGGTTTTGCTTTAACAGATTACTCTTCGGCATCGCATCAGCACCAGAAATCTTCCAGAGGATAATGTCACATATCCTAGAAGGACTGGATGGATTCGTATATCACACGGATAACGCCCTGATCCATGGATCCACTCAGACAGAACATGACACTAGAGTACAAGCTGTGCTACGATGCCTATAGGAAACAGGACTTACACTCAACAACAAATGCTAATTCTCACAGCTGACTGTCAAGTTCCTTGGGGCATATTGTGGATGTATCTGGTGTCAGAGTTGATCCATAGAAGACAAGAGCAATCAAGGGGTTTCCAGAACATGACTGAGCTCCAGAGATTCATAAGTATGATAAACCAAGTCGGAGAGTCCCTACCCAACCTAGCTGTTGTCAATGAGCCACTACGCCAGCTGCTGCAACAGAACAATGCATGATCCTGGGAGGATGCACACAACAAAGGTCTTTTGAGAAAATCAAAGAGATGCTGATATGATATTTTAGCTCACTACGGCCCAGAACTACCCACTATCATTGCTGCAGATGCATCTTCTACAGGACTGGGAGTTGTACTCTTTCGATACAGACAGATGGAATATGTAGGCCAGTTTGCTATGCATCCCATTCACTGACAGAGACTTGCAGTGATAGTGATAGCTGCTACATGGGTTTGTGAAAAGTTTGCAGATTATGGCCAGATGGGATTTACCCCAGAGTACTGAGGGAGGCAAGGGAGGAGATTGCTGGGGCCTTGACAAAAATCTTTGTATCCTCACTGGCTACAGGTGAGGTCCCAAAGGACTGGAGAATGGCCAGTGTTGTTCCATTGTTTAAGAAGGGTAGCAGGGATAATCCAGGAAATTACAGGCCGGTGAGCCTTATGTCAGTGGTAGGGAAATTATTGGAGAAGATTCTTCGTGACAGGATTTACTACCATTTGGAAGCAAATGGGTGTATTAGTGAGAGGCAGCATGGTTTTGTGGGAAGGGGAGGTCGTGTCACACTAACTTGATCGAGTTTTTCGAGGAAGTGACAAAGATGATCGACGATGGAAGGGCGGTGGATGTTATCTACATGGATTTCAGTAAGGCCTTTGACAAGGTCCCTCATGGCAGACTGGTACAGAAGGTAAAGTCGCACGGGATCAGAGGTGAGCTGGCAAGATGGATACAGAATTGGCTTGGTCATAGAAGACAGAGGGTAGCAGTGGAAGGCTGCTTTTCTGAATGGAACGCTGTGACTAGTGGTGTTCCGCAGGGATCAGTGCTGGGACCTTTGCTGTTTGTAGTATACATAAATGATTTGGAGGAAAAGGTAACTGGACGAATTAGTAAGTTTGCAGACGACACTAAGGTTGGAGGAGTTGCAGATAGTGAAGAGGATTGTCAAAGGATACAACGGGATATAGATCGGTTGGAGACTTGGGCGGAGAAATGGCAGATGGAGTTTAATCCGGACAAATGCGAGGTAATGCATTTTGGAAGGTCTAATACAGGTAGAAATTATACAGTAAATGGCAGAACCCTTAAGTGCATTGACGGGCAGAGGGATCTGGGTGTACAGGTCCACAGGTCACTGAAAGTGGCAACGCAGGTGGATAAGGTAGTCAGGAAGGCATATGGCATGCTTGCCTTCATTGGCAGGGGTATTGAGTATAAAAGCTGGGAAATCATGCTGCAGCTGTATAGAACCTTGGTTAGGGCACACTTGGAATATTGCGTGCAATTCTGGTCGCCACATTACCAGAAGGATATGGAGGCGTTGGAGAGGGTGCAGAGTAGGTTTACCAGGATGCTGCCTGCTCTGGAGGCTATTAGCTATGAGGAGAGGTTGGAGAAACTCGGATTGTTCTCACCAGAACGACGGAGATTGAGGGGCGACTTGATAGAAGTTTACAAAATTATGAGCGGCATGGACAGAGTAGATAGTCAGAAGCTTTTTCCCAGGGTGGAAGAGTCAATTACTAGGGGACATAGATTTAAGGTGAGAGGAGAAAACTTTAGAGGAGATGTGTGGGGCAAGTTTTTTTTTACAGAGAGGGTAGTGAGTGTCTGGAATTCGCTGCCAGAGGAGGTGGTGGAAGCAGGTATGATAGTGGTGTTTAAGAGGCAGCTTGACAAATACATGAATAGGATGGGAATAGAGGGATACGGACCCCAGAAGTGCAAAATGTTTTAGTTTGACAGGCAATATGATCAGCGCAGGTTTGGAGGGCTGAAGGGCCTGTTCCTGTGCTGTACTTTTCTTTGTTCTTTATTATGTTCTTGATCTCCACTCCAAGATAGACAGACCACAAACCCTTAGTGACACTCCTAAATTCTAAGGAGTTAGTGAAAATGCCTATAGGAGTACAACAATTCAGACTGAGGATGACGAGGGTTCGTTGCAAAGACAGAGTATGTTTCAGGAAAACAGCAGATGCTTTGTTCCGTATCCCAGGGGCAAGGCCTGAACAAGGTGATGTAGCCCTTGTTGAAGAGGTAGAAACCTTTGCATCGACAACAACCACAACTCTACCAGCAACAACTCAGCGACTGAATGAAATCAGAGATGCATAGAAATCTGATGAAGAATGTGCTCAGGTCAGAGAGTACTGCGTCAAAGGATGGACAGCATACATGCTAGACAATCCCATTCTCAGACAGTACTACGAACAGAGGGGACACCTCAGTGAAATTGAAGATTTACTCATCTATGATGAGAGATTGGTCATTCCGAGAGTTCCGAGATTCAACTTACTACAATGATTGCACCAAGGATGTGTCGAGCTAGAGAAAGATATTCTATTTGGTGGCCAGGTCTTTCAAAGTCACTGGAAGAGATGTTATCAAGCTGTATTACTTATGCTATTCGTCGTCAGGAAACAAGAGACCATTGGTATCATCTTCTTTCCCATCTCAACCATGTGAACTCCTCATGGGAATAAGACTGAGAGCCCAACTCCCCTACTCTCACACACACCGTCACGCTGCGTGCACTAGCTGATAACTTGGACAAAGTGAGAGAGAAAGAGGAAGAATATAATTCCAGCCAGTAGAACTATGAAAAAAGCCACAAGGCACGCAGCCTACCAGACCTTCAACCAGGAGATCCAGTTTGGATCAGAGACCAAGCTTGCTATAGACAAGTGGTTGAATAGACACTACATCACAGTCTTACCTCATCCAAACAGAGCACAGTACGGTGATTCGGAACAGATGTGTGCTGGTTGCCATCCAGAAATAACCTCCAACCCTGTGGAAGCAGTCATTTATCCAATCTAACCAGCCAGAGATGCTATACTCATCCACCAATCTAGATGACAACCTGACTGGTCGAGTCATCTACCAATTCCCCTCCTGCCCAGCAGAGTCTGAGGGGCCACCCGCAGAACTCAAACCACCACCCCCCATCCCCTCCAAAGGTAGATGTGCAAAACCGCGACAGCAACTGTCCCTATAAAAGGAAGGGAGGAAAGAAAAGGGCCTAAGAAAAGAAAACAAAATTAAGGGCTGAAACACACCAGAGTTAAAGTTGTAATTTGTTTGAACTTTGCAATATAGAAATGGAAGTCAGAAACTTGGGGTTATAAGATGTAGTATAAGGGGTTAATTCTACCTGTGTAATATGCTAACCAGGTACATCATCACAACAAGTGATGCAATGTCACATGATCTTGCTCTCTCTTGTACAGCCTCATGGTAAGATGTAGCCCACAGTAAGATGTATTCCAATAAAGTTAGTGCTTTACTTACCTCCATAGTCTCAGTAAATATTCTGTATTAGTCGAACAATACCAATAATATTATAATCACAAGCCTTTCACATAGGCAGGCCAGCATCAAGGCAGTTTCGCTCTTTAAAGGCTTTTAAACCTGACAGCTTCATTAGCCAACAACTCCCCACCGTGCTTTCACCTTCTGAACCCTGGTGGGTTCCACACAACTCAAGAAACCAAGCAAACGTTTGCTGTTGAAGCCAGAATTCAGGCTTTAGGACTCAACTAATTGATTATTTTGGTAGTTAAATCACTGACCTGAACAGGTCCATGGGGATTTCCTGCTTACCTTGCAACACATCCCGATGAAACCTGCAATGGATAGGATCAAGTTGGGTTTCTGCCCCACTGGTATTTTTGGGGATTTAACCCCCACCTAAATGAACCTGCCCCTCCTTTGCAGTTAAAATTCTGTCATATGTTCCTATTACCCACCCCCCCACAACCTGATCCCTCCTAATTCTGAATAACTCTTTATTCTAATATTGTTTGTCTCACCCTATCCTCTGTGCACATTGTATCTCCTCACTAACACTTCATCCTGGTATTCCTCCCACTGCCAAATTAGTGCACCCACAGTTCTAATTAACCTCCTTGCAAGGATATTGGCCCCAGCACCGTTAAGGTGAAACCCATTAAACTTGTAAAGTACCATCCTACCCTAGAACTAATCCCCATGTCCCAGAAATATGAAGCCCTCCATCCTATACCATTCCTCCAACCATCTGCCAACTTAACTTATCTTATTATTCCTATAGTCACTAGCACATGGCACTGCAAGTAGGCCAGACATTCCAATCTTTGAGATCCTGTTTCCTCCCTAGCTTCTGAAATTCTGGGCAGAATTTAATGCCCCACTCTCATCCCGGAGGCAGGTTCAGAGGTGAGGGGGATGTGTGATTACGCGGGAAAGTGGGGGTTGAGGATTCAGCCACCTTCCCGTCTCCCTCCGATTTAATCCAGAGTGTGAAGGGTCAAGGGTGACTTTCCTGCCTGGAGGTCAATTGACCACTTTAGCCAGTGGCATGCAGCGCTCATGCCACATAGGCCTACCACCAGGGTAGGCTTGGGAATTGGTGGGGTCCCTTCTTTTCATGCCCTCTATGCCCAACTCAGAAACTCACTGGTAGGAACAGAGGGTCCTGGAATAAGACCCCCCTCTGTCCTTTAAATCAAATTCCCTCTCCCACTTGCTGGAGCCTCTCTGTTTGCCCCCAGTGAACCTGCCCCACTCACTTGTTTCCTGGGCTCCATCATCGATCTTCTGCCCAGGCTCCATTGTAGTACCATCAGTGTCCACCGCTCATGGTGGCGCTGCCAGGACTCGAGAGCTGCCAACCTCTGTTTGGCCAGTAGCTCTCGGAGGGGGGACATGCATCAACCCCAGGATTTCTGGAGGCAATTCCCCACACAGGAGTCAGGAAGTCTGACAGCAGGCAGGTATATGGTAGGTACCCAATTAGGACTTAATCCCATCAGGCCTCTTGAAAATGGCCTTGGCAGGGCTGCCATCAGTTTTTTAGCCAGTAGACAAGCTTCCCACCACAACCATTAAATTCCACCCTCTGTTTCTAAGCCCTTAACCCTTTTCCTATCTATGTCATTGGTTCCAACAAGGCCTATGACTTCTTGACTGTTAGCCCTTCCCCCAGCAAAAAGTTCTGTATCAGTTCAGTAATGTCCTTTACCCTGGCACTACGGAGGCACACACCATGCAAGTCTCACATCAGGGGTTACAGAAATGCCTATCTATCACCCTGACTATCAAATCCCCTATGGTCAATTCATCTCTTCAATTTGCTGTGCGTTTGTCCCATGGTGCCATTGATGTTCTCTAGATTGGACTCCCCAGAAGTGCCAACTGTTTTGACTCCTGGAGGAGTCATGCATTGCCTGCCTTGCCTGTTCTGCTGGATGGTCACCCACTTACTATCCTCCTGAACTCTCTGCAGCTACATGGTGAACACTTCCTAGAACATGCGTGTTGTATTGTTGTATTATCTGTAAATATCTGTAAAGAGCTAGGAACTAATTATTATGTGTAAGTGTTCCAGGGGGACACATTTCACGCTGCACTAGATACTCACGTGAAGTATAACAGAATCATTTCAAACCGATCCTTCTATTGTGCAACACAGCATGGCAAGTTAAAGATAAATAGCACTGATCTTTCAAGCTTAATGTGTGATTATTACCAACATCTGGGAACCAAAGGACAACAAAAACACATAGCAGTGCTCTCCAGGAAATTCTCAGTGGCTCCAGCCATTCCTCAGGGTCAGATGCCCTGAGCTTGAGGTTGAAGCAACTGGAGGTAATTCCTGCACTCGATCTGCAGTTGTTAGGACATATGGCCTACCTGGCATTCTGTTAGTGGAAAATGCCATTTGTGTTGCTACTGCAAAGTAACAATGTGAAATGGCTAACTTCACCTGTTGCTCAAATTTTTGAGATACCTACCCTACCAGGATAATTTGAAGTACACTCGGTACTTTTTAGGTCCAAAAGTGATGGCCTTAGGCTCATTCGTGAGAATGCAAGTAGTGATCAGATCAGGGTAGCCATTATCCTGCAGGATAGCTCATTTCAGACAGCACATCCCTTTGGCTGTTCGCAATACGCAGAATACTGACTATACTCTACCAGCCCGTGCTTGCAAAACTCAGAATATGATGTCTAACATTAGATATGATTCTGCAATTGGACAGCACATGCTGAACAATCACAAGTGTGCTAAGAACTACATGTATAACCAATTTAAGATTATCAATTGGGCTTGCAATGTGTTTCATTTATGTTTGCTAGAAGCTACAAATATTCATACACAGCGACCTGTCCTTTGCAGGCAGAAGGAACATGTCTAGGCATTGCGCCTGTCTGTGAATTAAACAAAAGCCTGGGGACAATTGTTCCCTGGTGCATTCTCCATGGCAACACCTCAACCAATCAGAGTTGGCTTGCCAACCAATCAGCACCCTATTCTGATGCAGTATAAATTGTTGCTCCTTTTGAAATGTGGCGCTCTCGCATCTGGCCTGATGAGTGCAAGACGAAAAGCTTTAACAGTATGTCTCTTTTTTGAGCAATACTCAAGTTCTATACTACCAAGTGACTAATTAATTTTAATCTTACCCCCTTAGATCTAATTATTAATTAGTGATTATTTTATACATATTTATTTATTTACTGTTGGCCTCTTGGTTTAAATTCCTTGGCACCTCCTGCACCGAATTCCACTCTTACCAAATTCCCATCATCATTCTGTTTAGAAGCCACTCCAATTAGCAAGTTCACCCAAATCTCACCAAGTTCTACACTTAAAACTTGGATTCTTTTCAGATTTTGAACAGCTAAGATCTCACAGTGAAACTATCTAGTGATTGTATAAAATAAAGCAAAATGCTGTTGATAATCTTGGAATAACTATGCATATATAATAAAAAAAAAACAGAAAGTGCTGGAAATACTCAGCAGCCCTGGCAGCATCTGTGGAGAGAAAGAGTTATTGTTCCAAGTCGAATATGATGTTTCTTTAAAACTATACATATATCTTGTTAGAAAGCACGGTTGTTTGGGTGGGATCAGTGTGGGTTTTGAGGTCTTTTTACCCTAACTTCACTGTAGATTTGGATATTTTTAGCTTCTGTGTTTCACACTCTCATTAGTGGGCCCTCATTCCCATCATCTTTGAAAGCTTTACACTTGCTGTGATTTCTAAGTAGTTTGGATATTGTACCCAGGAAAACCAACAGAGAACCCTTATTCATTCTGCTTTAGCTGCTGGTTCTATCTCGTACCTAGGGGCATCAGAATTACCTTCTTTTAAGCCACTGGCAGCACATAATTGGCCAAACAAATTCATTGATCAGTAATGGGACAAGTGAATAAATCATAGCAACTTAACATATATTTCCACTGTAGTTGTGAAATTCTGCTAACTCTTTGTATAGTAGGATATCACAAATAGATTGTAATTTTGGGTTCAACTAACTATAATCAATCTTCTTAAAGAGTGCGTTTTTCCCCTTTACCCAACAATGATGCAGTTATCCATCTCAACTACCAGACTGTTTGAAAATTCAGAAAAAGCTAATTAATTTAAGAAGTCCATCTTAATAAATACTCTCAAATTAGTCACCAGATTGAGGTAATTATCTGCCAAATTTTAAAAGAACTGCCAATCAAGCGTATATTTGAACAAGTCACATAGCTTACCTGAATTGCAGGTTTTGACTCCTCCCTCTAAACAAACTTCTTCTAGCCAATCAGCAAAACATTCTATCGAGTTAAAGTGAGGACATGATTTCCATAGGCAAAACTTATTTTAGTCTCTTATGTAACATGACTGACTAAAGATGCCCATAGTAAAACCTACACCACATGGACTGCAGTGGTTCAAGAAGGCAGCTCACTACCTTATCAAGGACAACTAGGGATGGGCAATAAATGCTGGCCTAGCCAGCAAAGCCCACATCCCGTGAATGAATTAAAAAAAGTTAGACAAAAATGCATCACTTTCTCTCACAAGATCAGGCAGGTTAAGAAAAGGACCATGAAAGAGTCTGAGAAAACCTGCTTTCGATCCACAATAGTTTCACATTACAATTCACAGCATGTTAACATGTTTTTGCTGTCTCCAGAAAATGGAAAGGTATTTTTAGGAATAGCTCTGTTATTTAACAGTATATAACAAACTGAACAAACAAGTCAAAGTGAAGTTCCGGACTTGCTCCAGCAAATATTTGAGTGTGTCAGGCCCTGTTGACACCTTTTTCAGGTCTCCATGTAACTATTCTACCACAATTTGTGCGCTGCATGTTATCAAGTAATGAAGCATATGGCCAATAAAGACATGTTGACTGAAAGGGCTAGTTTAAACTGCTATTGAATAATTGCTTATTGTGCAGTTGTGTATCTATCCAGGCAGTAGCCAGCACAAGATGCCAAATAATTAATGGCAATAGAGGTCGTGTATCCATTATTCGCAATCCTCAGGGCCGACTGAGTTTTGGATTTCAGGTAATTTTGGTTTTCAGATACCACGTATAGGACTAGGCCTTCTTACATTACAATGGCCGAAGCCTAGGCTAGCTCTCGTCAAAAGTAAACAAAATGGCTAGAAAAGTCAGACGTATCACTGAATAATAAATACAGGGTACCTGTAATAAGCTCCCACTGATGGCATCATTTGCGATTCTGCTTATAGGAGAGGGTTCAGAATGTCAACGTGCAGACAAACAACTAGACTTCCCATGATAAAGGTCGGGTGCAGTCAGTGAGGTTCATGTTGGCTTGGGTCATGGACTTCCTGCGCTAAAGATTGGGTGTGGTCGGCGAGGTTCATGTCAACTCGGGTCATATCGGCTGAGGTCAGGGACTTCCTGCGCTAAAGATCGAAAAGGTTAAAAAAAGAGTGCAGTTTTTGGATGTATCCAGTTTTCGGATTTACAGATAAAGGATACTTGACCTGTACACAATGTCAACTTATAGGGTTAAATAAAAGGGATTGCTGAAAAATTTCTCGAACGCTTACAAGTGGAGAGTCCATCTCTATTAATCATGTTGGACATTAACAAGATTGATACTTTACCATCCTATATAGTCTTTTCATGCCCATGGGTGACTATTTCTCTGAGAATCATAGAATAATACTGTATAAAACGACACTACTTGGTCCATCACGCCTGTGCCAGCTCTTTGAAAGAGATATCCAATTTGTCCTACTCCCCTGATCCTCTGCTGTAGCTCTGCAAATTTTATCATTTTAAGTATATATCCATTTCCTTTTTGAAAATTACTACTGAATCTACCTCCAGACAATGCATTCCAGATCATAACAGCTCGCTGGGTAAAACATTTATCCTCATTTTTGCTAATCTTCTGGTTAAAATCTGAAACACAACCTCCTTGAAACATTATTTATTGTAAGCACAGCTCCAAACAACCTAGGGACAATACAGATCCCAAGTGTGACCACTGACTGAACATTTCACTCAATTATTATTGAGTTTAAAATCAGTACAGTTTCTTATCTAGAATACATGTTACATTCTGCTTTACTTTGGTGAGTCTGTGTATATTGTTCATCTATAAAAGAGCAGAGATAACCTTTTCTCTGGTTTGTGGAGAAAACAACAGGCTTAGAAGCTTCAATGCTTCATACCAGTCAAATCAGACAGTTTGATAATTTATTGTTCAATGAATCTTCATCAATGTAGCATGACTGACATGCCAATGTCACATTTGTGAAATAAATGGTGTATTGGGCATAAAAGATCTGCTAGAATGTTGTTAAAAACTTTGCAGGTTTTAATGATAGTCATGGAACCTGCTGCCAAATTTAGTAATTGTAAGTATTTTAACAAATTGACAATGCCTTAGTGTAATAGCCTGGTGTAAATGCTTTTTTTTCTGTTGGCACAAAAGAATCCTTCATCACTGGTTCTTGACGATATGTTTTTCCATGGTTTTACAGTGCCAGATTTCCACTTTTAACACATTGCAACGGTTGAAAATAATACCACCTGGTGTTATTAAAGTGAAGAACTACATTAATTAGTGCCAATGTTTTTGTTAACACTGCTGCACTAGATTTTATCCCCCTTAGTTTCTGAGTGCAATTTGCTGCTGTTAATAAAGACAATTATTTCTCTCTTGTGATATAGCCAGTCTCCCCCATGGCACGCTACAGCTAATTGTTAAAATGGTTGAGGAAAAAGTAGTCATGCTAGAGAAAGGTGATTTTACACAAATTATATTTTTATTAATTTCATGTCAGTCAATTTGTTTGGTTTTATCTGCTTGTGATTTCACAGCTGCTAGCTACCCCTCTAATACATCATTCAAGTGACCATTTTTCCTATGCGGAGGATATGATATATATCGATGGAAAAACACAAGAACACAAGAAATAGGAGTAGTAGACCGTGTGCCCCGTCGAGCCTTCTCCGCCATTCAATAGGATCATGATCTTGGGCTACAGCTCCATTTCCCCACCCACTCCCCATGTCCCTTAATTCCCTGAATCACAAAATCTGAAACAAAGTCCCTTTTGCCCTCTTAGGTTTATGCAAAAGATCCCATGCCACTATTAGAAGAGCAGGGGAGTTCTTGTATGCTGGTCAATATTTATCCCTGAAGCAACATCAGTAAAACAGATTCTACAAGAACACAAGAAGTAGGAGCAGGAGTAGACCATATGTTATTAAACATAATGTTATTGAACATCAACTGGAGTTACAGGTTGAGAGGGCATAAGCACAAGCCAGACAACAGATCTTCTAATCTTGTCAAATCATGGGCTTACACTTTCTAGCCTTTGCTTCTGGCAACATTCTTTCTGACCTGGAGGACAATGTTTGGCCCTGTGAGAGGTCCTGCCTCAAACGAGACCCATTGTAACTGATGGGTTCCAGCCAAATGGATGGCCATTCTGAACTCAGTGCAGGAATGCAATTAGATAAATAGCTGCAGATTTCTGATCCCATTGTCTTTTTTCTATTATCTTAGCTGTATCAAGCTTTTCTATTCTGGTTTGCTGGGAAGAAAGGTCTCAGGTCGCTTTGCCCCATCAAACATTCTCTGTACATTGTGCCAACAATACTGATAGGTGAATACAAAGGGAATTAGCAGCTTTTGATCTCATTGTGTTATTATGTTTTAATACGTAATATCTGGAGGAATGCTGTGCAGGAAGGTACAGGGGAAATCCGAATGTGGAGCTTGGCGCCTGGAAGCGTTATGCCACTCGCCTTTCATGTCCTTCTGAGGCCCTTGAATCTCTTGTGATACTTTCCAGGTTCGAAGGACCACACTCCTGTTGTTCACTTCCGTCCATGCCTGCTTGGTCTGAGAGGCTGTGCTCTTGCTCCCATCCATTGCAAACTTCACTTGACTTCAGTTCCTCAGATCCCATAGCAGGACCGCCAGGTAAGAGTATGAGATCTGAGGGTGGCGGTGGTTTTGGGGAGGGGGAACAGCCTTCCTAGCTCCTTTCCATTCCTGTAGCTGCAGCAGCCACAGGAATCAATCTACAGTTCAGCCATTCTGAAATCTGCTGGCCCTCTCTTTAACCACAAACCCTTCTGTAAGAAATTGGGGTCTTGAATAAACAGATATTTTCTGCATAATATAACATTCCCTATAAAGCTTTCTGAAAAGGCAACACTTGTTTGAACAGTCCATGGGAACCAACAAGGCCAATTAGTTCATGTTGTCATTCCTAAGTTAAGATGCGGTCCTATGTACCCCCTTATCTGTGTAATTGTTTAGAAAGAACCATGATATGGCCCGCAGCAGGATGGAAACTAAAAAGCTAACCTCAAGCAGGGTCACATACAAGGGGGGTGGCAACTACCCTGGTGGTTTGAGTACCTGCCCTGTATCCATTGGTCAGAATAATTAGAAAGATGATTGACACTGGGTAAGCTACCAGCCCTCCAAGAAGGGTATATATATTGGTGTTATATGGTGGTAAGGGGCTGAAGTGCTGCAGAAATGCTGCTGAGGTGCAGGGGCTGAGGTGCTGGTGATGCGGCAGTGCTCGTTGGGCAGCTGCCTTCTTCATATGTAAGATGAACCAGAGGAGGAGGAGGAAGATTGAGTGATCGAGGGAAGAGTTTCCTAACACTTCGACTAGAAAGCAGAATGCTGTTATCACAAGCTGTTAGGGGCCTAAACTTTTTCTGTCCAATTAGTTAATATATCATATCTAAACTTTTGCTTCTTAATCAACTTAATAAACCATCTTAAAATTACTTATGACTAATTAACTGCCTATTTAGGTATCTGTGGGCCAGAATCCAAAACTCTTACAATTGGTGTCAGAAGTGGGATCCACAATAGTCGAGATTGACTTGGAATTTGAGAAACAACAGTCTTAGATTGTAGTTAAACGTGTGGTGTAGTTATTAAGTGAAGCCAGGAGTCACAATGGCATATGATAGGGAATGACGATTGGGAGTTTGAATGTGAAAACAAGTGAGCCTGGAGTGAAGAAGATACTGGGATTTGATGGGCTTTCTAAAAAAGGTTCAGAAATGAAAGGTGAAGTTTAAAAAGTTCCAGAATAAGATGGTCTACGGTGTACATTTGTTTGCCTTTCAGCTGAATAAAAAGTATATAGAGTTAAGGGAGCAGGTCAATAAGTTACAAAAGGAATTGACCCGTTTGAGCAGTTCTGCTGCGAACAGGAAACGCACGACAGAGTACATTATACAAGGTGAAAAATTAGACCAAACACTGGAACCCGTGAGGGCTGAAATGGCTCCAGAGAAGCCACGTGAATCTTTCTTTTCAGAGTTAAAACAGGACCAGGAAGGTTCCAAAGCAGAATTAGAAAGCACTGATTTAAACATATCCTCCTAGCTGCAGGCTGCCTAGAATCAAAACAAGAGATGGGCCGGGACACTCATGAGGTCCTAGTTAGCACTGAGCAGGTCCCCACCGAAAGCCCGAGTGTATTTGTGGAGAGATCCAATTCCTGCCCCGTCATCACTCACGATCCTTACCCCGGCCCCATGAATTTGACAGCAATTTCCCCAGCTGAGAGTATACCGTACATTCGAGCTGTCATTGTTAAAGCATGGTGTTGTTCGCAAGCAACAAAGATTTAAAACATTGGGTTCAAGGAAGAAGCTAAAATGTTTAAAATTCAAACGACATGTTTTACTGATTTTAATTTAAACTGTGAGGTTCTGTTTAGAAAAAAAAATTACAATCTGTACCATTATACAACTGTGGAGGCCAGTTTGTTCCCGAAATATAAAGATAAGTCTGGAGTTTGGCAGCAATCCAATGTGAATTTTTCAAAATCATATGAGCTAACTGAACTGCTAAAACACAAACTAAAAACACGTTTTACTGACTATTTCTTTCAAATTTGATTAAGCAGCAAATATCAGAAATTGAAAATTGTTTTAAAGGACAAAAAGGATAAACACAAGGGCAAGAATTTTCCCGTCAGCGAGCGGGGGCAGGGCCCGCTCGCCGACGTGTAAAATGCCGCAAAATGACGTCAGGCAGAACTACTGATGTCATCCCACGTCATTTGCATTTTCAGGTAGTCAGCTGAGTCAGCTGTGCACCCGCTGACCTGTCAACGGCCTATTGAGGCCATTCAAAAATCAATTAAAGCAATTAGTGGTCCTGCCCGTCCAACCTTAAGGTTGGCAGGAAGGTCGGGAGTGCTGGCAGTCACCTGAAAAAGCATGAAACCTCATCCATGGGCGGGATGAGGTTTCATGACGGATTTAAAAAATTAACATTCACTTTTACTTAAAGTTATGTCCATGTCCCAACAGTGTCACATGAGAGGACATGGATGGCAAATGAAATTTTCGAAACAAAAATTTTTTCCCCTTGGGAACCGATCTCCCTGAGGCAGCACTTAGTCTCAGGGAGATCGGAACGCACTTCCACACTTCCCATTCCCCCCCCCCCCCACCCCACCTGCACAAGGAGCGCACATCGCTTCCATGTGGACGTCAGGCTGGGAGGGCCTTAATTGGCCCGCTCACATAAAATGGCGGCACGCCCCCGATTGGGGGCGCCAATCGGAGGGGTGCCCGCCCACGCCCGCTCCTGCACTTCCCCCCCCATTGGGGGGAAAATTTTGCCCAAGAGATATTGGGTGATAAACATCTTATAAAATGCTGAAAGGTTTCGAAAAGATTGGAATTCAATCTGAAATTTTGGGCAAGTTGAGGAAAAGAATTTAATAGAGCAAGTTTAAAATTGAGGTTTTTTTGTGCTTGGGAAGCTTTTTGTAAATTACATAAAGTGACGCAATTACATGCCAAGTTTTCTCTGCCCACCCCACCACCCAAAACAAGCCATGGAATTAACATTCTGATGACAGCTGCGTTTTAAAAAATTCATCAGACAATCTTCGGATTACTGATGTATATAGGGCATTATTAGATTTGAAGTTTCTAAAGTTACATATATGATTGGACGTATTAACCCATGGGGTTCTTGGCCAGAGCCATAATGGATTGTTTGTGTTGGTTTTTAAACAGGTGATGATGCCTTCTATCTCCAAGTGAACCCACCAGTTTTGAGAATTAAAGCACAGCAAAATGACTTTACCTTAGAGAGACTGGGCCTTAACCATTCAGGCTGTTTGTTACTATTTGTTATCTTTTGAGACAAAGTGTTTGGGTATTCGAGACATGGAAATCACCTCTAGACTGAAGGCAAACGTTTTTGTCTCTGATGCAAAACCGCCATTCAAAAGCGCCAAGCCTGTTTCTGAAATTGGAATTGATAAATAACTGGGCATGAGTTGCTACTCAAGCATTCAAAGGGAAATTTACCTGACGTTTAAGGGGATAAACACTTCCTAATTTTCCTAAGAAACAGCTAATGGAAAACACTTTCTCAATATCAAAAATAAACAAATGTGTTTTTGGAAGAAAAACATCGAACACTAAAAATACCTGTCAGCCAACAATACTGCTGTTTGAATTTAGGATAATTTTAAAATAAATTTTAGAATCCGGATTCTAAATCCAGATTTTGGATCTAAATCCAAAATTTAGAATCCAGACCAGTGCAGGCTTGTCCAACCTTTTCACTTGTGGGGGGCACAATTTAAATTTTTAGAAAGAAAAGGAAACAGGCTCAGAGGGCTGGAAATAATTTATTGTCTTACCTTCACAGCCTGATTGAGCACTGATTCAGTGAGACATCTGCCCTTGTTTTTGCAGGCCACAAAAAATCAATCCATGCCCGTGTATTTGATGTAGCGCTGTAGCGCATCCCAGACCTGATGCCCATCTGTCAGCCCATGAAGAGCCTCCCCACCCACCATGCTGTATCAGGGCCCTGCCATATCTGCCTTGCGGGCTGGCCCTTGGACAAGCCTGATCTTCTAGGTTACTTTTGAGAAAATAAAATGTTGTTTAAGTGAAAGAACAAAATAGCAAAATGCTGGAAATCAAGTGGGAATATTTAATTTCTGTTTTAAAGATATTATGAAGACAGGTTATTGGACTATAAAGTTTCTCCAGAACTCCTTGAAGAGATACAATGGCAATTAATAGGATGCCCCACTTAGAATAAGAGATAGTCATAGAAAAAGAACACAAAATCAAATGGGAATTGGAATAACTCAACTTGGTGTAATTCAAGGGAAGATATAAATTTGTACATTGATGTATGTTCTGGTGATAGGAAAGTGTAGATGAGATGAATAAGGTGACAGCTTTCTCTTGGAGATATTTGTGTCTTTGCCTGTGAACTTTTTAAAAGAATCGAACTTGATAATCTGACCACCACCTGAGACATTGAGACCATGCAAGGGGGGATAAGCAAAAATCTTGAGACAAGAGGGCCCCCTTTGAACTTTTGAAAAGATTACTGGAAAGTCAGGAAGAATTATCAAATGGTGCATCCTTCTAAAGAAATCCCAGAGGATGAAGCTGATTGGCAAAATACACAGCACGATCCTTAGAGACGTGATAATCCTTCCACAAATGCAAAACAAGAATTCGTGGGAGAGGGCAGAGAGATTACCACCAAGCATGATGAAGTGACGTGTAATGGAAGAAGCACTGCCTGAATAGAAAATTTGGTAAAAGGAGAATCCCTAGAGATCACTTCCAACAGTAAGGGAAACAAGTGAAGATGACTTATGAATGTGAAATTCCAATAGAGGGTTAAAGAAGGAATTGGAACACTGGTGTGAGTGTGCAGAAGTGATTTGTAACTTGTGAAGTGACTGACATATGAGAATACATGGTGCATCTGCATTGAAGAATGGGTCCTAGATTTGGTCAGCTACTTGACAAACAGCGTGACATGAAATGGTTAATATGGCCTGAAGAGTAAGAAAACATTTTTAAATGATCAAGGCACCGACACATGCTCCATTAATCCAATTAATTTTACTCCCCATGACCAATACCATCTTAGAGTCAAAAGGGATTTCTGATTGGACAAATGAAGTCTAGGGAGAAATAATACTTAATAAGAATTAGCCACAAGAAGGATACAGGTGAATGGAGAGCTGGAGAATCTTTTAAGTCCTTGCATAATCTATTGCTTTATTTATATTTAAGAGCCTGGAAATTAGCAGCCCTCCTGGAAAAGAATAAGGCAGAGATTTTCTGGCCCTGCCATTGGTGTGACCCATTGCGGGGGACGCCAGGGGCCAACCAAAAGTCCAGTGTCATTTGATGGGACCAGGCGATCCCGGCAGTGGACGAGGCCACAGAATCCCACCCTGAGGATATTTCCCTCTCAAAGAGGAGAACCGTAAGATCTGCAGCTGGCGGTGCCAAACCAAAGTGAACAGATAATTCTAGTAGCTTTAGTATGTTACCCACATATGCAATCAAGAAATTAGGGAAACAGCTTGTATTTTAGAAATAACTATATTATCTAAAATTAGTGGTGAGAAGTCAATAAGGATATTTCCTTCTCAAAGTGGGGAGCTGTAAGAAATTGGGGTCTTGAATAACAGATATTTTCTGCATAATGTAACACTCCCTAAAAAGCTTTCTGACAATTTTTAAACAGTCCATGGGAACCGGCAAGATCTATGTAATTGTTTAGAAAGAACCATGATATGGCCCGCAATAGGATGTAAACTAAAAAGCTAACCTCAAGCAGGGTCATGTACAAGGAGGGTGGTAACCATCCTGGCGGTTTGAGTACCTGTCCTGTATCCATTGTTCAGAATAGTTAGAAAGATGATTGACACTGGGTAAGCTACCAGCCCCAAAAAAGGTATATATATTGGTGTTATACGGTGGTAGGGGGCTGAGGTGCTGTGGAAGTGCTGCTGAAGTGCAGGGGTTGAGGATCTGCTGAGGTGGCGGTGCTCGTTGGGCAGCTGCCTTCTTCATATGTACGATGGACCAAAGAAGGAGGAGGAAGATCGAGAGGTCAAGGGAAGAGTTTCCTAACACTTCGACAAGAAAGCGGAATACTGTTATCACAAGCTGTTAGGGGTCGTATACTTTTTCTGGCTAATTAATTAATATATCATATCTACACTGTTGTTTCATAATTAACTTAATAAACCATCTTAAAATTACTTATGACTAATTGACTGCCTTTTTAGGTATCTGTGGACCCAAATCTAAAAATCTTCACAGAATCACATGGTGCAAAAGAGGCCCTTCGGCCCATCAAGTCTGCACCAACATGTGAGAAACACCTGATTTACCTACCTAATCCCATTTACCAGCACTTGGCCCATAGCCTTGAATGTTATGATGTGCCAAGTGCTCATCCAGGTACTTTTAAAAGGATGTGAGGCAACCCGCCTCTACCACCCTCCCAGGCAGTGCATGACAGACTGTCACCGCCCTCTGGGTAAAAAAAGTTTTTCCTCACATACCCCCTAAACTCCCTGCCCCTCAACTTGAACTTATGTCCCCTCGTGACTGACCCCTCAACTAAGGGGAACAGCTGCTCCCTATCCACCCTGTCCATGCCCCTCATAATCTTGTACACCTCGATCAGGTCGCCCCTTAGTCTTCTCTGCTCCAAAGAAAACAACCCAAGTCTATCCAATCTCTCATCATAACTTAAATGTTTCATCCCAGGCAACATCCTGGTGAATCTCCTCTGCACCCCCTCCAGTGTAATCACATCCTTCCTATTATGTGGCGACCAGAACTGCACACAGTACTTCAGCTGTGGCCTCACCAAAGTTCTATACAACTCCAACATGGTCTCCCTACTTTTTTATTCTATGCTTCGATTGATAAAGGCAAGTGTCCCATATGCCTTTTTCACCACCCCACTAACATGCCCCTCCGCCTTCAGAGATCTATGAACATACACGCCAAGGTCCCTTTGTTCCTCAGAACTTGCTAGTGTCATGTCGTTCATTGAATACTTCCTTGTCAAATTACTCCTTCCAAAGTGTATCACCTCACACTTTTCAGGGTTAAATTCCATCTGCCACTTATCTGCCCATTTGACTATCCCGTCTATATCTTCCTGTAGCCCAAGACACTCAACCTCACTGTTAACCACCCGGCCAATCTTTATGTCATCTGCAAACTTACTAATCCTACCCCCCACATAGTCATTTAAGTCGTTTATATAAATGACAAATAATAGGGGAAGCAGCACAGATCCCTGTGGTACGCCACTGGACACTGGCTTCCAGTCACTAAAGCATCCTTCTGTCATCACTCTCTGTCTCCTGCAACTAAGCCAATTTTGAATCCAACTTATCAAATTACCCTGTATCCCATGTGCATTTGCCTTCTTTACAAGTCTCCTATGTGGGACCTTGTCAAAGGCTTTGCTGAAATCCATATAAACTACATCAACTGCACTACCCTCATCTACATACCTGGTCACCTCCTCAAAAAATTCAGTCAAATTTGTTAGGCATGACCTCCCTCTGACAAAGCCATGCTGACTATCCCTGATCAAACCTTGCCTCTCCAAGTGGAGATAGATGCTCTCCTTCAGAATTTTCTCCAATAGTTTTCCTATCACTGACCTGAGACTCAGTTCCCTGGCTTCTCTCTACAACCCTTCTTAAATAGCAGAACCGCATTAGCTGTTCTCCAGTCCTCTGGCACCTCCCCCGTGGCCAGAAAGGAATTAAAAATTTGGGTCAGAGACCCTTCGATCTCCTCCCTTGTCTCCCTCAGCAGTCTGGGACACAAATCATCCAGACGTGGAGATTTGTCCACTCTTAAGCCTGCTAACACCTCCAATACCTTGTCACACCCTATATCATTTTGCTCAAGAACTTCGCAGCCTCTCTCCCCAAGTTCCATACCTTCATCCTCATTCTCTTGGGTGAAGACGGATGTGAAGTAGTCGTTCAACACTCTAGCAATGTCCTCTGGCTCCACCCATAGATCCCTAATGGGCCCTACTCTTTCCCTGGTTATCCTCTTCCCATTGATATACTTATAGAATATCTTGGGATTTTCCCTACTTTTACCAGCCAGAGCTTTCTCATAACCCCTCTTTGCTCTCTTAATTGCTTTCTTAAGCTCCACCCTGCACTTTCTGTACTCCACTAATGCCTCTGCTGATTTGCTTCCCTTGTACCTGCTAAAAGCCTCTCTTTTCCTTCTCATTATATCCTGAATATCTCTGGTCATCCATGGTTCTCTGGGCTTGTTACTCCTTCCTATCACGCTAGAGGGAACATTTTGAGCCTGTACCCTCCCCATATCCTTTTTGAATGCCCCCTACTGTTCCTCTGTAGATTTCCCCACAAGTAGCTGTTCCCAGTCTACCTTGGCCAGATTCTGCCTTATTTTCAATCTGCTCTCCTCCAATCCAAAACATTTTTTGGCAACTTTTCTATTTCTTTGTCCATAACAAGCTTAAATTGTACTGTGTTGTGGTCGCTATCACTAAAATGCTCCCCCACCACCACCTCAGCCACCTGTCCGGCTTCATTCCCCAGAATTAGGTCCAGCACTGTGCCGTGCTGTGTTGGACCCTCTACATATTTACCTAAAAAGTTCGTCTGTACACATTTCAAGAAATCCAGTCCATCCAAGCCCTTAATGCTATGTCTATCCCAATTAATGTTGGGAAAGTTGGAATCACCTAATATAATTACCCTATTGCTATTGTTTTTACACACCTCCGCAAATTGTGCACATATTTGCTCCTCAATTTCTTGCTGACTATCTGGGGGTCTATAATAAACACCTAACAATGTGGCTGCCCCTTTTTTATTCCTAAGCTCTACCCACAAAGCTTCATTCGATGCCCCCTCCAAGATATCATCTCTCCTTACTGCAGTAACTGACTCCTTAACTAATAATGCAATGCCTCCTCCTCTTTTATTCCCTCCCCTGTCTCGCCTGAAGATTCTATATCCCGGAATGCTGAGCTGCCAATCCTGCCCCTCCCTCAACCACATTTCTGTGATGGCTACTCTATCACAATTCTACGTGTCAATCCTCACCCTTAACCCATCCGTTTTACCTGTAATACTCCTGGCATTAAAGTAGAGGCCATCCAGCCTTGCCTTACTCCCTTGAAACCTAATGCAGCTGTACTCCCTCTGACTTGATTGTTTTACTGTATTATGATGTGTCCCTATTCTGCTAACATTCTGTGTCCTCTCCCCCTGCCAAATTAGTTTAAATTCCTCCCAACAGCACTAGCAAACCCACCCACAAGGATGTTAGTCTTGCTCTGGTTCAGATGTAGACCATCCCGCTTGTACAGGTCCCACCTTCCCCAGAAACGGTCCCAGTGATTCAGGAATCTAAAACCCTCCCTCCTGTATCAACTCTTAAGCCATGTATTCATCTGCGCTATTCTCCTATTTCTGAGCTCGCTAGTACGTGGCACTGGGAGTAATCCAGAGATTACAACCCGAGAGGTCTTGCTTTTTAGTCTATTACCTAACTCCCTGAATTCTTGATGCAAGACCTCATCCCTCTTTCTACCTATGTCATTGGTACCAACATGTACCATGACCTCTGCCTTATCATCCTCCCCCTTCAGGATGCCCTGCAGCTGTTCAGTGACATCCTGGACCCTGGCACCAGGGAGTCAACACACCATCCTGGAGTCACATTGGCGGGCACAGTAGCGCCTATCTGTTCACCTGACTTTAGAATCCCCTATTACTATTGCTCTTCCTCCCCTCCTGTACAGGCAGGCTGCTTGTGGTGCCAGAAGTTTGGCTCTGTCTGCACTCCCTGGAGGAACCAGCACCCTCATCAGCCTCCAAAATGGAATACCGATTTGTGAGAGGGACCCCAGGGGACTCCTGAACTACCTGCCTGTTTCTCTTGGACTGCCTGGTGGTCACCCATTCCCTTCCTTCCTCAAGTCCCTTCATCTGCGGCGTGACCCCCTCTCTAAACGTTCTATCCACGATGCTCTCAGACTCGCGGATGCTCCACAGTGTCCCCAGCCGCCGTTCCAGCTCTGAAACCCGAGCTTCCAGGAGCTGCAGCTGGACACACCTCCTGCGCACATGCTGGTCCTTACACTTCCTTTGATGGCTCCAGCCTGCCCACTCTGTTTGGTTGAGAAGCACAGAATTGGGATACTCATGCCATGAATGCGTTAAATAGCCATGGCAAAACCCACTGACAGTGCAGACAGGTTTCTGACCTGTGACCAGCCTCACAATTCAAAGCTTGTGTGTGTGTCTGTTGTTAAAAGTCTGCCCATTTAGTGAGTTCAGAAATTCAAATGCATCAGTCAGATACTACAACAGGCCAATCTGCTAGGATTCTCAAAATGTTGAAGAGGTTAAGCACTGTCTGCAAAAAAAAATACAAACTTCCTCATAAAACAAGTCAATATTTCTTCTCTGAGCAATCAGTGGACCTCAGTTTGCAACAACAGTGGCTGGTGCTCCTGCCCATGTCTTTCCACATCACAAAAACCGTGCATGAACTTGACATATTTTTATGGAATTATCTATTTCATTTGAAGAGTTGAAGGTGCTGTGAGATCTTCTGGCATATTTTTGGCTGCAAGTAGTGCTCGATGGACCATGCTGTGAGCTAACAACTTTGTGGGTCATAGTCTGCATTGGGGTATGATTAAGAAACAGCTAACAGAAGAGGAAACCTTCTTCCATTCCTTTAGACACAACATGCCATAGGTCAGAGCGTGTAAGATGACCCATTTTTAAGTGTCAAAAATCATGTTTAGGCCAATACTCAATATATAGGTCATCCCTGTATCACCCCACCCCCCCGCCCCCCACCCCCCAATCTTTCCTGCTAAGAAATTCTATACTCGCATTGCAAGTCAGTTGGCCTTAATTTTTCACCTCAGAAATGCATGTTTCACTCACCTTATGGTCAGGATCTTTAGGCCGGCGAGCGGTGAGCGGGGCCTGATTGCCGACACGTAAAATGACGCGGGGTGATGTCGGGCGGAACTCCCGCGTCACCCCGCGTAACTTCCATTTTCAGGTGGCGGGGGCGCAGCTGAGTCCGCTGTGCGCCCGCCAACCTGTCAACGGCCTATTGAGGCCATTAATAAAACAATTTAGGTAATTGACAGGGCTTCCCGTCCAACCTCAGGGTTGGCGGGCAGGCCTGGAGCCCTGATGGGCTTCAGGAAAAGCATGAAACCTCATCCATGGGCGGGGATGAGGTTTCAAAAGGGTTTTTAAATTTTTAATAAAGGTTTGAGTTAAAGTGATGGACATGTCCCAACTCATGTGATAGTGTCACATGAACGGACATGTCAGGGAAATTTTTTAAACATTTACCTTAGAAGTTTTAATTCTGAGCCGATCTTCCTGAGGCAGCACTTAGCCTCAGGGAGATCAGTGTCTCACTCCTAGGTGAGGGAATCCCCCCTGCCCACACAGGGAGCGCATAGCACTTCCTGGCGGACGTCACGCTGGGTGGGCCTTGATTGGCCCACCCGCGTAAAATGGCAGCGCACACCCGATTGGGGGCGCCGATTGGAGGCGCGCCTGCCCGCGCCCGCTCCTGCACTTCCCCCTCAACGGGAGAATTCTTCCCTATAAGTTGGCACATAGGATCAAGCAAATGATACTGGCTGTGTTGTTAAGATGATGTGCTGGAGTTTAAGACATACCCACACAGAGCAGACCATACATCACGAACAACACACAGAAATGGGACCTCCGGCAAAAAGAATGAAGTTTGAAGCTGGTTTCAAGCTAAAAGTTGTAATACTTGCTAACATGTCAAATAACTGTGCTGCAACGAGGGAATTAAGTATTCGTGAAAAACTGATGCAAGAATGAACGAAGAAAGAATCCACCAGGAAGAAGGTGCCAAGGTCAAATGCTTCTTGAGAACAGGGACCAGCCACTGGTCTGATCTTGAGCAGCATGTATTGGAATGAGTCCTTGAAAATCATCAGAATGGTTACATTGTCTCCAGAAATGTATGTATATATGCACTTAAATGGCCAAATCAAACTCTGAGTCCAGCAAAGATTTCAGAGCAACAGCTAGTTGGTGTAGGCACTTTATGGAATGAAGTGTTGCAACAGAAGACCAAGATTGCTCAAAGTCTAATAAAGGATTTGATGCCAAAATGACCAGTTTCCAGCGATTCATCAGACAGCAGCAAAAACACGAGTACCCATTGTGTCACAGAGGCAACATGGATGAAATGCCCATGAATTTCGATATGACCAGTAGCCCTTCAAACTGTGGAGTGGATAGGTTTGAAAACAGTTCCAGTGAAAACTATATGATATGAAAAGACAAGATTCATGGTGGTACAATACTGCATGGCTGATGGAACGAAATTAAAGCCGGTGGTAATTTTCAAATATAAAACTATGCCAAGAATTGAGTTCCCTGCAGGAGCTTTTATGCATGTCCATGCCAATGGTTGGATGGATGAAGATTGGGTAAAGTTATGGATCGATAATGTGTGGAATAGGTATCCCACGGGCCTATGCAAAGAATGCAGCTTATTAGTGTGAGACATGTTCAGGTTTCATTGGTTATAGGGGATCAAGAGACATCTGCAAAGAAGTAACACCCACATTGCAGTTATACCAGGGGGTCTAATATCCATAGTTCAATCTTTGGATGTGTGCCTCAACAAGGCCCTCAAGAATTATGTTTGTTCTGAATGGAATAGCTGGGTGGTTGATGGAGAAAAAGCCTTCACCAAGAGTAGGAAGATGTGTGCTGCCCTGTTTGATATTTTGAATGATTTCATCATCAAATTGTGGGATGCTGTTAGTGCACAAACTGCCATCAGATCATTCAAAAAATGCAGAATATCCAATTCAATGGATGGAGAAGATGATTTGTTGTGGAGGGATGATTCTGAAAGCAAAAGCACCAAATCTGATTCAGAGTGCAATCCTTATGATGGTGCCATGGACTCAGGATGAATTTGATGAACTCTTTATTTTGGATGCTGAAAATAATGAATTTGCTGTTTTTTAAAATGTTTTGATTGTGGTTAAAGGTATGCTTGTAGAATCAATTCATCCAATAAAACATGTCACATTGATTTAACTTGAATTACCGGTGTTATGGTTCTTTTCCACATTTCAAAATGGTGACCAGCTACACCAATGCCACGGTTCACGTTTTCTACTTGGCATATAAGTTGGCCCCTGTTTATGGAAGGATTTTTCAAGGCTTCAAAGGTCCACTTATATGCTGCGATCTTTGGTAACAAAAGTTCACTAGGTGTTATCCAACAGTGGAAATGTTAATGTATTCGTTCTTCGAATATCAAAGAACAGGTTCCTCTGTTTTGATGGACTCAGTGATTTGCTGTTTTACATGAATAGCTGTTTCCAAATAATTGTAGAAGACTGTTGTTGGAAAATGAAATCTGTTCTAGACATCTCGCTAATTTCTGCACTAACGTCTCACTGGCCCACATTTTGAGGTCAGCAGAAAATATTTACCCTTGCCCACAGACGATCTATGGACTTTTGTTCTGGAACTTACGGTAATTAGAAAGCCATTTTGGCAGAATGCCCTCCACAGGGAATCCGAAACCTATGTAAACAGGGCAGCAATTGCATATCTCCAATCTGTTTGAAGGATCTGTACTGAGACATACAGGGCTAAATTTTGGTCTGCAGGGACACGTAGGTTTGGGTGCAAGTGAAAGGGGTCAAAACCGGTGAAATTGACAGCGCATCAGAAGCCGGCTGTAACCCGCTGACTTACATATTTCACCTCAGAACGTTAAGCTGCTTTGTGCAAACCCCTCAGAAGTGGCGACTTTCCAATTAACATATGCTAAACGCTTAATTAGAGTGATATGTCAGCACATCTTTGATTTTAATAGCAGGTCAGTGGTTTCCCAGACTTCCTGAAACTTGTCAGTAAAAGCAAGGCAAGCACATAGCAGCAATTGGAGAGTGTTGAATCAATTTCAGGGAAGTAGGTCAATAAATACTAAGCACTCACAGCTGCTTTCTTACCTGCTAGTGGGATAGGGTTTAAGTTCAGAGCACTTAAGCTGAGAGGTTTCTTTCTTCACTTTGGAGGTTTGCTCTATCACTCCAGATGAGGACCAGAAACAGTACCAGCAACAGGCAGTACAGCCTGCCAGTCACAGACTTGTGGCTACACATCAAAGAGAGGAACAGCTCAAAGGAGACCAGCAGAGAGAAACAGCAGACAGGGCACTATCAGTGAAATGCAGCTCACAGGAGGCACTACCCATGAAATAGGGTCTACAGGCAAAGGCTTAAGTTTCCTTGACATGCCTGAACACCATTGCCCCAGGGGTCTCAGGCTGTCGTCTCAGGCGTTGGCAGACATCTGCAGCCTACTAGAAGAAGATCTGCAGCCTGCAGTATCTGGTGGCCATGCATTACCAGTGGCTGTCAAAGTCACCACTGACCTCAATATTTTTACCTTCAGATCTTTCCAGGGTTCTGCCACTGACATATCCAGGATCTCCCAGTCTGCCACCCACAATGCATACGATGCCTACAAAAAGAAAATAGTGCTTAGTCAATAGCGTTTTTCAGTTGTTTGTTACAGTAAAAGTTTTAGAACAGGAATTCATACTGCGCCATTCTTTCAGCTAGTAACTGGAAGTTCAAATCTCTTTTTAAAGAATTATTGGTCTCTATGGAGATTGTAACAATGGAGACCAACACATTTCTTGTATTAACCTTGTAAATATTCTCTGCAACCTCTCCAGTGTCTCGATATTTTTTTAAATAATATTGCAGCCAGAACTGTACGCCATATTCTAAATGTGGTCTAACCAAGATTTGCTACAGGTTTAGCATAACTTCCCTACTTTTCAATTCTATCTCTCAAGAAATAAAGCCTAGTGCTTGGTTTGCTTTTTCCTTCACCTCGCTAACCTGTGCAATTTTTAGTAATTGGTATATTTGTACTCCAAGGTCCTTTTGTTCCTCTACCCCATTGAGACTTGCACCTTCTAAGTAATAAGTGATCTTCCTATTCTTCCTACCAAAATGTAGGAGAAATTGGCACACAACTGGAGGCAGCAGGAGGGGAGCATGCGTGTCTGCATGTCTTAATCCCCATGAAGGAGATGGTGCTGGCCATTATTAGGCTGCCCATTGCTGAGGCTGTGACCAACGGCAGGACTGAAACCATTGGAAGTGACAGTATTGTCATAGTTAATCCTCCTGCTCACATTCCACTTCCCTCTCAACCCATACTCTCTTTTGATTTATAAGCTACAGGTGGTGTAGGCATGCACTTCTTACTCTCTACCCACCTCCCCACACTCTCCCGCACCATGGCCATGTGCTTGCTTTACCTGCTTGACTTTTGCAAAAAAGAATGATTTGTTGTTAGCTCATTTTAAATAGGGCGCTTCGGTGGCCTCCCTTAGGCAGCAATGGATTACAAACTGCAAGATGTTGTATATATCTCTAGCTCCAGCCTGGATGGAACCAGACACATAAAACTTCATTGCCACAGTCACCTTCACAGCCATTGACAATGTGGTCCTTGCTTTGATCTGAAGTTGCGGTTATGGCTGTAACAGGTGGCAGATTTCAGTGAGATGTCTTTACCTGTGTCACAAATTGTTTCTCAATGAGTTTCAGGTAGGAAAATTGGTCCCTGAACACCATGGGTGGATATGGCCTCCTGCTGAAAGCCCTCTCCTCCTCCTCACTCGTCCAACAGCCTGCCCTGTTAGCATTCTCCAGGTCATGCTGTACTCTAAGGGAACTGTTTACTAGTGCACCCATATCTGGGAGCAACAGTAGCACTGAAGTCAGGACAAGGTCTTATAGCACCTGCTCCTTCTCTCCATGTAGACATTTGTAACTTGAAGCAATTATAGAAAGCACCAAATTGTAGCAACAGCCAGAAGAGGCCAACCAGCAACTAACCTGTATGTAATTGATGATTTGGTTGGGGGTGTCCATCCTATTGCTGAACAGCTGTGTTCAGCTGTGTGGGGTTAAGTCAAGGCTTTCACTGGAGTGTTGAGGTCCAAAATGACACTATTGGCATCAAAGTAGCATTGTATGCTGATTGACATCATGATTGCATGCTTCCAGGTGACATTCTTTTTGCATCCGCTAATGCCCTCACAGCCCTCATAAATATGGGGCAGAATTTTCCATGCCTGCCGGTGTCGGGCGTGATTGATGGCATGAGCGGACAATATGGCGCAATCAGTTTTACAATGGCAGGAAACCAGTCCACGATTGTCCACTCAGCCCTCCGACGGCAGGCCACGTTTCCAACCATCGGACATCGGGAACCTCATTGTAATACATCAGTATATCATTATTAGGCCAGCCCGCCGGGATCGTCCCCCCCACCCCAGCTGGATCATCTGTCCACATCAGCAGGAAAGCAGGCTGATGTGTTTCACAACAGTACATAAAAGGTGTGCACTTGGCAGCCTGCACTTTGAGGGGAACTCTGAGGTGAGTATACAGCAACGTTGTGCAGCACTCGCCAGGGTTGCCTGCTGGACTTCAAGAATCAGGGGGTCAGGGTTCAGGGCAGCCCTGCCATTGAGGTGACTGGTGGCACAGGGGAGGGTGGGGGGGCAAGGGCAGCCCTGCTGTTGAATATAGATCACAAGCATTCGGGGTGGAGGGTAGGGTGAATGAGGGAAGCAGCCACGCCTTAGGAAAACTTGTATAAAGTGACCATTCCTCTGCAACTCAAGCAGTTCAGGCACAGCCACATTGATATGATTGGGGTCAGGTTCCTAGTTCAACTGCCCACTCAAGCAATGCGGAGGCATCAAAGTGCCACCAATTGCTCCAAACCTTTTCATCTCCCCATCAGCCCCCCACCCTGCCCCCCGGCACAGACTGCAAATTCATGAGTATTTTAGTGGACTGCAGAACAATTGGACGACTGCACAAGTTGTACAACCTCCTTGGTGAAGCTGGCCACGGAGCAGTCACTTTTGGAGGCGTTCACAGCCCGTTGCAATGTCAGCATCCCAGTTTGGACCAGTTTCCCCCATGGTTGAAGCTAACAGGGCAGCCATGCAGCGCACTAATCTCTGGCCATCCAAGTGGTGGCCAGCACTCTCCGGGAAGCGTTAAGGGGCTGTCACACTTAACCAGGACAGGTTCTTACTACACCCATGCTAACCATGTGTCTCTCCCTTTCAACCTGCAGGAGGAGTATATCAGGGGCATGGAGCCTGGTGAACTAGCTGTATGCCTGATGGCCTACAAAGCGCGAAGACGATGGAGAAGAAAGTGACTGAGGCTCCTGGCTGCGCAGAGGCAGGAGCAGCAACTTCAGGAAGCAGGGGCGGCTGGGACTTTCGCACACACCACCCAAGAGTTACAGCGAGCCATCGCTGGTCGGCGTCTAGTGAGGCCCAGGGTCTATAAATGTCGCCTTTCATTCCTGCAGATGACCGAGAACCAGTATCATCAAAGACAGCGAATGTCTAGGGAACTGTCGCTCACATCTGCCAGTTACTGCAGGATCTGGCGCCACGGGGGTATGGAGGACATCCACTGTCAGTGGCTGTGAAAGTGACTGTGGCGCTCAATTTCTATGCCAGTGGCTCCTTTCAGGGCTCCACAGGTGACCTCTGTGGGATTTCACAATCTGCCACCCACAAATGCATCCATGAGGTCACAGATGCCATCTTTGCAAGGGCACACAACTTTGTGCATTTCGCCCGGGACCAGGACAGCCAGGATGCAAGAGCGATTGGATTCACCCTGATCTCAGGATTCCCAAAGATTCAGGGTGTGATCGACTGCACTCATGTGGTGCTCAGATCTCCGTCGCAACACATGGTGAACTACATCAACCCCAAGACGTTCCTTTCGTTGAATGTGTAGCTGGTGTACAACCACCAGAAACGCATTCTGCAGGAGTGTGCACGGTTTCCAGGGAGTGTGCACGACAGCTACATCCTCAGTCGGTCACAGATCCCTTGGGTCTTCCAGGGTCCAAGAAGCTGCAGGGTTGGCTCCTCGGGGTTAAAGGCTCCCTGCAGAGGTCGTGACTGATGACACCCGTGTGGCAGCCTCAGACTGCAGCAGAGCGACTGTATAATGAGGCTCATGCTGCAGCTTGCAACTTGGTGGAGTAGGCCATCGGGATGCTGAAGATGAGGTTCTGGTGCTTGTACTGCAGCCCTGCAATACAGTCCGCAGAGGTGTCATGTATCATTGTCGTCTGCTGCGCCCTTTACAACCTGGCACTCCAACGGGGAGAATGGTTGGCTGAGGAGGAGGATGATGATGGGGATGAGGTGAGGAAATATTCGGAGACAACGATGATGGGGTTGAGGCCCTTGCACTGGCTAGATGAGGTAGGCACACTTGGGAGGCCCTCATAGCTGCTAGATTTGTGGAGGATGATGATGACGTGCAGTGAGGTGTCCCCATAGATCCTCACATCGCATCAGTCTGGCTTAGGGCAGCGTGAATACCCTCTGTGAGAATGCTCCTGTCATGGAGATACAGTGGAGGCTCTAATAGTAGCTTGATTTGAGGGGGATGATGATGACTTGCAGTGAGGACACTCCATAAATCTTCACACAGCCTCTGAGAATGCCTGTCGCCAGTCTGGCCAAGGGCAGCTCACTTGCGCTCTGTGATCAGGGTCACGTCATACAGATGCGGCCATGAAACTTAAGAAGTATCTGCTTCAGCACCTGAGCTCTTCAGGAGTTAGAGCACAGCATCAGTGTTCACAGATGCTGAAGAGATGGGGGCCAGCCCCACCTTAAATGTGCTGAGAGCACATCGAGAGAATGAGAGAACTTTGTGGCGCCTGCCCACTACATTCTGGCAGCAATGACAAACACTGCCGAGGTGCAGGCATCAGTCATGTTTCCAGTGAGCGTGAGGCTGGATCATCGGTTTGGTCCAGAGGCTGCATAGATCACAGGGAAGAGGCCCTGGACTGAGACACCTGCCTTTATCTTGTGCAGAAAGGTTTCACATCTGAGTGAAAAGAACACTGCTCAATAAAACAATAAGCCATAGGCAGGGAATTTATTGACAATAGTGAACAGTATGTACAAGTGATTAACACCCGTGCCCAGGCTGTGCAATTAATTCTTCTTAACTTTCCTAACCCTGCCGCTACATCTTGGTGCTCCCCGGACATCCACAGCAGAGGTGGAGGCAGCTTGCTCACTGCAACACCCTGTCTGTTGTAAGGAACATATCTTTTTATTCCTGTTGGACTGTGGATTAGAATTACAATGGCTGCAAGTGGAAAGACATGCCCACTGGAACAGGATGAGAGATATATACAATGTTGCAGTCCTGGAACAGAGTGTGCCATGTGTCACAACTCACTGGGGATAGTGCGCTGTAATATCAAGCCCCACTGTTCCCCAAGTCGTGACAAATGTGAAAAGTTTGACCAAACCACCAGGTTGCCCCAATTCTAACTAACTGTTTAATTTTGGTTAACAGAATACAAGCAACAGGTTTGTAAACTTGGAATCAATAAACCGTTATTTACTTATTAAGTTTACAAAAACAATTAGAATTGGGGCAATCTGGTGGTTTGGTCAAATTTTTCACATTTGTCATGGCGCGGGGAAGAGTAGGGTTTGCTATTACAGCACACTATCCCCAGTGAGTCATGACACCATGATGGTCTTGGCAAACGTCCTCTGGAGGACTGAGACTTGGAGGGCCCCAGATTGCTTTCGGGGTCCTGCTGTGCGGCAGCGACACTTTGGCCTGTGGAGCTGGAGCTGCTGAGGTCACAAGAAGAGGGGATTCAGATGGGCCGGACACTCTCAGGTTCACCTGGGTGGATGGCCCTGAGTAACCTGGTGATCCTCCTCCCTATGGGTGCCCGAGGTCCCTAGGCCGAATCCTGGAGGAGAAGGGGTAGCTGGAGCAAAATTGGGCTACCCTGCAACCCTCTCATGTACACACTGTTGGAGGCCAAATATGGCCTCAGCAATGGAGTTCAGCCCATGCAACAGTGCAAGAGAGACATCCTGGACCAAGGTCTCCATGGCGGCTGCCATTCTACCAGTGTCGACCTCGGTGCGTTGTCATGCCGGCACTGTCACTTCAGTCTGAAGGCAGACGGACTCCTCCATCGTGCCTTGCAATTTGCGGAATGCAGCGGACATCCTTTGCTAATGTTCCCAAGCTTGCTTTTGCAGCTCCAGCAACTGTGACATAACCAAGTCCAGAGACTCGTCATCTGACTCAAACTCAGCAAATTTCTGGCCTCCAGCAGTCCTGCAAGTGCTAGACACCTGTGAAATCTCTGCTGCCAGCTGCTGAGGACCAGAAAGTGCGATGTGCTCACCAGATTGTGATCCTGAGGCTATTCTAAGGTTAGGTCCGAGGTATGTGTCTCTGCACTGGTGGAGGGCGTGGGTGAGCGCTGTGATGGGATTCCAAGGAGGGTGCCTTCAGATTCCTCTTCCAAGGTGTCTGGGGCCTGACTGGAGGACTGTCTAGGCTGTTTGGCAGATGTGCCTGTGGAAGCAAGGGGAGATAATTAGCGCAAGGCAGTGGCCTGTAAAACAGGACACATTACTCACACATTGTTATCTGATGGATGTTGTACTGCTGGATCCTCACTTGGTGGAGCACCGCCGACCTCACTGTCAGCACTGGGCCAGTCCAGATCATCGCTGGCCAGCTGGTGGTTCTGTTTTCAAAGTTGGTAAGGACCTTGATCTCAGGCATTCCTCCACTGGTCTGCGACCTCTCCCACTTGTTGTGTACCAGCTTGTCCTGCATGCACAGAGATGGAGAGAGTGTAAGCAAGACGTCTGCCAGGCCAGGTGATAAGTATGCCTGGCTTGTGTGGATGCTGAGTGGTCCCATGGACAGGATGAGGACAATAAAGATATGTGTGAGAGGGTGAATGGTGATGTCACTTGAACTGGCAGTGAGTGAAGGTCCTGTGGATGTGTGATAGGTGAGTGTGTGAGTTGAGAGTGATGAGAAGAGTGACTTACCATAGTGGAATGAAGGAGATCATTCATCCTCTTGCGACTCTGGGTGGCTGCCCTCTTTTGAAGGGTGTTGATGCTGACCACCGCTGCCACCGGCTCCCAAGCCAGGTTAGTACAGTTGCTGCCCATCCTGCGGCCAGAACGGGGGTACAGGACATCGCAGCGGGCCTCCACAGCATCCTAAAGGTGCTCGAGGGACACGTCGCTGAACTTGAGGGCCGCAGTTTTCTTCAGTTTCAGGGCCATATCTTCCGTGGGGCAGTGGTGATCTGGAAGCAATAAGATGTGTGTTTGCGGCTGGGTGGCGCCCGGCGTGATGCAACGGCAGGGTGATGGCGGGCGGGAGAATGAGAACCCGCCCGCCATGGAAATGGCATGTTTCCTGGGAATGCATAAATAATGTGGCAGGTTTGGGACAATACTGCATGAAAACCCGCCTTCATGGATGGTGGGTTTTACCCGCCCACTACCGCACTTAGTGCAAATCTGGGACGATTCTGCCCATGGTGTCCAATGCAGTTTGTTGCACAAGGCTAAATTTCTCATCCTACACATCTTTGGCACTTGGCTAAATCTTCAGCTTCATAAAGTTTTTCTTCAGTTGTATAGTCTGCCCACAGCAAAATTTAATAAATTAATTCAATCACAAAGGAAGATGCTCACTTTAAAATGCCAGAGTAAAAGAATAGAGGCATGGATGAGGAAATGTAAAATATTTTGCACCTGAATTGCCATTTATACAGCACATTTAATGCCCACAGGATATTTACCAAAGCTATTTACTGCTAATGGGATACTTCTTGAATTGTAGTCACTATCGTAATGCAGGAAATCCATCAGCCAAATTTGCTCACAACAAGCTACCACAATTGTCAACGAGCTAAATGATCAAATCATCTATTTTAATGATGCTGGTTGAAGGTTAAATATTGGCCAAGTCACATGAGAATACATCCTGGCTCTTCTTTGAATAGCGACAGGGGATCTTTTACATCTACCTGAAAGGGCAGGCGAGGCCCTTGGTTTAATGGTTCATCTAACAGTGCAGAATTTACTCAATACTGTACTTAACTTGAAGTTATATTTTATTATACGTGATACATTCCAGCTCTTTCTTTAAAGTTGCAAATTGATTTCTAAGCCAACAGCCTCCTCTGGGAATCTGTTCCACATGGTCATTCGCAGTGACATATCTCACTCACATAAGACTGGTATAGGTATAGTAAAAAAAATACCCATCCATGCAAAGAAAAATATCCATCATCCACTAAAGTATAAAAACTGTTACTCACTTGTTAGCCAATTTTCCAAATTTGCACCAGTTGTAAGGATTGGCAGTTGGGACTGCAACTGGGAACTGTGGAGGCTGAAAATTGAGGGCTGTGGATCAGGGGAGGGAGGCTGGAGGTCAGGTCGAGGATCAGCAATGGGGGTATATGGAGCAGTGGCAATTAGGGATGGAGAACCCCATGAGTTCCTTTAATGTGGGCTCATGAGGAGCATTCTTTTCCATATCCCTAAAGCCTGTTTCAAGGGTGGGTAAAAGATACTTTTTTTTGTCCTTATCCTATGTGGCGTTGGACACATTTATGGTCAGAAATGTGCACATGCTTCTTGCCTGCCATTTGAAGCATTAATAGACTGAGAAGCGCTTGGACACTGTGTTGCATGGACCAAATTCTAGGCCATTGACTATTGGGGTTGGCATAACTTGTTTGAAAAAATAGAGTTTCTGTTTGACCAAAACTCACCATTTATTTTGCTTCCAACAAGGTAGACACGAGCACTGAAAATAATGAAGGCTAAAGTCATGTTTGTATTCACCCTATCATGTGAATTAGTCTAATAACAACCAACATGAATCAGAACTACATTATTATAATTCTATCTCTGATCTTTGCTCCCCACTAGAAGCTTGGATTCATGGAATTTCCCCTTAAAGGTCAGAGTACTCGGACAGTTTAATTAGTGAAAATGTCAAAAAATAATTGGACTCACCACTTTAGTCATTAAAATACAATGTAAACATGAGGCCTTAATCCAGCCTTCAAAACCGTAAATAAATAAATAATTAGTAGCTCCTGATCCCGCTTCATTATATTTTCATTTGGTCCAACAAAGTGTGGAACAGTTTGTACTCCTCACAAATGCATCATTTTGGCAAACAAGATAACAGCAAAATCTCAAACAAATAGCACTTCATGCTCTCAATTTGGTATTGATAAATTAATTAGTTTTATGACTAAAAATGCTTTTCACCCACGTATGACTGATTGGTGTTTCACAAAAGTTTAATTTTCGAAGCGTTGAAGTCTCCCTGTAGACAGGGCTGATCAATTTAGTTTATATTTCAAATGGAAGAATTGATAGAAGTGTGATGTGATAATCAGGTGCAAGTCAAAATCAATGATAAGCTTGGTTACACAAACCATGATGATTATGAATTTGATTCCTGTGTTGTCCTGAAAATATTCCAACAGACCTAATTTAGTGTCCACAATTCTACGCTCACTACTAACACCTTCAAGCAATTACTCCTATAAAATTGGAACAATGAAGTCCAAGTTCTGCCCCAAAACATGCATTTATTTAGTATCTCATTAGTTTTAAGTTTAACTGCACCCATTGGGCAGGGGATGGGTGGTAGTGGGTTGTGCGCCGATTTTACATCCTGCCCAATTTTCTTTCTCATTGAAACATCGGCACAGGAGTAAAACAGGCAGCTAACCTGCTTTCACCTATTTTCTGCCAAACAGGAACTCTCAAAATTGATCCTGGATCTCAGGGCAACTTTAGTGAGGGTGAAGAATGGTGAAACAAAAACAGAAAATGCTGGAAAAACTCAGTAGGTCTGAGAGCATGTGTGGAGAGAGAAACATTTTGAGTCCGTATGACCCTCCATCAGAGCTAAAGAGAAGTGGAAATGTGATGAAATTTATACTGTTTAAGGGGGTGGAGTAGGTGAAGCTGGATAGAAGGCCAGTGATAGGTGGGAGCAAAGGAGCGATTGACAAATAGTTTCAGTCAGTGCTGTCACCTAGGATGGGAGGCCTGGTTCACAAGAAAATCTTGCAAGGCAAGACTGAATGTGTGGGTAGTGGCGAACCCCCTGAGGAAATTGTGGTGAAGTGAGCTGGGAAATGAAAAGGGGAATAAGGGAAAGGATGTGAGGGAGATGATCCACAGGTAGCAGGTCAAAGGGACCCAGTGTAACCAGTTTTTAAACCATTTTCTCACAGGTCACCTGCCCAGATCTTGGCATTTTTCCACTCCCAGACCTCCCAGAATTTCAGGACCTAGACTTGTTTCTGCTCATGGAATAGTTGATATGTAGAGGAGGTTCCCAGTGGTGGGGGTGGCGGGGGCGGGTGTTGATACTTATTGATAAATGCAGGTCATATTTTGGAAACATTCTCATTTTGAATATGTGAAATTTATAAGTTCTTGTGTCAAATCACTATTTAGTGATACAAAACATAGAAAACCCAGCTGGTCCATAAAGCCTGCCCACACCTTGATGGCTGGCAGCACATCATTACTTGATAGTTCCTCCCACCCCTCCCCTGTACAGGCATGTAATCTCCTAAAAGAGGCAAAGAAACAAAGATAAACCAGGGATAATTAGGAGGAAAAGGTATTCTGGAAAATTTTTCTTCAACCCCTCAGGTGATCAAATCTAATCCAGGAGATCCCATGAACTCAGTGCTATCTGTAAAACCACTTCCCTTCAATATGATGCATTCTCTGCGCCAGTCTAAATCTGATCTAATTCCCTCCTGAAGAGGCTGGTCAGGTGGTCCCATTTGCATTATAACATTTAACTTCTGTGGGCGTTTCATGGAAAATAAAACAGACATTCTTTTCTTCAGCAAGTTCTTAAAGGTTGGGTGATCCATCTCTTCTAGTCATGCAAGTCTATGGGTTGGACACAATCTACTCTCCACTGGCTGTGTTTAATATTGAATATTTTCCAGCTATCCATCCCAGTTCTGCTAATTACAGAAATCATGTTCAATTATTCAGAAATCAGCTCCTGTGCCAAAATGGCTGCCTTCAGCAATTTACAACAATAAAATAATTTTCCTGAGTGTAGATTGCAACTTATTTGGTCTTTCCAGCTGCTGAGCTAGTTCATACAATTGTAATATGCTGATATTATAAGGGAAACCTTATGGGGGTGGGGTGGGGGTGGGGGGGGTCAGGGGCTTAATTTCTGGTTTGTTAAACTAATTAATCCAATTATTATAATATGCTCTGATTTGACAGTTTAATTGCTATTAGCGATAAATTACAGGATGCAGCTAATGCTATTCTTACGCATCAGCTATTAATAATGTGAGTTTTTCAGGCATAGTTAGCACCAAAAGTGCCCGAGTGCTCCCATGGGATGATCTTCTACTTGGAGTTTAAAAGGGAATAGTTGGACAGAGCTGGGGGAATCATAAAATGCCTCCATAGGGAGCTCTAGATTTTGCCTACTTATCCAGACTAGCAAAAGATATTTGGCTTAAAGCTTTTTCAGCTTATGAATGATTTACCTGGTACAAAATAAGTTTGTAACAATATTTGGGCTGAAGTGAAGTTCTGATGAAAGGTCATTCGACCTGAAACATAGGCTGGAACTTTCTGGCCCCATTGGCATCGGGCGTCTTGTTGGGCGGGGATGGGTACAATATGGTGAGAAGGCCAAAAATTGGTTTTACGCCGTCGTGAAACCAGTTTGCAATTGTCCTCCCCACCCGTCAATGGCAGGCCGCGTTTCCTGCTGCCGCACGTTGGGAACGTCATTTTAATACATTTGCATCTAATTATGAGCCCCGCTCGCTGGAATCATCCTCCCACACTAAATTTACCGCTCACGTTGATGTGACTTCAGAATGGCGCGCTCCACGACTGCCTTTAAAAGGTGCGCAACTGGGAACCTGAGCTTCGAGGGGAATTCAGAGGTGAGTGCACACAATCTTGTGCAACGCTCATGAACATTGCCAGTACGATGTCAAGGAAGAGGCACCGCGCATTCACGGCGGGCACAGGCAAGTCGCTTTTCCCCGGCTGGTTCCAGAACGGGTCAGGCCAGGGGAAGGGGCACACCGCAGCACAGACTGAAGAAAATATTCAAGCACACCCCCGGGGGGAGGGGTTGGGGTGAAGAGCATTCTTCCACAGCTGAGCACGTTCAGTAGCAGCACCATTGATATGCTTGGAGTTGGCCTCTGAAGCTTTTCTGCTCGACTGAGCAAGTTGTGAAAAGTGGCCACGGCGCAGTCACTGGGGAGGCACTCACAGCCACGTGCAATGTCTTTATTAAGTTTGGACCAGTATCTATTATGGTTCAAGCTAATAGCGCAGCCTTGCAGTGCGGGTTCGGAGAATGCCTGCGCCTGAGCTGAGAGCGCAGCATGCAGTCCAGTAGTCAAAGTTGCTGCCAATCGATCTAGTGAAGTGGGGCGGAGGTGGGTGGTGTTTCAGACAGCCAATGAGTGCAGTACACGCTGGCCATTGAAGTGGTGCCCAGCACACTCATGCATACATTAAGGGGCCTTCAGGCTTAATCAAGAGAGGATCTTCGTACACCTATGCTAACCCACACGTCTCTCTCTCTGTCTTTGGTCCTGCATGAGGAGAACATCAGTATCATGGAGCCTGGTGATTTAGCAGTATGCTTCATGGCTTACAGAGACCAGAGAAGAAGTAAAAGAGAGCGGTGGAGGAGCCTGGTTCGGTAAAGGGAGGAGCACCTCCTTCAAAATGAAAGGGCAGCAGGGTCTGCTGTGCAAGCAGCTGAAGATCCACAGCAAGCCGTCACTCATAGGCACCTCACTAGGCCCAGGATCTATAGACAATGCCTGTCATTCCTGCATTTGAACGAGAACCAATATCACCAAAAACAGCGCATGTCTAAAGAACTGGTCGGTTACATATGCCACCTGCTGCAGGATTTGGCACCATGGGGACATGAAGGAGATCTACTGTCAGTGGCTGTGAAAGTGGCCACGGTGCTCAATTTTTATGCTAGCGGCTCCTTCCAGGGCTCTGCAGGTGATTTGTGCAGGGTCTCGCAAACCTCCATGCACAAATGTATCCAGGAGGTCATGGATGCCATCCTAATGAAGGCACAGAACTTTGCGCATTTCACCAGGGATCAGGAAAGCCAACAAGCAAGAGCATTGGGATTTGAGCAAATCTCTGGTTTTCCACAGGTGCAGGGTGCCTTCGATCTCCATGGCAACAAGCAGTCAACTATGTCAGCTGCAATGGCTACCACTTGCTGAATGTTCAGCTGGTATCCGACCATCACAAACACATCCTACTCGTCTACGCATGATTCCCCGGGAGTGTCCACAACTCCTACATGCTTAGCAGGTCTCAGATCTATGACATCTTCCAGGGTCCACAGAGGCTGCAGGATTGCTTCCTCGGAGACAAAGGTTACCCACAGAGGATGTGGCTGATGGTGCCCGTGTGGCGGCCTCTGATTGCAGCAGAGAGACGGTATAATGAGGCTCGTGCTGCAACCTGGACTTCAATGGAGCAAAAGATAGGCACCTTGAAAATTAGGTTCTGGTGCCTCGACAGGTCTGGTGGAGCACTGCAATACAGTCCTGATAGGGTCTCACACATCATCGTTGCTTGCTGCACACTCCATAACCTGGCAAAGCAACGGCGGGGGGAGGACCTGGCTGAGGAGAAGGCAGAGCTGCACACCTCCTCTGATGAGTAGGATGTCGAAGGAGATGACGATGATGAGGTCCTCAAAGGGGAGGATGCCGGCGATGAGGCCATCACAGTAGCCTACGAGGCAGGCACGTTTAGGAGGCCCTCAAAACCGCAAGATTCATGGAGGATGATGAGAGATGCAGTGATGACAGTCCTGACATCCTCACCTTGCATCTGTGAACGTTTGATTCCTGTATGGCTGATGGCAGCTCACTTGCGCTCTGTGATCAGGCTCATGTCATGGAGACGCAGCGGAGGCCCTAACAGTCACTAGATTCCAGGAGGGTGATAACAACATGCAGTGAGGAAACCCCATAGATCTTCACGTTGCCTCTGTGAATGTCTGACACCTGGCTGCCTGAGGGCAGCTCACTTGCGCTCTGTGATCAGGGTCATATCATTGGGACACAGCCGTGAAACTTTAAGTGCGTTTGATCCTTTGTCAGCCTTCAGCACCTGATCCCTTCAGGAGCACAGCATCACCAGTCACAGATGATGAAGAGATGGAAGGCCAGCTCCACCTCAAAGGTGCTGAGAGCATACAGAGAGAATGACGGAACTCTGTGACCCTGCCCATGACATTCAGGCAGCAATGACAAGCACCATCGATGTGCAGGCATCACTAATGTGTCCAGTGAGTGTGAAGCTGGACCATCATTTTGGTCTGAAGGTTACATACTGCACAGGGAAGAGGCCCAGGACTAAGACACCTGTCTTTATCTTGTGCAGGAACCAAGGTTTCACATCTGAGTGCAACTACATCTTCCTAACCTTCCTAAGCCTGCCGCTACATGTTGGTGCTCTGCCAACATCTACAGTGATGTTGGAGGCAGCGTGCTGACTTCTACACCCTGTCTGTAATGACCTTGGCAGGAGTCCTCTGGAGGGACGAGACCTGGAGGGCCCCGGCCTGCTTTCGGGGTCCTGCTGTGTGGCAGTGGCACCTTCCTTGGCCTGTGGAGCTGGAGCTGCTAAGGCTCACAGGAAGAGGGGATTCAGATGGGCTGGACACTCCCGGAGTCACCTGGGTGCATGGCCCCGGGGTGTGCACCTGCTAATCCTCCTCCCTATGGGTGCCTGAGGGCCCCTGCTGACTCCTTGAGGAGAAGGGGAAGCTGGAGTCAGACAGAGCTGCCCCACACCCCTCTCACATTGACACTGTTGGAGGCCAACTATGGCATCAGCGATGGAGTTCAGCCCATGTAGCAGTGCAGGACTGATATCCTGGACCAAGGTATCCATGGCAGCCGCCATGCTACCAGTGTTGACCTCAGTGCATTCGCATGCCAGCGCCATCACTTCAAACTGAAGGCGGACAGACTCCTCCATCACACGTTGCAATCTGAGGAGTGCAGCAGACATCACTTCCTGATGTTCCCAAGCTTGACTATGCAGCTCCAGTAACTGAGGTATGAGCAAGTCCAGAGGCTCCTCATCTGACTCAAACTCAGCAAAGTTCTAGACTCCAGCAGTCCTCCGAGTGCTGGAAACCTGGGCAGTCCCTGCCGCTGTCTGCTGTTAATCAGATATTGCAATGTGCTCACCAGATTGTGACCCTGAGGCTACTCTAGAAGTAGGTCCCACTGAGATGTGTCTCTGTGCTGATGGAGGGTGTGGGTGGGTGCTGTGACAGGTCTTCAATGAGGATGTCATCAGATTCCTCTTCTGAGGTATCTTTGAGGACTGAGTTGAGGACCTGGCTCGAGGACCCCCAAAGGCTGCTTCCCAGATGTGCCTCCGAAAGCAAGGAGACATGGCCGGGGGACTATAGAACAGGGGAACCGACTCACAGCATAGTTTCTGATGGATGGTGCTCTGCTGGATCTTCACCTGGTTGAGACCTGCCGATTTCACCGTCAGCACAGGAATGGTCCAGATCATCGTCAGCCAGCTGGATGACTCTATTTCCAAAGCCTGTGATGTCAGGCATTTCTTCACCAGTCTGCGGCCTCTCCCTTTTGTTGTGTGCCAGCTTGTCCTGCATGAAGACAGATGGAGAGAGTGTCAGCAGCCCATTTGGCCACCAACAAAATATAATTTTCTTTAAAAAAGATAACCATTACAATAGAACCAAGAGGGGCAGGAGTCCTGCCCCAACTCTACAGCATTCACAATCAGCCCCACATTTATTATGGTCCCATACTCCCTCCTCTGGGATGTAACTTTGGGCCACTGCCAGAGAGGCAAAGGGCCCGAGATTCATTTCTTCAAATGGGTGTACTTCATGTGGAGATACGACAGTTGCTGCAGCTTGCTTGAGTTATTGAGATGAGGCCCAAGGCTCAAATTTGAGCCAGCCTTGGGCTTCATGGTCAGGGTGGGTGTCAACCTCATAGAGCTGATTCTGGGTCCCTAAAAAGGCTTAGGTGAATTTCTACCTCAATGTCCGTCATCCACTGAGTTTTCAGTTTCAGTTGTGGCGCTCCAGAAGTGCAAGCATGCCCCTCAGCTAAGGTGCTGACATGAGATTCAGCTGTTCATCCACAAAAGGGTTTTGAAGCTTATAACCAGAAGGTGGCAATTTGGCCCATCATGTCACTGCCAGCTCTTTTAAAAACAATCTAAGCTAATCCCACTGCTCTGCTCTCTCCCCATGGCCTTGTATCATCCATTGCATCTACCATTCATCCATTTTCCCTTATAAGGTATAATTGTCTGTTTCAACTATTCCCTGTAGTAAATTATTCAATGCTCCAACATGCTGCATAAAGAAATTTCTTCTCACCCCTCTCATCACTCCCAGTGACTATTTTAGATTAATGACTCCTTTTACCTGACTCCAGGGGGGAAACATTCCTGCTTTACTTGATCTAACGCTTTATAATTTGAGCCATGGGTTTTGTATGGCCCGAAGGAACCAGTGAGGTAGAACAGCAAGAAAAAAATGGTACAAAACCTTTTTGGAGGTCAAGAAATGCTCATTTAAAAATAGGCTGTTTGTTCTTCTCAAGTCCTTTCCTGCTTGCACTGACTGTCTCTCCATCCTCATTGCCTAAACCACATTTACCTTAGCAGATGGTCTCCTACAGGAAGAACACCGTCAGGGGCAATCATGCGAAGCAAACACCATCACAACACCAGTTGGCAGCACCAAGTTGGTGAATTTCCTCAAGGGATTCCTGCTCTGCAGCTGTAACTTTGTCAGATGTTTGGTGAAAACATTAATTACCAACCTAAATGGGATTTTTGCCAATGTTGTCGGTGAAGTCCCAAGAGGGAAAGTCCCCACTTCCCCATGACTCTCCTCATAATTTTTCCAGGGTTCTTCTAACTGCTGGATATTGGCAAATAAAATTTACTGACAACTGGGCTCTGGCTCCAGTGTGGGAAGCTTAATGAAATAAATTCTAATGGCATGAGCTTCATTTTAACAGCTCCCCAATCAACATCAAAGGAAACACAACATGGTCACTAATGTTTTTACATCCACTGCTCCCACATTATGTGTAGTGCTCACAGAAAGGAAAATCTGTGGTCCTTTGGCAAACATTAATGTCAGCATTTGTAAACCAAAGGCTGTAAAATATCCTGTGGCATGATTTCAGAGTCAGAAGGTTGTGGGTTGAAGTCCTACTCTGGAGGCCTGAGCCCAGAAACCACTCATCATACTGAGGGAGTGCTGCATGATTGGAGGTGCTATTTTCAGGTGAGACGTTAACCGGGGCCCTCTCAAATGAGCACTAAAGATCCCATGGTGCTATCTTGAAGAAGAGCAATGCATTTTTCCCGAGTGTGCCAGCCAATATTTATTCCTCAACAATATCTCTAAAACAAATTGTTGGGTCATTATCACATTGCTGTTTATGGGAGTTTCCTGTGCGCAAATTGGCTGTCACATTTCCTACATTATTGACTAGACTTCAAAAGTACTTAATTGGATGTGAAGCACTTTGTGACATCCTGAGATTGAGCAAGGCACTATATAAAAGCAAGTTAATTTTTTGGATGTGAGGATAAGACTAGGGTTGTTAACCCTCCAGGATAAGCCCGGAGCCGAATCGCCAGGTCACTGTTGTGAGTAAGCCTGGAGAAAATCATAGGGGCATTAATAAAAAATGTGGTTTTCTCACATTCTTTGAACATTTCTGTCATAAAGATATCGGAGTTAGGAAAAAGGGCTGTGTGACTGACAGTCAAGAATCATCCAGTTGGTTAGTAAAGATGTTTTCACTTTCCAATTGATATGGAAAGGCAATGCACCGCAAGGATGGACACATTGGACAGCCAATGGTTGGGGGATGGGGTCGGGACAGCTGGTGGAAAGTGATCATGTGAAGAAAGCTTGAGATGACATTCAATGGAAGTTGGCAATCCTAGTTGGGACACAATCATTTCATTATGCCAATTAGACAAACTGACCAATAAAGCCTTGCTCCATAGACTCACTAGCATATGCTGTACCAATGAATACAGGACAAACTCACTGTCAGCACTAATAAAGCTTTTTGTTTAAAGGCAGCATCTAAGATTTTGATCTCCCAATTTTACAATGCAGCTGGTCAGTCTCTCAACAGGTGGCAGAGTGTGTTTCATGAGCCACATATGAGCTTCTATACATGTGCAATTAAATTGAGCCATGTCATCACCATCAGATAAGGTTAGTGGCTTGCCACATGTCATAGGATTTCTGTAGCACATTATGCCATTGCTGCTACCAGGCACTAGAACTCTTTGCAGATGGTTCCTCTGCCAGTGAAGCATTTATCATGACCAGAGCTAAGCTGCTGGCAGGCACTAAAACACAGTGCAAGATGGCTCGCCCTGATCACCAATCTAACAAACCCCAGTAATTCAAAATTCATCTGGCCACCAGAGACTCAAGCTATGAGAGCCAGGAGCTGAAATCAATATAAACATGTCTGTAAAGTGTTTCAGCCTCATTCCCCTAGAACGTGACATCAAGTAAATCGTCAATAGCTTAATACCTTGTTCTGGCAGTACGTTTTTTTAAATTCGATTTATTTTTTACACCATATTCAGCACACCTGGAAGCTCAGTACTGCTTTCGCAGACTTGGTCTGTTGATAACATGATCACAGTGCAATTGTGCGGTGTTTAGATTGTGCCCCCTTTATGGGCAGAAAACAAATACCATGAGGACCAATTTCAGAGGCCAATGCCATGCAGCCCATAAATGCATAAAAAATGACCACACTAAAGTGGGTTAGGGCATTTTTCAGGTATTCCTGGCGGTTGCCTCAAATATCTGGTCAGTTTCTTGCATGTGTAAATGATGGGGCAAATGGCTGCTTTCGGCCCAGCTGTGATACTGGGCTGTGATGTGTGGGGCAAATGTTGGGCCTGGCCCGTTTAGGATTCTCCAGTATGTACTGCAACTGCCAACTAAAAGTATGGGCAGAATTTTACGCCAGCAGGCATTTACGGTCCCTCCGAAGCCAATGGACTTTTGAACGGCTCGCTGCATTTTAAGACATGCCCCCACCACTACATGGTCATAAAATTCCACCCTATGTGTTTGAATGCCATTACCCTTTGCAAATGCTCAGGTAATGATGCAGAGCTTGATGCGATGAAGCCATCGTCACTCTCCTGTGTTCAGGGTTGCTAGGCACTGAGACTTAATTCACAGAGGTAAGTTTAATGGCTACTTACAAGATTCATTTGGCTCTATTTCTATGCATTTCTGGTCTACTTTTCTCCATCTTTTATCTCTACTAAGCACTTACAGGTTTGCATGAAAATTTGTGCCATTTATTTGAAATTTATTTCCACCCCATACCCCCAAACCAGCATAAACTATTAGAATAAAGGATCGGCTAATGGGAACCCTACTCTCTGATGTGCTTGTAGGAAGAAGAGGATGAGATGGATCAAAGGGATGGCAGGCAGATCAGGCTGCACAAAAGTTGTACTACAGCCATGCACTGGTACTCACATATGCACAGAGCTGAAATAATCTCACTTTAGCAGAGAATTAATGCCAAAGCTTCATAATATTTTAGTGACCACCTCAAAAAGTACTTCATTGGCTGCAAAACCCTTCAGGACAGTCCTGAAGTTGTGAACGGTGGCATAAAAAATGCAAGTCTTTTTCTTTTACTCACAGCACAGTCGCAGACACAAATCTCCTGCTGCACTTCAGTCACTTTCTGTTCCTTTTTCAGAATGTCAAAAGGGATCAATGAGTTTTAACTGCTACAAGAATAATTGGCATGTGTATTTAAGGTAGCCTTTCCTGTTCAGATAGACACATCCACTCACATCAAGTGTGTTTTGGGGTATTGTCAGTAACAGCCCATATATTAGAGAAATCACAGTTCTCTGAACACTGATTTTGTTCTCAATGTCTGCTAGTGAGACAACGGAAACTGATAATGAGGTATCCTCCTGAGAAAGGTAGCAGGGACTGTAAGTTGTTGCAAGTGACTGACACAACAGCACACTGTGCTTAAATAGCATAAAACGTGACAGCAGCAGTCATCTTCACTGACACTAGAAGTGTGAACATTCTGATAATCCTAGCATTTACAAAGGCCCTGTCATCTCCTCAAACAGGCCATTAAAAACATTTGCATATTGAACATAAATCTGTGAAACTATAGAGTTAACATTTCTTTGCTTTCCATCGAGTTTCCGAGCATGAATTCTTTGTTGGGCTTACAAATTTTACAGTTGGATGCCCAACAATGAAAATGGGTATAAAGAGTGTCTGCTGCCATGTTAATAAAGGTGCACAGTGGCTTCCTTAATGGTTGCCTGGACTGAACATTAGCATCAATTCAATGGGCCGAATGTTTATGCCTCCATTCATGTTGGACCCAGGGCAGGCAGGCTTCAAATATGGCAGGCAGGATCCACACCAGGGATTTTCACCTCCATTCGTCTCACTGGCAATTTTTTGTGGCACGGGATAAAGATGCAGGTAGCAAGCCTAGATGCAGCACTTCTGATCTTGCCATCTCTAATGCGGGGATGCGCATTTCAGACTACTGCAATTTTGATGGAAGCGATTCGACTTCTGAAGCAGAGGTGGTGCACAGCAGCTCAGAGTAGTTATGAACCATTGGGGAATCTGGAGTCGGTAACCTTTTGGCAGTTAAGTTTAAAAGGTGTTACCAACTTGACATGTCATAATGTAATGCTGTATAGTAATTTATATATGTTCTTAAAGCAGTGATTGATGACAGGGCTTTGTTCTAAAAAGGCAAGTAACCAGCATTGTGAAGTGGAAAAGTGTTCAGGTGCATTAGGGTACATTATCTAATGGATAATGTACTCTTCTGCATTAAACAATAGTGATATTCAGATTTGAATGTGTCAGTGGTTCCCCTGTGATTTAATCTTTTCATTGACTGGTAGCTCTGACATCTGTTTCCCTGATTCAAAGGTTGAACAGATGGTTGAGCTCTTTCAATGACTTCAAAGGCTTTAATATATTCAATTCTGCTTTTCAGCTGTGCAATGGAATCCCATTATGAATGCTTGGCTAAATACCAAAACTCACTTAAGAATTCAAATCGACAGGGGTTGTTGACGCAGTCATTCGAAAGAATCTCACTATGCATGCTTGGCCTGAGGTCATTGACACAGCTGTCAAGGGGTGTGTGAGTTTATTTACCTTGACAGTTATATGACCACTTAAAAGGATAATATTTTTGAAGTGATTTTTGAATGACTTTGTTTACATTGACAGTTTCATGAGCATCTCAAAGACTTCTCAGTGTTATAGGGCTCAAGAGTTCTATACATAGTGGATACTGGGTGAGTGAGCATGGGAGGTTTGAGGGTTGATGAGGCATGGGTGTGGGTGGATATGGGGGTATGGAGGTGGCATGTGGGGAAAGGGGGGCTTGGAGGGGTGATGGGGCATGGATTGAGGGGCCTAGGGGTGCGAGGGTTAGGGGGCCGCACACTCATCTACTGAACTGGGCCAATGTCCCAGGGAGCCGAGGTGAGTCTTTTAACCTGACTGCTTCAGCCTCTGCCCACCTCCTTTTCAGCCTAAGGCCTGCTCGGGGGGCGGTGGCCGTGACCCCAGTCCACCCTGCCACCCCACAATGAAAATAGTTTGGGCGGTCACTGCCAAAAATGGCCCGACTCATAATAATTCCTGCCTCAAAGTTGAAAATCAGGGTCATTATATCCTGAGCTTGAAATAGGATCTTTAGTGTTCTTCTTATCTTGTGAGGGTGAAATTGCAATGAGAATGAGCAAGGTGTAAGATAGCAATGAAGCCTACAGGATGCATCCTCCAGCCTGGTCACTTACAAGGATCCTGATGCGACTCCTCCTCAAGATCTTCATGACCTGCTCCTTAAGTAGAAGGAAACCTGAATTTGCCTCTTCCTTTCCTTGTTTTCTATTAGTGGTTGCCAGCTTTTTCTGCAAGAAATTAAGGAAGGAAGGAATTATCCCAGGTCCATGGAGATGGGATTGGGTGGGGAGGGGGGGGTGGGGGGTGGGTGTGTGTGTGTGTGCTGGTAAAATTAGAAAAATGCCATTGGACAAGTGTGCCAACATGTTTCTGCCTCCTCCAGTTTTTCCCAGAGGCAGCTTTTGTGTATTGCTGGAAACTCTTTTGAGTTACCAACAGTCACAGATTGCAACTCTTTTCGAGTACAATCACAGTTCTTGGTTTCCAGGAGTGGGACATGAACCCACAACCCTCTGATTCAAAGGCGAGGGTGCTATGAACTGAGCCACAGCTGGAACCCATCCAGCAGCAGTGAGAAGACAATTAAGCTTGTTAAAGATTCAATTATCAGCCATTGTATCAGGATAGTGGAATCTTACCAGCATTGCACAGAACCCCCACAATGTCTGCAACTTGTCAACTCACAGGAGGCTAGTGCACAGCGGGAGGTCAGTGCAATATGATAGTGACAAGCAATCTGAACATCAAATGGAGAAAACAACAAGCCTGAGATCACCTTCAGGCAGAGGCTTGCCACTGTATGAGAAACTCCTGAAGAATGCTGTCATGGATGGTACTGGGACTGAAGAAAAGGCTGCTGGTTCCTTCAGCCTTATGGTGCATCCATTTTGTTTTGCCAGCTTTTCTACCTTTCACCTCAGCAGCACTCTCAGTGCAACCACAATGACTGCTAGCCGGCCGCCCTTTCAATAGCCCGCACTGACATACCACCCGCACCCACCCCACAGCATTCTCAACCTGCCCGCTGTCTCTAATGGAACGGCAATCCTGGAGGCAGATCTTTAACTTATCTCCTTCTGGAAGAGTAAACTAATAGGCGCGTCACTCTCAGCTCAGGGTTACACATTCGGAAATAAGGCCTGCTCCAGTTTAGAAACTGCGGTGGGAAAATTCAGAGTCAAATAGTGGTGCTGGTAATGTGAAGGGTGACAGGAGATATGAAGAGGTGAAGGCAGTACTAGTGAGCATAGTTGGAGGTGCAGAGTATGGAATTAGAAGCAGAAGGAAATGCAGAGGGTTGCTGCAGTTAATGGATGAGAGTGCTGGTACTCTCAGGGAATGACGGCGAATAGGGAAACTTCAGCTAGTTTAGATTTATACAAAGTGTTACACAAGATCAGAGCTAGAAGTCATGCCATAACAACCCTGGTCAGATCATTAAACTTCTTCCTATATTGGAGCCAGGTCCATGTGATGATATTCCTTGTGTTACCACCCTCCATACTACTGATGAGCAGCTTGGCAGATTATATTCTGGCTGCTTGGTGGGAAGAGGACATTCCTCCTCTTGCTGATCTCCTCCATCAAGACCTTCATTACACTGCTGGGAAATTGAGGGACCTTGAAGCATCTTCTTTTCCTGCCATCTACTGATCTACCTTCAGGTTGCCTGTAACCAAAGTGAATCTTGCCTTTAAGAACTGCAGACTGCATTTAAATAGCACCAGAAAGGCCAGAATTGAAGGTCTCAATTAAACAAGCCAGCAATTAACTGCTGGGCTATCACTGAGCCCACCTATTTGACTATAATGAGTACTCCTGCTCAATTTACTGGTCTTGTCCTACTTGTGTGATTGGGGCATGGCTCCAATTGTCAGCCCAAAGTGGGCCCAAGCAAATTCCTACCCCTGTATATTAGACCTGTCAATTAAAACAATGCAGGGCCTATAGATCCTCAAGTCAGAACACTCTGGTACCATCAATGCCAACACACCATTTAATCCAATTTACTGAAATGGTGGCTATTTATATTTAGTTTAGCACCGTTAAGAACACATAGGAACAGGAGCAGGCCATTCAGCTTCTTAAGCCTGTTCTGTTACTCAATTAGATCATGGATGATCTGTATCTTAACTCCCAATATCCATCTTGGTTACGTACCCTTAGTTTCTTTGCCTAACAAAAATCTATCAATTTTGGTTTTGAAATTTTCAATTGACCTAGCCTTAACAACTTTTGGGGGAGAAACAGAGTCCCAGGTTTCCCCTACCTCTTGTGTGAAGAAGTGCTTCCAGTCATCATCCCTGAATGATCTAGTTCTAATTTGAAGGTTATGGCCCCTTGTTCGGGACTCAGCTGTAGTGTTCAATTGTTCTGTGTTTGATTATGTGAGTCTGTTTAAAATTGATGCTTGCTGTGCTTGATTGCTTAAGTCTTGGTATGGACTCAAGGAGAAGTAAACAAACAGTAGAAGTAAACAAACAGTAGAAGGAGCTGGAGGTTAGAGTTGAAGCATGGAGTAGACATTTTAAAGCACTGTAAATAAAGTTCCTACACAAATATAAGCTGGTGTGTTACTTCCGCATAGATCTGAGATATAAAATTGACAATATCAGACACAAATGCAAAATGATTATTTTTATCTAGCTTATCAATTCCTTTAATCATCTTAAAAACGTCAGTTAGATCACCAATTAATCTTCTATACTGAAGAGAATTCAAGCCTAATCTAAACAACCTGTTAAGTTGTTAACACAAATTAATCTTTGTAGTCCCAATTTTTCTCCTCATCTCACACTTGACAGAAAGAATTTATTCTTTATGCCTGTTCTAAAGACATGGGTGCTGCTAGGGAGGCTGCACTTAATGCCGATTCCTATTTACCCAGCTGCTGATTTACAACTGAGTGGGTTTGTGACACACTTTATAGATTATTAATAGTCAACAGGTGAAGATCAATTTCCTGTGGGGACATAAAATGGGTGATGAGCAAACTGGTTGCCTGTTAAACACAAGGTTTGCATTTCCTCCTCTATAGAACATTAATTGGTGATCTAACTGAAGTTTCTAAGATGATTAAATGATTTACGATAAACAGAAAAATGCAACATGGTAGCAGTGGTGAAACTAACCAGTGAATTTTGAAAATTCAATTGAGAAATGTACAAGCCTCAACCCTTTCACATACAACAGAAGATCTGGCATGGAAGTGAAACAACTATTAACTACTCACAGCGTTGAAGTGTGTAAGGGATTCTGCATCACTATAGGAATCTTACACACAGTTCATCTGTTCTGGGACATTGCATCTCAACCCAGCCAGCAGGCATCGGGTCCCTGTAAAATCACTGACCTGGGAGAGATTGAGTAGTTTAGGTTTACCTGCTGCGAAAGTTTGTGCAGGAACAGCTGCTAGGTAGCACTAGGCACAGCTACTGGTGTAGCACTGGACAGAGCTCCACAGACAGGAGAATCCATTGCTGCTGCAGGCCATCTCTTCAGGAGGTCAGGAGAGGGCAGTTAACCACTTGAGACAGGGCAGGAAAGAAGAATCTACCCAATAAGAGCTCACAACAGCTTCTGGGTGGTAAAAAGCTTTTTTCACTGTTAAATTTTTGTTTTCAAGCCTGGAGTGCACTTTTGTGCCAAAATTACAACTTTATGGGTGGAGCTTCTAGAAAACCTGGGAAGGCAGCAACAGTGCAATAGCACCAACATTCCAGCCAAGCAACAAGCTATGGCCAGCTAAGGTACTGCAAGTCAGGGAGCCACAAGAAATCATGTCCTGAAGGAGTGTGAGAACCTGAACATTTGTTCCTGTTACAGATATTCCTACTAATATTGCAAAAAGCCACAGGATGACCATTAAATTTCCAACACTTAGTTCTCTCTGAGTTCGCTTTGGTCAGGCAATGCCCTGAATTTTTCAGATGGTGGGGTCTCGCTTCCTCCCATCCGAAGAGTCGGCAGGAAACACATTCCCGCTGACACAGAGTGCCCCGCAGCTATTTCATGCTCAAGTGAGTATTAAGTGTCTGCAGGTGGGACTTTCACCCCTCACTTGGAAGGAAGTCCCGTCTTAGAGAGCAGCTGGCCAGTGTGACTGGCCGACAGCGCTGCAGTGGATAGTAGATGGAATGCAGGAGGACATCGGAACCTAAGTCAGGGCACCAGAGGCCCAGCTAAGTTCAAGGAGTCCCAGGGCAGGGAGGGTAGGGAAGGCACGGGGGGATGCGAACAAAGAGGGTGATCAGGGTATCGGGGAATAGGCTTGGGGGGGACAGGAGGGTCCAGAGGCTACCAGACCATAAAGGGGGAGGTGGGGGCACCCCCCAGTCTGAAGGGGACTTCTGATGGAGGGGCCCACCCACACCTTTCTGCCCGGGATCTAACTCTCTTCTTTTTTTGGGGTTGCCCCACATACGTTCAATCCTCCCACCAGTCTAAAAATTGAGGCTGGGCAGGAATAGGCCCTTAAGTGGCCACTTAAGGGCCTCAGTTGGGGTAAGGGCAGGCCTCCGTTCAAGGCCTTACCTGCCCAGTGTATTTTCACACTCCCCCCCCCCCCCCCCCCCCCAACCCATTCGCCTGTCTAAAAGTTTGCTGGTGGGGAAGTGTAAAATTCTGGCCAATGTGTTTTCTGGACCAGGATATTTCCAAACCGGATAAACAAGCCATAAATGTTGAAATAGCTAAAGGCAATGAAGGCCTCCACAGATCGAACACTTCAGGTTAAATAATGACCTTAAAAATCCAAACAAAATATGGTTAACATTTGAAGTGAATTATGAGTTAAGCTCAAATTCAAATACAAAGTCTGGAATTCAAGTCTTTTATACAACGGCTATCAGAGACCATTGATCAATTCGTAATCAGTTGAAGAGACAAGGGGTGTGATTGTGACTTTACGGTAGTAGAGCAAGCCAACTGAATAATCAAGCTTGTGATAACATCTACCCCTATAGAAGTGTTCCAAAAAGACCTCTTGAACCAGCCAAACGTTGAAGCCCTACTGCAAAGTAGAGGCAAATACAAAGCCATACCACTGGGCAGACAGAGTCTACAGACTATGTGTGAATTGGCCACCAATGGCACCATAGTCAATGCAGACAAGCCTAGTAAGCAATGCAGGCACTGCAGCCTCACACATGCATCCAGAAATTGCCCAGCTTTCAATGATGTATGCAAGGCATAGGGCACCAGAGAATACTAGAAGCACCAATGCAGAAAACAAAGCCCAGAGCATGTAGTTTGATATCACGAGAAGCCACAACCAGAGGCCAGACAGGTGTAGCATTCTAACCAACCAAGAGTGCATACAAAACATTACCAAAATAAGATCCACAAAATGTCTGGCCATTCTATAGGGTCAGATGATGGTGACCAGTTTATCAATATATGAAGTGAGCAGGCATTCCATACGGTGAACATCAAAAAATGTATTGGCATAGTGATGCTATCGGAAGCTTTTGCCACCATCCGGATTATATGCCCACACATGCAGGGACAGCATAATTTATATGCAAAACTGGATACTGGTGCAGGTACAAACATCCCTCCTCCTCACACATTGAAATCTATGTAACTGCAGAAGTGGCAGGTGATGGCTCAACAACCCACTGCCAAACTCACTGTGTACAATGGCTTGGAGATTCTGCCCCATGATCCATTACACTTGAGTGACACTACAGCAACTCACCCTGGTCACCCCAGATGTTTTATATTGTGGACACCACTGGTCCAGTCATTGCAGGCCTACTAACATGCAGGGACTTGTCCTTGGTCACCATGCATGGTATTGTCAAGACAATGGCGAAGACAACAGACCACAGGAAATGCTATTAGAAACCCCATGCTTAGACCAGGAGAAGACCATCTAAATCTGCAACAATCATCAGCCAACAGGCTACATAGCATGGTCTGAAGTGACTACATATACCCATTCTGAACTTACAAACTTCATCCTACTGCGGAACCACTGCAGAATTACTATGCAGCAGACAAGTGCGAACAACGTTTCCCACTCATCACTCCTCAATACTCCCAACAGTAAGGGATGCCTTAATCGAAAAACAGGGGAGGAGGAGAGAAGCCCATGACCAGCATGTGGGCAACAAATTAGCCAACCTAAACATCGGGCAAAAAGTTCAAGTACAACACCCAACCGATGGCACATAAAATGCAGCAGAACCATCAGCACATGCCCAGAGCTGAGACCGTATCAAGTACCAACATCAAATGGCATAACTGTGCGAAGAAACAGATGCCAAATCAGACCAATACCACAACCAGAAATACGTGGTAACCCTATTGCAATTTGAAAATGGTCCAAGATAAAACCCGAACACAGCAGCCCAGAAATAATAATATTTTAAATAATATATAAAATACAACATAAAACACAGACAGCCTGCATTATGAGAACATACGGCAATTTCCAACCAAGTTCACCATAGCCAAGTCTGGGCGTATAAGTAAACCACCAGTATGCCTCAGACACTTATAAATTCATTGCTTTGTATAATAATATATTCAAACACAATGTAATTTTATTTCAATGCAAAGTAAATAGTTTTTTATTCTTTAAGGATAAAATTTGAATTTAGAAAAAAGGGGGATGTTTTGATGTGCCTTAAGGGGCAAATCTTAAACTGCTGTTCATCACAATCCACCATGAGACAGGGTGTGATATAGAATCCATTGTACTCTGTAGGAGGAACAGTCCTACAGATCAGATGTGTTCTACATAGGCTCCCAGTTACCATTGTATTTATATAGTCTTCTCTTCAAATAAAGAACCCACATTATTGTTCTATCAATCCTTGTTGTATAATTGATAACTTTGCACTTAACAGAAGAACGCAACATGAGCCCTCTTTCTCCCTTGGTGCACCATCAATCAACAGCAGTACTGGCAGTCAGCAGCAACTTCTTTTCATTCAGAGCAACTCTTCTTTAAGGGTTCTGATGAAGAGTCTTACAGAGTCAAAACGTTAACTCTGCCTTCCTCTCCAGAGACGCTGTCAGACCTGCTGAGTTTTTCCAGCAATTTTTGTTTTTGTTTCAGATTTCCAGCATCCACAGTTTTTTGCTTTTTTCTTCTTTAAGAGGGACAGGCTGCCTTTAAGAGCTGCAGGCTTGCTGGAATACATGGTAGAATTGCATGTCGATAGGTCTCCTGTTAAAGTTCAGCCAGCCAGCATCTCAGTCGCATTCAGCTGAATGGTGCAATCATTGAAATGAGAAGGCAGCACCACGTACAAGCCGCCTGTCCAAATGGTACTGGGTGTGGGCAGATGGCGAATCATGACCACTGTACCTGAAGATGGATGCTGACCAAGTTTTAACCCTGTGTATTTACAAGGACTGGAGTCCTTAGCCCATGAGGTAACAGACATAGGATACCATTAACTCTGAATATTTCCCCTCTGTATTTGATTCTGGAAAATTACTTTACATGTTGACAGCGAATCCTAATTCATTTACCAACTATAGAAAATTGTGTTTTACAGTACAAATGACAGCTTGACAACCCACAACTGCTAACAAAAATTATAGAGAGTTCCAGGCAATCATTATGCATCACAATGCATCACATCAATCCACCTGGCATTATTTATACATTTTTTTTAACAATTTAAACAATGTTTTATATTTATAGAATAGATTCCTATTTAATGCATAAACAGAAAAGCTGGCAGAGAGCCATTGGATATCATATTTATACAACAAATGGACCCAGTGTCATACACACATAGGGGTTGTTAATGACCTAGAGATTGGGCCACAGAGCACCCATTAATCAGGGGCTATGTAGCCTTATAAATGCTAAATATAGCAGGTAGGAAGCATGAGTACACTTCCAACGGGAACTGCGCTACCTGCTATATTGGGTAAGACCAAACAAGGGTGTTCTTTACTCACTATGAAAATAAGGTGTCCAATGTCCACTTGAGGACCAGCTACAAGAATGGCTTGTCCTGAGGCAGCCAATGCCATCACGACTGCTCTCAAGTGACTGAATTTTGCCTGGGTGTGCAGTCCAGTCAGAGAGGCCCCCACAAGAGAGGTGAATAGTTGGTGCGAGCAGGAGGGTGTTACCACAGGGGGCGCACTGCTGCCGGGGGGCCCCCCCATGGGACACAAAGTGTCCAATTAGAGGCCCCTCCTCAAATACATAGGGAGGTCAGCAGTGTTCACCAGGCAGTCTCCAAATGTGGCAGAGGACCCATTCATTGCTGGTCAAGTGGCCAGCAGTGGTAGGTGGAAGTCGTTAGTTGGTCACCTAAGTGGTTCAATTGGCCTTCGGGCAGGTGGGCATTCCTCCACCTTTTCCGCTGCTGGCAGAATGCCATGATGGCAGGAAGACAACAGGCAGTCCATCACCCACCTTCCCTCATCATTTTATGTGTCTCCCTGCCACCCACCTCATCGCTAGAGGGCTGGTAAAATCCACCATTTTGCTGTCATGCCCACATGTCCGTCCTTGGCCTGCTGCAATATTCCAGTAAAGCCCAACGCAAACTGAAGGAACAGCACCTCATCTACCAATTAGGCACTTTACAGCCTTCCGGACTTAGCACCGAGTTCAACAGCAAACCATGAACTCTCTCCTCCATCTTTACCACTTTTTAAATCCAATGTTCTTTATTTATTTATTTATTTATATTTTATTCTATTCCTTTATTTATTTGTTCATTTTTAAATTTTTTCCCCAACCCCTCTTCCCTCCACAGGGCCATCTGTCATTTGTTTCTATGTTATGCTTTCACAGAGCACTGATCCTGGTTCTGCTATTAACACTTTCTGCTTTCATACCTTTATGCCACTATTAGCACCTTCTTTACTCTCTACCACTACCATTAACACTCCCTTTGTCTCGTATCCATGACATCTTTGTCAATCTGTCCTTAGCTGTCATCTATCCCTGACCTTCTATCTTGCTCCACCTGCTCCACCCTCTCTTAAACAGTATAAAATCCATCACATTGCTACTTCCTTTTAGCTCTGAAGACGTCATATGGACTTGAAAGGTTAACTCTGTTTCTCTCTCCACAGATGCTGCTGGACCTGCTGAGTTTTTCCAGCATTTTCTGCTTTTATTTCAGATTTCCAGCATCTGCAGTATTTTGCTTTTATCACAGTATCCCTGATGTGGTCTCACCAAAGCCGTGTTCAACTGTAGAAAGACTTCTTTATTCCAGTACTCCAATCCCCTTGCAATAAAGGCCAACATGGCATTTGCCTTCCTAACTGTTTGCTGTACCTGCATGCTAACTTTTTGTGTTCCTTGTATGAGCATGCCCAAGTCTCTCTGAACATTAATGTTTACAAGTTTCACACTTTAAAGAATTCTGCTTTTCTATTCTTACGAGCAATGAGAATAACTTCACACTTCCCCACATTATACTTCATCTGCCATCTTGTTGCCCACATACTTAACCTGTTAATCGCTTTGCAGCCTCTCTGTATCCTTCCCATAGTTTACCTTTCCAGCAGCTCTGTATCATTATCAAACTCTCTGACTCTTTATCTAAGTCAATAACATAGATTATAAATAGTTGAGGCCCCAGCACTAATCCCTGCAGCACACCACAAGTAACAGCCTACCAGCTTGAAAATATCCCATTAATGCCCACACTTTGTTTCCTGTCCATTAATCAATCCTCTAACCATGTTAATATATGAACCCCAACTGTATGAGCCCTTATCTTGCCTATTAAACTTCTGTGTGGCATCTTATCAAATGCCTTTTGGAAATTCAGGAATACAACATCTACTGGTTCCCCTTTACCTGCCCTACTAGTTACAGCCTCAAAAGACTCTAAGAAATTTATCAAACAGGATTTCCCTTCAGTAAAACCATGTTAACTTGTTCTAATCAAACTATATTTTTCTAAGTGCGTTATTAACATTTCCTTAATAATATTCCAGCATTTTCCCAATGGCTGATGTTAAGTTAACTGGCCTGTAGTTCCCTGTTTTCTCTCTCCCTCCTTGAAAAGCAATTGCCAACTTCCAGTCTGATGACTGATCATAGTTCCCAGCCACACCTCCAGCCTCAAGCATCCCAGCTCCCTCAGACCTCTTGATTCATGGGCAGAGTGAGTACCCTGTGCACAGGAGAGTACCTGGAAATGAGCACTATGGATTTCTAGGTCCATGCGTATGATATTTAGTCACACTGACCAGTTGTACACTTACTATTTATAATGGGTGCTTGCTATGCACAACGTACTTCTTCTTCAGGACAGGACGAACAGGATTCCTGCTCCTTATTGGAGAAGCAGGGAGCATGTGATGGAGATGGATGTAAATGCAAGAGGAAAATAGTTTCAGTCTACACAATGAGAGGGAACATCAAACTGAACAAACTCAAACTCGAAGAATTGACACTTGCAGGAAGGCTGCAGAGGCATTAGGATAATGCAGTTGTTCTCTGTGAAGACAGATAAAGAGTTTCACTGTGATGGGTAGCATGGAATTTGGAAAATACTGTTATTTAATATAACAGGAAGGTTCTGACATACCCAGGGGCCTGGATGCATTGTGTGAGTAATCTGCCAGTTTTTATGGATTGAATATTATGAAGGCTAAGGCAATCAAAATCCTAAAGAAAGAAAGTTTGTTTATCACAGCAAATAAACCATATAACGAATGCCCTTTGGGGCAGCTTTAGTCATAGAAAAAGGCCTGGTCAATAAAGTTCAAGGAAAAGCTTGACAAAAGACTTGCATTAACACTGGCAGAATTTTCAAGGCCCCGGCCTCCCTGATGTACTCCTACAGCCCGAGCCTTTTCTCACCAACTGCCCGACGTTCGGAATGGAATGGCGGGCCCACAGGTGACCAATCAGGAGGGAAAATTGCCGACAGGTGCCGCCTCGGGACCTGTTTACCGCCGCAAGCATTGGCGTCCTGGCGCCCACGGTAACATTCAGGTTAGTGTTACACTAAACAATAGCACCTTCCTAAATCAATGCTATTCTTCACAGCTGTGAAACTCCTATCAGTCTTTATGGGGAACACTTGCAGATTAGAGCAATATGTAAGTACAGTTTTGAACAATTAATCGCATTTCTGCTGACAGTTCCCTTCCTCATTACTCTGTGTAGTATAAGTGTGGTTTTTGCCCTAATCTGGTACGGTTCTCGAAGGCTTGATTCCTGCGTTTCAGTTTCAGTTTCTTTGACAGTGTCTCCAAAACCTGCGACCTCCACTAGCTAGAAAGGCAACAGGGGGAAAATTCAATAACACCCGAAAGCAGGTTCGAACAGATGACTAACCTGTTGCTTCCGATGCAGACAACATGTAAATTTTGTGCAGCCTGTTTATTTAAATGAATGATTCTAAAGTGCACCTATTGTTAAGTCTCTCCTCCATCCCCACCCCCTTTCCGATCCCCTTTTCCAATAATTTATATATATTTTTCTTTTCCCACCCATTTCCATTATTTGTAATTGTATTTCCATCCATTGTTTTACCTCTGCCTTTTAGCCTATTTTGATCCCTTCCCCCCCCTCCCCCGCCTCGTTAGGGCTATCTGTACCTTTATTATCACATTCCTCAGATAATATCACCAGCTTCAACACCTCTTTGTCCTTTTGTCTATGACATCTTTTGGTTATCTCCATCTATCACTGGCCCTCTATCCAGCTCTACCTGTCCCCACCCCCCCCTCTTAAACCAGCTTATATTTCACCTCTTTTCTATTTTTCCTTAGTTCTGTTGAAGAGTCACACGGACTCGAAACGTTAACTGTATTCGTCCCGCAGGTGGTGTCAGACCTGCTGAGTTTTTCCAGGTATTTTTGTTTCTATTGTTAAGTATGCTTCTGGGTGCTGCATGCCGATCAGGGAATGCAAACTCATGAAAGGCTAGCGTGAGTTCAAGTTGGAATGCACTACTTAAAGCAAGCTTGTACCTCTTAAAGCACATGTTGGGGCTGGAGTAACTGCTGGAAGTCATTGTAAGAGTCGGTTTGATCTGGGAAAATGTGGTAATATGAGGTGCAATACACCTTTAAGAGAAAAGCAAAAAACTGCGGATGCTGGAAATCCAAAACAAAAATAAAAATACCTGGAAAAACTCAGCAAGTCTGGCAGCATCAGCGGAGAGGAACACAGTTAACGTTTCGAGTCCGTATGATTCTTCAACAGAACTAAGTAAAAATAGCCATCCCGTTTCCACTATCAGCAAAAATTGGATTGGTTGGAAACGGACATTGGTTGGGAACGGGCAATCTTGTGCATCCAGGTCAATTATATAGGGTTTTGGTGAGACCACACCTGAAATACTGTATACAGCTTTGGTCTCCTTACCTAAGGAAGGATATAATTGCTTGAGAGGGAGTGCAACAGAGGTTCACTAGACTGATTCCTGAGATGAAGGAATTGTCCTGTGAGGAAAGATTGAGTAGACTGGACCTACGTTCCAAAGAATTTAGAAGAATGAAAGGTAATCTCATTGAAACATACGAAATTCTTAAGGGCTTAACAGGATGGATGCTGAGATGATATTTCCCCTGGCTCGGGTGTCTAGAACTGGGGTCACAGTCTCAGAATATGGGGTCAGCCATTTACAGCTGAGACAAAGAGCGAATTCTCCACTAGAAGAGTTGTGAATCATTGGAATTCTCTAACCCAGAGGGCTATTGAGTATATTCAAGACATTGATAGATTTTTAGATACTAGGAGAACTAAGGAATATGGGGATTGTGAGGGAAGATGGATTTGAGGTAAACAATCACCCATGAGCTTGATGGTGGAGCATGCTGAAAGCGCCAAATGGCCTATTCCTGCTCCTTTTTCTTATGTTGTTATTGTCGAGCCTCCATTTTTACCCCCCCCCCACCTCCCCAACCCCACCCTCCATCTCCCCTCGGGGCCCCTTCCTCACCTCTACCTCCATCTCACATATTGATGTACACTTGTGATCTTGGAGAAATCTCAATTGACCAGGTTTGAAATTTCTGGGCCCATGAGATTGTTGGAGTCCCACTGCAGTTACTGAACTGAAACTTGCAGGTATCAGTGATGCTTGAAGTCAGCCATCCACAGTCACTGATTCCCATTAATGTACAGAGACATGTGTATATATACAAGGCGTAAAATGGCACTTGCTAAATCTAGAAATTACAACTTGTCCCTGGCCTGATCATTTAAAATAAAGATACAAGTTACTGAAGGAAATAATGGTTTGTTAGACAGGTGTCAGATGATCCTAAATGTTTCTCCAATCGATTTTGGTCAACATTTGACATCCCGAAGGGCAATATGGGATTAGGTACGGTGTCCACAGCATCGCTCAGCTGAGATGTCTTAATTACTACATCAGACAAAGCAGAAAGCTGTGAGCAAATCCTGAGTTCAATTTTCAGCCATAGACTATTGCCTCCAGGGGAAAGTAGAAAATAAGAACAATGAGCAGAAGTGCACCCAACACTGAAATAAACAATGTTTATCTCATCAAAAAAAGCCATGCTTACCTTGTCACAATAGGTGCAATACTCAAATGCTGGGCCCAAAACAAAAGACCAGCTTTCTGATCCCAATACACCAACAGTCAGCCCTGCGATCCTGCCGGTTCACCCCACACCTAACCCCATTTCTTGGGCTTATGGAAAAGGTTTACAGGAAGAGGTAGGAGGTTTAGAGAGAAACTGGCCAGAGGTGGAGAGGCATTTCTGCTCCTTCTGCACCTCAATCAGGATACTTAGTAGTTGAGTTGGTACAAGGTGAAAGAAGATACGTCAGGAAGGTCAGCTGGCATCAGAAATGGTGGGTATAGGTTATACCCACCATTCTGTCATTACCGTTCATTGAGGCCCTAGCATACCTAACTAGCAAAGACCAAAAGAAATAGCTTACAGACTCCCGATCAGCACAAAGAAAACACTGCTCTCGGGAAATCTGCACCTTACTTCCACCATGGGGCTCATCACTGCCAGTATAAGTTTTTTTTTTTATTCATTCATGAAATGTGAGCATTGCTGGTAGGCCAGCATTTATTACCCATCCCTAATTGCCCTTGTTTAGAGGACATTTAAGAGTCAACCACATTGCTGTGGGTCTGGAGTCACGTGTAAGCCAGACCAGGTAAGGACAGCAGATTTCCTCCCCTAAGGGACATTAATGAACCAGATGGGGTGTTTTTTTACAACAATCGACAATGGTTTCATGGTCATCATTAGCCTTTTAATTCCAGATTTTTATTGAATTCAAATTCCACCATCCGCCTTGGCGGGATTCGAACCCAGGTCCCAGAGCATAATCCTGGGTCACTGCATTACTAATTCAGTGACATCGCCTCCCTCAACATTACAGCCTCTGCCTTATTCCAGGCTAGAGGCTGAATTTTACACTGCGGGGTGGGGGGGTGAGGGTCCTCTTATGCTTGGCTGCCGGGCTGTTGGTTGGCTTGAGGCAGGCCTTTCACATCCATCTGAGAGGAATTACTTCCTCCGAGGCCTGCTGGCCAATCAAATGGCTGGCAGCCTTCATGTCCCAGCAGCACCAATGAGAATGGCAAACTCTGCTGGGACGACAACAGTACCTGGGGAAGTCTTTCAGTGATGGAGCCAGGATGGAAGGTGAGCCTGGGGTATCGCTGGGATCAGGCTGGCAGGCCCAGGTGAGTGTGGGGGGTGAGGTTTGTGGGGGGCGGGGATGGTGGGCGGTGGCATGACAGGTCGGAGTGGCGGAACACAGGAGAGAATTTATATCTTGATGGTCCCCTGATGGGCACAGGGGGCCCAAAAAGGAGGCAACATCACGACCAACCACCACCACACACACACACACACACACACACACACACCCCCCACCCAGCTGTCTTACCCGGCCACCAATCAAACCGGGCAGCCTGGACACTTGGTGCTGGCTTTCCCTGCTGTAGGTAAAATCTGAGGTGGCAAGAGGAGGTAAGAACCTCAGTTAGCCCACGAGCAAGTGGGTCATCAGGGGCCTCCCCCCACCACTGGTAAAATCACATTGGCGGCAGGTAGGTCGCAGACACAATGCTGCTGCAATGGTGCCCAATTTTATGGCCCTCCACCTGCTATCCCACCCTTGGTAGTTGATGGGAGCTAAAATTCTGGCCTAGGAATGATCTGCAGCATCAACTAATTAATTATCCATAGATGTATCAAACAAATGATTGCTGTTGCATTAGGCAGGACCAACACATCTTTCTAATTTCCCACTGATTAGCATGATAAGACAACTCCATTCCACCACAGAACTGCATTTCCCAAAGTATAGTGGGTCATTGATGGTATCTGTGTTACTGTCTGGGCAGTAAGCCCCTATTCCTCATCTGACACAAGTATTTGCTCCTCCTTGCCTCATACTGAGCACTCTGAATGCATAATGTGTGGGAGGGACGTGCAGCTGTGGTTCGGGTTAACAAATGCTGTTGAGAGCGACACACTGAGCAGCAAGTTGTTGTCTTGCCCTGGGACACCGATAATGCTTCTTCCAGACCTACAATAACAGAATAGGAACATGTGATAAATTAATGGCCTCCAAGATATGCCTGCAAGTTGAGATAGATGTACAATGCTAGATGTGCAATTTGTAAGAATCAGGGCCTTCGGAGCTGCATGTGCATACTCTTATATCGCCAAACATACCACTGTAACCTGCCTGTAAATTCTCCTGTAAGCTCTAATTAAGCACTGGCACCCCCCAGCCACAGATCATGTCACTTAGCCCATGCCCCCCCCACCCACCACTGACAGATCATGTCACTTAACCCATGCCCCACCCCCCACCTACAGATCACGTCACTTAGCATATGTCCCCCCCACCCCCCACACACAGATCATGTCATTTAGCCCATGTCCCCCCCATCCCCCACCCACAGATCATGTCACTTAGCCCATGCCCCCCCCACCCACAGATCATGTCGCTTAGCCCATGTCCCCCCCACCCACAGATCATGTCACTTAGCCCATGCCCCACCACCCCCCACCCACAGATCATGTCGCTTAGCCCATGCCCCCCCCACCCACAGATCATGTCACTTAGCCCATGCCCCACCACCCCCCACCCACAGATCAAATCACTTAGCCCATGCGCCCCCCCACCCACAGATCATGTCACTTAGCCCATGCCCCCCCAACCCACACCCACAGATCATGTCACTTAGCCCATGCCCCCCCACCCCCCACCGACAAATCACATCACTTAGCTCATGCCCCCCCAACCCACATCCTCAGATCATGTCACTTAACCCATGCCCCACCCTCCCACCTACAGATCATGTCACTTAGCCCATGCCCCCCCCACCCACAGATAACGTACTTAGCCCATGTCCCCCCCAACCTCACCCACAGATCATGTCACTTAGGCATGTCCCCCCCAATCCCCACATACAGATCATGTCACTTAGCCCATGCCCCCCCAACCCACACCCAAAGATCATGTCACTTAGCACATGCCCCCCTACCCCCACCCACAGATCATGTCACTTAGCCCATGCCCCCCCCAAACCCCCACCCATAGATCACATCACTTAGCCCATGCCCCCCCCACCCACAGATCACGTCACTTAGCCCATGCCCCCCCACCCACAGATCATGTCACTTAGCCCATGCCCCCCCACCCACAGATCATGTCACTTAGCCCATGCCCCCCCACCCACAGATCATGTCACTTAGCCCATGCCCCCCCAACCCACACCCAAAGATCATGTCACTTAGCACATGCCCCCCTACCCCCCACCCACAGATCATGTCACTTAGCCCATGCCCCCCCCAACCCCCACCCATAGATCACGTCACTTAGCCCATGCCCCCCCCACCCACAGATCACGTCACTTAGCCCATGCCCCCCCCGACCCACAGATCACGTCACTTAGCCCATGCCCCCCCCCACCCACAGATCACGTCACTTAGCCCATGCCCCCCCCACCCACAGATCACGTCACTTAGCCCATGCACCCCCCACCCATAGATCACGTCACTTAGCCCGTGCCCCCCCCCACCCACAGATCACGTCACTTAGCCCGTGCCCCCCCCCACCCACAGATCACGTCACTTAGCCCATGCCCCCCCCCCAACCACAAATCACGTCACTTAGACCATGCCCCCCCCACCCACAGATCATGTCACTTAGACCATGCCCCCCCCACCCCCCACCCACAGATCACGTCACTTAGCCCATGCCCCCCACCCACAGATCATGTCACTTAGCCCATGCCCCCACCCACCCCCCACCCACAGATCACGTCACTTAGCCCATGCCACCCCCACCCACAGATCATGTCACTTAGCCCATGCCCCCCCCACCCACAGATCATGTCACTTAGCCCATGCCCCCCCACCCACAGATCATGTCACTTAGCCCATGCCACCCCCACCCACAGAACATGTCACTTAGCCCATGCCCCACTCCCCACCCACAGATCATGTCACTTAGCCCATGCCACCCCCACCCACGGAACATGTCACTTAGCCCATGCCCCCCCGACCCACAGAGCACATCACTAAGCCCATGTCCCCCCCTCCCCGCAACCACAGATCATGTCACTTAGCCCATGCCCCCCCACTCCCCGCCCACAGGTCATGTCACTTAGCCCATGCCCCCCCCACCCCCACATCACGTCACTTAGCCCATGCCCCTCCCCACCCACAGATCACGTCACTTAGCCCATGCCCCCCCACAGATCATGTCACTTAGCCCATGCCCCACCCCCCATCCACAGATCATGTCACTTAGCCCACGCATCTTCAAAAGATTCCTATTTCACCATATCCACCTGATATCATCCCTTAAAATATATATTTTCCTAATATTACACCTTTGCTCTCCATGGCTGTCTCTATGTAAAAGGATAATCTATATACAATACTCACTAGTCCCGAATATGATATGTGCAGAATTCATGATAGTTTTTTCTAAAGGAAATGGATTATTTTTGAATGGCTCTTTCAGAGATTTGGCACAAACACAAAGGACTGAATAGTTTCCTTCTGTGGTATGAAATTCTATGATTCTACAATTCTTCCTTCTACATCACAAATTACATTTACATTGGGCAATGGGAAATGTAAACTTGGGAAATATCTAGGGGCCAATCATTTAGGGCTGAGATGAGCGAAATTGCTTCACTCAAGGGGTTGTGAACCTTTTGGAATTCTCTACTTCAGAGGGTTGTGAATGTTCCACAATTGAATACATTTAAGGCTGGGATAGACAGAGTTATGGTCTCAGGGAATTAAGGGATATGGGGAGTGGGTGGGAAAATGGAGTTGAAGCCCAAGATCAGCCATAATCGTATTGAATGGTGAAGCAGGCTCGACAAGCCACATGGTCTACTCCTGCTCCAATTTCTTGTGTTCTTGAGGCAAACAGGTGACAGAACATGATTGTGAATCCATGCCATTCTGTTGTGGGTGTTAAATGGGGGTCAGCCACTTCCTCATTCAGGCCCTTCCTGGTCCTTTCAATAGTGGACTCGAGCTCAAAGTGACAGCAATCTGAGCTTCCATGCCAGCAGAATGTGCTCCCATAGTAACCTTATGAGCTTCCTATGGCAGCAGTATGTGTTGCCATGGAAGCTTTCAGAGCTATAAGAACAGGTTCAATCACCACAGTAGTGATGTATCTGACCATTTGGTCCATGTTGGTCAGAATGGTCTCTTTATTCCATGCAAAGCCTTGAGACAAGTTGGAGCTGGACTCCTCCATACCGTGTGACAGCTTGGGATCATCCTGACTATAAGGCATGGAACCACATTGTGCAAGGCAGTTACTGACACGGGAGAGCATAATGCTGACTATTTATGTTTTCAGCAATTACTATTGATATGTATACAGTGGAATCAACTCCTTATTGTCTTAGGACCCTTGCAATATGTTTATAGAGAATAGACCATCTCATCCATGATGACATCACTCAACATTTCCAATGTTAAATGTTATTACTAACTGCTAATTACCCATCTGATGAGGCCAAATTAATTCACTCCATTGGTAACCGGGCTGCTTTAGTCATTTGTATCCCTTTCTGTGACATTGTCTATTCTTCACGTCCTTGGTCTTCTACTGCTAAATGCTGGATAAAAGTACAAATAATGAGAATATGATAATCACTCAGTAAGGTTAAGAACTATTTTTCACCAGAGGTAAATCCATACTCTAGGCAGATACCAAATCCCTGGCCAATAAATTCAAAATATTTAATTTCACTTTAAAACAAATCAAACTGGGAAGTGAATGGTCCAATGGGCTAGGCATTGACATTTCACTCAGAGGCTTGAGTTCAAATCCAACACAGACTGATGGGTTGACAATCTCCTCTATCTAATGCCTGTAAAGGTCCTATTTGAATTGAGTTTGGCTCAAAACTGCCCCTAAATCAGCAATTATTAGCAATTTTGCTCAAACAGTCCACCCCACTAACGTGCCTTGTCCTGCTTAGCTTAAACATTTTAAAAAGGAGAAAAATGATTAAAATTGAATAATTACAGAATCAACATGTGGCGGATTCCCAGTGAGCTCCCAGCCTCAACCAAGCAGCTTCAGGAAGGAGTTGAACAGACGTTAGGGTTTAGAAGTACGATGGCGCTGCACTTGTCTTTCATGAACAAAACAGGTGCATATCCTTCCGATATGTGGGTGAGGCCGTATGTACCAGAAGTGTGCAATTCCCAGTGCTTTAAAAAGAAAGGGATTCGGGGCCTGTACCTGAAACAGTGATTAGGCCCTTGCCCAGTGCCTTTCTGAAACATACTGAACATAATTTTATGCTCCCCCTACCCTGGCCCCCCGGCGGGTTCTTAGGTTGGGGGGGTGGGGGGGGGGGGGGAGCGGGGGGCGTGAAATTGTAGGGACAGGACTCCCTCTGGGCTCCTGCTCACAGCAATTTTACATTGGGGCAGGGCAAGGCCTCGGGTGAGAAAGTTGAGGTCCTTAAGTGCCCACCACCACCCCTCCCCTCCCTGGGACCACTGACACTTACCTATCTCCGGTTCCCAGGACTTAGTCTCAGGCAGTTCTGTGCAGGCAGTTCCGTGCAGTTCCTCTTCTGGCCACTGAAGCACTTTTGCTGCAGGGACTGGAGAGCTGCTGGCCAATCGGATTTGTTGGCAGCTCTTCAAGGTGGGACTTCCTCTTGAGTGAGGGGCAGAAGTTCCACCTACTGCCAATCAATGCTCATTTGAGTGTAAAATGGCTGTGAGGCAGCCAGGGTTGGTGGAGATGGCTTAGCCCCTGCCAAAATTCAGGCCTCTGTTTTGAAATTGAGTTGCCCTGAACACTAACTGCAATCAGGAAAACATGGTGTAAATGCAGCCTAATCTATTAAAGAACCACTCGAGATTATAACTAAAAATGGAACTTTTGAAAAAAAACACACATGACTGTAAAGTTAGATTGCTGGAAGGGATCCACTGCATTGTTACTCATCCCTCCCTTAGCCCCCTCCCAGTCACCTTTCTCCCTCTCACAATTGCTCCTCTCCTCCATCTGCCAATCAGTGCCCCTGCACATCTTCCAATATGTAATCACTAGCCGCTCTCATCTCAATCCTCCTCCAATCCCTCCTCCCTCTTCCAGCCTGTTCCCTTCAAACTTGTCCCTCTGTCACCCAAACTCTGCCTCCTATCTATCACAATTGCTGCCACTTTCCCTCTCATCACCACCCTCTCCCCATCCCTATCATAGATTTCCTTTCTTTCCCAATCCCTGCTGTTCCACTGCCCCCTTTCACTACCTCCTCCCTCTCCTATCACTGTCCTTCCCTTCCCCTGATCCTGTCCTCCCTTCAATCTTCTGATTACTGCCTCCTCTTTCTCCCAGTCACTGATCCCCACCCCTTCTAATCGCTACCCCTTTTTCTCCCAATTGCTGCCCCCTCCCTGCCTCAATTGCTGTCTCCTCCCTCTCCTGTTCACCAACTCTTTCTCCCAATTGTTGCCCCCTCCCACTCTCGATCACTATCCTCCCTTCCCTCCTCCTTCACATAGTTCTCATTTCCCATTCGCTTCCCCCTTCTCCTAGACACCCTCTCCCTTCTGATCAGTCCCACCTCTACCAAGATCTACCATGGCTGCTGTGAGCAACACAGCAGGCTTAAATTCAAATCCTCTTTGCCAGCAAGCTGCCTGGGAATGTCCAAACGGCTCCTGCAGCAGACTGGCCTCATGTTTAGAATGTGGCCTGAGGCCACATTCCGCAGTCCACATTGGATGGGCCTCAGGCTTGCTTGATTTCAGCACAGGATCATTCCTGGCCGTGAGACCAATTTTTAGGCAGAGGTGTTTCCTGCTCAGGGATGAGGATGGATCAGCCTGGTCTTGCAAGGCACTTGCCAGTGGAAAACACCATTGTCTGTTTCTTTCTTAAATGCAGGAGGTGTGTGACTCATGAGATTTGCCAGGAGAGCAACTGAAAGCTGGAGCACCATAGTCGCAAACTAGTAGAAACAAAACTTATTCTACATGTTAATATAATCTAGCTCGCTCGTGCAGTTGACACCACTGCACATTTTGTGTGATAACATGATTCTTTTCCTCTCTTCTCAAATCCATTAATTCGTAATTTGAAACATGAATTTACATTTTAGAATGCACTAAGAAACAATAAAACATCTGTGCCGCTGTCTCATTGAACTGATTAAATCGATAAACATTGAAATAAAAGAAAATTACTAATCCCACATGAAGAGGAAATTGTTTTGCCTTTAATCTCCTGTCTAGGCACACTGTAGTAAGGGCAATAAAACTGAAAGAGGAAGCGGCTGTAAGCTCCCAGTCTGAAACAGATACATCAAACCAACTTTCATTCCATGATACAGATGTAACTACAGATTTGACAAAATATGGCATTGTACTTTGCAACTAAAGAAAAGCTCCTGAGCAAACAAACTTTGACACCATTGTCAAACTATGTTTTCTCAATTGAGAGTCCCAGAATAATATTCCTAACAACTGTTACACAAATACTTTATTAAACACCCACTTACCACACATCCTGAACCACATAGTACATCCTGTCTCAGATCTTCGCTTCTTATTCATTACCATCATGCCTTTGTTCCTCATATGGTGTATCAAGGCTTCATGCCTTTACCTTCCTGTGGAAATAATGGGAAAGTTTTTTTAAAAAGTGGCTTCTCGCCCAGCACCACAAGTAGGCAGCATAATCACACTTATGTCACCATCACCACATCACGTCAGCCCTGCACAGAATGAACCATAACTTAACCCCTTTGTGAACACTGTACATGGAGAGGATTTATAGGATTGTTCCACCTTTGAAGTGTGGGGGGAGCTGTTGTAATATTTTCCAAAAGCATTCTTCTTTCAGAAGAAACCAGGCCAGCCAGAGGCACCCTGCACCGCCACCTCCCCACCCTCCCCCACATCTCCTCACACACCCTCACCTGTGGACTCCTTAAGGTGCCTCATTCCAGTGACCATTTGTCATATGTGAGCCGAGACAGTGCATACCAGCAAGTTAGTTGGCAATGAAGGATAGCATATGTGAACCCAATCCCCCCCACCCCCCACCTCCCTCCTCACACATTTTCTAGCATCAGTTAATGAATAGCAAGCAACAGCAGGAACCTCAGTGTTTATTTCCTCTCCATATCCTGGAAGCTTTAAAGCTAATAGCCCAAACTTAACTGCCGTATATCTTGCTATTATTCGTTCACAGGATATGGGTGTCGCTAGTAGGGCTACTTTTATTGCCCGTCCCTAGTTGCCTCATGGAGGCACATTCTTGAAATGCTGAACTTCATGTGGTTTAGGTACACCCACATTTCTGATAGTTGAGTTCCAGGATTTTGGCCCAGCAATGATGAAGGAACTGCGAAATGCTTCCAAATCAGGATGGTGTGTGCCTTGAAGGGAACTTGTAGGTGGTGACCTACTGCAGAATTCCTAACCTCTGACCTGCTCTTGTGGTCACAATATTTATGTGGCTGGTCCAGCTGTGTTTCAGGTCAATGGTAACCCTCAGGATGTTGATGGGATTCAACAATAGCAATCTCATTGAATATATAGGGAAGGTGGTTAGACTCTCTTGTTGGAGTTGACCGTTGTCTAGCACTTGTGTGGCATAAATGTTACAAGCCACTTACCATCCCAAGCCTGGATGTCTTCTGGGTGTTGCTGCATGTGGGCATAGACTGGATCATACTTCTAAAACTCTTTCAGCCTTATAACGCCCTCTCCCACCCCAACCAAACCCCCTGGTGACATAGCCTATAGCAATCCTAGTCTCCTTCTGATGCTTTGAGTTGGAGACTCAGAATTCAAGGATTAGACCCTGAGCATTGTGATTACATAACAATTGTGGTATAAAACACCGCAATAACAAAAGTTAATTTAACTTCTGACAATGGACCAATTTGGCAAAGCTATTCCCCAGTGCAGAACCAAAGCATATTTGCCAGCAGTTCCCAGATTTCTTCCTGGCTGAATCTCAGCCGGGGTCAAGATCCGTTTGTTCTGATGAAAGGTCATCTACCTGAAACATTAACTTTGTTTCTCTCTTCTCAGGTTCTGTCAGACCTGCCTGAGCATTTCCTGCTTGTTCTGTTTTTATCCCAGAGAGGATGATTGGCATCTGTGCCATATGGTGAAAAATCAGCCACAATACATGCTCCTGAAGTCTCTTCAATCTTGCTTAATCTAGATGTGCTAAGGCCAATTATAGGAGTCTTACTGTTACTGGAGCTGAGGTCAGCTAACTCACACCTCAAGGCTCAAACCAGGGCCTTGCTAGTCTGTGTGGTTTGACTACTCAGTGGGTAATGTTACTGAGTTATAGGAAGTTTAAAATTCTTACGTAAGCACTGATTAGGAATAATATAACTATTCCTAAAAGCTGAGTAATTTATTTACAATAATATTATTGGCTTAAGTATCAAGGAACAAAAAAGAAAAAAAACTGCAAATGCTGGAAATCTGAAATAAAAAAACAAAAAATGTTAGAGCTACACAGCAGGTCAGTCAGTATCTTAAAAAGAGAAAAGATGGCTTATGATGTTTTGGATACATCCTCATCAGAACTGAAAGAGCTAGTGAAGTGAAGAAATAGTAATGTATTTTATGCTCCCAATGTGTAATAGAACTTGAAATTTTATCCAGTCCGTGAAACAAGATATTAATTTCCAATATTATGCAGAACTAACTTTGTATCTCATTTCTGACTTCAGTCTCTTCTTGGGAACTAGTAATTTAAACTGAGCCCCATGACAAATTATTTGAGTATAATGAGAATGGTAGCCTTGGGACGCTAAGGGAGTTTTAGGACAATTCTGGCAGACCATGTGGCGGAATGAATTACATAAATTAAGGGCCCGGGAATAATAGACGTTTATTCCATAGTTTATTTGCCAACTATAATCAATAGTTTGAAAAATAAATTGAACAATGAGTTAGAAATTATTCTGCGGTTTATTTTTCAAAAGCTTGGTTGACCCCATTCTAAATACAATTTCCTGCATTCATTGCTTTAAAAACAATCATTTGGACTAATTACTTTATGCTGATCGCTATCATTAAGCTCTGTGGAACATGTGATACTGGGTGAGAATGGGATTCGGTTGGGCTGAGGTACCCTCCCAGTCCATTAATCTGTTCGCACTCACCGTCTAGGCTTATACAAGAATAGCTGGTTGGTTGAAGCAGTGGATTATTCCACTGCTGCCCATGGGACTACAATCCAGCAAGGAAAAACAAAGACCAGGAGGCGTGAGAAGCAGGTTAGCATCATGGTGAAGTGATCGAGAGGAGTGAGAAGCAGGTCAGCGTCATTGTGAAGAGACTGGGAGGAGTGAAAAGCAGGTTAGCATCATGGTGAAGTGATCGAGAGGAGTGAGAAGCAGGTCAGTGTCACTGTGAAGAGACCGGGAGGAGTGAGAAGCAGGTCAGTGTCACTGTGAAGAGACTGGGAGGAGTGAGAAGCAGGTCAGTGTCACTGTGAAGAGACTGGGAGGAGTGAGAAGCAGGTCAGCGTCACTGTGAAGAGACTGGGAGGAGTGAGAAGCAAGTCAGTGTCACTGGGAAGAGACTGGGAGGAGTGAGAAGCAGGTCAGTGTCAATGTGAAGAGATTGGGAGGAGTGAGAAGCAGGTTAGTGTCATTGTGAAGAGACTGGGAGGAGTGAGAAGCAGGTCAGCATCACTGTGAAGGGACCGGGAGGAGTGAGAAGCAGGTCAGTGTCAATGTGAAGAGACTGGGAGGAGTGAGAAGCAGGTCAGCGTCACTGTGAAGGGACCGGGAGGAGTGAGAAGCAGGTCAGTGTCATTGTGAAGAGACTGGGAGGAGTGAGAAGCAGGTCAGTGTCATTGTGAAGAGACTGGGAGGAGTGAGAAGCAGGTCAGCGTCACTGTGAAGGGACCGGGAGGAGTGAGAAGCAGGTCAGTGTCATTGTGAAGAGACTGGGAGGAGTGAGAAGCAGGTCAGTGTCATTGTGAAGAGACTGGGAGGAGTGAGAAGCAGGTCAGCGTCACTGTGAAGGGACCGGGAGGAGTGAGAAGCAGGTCAGTGTCACTGTGAAGAGACTGGGAGGAGTGAGAAGCAGGTCAGTGTCATTGTGAAGAGAGAAAACAAAACTCGAACTGTGATATCACTGGAAAGCTGTGCGTTGGTTGTCTGGTGAATATTGCTGCTGTTTTTCCTTTCTTGAAAGCTAGACTTGGTGAGCTGTGGGAAACAGAGAGAGCAGAGCGGGGCCATCTGCTAGCACCAGGAACCAGTCTGTGGGTTCACAGCCTGCATTCGGTAATGAAAGTCAAGTTGTGACATCACAGGTAAGCAGGTAGATGATTGGCTGGCGAATATTCCCATTTATCTTATCTAAGCGAGGGAATAAACTGGTGATTCTTACCTTTTTCAATATAAAGTTTGCTACTAATAAGATGTAGCAAGTATTTTTAGGGTTTGTCAGTATTAGTAAGGTTTATTAGTGTTGGTGTGGTTTATTAATAGTAGTAAGGTTTATTGGCATTGGTAAAGGTCTGTTAACAATAGCAAGGTTATTAACTAACAGAAGAATAGCAGGGCTGCACCAACATCTAGAGTGCACTGTGCTATGTGGGAACTCCAGAACGCTTTCCATGTCCTGGATAACTATTGGTATAGGAAGTGTCATTAGTTGCAGCAGCTTGAGCTCCTGGCTTTGGAACTTGAGCAGCAGCTGGCATTAACTGTGGTGCATCTGTGAGGTTGAAAGCTTCACGGTAGCACCTTTACTGATGTGGTCACCCCACAGTTTAAGGTGCAGAGAGAGACGGAATGAGTGACCACCAGACAGTCAAGGAGAAATGGGCAGGTAGTGCAGGAGTTCTCTGAGTGCATCCCATTCTCCAACCAATATTCAGTTCTGAATACTGATGAAAGTGATGGTTTATCTGGGGAGTGCAGCCATAGCCAAGTTTATGGCACTACAGGTGGCTCGGCTGTACAGGGGGTACAAAGAAGACTAGAAGAACGATAGTGATAGGTGATCTGATAGTGAGGGGAATAGACCAGCGTTTCTGTGGCCACAGATGTGAATCCAGGATGGTATGTTGCTTCCCTGGTGCCAGGGTCAAGGATGTCACTGGACAGCTGCAGAGAATCTTGAGTTGGGTAGATGAACAGCCAGCAGTCGTAGTACCCATTGGTATGAACAACATAGGCAGAAAGAGGGATATGGTTCTGCAGTCAGAATTCAAGGAGGTAGGTAGGAAATTAACAAGCAGAACCTGAAAAGTAGTAATTTTGGAAATACTCCCAGTACCACATGCAAGTGAGTATAAAAATAGGAAGATAAAGCAGATGAATGCGTGGCAGGGGAGATGGTGCAGGAGGGAGAGCTTTAGATTCTTGGGACATTTGGACTGGCTCTGGGGGAGATGGGACCTGTACAGGCCAAATAGATTGCACCTAAATAGAGCTGGGACTGAGTTTCTTGCAGGGCAATTTGCTAGTGCTATTGGAGAGAGTTTAAAACTAACTTGGTAGGGGTGTAGGAACCAGGAGGAATTATCAGACGGAATACCAAGATGCACAAAATACTGGGAGAGATAGAAAGCACTAGAGTATGGAATAGTAAGTTGTTAGATGGGGTCAAAGGGAGAAAGTAATAAAGTCTAAATCAGGATTAATGTGATGTATGCAAATGCACAGAGTGTCATAAATAAGATTTGTGAGTTACGGGCACAGACTGTCATGTGGAAATATGACGTTGTGGCTATAACAGAGACCTGGCTCAAAAAAGACAGAACTGAGTGTTAAATGTTTTTGGATACAAGGTGTTCGGGAAAGATAGGAAAAGAAGAAAAGGGGGAAGGGTGGCAGTATTGATTAAGAAGAACATTGCAGTGCTGGATAGAGAGGATGTCCCAGAAGGGTGAAGAACAGAATTGATTTGACGAGAGCTAAGGAACAAAAAAGTTGCAAAAAGACATTGCTTGGTGTTGTCTAACTAGTGGAAAGGATGTAGAGGTACAAATTTGCAAGGAAATTACAGAGAGGTGCAAGAATTATAGAGTAGTTATAATGGGGGGACTTTAATTATTCGAATATAGACTGGTATAGCAGTACTGTAACGGGCAGAGAGGGGCAAGGGTTCCTAGAGTGTACTCGGAAGAATTTTCTACAGCAGTATGTGTCCAGTCCAATGAGCGGGGAGGGACTGCTGGAGTTGGTTCTTGTGAATGAGGTGGGCCAAGTAGATCACATTTCAGTAGGGGAATATTTAGGGGACAGTGATCATTGTAACATAAGGTTTAGGTTGGATATGGAAAAGGATAAAGAACAACCTAGAGTAAAAATAATTAACTGAGTGAAAGACAACTTCAATGGGTGAAGAATGGATTTGGGCCGAATGTATTGGAACAAAAAGTTAGCAGGAAAAATGGTAGCTGAACAATGGGCTACCTTCAGAGAAGAGATTGTTGGGGCATAGTCAAGGTATATTCCCTCGAAAGGGGAAAGCAGGGTAAACAAATCAGGACTCCCTGGATGACAAAAGAGATAGAGATTAAGGTGAAGAAGAAAAAGTGTGCTTATGACAAATATCAGGTGGATAATACAATGGAGAACCAGGTTGAATGTAGAAGGTTCAGAGGTGAAGTGAAAAAGCAAATAAGAGAAGCAAAGAGAGAGCATGAAAAGAGACTGGCAGCTAACATAAAAGGGAATCCCTAGGCCATCAATAGACAAATGATAAAAAGGTAGTGAAAGGAGGATAGGGCTGCTTGGGGACCAAAAAGGGGATTTACCCATGGAGGCAGGAGGAATAGCTGGGGTATTAAATGAATACTTTGCATCTATCTTTACTAAGAAAGAAGATACTACCCGGGTTTTGAAAATAAAAACATGTCCCATCTCTTGTGACACAGTCACATGAGGGGTCATGTTTCATTAAATTTTTAATGTATTTATTTATATTTTTAAAAAGTGCTTCAATCTTCTTGAGGCAGCTCCGTGCAGCATGAACTGCATGCTAGACCCAACTCTCCCTCCTCCCCCCGCCCACACAGGTGGCGCTCAGTGCTACCGTTCGCGATCTACGCAGGGCGGGTCTTAATTGGCCCACCCACGTGAAATCGCGGTGTGAAGCTGATTTCAGGCGGCAGTTGGCTCCCTAACCACCCCCCATCCTTCCCGCTGAGCCCGGCCGAGGCGGGAAAAATTCAGGCCATACAAACTAGGAGCAGGCGTAGGCCACTCGGCCCCTTGAGTCTGCTTCACCATTCAATACGATCATGGCTGATCTGATTATAACCTCAACTCCACATTCCTGCCTATCCCTGATCACCTTTCACCCCCTTGCTTACCAGGAATCTATCTAGCTCTGGCTTAAAAATATTCAAAGACTCTGCTTCCACTGCCTTATGAAGAAGAATTCTGAAGACTCTCAACCCTCTGAGAGAAAAAATTTCTCCTCATCTCTGTCTTAAATGGGCAGCCTCTTATTTTTAAATGGTGACCCCTAGTTCTAGATTCTTCCACAAGGGGAAACATCCTTTCCACATCCACCCTGTCAAGAATATGTTTCAATCAAGTCGTCTCTTACTCTTCTAAACTCCAGCGGATGCAAGCCTAGCCTGTCCAGCTTTTCCTCATTCCGCCCATTCCAGGTATTATTTTAGTAAATCTTCTCTGAACTGCTTCCAATGCATTTACATCCTTAAATAAGAAGACCAATACTGTACACAATACTCCAGATGTGGTCTCACCAATGCCCTGTATAACTGAAACGCAACCTCCCTACTTTTGTTACATTCTCTATTTTCCAATCGAATGGAACCTTTCCCGAATCTCAGAAGTTTTGGAAAATTAAAATCAAGGCATCGAATATCTCTCTAGCCACTTCTTTTAAGAACCTAGGATGAAACCCATCAAGACGATAACTCAGCACAAAATTAATAGTCACATGGACAAATACAGGTTAATTAAGGAAAGCCAAGACGGGTCTGTTAAACGAAAATTGTGTTTAACTAACTTGCTCCAGTTCTTTGAAGAGTTAACGGAGAGGGTTGATGAGGGCGATGCTGTTGATGTAGTGTACATGGACTCCAAAAGGTATTTGGTTCAGTGTTGCACAACAGACTTGAGCAAAATTATAGCTCATAAGAATAAAAGAGAAAGTAGCAACATGGATATGAAATTGGCTGAGTGATAGGAAACAGAAAGGATTAATGGATGTTTTTCGAGCTGAAGGAAGGTTTGTAGTGGAGCTTCCCAGGGTTCAGTGTTGGGACCCTTCCTCTTGATATATTAATGACCTAGACCTTGGTGTACAGGACACAATTTCAGAATTTGCGGATGATACTAAACTTGGAAGCATTGGGAACTGTCAGGAAAAGAGTGTAGAACACCAAAAGGACATAGACAAGTTGGTGGAATAGGCAGACAAGTGGCAGATGAAGTTCAATGTGGAGAAATGCAAAGTGATGCATTTTGGTAGGAAGAGCATGGAGGGACAATATAAACTAAAGGTCACACTCTGAAGGGGGTGCAGGAGCAGCGGGACCTGGGTGTATATGTGCATAAGTCATTGGAGGTGACTGGACAGCTTGAGAGAGCGGTTAATGAAGCATACAGTATCCTAGGCTTTATTAATAGGAGCATAGAGTACAAGAGCAAGGAGGTTATGTTGAACTTGTATAACGCATAAATTCAGCCTTAGTTGGGGTATTGCATCCAGTTCTAGGCTCTGCACTTCAGGAAGGATGTGAAGGCATTGGAGAGAGTGCAGGAAAGATTCATGAAAATGGTTCCAGAGTTGAGGAACTTCAGTTATGAAGATAGATTGGAGAAGTTGGGACTGTTTTCCTTGGAGAAGAGAAGGCTGAAGGGAGATTTGGTAGAGCTATTCAAAATTATGAGGGATCTGGACTGATTAGATAGGGAGAAACTATTCCCACTCCTAAAAGGATCAAGATGAAAGGGCACAAATTTAAAGTAGTTGGCAAAAGAAGCAATTGTAACATAGGAAAAGCTTTATCACACAGCGAGTGGTTAGGATCTGGAATGTCCTGCCTGGTGGTGGAGGCAGGTTCAACTGAGGCATTCCAAAGGGAATTATCTGAAAAAGTAGAATATGTAGGGTTATGGAGTGAAGGTGGAGGCAGGGCGCTAGGTGAATTGCTCATTCGGAGAGCTGGTGCAGAAACAATGGGCTGAATAGCCTCCTTCTGTGCTGTAATAATTCTGTGATTCATTTATATAACACCTTTCATGACCTCAAGATATCCCAAAGTACTTTACAGCCAATGAAATACTTTTGAAGTGTAGTCACTGCTATAATTTAGAAATTGTGGCAGCCAATTGCACACAGCAAGATCCCCCAAACATCAGTGCACTAATGACCAGACAATCTGTTTTAGTGATGTGGAACCGGGCCTTCAGGAAATTGAAGAAAATGATTGAAAGGATTTCAACAAAAAAAACCTCACACTCGTCTGCTCTATTCTGTGTGTCACAGCATGTTGGAACTATGAATGTTAGTTCAGGGTAACAAGATGCAGGCACACAGTCTCAGTTCAACAACCAGTGAGGTCCCAATCCCAACTAGGATGGGGAGGATGACACCAGCCAGAGGTCAGCAACTTTCCAACAGCAACAGAGAAAAACAGGGCAAGGAAGCAAGGAAATCACAACTCTAGCCACAGATCATGCCCATACATTTTCTAGATGCTACAGAACTCGAGTGACAAGACAACAGGGAGCAGCCTGCCTTTTTTCACTCTCAGCAGGAAATGGTGGCCAACATAAAGAGACTTAGAAGAATGGGATGATGTAAATGCACAAAAATATCTTACAAAACGTATTGCTTATCAAAGTGATGTAAATGAACAGATTATGCTGTGGGTGATTTATCCATAATTTGTTCATGTGAGCTACTGATTCATAGAACTTTATAGCACTGAAGGGAGAAATCAGCTTTTCCGAAAGATCTATCCATTCACTTCCATTCCCCTGCCCTTTCACCAAACACCTTTCAATATTTCTCCCAACATTTATTCACTTTCCTTTTAAAATAAATTTAAGTTTTTCTTAAACGCTTGTTTCCGTACACACTTGAGCAGCTTTGTTTTTTTTTTGCTCCACCATTGTGGCCATGCCTTTAGTTACAGGCCCTAAATTCTAGAACTCCATTCCTACCCCTCTCTGACTTTCTACCTCTCACTCTCCCCCTTTAAGGCACACCTTTAAAATCTACTTCTTTGACCAAAGCTTTTGGTCACCTGTCCCATTGCCTCCTAATTAGGATTGGTGCCAATTACTGTTTCACTGTCCTGTGAAGCACCTTTGGATGTTGGGTTCTCCTCTTTGGGGCGTAGTTTGAGTGAACTGAAGCATCTGCTCATCCCTCCAACCCTTTCCAAATCTGCTCCATCTATTTCTCTGGGTCTAGAATTACTGAAAGTGCACATTGGGCTCCTGGCAGGATTTGTGGCGCCAAGAGAGAGCCCACCAGTGTCCAGCCTCAAAACTCTATGATGCCGCTAAAGCAGCATTAAGATGAGCTGAGCATTGAAAGGGGCAGAAACACCCTAAAATTCAAGGAATCCACATTGTAACATGCCTCGGTCTCTTCGAAGGCCTATGTATTGATTGCCAGATTAGAGGGAGAGAAATGTATGGAGAATAGGAACTGGATCTGACAGTGGTGAATTGTGGATTCATGTTGTAATGGGGAAGTTGTTGATATTGCACAGTTTCACAATTCACTCACACACAATCTGTCCACTTACACTGGCTACAGGATTCCTCCTCTCGCCTTCTCCTGTGCCACCTCCTCCCTTTTCCCTCCCTCCCCGCCTCTTCCTGTGCCTCCTGCTCCTTCCTTCCTTCCTAGAGCTTCCCCTCTCTGCCTCCTCCATTCGATTTCCTGGTCATATTGCAAACTAGGAGGCAATGCAACATCTACCCCTGAGTCAGCTAGTGCTCTTTCTTCATTGAATGTGTTCAGAAACTGCCATAATTCACCTCCAAAGACCCAGTGCTTCTATCAATTCTCTATTTTCTGTCCTTGACCCAATTTGCTATCCATACTGCCATATTCACTTTTAATCTAATGTAGCTTGATTTTCTCGACAAAACGTCTTATCAAACGCCTATGCATAGTTTATATGCACAACATCCACTACACTTCCATTGTCTGAGATAAGAAGGTTGTGATTGCACTGGAGGGGGTGCACAGGAGATTCACCAGGATGTTGCCTGGGATGAAACATTTAAGTTATGAAGAGAGATTGGATAGACTTGGGTTGTTTTCGTTGGAGCAGAGAAGACTGAGGGGTGACCTGATTGAAGTGTACAAGATTATGAGGGGCATGGACAGGGTGGATAGGGAGCAGCTGTTCCCCTTAGTTGAAGGGTCAGTCACGAGGGGACACAGGTTCAAGGTGAGGGGCAGGAGGTTTAGGGGGGATGTGAGGAAAAGCTTTTTTACCCAGAAGGTGGTGACAGTCTGGAATGTGCTGCCTGGGAGGGTGGTGGAGGCGGGTTGCCTCACATCCTTTAAAAAGTACCTGGATGAGCACTTGGCATGTCATAACATTCAAGGCTATGGGCCAAGTGCTGGTAAATGGGATTAGGTAGGTAGGTCAGGTGTTTCTCATGTGTCGGTGCAGACTTGATGGGCCGAAGGGCCTCTTCTGCACTGTGTGATTCTGAGAGATGCTGCAGTTGTTAGCCTTGCCCTTTGAGGTATAAGCTCCTAGAGGTCACCAACTGCACCCATCTCAAGGGCTCTCATCAGTCACTTTCTTCAACTAAGCATGTATTGCAGCCTGACTAATGCTGCTGGTATACACTGTTGCAACCAGGCAGGATCAAAAAGCACATTCAAAGCAACAGGCAATGCTGTGCTAACTCTGGGAATTGGCTGCAGGTCTTGCTGCAGGAGGTAACTCTGTCACTGCCTCCTCATAGAAGCTCAACCTCCTGAGGAAGTGTTCATGTGAGTTGCCTCATCTCCACTAAGGGTCCTTCCCATTCTCTTGACACAATGCAAAATGATTTCCGTGGTCTATTAATTTTTGAATTTGACATTGAGCCAAAATTTGGAAGCTTTTGTGCACTCTACAGCTGAATAAACATCATGTTCATAATATCAATTGGTTAAGTGACTTGCTAAGCAGTTTGATAACTGTGAAGGGAAAGTTTTCTATGATAGTCCCAAAATAACAATTTAACATTCACAGGGTAACTTTTAATATTGCTTAGCTGCAAAAATCATTAAGACCAGAAAACTGGCGCGGGAATCACAATGCGCAATTAACCGATGCAGGCAACAGGCAAGCTTTATGCTGCCTGTTCGTTTATGTGACTGCAGCATGCAGCCAGTGCTAAGCTGCACTACTTAAAGCCAGCCTGCACGTCTTGAAGGGGAAGTCTATTTTGACTGGAGAAGGTGCTAGTACTGTCTGAAAAAAAGTGTGAACAGAAAAAAAAGAATGACTATGGTTCAAGAGGGGAAAGAGTGGGTTCCAATTTTCTCAAACGCAGCACAGCAGGCCTTGATGCAAAAGGCAGGAGGAGTGAGGTCTTCCATCCACAAGAGGCCCTCCAGATAGCCACTTTGAAAACAATGGGAGCAGATGTCCATCATGGTCAATGCCAGTAGTGTAGACCCAAGGACCTGGGTACAGTTCTGCAAGAAATTCAATAACCTAACATGAGTAACCAAGGCCAATGAATGCATCTTCATATGCCTTTTTCCCAGCAGTTGTGCCACTACCCTCACATTCTGCTCAATGCATCACTGCCTCATCACTCACCTACCAGTAATCTCAGCCATGATTGTTACCTCATGTTCCTGGCTTCAGCTCACCTCACACACTTAGCACTACTGCAAGCCTCACCCACATTTCATAGCTTGCACACACTGCCAGCCAATTATCCATGACAGTCACATCACCTGGACACATTCCACCACCACTCGCTGACACAACAAATTGTGGCATGCACTCTGGAGGGTAGAGGGTCCTTCCTGCTGCTGAATGCATTTTCAACTATGCGAGATTAAGAAAGGACATCAGCTGGAGAGTTAAGGTCTAAAATGGTATTACTAAAGTCAAATCAGCATAACACTTATGTTTCCATCTGCCTACTTTGAATACTTTTGGTCCACACTCCCAGCATGCTCAGCTTGCACCTGAATTATGCATGCATGGAAAAGTACTATATTAAACATGAAACAGCACCCATAGCTCTGAAAATACAGGAGCTGCGCAACTGAATTTTATGGCCTTTTTATCTATTATTGGAAAGTTAGAAATCTTGAGGGAAATATTAAACATGGACAAAAAAGTCATTAACATTTTCATTTTGTTAAGATTAGCAAAAACGTGAATAACAAAATATCTAAAAGCTCAAGAGTCTCTGCTCTTGGCTGCCAGTGGACAAAAGCTCCGTGTACAATGGCATCGTCCTTAATTACCTTGTCAAATCAAACGCATTCAGCTATGGCACAGACCAAAGTTGTCATTAAATATGGGCACCAAAGAAATTGGCTCATTCATCTTCTCCTCCTTCAGTGGACATGAGACTTCCATTCCTGGATTCCTGGCTGTTTTCGGGGCCTTTGGCTGCTGCAGGAAAGCAGAACCAGAAATTCCCAAGGCCCAAAGGTCATCTGGTGATGGTGGGAGGAGGGAATGCAAGGAGAAATACAAGGTCAGCTTAGTGGGTGAGGTGGAGCCATAGAAAACTAGCACAGTGGGTCACTGTTTCCATTTCCTCTTTGTTTCCCCTGAGAATGGGGCGTTTCCCAAGCTCGTCAGCAACAGGAAGGACCCTCTACCCTCCAGAATGCATGCCACAATTTGTTGTGTCAGCGAGTGGTGGTGAAATGTGTCTGTGTGACGTGACTGTCATGAGTAATTGACTGGCATTGTGTGCAAAATTTCCCCTGCAGTGGGATGTGGGAATTGTATGCTGTTAAAGAGAAGAAAGAACTTGCATTTGCAAACATTTCAAGATCTTTCACAATCTCAGGACATCTCAGTGTTTTTCAGCCAATGAAGTACTTTTGAAATACAGTCATTGTCATAATGTTGGAAGCACAGCATCTAATTTAGGCACAACAAGGTCCCACAAACATGAACATGATAACGGCATCGTTATCTGTTTTAGTGATATTGATGGATAAATGTTAAAAATAAAATATATTGTGGCGAATGCCCCTGCTCTTCTTCAAATTAGTGCAATGGTCTTTTACGTCCAGCTGAGAGGGCAGCTGGGGCCTTGGTTTCACATCTCATCCAAAAGACAGCAGCTCTAACAATACAGCTCTCCTTATTGCACTAGTGTCACCCTAGATTTTGTATTGTGTGTGCTACAAATTCAGTGTACAACTCTTACTTCCTTTCATTATGCCTGATATTAATGATATTTATTATCATAAAGGTTTATTCTTAACTAGAATGTGATCTGAAGTACAGTTTGTGTATAATTAGAAAATGTGACTGTGAAGTTGACATATGGGATGGGTGTGTTTCAGTCATTGCTCTGAAGGAACTATCAACTGGACAGAATAGTTATGTTTGGAGATCTCCAACTGAGTTTAATCAGATCCATTTCAGCTCGAGATTCTGAACACAAATTGTACATTAGAGCTTTCCCTTCCTTGAAATGCACAAACTATTTAATAAAACTGACATATACAAGAAAGATGATTATTTTTGAGAACCCAGCCCACTAAACAACCATTGCAATCCATCCCCATCTAAAAAGTTAAGAGTAAACATTTACTTTGCATGCATTCACTCATCAAACCTGTTGGCAGCTATCGCGGGAATTGGAAAATGAATTGGCACCATTTATTAAACTGTTTGAGCTCATGTGTAAATAACATGTCAATAAGAAACAAAATAAAAACTCAACTAACTGCAACTGCAACAGTATTTATGGGACTACCATTGTACTAAGGCTAAATATTTCTGAACAGTTGAATGCTGAATTTCGTGGAGGCCAAAAAGGCCTTCCAAGTATTTACTTTAGACTTCTATTTTTAATCTTTCCCCTATTCCTGGAAGTAGGACAGTGTTACCGAGAGAATGCTTCTCTGGAATGTTCTGTACTAAAGGCAGATTTCAGTTTTCTCATTAGATTTGACAGATAATATGATTCTTGCAACAAATTGCTTGCTATCATGACCTATCTTGCTGTTGGGAAGTTATTAACCGATCAATGTTCATTTTGATATAGTTCCCTGTAGCTCCAAGTGACCATGCTGCCTTGGGCTCTCGGGCTCTCATTAACATGGAATACATAACTGTTTCCTTAATAAATGTGTAGCAGTCTGATGAATCAACTTGAACCTTAATGAAGTTGATGTTTTAGTTTGAAGTCGAAAGGAAGTTTTCCTGTGACCATTTCCACTGCTGCTGGAACAGAACAGGCAATCAATAGTAAGCCAGTTGGTTGGGGAGCGTGATCACCAGATCGCTGCCTGTTGCACATCATGTGATTGTCCAGCCAGCTTTGCAGGCTTGTCAAACGTCCTCTGGCATGAGAGCTTAATTGAAAAAAATATAATGTATTCAAATGAATTAAAATGAAACATAATTTCCCTCTAGATTAAGGTAAGATTGCACAGTACATTGCTTTCAACATCTGGATTTGAACTAAGAAAAACTCTTTGGGGTAGATTTTGACTTTATAGTGTAAATGGTTGATAAACCTCAGTGGAAAGAAAAATTTGAAGGGATGTAAAATGAGCTGCTGATTCCCAACACCCACTTTAATGTCCAAAGTCAAAATCCACTTCTATGTGTGATGGAGTTCTTAAAAGTGGAGACCATTTCTTGTGAATGTTTTGAATTATTATGTTTTCCATCAGCTTTTTAGTTCTGGCTTTCATTTTCTTACAATTCTATGAATTTTTGTGAATTTTTAACCTGTTTATTTGCATTTTATTTCATTTATTTTGAGATTTGGTCAGAACATAGAAGCATAAGAAATAGGAGCAGATGTAGGTCATATAGTCCCTTGAGCGGTTCTGCCATTCAACGAGATCATGGCTGATCTTCGATGTCAACTCCATTTTCCTACCCTACTGCCATATTTCTTTAGTGCCCAAAAATCTATCGGTCTGTCTTGAATATGTTCGTCAACTGAGCATCCACAGCACTCTGAGGTGCAGAATTCCAAAGATTCCAAATCCACTGAGTAATTTCTCCTCATCTCAGTTCTAAATGGGCGACCCCTTATTTTGAGACAGTAAACCCTAGTTCTAGACTCTCTAGTCAGGTGAAACTGCAACTCATCGTGTTTTCTCAGAATTTTACATCTTTCAATCCTCTAAATTCGCGAGAATATAGGCCTATTCTACTCAATCTTTCCCTTTATTCCAGGAATCAATCTAGAGAACCTTCACTGCACCTTCTCTAAGGCAAGTATATCCTTCCTTGGGTAAGAAGACCAAAACTACATCGTACTCTTGGTATGGTCTCACAAACGCTCTATATAATTGCAGCAAGACTTTGGGCAGCATTTTACCCTTGGTGGGGGTGCTTGGTGGGGGCAGTTGGGAAGCCGACACCACCCGTGATCGGCAGCGCACCGCGATTTTATGCAGGCGGGCCAATTTAAGGCCCGTCCACCGTGAGACACGGCCTGTGAATGAGCACGAAGGGGCAGGAGGGGGCTTAATGTCCGCCGGGTCCAATGGCGACTCGGCGGCCGATTCAAATGTGGCCTCGGCAGCCTCTGGAAGGCTGCCACCATAGGACACGGAAGTCCTGTGCATGGATACCATAGCAGGTGAACATGGCAGGCGGGAGGGCAGATCAGGGCAGTCGGCCCCGCGTTTCTCAGATGAGTGCCTCGTGGCCCTCCTGGAGGAGGTGGCAGCCAGGAGAGAAACTATTGTCCCCAGGGACGGGAGGAGGATGCCCCCCTCTAACTCACCAAAAAGGCTTGGGAACAGGTGGCATCCAGGGTCAGCAGCCACGAGGTGGTGAGGTGCACATGGGTCCAGTGCCAGAAGCACTTTATCGATCTCCTGCAGTCGGGAAGGGTGAGTGTCATGTTGGCATGGGTCGCTTTGCAGAACAGGTAGGAGCTGCCCATCCCCTCGTGAACCTCGAGTTGTTAAAGTGTGAGTGGCAAATGTCAATGAGGCAGGATCTAGCCAAAGGGGTGAGCCCTGGCTGCTTGGACTGAGTGCCTTGCGGCTCCAGGGTCATGAATGGGCTGATCCCTGCAAGGTGTTCCTCAGGTGCGATTGGCTAGGCTGCAATGGTACTGTAGGTAGAGGGTACACTAATCAATGCTCCTCTATCCTTCCAGGAGAAAACATCCCATAACAATGCTGAGAGGTCGTGGACTGGCAGGGGATCCCCACACCACCTCATCCTCAGTAGATATGAGCAGGAGTCCCTGGAGCTGGAGAGGCACCATGCACCTCAGTCAAGCGGCCGTGGTGAGGTTGGGGTGCCAGAGAGAGATAAGAGTGCAGAGCACTGAGGTGAGAATGTGGCTTTTTGCAACCATTCCAGTGTAGTCTGCATATTGATGCAAGCTTTGAACCTGGAATGGCCATTGATGATGGAAAGACGGGGGCACCATGATGCAGATCTCTGTCTCATCAGGGTGCCAGGCATGCAGACTGACAGTCTAATGACTTAAACTAGTGACATGTCCTTCTTCTCCCTTTTAGGCTCACCAGCAGCCCTTGGTTGTGAGGAGCCTGATGGCCCACCCCTGAGGAGCAGCATGCTCAGCACGCACCAGCGTCACACCCTCTCAAGCAGGCACCAGCACAGATACCAGCACCTCGGTGGGCATAACATCGGCATCTAATATCTCTGTGCACATTGGTGATGGCATTTCACACTCGCTTGAGGTACAGGCGGAGACAGAGAGTGCCCAGGGCACCGGCAATCAGAGGACTGCTGGGGACCAGGAACATGCTCAGTCAATGTCTGATGATGTGCCTCTGGAGTCGTCCATGAGGCAGCAGATGCTGGATGTCCAGCAGGGTGCGCGGGAGGATCTGGCGGAGATAAATGAGGGAATGCGTGCCATGGTATCCATTGTGAAGGAGCCCATGCGGAGCATAAGAACTGCATTGACCCTTATGGTCGGGCGAACTGCCTCCTCCATGGAGAGAGGGGTGACTCTCATGGAGAGGCTGCTCCAGGGACTCAATCAGGGGTTCCTGGGGATGCGCTTGGACCTGCAAGTGCTCACACCGGCAATGACCTCACCTGGTCAGTGTCAGTGTAGGAGATGGATTGGGCACCCAGTATCCCAGTTAGGTGCCCGTCCATCAATGGTGAGCAGGGAGGTCCAGAGCGACCTGATGTTGGTGCACGATCTGCCTGTCGTCTCTGCGGGCTCCTCTCAGGGTGCACTGGATGATGACAGCAGCTCCTCCGCCCCTCTGTCAGTGACCGTGGTATCTGATGAGGATGAGGATGCGGCGACTAGGGAGATGCCAGCCATGGCACTGGCCGTCTCCTCCCAGGTGGGGCCAGCACAGGCTCAATGGGCCAGAGGACGCCAGCCAAGGTCATCAAGGCCAACAAGACAGCAGAGTCAGCAGGCTGTCTCCAATGCCGTTGCTAGCGAGGGGGAAGCACATAGACAGAGCTCTTGCAAGCGAAAACTTAAAGCACCTTAAACACAACACGGCCTGATCAAGGGTGATATTTGTTTCCCCCATTTTTCTGTTATTTTTTAAATGGCGTGATGTAAAATGCCGGTCAATGTTAATTTCTGCGATGTTTGTCAGTCAGCAGTAAATGAGATGCTTTTTTTTTGCAACTGGCCTCTGGATGCTTCATTTGCTCTGTAGGTGCAGGGTAAACCACGATGTTATGATGGACGTGTGACTCCTTACACTGTGCCAGTGCAATAAAGTTTATGTTGTTGACCAAGGAACTGTCTCTGTCAGGAATGGAATATGGAGCTTGCAGCCCTGGCTTGCGGTGGTGGTTCTTCTTTGGTAGGCTAGCTGAAGAAGTATTGGATCAAAGCTTCCTGGGTGTCCCCGCCTCTCTGGAGGTTACCCAGGTTTGTGTCTATGCCTTCAGTGTTCTCCTGAGCGTGCTCGTCCTCGGACTCAGTACTGGAATCATCATCTGTTGCCTGTGCGGGTATGTCAAGATCTTCCTGCACTGCGTCCTCCATTTCCAGCGCTAGATTGTGTAGAGCGTGGCATGCAACCACTATCAGTGACACATGATCTGGGGGTATTGCAGTGCGCCCCCTGAATGATGCAGGCATTGGAAGCCCATCTTGAGAAGACCAATTGTTCTCTCTACCACCGCCCTTGTGGAGACATGGCTCCTGTTGTACCGCTGCTCAGCCTCTGTTCTTGGGTGGCAGAGAGGCGTCATGAACCACCTTTTTAATGGATAGCCCTTGTCACCTAGCAGCCATCCATCCAGCTGGGCTGGAGCACTGAAGAGCCTCGGCACCTGGGAGTGTCTCAGGATGTAAGCGTCTTGGGAGCTGCAAGGGTACCTTGCACAGCCTTGCAGTCCTGTTGTCACATACTATCTGCATGTCCATGGCGTGGGCTCTCTTCCTGTTGACGAAGGCACCCGGCTCACCCACTGGCACCTTGTCCACGTGTGTGCAGTCAATGGCAGCCTGGATGCAGGGGAACCCAACAATCGCTGTAAAGCCTCTGGCTCACTCTGCCTGGCTGTATGGTAATGAATGAAAGCCAATGTACTCCTGAACAGAGCTTCTGTCTCCAGTTTGACGCAATTGTGGACAGCTGATTGGGAGACTCCACAAGATCCCCCACTGAGCCCTGGAAAGAGCCAGAGACATAGAAGCTTCGGGCCACTGTGACCTTCAGATCCACTCTCACAGTCAGAGCTGATCTCAGGGCCGATCCTCTGATGGATGGAGGTCACCGTCTCCCTTGAGAGACAGAGCTCCTTTGGCATTGAACCTCAGACATACTGAGGTTGCTGCAAAGCCACCTGTAAACCCTGGCAGCAGGATAGGGGCGTCTTCTGCGGCACCTTCCACCTTGGACTTCCTGTTGGCCCTGTGTCCCTTGTGCCTGCGCCTCTCCTCCCACAGGTCGCTGCCTTGGAAGCTGAATAGGGACACCTGGCCTCCTCCCCCTTCTGGCCCTCTCTCCCTCCTCAGAGCGGGTGCCTCCAGCGGAGACCACAATCTCCATTACCAGGGTAAGGGAAGGCTGCCTGATACCATGAAGGCCCTACGCGGTGTGGATCCTCCGGGGGCCTGGAAGACAACACTGAGTCCTGAACTGAAGCCTCTAAATGCTCTGAATGCAGCTCTGAAGCGAAATAAAGCTGTCCTGTTCACAGAAGCAAGCAGCAGCAAGTGATACCCAAAACTATTCACTATTCGCTTTGTCAAGCCCACTGACCCCTCTTATCCCACTCGTGGATGAGATTTTGTAAATTGTGGCCTGCCCGCCTGGTCACACGGGCTACCATAAACTCGGAGACAATTAGTGTCTCAAGGGTCTCAAGGGCCTTAGCCGGCAACTTAATTAATGGCGTCCGTCTTCATCACGTGCCCACCTAGTGAAATATTGCGAGAGTGCGCTTTGACCTCGGAACGCTTGTCTGACATCAAAGCGCTTTATTTCACACACGGGCATGTTGGGCACACGCCCATACGCCAGGAGTAAAATTCTGCCCTTTGTTACTTTTGTGCACCAATCCCCTTTCAATAAAGACGAACATACAATTTGTCTTCCGAATAATTTTCTGTACTTACACACATTTTGTGATGTGTACAAGGACACCTAAATTTCTCTGAATGCCAACATTTACTATTTTCTTATCTTTTAAAAGTATTATGCTTTTCCATTCTTCCTACTAAAGTGAATAATTTCACAATATCCCCCATTATACCCTAACACTTTCTTGCTCAATCACATAACTGGTCTATATTCCTTTGCAGCAGATTCTCTCAGCTTACTTTCCCACCTAGCTATGTATTGTTTGCAAACTTGGATAGACTGTACTCAGTCCCTACATTTAAAACATTGATATAGATTTTAAATAGCAGAGGCTCAAGCATTGACCTTTGTGGAAGTCCCCTTGTTATACCCTGCCATTCTGAAAATGATAGGTTTCTGCCTACTCAGTTTTCTATCCATTAATCAATCCTCAACCCATGTTAATATATTAGCCCCATCCCCTGAGTTCTAATTTTGTGTAACAGCTTCTTGTGTGACACGTTATCGAATGCCTTCCAAAAATCCAAATATACTACATCCATTGGTCCCCCCATATCTAGCCTGCTAATTACACCCTCAAAATAACTCTTAATAGATTTTTCGAACACAATTCCCCTTTCTTAAAACCGTGTTGACTCTGCATAATCATATTGTGATTTCCCAAGTGCCTGTTACCACATCTTCAATAATAGATTCTAGCATTTTCCTTACTGCTGATGTCATGTAGAAGGCTTAAAAATTTCTCTTCCTCTTTTCTTGAACAGCAGTGTTACATTTGCTACCTTATAATGCATGGGGAATATTCTAGAATCAAGGGAATTTTATAAGATCAAAATTAATGCATCCAATATCTCTGCAGTCATTGTTTTTAAAACCTTAGTATGTAGGCCATCGGGTCCAGGGGATTTGTCAGCTTTTAGTTCCATTAATTTCTCTAGAGTGTTTTCTTTGCTAATTTTAATTACTCTCATTAAACCTTTGGTTCTCTAAAACTCCTGATATTCACTTTGTGTCTTCTATTTTAGATAATAGATGAATGAGATTTGGAAATTGTGGCCTGCCCGCCTGGTCACACGGGCTACCATAAACTCGGAGATAATTGGTGTCTCAAGGGTCTCAAGGGCCTTAACCGGCAACTTAATTAATGGCGGGCGCGCCTCCGTCTTCATCACGTGCCTGCCTAGTGAAATATCGCGAGAGTGCGCTTTGACCTCGGAACACTCGTCTGACATCAAAGCGCTTTATTTCACGTACGGGCATGTTGGGCACTTCTACATGACATCAGCAGTAAGGAAAATGCTAGAATCTATTATTAAAGATGTGGTAACAGTCACTTGGGAAATCATAATATGATTATGCAGAGTCAACACGGTTTTAAGAAAGGGGAATTGTGTTCGAAAAATCTATTAACAGTTATTTTGAGGGTGTAATTATTAGAAAAGACAGAGACAAAGGGCTGAATTTTATGTGCCCCGGTGGGTGTGTTTTCTTTGTGGGGGGATGGGGCACGTAAAATTAGGGCAGTCGCCCATCCCACCACCTTCCTGCCCACACCCTAAGTACTGGGGGGGCGAGCGGGCACTGAAACCGGCAGCCTGCCTGCCATATTTAAATGAATAATCAAGGGTCAATTAGGCTAGTTATCAAGCCAGTTGACCCTAATAATACGCTGCCCACACCATAAAACGTTTGGCGTGGGCAGCTAGGTGGGAGCGGTAAGGCTGATTATTTTCACTCAAATGCTTAAAGGACAGGAAGGAAATGGGGTTCGTTCTTCGGGGGCTGATCTTTGCCGATTGTGGAGCGGACCCCTTTAGGTCCAAACTCTTCTTCCTACCCGCTCCCTTCCTTAAACTCACTCCCTCCACCCCCAGCTCCTCTCTCTAACCTACCTAAACCCTCACAACCCAAGACCCCAGACTTATCTGTTCCAGGGATCCATGGGCCTTGGCTGTCTTTTTTTTGCGCAGTCCTGGCAGTGGTCGCTGATGCCTCCCTGGCGCTGCCAGGTCTGATGTAGCTGTTGGCCAATCCGATTGGCTGGCAGTTCCAGAAGCTGGTACTTCCTCCCTGATGAGGGGTGGAAGTGCTTTATGGCTGTGGGGCGGGTCAGCATGGAGCATGTTGGCTCCACGCTGACGTTTCCAGGGGTGGGGGGTGGGGGAGGTGGGGGTGCACCCCACCCCCTTCCCCTCCCCCCACCGTGTATTATTCAGCCCAAAATGTTTGTTTAATATCTTTGGTATCTTCCTATTCTCCACAATAAATTACCCCATCTCTGCCTCTCAGGGACTGATTTCTTTACACTAATCTCTTCCTTTTTACATACTTGTAAAAGTTCTTACAGTTTGTTTTTATATTTCTTGCTAGTTTGCTCTCATTCTATTTTCACCATCTTTATCAATAAACTTGTCATTCTTTGCTGATTTTTAAAACCCACCCGCTCCTCAAGTTTGCTACTGTTTTTGACAACATTATAAACTTCTTTTAATCTAATACTATCCTTAACTTCTCTAGTTAGTCATGGTTGTACCATTTTTCCGTTGGAGTTTCTATTCCTCAAGAGAATATATATTAATTGAGAAGTATGAATTATTGCTTTAAGTGTTTGCCCTTGCTTATCTGCCTTCGTATCTTTTAATTTAATTTCCGAATCTACCACAGCCCCAATTCACCCCTCATACCTCTAAAATTAGCTTTTTAAAACATTTATGACTCTAGTTTCTGACATAACCATATCACTCTCAAACTCAATATGACATTCTATCATATTATGGTCACTTCTTTTTCCGCAGAGGATCTTTTACTATAAGATTACTAATTAACATTGACTCAGTACATAATCCTGGATCTGAAATGTTGTCTTTTTGACTCCTCAACATATTGTTCCAGAAAACTGTCTGAAATGAATTCATCCTCTCAGCTATTTTTCCCCTATTTTGGTTTGCTCAGTCTATATGAGGATTGAAGTCCCCTATTGCATAAATATTGTATTACTTTTGTTACATGCTCCCCTAATTTCCTTATATATACTCTGTTCAACACTACAATTAATTCAGGGGTTCTATAAATTACTTCCGCCAGTGTTTTCTGCTCTGTTATTTCTTAGCTCCACGCAGTCTGATTCTACATCCTCATTTTCTGGGGTAAGATTTTTTCTTACTACTGCCTTTATTTCAACCTTTATTATCAGGGCTACTCAGCTCCTTTTCCATCTTGACTATCTTTTCTAAAAGTAAAGTAGCGTTGAATATTTAGTTCCCAGCCTTAACCACTCTGCAACCTCATCTCAATAGTGGCTATGAAATCAAATCCATTTATTTCTATTTGTGCCATTATTTCATCCTTCTTGTTGTGACTGTTTCATACATTCAGATATAGTGCCTTTAATTTTAACTTTTTATTATTTTTCCCAGATGTGGCCTTAGTTGTTAATGCACTATTACTATTGTTAAACTCTGTCTCTTCCTGACACAATGGGGAATGCTCAGTGCATTTGCTGCTGCTGCTTGTAGCTACGCCTGTCAGGAGATCTGCTGTCATAGCATGCCACGCTTGTCTGTCTTGTACCACCCTCACACATCCATTGTAGCTCGTCTGGAACAGCTCTGTGGTATCTGTCATCCAACTACTCCTAGGCTGACCCCTTTTTCTGTTGCCCTCCAGAAGAGATCTCTGTAGCTTTTCAGCTCTGATCAAATGGCTGAAATTCTCATTTTCTTTTCTGGATGTTACTTTGTAGAGTTCTTTTCTCTCTTGTTATTTCAAGTGCCTCTTCATTTGTCTTATGCTCCGTATATGGAATTTTTAGCATACGTCTTAGCATCCACATTTCAAAGGCCTCTATTTTCTTCCATAGATCGTTAATTATTGTCCAGGTTTCTGAATCTTACAGGAAACTGGATAGAATATAGCATCTTATGGGCAGAATTTTACGTCTTGTGGGCAAGCGCTCGCCTGACGCAATCGGGCATAACTCGCGCGATACTTCGGTCGGCAGGCACGAGCGGGTGCTGGAGCCACGCCTGCCATTAATTAACAGGTCACTTAAGGCCATTAACGATCCAACTGACGGTGATTTTTCATTGCCTGTGCGATTTCGTGCTCGTCACTTGGGCAAAACAGACAGGCAAGCAGGTCCCATTTTCAAAAACCTCATCCACGGGTGGGATAAAAGGGGTGAGCAACATTGCCAGTGTCAGTGGTGGGGAGTTTGATACACAGTTTGTTGCTCGTGACTTATTGGTACTTGGCAGCATCATCTCTGTTCAGGGCTTCATTCTTAGCATTTCCAGGCTTCATTTCAGGACTCCTTGGTATCTCTAAGGCTCCCAGAGGATTCAAACCATGTGGAGCCTTCCAGGTATCAGACAGCCTTCCGTCACCCTGGTAATGGGGATTGTGGTCTCCGTTGGCAGCACCACCTCTGAGGAAGAAAAGAGGGGCAGAAGGGAGAGGAGGTTAGGTGTCCCAATGCAGCTTCTAGGGGAGCAACCTGTGGGAGGAGAGGCGCAGACACGGGCGCAGGGCCAGCAGGAAGTCCAAGATGTACAGGGCCGCAGAAGACGTCACTACCCTGCTGCCAGGGTTTACAGGTGGTGATGCAGCTACCTCTGTACATCCGAGGTGCAATGCCGAAGGAGGCTCCAGCTCTCAAGGGAGACAATGACCTCCGTTTGTTAGATGATTGGGCCTGAGATCAGCTCCGACTTTGTGGGTGGATATGCTATGCCAGAGGCTCTGAAAGTCACAGTGGCCCTCAACTTCTATGCCTCTGGCTCTTTCCAGGGGTCAGTGGGGGATCTGTGTGGAGTGTCCCAATCAGCTGTCCACAGTTGCATCAAGCTGGTGACAGAAGCTCTGTTCAGGCAGGTACTGATCTTTATTCTTTACCATACGGACAAGGCCCGCCACGCTGAGCGAGCCAGAGGCTTTGCAGTGATTGCTGGGCTCCCCGGCATCCAGGGTGCCATTGACTGCATGCATGTGGCCATCAAGGCGCCAGCAGGTGAGCCCGGTGCCTTTGTCAACAGGAATGGCTTCCACTCCATGAACGTGCAGATAGTGTGTGATCACAGGATGCAGATTCTGCAAGTCTGTGCAAAGTACCCAGGCAGCTCCCATGACACTTACATCCTGAGACACTCCCAGGTGCCGAGGCTTTTCAGAGCTCCAGCCCCACTGGATGGATGGCTGCTGGGTGACGAGGGCTCTCCGTTGAAGAGGTGGCTCATGACGCCTCTCTGCCACCCAAGAACAGAGGTAGCGAAGCGTTACAATACGAGTCATGCCTCCACAAGACTGGTGGTGGAGAGGAGCATAGGTCTTCTCATGATGCACTTCCAATGCCTGGACCGTTGAGGGGGAGCACTACAGTAACCACCGGAGCAGGTGTCACTGACCGTGGTTGCATGCTGTGCTCTCCAGAAATTAGCACTGGCAAGGAGGAAATCCACTGGAGGAAGAGGGTCTTGACGCTCCTCCACAGGCCACAGATGCTGAATCCAGTAGTGAGTCAGAAGAGAAGTACAGTGAGGAGAACGCTGAGGGCATGGAGGCAGACCTTGGTAACCTCCAGGGAGGCAGCGACAGCAGGGACACCTTGATCCAACGCTCCTTCAGCTAGCTACCAAAGATCAGCTTCTACAGATCAGCTTCGACCGCATGCCAGGACTGCTGCCTCCATCCCGGATGTCTGAAACGACCCTTTCATTTGAGCCCAATGAACACTCAGTGCCTGTGCAACAAAACAAAAACAGAAATACCTGGAAAAACTCGGCAGGTCTGGCAGCATCGGCGGAGAAGAGCACAGTTGACGTTTCGAGTCCTCATGACCCTTCAACAGAACTAAGTAAAAATAGGAGAGGGGTGAAATATAAGCTGGTTTAAGGTGGTGGGGGGTGTTGTAGGAACAAGCAAGCAGTGATAGGAGATAACCAAAAGATGTCACAGACAAAAGAACAAAGAGGTGTTGAAGGTGGTGATATTATCTAAAAGAATGTACTAATTAAGAATGGATAGCAGGACAAGCAAGGTACAGATAGCTCTAGTGGGGGGTGGGGTGAAACAAGACTAAAAGGGCATAAAAGGTATAGATTTAAAAATAATGGAAATAGGTGGGAAAAGAAAAATCTATATAAATTATTGGAAAAAACAAAAGGGAGGGGGAAGAAACGGAAAGGGGGTGGGGATGGAGGAGGGAGTTCAAGATCTAAAGTTGTTGAACTCAATATTCAGTCCGGAAGGCTGTAAAGTGCCTAGTCGGAAGATGAGGTGCTGTTCCTCCAGTTTGCGTTGAGCTTCACTGGAACAATGCAGCAAGCCAAGGACAGACATGTGGGCAAGAGAGCAGGGTGGAGTGTTAAAATGGCAAGCGACAGGGAGGTCTGGGTAATGCTTGCGGACAGACCGAAGGTGTTCTGCAAAGCGGTCACCCAGTCTGCGTTTGGTCTCTCCAATGTAGAGGAAACCGCATTGGGAGCAACAAATGCAGTAGACTAAGTTGGGGGAAATGCAAGTGAAATGCTGCTTCACTTGAAAGGAGTGTTTGGGCCCTTGGACGGTGAGGAGAGAGGAAGTGAAGGGGCAGGTGTTGCATATTTTGCATTTGCATGGGGAGGTGCCGTGGGAAGGGGTTGAGGTGTAGGGGGTGATGGAGGAGCGGACCAGGGTGTCACGGAGGGAACAATCCCTACGGAATGCGGCCGGGGGGGGTGAAGGGAAGAGGTGTTTGGTGGTGGCATCATACTGGAGTTGGCGGAAATGGCGGAGGATAATCCTTTGAATGCGGAGGCTGGTGGGGTGATAAGTGAGGACAATGGGGACCCTATCATGTTTCTGGGAGGGAGGAGGTGGTGTGAGGGCGGATGCGCGGGAGATGGGCCAGACACGGTTGAGGGCCCTGTCCACTACCGTGGGTGGAAAACCTCGGTTAAGGAAGAAGGAGGACATGTCAGAGGAACTGTTTTTGAAGGTAGCATCATCCGGACAGATGCGACGGAGGCGAAGGAACTGAGAGAATGGGATGGAGTCCTTACAGGAAGCGGGGTGTGAGGAGCTGTAGTCGAGGTAGCTGTGGGAGTGGGTAGGCTTGTAATGGATATTGGTGGACAGTCTATCACCAGAAATTGAGACAGAGAGGTCCAGGAAGGGAAGGGACGTGTCAGAGATGGACCACGTGAAAATGATGGAGGGGTGGAGATTGGAAGAAAAATTAATAAATTTTTCCAGGTCCCGACGAGAGCATGAAGCAGCACCGAAGTAATCATCGATGTACCGGAGAAAGAGTTGTGGGAGGGGGCCGGAGTAGGACTGGAACAAGGAATGTTCCACATACCCCATAAAGAGACGGGCATAGCTGGGGCCCACGTGGGTACCCATAGCCACACCTTTTATTTGGAGGAAGTGAGAGGAGTTTAAGGAGAAATTGTTCAGTGTGAGAACAAGTTCAGCCAGACGGAGGAGAGTAGTGGTGGATGGGGATTGTTCGGGCCTCTGTTCGAGGAAGAAGCAGAGGGCCCTCAGACCATCCCGGTGGGGGATGGAGGTGTAGAGGGATTGGACGTCCATGGTGAAGAGGAGGCGGTTGGGGCCAGGGAACTGGAAATTGTTGATGTGATGTAAGGTGTCAGAGGAATCACGGATGTAGGTGGGAAGGGACTGGACAAGGGGAGAGAGAATGGAGTCAAGATAGCGAGAAATGAGTTCCGTGGGGCAGGAACAGGCTGACACGATCGGTCTGCCGGGACAGTCCTGTTTGTGGATTTTGGGTAGGAGGTAGAAGCGGGCCGTCCGAGGTTGGGCGACTATCAGGTTGGAAGCTGTGGAAGGAAGATCTCCAGAGGAGATGAGGTCAGTAACAGTCCTGGAAACAATGGCTTGATGTTCAGTGGTGGGGTCATGGTCCAGCGAGAGCAGGGAGGAAGTGTCTGCGAGTTGACGCTCAGCCTCTGCGAGGTAGAGGTCAGTGCGCCAGACAACAACAGCACCACCCTTGTCAGCGGGTTTGATGACAATGTTAGGGTTGGACCTGAGAGAACGGAGTGCAGTAAGTTCAGAGAGAGACGGGTTAGAATGGGTGAGAGGAGCAGAGAAATTGAGACGACTAATGTCACGCCGACAGTTCTCAATGAAAAGATCAAGAGAAAGTAAGAATCCAGAGGGAGGGGTCCAGGTGGAGGGAGAATATTGGATGTGGGTAAAAGGATCCGTTGAACGGGGAGAGAACTCCTGCCCAAAGAAGTGAGCACGGAGACGAAGGCGGCGGAAGAAGAGTTCAGCATCGTGTCGAGCCCGAAATTCATTGAGGTGAGGGCGTAAGGGTATGAAACTAAGTCCTTTGCTGAGCACTGAAGGTTCAGCGCTGGAGAGGGGAAGGTCAGGGGGTATAGTGAATACACGGTCGGGGCTGGGATTGGAGGATGGGGTGGGGTCAGAGGGACAGGCAGGGGTTGAGGGTCCTGGATGGGTGTTGGTGTCGATGTGTTGTTGGAGCTTGCGTTCCTTAGCACTTGAGAGAAAGAGAAAAAGTTTCTTGTTGAAGCGTCGGATGAGACGAAGAATAAAATGAAACTGGGGGCACGCGCAGCTTTGAGAAAGGGTGCGGCGGTGCTGCTGGAGGGAGAGGTCGAGTGTGTTCATATGGCGGCGCATGGCACTGAGTGTGGATCTCAGAATCACGGGAACAGCAGTCCAAGAAACGTTTTATGTCCCGGAGATACCTGTAATCCTGGATGGGTTCGAAACAAGAGGGATGGAATTTCAGTTGAAATCCACGTGGGGTAAGCCAGAGATGGAGACAGTCACTGAGAAAGGAAATATGGCTGTGAAAGCGGGTTTTAGTAAACACCTTGTCAAACACCAGGAGAGAAATGGAAAGCAATGAAGGTGAACAAGGCAAGAGAGAGATTCGAAAATCCTGACGGAGAGTAGAACAAAACTTCTTCAAGGTAGGCATTTCTTGAAGAGAAGTGGCAGTCAACTGTGCAACAAAGTTCAGAGCCACTTACAGCCAGCATTACATACTGGCGTACGATGCACCAATAAAATAAAAAGGTGAAGCATACTCAGGCCATGATGACAAAAACTCAATTTATCTAATTTTGACAATTCCAAACTCTTTGCATAACCTTCTCTGGTCTTCATTGCTAGACCAGTATAGATAAAGTGGACATAAATTAACATAAAATCACCCGTGAACTGCCCCTCTTGTGCTCATGGTGCCTTTAACTTACGTTTGCGAGTGCTATGACTTGGTGCCACCCCCACCTCGCTGGCAGCGGCATTGGAGGCAGCTTGCTGACACTGCCGTCTTGTTGGCCTTGATGACATTGGTGGTCATCCTCTGGCCAGTGGAGCCTGTGCTGGCCCCGTCTGGGAGGAAGAGACCAGTGCCACGGCTGGATCTCCCCAATAATCGCAGCCTCATCAAATGCCACGGTCACTGGCAGAGGGGTGGAGGAGCTGCTGCCATCATCCAGAGTGCCCTGAGAGGAGCCTGCAGAGATGACAAGCAGCTCGTGCGCCAACATGAGGTTGCTCTGGACCTCCCTGCTCACCATTGATGGACAGGCACCTAGCTGGGATACTGGGTGCCTCATCCATCTCCCACATTGGCAATGAGCACCTGAGCTCAGTGCCTGCATGAGGGCTTGCAGGTCCGAGCGCAACCCCAGGAACCCCTGATTCTGTCCCTGGAGTTGCCTCTCCATGAGAGTCGCCACTCTCTCAATAGAGGAGGCAGTGCGCTCAGCCACGAGGATCAACACCGTGCTCATGCTCAGCATAAACTCCTCCAAAACGGAGACCATGGCACCCAGACCCTCGTGGATCTCTGCCAGATCTTCCCACACATCCCACTGGACATCCAGCATCTGCCGCCTAATGGACGACTCCAGAGGCTCATCATCTGCCTTCAACTGAGCATTGCCCTAGTCCCCAGCAGTCCTCCAGCTGCCAGCGCCCTGGACACACTCTGCCTCCACCTGCACTTCAAGCAAGTGTGAAGTGCCCTCATCAATGTGCACTGACATTCTAGCCGCTGATCTAATGCCCACAGAGGTGCTGGCATCTGCACTGGTGCCTGCTTCAGGGAGCGGGTGTGACGCAGGTGGAAGTGAAGCCCGGTGGCCCTCCAGCATCAGGGTTGGCCCTTTGGGGTCCACAGAGCGATTATGTGCTGGCGAACCTAAAAGGGAGAACAAGGACTTGTCATTTGTTAAAGTCACCACGCTGTCACTGTGCACGCCAGGCACCCCGGTGAGACAATGGAGATCTGCATCATGGTTCCATCGTCTTTCAATGGTCAATGGGAATGCCAGGTTCATGGCTCCCTTCAGTGAAGAAACTACACTCGAATGGTTGCACAATCTGAAACTCTCACTTCTTGTGCACTGCACTCTTACCTTCGTCTGGCACCCCCGCCTCTCCACGCCCGGTTGCACGGGGAGCATGTCGGCTCTAGGGTGTCCTGCTCAAATCTACTGAGCAGCAGCAGATTGGGCAGGCCTCCGCCCATTTGTGCCCTCGCTACTTTGTTATGGCTCGTCTTTTCCTGAAAGGACAGAGGAGCATTGATTAGTCCACCCTCTACCTGCAGCACCATTGCAGCCAGGCCAACCCCAGCTGAGGAACACCTTGCAGGGCATATCCGAGCCGCAAGGTATTCAGTCCAAGCAGCCAGGGCTCACCCACTTGGACAGCCCTGGTGTCATTGACAGTTGGCACCCAGACTCCAGCACCCTTGAGGTCCATGGAGAACAGCCACACCTTAGCACTTCTGCACACTGACCCTTGCCAACATGGTACTAACCCTTCCTGAGCGCAGCAGGTCATTGCAGTGCTTCCAGCACTACACCCATGTGCGCCGCATCACATCATGGCTGCTAACCAGCGCTGCACCCTTCTTCCATGCTCTCTTGGTGAGGTGCGGTGGCCTCCTCCTCCCTCCCATCTCTAGGGACAAGAGTGTCCCTCCTGGCAGCCACCTCCTCCAGGCGGACGGCAAGGCACTCATCTGAAAAACGAGGGGCTGAGTGCGCATCCGGCCTGCCCTCCCGCCACCGTGTCCAGCCACACCCGACTCCATAACTTCGATATTGAGACTGCAAAACAGACGTCCTTCTGTGGCAGCCTTCCAGAGGCTGTCTCAGCCATTTTCGAACAGGCTGTTGGGTCGCTATTGAACCCAGCGGCTGAGAAGCCCCTGCCCTCGTTCAGCCCTTCCCGACCAGTGCAGAGCCACGTTTCACACTGGGCGGACGTTAATTGGCCGATCGCGGGCAGCAGACCATTTCCCAACTACTCCCAGGCCCACCGACCTCAAAATAACACACCCTTCATCTTCATAAAATTACTTCTGGCTATCTCTATCCTTCTTCTAACTTCTGTATCACATCTGCCATCTTCTGTTATCATGGGAAGAATTTTGCCCTCATCGGGCAGGCGGGAGGGGTCGGGAAGCCGACCGCCACCCATGATTGGGCTGCGACCGCAATTTCGCACTAGTGGGCCAATTAAGGCCCGCCCAGCATGAAATGTGCGCTGGAGTGCTGCATGTATGGGTGGGGAGCAGCGCAAGCACAGAGCTGCCTCAGGGAGATGAAGATCTTTGAAAATAAAAAAGAAAGATTTTTAAAATGTTAATAACATGCCCCCTCGTATGAGTCGCCCAAAGTCATCGCGTGTCATTTTACGCTTGTTCGGGTTGGGCGCGCACCCACCCACCAACCCACCCAATCGACCAGCAGAAAATTCTGCCCCATTTGCCTAAATATGCAAACTTATTCACTTGTTCCAGTGTGACACCATCCACTTCAATCTTCACTCTAGTTTCTTTTCCTTTTAACCACCATTGTTTTTGTCTTTTTGGTGTTCATACTCAATCCATATTCTGGATTTTACTTGATCTATGATATTTTGTAGAGTCTTTTCTGATTCTGCAAGTAGCGCTGTATTGTCAGCATACCAAAAGTTTGTTATGTTCTTGTGTCCAATTTTTACCCTTGGAAGTACATCTAATTCTCTGAATATTTGTCCTGTGAACAGATTGAATAATTTTGGTGGCAGTGCACAGCCTTGTTTAACTCCTCTCTTCACTTGAAACACATCTGATTGTCTCTCTTCTAGCCTGATGCTTGCAATTTGATCCCAAAAAAAGCTCTGGATAAATCTCACATCTTTATTGTCAATGTCACATTTGAGCAACATGTCTATTAACTTTTGGTGATGAACAGGACTGGATGCCTTTTCGTAGTCTGAAATATTCTTGTTTACTTCTAGATATTTATCAAAAGATTGTTCACAGGTTAAGTATTCCCTCTCTTGTTTCCACTCCAGGTCTAAATCCAGACTGTTTCACCAATTTCTACTTCAAATGTGTTATTATTTCTTCCCATTATAATTCTCAAGGTCACTTTAATGAGATGACTCATTAAGCTTCTAATTCTAAAATGATTGCACTCTATTGTTTAGGCTTTTAGATAACAACAAATAATGAATGTCTCAAGTCACTTGGATTGTATCCTTTGGTATGTATCTGATCACAAATCTCTGTTATCACTTCTAATTCTGTTTCTCCAAGGGTTTTTGGATGTTCGACGTTGCTTCATCCCAATGCCTGGGGCTTTTCCTGTACTCATCTGTTTCAAAGAACTCTTTACCTCTGACATCATAATGTTTGGTCATTCATTTGCCTCGATATCTTGAGGTCTCCCTCAATTTGGATCATCGTACATATATTCTGTCCATCCCTTTGCTACTACATCTCTTTCAAACAATATTTTACCATCTTCGACTTTTATGCACTCACTACCTTTTGTTATTGCTTTCTTTCTAGCTGTCACAGGTTTCATCTTCTGGGCAGGGGGGACAGCTGACCATGTGCAACTTGTGCTGTTCAGCTCATTACATTTGCACCTGAAAGGAGCTCGCTGGTTCGCGTAGCTGTGGTGGGCAGGAAGTTGCCGTCCCCGCCATTGCTTCATGGGGTCAAAGGTCTAGGCCCAATATGTAAGAAGTACCTGGACAGCCATTCACTCGCTGCAGGCCAAGAGCTCCGAATTCTCTACATCACAGGCAGTATGTCCCAGAGCAGGCAACATGTGGCCCCGTGGTTCAGCAAAACCTTCCTGCAGGCTCTCCTCCAGGCTGTCAAGGAAAGGCAGGATGTGCTGTTTCACAGAGACGGCAGCAGGAGGCCCTCCTTTCTGACCATGACGGCCTGGGCGGAGGTTGCGGTGGAGGTAGCGTTCATGGGCCCCACAGGAGAACTTCCTAGCATTGCAGTAAAAGGATGAACGATCTGTTGTGCTCTGCCAGGGTAAGTGGCACCGTCTACTCGCTGCGAAGTGACATTCCTAAGGGCATTAGGTAGTGTAAGTGTGCGAGTGCACATGGGCGTCAGACAGGAGTTTGGGTTGCAGGACTCACCAGCAGATGGGACATGTGCACTCAATGTCCCAAACATTTGAATGGTCCGATTACAAAACCTGTCATTGAACCATTTGTACTCGTCCAAGCCACGTCAAAATCTCAAAAAATTGGCTTCCCTACACTCCGTCCCTGGTTCAGGGAGTCAGCATTCCCAGGCCAAGCAGTTAAAACATGGTGGCCTTGACATCCACTTTATGCTGTCAATGTTCTATCAGTTGCAGGACATCCTGCTTGTTAACCACTTAACAGGGGAGGGCTCAGGAGCTGGTATAGGCGTGCATGCTCCTAAACTGCTCATACATCCATTCGGATGACAATCAATCCTTCTGCCTTTCTGCAGGCCAAGGACATGCAGAACAGGGGGGAGCAGGCCCAGACCAGAGGTGGCCTGCCCAACATTAGAATCTTCATCCCTTTCAATTCATCAACAGTCACAGATTGCAACTCTTTCGAGTACAATCACAGTTCTTGGTTTTCCGGGAGTGGGACATGAACCCACAACCCTCTGATTCAAAGGCGAGAGTGCTATGAACTGAGCCACAGCTGACACCTCTTTCATCCCTTTCAAGGAGGAGGCTACTAGGCTGGCCAGGGACGAGCAGGACTGTGCCTGTGCTGAAGGTGAGATAGGACTCCCCCAGCAAGCCAGTGAGGATGCCTCTAGCCTGCAGTTGTCAAATGCACTGACAAGAGTGAGACATAGATAAGGGAGCCTACTTAGGCATCCACTAAATGTTTCTTTTCTCCATTCCAGATAACAGCAAGAAGAGGGGAAGGGAGACCAGCCTCAGAACCAGCCCCAAACCCACCTGTGAGGATGATGCCTCAGAAGCCTCAGAGGATGCTGTTCACCTGCACCCTGCACCAATGATAAGAGACATTCACCTCACTGGGTGCGCATTCTAGAATAGGCCACAATCTGGTGAGCACCTCACAGGTACGGGTGTTCAGCTGGTAGAGGAAGTGACAGCCGAGTTCTCTGACACTCTGTGGACTGCTGGAGACCAGGCCCCTGCTGAGCCCCATGCAGAAGAAGACCCTCTGGACTCAGCCATAAGAGACCTGATGGAGATGTAGTGGAACATCAGGCAGAGATGCCAGAAACTGTGTGCAGATGGACTGAAGGCTGGAGGAATCCATCCACGTTCTGTCTGCTGTTGTGGCTCCAGCATGCAAATGCTTTGCTGCCTCCATGGAAAGGGTGGCAGCCACCTTTGAGTCTAGCAAAATGCAGATTGGTTGCGATTATGTACTCAGACCTGCACTCCGTCTCTCTAGCCATCGGTGCAATACAGTAGTGGCTAGATGAGAGTAGGACGAGGCACCTTGACCTTCCTCCAAGTGCCCCTTCTCCTCAAGAAGTCAGGGAGGTGCCATCAGGGAGGAGGAACACCAGGCTGGCACCCTGGGGGCTTCATCCAAGGACACTCCCAAGGGTGCCCTGCCACTCCTCCTCCCCTCTGTCGGTGACTCCATCACCTCCAGCAAATCAGTCCGAGGAGGGTGCACCTGCACCTGAGCAAGAGACCTTTAGCAGGATGGATCCCTCTAGGCTTCGGGCCACCAGAAGATGCCCACCAAACTCCTCACAGTCAACAGAGCATAGCAGTCAGCAGGCTGCCTCCACCTCAGCTGTGGGTGCCTGGGATGCACCTGGACGTAGTAATAGGAAAAGAAAGATAAAGAAGTTTTGAAGGCACATAGGTGGCTCGGGTATACTTTTGGCACTTGTAAATTTATCTTTAATTGCACTGTGTTCAGGTTTGCTGTGTTCTCATGATGTTGCTAGTTGCTACCATGGCCGCAGCAAATTAACGGCATTGCACGTCATTCCCAATCAGGTTCCAATGATGCGGTTCTAACGATACACCATTTATTGTCTCAGATCATCTGTAGAGGCATCATTGAGTACTCCGACATGAATGTGTTTCAGCCTTGTCCATCATAAATGAATGCGTGGCCTAGACATGCATCAGGCAGCCCAGCAGGTATTGCTCACTTGGTTTGAGTCCTCTTAGAATGCAGTCTGCGCAGTGTTATGCAGTCAAGTCATTGCATGTCCTGCTGTGAGATGTGATGAGGATGCAAAGAGGCCTCAAGGGGAGTTAGACAGGCTAAGTGAGTGGACAGGAACGTGGCAGATGGAGTATGAGGGTCCAACGTGCGAGGATCTCCACTGCGGTCTGAGGATTAGCAAAAGAGAGTCTTTCCTAGATGGTGAGATAATGAGAAGTGTGGGGGGCCAAACGGACCTGGCTGTCCTTGTTCAAAAGTACCTCTGAGCTAACATGCAGGTTCCGCCAGCAAATAAGGAGATAACTGTCAAGTTACCTTTGATTGCAAGAGAGACTGAGTGTAGGATTTGTCAGGAAGATATAATAATTTTCATAATGTTATTGGAATTTATCGTAAAGTAGAAATTGTGTGTGTGTGTATGTGGGACTTAATTGAATTACAGACAGCTGGTCTGAAGGCTCTGGTGTATCAAGAAGAGAAGCTAGGTTTCAAATGTTAAATAGGTAAACATAGCTGGAGTTTTAGAATGTGAGGTGTAAAGGGAACATTTGCATTTTTAGATAAATTAGAGTAGTGAGTTTCAAAGAGGTGGTAAGGTGTTAAACCTAGCCAACAGAAGCTAAGCCAAACAGTGTGTTTATTTTTCCCAAAGCTTACTGATAAAATTGATACTATAATAGATTTTATTATTAGAGAGGTAAGGTCCAAAGACATAGTGAAACAATGGGAATTTGCATTCAAAGGGGAAAATATGTAAAAAGGAAAGAAGGCTGTGTGCAAGGGAAGGCATTCTAAGATCAAACAAGTGTGAAAAGCCTCCAGCCTCTGTACCCAAACTGCTTCCTGCAAGAACTGAAGTGAAGAAAACTCACTTTAAATTCGACTGTTCAGGATATCGTGTTACTTTGCCTGGGTCTTTTAAAATCTGTGTGTTTTTGCTGTTGCCTTAACGAAGGTGTAACTGGGAGTTAGATTAACTAGGGGAGCTAGGAGCTATCATAGTAGTAATTTGTAAACCTATGTATGTGCTTGAAATCATTTTTTTTATTATTAATAAAGGTTTAATTTAGTTTTGTAAAAAAACACAATGAAACTCGGTTGTCTTATTACGATTGAATTCAAAGTCCACATCTCAAAATAAATACAAATTGCAAATAGTTGTGGCAGCTGCTTCAAGTTTCCCTCTGGGATTTGGGCAGCTTGGCATTTACCATCTGTTGGCATAACAGATTAAAGAGGTCTGGCAGCAGTTGACTGCAGCCTTGGTGAGACCTTACGTGGAGTATTGTCTGTCCTGTTTGTCTCCTTACCTAGGGAAGAATTGACCTCGCTTAAAGGGATAGCAACCAGGGTTCGCCAGACTTATTCCAGGGACTGGGGGATTCTCCCAAGAGGTGAGATTACTTCAGCTCCTTACCATGCTGGGATCTTGATGTTATGACACCCATGAGTCAGGGTGCAAACCTGTTGCTGTGTGGGCTTCACCAAAAAGAGGAGAATGCAACTGAGCATGGTTGTCATCCAGTTGCCTCATGATCATTAAGGTGTTCCTTTAGTCAGCCAATTGTGCACTCCTTGAACTCCACCCACCCGAAAAGACCCTCCTCCTGCTTCAAGGATTCACACGTACAAAGCAACTGTGTTGTGAAGGAGAACCTTGAAAAAATGGTACCATAACTTTCCAGACACTCGCCACCATCTTCTCCCCTCCCTCTGTCATCCATCAACTTCCCGCTCACCCTTGAGCCACCCAGTATAACCATTCCTCTCCCCTCTGTCACCCTTGAATCTTCCCTGTTAGCCTTGAACCTATAACTATCAACCTCCACGTACCTTCTCTCCCCACTGGGCCTACATCCTTTACCATCCCCATGCCACCCTGACCCTGACCCCTCCCGTTATCCAAGCCACCTGTTTCATCCATTTCTGTGACCACCCACCACAAAACCATCAGCTACCCGACTATGGATCTGCCATCCCACTCTCTCCTGTTTCCTCCACTGCCCAGTACCCGCAGTTCAATCCCCAGGACCCCACTGTGGACAGAACCAACCCTGCCCTCTAGAACCATTGCTCATCCCTGCCCAGAAACCCCCTCCCTCCTTCCCTCCATCCCACATCCCTACATCGTTGCATTCCCTCGCTAACTCCCACCCTCCCCCAAGCAGCCTGCCTTCTTTCCCTCGACACCCTCCCTCCCCTGCCCTGTCTCTGCTCCACCCTTCCATGTTGGTCTTGCCTCCAGGGTCCAGCCTTCGTGCAACTTGGCCTACCAGCACTCGATCTCAATCAAGAGGCTGCCGTTTCTGAGTGGTCCCCAAGAAGGTCAAAGCAGCAGCTGCTCACTTCAAAGTCATGGAGGAAGTTAACCTCTGCCAGGCGCATGCCACTTATATGAAGTCGTAAATGGGAATGTTCCAATTTCTAACTGGTGGAGAGCTTAATTTGGAGCGGGAACATAATTTTGGCAAGCTGGCCTTTAAATGAGCGTGTGTGGCTTGATGGTGCATGTTTGTCAGGAAGCTCAACCTGCGTTTAAAGTCCCGAGCAATTTTCAGTCTTTTGTGGACCAGATTCAAGCCTCTCTCCTCTTCCAGTTAGGGCCGGGATTGCCGCGGGGAGTGCGGTGGGCCAGCCAAAAGTCCATTGACTTTCAGTGGGACCAGAAGATCCCACTGGCGAGCAGGGCTGGAAAATCCCGCCGTAGAATACTAATTCAGTGGAAAGTAAAATAAAATGCATTTAAATTGCCAGTGTTCCAAGCAGAGGTAAAACTTCCTCCAAATTTCTAAAACCTGGAACATGTTGCTGTATTAATACATTAACCAGAAAAGAGGACATATCCATCCTTCACAATTGTTTACACTTAACAAAATCTCACCACCACCGACCCTCCCCCCACCCCAACAAACAACCCAACGAGAATGGTTAAATCAAACCTTGTCCCTTGTCACTTTATCGCTGTTTTTTTAATAAAGAATGGAAAACACAGCCTTTATGTTATTTTGAGGAAATATTGTATTCAGAAATTTTAAATGTTCTTAAAATAACAATCCAGTGACAGAAACTGTTTATTTTGCAGCTACTTAAACGTAAAGTTTATTGCTTCTTTTCCCTGCTTGCTCAGGTTTGAGTCTAGTTCTATTGTGAGGCTAATGATCCTTGACTCGTCACATTTTTGTATCAGGCTATGTCAGGGGACATTTACTATTGCAGGCTCTTCATTATTAGAAACAAAAGTTCGCAGGGATTGTGTTGTATATAATGTCGGTGGAGTGTATTTTGTCATCTCAACCAATAGCTCTATAAAGACTTCTATATTTGCTCAGATTACTGTATTGATCAATAGGTTAATCGGAATCGCTTTATGCTGGGATCCAGGCCTTCCAGCATAACTTTAAAATGAGGAGAACTCTAGGCTAAAATTTTTAATTTTGGGCTCTCTCTTGGAACCTCGCATCCGCCCCCAATTCCTGTCCCAGATTAGAAAGTCACAGATGTCCCAATTTCCTAATTGTGCCCGCGTTAAATTTGATCCATTAAATTCAAAAATAAATGATTGAAAATCCCCACGAGACTCTTTTTGCAAAAGTAAACAAATTCTCAATGTCAGATGTAGGTGTTTGTAAGTTTACTCCCCTCTTCTGAAAACTAATTTAATTACACTTCAAAAATAATCTGTCATCCTGATAACTTTATTAATCATAGAGTCATAAAAAATCATAGAATGCTTAAAGCTCAAAAGGAGGTCATTTGGCCTGTTGTGTCCATGCTGGGTCTCTGCAAGAGCAACTCCGCTAGTTCCACACGTGCCCTTTCCCTTCAATTTTTTTTTCTCAGATTGTTATCCAATTCTCTTCTGAAAGCCATAATTTAATCTGCATCCACCACACTCTTGAGCAGTGCATTCTAGATCCTAACCGCCCACTACATAAAAAGGATTTTACTCATTTTGCTTCTGGAGGCTGGAGGGCAGAGCTGACATACTCAATAACTACTTCGCACCTGTCTTTACCAAAAGAAGAAAATGCTACCAAAGTCATAGCTGTAGAGGAAGTAGTTGAAACACTGGATGGGCTAAAAATTGATAAACAGGAGGTATTAGATGGGCTGGTGATACTTAAAATCACCAAGACTTTAGAGGATGCTTCTGAAGGGAGTGGGGCAATGATGACTGCTGAGGAGCCAGAGGACCTCTCCTGCTCCTCCTGGCTCCACAGGATGGATTTTCTAACAAAATAATTTTTTTTTAAATTACCTGGAGTTGATGGCCAGAGGCCTCTGAAGAATCCTGAACAGGCCAGGCCCGACTCTTGAACCACTTATCGCCATTAGTTTGTTGATGGACTCAATAGGCATTTGGCACCTAATTTACTATTTATAGATACCTAATGTCTTTTGATGTACTCCCACCAAGAAATTAGATGGTGATGAGGTGGGGGGATGAGCCTGCTTTTGACATCCACTTGGGATGGCTAAAAAAGGAACCAACCAATTTAGCAGTGGGACTAACGCCTGCTCCGACCGGGTGCTGGTCATCCCATGGCTTTGCACCTGTTTTATGCCTGAAATACAGGCACAGCTTCTCGCAATTTTTATCTCACCAAATCTCTGTAGGGTATCATCATCTAAAGACATCAGTAAGCTATAAAGACCAATTTTATGAATAAATGTTCCAGGGAGGATTCTGGCCTGCTGGGAGTGTTATTGGGAAATCACAGATGTACTCATCAGTGATGGGAAAAGCTTGGAGAATGACCTACAATTAAGTGTACTTGTCACCACAAGAACACACTCATACTGCTCCATAGTCTTTTCAGCATAATTTCTTGAAGGTGCGTACATTGCCTCTTTATCACTTCTGTCAAACATGTCATCCAGCCATATAAGAAGTAGTGAAATCCATCCCACTGTGGAGGGACAATTGAACCCTTGGAGTCAAGCTCCCAACCATCTGTATAGGCCATTGCTGTTACTGACAGGCTTTCCACCTGCTGCAACCTGCCCACAATTAAAGGATTAGTGATCATATTGTTCCTGTAGCACGTATCCAGACATCCCCACAGGATTATCCCAGTAATGTAATGTAAGTTAACAGATATCACAGAGTGTGGCACAAGGGCCCATTATAAATAATAGGCTTAGGGCAACTTGTAGGTATCTTCTTAATTCCATGATTGTGTTATGCCTTAAGTGGTCTCCAAAGTCATTTTCATATAATACAATATATGAAAATAATAGTGAATTGCAGATCACTGTGTACCCCCACCCCTCTCACCGCTTTCATCCTTAAACTGCCCTCTCCTAAATACCTCTTGCTGGAGTACAGTGCCCTGCATGCTAGTGCTTCTCCAATACTTCACTGATTGGAACAATAACCTCTAGACTATCTTAAGCTTCATCCTTCACTCTTCATTTTTCTCCTTTATAAAATATGAGGTTGTCCACTTTGGCAGGAAGAATAGAAAAACATTATTATAAAAGAAAAGAAACTGCTGAACGCTGCAGAATAGAGGGACCTGGGCGTCCTTGTGCTTGAATCACAGAACATCAGCATACAGGTACCGCAACTAATTAAGAAAGCAAACAGAATCTTGGCCTTTACTACAAGGGGAATGGAGTATAAACATAGGGAAATCTTGTGCAGACATTGGTGAGACCACACCAGAGTACTGTATGCAGTTTTGGTCACCTTACTTAAGGAGGGACATTCGTGCATTTGAAGCAGTTCAGAGAAGGTTTACTAGGCCGATTTCTGAGATGAAGGGTTTGTCTTATGAGGAAAGGTTGAGCTGGTTGAGCCTATATTTAGTGGAGTTTAGATGAATGAGAAGTGATCTTATCCAAACACATAAGATTCTGACAGGGTTTAATAGGGTAGATACTGAGAAGATGTTTTCCCTCGTGGTCAAATCTAGAACTAGGAGACACAGTTTCAAAATAAGGGGTCTGCCATTTAAGATGGAGACACTCTCAGAGGGTCGTTAGTGTTTGGAAATCTCTCCTTCCACGGGGCAATGGAATATATTGAATATATTCAAGGCTAAGTTAGACAGATTTCTGATTGACAAGGGAGTCAAGGGTTATGGGGGACAGGCAGGAAAGTGAAGTTAAGGCCACATTCAGCCGTGAACTTATTCACTGATGGAGCAGGCTGGAAGGGCCTAATGGCCTACTCCTGCTCCTATTTCTTCTGTTCTTATGTTAATTCCTTGTCAACATTATCAAGAAGCACGTAACCAGTTTTCAAATACATACTGACAGCACTCAGATCTATCAACATTCCTTCAACTCCAAATCAAACTGCAATCTGACTGATTGCTTGATAGCTAGTTGTGGATAAACTGAAACCTCTTCCAACTAACATTGGGTAAGATGGAAAGCCCTATATCTGAGTCCTACCAAGAACCCTGTGATATTGCCCCTGCCTGCCTAGCAGCTCATTTAGATGAATCTGATGGTAGACAATCTTAATGTCCTCTTGAAGACAGAGCTGAACTTTGAAACCCAGAATGTACTGACTGTCAAATGGTTCTCAACTGTCACACTTCCATTTCTGTGGCTCATTGCTCCATTTCATTCGGGATTTATTTAATCACAATTAAGCAACAACAACAAGTTGTACTTATATAACACCTTTAATGTAATAAAATGCTCCAAGGTCTGCACAGAGCTGGCATAAAATAAAATATCAAGAAGACATTTAAGGAGATAATCAGACAGATGACTGAAGTTAGGTTTTAAGAAGTATTATAAAGAAGGAAAGCGAGATAGAGAGGCAGAGAGGTTTAGGGAAGGAATTCCAGAGCATAGGACCAAGGCAGCTGTAGGCTCTGCCACCAATTTTGGAGCAGTCAAAATTGGTGATTCTCAAAAGGCCAGAATTGGAGGAGTGCAGATATCTCAGGGGTTTGTGAGGCTAGAGGACATAAGAGTTGAGGGAGGGCAGGCCATGCAGGGATTTGAAAACATGGCTGAGAATTTTAAAATCGAGGCATTGGTTAACTGGTAGCCAGTGTAGGTCAGCGAGCATTGGATGATGGGTGAATGGGACTTGGTACCAGAGCTTTGGATGGCCTCAGGTTTATGCAGTGTAGAATGTGGGAGGCTGGCCGGGAGTACGTTAGAATAATCAAGTTTGGAGATAACAAAGACTTGGATGAGAGTTTCAAAAAAAGATGAACTGAGGCAGGGGTGAAGATGGGGCAATGATACGGAGGTGGAAAGAGCTTGGCTAAATTATGGTGTGGATATGTAATTATAAGCTCATCTTGCGTTCAAATATGACACTGAGATTGTGAACAGTCTGATTGAGAGTCAGACATTTGTCAGGAAGAGGGATGGAGGCAGTGGTTAGATAGCAGAGTTTGCAGCAAGGACTGAAGACAATGCCTTCAGTCTTCCCAGTATTTAATTGGAGATAATTTCTGTTCATCCAATACTTGATGTCTGATAAGTAGCCTGGCAATGTAGAGGCAATGGCAGGGCTGAGAGAGGTGGTGGTCAGGTAAAGCTGAGTGTTGTCATGTGCACATGTCTGCCTTTTAAGATGAAGATAAGAAGGAATGTTTTTTTCTCAGGGGGTCTGTTTAATTCTCTTCCCCAGAAGGCAGTTGAGGCTGTGTCATTTGAATTTATTCAAGGCTGAGTTAGATAGATTTTTGATAGACAAGGGAGTCAAGGGTTATTGCGGGGGGGGCAGACAGTAAAGTGGAGTTGAGACCACAACCAGATCTGCCACGATCTTATCGAATGGCGGAAGAGGCTCATGGGGCCAGATGGCCTGCTGCTGCTATGTTCCTATGTGGAAACTGACATTGCAGTTTCGGGTGATGGCACCAAGGGGCAACATGTAGATAAGTACATATAGAAGATGAGAATGCATGTAGATGAGAAGGTCTGAGAATAGATCCCTGGGAGACACCAGAGGTACTGTATGGAAATGGGAAGAGAAACTATTCATGACAATTCTCTGGCTACGATGAGACAAATAAGGATGGAACCAGGCAAGTGTGGTCCCACTCAGGCAGTCAATGCTAGAACGGTGTTGGATGAGGTTGGCTTGATCAAATTTGTCAAAGACAGCAAATAGGTTGAGAAGAATGAGGAGGGATAGTTTACCTTTATCCCAGTCACATAGGATGCCATTTGTGACTTTGATGGGAACCATTTTGGTACTGTGGTAAGAGCTGAAATCTGACTAGAGGGATTCAAACATGGAGTTCCAGGAAAGATGGGCACAAATTTGGGATATGACAACACATTCAAGAACTTGGGAAAGGAAAGAGTGGTTGGAGATGGCGCAGTTGTTTGCAAGGGTGGAGTGTTCAAAGGTTAGGTTTTGAAGAGGGTGTGATGGCAGATTTTAAGGAAAGAGGGCTTGAGGAGAGAACCGTTAACAATGGGTGTCAGGAAGAGTCAGTAGTTTAGTGGGAATATGGTGGACAGAGCAGTAAGTGAGTCTCATAGATAAGGATCCCGTAGAGGGCATGAGGAGGAATAGGAGAGAAGTTAGAGAAAGATACAAGTTCAGGGCAAAGCTGTGAGAAAGTTTAGCCCAGTGGGCTAGGGCAAGAGAGGCAGCTGATTGGATTATCACAATCTTGGTAACAAAAAAATTTAGGAGCTCACCACACTTGTTTTTGGAGGGGAGGGTGGAGAAGAGAGGGGAGAGAAGTTTAAGAAGATGGCTTGCAGTGAAGAAGCCGGGGTGTTATCTTTGCATTCCAGGATGATCCTGGAATAATGAGCAGTTTTCACAGTTGAGACCAGTACTCAATAGCACTTGTCTACTTAGTGAATGGCAAAACCAGTTGTCAACCACATTCATTAAGTCTGCATCCCTCAGTCTTAAGGGAGTGAAGATGAGGGCCACACCGTGGGAACAGCCAGGGTGAAAGAGACTAATGGTTTTAATGGGGATGAGAGTATCAATGGTGGAGGTGAGAGTGTGGTTGAGAAGATCAGTAGCTGCATAAATGTCATGATGAATGGAGAGCCAAAGACTAAACAGTTGGGAACTTGAAAGTGCAGTTACAAGCAATTTGGGGAAGAGTCTTTTCCAGGGCTGGATACAGAAGGATTTTACAGGGAAGCGGGAATGTGGGTGGAGAGCCATACAAGGAAGTGATCAGAGATGGCCTGATCTGTGATCGTTATTGGAGTAGTGAGGCCACATGAGGTGGGCCATGAATATGAGTTGAGGAGTTTTCATCGAGGGTGAGGTTAAGGGAAGATAGGGGGGAACTGATCTCCGAGGAGAGAGAAGATTATGAAATAAAATAGAGTTTGAAATCACTGAGGATCAGAAGCGGCTTGGTGCAGAGGCCAAGGATGAAAAGCAGTGAGGATAGTTTGTTGAGAAAATTGGCATGGTACTCGGCATGTGGTAGAGAATCAGGATTTTAAATGAGAGGTGAGGGGGTGGAACAAGGTTAGATGTTCAAAGGAGCAAAAGAGGAGAAAGCGCAAGGGACAGACCAAGGTGAGATTTGGATTTAAGAGCCACACCATACCATGATGGTCTGGGCAAGGTAAGTGGTTAAAAAGTATTGCTAGGTAGGGCGCTTCAGGTCAGGGGAAGGTATTATCACCCCTCAGGCACGTTTCCAATAAGGCCAAGGTGTCAATCCAATCATCCCCAGTAAGTTCACAGATTGCAAACCTTTTCTTCATGAGTGAATGTGCATTCTGGAGGGAGATGTGGAAAATGCAGGTGATGACTGGATCACTGGAACAGTCCACAGGATCAGCACTGGGAAGTGAGTTATTAGGCACTTTACAGCCTTCTGGACTTAACATTGAGTTTGACAACTTCAGATCATGAACTCTCTCCTCCATCCTCACCCCTTTTTGATCCGCTTTTTTCTAATAATTATTATATTTTTTATATATAAATTTTTCTTTTCCCACCTATTTCTATTATTATTTTTAAAATTTATTTCCATCCATTGTTTTATCTCCACCTTTTAGCCTATTTCAAACCCCTCCCCCCATCCCACACCCACTAGGGCCATCTGTCACTTGCTCATCCTGCTTTCTACCCTTATTGTCACCATTAGCACATCCTTTAGCTAATATCACCACCGTCAACCCCCCCTTTGACCTTTTGTTTATGACATCTTTGGCAATCTCTCCTTTGCCTCGACCTATCACTGGATGTCTATCCAGCTTCACCTGTCCAACCCCCCTTAAACAGCTTATATTTCAGCACATTTCTATTTCTCTTTAGCTCTGATGAAGAGTCATACGGACTCGAAACGTTAACTCCGTCTTCCTCTCCACAGATGCTGTCAGACCTACTGAGTTTTTCCAGCAATTTTTGTTTTTGTGACTGGGAAGCAAGTGTTGGACAGGGAGCTGATTGCCAAATCAGTTCCTAGCCACATGCTGGGTGGGAAATGATGGGGCAAATGTGGTTTCTACTTGTGATAAGGAAGCGTCAAGTGTTTCAAGTGACCCTTTAGAGAATGCTAAGAGGAACAGAGGACAACAGTAGGCTTATCTAAAGGAGATAAGCCTGAGATGGTGGCAGGAGGCAGGTACTGAAGGGTTGGGCTAGGGATTTGGGAATGCTGAGTATCTGAGAGCGAAGAAATGACAGGTGGCTTAATGTCAGGAGACACAGGAGGAGCAGAGAGAAAAGAAGTAAAAAGAGGGCGGGAAAGAAAGGAAATAGAAGTGGGCTTTGACTAGAGTAGCAGCTGAAGTACACACTCAATAGAGCATGGGGAAATATTATTATCTAGGTCTGGTTATGTAGCAAAATAGATAATAAAAACCCAGTTAAGTTTGTTGCTTGCTTTGTGGCCTATTGGAAGATCAATGACCTCACCTTTATTTGCCATGGCTTTATCCACCTCCAAAATGTCTTCCAGCCTTATATTCCACTCCATCTCCTCTGCTACCCTGACTTTGGTCTCCTGTACAGGCCTCTCTGGTTAGTAATCAGGAGTGGAGTCCAATGCTACATGTTCTCTCTTCTCAGCCGAGGGGTACTGAGGCCATTTATCACGGATGACTAAAATCAGCTAATACAAATCTGGCTAGGGTCAAAGCTAATCTGGGCCTTTGCTTTCTGGTGAGCTGTCCATAATTTACCAGGAGCAAAAAACAGGAAATTGCAGGCTTCCTCCTACACTACGAGCCTCTTCACTGGGGATGCAAATTTGCAAAATTTACTCCAGTGAGTCATGAAACCCAATCACATTTCTCAGTTGTGAAGTGGAGGAATGAAGCGCAGCAAGTTGGAGCCCCATTTGATGGACACTGCTTTTAAAGAACATAAGAAATAGGAACAGGAGTAGGCCATTCGGCCCCTCAGGCTTGCCCTGCCATTCAATAAGATCATAGCTGATCTGCCCCAGGCCTCAACTCCTTTCGTGTTAGCTCCTCATAGCCTTCAACTCCCCAATATTTCAAAAATCTATCTTAGGGTCATTTCTTGTTTAGTTTTTACTTTCGTAGTCAACTTGCCATTAAACTGAAGGGCTATCAGCTAACCGGAAATGTCGTTGTTTTGTTTCCTTCCTTTGAACTGGATTGGGTATCTTTCCTTTCATTAAGTACTAAAAAGGATGTGACATCCTCACCTATGTGATCTGAACTTAGACGAAGGGCTTCTGCAATTTTGGCATTCAACATAATAGGTTTAAGTTATCTCTTAGTGTATGTAATGAATAGTTTGTAGTGTATGTAATGAATAACATAATGAATATATTATTCCTATTGTGACTGCATCAATGTTTACCATTTCCTCACGTATTCATGCTGTCAGAGGATGTTGCAGGAGCTAATGCATCTGGATGCTTTGAAGTGACAAAATCACTTGACTCCACTCTAAAAACCATGTTAAAGGACAGGTGCTGAATCCTGTGGTGCCATAAAGACAGTTGTATTGATGGCTTTGAACCTTAACAATCTTTGAACTACATGTGGTACATCAACCATGGTAGATGCTGTGAGAGAGAAAAACAGGACACACCTGATTAGGCCTGAAAGCAGTCGGAACTCAACAGCAGTCACTTAGGGTCATTTCCTGTTTAGTTTTTACTTTCGTAGTCAACTTGCCAGTAAAATGAAGAGCTATCAGCTATCCGGAAACGTCGTTGTTTTGTTTCCTTCCTTTGAACTGGATTGGGTATCTTTCCTTTCATTAAGTACTAAAATGGGTCCTGCTCCTGCGGATTTCCTTAATGAACCCCAATAAGAAAAAATTAACATTTGCAGTTAGGGGCAACCTACTGCTTTAACAAAGGTAATAAGCACAAACTCAACTGATACACTATTTTGAAATGATCAGCGACAAAAGCCACCTGGATTTCAGACTGCCTGCTGTGAGCAATTAAAGCTAGTCTGCAGGCCCACTGGGAATCATTCTAAGAATGACCTTCCCATGAAAGACTGGAAGAATGGCTCAAGGCACAAGGAAAGCTACTTTACTAGTCTATTACTTATATTGACAAGTCTATCAGTGTTTGTACTATTCCCCCAAAAGAAAGCTGTGTGAGATGAACTAGTTGATAAGGTTTCAATTCCTCTGCCAGTATGTATTTGGCTTGGATTTGGCTGCACGCTAAATCTCACACATATCAGTCAACACTCCTGCCTCAAACCCACAAATAGGTCACTACCACGTAATCCGAATCACAAATTTACACTGCTCATTTCAAACTACACTTTCTTGTGGTCAGATAAGGATAAATATTAGTTGCAAACTGTTGCAATACTTACTTTAAGCAAAAGAACGGTTTTCTGATTTCTACTTAGAAGAATTCCCACATTTAGAAACTTATGAAGCAGACAGAATGGATGCTTATGTCTGATTTCCACAGCTTGTTTTTTCTGGAACAAGTCACTAGCCTGAAGCAACAGCTTGAGGGGTGCCACTCCACATCAAGCATGAGAGTCACTCCACTCTTACCGCCTGCCATAGGCATGTTGGAAGAATTTGCAGGTTGACAATCAACCTGCTTAGCCATGCTATAAACAAACCTTCCATGGCCATCAAGTCCTGGAGTGGGACTCAAACCCAGAGCTCTCGGCTCAAAGGCAGGGACACTACCCACTGCCCACAAGACTGCCTTTATATGCAGTTCTTAAATTTTAACAAATATTAAAGCAAAATACCAATTTAAAATAAAAGCTCAGGTTAGTATGGTTGGTTGGCACAAGAGAGTATCAAGATAATATACCACAACATAGTTAGTTACACTCTCAATCCTCACATTTTGGAATTAGGGATGCCAACTCTAGTTGGATACATGCCTAGAAGTTTCATGCTTATGAGCAGACTTTGCTAGAGAAATAACAATAAGGATAGCAATGCTCACCATCATTTTGTTTAAATCAGATAGCAACTTCTGGTGACTGCAAATGCACATTTAAACAAAGAAAGCTGGAAGTTTTACTGTCCAAGATGCCCTGCTCCTCCAAAAGCTTCCCAAGAATGGCATCTCCTATTTGTCTCACCATTTAAATGTATTAAGTAGAATGGTGTTGAGGTACTTACCTCATGGGTATGGACTAAACACACCAAAAAATTTAGGACATTCCTGTCTAAAAGTATTTTATCAGCATGGTAAATCTTAATTACTACTAAAGAACCTCTCTGGCACTAAAAAAATAACTTTTAGAACTGCGGAGTCTCATTCATTCAACTTTTAATTATTGTTGGAGATTATTTTAAAAATGAAATATTGTAAAAAATAATGCAACACTTATATTTACTTGCTCCAGAGGCGGCCCTCCAACTCATAAAAGTAAAATAATATTACAAGAGGAGAGTGCGAGAGGAGAACCCTGGGACAGGCAGTCAGCAGCACATAGCGGAGAGTGTGAAAGGAGGAACCTGGGACAAGCAGCCAGCAGTACCTAGAGGAGAGTGCGAGAGGAGGACCCTGGGACAGGCAGTCAGCAGCACCTAGAAGATCTAGTCTATCTAGAGGATCTAGCATCTAGTCTATACTCAAGTAGGAGTGCGTGCAATTCTGGTCGCCACATTACCAGAAGGATATGGAGGCGTTGGAGAGGGTGCAGAGGAGGTTTACCAGGATGCTGCCTGGTCTGGAGGTTATTAGCTATGAGGAGAGGTTGGAGAAACTCGGATTGTTCTCACTAGAGCGACGGAGATGGAGGGGCGACTTGATAGAAGTTTACAAAATTATGAGTGCATGGACAGAGTAGATAGTCAGAAGCTTTTTCCCAGGGTGGAAGAGTCAATTACTAGGGGACATAGATTTAAGGTGAGAGGAGAAAACTATAGAGGAGATGTGCGGGGCAAGTTTTTTATGCAGAGGGTAGTGAGTGTCTGGAATTCGCTGCCAGAGGAGGTGGTGGAAGCAGGTATGATAGTGGTGTTTAAGAGGCAGCTTGACAAGTACATGAATGGGATGGGAATAGAGGGATTCGGACCCCGGAAGTGCAAAATGTTTTAGTTGACCGGCAATATGATCGGCGCAGGGCCTGTTCCTGTGCTGTGCTTTTCTTTGTTCTTTGTTCTAAGGGTAAAATAAAAGCAAGTGTCCACATTCTATTTAGTTAAGATATGTCTGGGGAGTTCAGTCTCGTGATTTGCATATCCTGTGCTACGTGGGAAATCCTGGATGCTCCTGGCAGTCAGGATGACCATGTGTGCAGGAGATGTCTCCGACCGGAGCAACTCGAGCTCCGGGTTTTGGAGCTTGAGCAGCAGCTGGGGGCACCACGAGGCTGAGAGGTTCATGGATAGCGCGTCTCAGGATGTAGTCACCCCGTAGTTTAAGGAAGTGCAAGCAGAGGGAATAGGTGACTGCCAGACAGAAAAAAGGGACCAAACAGGTAATGAGGGAACCCCCCGAGTGCATCTTGCTCGCAAACCATTTTTCAGCCTTAGAAAACGGCGAGAGCAACGATTCTTCTGTGGAGTCCAACCAAAGCAGAGGCCACGGCACTTTGGGTGGTCCAGCTGCTCAGGGCGGGAGGAACAAATGTGGAAGGGCAATAGTGGGTAGGGGATTTGTTAGTGAGGGGAGTAGACAGGTGCTTCTGCGGCTGTAGACGTGACTGCAGGATAGTATGTTTCCTCCCAGGTGCCATGGTCAGGAATGTCATGGAACGGCTGCAGGTCATTCTGAAGGGAGAGGGTGAACAGCCGGAGGTCGTGGTCCATGTTGGGACCAATGACATAGGAAGAAAGAGAAATGAGGCCTTGCAAGCAGACTTTAGGGAGCTGGGTAGGAAATTGAAAAGCAGGACTTCAAAGGTAGTAATCTCTGGATTACTCCCGGTGCCTCGCAGTAGTGAGTATAGGAACAGAAGGATAGAGCAGATGAATGCGTGGCTGGCGAGATGGTGCAGAAGGGAGGGCTTTAGATTCCTGGGGCATTGGGACCATTTCTAGGGGTGGTGGGACCTGTATAATTTGGACAGGTTACATTTGAACAGGATGGGGACCAACATCCTCACGGGGAGGTTTGCCTATGCTGTTGGGGTGGATTTAAACTAAATTGGCAGGGGGGTGGGATCCTGAAAAGTAGTTCAGAGGGAAGAGAAGCTGAGATGGAATTAGAAGTTAAAATGCTAGTAAGTTAGTCTGGAAGGCAGAGGAAACATAGGTTAGGTAAGAAAGAAATGAGTTTAGCAAGGCTAAATGGAATACATTTCAATGCAAGGAGCCTGAGGAATAAGACAGATGAACTGAAGGCACAGATAGGCACGTGGGAGTATGAGGTCATAGCTATGACCGAGACTTGGCTAAAAGGGCAGGATTGACAGCTAAACATTCCTGGTTATAGGGTATTCAGATGAGATAGAGAGGGGGATAGAAGAGGAGGGGGGGTTGCAATATTGATCAAGGAATCAATTGTAGCAGTGAGGAGGGATGGTATCTTGGAAGGATCATCAAATGAACCAAATAGGTAGAAGCAAAAAACACAAAAAGGGCAAACACGCAGTTGGGTGTGTATTATAGGCCCCCAAACAGTCAGGGAGAGATAACGGATCAAATATGTCATCAAACTTCAGAGAAGTGTAAGAATTTTTGGGCAGTAAAAGTAGGGGATTTTAACTACCCAAATATTAACTGGGATAGCTTTAGTGTGCAAGGTAGGGAGGGAGCAAAATTCTTAAGTTGCTTCCAGGAGAACTTTTTTAGCCAGGACGTAGAAAGCCCAACAAGGGAGGGGGCAGTTCTGGACCTCCAATTCAGAAATGAGCCCAGGCAGGTGGAAGGCCTATCAGTAGGGGAGCATTTTGGAGATAATGACCTTAACTCAGATTTAGAATAGTATGGAAAAGGATAAGGTTGGGCCGGGAATAAAATTTCTAAACTGGGGAAAGGCTAATTTTACTAAGATGAGATGCAATTTGGCCCAAGTGGACTAGGGACAAGAGAGCAGCTACTTGCTGATAAAACTGTGTCAGAGCAGTGGGAGGCATTAAGGAGGAAATAGCAAGAGTACAGGGCAAATATGTTCCCATAAAGACAAAGTCTGGAGAACCCTGGATGTCAAGGTACATAAAGGTTAGGATTAAGAAAAAAAGAGTTTATAACAGATATTGAGGGCTCAATACAGCAGAGTCCTTAAAGGAGTATAAAAAGTGCAGAGGGGAACTTAAAAAGGAAATTAGGAAAGATAAGCGAGTGCATGAGAAAACATTGGTGGGTAGAATAAAGGAAACCCAAAGGAGTTTTTTAAATATATAAAGAACAAGAGAATAACTAGGGAAAGGGTAGGGACAATCGGGACCATAGAGGTAATCTGTGTGTCGACCCAGAAGACGTGGGTGTAGCCCTCAATGAATACTTTGCGTCGGTCTGAGATAGACAGATTCTTAATCAGTGAGAGAATCAAGGGTTATGGGGAAAAGGCAGGAAAGTGGAGTTGAGGATTATCAGATCAGCCATGATCTTATTGAATGGTGGAGCAGACTCGATGGGCTGAATGGCCTACATCTGGTCCTACGTCTTATGGTTTTATGGTCTTCAAATGGAAAAGGACAACGCAGATATAGACATCATGGTGGAGGACTGTGAAATATTAGAGGAAATTAACATAGAGAGAGAGGAGGTACTAGCGGGTTTAGCAGCCTTAAAAGCGGATAAATCCGCAGGCCCGGATGAGATGTATCCTAGGCTGTAGAGGGAGGCAAGGGAAGAGATGTCAGTGGCTCTGCCAGGAATTTTTAAATCCTTTCCGGCCACAGGTTAGCTGCCAGAGGACTGGAGGACTGCTAATGTCCCTTATTAAAAAAGGGAGGAAGGGATAGACCAGGAAATTACAGGCCAGTCAGTCTAACCTCAGTGGTGGAGAAGTTAATAGAAAGAATTCTGAGGGACAGAATACATCTTCGCTTGGAGAGACAAGGATTAATCAGGGATAGTCAGCATGGATTTGTTAAGGGAAGGTCGTGTTTGACAAATTTGATCGAATTTTTTGGAGGAGGTAACCAAGAGTGTTGATGAGGGTAATGCATTTGATGTGGTCTAGATGGGCTTTAGCAAGGCTTTTGATAAGTTCCCTCCTGGCAGACTGGTCAAGAAAGTAAGAGCCCATGGGATCCAAGGCAAAGTGGCACGTTAGATCCAAAAGTGGCTGAGAGGCAGGAAGCAGAGTGTGATGGTAGAGGGATGTTTCTGTGACTGGAAGTCTGTTTCCAGTGGGTTTCTGCAGGGCTCGGTGCCAGGGCGCTAGCTGTTTGTGGTGTACATAAATGATTTGGACTTAAATGTAGGGGGTATGATCAAGAAGTTCGCAGATGACACGATAATTGGTAGGGTGGTAAACAGTGAGGAGGATAGCCATAAACTGCAGGAGGATATCAATGGACTGGTCAGGTGGGCAGAGCAGTGGCAAATGCAATTCAACCTGGAAAAGTGTGAGGTAATGCACTTGGGGAAGGCTAACAAGGCAAGAGATTACCCTATGCAGGGTAGGACCCTGGAAAGTACTGACGATCAGAGGGACCTTGGTGTGCACATCCATAGATCCCTGAAGGTAGCAGGGCAGGTAGATAAGGTGGTTAAGAAGGCATATGGGATACTTGTCTTTATTAGCCGAGGCATAGAATAGAAGATGAGGGTGGTTATGCTGGTATAAAACGCTGGTTAGGCCTCAACTGGAGTACTGCGTGCAGTTCTGGTCACCACATTATAGGAAGGATGTGATTGCACTGGAGAAGGGCAGAGGAGATTTACCAGGATCCCGCCTGGACTGGGGGGTCTGAGCTATGAGGAAAGATTGGATAGGCTGGGGTTGTTTTCCTTGGAGCAGCGAAGGTTGAGAGGGAACCTGATCAAGGTGTATAAGATTGTGAGGGGCATAGATAGAGTGGATAGGAAGGCACTTTTTCCATTAGTAGAGGGGTCAATAACCAGGGGGCATGGATTTAAGGTAAGAGGTAGAAGGCTAAGAGGGGAGTTGAGGAGAAATTTTTCCACCCAGAGGGCGGTGGAGTCCTGAGCTCACTGCCTGAAAGGATAGTTGAGTCAGAAACTCTCGTAACATCTAAGTATTTAGATATTCACTTGCGTTGCCATAGCCTCCATGGCTATGGGCCAAGCGCTGGAAAATGGGATTAGTGTAGTCAGATCTTTGATGACCGGCACGGACAGGATGGGCTGAATAGCCTCCTATATTGCAGGCATGTATGAGTTTAAGAACACCTGTTATTCTTGTCTGTGTCAGAGGTGGCACCGTAACCTTTCTAAGTCTGTTATAACAAGCATGTTTTATCAACATGAAAGAACAAACTTGCATTTATATAGCACCTTTCATAACCTCAGCTCCACCAAGTCCTTCACAGTTTTGCAATTAATGTTGTTGAAATGCAGCTAAAAGACTTTGCTCCAAGCAGCTGTGAGCAACAATACAGAAGTTTCACTCATACTTTTTAAGAAAGGGGATATACAATCAAAAAGTGGACCAATAAATTCTTTAGAATTTATCATTTGGATCCTGGGTTGTGCAATAGGTTAGGACACAGTTCTTTTATCCCAGGTTCAAGTCTCCTTTCTCCATTGGTTGCAAGATTCCTCAGTTGTTGTTGTTCCCATATATTTGCACTTTTCCCTTTGCAAATAGTCAGGCGTAGTGAAAAGATTCACAGGCAGACAGGCCACAATGAGAACACTCACGGCCGAAGAATTCTTGGTTACTCCTATACGTCGGGAAGGTTTATGATTCTCACAACCCACTCAATAAAGGAGTGGTGGGGGAGGACCATTCATATCCAGCAGACCTGAACATCCTGCTGGCTAACAATGAGAATTGAGAGAACCAGAGCTCTGGTCTATGCCCACTAGGACTATCTTGGAGCAGAGTTTGAACCTTGCATTTTCTGACTCAGGAATAGGAATTCTACCACTAAACCAAAGGTTCAGTCTGACAGAATTCTAAGTGAAAATAATTCAGCAAAAAAATACCCTTAACAAAAACTAAAGTGCAGTATGAATAGCAACTAGGGGTTGATATTTTTCTGTTCACAATTTTTTGCACAGGTGAACTTCGACCCCTACAGATTTTACAGCTGAAGTATAGGCCAGGATTTTACATTGGCCAGGCGGGCTTGGCAGGAGCGGGTGGGAGCGGTCGGGAACCTGACTGCCACCTGCGATTGGCTCCGCACCACTATTTTACACGGGTGGGCCGATTAAGGCCTGCCCAGCATAATATGCAACTGTGGCATCAGCAAGAAGCGGTGGGCGGGGGCAGGAGCTCAATGTCCGCTGGCGACCTGGCAGCCGATTCAGAAGCGGCCGCGGCAGCCATGCGAAGGCTGCCATTGACTCAGAGGACCCTCCTTGTGGAGAACCTCAGTGCTGAATACAGCAAACGGGAGGGCAGAGCGGTGGGGCACTCTGCCCCGGGTTTTTCCGACGAATGTCACGCTACCCCCTTGGAGGAGGTGGCAGCACGCCAGGATATACTTGTCCCCAGGGACGGGAGGAGGAGGCCCTCCACCTCACCAAAAATGCCTGGGAGGAGGTGGCATCCAGAGTGAGCTCCCATGATGTGGTGAGGCACACGTGGGTGCAGTGCCGTAAGCACTTCAATGATCTCCTGCGATCAGGAAGGGTGAGTACCGTGTTGGCATGGGTCACTTAGCACAGCAGTTAGGAGCACCTCATCTTCCGACTAGGCACTTTACAGTCTTCCGGATTTAATATTGAGTTCAACAATTTCAGATCATGAACTCTCTCCTCCATCCCCAACCCCTTTCCGATCCCCCTTTTTTCAATAATTTATAATTGTTTTACAACTATATTTTTTTCTTTTCCCTCCTATTTTTAAATTGATTTCGATCTATTGTTTCATCTCCACCTTTTAGCCCATTTCAATCCCTTCCCCCCACCCCACCCGCACTAGGGGCATCTGTTACTAGCTTGCTTCCCTTAATGTCCCCATTAGCACATCCTTTAGATAATATCACCACCATCAACACCCCTTTGTCCTTTTGTCTATGACATCTTTGGCAGTCTCTTCTTGGCCTCCACCTATCACTGGCCCCCTATCGAGCTCTCCTGTCCCACCCCCATCTACCAGCTTATATTTCATCTCATTTCTATATGTCTTAGTTCTGATGAAAGGTCATATGGACTCAAAATGTCAACTGTATCCCTCTCCACTGATGCTGTCAGACCTGCTGAGTTTTTCCAGGTATTTTTGTTTTTGTTCTAGATTTCCAGCATTTGCAGTATTTTGCTTTTATCTTAGTGTTTAATTTGACTGCCACCACTCTTCAAGGAATGTCTACCTTGAAGAAGTATTGCTCTTCTCTCTGACAGCATTTCTGCCTATCTCTTTTGCCCTGTTCACCTTCATTGCTTTCCACTTCTCTACTGGTGTTTGACAAGGTGTTTACTAAAACTCGCTTTCACAGCCATATTTCATTCCTCAGTGACTGTCTCCGTCTCTGACTTACCCCATGTGGATTCCAACTGAAGTTCCCTCATGTTTCGAACCCACCCAGGATTACAGGTATCTCCGGGACATAAAACGTTCCTCGGACTGCTGTTCTCGTCGCATCCTGAGATCCACACTCAGTGCCATGCGCCGCCAAATGAACACACTTGACCTCTCCCTCCAGCAGCACCGCCGCACCCTATTTCTAAGCTGTCCTTGCCCCCAGTTTCATTTTATTCTTCATCTCATCCGACGCCTCAACAAGAAACTTTGTCTCTTTCTTTCAGATGCAAAGGAACACAAGCTCCAACAACTCATCGACACCAACACCCACCCAGGACCCTCCCCCCGTGCCCGTGCCCGTCCCTCTGTCCCCATTCCGTCTTCCAATCCCAGCTCCAGCCGTGTATTCGCCATACCCTCTGACCTTCCCCTCTCTGATGCTGAATGTTCAGTGCTCAGCAAAGGACTTAGTTTCATACCCTTACGCCCTCACCTCAATGAATTTCGGGCTCGGCACGATGCTAAACTCTTCTTCTGCCGCCTTCGTCTCCGTGCTCACTTCTATGGGCAGGAGTCCTCTCCCTGTTCAACGGATCCTTTTACCCACCTCCAATATTCTCCCTCCACCTAGATTTTTACCTGCTCTTGATCTTTTCATTGAGAACTGTCAGCGTGACATCAGTTGTCTCAATTTCTCTGCTCCTCTCACCCACTCTAACCTATCTCTTTCTGAACTTGCCGCACTCCGTTCTCTAAGGTCCAACCCTGACATTGTCATCAAACCTGCTAACAAGGGTGGTGCTGTTGTTGTCTGGCGCACTGACCTCTACCTCGCAGAGGCTGAGCGTCAACTCGCAGATACTTCCTTCTACCTGCCCCTGGACCATGACCCCACCACTGAACATCAAGCCATTGTTTCCAGGACTGTCACTGACCTCATCTCCTCTGGAGATCTTCCCTCCACAGCTTCCAACCTCATAGTCTCCCAACCTCAGACGGCCCGCTTCTACCTCCTACCCAAACTCCACAAACAGGACTGTCCCAGCAGACCGATTGTGTCAGCCTGTTCCTGCCCCATGGAACTCATTTCTTGCTATCTTGACTCCATTCTCTCTCCCCTTGTCCAGTCTCTTCCCACCTACATCCGCGATTCCTCTCACGCCCTACATCATATCAACAATTTCCAGTTCCCTGGCCCCAACTGCCTCCTCTTCACCATGGACGTCCAATCCCTCTACATCTCCATCCCCCACCGGGATGGTCTGAGAGCTCCCCGCTTCTTCCTCGAACAGGGGCCCGAACAACCCCCATCCCCCACTACTCTCCTCCATCTGGCTGAACTTGTTCTCTCACTGAACAATTTCTCCTTAAACTCCTCTCACTTCCTCCAAATAAAAGGCTCAGGCTATGGGTACCCGCATGGGCCCCAGTTATGCCTGTCTCTTTATGGGGTATGTGGAACATTCCTTGTTTCAGTCCTACTCCGGCCCCCTCCCACAACTCTTTCTCCGGTACATCGATGACTGCTTCGGTGCCACTTCATGCTCTCGTCTGGATCTGGAAAAATTTATTAATTTTGCTTCCAATTTCCACCCCTCCATCATTTTCATGTGAGTGACTTGTTTGTCTTGGAACTTTATTGAAATGACACATAGTGCATGTTATTCACCAAGCAAATGTCCCTGTCAGGCATCGGGTATGGAGCCTGCAGCCCTGGCATGTGGTGGTGGTTCATCTTTGGTAGGCTAGCTGAAGGAGTGTTGGATCAAAGCCTCCCAGATGTCCCTGCCTCCCTGGAGGTTCCCAGGTCAGCGTCTATCTCCTTAAGCATTCTCCTGACTGTGCTCATCCTTAGACTCACTACTGCACTCATCGTCTGCAGCCTGAGCAACTGCGTCAACATCTTCTTCCTCCACTGTGTCCCCCCTTTCCAGCGCCAGATTGTGAAGAGTGCAGCATGCAACCACTATCAGTGACACATGATCTGGGGGGCATTGCAGTGCGCCCCCTGAACAGTCCTGGCATCGGAAGCGCATCTTGAGGAGACTGATGGTTCTCTCTACCACCGCCCTTGTGGAGGCATAGCTCCTATTGTACCGCTGCTCGGCCTCTGTTCTTGGATGGCAGAGATATGTCATGAGCCACCTTCTGAGGGGTTAGCTCTTGTCACCCAGCAGCTATCCATCCAGTCGGGCTGGAGCACTGAAGAGCCTCGGCACCTGTGAGTGTCTCAGGATGTAAGCATCATGGGAGCTGCCAGGTACCCTTGCACAGACTTGCAGAATCTGCATCCGATGGTCACACACTATCTGCATGATCATGGGGTAGAATCCCTTCCTGTTGACGAAGGCACCCGGCTCGCCCGCTGGCACCTTGATGGCCACATGTGTGCAGTCGATTGCAGCCTGGACGCGGGGGAACCCAGCAATCGCTGCAAAGGCTCTCTGTCTGGCCTCGTCCGTGCGGTAGTGAATGAAAGTCAATGCACGCCTGAACAGAGAATCTGTCACCAGCTTGACACAACTGTGGACAGCTGATTGGGAGACTCACCCACCAACCCCTGGAAAGAGCTGGAGGCATAGAAGTTGAGGGCCACTGTGACCTTCAGTGCTGCTGGCATGGGGTGTCCACCCACACAGTCGGAGCTAATCTCAGGGCTGATCATCTGACAGATGGAGGTCATGGTCTTCCTTGAGAGGCGGATCCTCCTTCGGCATTGCACCTCAGACATATTGAGGTAGCTGCATCGCCGCCTGTAAACCCTGGCAGCAGGATAGTGGCATCATCTGCTGCCCTTTCCGCCTTGGACTTCCTGTTGGCCCTGCGCCCCTTGTGCCTGCTCCTGTCCTCCCATAGGTCGTTCTTCTGGAGGCTGAATAGAGACTCCTAGCCTCCTCCCCCTTTTGGCCCTCTCTTCCTCCTCAGAGGAGGTGCCTCCAGCGGAGACCACAATCCCCATTCCCAGGGTAAGGGAAGGCTGTCTGATACATGGAAGGTGCCAAGTGTTATGACTCCTCCAGAGACCTGAACTGAAGCCTGTTCTTTCTGTCAAAGCAGCTCTGAAGGGAAATGAAGTTGTCCTGCTCACATAAGCAAGTAGCAGCAAGTTATAAACTAAAGTACAAACAACTCGCATTAGCATGCCCACTCACCTGTGCTATCCCGCCCGTGGATGAGGTTTTTGAAAATGCGGCCTACCCGCCTGCGCATTGCGCCCGTGCGACGCCCTGAAATTCGCATGGGCTGCGAAAAATGACAGACAATTGGTGCCTCAGGGACCTTAACTGGCCTGTTAATTAATGGGCGCGCCTCTGTCCTCATAGCGCCCGCCTAGTGAAATATCGCAACGGTGCGTGGTGACATCGGGACGCACACCCGACATCATCGCACATTTTACGTTCCGGGCATTTTACGCCCATAGAGTCACCTTAAGATCTGATTGTCATTTGACAGAGAGATTATAACACATCGGACATGTGGCAGAATAATCAGTTTTGAAAATGAAATGGATAAATATTTGAAAAGGACTCAAAGAGTATGGAGGAAGGGAAAATAAATGTGAACAAATATTTCAGAGAGCTTGCAAGGGACAACAGGGTGGGTGATTTGCTTCTTCCTGTAAAACATTAAATGATGTAATTTAAATGTATTTCAATATCAGTAATGTAGGAATGATGCATTGGTTTGTAATTTTAATATAATTTTAATTTAATATTAACCATCCTTTAATATCCTGTTCACCACTTCCCTGTTATCTACTGAGTTTGTTTGTCTATTTTTGTCACTACATGATTATTACAGCATGCTTTTAACCTGATTACTTAGTCTATATATGAATTTCTCGATGTCAGTTATGCTGCAATTCAGCCTTTGGGGTGCTTGTTTCTTGAATAAAATACCATTATTAATATTATTATTCATTAAGAGTGAAACTTGAGTACATTATCTAGGCTGATACGCCAGTGCAGTAACAAAGGGAGTGCTGCACTGTCGGAGGTGTTGTATTTCTGATGAATCACTAAATCCCGGATCCGCCTGCTCTGTCAAATAAATGTTAGATCCATGACACTATTTCAAAGAAAATTAGCGAAGTTCTCCCTGGATTATCTGATCATTGCCCTTTGAGGGACTGTATGGATCGAGTGTAAACTGGCTGCTATATTTCCCTACAGTTCCACAATGACAGTATTATTTCATTAGCTGTAAAGTGGTTTTGGATATCCTGAGGTCATGAAAGGCACTGGATAAATGCAAGTCTTTCTTTCATACACAAAGGCCATTTCAATCAGATTTTGAAAGGACCTTAGAAAGACAAGTGGGGTAACAATAAGCAGAATATCAGAAACTGGCAGGAAAATAGACAAGTTAGAATAGAGAATAGATTTTATGAATCAACATTTACTGTTTCAAAACTTGCCTGACTCTGCACCCTTGCTGCCTGAAGGCCTGCACAGGCAGACTCAGCTCATAAAATCCATCCTAACAATCCATGTTATTATTTGAATCAATGGACTGAATTTTTGTTTTGGGGTCAGGACTTCAACATCAGGAGCATTACTGGGCCCCAGCCCTACACTATGTCAGCATCTGACACACAACGCAATTTTGAAGGAGATAGCCAATCAGTGGCCAGAGGGTGCACTCACTGTCCAATAGGAGGCCTTCCAGCATTGTGAGAGCAGCAATTCAACTGTCAGAGGTGGGCACTGCCAATGTAGGTAGGAGAGAGAAGGTGCCTTCAGATGGAGGCGCCCTCTGAGCACACTTAATCATTTTTCAAAACAGAACATGGCCACGGCTGCGCAATTGCCATTGTAGAGGGAGCATCCCCTCCATGGGGTGGCCTGTAGCCTTAACTGTGGCCATCATGGTATGTCAGCTGCAGTGGGGGAGGGTTTTATACTCTCTGTCACCAGGAGGGCGCCTCCCTGCATCAACTGAGCTCTGGCTATCATGGACAATCCACTGACTGACTGGAAAATTCCAGTTGGCCTTAACACATTGGCCTGAATTGGCTCTTTAATTGCCTTAAGGGCTACCTGCCACTGCAGATGGGTAGCCATCAGCTCCCTCTAAATCTCCCTCTACCAAAATGTGCCAGAGAACATGCTGGCAAACCAAACGCTGCTCTCCAAAGCCAATTTTCCAGCCCTCCAGCCTCTGGTTCCACCTTCGATCCAGAATTTGAAAATTCTGACCGATATTTTTGAAATATTCTGACTACTTCACTGTTTCTAATGTCTCTCATTTAACTTAGTGCCCTCAGCTAAATCCATGGCATGAGTATAGATGGAGAGAGAGAGGTTGAGATAAAGGAAGAGATTTGCATTTATATAGTGCCTTCTTTGTCCCAAAACACCTCACCACCATTGAATTACTTTTGAGGTGGAATCATTGTTCTTTTGACAAGTCGGGGAGAAGGCGGGAGAATGGGGTTGAGAAACTTATCAGCCATGATTGAATGGCGGAGCAGACTCGATGGGCCGAATGGCCTAATTTCTACTCCTATGTCTTATGGTCTTATGGTCTAAAACCAAAAGGAGAAAATTGATACATACAGGGGAAAAGCGTTCTAAAAAATAATCAAAATTGCTCAAAAATAAAAGCCAAAGAGGATGATTTACTTTCATGGAGTAAATTGCAGTCTTAATGTTATTTGGATGTTATAAGCATCGGTTTGTAAATTCCAGCATAGGTTTTGTCAGTGCAATTTAAAACTTTTACATTGGTCAACTCAATGTCTCAGTTAATGGAGTATGATCCAATTATGTTAAGTAAGGTGGAAATTCTATTCACATTATTGGAACCATAAATCACACTTGGACCGCCTTAATCTAAGCCTACAAATTTAAGTCAATAATGATTAAAGTTTTTTCGCAAGTCATTAGAAGTTGTTAGATGAAATAATTTCAGAGACAAACACTGTTGCGTTACACAGAATCCAGATTGCGCAATATTTTGCAATTTGAGCATATCTTTGTGAATCTAGATGTTATTTGATGGCACACAGTCTTATTGATGTTGATTGAGGAATAAATATTGGCCAGGTCACCTGGGAGAACTCCCCTGCTCTGTTTCAGAAGTACCATTGGATCTTTTATGGCCTCCTGAAAGAACAGGCAGGGATCAGTTTAACATCTCATCTGAAAGATGGCACCTCTGATAGTGCAGCACTTTCTCAGTACTGAGCTGGCATATACTAGATTATGTGCTTAACTCCCTGGGCTGGAACTTGAACCCACAAGCTTCTTACTCAACAGGCACTGCTCGGGATGTCAAACAGCCAGCATTTGTACCTTGGATTTCACCTTCCTTGGTTTGCTTGTGCAGAACTTTTGATTTGCATAACCTACCGCAGAAAAGATAAATCTATATCGATTTTATACGTGAGGGGTGTGGTAAATTTCCTTGGTACTTCTCCTGCCGTAATTCCAGCAGCGTCACACTTTATGTACAGTCAAGTTCCACTCCAGAGATTTGAGTGCTAAGTTAGTTGGCACTCCAGTGCAGTACTGAAGTGCCATCTTTTGGATAAACCAAAGAATGAAGATTCCATTCCATGACAGCGTTTTGAAGAAAAGCAGGCTCTTCCCCAGTGTACCTTGGCCAATATTTTTCCTTTAAAAGATTATCTGGTGATTGTCTTATTGCCGTTTGTGGGAGCTTGCCGTGTACAAATTGGCAGCTCCATTTCCTACATTACAATAGTGACTAGACTTCAAAAGCACTTCAATGGCTGTAGAGCATTTTGAAGCATCCTGAAGTTGGGAAAGGCGTTGTATAAATACAAGTTTTTCTTTTTATAAAGCGGTGGGGCACGAGAAGCCCCAAGGTAATTCACCCTGATATTTCTTGGCTGATGTTGGGTCCCTTTCACCAGAGGACTCAATGTCCTTTAGTGCTTTGTCACTGAAACATCCACAGACCCAGAGAAGAGTAATGAAACTGAATAAATACATAAAGTACATTGTTCTATTAGTAACTTTAGCAAATGAGCAACTACAGATGCTGGAAGGGCACATCATCACACAAGCATGTAAGAAACTTATCAAATTTTCATAACATGGGAAGATAGGAGCAGGAGTGGGCCATTCAGTCCATCAAGCCTGCTCCGCCATTCATTACGATCATGGCTGATCATTCACTTCAATGCCTTTTGCCCACACTATCCCCTTTATGTCATTGGTATTTAGAAATCTGTCAATCTCTGTTTTAATCATACTCAATGACTGAGTTTCCACAGCCCTTTGGAGTAGAGAATTCCAAAGATTCCACAAAAAAAATTCTCTTCATCTTCTATTAACACCTTTAGAGAACTCAGGATATTCAAAAACACTGTACTTGTGTGTGTAGTCACTGTTATAATGTAGGAAATGCAAAAGCCAATTTGTAAACAGCAAGCTCCCACTGACAGCAAGTCAATAAATGACCAGATAATCAGTTTTAGTGATGAATGTCAGCTAAGATGCTGGGGAGAACCCCTTTGTTCTTTTTTGAAAAGTGCTATGTGATGTTTTGGTGAAAGTGGGACCAAGATACCCACCCAGTTTGTAGATGAGGCCAATTAATGCAGTTAATGAGCCCATTATCAGCTCGTTAAAGGTCAGTTTGGGATTTTGATGTGGATGCATGTGGATGCATGTGTTGCGTGCTGGATCAGTGATGGTCCATGCATAGAGGCAGCAACACAGAGGTGAGCTAGTCATGACTATACCGTCAACTTAGGTGGGCCCATAAAAGGGAGCACAGCTGAGAAGGGCACTCAGTCATTGCCCAAAAGGCAACCAGGTGTGCACAGGATGCGAGGAGAAAGAAAGTGGCCCATATGCACTCAAGCAGTGAAGGCCCTCATGACCCTCCTGGAATTGCAGGAACTTAGGCAGAATGGGTAGGGCTTCCATGCATTATTGGGAGTCCAGCTGATTGCAAGGAAGCCTGGAATCAGAACACAATTCTCAGATTTCGTGTCTAGTGGCAACAAGGAGCAATAGTCTCAACAGCAGAGCCAAAGCCTGGGCAAGAGGAGGGCAAGAGGGGAGGGGCAGGAAGGCAATGGAGGCCATATCCACAACATAGGATCTACTGCCGAAGATGGAGCCTGCTGGACATGTCAAAGAACCAGTGCTGCAGGAGACTGCACCTATCTAGGCAGGTGGTCACAGATTTTTGCTCTCATCATGGAAGACCTCACATCTTGCAGCCTTGCCAGTATCTGTCAGAGTCACTGTGGCCTTGAACTTCTTTGCCTCCAGCAACTTGCAAGGATCAGTTGCGAACCTTGCTGACCTATTCCAAACGGTAACACACCAATGCATTTTGCAGGTCACTGATGCTCTATTTGCGACAGCTGGGCATCACATTCAATTTCAGACAGATGGGGCCTCACAGATACAGAGGGCAATGGGTTTCGCCTCTATTGCTGGACTCCCCCAGGTGCAGAGCATCATTGATTGCACCCACGTGGCTATCAAGGCACCGAATGTCCACACCCTCAACTTTCAACTGGTCTGCGACCACAACAAGAGCTTCCTACATAGTTGCACTCACTTTCCTGGGAGCTGCCATGACTCCATTCTTTGCCAGTCCAGGGTACCACTGCTCTTCATTCCATGCACAAACTATGTGGATGGATTCTAGGGGACAAGGATTATCCCTTGAAGGGATGACTACTGACCAATTTATGTGAGCTAGAGACGGAAGCACAGAAGTGCTACAGTCAAAGCCAGATGCTCACAAGGACCAGTATCAAGCAGGCCATCGGGCTTCTGAAGATATGATTCCAGTGACTGGTCCAGTTGGGTGGTACTCTGCAGTACACTCCTGCAAGGGTCTCATGCATTGTGGTGGAGGACTGTGCCCTCCATAACATAGCCCTCCAGGGTGGGGTGGACCTTGAAGAGGGTGAGGCCCTGGACTGACACAGTTCAATAGAGGAGGAGCAAGAGGAGGAAGCTGCAGAACACATGGTTGCCCTGGCTGCATGGCATGGGATGGATCTCGAGGGCCTTGTTAGAATTCCATCATCGTCAGGAATCATCTGATCCGGGCACATTTCAGCTGATCTCTTCTAATCCAGGAGGATGGCATGGACTAACACTCAGTTTCACCTAGCTGTGAGAACATTTCCATTGAAGACAGAGCCTGGAACAGATCCACTCTTATCACCAATGAATGATGCAGATATGTCCAGCGGTTTCACTGTCCCCCCTCAATGACCCTTGCTTCCCTTTACTCTTTTCCAGTCTTGCCATTAAAAAATGGAAGCTCACACGTCTGTCAAGATTTACACTATGTTCAAAAGGTGAAAAAGTGCACATCTCCAGGTGAGGCAACACCCACTCAACCACTCAGCGCTCTACCCAGCAAGGTGGCCTCTGCTCATGGCCATTCCTACCCGGTGCTCTTCTGGTGCCCTCAGATGAGGTGGAAGCAGCCTGTTCACTTGTGTCTGCTTGCATTCGAGATGTCCTTGATGGGTGTCCTCTTCATGGAGATGCCAAATGGGGCACATTGAGAGACTGTTGCACCTGAATCCGGCCAGCATCCGCCATAGACCCTGCTGCACAGATGGTCCTTTGGTCAGGGGAGACAAGGTGGCCGCTGATGATGATGGCAAACTGTGAGGGGTATCACCTTCATCCTTGGTGACAGCCTTAGCCCTTGTTTGGCACTCCGGATGGCTGAAGGGGAACGCCCAGTTGGGGCACAACTGGCATTTACTCCAAACATCTCTGCATGATCAGCACCACTAACCAGTAAATGTTACAGAATGTATCATGCTTTCTGTTCAAGTCAATGCGCTATTCCTGCATCCATTATGAGTGCTGCTGCATATGACACTCCATGAGGTTGGCCACTTTCTTAATGGAGGTGCTAATGGTCCAAATTTAATGCTTTAATGCACCAGGAATAGGCTGTGATGCAGGGGAAGGGGGAATCAGTTAAGGGTCCCAGTTGATCCAAGTGTAGTTAGGTCACCCAACCACTGGTAAAATACCAGTGGCAGAAGAAAGGCAATGGGAATGGCACCCCACCATCCCAACTGATCTTACAACCACCTCCCTCCTAAGACACTAATAGCATTCCAATACTAAATAATCAAGGGGCAAAAGAGGGGGAGGAAATAAATACAATAACTATCACTAGAGAAAAAGTACTAGGGAAACTAATGGGTCTACAGGCCAATAAGTCCCCTGGGACCTGATGGGTTTGCATCCTAGGATATTAGAGGAAGTAGCTACAGAGATAGTGGATGCACTGGTAGTAATCTTCTAAGAATTCTTAGATTCTGGAAAAGTCCCAGAGGATTGGAAAACTGCTAAAATAACACCCTTATTCAAAAAGAGAGCGGGAGACAAAAAACAGGTAACTATAGGCCAGTTAGCTTAACATCTGTCATTGGGAAAATGTTGGAGTCTATTATAAAGGACGTAATAGCAGAACATTTAGAATTGCATAATCTAATCAATTGGAATCAGTATGGCTTCATGAAGGGGAAATCATACCTGACAAATTTATTCAAATTCTTTGAGGTAGCAAGCAGCACCAGTAGATGCAATATATTTGGATTTCCAAAAGGCGTTCGATAAGGTACTGCACATAAGGCTACTTAATAAGATAAGAGCCCATGGTGTTGGGGGTAGTATATTAGAATGGATAGAGGATTGGCTAACTAATAGAAGACAGAGATTTGGGATAAGGGGGTAACTAGTGGAGTGCCACAGGGATAAGTGCTGGAGCCTCAATTACACAATATATGTTAATGACTTAGATGAGGGAAGTGAATGTACAATCACCAAATTTGCGGATGATACAAAAATAGGTGTGAAGGCAAGTGGTGAGGATGACACAAGGAGTCTACAGAGGGATATAGACAAGTTAAGTGAGTGGGCAAAAAAGTGGCAGATGTGGGAAAATGTGAGGTTATGCACTTTGGTAGGAAGAATAGAGGAACTGAATATTATTTAAATGGAGAAAGACTGCAGAAGGCTGCAGCACAGAGGGATTTGGGAGTCCTTGTGCATGAATCCCAAAAAGCTAACATACAAGTTCAGCAGGTAATAGGAAAGGCAAATGGAATGTTGGCCTTCGTTTCAGAGGGAATGGAGTACAAAAATAGGGAAGTCTTGCTAAAACTATACAAGGCACTAGTTAGATCACATCTAGAATACTGTGAACTGTTTTGGTCCCCTTAACTAGGGAAAGATATGCTGGCATTGGAGGCAGTCCAAAGAAGATTCACAAGGTTGATTCTGGGTATGGAGGGAGTTTCTTATGAGGAGAGGTTGAGTAAGTTGGACCTAGACTCATGGGAGTTTAGAAGAATAAGAGGCAACCTTTTTGAAACATATAAGATTCTCAGGGAGCTTGACAGGGTAGATGCTGAGACGTTGTTTCCCCTTGTGGGAGAGTCTAGGACCAGAGGGCATAATCTCAGAGTAAGGGGCACCCATTTAAAACATATGAGGAGGAATTTCTTCTCTCAGAGGGTAGTTAAACTGTGGAATTCTTTACCACAGAGGGCTGTAGAAGCTGGGGCGTTAAATGTATTCAAGATAGACAGGTTTTTAATCAGTAAGGGAATCAAGGATTATGGGGAAAAGGCATGAAAGTGGAGTTGAGGACTATCAGATCAACCATGATCTCATTGAAAGGCAGAGCAGATTCGATGGGCCGAATAGCCTCCTTCTACTCCTACGTCTTATGGTCTTATGGTCCTCTCAGCCTGAGAGATTTGGGGGGTGTTGGGGGAATAAAATCCAACCTTTGGCATTCTGTCAAACAGGGAGGAGTGCACTCCATCCTCTTCATGTACAGATTGCAGCATCTTTTCACCCTTGGCACAAGAAATGTCCATCCCTCCTTCCTCAGCTTGTTCCCGTAGGGTCACCATTGTGATCTCCATGGTTCCCTTCCCAACAGCAGCCACATGTGGAGATGGGGCACTCCTCCTGTCAGAGCCCTCTCTCTGACATTGTTAGCCCCTCCCTCCTGCAAGGATTTAAGAGACAGAGACAAAGAACTGCTTGTAGAGCAAGCTTCATGTAACAGTGCTGGCAAATCCTCAACAGGACTATGCCTCTGAGCCCAGGGGTCAGTAAGGCACACATAACTCCCATGTTCAGGCACAGCATGGGTCCCCGGGCTCCACAGCTTGTGTGTCTAATGGAGGTCCTGTCATTTTAATCACCTTGCCAGAGCAGAGAAAGGCATTGAACCTTCTCTGGCACTGGATCTTGTTCTTCTGGACCACAATTGTGTGCTGACTGTTTCAGCCACCTGCAGCAATGCCAGCTTTGTTTGGCTGGGTTGCCTTCCCCTAGAAAGTGGACCTCCCTTCTCTCCCTCAGTGCCTCCAGGTCATTGTCGGAGAATCGAGAGGCAGCCATGCCCCTGGTGCCAAGCCCCTGCCTCTCTCCCTTAGTTCCTGATGCTTGCATTTTCTCCTGCAAATGGCAGCCAGAGTCATGACTGCCATGATGCATTTAAATAGGGCCAGCACTTCTTCAGTCCCACCTCCATTCCTGCACTCGTGGCTGCTAATTGGTTGCACAACCCACCCTTTAGCCAATTGGTAACCCACCTTCTTGAAAATCACAGCCTGTCACTCCTTACCCCCCACCAACTCCCAGGGTGGGGTTGGGACCCAGGAATGGTCCTAATGTTGATTTCCCAATCCCAGGAGGAAAACCCTGCCCAGGTCTCAGATTAACATGCCACCTGAACAATAATATTTCCAACAGTGCAGCACTCCCTCAGTATTGCACTGATGTGCCAGCCTAAATAATATATTTAAATCTCTGAAATGGGGATTGAGCCAATAACCTTTTGATTCAGAGGCAAGAATGTTACCAAATGAGTCAACTGTTTCCTGCACTATGCATTATTTTGGCCCACATCACTTATGCTCGTGATATTTTGAAAGCTTTCTACCTAGGGCTACATAATCAATGCCCATGTTTGCCCTTCTGGTTGGTAGCATTGATTTTAGACCAAAGAAACCATATTTTACTTCAGGAACTTATAAACAAAAATAAGGAGCCGGCTTCAGTAAAACTTGATGACTTTTCATTTGAGCATTCAACTCCATTTTATGTACTATACCCTCACCATTTTCTTAAATTACATTAATCACAAACCACTGACATTCTCATTTAAAGCTGTAGATTCAGAAAATACCAACTAATTCCTAACTGTACACCAGAGAGAGTTATGATGCTTTTTGTCTGAAAACAACAGCAACTTTTATTTATATAGCACCTTTAACATAGTAAAAGAGCTTCATAAGAATATTATCAAAAAAAATTTACAACAAGCTACATAAGGTTATATTCGGGCAGATGGCCAAAAACTTGGGGCAGAATATTTCCATCGGCATGCGGGGGCGGGTCCAACATGCCGATGCGTAAAATGACGTGCCATGATGTCGGGCATGTGTCCCGATGTCATCGCACGTCATTTCAATATTTCGTTCGGCGGGCGCGCGCCAGAGGCAACTGCGCACCCGTTAACCTGTCAAATGCCTAATAAGGCCATTTAAAAAGTAATTGACGTAGTTAACAACGTTGCCCGTCCAACCTTAAGTAAGGGCAGGCAAAGAGCTCAAGCAGCCTTTGCATTTCCAGGAAACCTCATCCACGGGCAGGATGAGGTTTCCTGAAGATTTCATAAAATAATTAAGCAAAATTTGCAAAATGCACAAACATGTCCAAGCTCATTTGACACTGTCACATGAGGGGACGTTTAAATAATTTTTTTAGTTCATTTATTGAAAAGTTTCATTATCAACTTAATCTCCCTGAGGCACGGAGCTGCCTCAGGGAGATTGCTGCGCTCTTTCATGCGAAAGACCGCAGGTCCCGACTGTCCCTCCTCCCCCCACCTGCACAGGTAGCGCTGAGCACTACGGAACACATATTACACTGGGCGGGCCTAATTGGCCCGGCCACATAAAATGGCGGCGTGCAGCCGATCGCGGGCGGTGATTGGCTCCGCGCCCACCCCTGCCCGCTCCCGCCCATCCCGCCTGACATAGGTAAGATTTAGCCCCTGGTCAAAAATGTAGGTGTTAAGGTGTATCTTAAAGGAGAGATATAGAATCAGAGAGGTTTAGGGATGGAATTCCAGAGCTTAGGGTCTTGGTAGCTGCAGGCACAGCCACCAATGGTGCATTAAAATCAGGAATGTTTAAGAGGTCAGAATTAGAGCAGCCCAGATATCTCAGAGGGCTGTAGGGCTGTAGGAAGTTACAGAGATGGGAAAAGGTGAGGCCACTGAGGGATTTGGAAACAAGTGTTACAATTTTAAAATCAAACATGGGCATTGATTACGTAATCCCAGATAGAAAGCTTTCAATATATCATGAGCGTAAGTGACGTGGAAGCCAAAATAATGCATGGTGCAGGAAGCAGCAGGCTTCCCTCATCTGGTAACACTCTTACTTCTGAGTCAAAAGGTTATTGACTGGAGCCCAAGTCAGTGAACACAGGGGTGATGGGTAAACCAGGCTTGCTGCGAGTTCCCACCTCTGTAGTGTGTGCCATGTGTTTTTGACTGCTTTGTTACTGAGGATCGTAAATGCCATAGGTCGCAGCCGGCTTATGGGTCGACTTATATGCCGAGTATAAAATGTGAACCCCGGGGTTGGTGTAGGTGGTCGCCATTTGGAAATGTGAGAAAACATAACACCGGTAATTCGAATTAAATCGAGATGACACGCTTTATTGATTGAATTAATTCAGCAAGGATATCGTTAACCACATTTTTAAAAACGGCAAACTCATTGTCTTCAGCATCCACTGCAAGGAGTTCATCAACTTCATTCTCAGTCACTTTGCCTATGACACCATTGTTAGGAACCCACTCAGAATCAGATTTGGTGTTTTCAGTTCTTTCAAGCATCCCTCTTAAACAAATCATCTTCAAATCATCTTCCTCTCCATCCATTGAATTGGATATTCTGCATTTTTTGAATGATCTGATTACAGTTTGAGCACTAATAGCCTCCCACGATTCAGTGACAAAACTACCAGAAAACATCAAGCACACATATTTCCACTCTTTGTGAAGGTTTTCTCTCTATTAACCATCCACCTATTACATTTGACGTAAACATGCAATGCTAGGCCAGCAATTATTGCCAATCACTAATTACCTTTGAGAAGGTGGTTGTGAGCCACCTTCTTGAACCACTGCAGTCCATACGGTGCAGTCCAGATATATTTCCAAGTCAGGATGGTGAGCCTTGACTGGCTTGTTGAGACACACATCCAAAAGTTGAAAATAGATATTAGACCCCCTGCTATAACTGCAGTTTCGATGTTATTTCTTCTCAGGTGCCTCTTGATCTCATCAGTTCTATGGGATCTGAACACGTCCCACACTAATAAACTGCACTCTTTGCGTAGATCACTGGGACACCTATTCCACATATCATCAATCCACAACTTCACTCCATCCATATCCATCATGTAGCATAAAAGGTTAACAGATGGTATATGCTAATGTATGATGTAAATCATAACGTATCACTGATATCAGTCAGTCATGTAAAACAAAACAAAAACAGAATTACCTGGAAAAACTCAGCAAGTCTGGCAGCATCGGCGGAGAAGAAATCAGTCAACGTTTCGAGCCTCCATGGCCCTTCAGCAGAACTGCAGCATAGTTTCAACAAGGGAGAAATATAAATTGGTTTAAGGTGGGTGGGGGGCGGGGGGGAAGAGACACATTGAGGGTGTGGTGTGAGCAGATAATCAAAAGATGTCAGAGACAAAAGGGTCAAAGAGGTGTTGAAGGTGGTGGTCTTTGTCTGAGAAAAGTGCTAATTAAGAATGCAAGACAGGATATTCAAAGTACAGCTCTAGTGGGGGTGGGGTGGAAAGACTAAAGGTTTTAGTTTTAGATTTAAAAATAATGGAAATAGGTGGGGAAAGAAGAATCTATATAAATTATTGAAAAAAAAGCGGGTGGGGGGGGAAAAGAAACGGGGTGGGGATGGGGGGAGGGGGAGTTTAAGATCTAAAGTTGTTGAATTCAATATTCAGCCCAGAGGGCTGTAAAGTGCCTAGTCGGAAGATGAGGTGCTGTTCCTCCAGTTTGCGTTGGGCTTCACTGGAACAATGCAGCAAGCCAAGGACAGACATGTTGGCAAGAGAACAGGGTGGAGTGTTAAAATGGCAAGCGACAGGGAGGTTTGGGTCTTTCTTGCGGACAGACCGCAGGTGTTCCGCAAAACGGTCGCCCAGTTTGCGTTTGGTCTCTCCAATGTAGAGGAGACCGCATTGGGAGCAACGAATGCAGTAGACTAAGTTAGGGGAAATGCAAGTGAAATGCTGCTTCACTTGAAAGGAGTGTTTGGGCCCTTGGACGGTGAGGAGAGAGGAAGTGAAGGGGCAGGTGTTGCATCTTCTGCGTGGGCATGGGGAGGTGCCATAAGTGGGGGTTGAGGAGTAGGGGGTGATGGAGGAGTGGACCAGGGTGTCCCGGAGGGAACGATCCCTATGGAATGCCGTCAAGGGGGGTGAAGGGAAGATGTGTTTGGTGGTGGCATCATGCTGGAGTTGGCGGAAATGGCGGAGGATGATCCTTTGAATGCGGAGGCTGGTGGGGTGATAAGTGAGGACAAGGGGGACCCTATCATGTTTCTGGGAAGGAGGAGAAGGCGTGAGGGAGGATGCGCGGGATATGGGCCGGACACGGTTGAGGGCCCTGTCGACGACCGTGGATGGAAAACCTCGGTTAAGGAAGAAGGAGGACATGTCAGAGGAGCTGTTTTTGAAGGTAGCGTCATCAGAACAGATGCGACGGAGGCGAAGGAACTGAGAGAATGGGATGGAGTCTTTACAGGAAGCGGGGTGTGAGGAGCTGTAGTCGAGGTAGCTGTGGGAGTCGGTAGGCTTGTAATGGATATTGGTGGACAGTCTATCATCAGAAATTGAGACAGAGAGGTCAAGGAAGGGAAGAGAAGTGTCAGAGATGGACCATGTGAAGATGATGGAGGGGTGGAGATTGGAAGCAAAATTAATAAATTTTTCCAGGTCCCGACGAGAGCATGAAGCAGCACCGAAGTAATCATCGATGTACCGGAGAAAGAGTTGTGGGAGGGGGCCGGAGTAGGACTGGAACAAGGAATGTTCCACATACCCCATAAAGAGACAGGCATAGCTGGGGCCCATGCGGGTACCCATAGCCACACCTTTTATTTGGAGGAAGTGAGAGGAGTTAAAGGAGAAATTGTTCAGTGTGAGAACAAGTTCAGCCAGACGGAGGAGAGTAGTGGTGGATGGGGATTGTTGGGGCCTCTGTCCCTGCACCTGCGGTCTGTCCGCAAGAAAGACCCAAACCTCCCTGTCGCTTGCCATTTTAACACTCCACCCTGTTCTCTTGCCAACATGTCTGTCCTTGGCTTGCTGCATTGTTCCAGTGAAGCCCAACGCAAACTGGAGGAACAGCACCTCATCTTCCGACTAGGCACTTTACAGCCCTCTGGGCTGAATATTGAATTCAACAACTTTAGATCTTAAACTCCCCCTCCCCCCATCCCCACCCCGTTTCTTTTCCCCCCCCACCCGCTTTTTTTTCAATAATTTATATAGATTCTTCTTTCCCCACCTATTTCCATTATTTTTAAATCTAAAACTAAAACCTTTAGTCTTTCCACCCCACCCCCACTAGAGCTGTACTTTGAATATCCTGTCTTGCATTCTTAATTAGCACTTTTCTCAGACAAAGACCACCACCTTCAACACCTCTTTGACCCTTTTGTCTCTGACATCTTTTGATTATCTGCTCACACCACACCCTCAATGTGTCTCTTCCCCCCCGCCCCCCACCCACCTTAAACCAATTTATATTTCTCCCTTGTTGAAACTATGCTGCAGTTCTGCCGAAGGGCCATGGAGGCTCGAAACGTTGACTGATTTCTTCTCCGCCGATGCTGCCAGACTTGCTGAGTTTTTCCAGGTAATTCTGTTTTTGTTTTGTTTTGGATTTCCAGCATCCGCAGTAGCTTTTAGCTTTTTGTTTTTATATCAGTCAGTCATGTGTTAGACTCCCAAGAGAGAGAGAGAGAGAGAGGTTGGAACACCATACCCAGGAGCAACATGCCTTCTTTTTATTCATTCGTTCATTCAATGTCGGCATCACTGGCTAGTCCAGCAATTATTGCCCATCTCAAATTGCCCTTGAGATGGTGGTGGTGAGCCACCTTCTTGAACCGCTGCAGTCCATGTGGTGAAGGTACACACAGAGTGCTGTTAGGGAGGGAATTCCAGAATGTTGACCCAGTGACAATGAAGGAATGGTGATATATTTCCAAGTCAGGATGGTGAGTGGCTTGGAGGGAAACTTCCAGGTGGTGGTGATCCCATGTGTCTGCTGCCCTTGTCCTTCTAGATGGTAGCGGTCGTGGGTTTGGAAGATGCTGTCTAAGGAGCTTTGGTGAATTCCTGCAGTGCATCTTGTAGATGGTACGCACAGCTGCTACTGTGCGTCGGTGGTAGAGGGAGTGAGTGTTTGTGGATGTGGTGCCAATCAAGTGGGCTGCTTTATCCTGGATGGTGTCAAGCTTCTTGAGTATTATTGGAGTTGTACTCATCCAGGCAACTGGGGAGTATTCCATCACACTCCTGACTTGTGCCTTGGAGATGGTGGACAGGCTTGGGGAGTCAGGAGGTAAGTTACTCGGCACAGGATTCCGAGCCTCTGACCTGCTTTTGTAGCCACAATATTTATATGGCTAGTCCAGTTCAGTTCCTGGTCAATGGTAACCCCCAGGATGTTGCTAGTGGGGGATTCAGTGATGGTAATGCCGTTGAATGTCAAGGAGAATGGTTCAATTCTCTCTTGTTGGAGATGGTCATTGCCTGGCACTTGTGTGGCGTGAATGTTACTTGCCACTTGTGAGCCCAAGCCTGAATATTGTCCAGGTCTTGCTGCATTTGGACATGGACTGCTTCAGTATCTGAGGAGACGTGAATGATGCTGAACATTGCGCAATAACCAGCAAACATCCCCACGCCTGACTTTATGATGAAAGGAATGTCGTTGATGAAGCAGCTGAAGATGGCTGGGCCTAGGACACTACTGTGAGGAACTCCTGCAGTGATGTCCTGGAGCTGAGATGGCTGACCTCCAACAACCACAATAATATTCCTTTGTACTAGCTATAATTCCAACCAGTGGATAGTTTTTCCCCTGATTCCCGTTGACTCCAGTTTTGCTGGGGCTCCTTGATGCCACACTCGGTCAAATGCTGCCTTGATGTCAAGGGCAGACACTCTCACCTCACCTCAGGAGTTCAGCTCTTTTGTCCATGTTTGCACCAAGGCTGTAATGAGGTCAGGAGTTCAGTGGCCCTGGCAGTACCCAAACTAAGCGCCAGTGACTAGGTTATTGCTAAGCAAGTGCCACTTGATAGCACTCTTGATGACCCCTTCCATCACTTTATAATGATGGAGAGTAGATTGATGGGGCAGTAATTGGCCGGGTTGGATTTGTCCTTTTTGTGTACAGGTCACACCTGGGCAATTTTCCACATAGCCAGGTAGATGCCAGTGTTGTAGCTGTACTGGAACAGCTTGGCTAAGGGCACGGCAAGTTCTGGAGCACAAGTCTTCAGACTATTGGTGGAATATACCCTGTAACCTCTGTAGTTGTAGTATAATAAACAAGTGTTAAGCAGATACCAGAGTATAACTGCATTCTGTCCAGTAACAAAGTACCATGTCTAGCATCCACAGATAAGCAGGACCATCTCAGAACACATCCAAATGCTGTCACAAAAACTTGCAGGGAACTTGATTCTCGGCATGACTTTATATTTGAAAATTACATAGGCTTTAATTTTGTTCCGTCATTCAGGCAGGCTAGTACCACCATGAATCTTATCTTCCCATGCTCTGTGGTTTTCACTAGAACTTTTTTCAAACCTTTTCACTTCACTATTCAGTTGCTGGGCATGCTAAAATTCATGGGTATTTCATCCCTGTTGCCACTGTGACACAAAGGGTACTCATGGTTTTGCCGCTGTCTGAAGATGAATCACTGGTGTTACGGATGGGATTTGAGGGGTACCTCCCAGCCCATAATCAGGATGCCTGTGTGTAAAATCCCAGATTAAAATAAAATCCAGCAGCAGGCTTTGTGGTGATTTTAAAAATAAAGGTTATTTATTATCACACACTTGCACTGGATGTTTGAAACGCAACGTCTTAATCACTTGTCTCACGCTATCACACACACAAAGGTTAGATACAGATGAAGTTAAAGCTGTAACTATAAAAATGGAATTTATAAATCAGTCTGTATATCAATGCAAGCCTGATGTCCTCTTATTTGAGTTAATATTTTAGTTGGAGTGAAGGTCTTTTGGAAAAAAAGGATTCTCATGAAGCTGTGAAGCCTCTTGTAGATGAACAGCCAGGAGGTTGGTTCTCAGGCGGGTTTGGAAGCTGGAACATTGCAGTAGTTAGGCAGCTTTAGAAGACTTTCAGCTATGATGGTTCAGCTTTTTGGATGTTTCTCACACACAGATTTGCTTTGTTCTGGGCATATTATACTGCAGTCCCTGATAGTTAATGTCCATCACATAACTGCAGGGTTAACACTTCTGGGGCCCAGACCACCATAATACAATGGCATTTGACAATGGTCATTCATCCTTACCTCTGTCTCGACATGAGCCCAAATATTCTCCTTTGTTCAACGGTCTGGAGATCCCATATTCCTCAAACACTGTTTCATCCTTACATAATGAAATGTTTAAACTTCACAGGTGGTTGCGAAGTACCCTTACTCAGGCCCATGTTTAACTAAATATTGGCCACAGAACTGAATATTGTCCACAGTTTAAATGCCCACAGTCATATGTTAAGTTGCAGCCATCTTAACAGATTTGAGGCCACTTCCACAAAGTATGATTTTATAGTCCATAATATCCAATATCCTAATGCTTGTACTGAGCATGACACTGGAAACTGGTAATTTTGGCATTGTGGTCTTTTGGTGGTCTCTGAGCGATTTTGGGCTTCTGCCTTAACACTAGAAAGTTTTGCTCCATAAAGCATCTACACCAACTAGCTGTTGCTCTGAAATCTTTGCTGGACTCAGGGTTTGATTTGGCCCACTTAAATGCGCTTGTACACATTGCATTTTGGGTGATGGTGTAACCATTCTGATGATTTTCAAGGACCCATTCCAAGACATGGGTCTGAATTTTGTGCTTGTCTGGCGTGCTTGATTGGCGGGCCTGGAAGCGGCCATGATTTCCACTTCCGGCTGCAGTCGGACTCCAAACCCGATTTCATGCTGGCTGGCCAATTAAGGGTCGGCCAGCATGAAATACATCCGGACATTGGCGGCAGGGGTGGGAATGTGGTGGGCGCCGGGGACCCAACGGAGCATTTGAAACCAACAGAGGCATCTCCCTGAAGGTTGCCAGGAGGTTTTGAGGAGCTGTCATGGAGACTCTTTTGAAATTTGCAGGAATTGTGGCCTCAGCACCCACTGGGCACGAAAGGTGAGAAGGCAATGTCGGTGGGTACTTTTCCTCCCCCCACCCCAGGTTCTCGGACAACTGCCTGTGCACTCTAGTGGAGGCAGTGAGTGCCAGGGGTCGGGGGGTTGTTGGGAGGCTGGTACGGTGTTGAAGGCAGAGAGTGGACTAATGAATGCACTTTGTTCTGAACAGCAGAAGAGATGCCATAATGCTGTGGAGCGCAGACAAACGGATGGTGGAGTGGCCATCCTGCTCATACTGACCAAATTTGTGATGGACACCCTCGTGCTAGAGTGTCAGCGAGGAGCAAGCTCCTCAGGTCGTGGAGAGGCAGGGGTTACGGAGGAATGTAAGAGTCCAGTGGGCAGTTGTGAAACTGGTGGAGAGTGCCAACAATGTAGGGTTGTCTCACCTCAAATGAGGGCTTATAAGCAAGAGTCCCCAGTGAACCAGCAATCATGATGCCATCGGGATGCAGTTGTTCTTAGTCTCACCCGCCCGCCTAACATGATTGATAATACTGACATATTGTCTTCCTCCCTCAGAAGAGCCATCCTCCAGAGGCTGCCAGGGCCCCGTGGACCCTCCCTTGACACCTGAGGAGGAGCCGCAGACAGATCCACCAGCGTCATACCCTCTCTCGTTACCGGGCACCAGCAGAAATACAAGCACATCATTGGAAATTAGTTCATCAGCTCAGATGGTAATGCATTGTGGGGAGGGCACGGCACACACACATGAGAAGCTGGCAGAGGCAGAGAGTGCCCAGGGCACCAGCTATTGGAGGACTACTAGAGGCCAGGGCAATGCTGAGTCTGAGGCAGATGATGAGCCTCTGGAGTCGTCCATCAGGCGGCAGATGCTGGATGTCCTGCAGGATGTGCAGGAAGATCTGGCAGAGATCCCTGAGGGTCTGCATGCCATGGTCTCTGTCATGGAGGAGTCCATGAAGAGCTTGAGCACTGCGTTGACCCTGAGCACTGAGCGTACAGCCTCCTCCTTTGAGAGAGTGGGGAATCTCATGGAGAGGCAGCTCCAGGAACAGAATCAGGGGTTCCTGAGGTCATGATCAAACCCGCAAGTCCACATGGGTCACCGCCCATGTGAGAAATGGATGAGGCACCAAGTCTCTCTGCTAGGTTCCCCTCCATCAATGGTGAGCAGGGAGGTCCAGACGGACCTCATACTGTTGGACGAACTGCCTATCATCTCTGTGGGCTCCTCTCACGGCACTCCGGACATGGGCGGCAGCTCCTCCGCCCCTCGGCCAGTGACCGTAGCATCTGATGAGGCCCTGACGACTGAGGAATGCCCAGCCATGCTGCTGGTAGCATCCTCCCAGGCAGAGCTTGCTTAGGCCCGGCCACTCGGAGGACGACTACCAAGGTCACCAGGGCCAAGACAACAGCATAGTCAGCTATCAGCCTCCAATGCCACTACCAGCAAGGGTGGAGCACCAAGACGCAGCACTGGCAAGCATAAGTTTAAGGCATCGTGAGCACAGGATGGGGCTTTCATAGGTAACATTCTTTTATACACATTCATACATACGAATTAAGAGCAGGAGTGGGCCACTCGACCCCTCGAGCCTGCTCTGCCATTGAATAAGATCATGGCTGATCTGAATGTAACCTCAACCCCACATTCCTGCCTTCCCCCGATAACCTTTCACCCCCTTGTTAATCAAGAATCTATCTAGCTCTGCCTTAAAAATATTTAAAGACTCTGTTTCCATTGCCTTTTGAGGAAGAGAGTTCCAAAGACTCACAACCCTCTGAGAGAAAAAAATTCTCCTCATCTCTGTCTTAATAAGCGATCCCTTAACTTTAAACAGTGACCCTTAGTTCTAGATTCTCCCACAAGAAGAAACATCCTCTCCACATCCACCTTGTCAAGACCCCTCAGGATCTTAAAGGTTTCAATTAAGTCACCTCTTACCCTTCTAAATTCCAGTGAATTCAAGCCTAACCTGTCCAGCCTTTCCTCATAAGACAACCCGCCCATTCCAGGTATTAGTCTAGTAAACCTTCTGTGAACTGCTTCTAACACATTTACATCTTTCTTTAAATAAGGCAACCAGTACTGTATACAATACTCCAGATGTGGCCTCACCAATGCCCTGTACAACTGTAGCATAACCTCCCTACTTTTATAATCAATTCCCCTCACAACAAATGATAACATTCTATTAGCTTTCCTAATTACCTGCTGTATCTGCATACTAACCTTTTGTGATTCATGCAGTAGGACACCCAGAGGGTGTCAGTGTTATGTATTGTTTTTGTGTGACAGTAGCAACAAAATTATGTTATGTTCCTTTTTTGCACACTCGAAAATATATAAATCTAGATTTTGTTTCAATGCTCTGAATGTCCATCATGCTTTCCATAGGTGCAGGCTCATCAGTGCCTTATGATAGACGGCAGGGGCAGCAAGCTTTATTACAGAGGTTGTGAGGTGACATTGGGGTCTTGGAATTGCCTCCTCAAGAATGTTTGGTAAGGAGGTGGTGCCCTTGCCATGAGATCGAAGCCATTTCTTGGCAGCCTACCTGAAGCTGCATTGAATCAAGGCCTCTCTGGTGCTCCTGCCTTCCTGAAGGTTCTTCAAGTCTGCCTCCACGTCCTCACCCTGTGCCTGCCAGGGCTCCTCATCAGATCCATCGGTAGAGTATTCTTTGGAGGCCTGTGGAACCACCTTGTTATCCTCATCCTCCAGTGGGTCCCCCCTTGCCAGTGCCAGATTGTGCAGAGTGCAGCATACAATGACTATAAGCGATGCGCACTCTGGAGGATATTGCAGTGCATCCCTTCATCAGCCCAGGCAGCGGAACCTCATTTTCAGTACCCCAATGGTCCTCTCAACCACTGCCCTTGTGGATTCCTATTGTACCTCTATTCCACCACTGTCCTTGGTTGCTGGAGATGCGTCATGAGCCACGTTTTCAAGGGATATTCTTTGTCACCCAGCAGCCAATCGTCCAGCCGAGCAGGAGCCACGAACAACCTTGACACCTGGGAGTGTCACTGGATGTCTGCGTCATGGGAGCTGCCAGGGTACCGTGCACAGACTTGCAGAATCTGTGTTTTGTGGTCGCATACAATCTGCACATTCATGGAGTTGAAGCCCTTTCTGTTTACGAAGGCACCTGGCTGACCCGCTGGCGCCTTGAAGGCCACATGAGTGCAGTCAATGGCATCCTGGATGTGGGGGAACCCAGCAATTGCTGCGAAGCCTCTGGCTTGCTCAGCCTGGCTGGCTTTGTCCATCTGGTAATGAATGAAGGTCATGACCCGTCTGAAGAGAGCATCAGTAATCAGCTTGACACAACTGTGTTCAGCTGGTTGGGATACTCCGCACAGACCCCCCACTGACTCCTCGAGGGCGACTGTGACCTTCAGAGCTACTGGCATTGGGTGCCCACCCACATAGTTGGATGTAATCTGTGGCCCAATCATCTGGCATATGGATGTCACAGTGCCCCTAGAGAGGCAAAGCTTCCTGCGGCACTGGACTTCAGACATGTTGAGGTACCTGGATCGCTGCCTGTACGCTCTGGCAGCAGGATAGTGGTGTCTTCTTCCTTGTCTTCCACCTTGCTCTCCCTGCTGGCCCTACACCCACCGTGCCTGTGCCTCTCCTCCCACAGGTCTCCCTCCGGGACACCTGGCCTCCTCTCCCTTCTGCCCCTCTCTTCTTCAGAGGAGGTCCCACCAGCAACAAACAATCTCCATTTCCTGAAATGCAGATGTCCCGTGCACTAAAGGGTGCACTCTAAGGGAGTTGAGAAAACAAAAGGGTCCTCAAAACAAAGCTAACAAAGCAAAAACTTTAGCAGAAACCAGAGGCAGAGATATGAAACCTCAGCTCTAAGGCAGCAGCAAACTCTCACCTGAACTCCTAACAACTCACACAGCCAATGCTCTGGTCCCCTTTTATCCCGCCCTTGGATGAGAAATGACAAAAAACGCATTGGCCGCCTTCCCTTGTTGTCCACGTGACGAGCACTAAATCATACAGGCAATGTTAAATTAGGATCAATTGGGTTGTTACAGGGCTTAATTGCCTGTTTAGTTGTCAGCAGGTGCGCTTTCGACTTCTGTGCGTGCCTGCCAACCATAATGTTGCGCGCAAGCATGAAGACATCAGGGGGCGTGCGCCCAATGCCTCCTCACGCTATTTCATGTGATTTCAGGCCGGGCACGCGCCAACTCATTCAATGTAAAATCCTGGCCATGCTTCTCAAGATCTGGCCAGTGGCTGGTCTGTGTTTTGATGGCTCATCTATTCTTGTGCATCTTCTTCAGGGCGGATTCCTTCTTCCATTCCCAAACCAATTTTTCACTAACACCGAATTCCTTCGTTACAGCGCCTTTATTTGACAAGTTAGCAAATGTTACGACTTTTAGCTTGAAACCAGCTTTGTACTTCATTCTTTTTGCCAGGGGACCCTTCATTGTTTGCCACACACAATCTACTCTGTGTTGGAGTGTCTTAAACTCTCATGCATCTTCTTGGCAACATGGCCCATGATGCCTGCTTGATCCCTCCCATGCGCCGATCTATAAGATGAGTAAAACATGCATTTCTGGGGTGAAAAATTGAAACTGATTCCTAATATCAGTGTAGTATTTCTTAGTAGAAAAGGCGGGCAGGGGGATCAACTTATATGCCGAATGTAACCCTAAACATGATTTTTGGCACCAAAAATATGGGGTTGTCTTATACGCCATGTTGACTTATACACTGTAATCTAGTCAACAGCGAGATTGATTTTCCCAGCCATTATCTAAGGCATAATGGGATTGAAATGGGGTCAGTAGCCTTACCTCCCCATTAATACCGATAATGCAGCAGTCTACATACTGAAAGGAACCTACCACCAGGTGGTCAGGGGCCAATGTAATCTGGACCACTACCATCTCGGGATTCCCCCACTCCACCCCACAAACCAGCTGCTGGTAATTATCCCGGTCCAATCTTACGGCTTCAATATAGCAAGCCATTTCAGGATGCCCACATGACAACATGCAGCTTACCTGTCAAATTTAATTGAAACTTGTGACTCAATAGTACGGAGATCACTTTGTTGCTAGAAGAAGCAAACAATCAGTGTGCTCCCTCAGTTAGATCATGCAAAGTCAAAATCCACAAAATTTAAGATTAAAAGATCAGTCCTGCAACCTAACTCCTATCCAGTATAATATTAAGGTTACTGGAAATGCAACATTGATAAATTCACTCATAAAAAGGTACCTGAATTTATTCTTGCCTAAAATGTTTCAGGCCTCAGTCTTGGCTCAATGATGACATTCTTGCTTCAATGTCAGAAAGTTGTGGTTTCCAGCCCCATTCCAGAGGCTTGAGTGCATAATCTAGGCCGGCACTTCAGCGCAGTACTGAGAGAGTGCAAAACTGTCGGAAACATCTTTCAGGTGAGAAGCACCAGTCAGGTCTTGAGCACATAATCCAGAGTAGTGCATACCAAAGGAATGCTGCAATGCCAGACACACTGTTGGGACATTAAATTGAGACGGGGGAAAGTTTGTTCAAATAGCAAAGCTTCAAGCAATGTTACACAGACCTGCATTGATTTCCTGGGAGCTCGGCAACACTCTAAGCCGTTACCTGTACAACCTGCGCGAGTTTCTTCATTGATCTCTTTGAAGAAACTGAAAGGGGTAATGCAGGTAGTAGCTGATGGCTCTGTCTACCCCCAGGAATCAACGTAGTCTCTGCAATGCCACTTCAACTCTGCTATGCAAACAAATTCCGCCCCCTCCTACCACCCAGTCTGTTCAGGCAGGTGCTAAAAAAACCCAAGGCACAATTTTTAGAAGCAAAGGGTTCAATAATCGTCCCTCAACAAATACCAGTAAAAATGGATTACCTAGGATTTTCCTGCATACACATAAGAATAGTGACGTTACTTCAAAAGTAATGCACTGGTTGTAAAATCCTGAAGGGTGTCCTGAGGACATGATAAGAAAATGCAAGTTCCATCTACCCTGAATGCTGTGTTTCACCTTATTTTGTACACAGAGAAAAATTGAAAATTAGAATAACGATTCTGATTATAATCATGAAACCAACCAATGTGACTGAGGACACCCTCTAAAGCAATGATCTGATAAGAGAAAAAAGCAAAAAACTGCAGATGCTGGAAATCCAAACCAAAAATAAAAATACCTGGAAAAACTCAGCAGGTCTGACAGCATCTGCGGAGAGGAACACAGTTAACGTTTCGAGTCTATAAGACTCTTCAACAGAACTAAGGAAAAATAGAAAAGAGGTGAAATATAAGCTGGTTTAAGGGGGGTGGGACAGGTAGAGCTGGATAGAGGACCAGTGATAGGTGGAAATAACCAAAAGATGTCATAGACAAAAGTACAAAGAGGTGTTGAAGGTGGTGATATTATCTAAGGAATGTGCTAATAGGTGACATTAAGGGTAGAAAGCAGGACGAACAAGGTACAGATAGCCGTAGTGGGGGTGGGGTGGGGGGAAGGGATCGAAATAAGCTAAAAGGTAGAGATAAAACAATGGAAGGAAATACATTTAAAAATAATGGAAATAGGTGGGAAAAGAAAAATCTATATAAATTATTGGAAAAAAGGGGGATCGGAAAGGGGGTGGGGATGGAGGAGAGAGTTCATGATCTAAAATTGTTGAACTCAATATTCAGTCCGGAAAGCTGTAAAGTGCTTAGTCGGAAGATGAGGTGCTGTTCCTCCAGATTGCGTTGAGCTTCACTGGAACATTGCAGGAGGCCAAGGATGGACATGTGGGCATGAGAGCAGGGTGGAGTGTTGAAATGACAAGCGACAGGGAGGTCTGGGTAATGCTTGCGGACAGACCGAAGGTGTTCTGCAAAGCGGTCACCCAGTCTGCGTTTGGTCTCTCCAATGTAGAGGAAACCGCATTAGGAGCAGCGAATGCAGTACACTAAATTGAGGGAAGTGCAAGTGAAATGCTGCTTCACTTGAAAGGAGTGTTCGGGCCCTTGGATGGTGAGGAGAGGGGAAGTAAAGGGGCAGGTGTTGCACCTTCTGCGGTTGCATGGGAAGGTGCAGTGGGAGTGGGTTGAGGAGTTGGGGTGATGGAGGAGTGGACCAGGGTATCCCAGAGGGAACGATCCCTGTGGAATGCTGCCGGGGGAGGTGAAAGGAAGATGTGTTTGGTAGTGGCATCATGCTGGAGTTGGCGGAAATGGCAGAGGGTGATCCTTTGAATGTGGAGGCTGGTGGGGTGATAAGTGAGGACAAGGGGGACCCTATCACGGTCCTGGGAGGGAGAGGAAGATGTGAGGGCGGAAGCGCGGGAGATGGGCCGGACACGGTTGAGGGCCCTGTCAACCACTGTGTTTGGAAAACCTCCGTTAAGGAAGAAGGAAGACATGTCAGAGGAACTGTTTTTGAAAGTGGCATCATCAGAACAGATGCGACGGAGGCGAAGGAACTGAGAGAATGGGATGGAGTCCTTACAGGAAGCGGGGTGTGAGGAGCTGTAGGCGAGGTAGCTGTGGGATTCGGTAGGCTTGTAATGAATATTGGTGGACAGTCTATCACCAGAAATCGAGACAGAGAGGTCAAAGAAGGTAAGGGAAGTGTCAGAGATGGACCATGTGAAAACGATGGAGGGGTGGAAATTGGAAGCAAAATAATCAATTTTTCCAGGTCCAGACGAGAGCATGAAGCAGCAGCGAAGCAATCATCGATTAACGGAGAAAGAGTTGTGTAAGGGGGCCGGAGTAGGACTGGAACAAGGAATGTTCCACATACCTCATAAAGAGACAGGCATAACTGGGGCCCATGCGGGTACCCATAGCCACACCTTTTATTTGGAGGAAGTGAGAAGAGTTTAAGGAGAAATTGTTCAGTGTGAGAACAAGTTCAGCCAGATGGAGGAGAGTAGTGGTGGATGGGGATTGTTCGGGCCTCTGTTCGAGGAAGAAGTGGAGAGCCATCAGACCATCCCGGTGGGGGATGGAGGTGTAGAGGGAATGGACGTCCATGGTGAAGAGGAGGCGGTTGGGACCAGGGAACTGGAAATTGTTGATATGATGTAGGGTGTCAGAGGAATCACGGATGTAGGTGGGAAGGGACTGGACAAGGGGAGAGAGAATGGAGTCAAGATAGCAAGAAATGAGTTCCATGGGGCAGGAACAGGCTGACACGATCGGTCTGCCGGGACAGTCCTGTTTGTGGATTTTGGGTAGGAGGTAGAAGCGGGCCGTCTGAGGTTGGGAGACTATGAGGTTGAAAGCTGTGGAAGGAAGATCTCCAGAGGAGATGAGGTCAGTGACAGTCCTGGAAACAATGGCTTGATGTTCAGTGGTGGGGTCATGGTCCAGGGGGAGGTAGGAGGAAGTGTCTACGAGTTGATGCTCAGCCCCTGCGAGGTAGAGGTCAGTGCGCCAGACAACAACAGCACCACCCTTGTCAGCGGGTTTGATGACACTGTCAGGGTTGGACCTGAGAGAACGGAGTGCAGCTAGTTCAGAGAGAGACAGGTTAGAGTGGGTGACAGGAGCAGAGAAATTGAAACGACTAATGTCACATCGACAGTTCTCCATGAAAAGATCAAGAGAAGGTAAGAATCCAGAGGGAGGGGTCCAGGTGGAGGGAGAATATTGGAGGTGGGTAAAAGGATCCTGCCCAAAGAAGTGAGCACGGAGACGAAGGCGGCGGAAGAAGAGTTCAGCATCGTGCCGAGCCCGAAATTCATTAAGATGAGGGCGCAAGGATAAGAAACTAAGTCCTTTGCTGAGCACTGAACTTTCAGCATCGGAGAGGGGAAGGTCAGGGGGTATGGTGAATACACGGCCGGGGCTGGGGTTGGAAGACGGGATGGGGACAGAGGGATAGGCAGGGGTGGAGCATCCTGGATGGGCGTTGGTGTCGATGAGTTGTTGGAGCTTGCATTTCTTCGAACCTGAAAGGAAGAAACAATGTTTCTCGTTGAGGTGTCGGATGAGACGAAGAGTAAAATGAAACTGGGGGCATGGGCAGCTTAGAAACAGGGTGCGGCGGTGCTGCTGGAGGGAGAGGTCGAGTGTGTTCATATGGTGGCGCATGGCACTGAGTGTGGGTCTCAAGATGCGAGGAGAACTGCAGTCCGAGGAGCGTTGTATGTCCCGGAGATACCTGTAATCCTGGGTGGGTTCGAAACATGAGGGATGGAACTTCAGTTGCTTCGCCTCCGTCGCGTCTGTTCTGATGATGCCACTTTCAAAAACAGTTCCTCTGACATGTCTTCCTTCTTCCTTAACCGAGGTTTTCCACCCACGATGGTCGACAGGGCCCTCAACCATGTCTGGCCCATCTCCCGCGCATCTGCCCTCACACCTTCCTCTCCCTCCTAGAGCCATGATAGGGTCCCCCTTGTCCTCACTTATCACCCTACCAGCCTACGCATTCAAAGGATCATCCTCCGCCATTTCTGCCAACTCCAGCATGAATCCACCACCAAACACATCTTCCCTTCAACCACCTGGCGGCATTCCGCAGAGATCGTTCCCTCCGGGACACTCTGGTCCACTCCTCCATCATCCCCTACACCTCAACCCCCTCCCACGGCACCTTCCTATGCAACCGCAGAAGGTGCAACACCTGCCCCTTTACTTCCCCTCTCCTCACCGTCCAAGGGCCCAAACACTCCTTTCAAGTGAAGCAGCATTTCATTTGCATTTCCCTAAATTTAGTCTACTGCATTCGCTGCTCCCAATGCGGTTTCCTCTGCATTAGAGAGACCAAACACAGATTGGGTGACCACTTTGCGGAACACCTTCGGTCTGTCTGCAAGCATGACCCAAACCTCCCTGTCGCTTGCCATTTCAACACTCCACCCTGCTCTCATGCCCACATGTCCGTCCTTGGCCTGCTGCATTGTTCCAGTGAAGCCCAACGCATACTGGAGGAACAGCACCTCATCTTCCGACTAGGCACTTTACAGCCTTCCGGACTGAATATTGAATTCAACAATTTTAGATCATGAACTCTCTCCTCCATCCCCACCCCCTTTCTGATCCCCCTTTTTTCCAATAATTTATATAGATTTTTCTTTTCCCACCTATTTCCATTATTTTTAAATGTATTTCCTTCCATGGTTTTGTCTCTACCTTTTAGCCTATTTCTATCCCTTCCCCCCCACCCCACCCCTACTACGGCTATCTGTACCTTGCTCGTCTTGCTTTCTACCCTTAATGTCACCTATTAGCACATTCCTTAGATAATATCACCACCTTCAACACCTCTTTGTACTTTTGTCTATGACATCTTTTGGCTATCTCCACCAATCACTGGTCCTCTATCCAGCTCTACCTGTCCGCTCCCCCCCCCACCCCACCTTAAACCAGCTTATATTTTAACTCTTTTCTATATTACCTTAGTTCTGTTGAAGAGTCATACAGACTCGAAACGTTAACTGTGTTCCTCTCCGCAGATGCTGTCAGATCTGCTGAGGTTTGCCAGGTATTTTTATTTTTGACCTGATAACAGACTTCTTCGAAAGTAAACAATATGAGCAATGAGTTTACTTCACAACCTTTAACCTTCAATTAACTTAATTGACAGAAGGGTGGGGGAGTCAGATAATTTCTCCTCACAGTCTCTTTGCTCTCAGACAGAGCTGCTTTGAAGTAAATCTAAACTTGGTGATATTGTTTTACTTGGTCTGTTTAAGATTAGTCTTATTCAATAAAATGATGCATTATTTAATCCAATTCTTTTCATCCTTTGAAAGGTTTATTTTGATGTGGTCAGACTAATGAGGTCTCTTAAAGTCAGGGCAACCTACTCCTACTCTGAAAACTTGACTGCAATATTGGCAGTTTGGCAGCTGTATGGAGCTTGTGTTGCAGCAGATGCATTTTTCCAATTTGGTCCTTCCAATTTTAATATCAAAAAAGAAACAGATTTTCTATTGTAAGAAATGTGAAGTTAACATTAAAACAACACACTCAAACCCAATCAAAATGATCTTATGGAGGAAGAGAAGTGCATTGTCATTGACCCATCATTCTGTTTATAAACAGGTAACTGATTTTGCAGAATGCAAAACATCAATTTCTTAAGTGAGAAGTAAATCAGCCCGTGATAAAGAAAGTTAACAGTACAACAAAAATAGAAATGAACAACTGATTCTTCTATACTAATAACCTATTGATCCATTGAAGTGGTTAATTTAGATAATAATTGTGCTTTAAAATAATTACTGTACAATCACTTGAAAGCAATGCTTTGTAATCGAGTTCATTTTATTGAAAGCTCCATTGAAACCTGACACACAACATTGCCTTGACCCCTGCCTGTCTGCAGCACTCTGACATCACTCCACCAGTCCTGCAGAGCTAGCCTTGTGTTCACAATTACTACTGGAACCAATCACTGAGTAAATGTACGGTCGATTTGTCACCTATGTGGTAACTGAACATGACTCTATTAATATGCAGATTAGCCACTGCTCCAGACTCGGTGCACATTGAAGATCTGAGGACCGATTCTAACAGAGATAATTTTGTTCTGAATGCAGCATCCTGGGGCAGTGCTTCATTATTTTTTGACAAAATGCAATAGGTTATGGTAGTCCAAGAGTAGCATATCACATGATGAATGGCAATACGAAAAAGAGGACAGTCTCGACTACTTACATCACTCAACCTTACCACATACAGCCACATATATTGGGCAAATAGGGTTAATGTGTGAAGCCTGCTGACTATTTCAGGCAGTTCAATTCAATAAGTTATTTGCACGTTATTATCATATTCCTATTTAAACGTCTCAATGAACCATTCTCTGCTTGTCTTGAGCCAACAATATCTCACATTGTTTACCATCATCTGTTCTAAATGTGAGCCCCACACATGGCTCAGTTAACTGCTGTGGAGCTTTAAGAAGCCTTGCCCCTTCTGCATCTCTTGCGTCTTATTGCCCAATTTTTCAATTTAGAAAACATTCTGCATCAAGAGATGCACGAGGCAGACAAAGCACCTGCTTAAGACTGTTTTCTTAAGTGTGTTCTTCCTGGAACAGGTCGCCAGCCTGAAGCCAGAGCTATAGCTTGAGAGGTGCCATCAAGCATGGCTGACCTTAAGTCTCTCCTACTCTTACAGCCTGCCATAGGCATGTTGGAAGGATTTCCAGCTTGATAAACAACCTGCTTGAAATGCACTTTCCGTGGCCATCAATTCCTGGAGTGTGACTCAAATCTAGAGCTTCTGGCTCAGAGGTAGGGTCACTACCCACTGTGTCACAAGACCTCCTTTCAATTTAGGAACAGTGGAAACTTTTCGATTGACACATCATCAGTAGATCCCTTTACATGTTAAAATTTTGTTAACAAGAACTTGGTGACAGAATTGGAACGCAGTCAACTGTTTGTTTCCTTCTCTGTTCGCATTCCTTCTTGGCTAATTTTTTTTTCATTCACAGGATGTGGGCTTCGCTGGCTGTGCAATCCCTAGTTTCCCTTGAGAAGGTGGTGGTGAGCTGCCTTCTTAAACCGCTGCAGTCCATGTGGTGTAGGCACACACACAGTGCTGTTAGGAAGGGAGTTCCAGCATTTTGACCCAGCGACAGTGAAGGAACAGCGATATATTTCCAAGTCAGGATGGTGAGTTACTTGGAGGGGAACTTCAAGGTGGTGGTATTCCCATCTCCTGCTGCCCTTGTCCTTCTAAATGGTAGTGGTCATGGGTTTGGAAGGCGCTGTCTAAGGAGCCTTGGTGAATTCCTGCAGTGCATCTTGTAGATGGTATACACTGCTCTACTGTGCGTCGGTGGTGGAGGGAGTGAATGTTTGTGGATGTGATGCCAATCAAGCGGGCTGCATTGTCCTGGTTGGTATCCAGCTTCTTCAGTGTTGTGGGATCTGCACTCATCCAGGGAAGTGGGGAGTATTCCAACACATTCCTGACTTGTGCCTTGTAGATGGTGGACAGGCTCTGGGGAGTCAGGAGGTGAGTTACTCGTTGCATAATTCCGAGCCTCTGACCTGCTCTTGCAACCACAGTATTTATCTGGCTAGTCCAGTTCAGTTTCTGGTCAATGATAACCCCCCAGGATGTTGATAGTGGGGGATTCAGTGATGGTAATGCCACTGAACTTCAAGGGGCGATGGTTGGATTCTATCTTGTTGGAGGTGGCCATTGCCTGAAGCTTGTGTGGTGCGAATGTTACTTGCCACTTGTCAGCCCAAGCCTGGATATTGTCCAGATCTTGCTGTATTTGGACATGGACTGCTTCAGTAGCTGAGGAGTCGCAAAAGGTGCTGAACATTGTGCAATCATCAGCAAACATCTTCACTTCTGACATTATGATGGAAGGAAGGTCATTGATGAAGCAGCTGAAGATGGTTGGACCTGAGGAACTCCTGCAGTGATGTCCTGGAGCTGAGATGACTGACCTCCAAAAACCACAGCCATCTTCCTTTGTGCTAGGTATGACTCCAACCAGTGGAGAGTTTTCCCCCTGATGCCCATTGACTCCAGTTTTGCTAGCCACACTCAGTCAAATGCTGCCTTGATGTCAATGGCGGTCATTCTCACCTCACCTCAGGAGTTCAGCTCTTTTGTCTCTGTTTGAACCAAGGCTGTAATGAGGTCAGGAGTTCAGTGGCCCTGGCAGAATCCAAACGAAGTGTCAGTGACTAGGTTATTGCTGAGCGAGTGCCACTTGATAGCACTCTTGATGACTCTCCCATCACTTTATGATGGTGGAGAGTAGACTGATGGGGCAGTAATTGGCCGGATTGGATTTGTGCTGCTTTTTGTGTACAGGACATACCTGGGCAAGTTTCCACATAGCCAGGCAGATGCCAGTGTTGTAGCTGTACTGGAACAGCTTGGCTAGGAGCGCGGCAAGTTCTGGAGCACAAGTCTTCAGTACTATTGCTGGAATATTGTCAGGACCCATAGCCTTTCCAGTATCCAGTGTCTTCAGCCATTTCTTGGTATCACGTGGAGTGAATAGAATTGGCTGAAGACTGGCATCTGTGATGCTGGGACCTCCGGAGGAGGCCGAGACGGATCCTCCACTCAGTACTTCTGGCTGAAGATTGTTGCAAATGCTTCAGCCTTATCTTTTGCACTGTTGTGCTGGGCTCCTCCATCATTGAGGATGGGGATATTTATGGAGCCTCCTCCTCCAGTGAGTTGTTCAATTGTCTACCACCATTCATGACTGGATGTGGCAGGGCTGCAGAGCTTAGATCTGATCCATTGGTTGTGGGGTTGCTTAGCTCTGTCTATTATTTGCTTCTTATGCTGTTTGGCGTGCAAGTAGTCCTGTATTATAGCTTCACCAGGTTGACACCTCATTTTTAGGTATGCCTGGTGCTGCTCCTGCTCCTGGCATGCGCTCCTGCACTCTTCATTGATCCAGGGTTGATCCCCTGGCTTGATGATAATGGTAAATAGGGGGATATGCCAGGCTGTGAGGTTAGAGATTGTGTTTGAGTACAATTCTCCTGCTGCTGATGGCACACAGCACCTCATGGATGCACAGTCTTGAGTTGCTAGATCTGTTCGAAAACCATCCCATTTAGCACAGGTGGTAAAGCCACATAACATGATGGGGGGTATCCTCAATGTGAAGGCAGGACTTCGACTCCACAATGAGTGTGTGGTGGTCACTCCTACCGATACTGTCATGCACAGATGCATCTGCGGCAGGCAGGTTGGTGAGGATGAGGTCAAGTATAGTTTTCCCTCTTGTTGGTTCCCTTACTACCTGCCGCAAACTCAGTCTGGCAGCAATGTCATTTAGGGCTCAGCCAGCTCGGTCAGTAGTGGTGTTATTGAGCCACTCTTGATGATGGATATTGAAGTTCCCCACCCAGAGTACATTCTGTGCCCTTGCCACCTTCGGTGCTTCCTTCAAGTGATGTTCAACATGGAGGAGCACTGATTCATCAGTTGAGGGAGGGCGGTAGGTGGTAATCAGCAGGAGGTTTCCTTGCCCATGTTTGGCCTGATGCCATGAGACTTCATGGGGTCCAGAGTTGATGTTGAGAGCTCCCAGGCCAACTCTCTCCCAACTTGTATACCACTGTTATGCCAACTGGTGATGGTGGAGTCTGGGACATTATCTGTATGGTATGATTCCGTGAGGATGAATGTATCAGGCTGTTGCTTGACCAGTCTGTCAAGCAATAGCCCCCGGATGTCAATAAGGAGGACTTTGCAGGGTCATAGGGCTGTGATTGCCGTTGTCGTTTCCTAGGTCGATGCTGGGTCGTCCATCCGGTTTCATTCCCTTTTTATGACTTTGTAACAACTGAGTGGCTTGCTAGACCACTTAATGTCAGCCACATTGCTGTGGGTCTGGAGTCACTTGTAGGCCAGACCAGGTAAGGATGACAGATTTCCTTCCCTAAAGGGCATTAGTGAACCAGATGGGTTTTTACAACAATCGACAATGGTTTCTTGGTCATCATTAGACTTATAGATTTTTATTGAATTCAAATTCTACCATCTGCTGTGGTGGGATGTGAGCATTACCCTGGGTCTCTGGATCACTAGTCCAGTGACAATACCACTACGCCATCGCTTCCCCTAAAAGATGATATACTGTCTAACGATAATTAGCGGGCTAATTGCATTTATGTCAACCCACCTGCTATAAACAGTAGAAACAAAAGAACCGGAAACAGGTCATAAGTCACCTAGTGAGTTACTGCATCTCACAGTGTGATACTACCATATAGAGTTGGCAGGTCCCAGATTTAAACACTGGTCTGTGCTGACTTAGTCAATCTCAGTCAGGTTGGTACTAGGGTCATCCCAGTGGGGAAAAAAAGAAAAATATTCCTGGTTGCTACACACTGGACATCAGGCAAGGAAAGGATGTGGTTGTGGTGTTACTTGTAGCCAAATAGACTCTGAATACTTGAGTATCATTTGCACCTTAAAGGGAGACAGTATCTATTGCACCTTAAAGGATGCTTAGGGAGGGAATTCCAGATCTTGGGGCCCAGACAGCTGAGAGCACAGTCACTACTAGTGGGGCATAGGAAGAAAATCAGCGATAGACAAGGGGCCAGAGTTGTAAGAATGTAGAGTTCTTGGAGGTCTGTTGGGCAGGAAGAGGTTACAAAGATAGGGAGGGACCATGGAGGGATTTGAACACGAGGAGAATTTAAAAATCAAGGCCTTGGTGGATTGGGAGTCAATGTAGATGAGTGAACCAGGGGCAATGGATGAACAGGACTTGGTTGAAGTATTTAAGGGCTGCTGATCCCCATGGTATGGTATCCTAGCATCTTCAGGGTACGAAAGATTAAGCACGAAGCTAAAGAAAAGACGAATGAAGTAATAAAACAGGGTGTTCCAAGTAAATGAAACAGGGTGAACCAAGATCAAAAAAGACCCCACTACTCTCAAATCTTACACACCAACATGGCATGTGTTTGAAGAACCAAGAGCACACACAGAGAGGCCTTTTTATTATTGATGCGTACTGAAACACATTACAATGAGCTATTTGCCAATGGGCCAGGTGATGGTGCCCTTAGTTTAGTTAAGGTGATCCACAGTACTGACACACATGATGAAGTTGCCTGACTGGTTGGGAACCTGGCAGCAATACAATGATTCTAGATCCAACTGGAATACAGTAGTATTTTGATAGAGGTATGAGGTTTTTGACTCCAGCCATAAACTGGTAACTCTTTAAAGAGAAAAACAAAGCTGTAAGCATAAAAAAATGAGGAAACAAAGAATAAAAATATAGCAAAAATAGGAAACAAAGAAAATTGGAGGAAATTGAATAAAAAAACATGAGATGGGGAATCAAATGAAAACAAGTAGCAGAACAAGAATATCTGAATACAGAAAGAATCACTAGGAGCAATAGACAAGACATGAAGTGGTGGTTCATTACCCTATCCCCCACCAGGGGTCAAAGGTGAAATATTTGACTTCTTGACTCTGCTAACAGAAGAAACTGTCTGAAGATGTGAGCAATTAAACAGGATTCTGCATATTTGAATTTTACATTCAATTTGTCAGTATTGTTTTATGAAATGACACACTGGAGGTGAAATTGATCTTCAAAAAACAATGGGGTGTTAAATGGGTTTCCGAAACGCTATTACCCATTTTCCGCTATGGCCTGAAGCCAATTTCATTCTCATGCACCCAGTTATTTTTCCATGGGGTTGATGATAGTACTGTTCTTGAGTAAGAAAGATCATGGATTCACTCCAGGGACTTGAGAACAAAATCTCGGCTGACGTGCCAGTATTGCGTTAGTATTGGGTGTCGTGTTATTACAATAATATCGTACCTAATCGCCCATAAGGGATTGGATAACCACATTGTGTGTTCATTTATTAAGACTAGGCACATGAGAACAGTTAACATAGCTATAAAGCTTGAAGACAACAGCTGTGTGCTGTTCTCGGCTCAAAGCAAAAGTGAAACTAAGACTGAACCACATGACACATTTTCCTTCCAGTGATGTCATGCTGATATCCCTTAAAGGCATATCACAAGCTGGCTCACAGACTAGTCAAACAACAGCCTGACATAGTCATACTCACAGAATCATATCTTACAGACAATGTTCCCGACACTGCCATCACCATCCCTGATTATCTCCTGTCCCACCAGCAGAATAGCAGAGGTGGGAGCACAGTGATATACCATCAGGAAGGAGTTGCCCTGGGAGCCCTCAACATTGATTCCGGACCCCATGAACTCTCGTGGCATCAGGTCAAATGTGGGCAAGGAAACTTTCCACTGATTACCACCTACTGCCCTCGCTCAGCTGATGAATCAATACTCCTCCATGTTGAACACCACTTGGAGGATGCACTGAGGGTGGCAAGGGTGCAGAATGTACTTTGGGTGGGGGTCTTCAATGTCCATCACCAAAAGCGGCTTAGTAGCACCACTACAGACCAAGCCAGCTGAGTCCTAAAGGACATTGCTGCTAGACTGGGTCTGCAGCAGGTGCTGAGGGAAACAACAAGAGGGAAAAACATACGGGACCTCATCCTCACCAACCTTCCTGCCACACATGCCTCTGTTCCTGACTCTTACCGATACATAATCGGTAAGGGTGACCACCACACAGTCCTTGTCAAGTCGAAGCCCCATCTTCACATTGAGGATACCCTCCATCATGTTGTGTGGCACTACCAATGTGCTAAATGGGATAGACTTTGAACAGATCTTGCAACTCAAGACGGGCAACCATGAGACACTGTGGACCATCATTAGCAGCAGAATTGCACTCAACCACAATCTGTAAACTCACAGTACGGCATATCCCTCACTCTACCATTACCAAGCCAGGGGATCAACCCTGGTTCAATGAAGAGTGCAGGAGGGCATGCCAGGAGCAACACCAGGCATACCTGCCTCATTAATTATGCAGCCACAGGAAGCACACCATCTCGCTGGTGGGGCAGCCTCCAATTTTCACACCATGCCATTACCTCGCCGCTTCCTCATGCAGGATGCCATATTTAAACTGCAGCTTTGCGCACACTTCTCAATGCTTGCAGCCCAAGGAGGCATTGGTGAAGACATGGCCTCAAAAGCCAAGAAGAGTGCAGCCCCCCGATTCAATGACACATTCCTGGGATGCCTTCTGGACACTGTTGAGGCCCACCACAATGTCGTCTACCCCTGTTCTGGCTGCAGGAGGCCCATCAGTCTTACCACTCCGGCTACTAAGGCAATGGCAGAGGTGGCCAGTACCAATGCTGCACACAAGCAGTCAGCCATCCAGTGTAGAAAATGGATGAATGATCTCATCCATGCCGCCAGGGTAAGGCAACCATCTTATCGCTTTAAACTCTCACATTCACAAGGCCGTCACACATTCACTGGTATCTCACTCACCACCAGCTCAAGTGACATCACCACTCTCTCTCTCATACAAACCCTCACATCACCCTCTGGCTTCATCTCCTCTGAAGACTGCCTCCTCAGCCTTCACCATCTAGAGGCCACTTGCACAGATCAACATGTACCCCCACACACACAACCTGGCATACCCCCTTCCCCAGCACAGACCTTGTCCTGCAGTCTCTTCCCTTGCCTGAGACCTCTTCTGCCCCTTCCCCAAGTGATCCCTAGCCCTGAAGCCATTGAAAAGCCACCCCCACCTTATGGCTGGTCTGGTAGGTAGAGACCTGCCCATGAGCCCCCCCTAAAAGTGATGTGCTGCCTGCAAAGCCTGGCGCTAATGACTGTGAGTGCTGACTGAAGCAAGATAGGCAAACAAACCTCAACATCCCAAGTGAAGTGCAGCTCACTGGGTGCACGTTGCTTATGTACAGTTGTGAAACATGTAGGCATGATGTCTGGATGATCCAGCATCGGGAGATGATTCTGGCGAGCAGGGCTCTTGCAGGTGTTTTAAAATGACGTTCCTGACGTCTGGCGGCAGGCCACCATTGATGAGCGGAGCAGACAATCTCAAACTGGTTTCACAATGTTGTGAAACCAATTTTTGGCCTTCCCATCTTATTGTCTGCTTATGCCTGCCATGACGCCCCACGCCAACTGAGATGGAAAATTCCGCCCAGAGAATATGGAAGGATAACAGGTTTTTAAGATTTCTTTTTCTTCATTCTTTCTTGGCATGACACATTGCTGTTTGTGGCACCTTGCTGTTCATAAATTGGTTGCTGCATTTCCTATATTACAACAGTGGCTATGCATCCAAAAATTATACATTGGCTGTAAAGTGCTTTGGGATGTCCTGAGTTGAAAGATGCTATATAAATACCAATTTGTTTCTGCTGTATAACTTGTCAACTTGTAAATTAACAGCTCCATAAAACACAAACTCATTCAAAGTGAGTTTACAGAATAAGAAGAGCAGCTCAGGGCATTGCGACCAGGTGGCTAACATAATGTTGCGTCTCTGAAACTTCCAAGGTGTCTCAGATAATGGAGTATTCATTACGTTGATTTGTGTTGTATCAGCCGTATTAAGGAACCAGTTAGAACCAGCCATTTAAGCTTGCTGTAAGTAGCACTTAAAATCTAACCCAGTCAGGGCAAATAAACTGCACTTGCAATTATGGTCAAATATTCACAAAATTACTAGCATAATGTGACAAGGGTTGCCATGATCTCTGTGTTTAACCTCTGTCTGAACGGCTGTTTCATCTTTCATTTTACTAATCCTGCTGCAAATGACAGGAAATGAAGTGATGCCTGATAGAACCTCCTGCAGCCTGATCCTTTGTGGATCAATTGAGTTATTTTTACACATTATTACTGCAAGAGTGACTAACTATTATTAACAGGACTGAGACACAGCAGCCTAGCTGCATTAGATATTTTCCCTGTTCATTGGTTATTTCTCATCCAGGCTCATCAGATTGTCCACACAACATACCATTCCACAAGAAAGGAGCAACATTAAGTGAATTTTAATCCTTGGCAAGTACACAGTGAACAGGTGTTTAAAATGGGAGCCAGGCAATATCTGCTGTGTTGCTGACATGTTTGTGCGTGCTGCCATTTTAACTAACCATTTTCTGGCAGCAAGCAGGCAGGGGCTTCATTAATATTTGAATGTCAGGACCCCAAAGATGTCACCAGACCCTAAAGTGATCTTAACTTCCGAATGCAGCAGTGACATCCAGTGCCAGAATACCACCAGTTATTATATTGTTATATTATACATAAAGGGCTGGGAACTAATTGTTGTGCGAATGTATATCCAGAGTACCACATTTACTGCTTTACTTTGGTAAAGTGCCGAGCAACAATGTATCAATCCATGAGCCACATGGAGAGCTCCATGGATGCAATTGTGTGATCTCCTGGATGGACTTGTGTGTGGAGGCTTGCAAGATACTGCACAAGTCACGTATAGAGCTCTGGAAGGAGCCACTTGCGTAGAAATTGAGTGCCATGGTCACTTTCACGGCCACTGGCAGTGGATGCCTTCCAAGTCCTTGTGGCCCCAAATCCTGCAGCAGGTGGCATATGTGACCGATCAGTTCCCTGTACACGCGCAGTCTTCAGCAACATTGGTTCTCAGTCATCTGCTTGAATGACAAGCGCCATCTGTAGACCCTGGGTCTAGCTAGGCACCGACCTGCGACGGCTCGCTGTGGCTCTTCAGCGGTGTGCTCAGGTGCGCCAGCCACCCTTTCTTCTTAAGGGTGCTTCTCCTCCCTCTGCCCAGCCAGGCACCTCCGTCGCTCTCTTCTCTTTCATCTCCACTCCCTACAGCTAGGTCACCAGGCTCCATGCTCCTGATGTACTCCACCTGCAATATGAAAGAGAGAGACGTGTGGGTTAGCATTGGTCTCCTATCGATGGTTAAATGTGCGGCTCCAGCCATTTAGTGCGCTGCATGGCTGACCGAAACCCCTCCCATCTCCACCCCACTCCACCTGACCAATTGGCGGCGGTTTCGCCCACTGGACTGCATGCTGTGCTCACAGCTCAGGCGCAGGTATTCCCCTAACCTGCACTGCAAGGCTATGCTGTTGGCTTGAACCATGGGGGAGACTGGTCAAAAACGTAATGAAAACATTGTAAGGGGCTGTGAGTGCCTCCACCAGTTATTGCCAGCTTTCGCAAGGAGATTATACAACTTTCCCAGCCATCCAACTGTTCTGCAGCCCTCTAAAATGTTCATTAATTTGCAGTCTGTGCCTGAGGGGTGAAAAGTTCAGGAGCATTTGGTGGCACTTTCATGCCCCTGCGTTGCTTGAGTGGGCAGTTAAGCTAGAGGCCTGACTCCAAGCATGTCAGTGTGGCTGCATCTGAACTGTCTCAGCTGTGGAAGAATGCTCACTTTATACAAGGTTTCCCTAATGCGCAGCCGCTTCCCTTCCCCTCCCCACCCCAGCATATGCTTGTACACTAACATCAGACCGTGCTGCCTTGCCCCCAAAACTCACTCCAACTGCAGTACAGCCCATGCCCCAACACCGCTGTCAGCCAGCCGCGAAAAAACAACTTGCCTGTGCCCTCACCTCTTCCTTGAAGTCAAACGGGCGACCCTCACGTGCACTGTGCAATGTTAGTGTGCACTCACCTCTGAGTTCCCCTCGAAGTTCAACTCACCAGGTGCACGCCTTTTAAATGCTGTTGTGCATGCCAACATGCCCAAATGATCTAACATGGGTGGATGATTCCAGCGAGCAGGGCTTATAATTAGATGCAAATATATTAAAATGACATTCCCAACATTCAATGGGAAATGCGGCCCACCATTGACGAGTGGAGCGGACGATCGCACACTGGTTTCAGAACGGCATAAAATCGATTTTTGGACTTCTCGCCATATTATCTGCTTACACCTGCCCAGTGGGGGGCAGAAAAGCCTGACCATAATACTAAACTGGCACTCCTGTGGAGGACTGAGAGAGTGTTGCACTGTTGGAAATGCCATCTTGCAGATGAGACATTAGACTAAGGCCCCATCTGCTCTCTCAAGTCCCATGGCACTATTTTGAAGAAAAGCAGGTGAGTTCTCCCTTTGCCCTGGCCAACATTTACCCCTCAGTCAACATCATTATAACAGATGATATGGTCAGTATCACATTGCTATTGGTTGAACCTTGCTAAGAACAAACTGGTACTTGTATTTCCCTCCATTATAACAGTGGCTACGATTCAAAAGTACTTAGTTGCCTGTAAAGCTCTTGGGGATGTTTTGAGGGTGTGAAAGACACTAAATGCAAGCTCTTCTTTTCTTTTCCTGTTTAAGGCAGACAATTCTGTGAAAGGCCCAATCTGCCTCGGGACACCTGATTTCCAGTTTGCCAGTTTTAAGGAAATAAGGCCAGAGGTCCACTTTGAAGTTAGCTTCGGGTTAACATATTTTGGCACATGTTGCAGGCACGCTACGCACTTTACACAAAGCTAACTTCTCAACCACGCAGTGGTTGTAAACGCTGCTGCCTGCAAGGCTCATTTATATTGAGGGTTTCCCACTTGATTTTCAAGTACAGGTCATCCAGCTTTTGGAAAATTATAGAGGAGTTTATTGTACAGGAAAATTGAAGAAAACACCACATATCAAGTTTCATCAATGCCCATTGCAATGCATTGTAGCCTCTTTAATGAGGAGTCCACTCTCCGTGCAACCAGTTTTCACATGTCAGCATAACTAGTTCTAAAATCCAAGCAGTTCCACCAACATAATTAACATTGCATAAAAATATCGGAAGGAAGGCCTAAGCCTTAGGATCTGGCATTGATTCCAGTTCCTTTTCTTCATGTGTTATTAATATTCTTGACTACTGGTCAGAAAAGTACTACGCTGCTTTGGAGAGCCACATCAATGAAAGGGTTTGTGCCAAATTTGATGTTATGTATTGTGGTCACAAGAAATTGCAATCCTGGTTGGAAGTTGGAAATTAAAGGCAAAGGCAGCTGTTTAGATCGGGTACATGGAAGCTTAAAGCTTACCATTCTTTTCCAATATATTTAAATTTTTAAATCACATTTCAGAATGTAATTCTTGCCTCAGTTTTTAAAACAGTTCCTTCACCAAAATATGGATTAATAAACAAAAACAGAAAATGCTGGAAAAACTCAGCAGGTCTAACAGCATCTGTGGAGAGAACAAAACCAATTAATGTTTCGAGTCTGTATGACTCTCCTTCAGGCTCTGAAGAAGAGTCATACGAACTCGAAATGTTAGCTGTTTTTTTCTCTCCACAGATGCTGTTAGACCTGCTGAGTTTTTCCAGCATTTTCTGTTTTTGTTTCAGATTTCTAGCATCCACAGTATTTTGCTTTTATCTATGGATTAATAAAAGTGGCAGTGAACTTGCCACAGAAAGAATAGACAAAGGGCCTTTCATAAGGTTTTGTTTTTATTTATTAATTCATGGGATTTGAGCATCACTGGCAAGGCCAGCAAAGGTACCAGATAGTAGACTCATGACTAAGGTCAGGGACATGTAGCAGAATGGATAGCAAGTTGGCGACTAAACAGAAAACAGATTAGGGAATAAGTACAGTTACTCAGACTGGCAGAAGGTTGAAAGTGGTGTTCCACAGGGATCGGTAGTGGGTCCACTGCTGTGGACCCAGGGATCAGAAGTCCAATTTCAAAATTTGTGGATGGCACTAAATTTGATGGTACAGTTAATACTGAGGAAGGCTATGACAAAATACAGGGAAAAAATGCACAAACTTCCAGAATGGGCATGTGATGGGCAATTTAATTTCAATATAGGTAAGTGAGATGTGGAGCATTTTTTAGAAATGAGACCAAACACTCCTTGGGACTGGAGAGTAATCAATTTAACATGAAGGAGTGGCAATTAAAGAAGGTAACTAAAGACCATGTAGTCCAACATTAGTTACGACCAGACCCTGATATATATGAGGAGGGTGCAGTATAACCAAAAATGGTCAAAGAACCCAGCAAGGCCGGGGACACGGATCCTACCTGATTAATCCTTTGCAAAGACGTGTAGAGACAACAAATTTTAATTGAGCTCCTGATTTCACCTTGATATTGATCACGTTAAAAAAGGCAGCAGGACATATGAGCAATGCGTTGGGATCATGTTCCCCATATTTAACTGTTGAATCCGTTTACCAGCCTCTTCCCATCCTGGTTGGCATGTCAGCGGATCACAGTCTGAATTACTTCAGGCATATTGAACTTTTTGAGAAAGACGTGTTTTTAAAAAGACCTACAAGCAAAAGCTGGCTGAAAATGTAAAGTAACCACTTGCTGGAAAATCCCTATGTGGATTACACTTGATCGACTAGTCCAAAGAGAACAGAATGTCACACCTAAAAAGGCCTGCTTCAGACAGAGACACTTCAAAGGAAGATTTGCAATGCATAAGGCTGAACCTGGCTACACACTGTAAAGCCTGCAGATACAGGTTGAATCAGAGGCTGATGGTAAGATTCATATATTTAAAATGTCAACCTGCCTCTCAAGAGCAGGTCGGTTGCCCGTCCCTTGTCCCACCTCTATAAAGTCAGGTTGGAGGCAGGTTTTTTTTATTCATTCATGGGATGTGGGCTTCGCTGGCTCGGCCAGCATTTATTGCCCATCCCTAATTGTCCTTGAGAAGGTAGTAGTGAGCTGCTTTCTTGAACCGCTGCAGTCCATGTGGTGTGGGGACACCCAGAATGCTGTTAGGAAGGGAGTTCCAGGATATTGACCCAGCGACAATGAAGGAACAGCGATATATTTCCAAGTCAGGATGGTGAGTGACTTGGAGGGGAACTTCGAGGTGGTGGTATTCCCATCTACCTGCTGCCCTTGTCCTTCTAGATGGTAGTGGTCGTGGGTTTGGAAGATGCTATCAAAGGAGCCTTGGTGAATTCCTGCAGTGCATCTTGTACATGGGACACACTGCTACTACTGTGTGTCTGTGGTGTAGGGAGTGAATGTTTGTGAATGTGGTGCCAATCAAGCAGGCTGCTTTGTCCTGGACGGTGTCAATCTTCTTGAGTGCTGTGGAAGCTGCATTCATGCAGGCAAGTGGGAAGTATTCCAACACATTCCTGACTTGTGCCTTGTAGGTGGTGGACAGACTTTGGGGAGTCAGGAGGTGAGTTACTCGTCACAGGATTCCTAGCCTCTGACCTGCTTTTGTAGCCACAATATTTATTTGGTTAGTCCATTTCAGTTTCTGGTCAATGATAACCCCCAGGATGTTGATAGTGGGGGATTCACTGATGGTAATGCCACTGAAACTCAAGAGGCAATGGTTAGATTCTCTCTTGTTGCAGATGGTTATAGCCTGGCCCTTGTGTGGCTCAAATGTTACTTGCCACTTGTCAGCCCAAGCCTGGATACTGTCCAGGTCCTGCTACATTTGAACATGGACTGCTTTAAGATCTGAAGAGTCGCGAATGGTGCTGAACATTTTGCCGAGGACACTGCCCTGATGAACTCCTGCAGTGATGTCCTGGAGCTGAGATGACTGACCTCCAATAAACACAACCATCTTCCTTTGTGCTAGGTATGACTCTAACCAGTGGAGTGTTTTCTCTCTGATTCCCATTGATTCCAGTTTTTCTAGGGCTCCTTGATGCCACGCTCAGTCAAATGTGGCCTTGATGTCAAGGGCAGTCACTCTCACCTCACCTCTGGAGTTCAGCTCTTTTGTCCATTTTTGAACCAAGGCTGTAATGATGTCAGGAGCTGTGTAGCCCTGGTGGAACCCAAACTGGGTGTCAGTGATCAGGTTATTGTGAGGCAAGTGCCACTTGATAGCACTGTTGATGAACCTTTCCATCACTTTATTGATGATCAAGAGTAGACTGATGAGGCGGTAATTGGCCGGGTTGGATTTCTCCTGCTTTTTGTGTATAGGACATAGCTGGGCAATTTTCCACATAGCCGGGTAGATGCCAGTGTTGTAGCTGTACTGGAACAGCTTGGCTAGGGGTGCGGCAAGTTCTGGAGCACAAATCTTCAGTAAAATTGCCGGAATATTGTCTGGGCCCAAAGCCTTTCCAATATCCAGCGCCTTCTGCTGTTTCTTGATGTCATGTGGAGTGAATTGAATTGGCTGAGGACTGGCATTTGTAATGCCGGGGACCTCCGGAGGAGGCCAAGGTGGATCATCCACTCGACACTTCTGGCTGAAGATTGTAGCAAATGCTGCAGCCTTAACTTTTGCGCTGCTGTGCTGGGCTCCCCCATCATTGAGGATAGGGATATTTGTGGAGCCTCCTTCTCCAGTGGTTGTTTAATTGTCCACCACCATTCACGACTGGATGTGGCGGGACTGCAAAGCTTAGATCTGATCTGTTGATTGTGGGATAGCTTATTGCTGTCTATTACTTGCTGCTTATACTGTTTAGCACACAATGAGTCCTGTGTTATAGCTTCACCAGGTTGACACCTCATTTTTAGATATGTCTGGTGCTGCTCCTGGCATGGCCTCCTTCACTCTTCATTGAACCAGGGTTGATCCCCGGATCGACTGTAATTGTAGAGTGGGGGATATGCCGAGCCATGAGGTTACAGATTGTGCTTGAGTACAATCCTGCTGCTGCTGATGGCCCATAACGCCTCATGGATGCCGAGTCTTGAGTTGTTAGATCCATTTGAAATCTATCCCATTTAGCACGTTGGTAGTGCCACACAACACGAATGAGGGTACCCTCAATGTGAAGGCAGGACTTCTTCTCCACAACGACTGTGTGGTGGTTACTTCTACTGATGCTGTCATGGACAGATGCATCTGCGGCCGGCAGGTTGGTGAGGATGAGGTCAAGTATGTTTTTGCCTCTTGTTGGCTCCGTCACCACCTGTCGCTGACACAATCTAGCAGCTATGTCCTTTAGGACCCAGCCAGCTTGTCAGTAATGGTGCTACTGAGCCACTCTTGGTGATGGACATTGAAGTCCCCCACCCAGAGTACATTCTGTGCCCTTGCCACCCTCAGTGCTTCTTCCAAGAGGTTTTTGACATGGAGGTGTATTGATTCATCAGTTGAGGGAGGGCAGTAGGTGGTGATCAGCAGGAGGTTTCCTTGCCGATGTTGACCTGATGCCATGAGACTTCATGGGGGCGAGAGTTCATGTTGGGGTCGAGGTTCAGAATTTTAAAATTCTTACTCTCTCACCCGCTCCCAACACACCCCCACTATTCTATATACAACTATTATAGTACAACCCAAGAAGCTGATTGCACAACTGTTAAGAACCAAGGCTTACTCCACATCAGAATCTGCTATTAAATCTGGCAAAGGGCTACAATACTGTTTTCTGTCCTTTGTATAATCATATATAAATCATATCATAGCAATGTTTATAAAACCTTCTCTGATACACATACCAGCAATATTTAGTAAAGCCTTGCAAATCCACAGCTAATGTAACTTTCATTGTTTGTTGTCCCCAGAGTAAATAAAGTTCTCAGTCACTAACTCTGGGAATATATTCTTCAGTCTCACAATCGTGTTTCAAAATGTTTCACTTGCTCTCTGTACTAAATTTCTTCCAATGAAACTTATATTTCTATCCCCACATTCTCACTCCCTTAATCACTGAAAACAGTGTGGGGGCAATTCTGACTTTGGGTGATAGTTTAAAAGAAGAATTATGGATTCAGCCGCCCATTATACATTCCCCCGTAACCTGCCCCACCCCCATTTTCATTTCCATTGAAGTGAATAGAAAGGATGTATAATAGGTAACTGAATCAATATCACCCATGTTACACCATGACCTAAAGTCAAAATTTTATCAACTCTGCCCCACCCCTTCATAACTTCACCACCTCTATCAAACTATCTCATGATCTTTTCTGTTATAAAGAAAACAGGCTCAAGCTTTCAAGTCTTTTTTTCATATTTGTACCTGCTTGGGCAAAACTGCTGCCTGCAATGTGGAATCTAAAAATACAAGGATAGATGCTGATGTATCTGAATAAGATAAAGATACAGCCCCACACTGTACATGATCTGGGAGAAATATGTGTGATTGCTTCCGGCAGGATTACTCACACAAACCTTTCCGGATTCTGCCACGCACGGGAAAGACAAAGTGGGCACTCCAACCAGAATTGATAAGTACTAAAACTTCAACAATACCCCACAACCTCATACTCAGAGGACACTAAATGGGAGTCTTCTTTGTGCAATAGCGTAAAATGGGTGATAGTTGATTTGCAGCCTATTTTACATTCCTTGTGGCTTTTATTTTTGTTGAAGACAGGACTGAGTTGTTATCACCCGTTTTACATTAATATACAAAGTCAAAATCAGAAGAATCTTCATGAAGCTGTGGAAATGTCCATCCCTTTGGGAAATCTGGATTCACTCAAGTAAACAATGACAGGACCATACATAAAACATAATGTGAGAAACAGCAGATTTCTTTCTCACAGGCCCAAAATTTTGTTGTTCAGAGCTCCCTTGAGTTTTTAAGGGCCATTCTTTGTGGTTTTGAGGTAAGTCAAACACTGTATACTTGCCCATGGTATTCTGACTGGTATTCCCTCCTACCAAGAAAACCACACACAACAAGATCCTTTGATGATGTCCTTCCAAAACTTACCGAGAGTGTCGGGCACAAAGTTGTCCCAATGGCTGTAACTTGCATGCATCACAATACATTCAACACCAGTGCGAAACTGGTAGTTTCTACTGTTCATGTTTATGTACAGAAGTAATAGGGTTGACTTTGCAAACTCATATTCTCATCAAAAAACCATATCGGATATTGGGCAGGATCTGCATTCCAGACACAAAATTGTTGTATTGTTAAGAGTTTCCCTTCATACTGAATTGGGTTTTAAATGATGTGCAGTAGAGCCAAATACACCTTAATGACAAATTTCTACTTTGCTGCTCTTGACACAGTTGCTCAGCGGGGTGAGATTTCTATCTGATGCTTACTTGACTCCCTTGACCTTAGTCCTTTTCCTGCGTTCAGACTGCTTAAGGTGCCAGTCTTGGTTCAGTGGTATCATTCTTGCCTCTGATTTCCATGATTGTGGGTTCCAGTCCCATTCCCAAGTCTTGCATACTGAGTGGTTGCTGTATTTTGAATGAGATTTCTTTTGAATTGACTTCCAGTCTGTACTCTCAGGTGGATGTAAAAGATTCTGTGACACTATCTGAAAGATCAGGTGAGTTCTCCCTAATGTCCTGGCCAATATTTATTCTTCAACCAAAATCAATAAACATCAATAAAACAGATTATCTGGTCATTCATCTCCTTCCTGTTTGTTCCATAGGGCTGATGTATTGCCAGTGTAGCACTTCTGTTCATAAAGGAGAAAGAAAGAAGCCAAGTACAGGTAACTCTAAACAAGCCTACCATTGGCAGTGGGTAACAACAACTTGCATTTATAGGGGTACTAATCTAGTAATCCAGATGCCTGGACTAATGACCCAGAGACATGAGTTTGAACCTCACTATGGCAATTTGGGAATTTAAATCCAGTTAATTAAATAAAATCTGGAATAAAAAGCTGGTCTCAGTAATGGTGACCATGAAGCTACCAGATAGTCATAAAAATCCATCTGGTTCACTGATGCCCTCTAGGGAAGGAAATCTACTGCCCTCATTCATCTGGCCTAATGTGACTTCAGACCCTTCTTAACTGCCCTCTGAAATGGCCCAGCCAAACTGTTACAACTAAGAATAAAACTGATAGACCACCCAGCATTGGCTTCAACATGTACCTGACAAAGGCACATCATGCCCAACTAATCCTGCAAGGCTCTCCTTATTAACACCTAGGGATTCTGCCATAATTGGGAGAACTGTTCCATCAACTAATCAAGCAACAGCCTGACATAATTGTACTCACTGAATCACCTTTCAGCAAATATCTCAGACACCTCTGTGGGAGAGATAATGAAGTAGTCTGTGTCTGTGCACAGCAAGACCTGGCCGACATTTAGATTTAAGCTGATAAGTGGCAAATAACATTCGTGCCACACAAGTGCCAGGCAATGATCATCTCCAATTTGACTAATCTAATCACCTCTCCTTGACATTCAATGGCATTACCATTGCAAAATCCCTCATAATCAACATCTTGGAGGTCACCATTGGCCAAAAACATAACCTGAACAGCCACATAAATACAAGCTACAAGAGCAGGTCAAAAGCTGGATATTCTGCAGTGAGTAACTCACCTCTTCACACCCCAAAGTCTGTTGACCCCCCACAAGGCACGTCAAGGAGTGTGATGGAATACTCTCCACTTGCCTGGGTAAGTACAGCTCACAACACTAAAGAAGCTTGACACCATCCAGGATAAAGCAGCTTGCTTGAGGCAGTGGCAAAGTGGTATTGTCACCAGACTAGTAATCCAGAGACCCAGGGTAATGCTCTGAGGACCTGGGTTCAAATCCTAGTGGAATTTGAATTTTTAAAAAGTCTAATTGAAACCATTGTCGATTGCTGTAAAAACCCATCTGGTAGGGAAGGAAATCTGCTGTTCTTACCTGGTCTGGCCTACATGTGACTCCAGACCCACAGCTATTTGGTTGGCTCTGAAATAGCCTAGCAAGCTACTCAGTTCTCAAGGGCAATTAGGGATGGGCAATAAATACTGGCAAACCAAGGATGTCCATGAATACATAATAAAAAAAAAATCCAGCACCTCAAACATTCACTCCCTCCACCATTGTTGTACATTGGCAGCAGTGTGCACCATCCATACAATGCACAGCAGCAACTTACCAAGCACAGTCCAAACCCACAACCTGTACCACCTAGAAGAATAAAGGCAGCAGGCACATGGGAACACCACTGCCTACAAGTTCCCCTCCAAGTCATTTGTCATGCTGACTTGGAACTATTGCTGCACCAAGATTCTGGAACTCCCTACCTAACTGCACTGTGAGTGTACCTACAACACATGGCTGCAGCAGTTCATGAAGACAGCACACCACCACTTTCCCAAGACAATTAAGGATAGGCAATAAATGCTGGCCTTGCCAGCATTACCCACATTACATGAACAAACAAAACAAAAACCTCCAGGAATAATTCCAGCCAGAGTCAGCAACCTATATGCTGCTGTCTGCAATGTTCCACCTGGATAGAAAGGAAATGTATTGTGTCTGTGATTCCTGATAGGTACTGTCAAGGTGTGAGGCTCCCCACAGGAAGTGCTAACCCAGACGTTTAGCCCTTCAGTTTTATAGCCGAGGGCCCAGAGATCCATTAGACTGTTGAAACTGCTGTGCCCCAGGGAAAACATTGCTTGATTGACAGTTCTGGTTCTCTGATCTATTCTGTCAAATGTACAATGTTTATTTATATAAGGTTTCAAGTGCTTTCAGTTTCAGCTATTGATATTGTAAAGGGTTTGCGTATAAAATTAAAGCGCATGGGATTGGGTAGCGTGTAAAATTAAAGCACATGGGATTGAGGGTAGTGTAATGAGGTGGTTAGAAAACTGGTTGGCAGACGGGAAACAAAGAGTAAGAATAAACGGGTGTTTTTCCAAATGGCAGGCAGTGACTAGTGGGGTACTGCAGGGATCGGTGCTGGGACCCCAGCTATTCACAATATATATTAATGATTTAGATGAGGGAACTAAATGTAATATCTCCAAATTTGCAGATGACACAAAGCTGGGTGGGAGGGTGAGCTGTGAGGAGGATGCAGCGATGCTTCAATGTGGTTTGGACAAACTGAGTGAGTGGGCAAATGCATAGCAGATGCAGTATAATGTGGATAAATGTGAGGTTATCCACTTTGGTAGCAAAAACAGGAAGGCAGATTATTATCTAAATGGCTATAAATTGAGAGAGGGGAATGTGCAACGAGACCTGGATGTCCTTGTACACCACTCGCTGAAGGTAAGCATACAGGTGCAGCAGGCGGTAAAGAAGGCAAACGGTATGTTGGCCTTCACAGCGAGAGGATTCGAGTACAGGAGCAGGGATGTCTTGCAATTATACAGGGCCTCGGTGAGACCACACCTGGAATAGTGTGCAGTTTTGGTTTCCTTAACTGGGGAAGGATGTTCTTGCTATAGAGGGAGTGCAGCGAAGGTTTACCAGACTGATTCCTGGGATGGCGGGACTGACATATGAGGAGAGATTGAGTCGGTTAGGATTATATTTGTTGGAGTTCAGAAGAATGAGGGGGGATCTTATCGAAACCTATAAAATTCTAACGGGACTAGACAGGGTAGATGTAGGAAGGATGTTCCCAATGGTGGGGGAGTCCTGAACCAGGGGTCACAGTCTGAGGATGCGGGGTAGACTATTTAGGACTGAGATGAGGAGGAATTTTTTCACCCAGAGAGTGGTGAGCCTGTGGAATTCACTACCACAGAAAGTAGTTGAGGCCAAAACATTGTATGTTTTCAAGAAGGAGTTAGAAATAGCTCTTGGGGCAAAAGGAATCAAAGGATATGGGGAGAAAGCGGGAACAGACTAATGAGTTGGATGATCAGCCATGATCATAATGAATGGTGGAGCAGGCTCAAAGGGCCGAACGGCCTACTCCTGCTCCTAGTTTCTATGTTTCTATGTTTGGATGATTGATACTTTTATTGGGCTGTAGCAAAAGGGGTTTTTTAAGAAAGTGGAAAGTTGTGAATGAATGATTTTTTAAAAAACATTTTTTTTACAGTGAGGACAGTGTGACTGACTCCTGTTAGCACCGCACCTCCAATCCCAGAATGAAAATCCCATCTTTGGTGGCACTTTCTCCTGAGGCGGGCGTGCTGAACCAGGAAATTTCTTAACTCCTGCTACATGCCTCAAAGATGAAAATCCAGCCCTGTAAGTCTGCATAAAGCAAGGGTAGCTATTTCTGGCTTTTTGTTCAGGAATTAAACCTGGCACTTGAGTTTCAATAGAACTTGGCCTAGGCCCCCAAACCCCACGGCAAGCAGGTTGCATTGGCTTATCACCAGTCAGAACCGGTCACATGCTCCATTCTACCTTGACTTAAAAGACAGTTGAAAATATTACCATCTTATAAATCCTCGTACTTGTAACAATTCCTTAACTCCCACTGAAGAATGCAGATGGATAACTTTAGGAGAAAGCAGGATAGAGCTCTAATGTAATGTTTCTGTAGCTGAACAACTGACATGGTGCCCAAGTGAAGAATGGCCAGTTGAGGTACCTAAAGACCACTTGACCCATGGATCACTATGCCAGCAAAGTTACCGTCTTGCAGAAAGAAGAGATAAGTGGAAATTAAATTCAGAGAGGGGAAAATACTCTAGTGCCACATGGGCCATGTGGCAGATTTGCAGTATCTTCAGAAAGTTAGTGGAGAATTAGGGTGAGAATGAGATGATGTCCCCAATATGATCATCCCTGTCCTATAATGGGTAGGAGGAGTTTGGGTGGGGTTGGTTAAACCTTAAAAAATGCAAAACTCCACCCCAATCCAACACATTGCCTGCTGCCATCTTTATGCTGGTAGATAGTAAGTCTTGCAAGTGTCCAGCATTGGAGAGGCAGAACAGTCATTATATATTTAAATTGGACTCACACAGTGCAATTGGGCACCTGAGATCCAGGATTGAAACAGTTGCAAGAGCTGCTAGCTCCACAAGGCCATTGCTTTTTATAGTACTGCTTGTGGGCTAGGAAGATCAGTAGAGTTCCGTCAGCCCCTTAAGGAAGTCTTTGGCCTCTCATCTGCTGATCAAAAAGTTATTGTCCTGATCAGCAACATCCCACTCCACCCCAAGCCCCAATCTACAAGCTACTCTCCTCACGATTGCCAGGGACTCTCTGCAAGGCTCTCCAACAGTGACCTCTGTTGTTTGGTTTTCACACCCATCAGCTGGCCAGCCTACCAGAAATATTATAATCAGATTCTCTTTGTACATTCGACCTCTGCATTCCAGACCTTGCTGGGTGTCACCCATGTTTCTGCACTTTTCTACATCCCTCCTGCATCCCTATAAAAATTGAGGCTGATGTGCTATTCTTTTGGTTTTGAGTTCTTTATACCCATGAGTATGGCTATGAGGAACAGCTTAAGAACTGAGAACACCTTTCTGAAGACTCAACACAGCAAAGGTGTACTAGGAACTTGGCCACAACCGAGAAATGCCAGCTTTCAAAATCATGTTGCTGGTCAGAGTAATCCCTCAAGGTGGCTCTTGAATAAAACAGCTGCCGTGATACCCAATCAACCATTGTGATTAGTGACAAATTGATAGATAATGAGAGAAAAACAACACGATTGTTGTGTTTATATAGGATGCAAAATTCCAGCTGTTTCATCTTTTTCCCCTAACTTTTCCTCATTAAGCATATCAGCAGCAGCCATTGGGGTTATATCAGCGATCTCACTGATATATAGCATGCTGATTGTTATGTGGTTATTCCTGAATGTTGCTTCTGTCCAAGAATTTTTTCTTTTAGTTTGGCAACTATCTTTCCTTCCCACACTTTTCCCTGAAGGTTGAGACCTGGGTGTGCAGCCAGCAGCATTGCCTGTGTGACTGGCCAAACTTTGTGTGAACTCAGATCACAAGCTGTTGGACCATATTAGGAATTACAGATAAGCCTAATACTGTCCTCATCCAACACAAACACACACACATTCACACACACACACACATTTTTTGACAGGGGTTACTGACTGATAAGAGTGGAAGTCTAGCTGATCTCCCTTTGACCTCTCTAACCCAGGAATCCTCTGATCAGTTAAATTCACTAACTCTTGCCTTAGCTGAAATCAGGGTAGAGGTGATATATTTGGTGCCTGATTTCCAGGCGTGAAGTGGACACAAGACATACTAACATAGCAGTGGGACAGATGTTAGTATCATTGCTAACTTCAAGGGACCTGTTTTTTAGGCGTTCCAGGCTGTCATCTAAAGAAGAGAAATCCTGCCCCCACCGCCTCAAGATTCTTCAGCGGTCCTCACAATTGCCAACAAAGGTTGTGTTAATTTAATTTCTTTTTTAAAAAATGATGGGCTATGGCACCAGGAGGAGCAGAAGTCAGAGCAGATGCTACCAGCTAGGCAGGGAGCCCAAAATACATGCATCAAGTTGCCTATGGAGGCACGACAGGTGCCGGCAACTCACCTCAAATATGTAGATGAAGTCCCAAACCTAACTTCCAACCTGCATTGAACCATTCTATTCAGACCCAGTGCCGAGTCTAATTTCCACCCCAACAGATTAAACCTGGGGCCTTCATAGTCAGTATTTATTTCATTTGTTCTTGAGATGTGGGCAGCTCTGGCAAGGTGACATTTATTGTCCATCTTCCCTATGATGATGTTGGGTAGGGAATTCAAGGATGTGGACTCATCCTAGTCTGTATTAATCAGATCCACGATGGACAGTGTATTTAAGCAACTGAGCCTCTGGAGAAGCTTATATACAAGATCCTTAATTGAAGTTCATCAATCTGATTCACACAACACTGCATAGTTGTGCCATTTTATTGTTCAGATTATTCATTTGGATAGAAATGTCAACTGGAGTTAGTTTAAATCAAACTATAGTTTTGGAAAAGGTTGAACTGTAAAACACAGAGAAAATCACATTTGCAGATGTTACATTTTGAGAATTTGGCATTCTTTAAAGGATGTGGATCATTAATGCCATTCATCAGCTTCTTACAGTACTTTAAACACAAGGTAATAGCAAAGAAAGTTCCTTTGACTACTTTTGCCGCCAGCATTAGTGCCTCATCATCTGCAATCTTCATAAATGGATAGACTACCAAATAATTACCTCATTCTTTTTGTCAAGCTTAATTTTTACATTTCTACCACAGAGTATGATTGTACTAATTAATAGATGGTTTAGCACTGATGTTTGTTGACTGAATTTTTTTATAAACTACACAGTCAAATTCCATGCAATGAGTCAGTTAAAACCAGTGGAGTCCACACATTGAGTTATTTATTTCATTCAAAATAAACAGAAGCTCTGCGCATTAAGCATAACAACTGTCAAATTTAAAATTGCTTGGAAAACAAACATCCCTTTCTCCCGGGCCTGGCACTGTGTGACATCTTGCTTTTTTTAAGGGTCCCGTTTGACCCCTAAATTGCACAGTTACATTCAATCGCATCCTTAAATGACATTAAAATGTTGTTATCCCTCACAGATTAGGTTTGTCTTAGAAAAGCTACTAAACGGAGTACTTCATCATTGCAGAACCAATGGGAACAATTAACATTACTGATGTAAACTACACAAATTATTTCTCCTGCTGGGAACATTGAGTAGCCATAGCAACAATCATGGAGTGCACTTTATCTGATCAAATTTCATGAATGATGAAAAGGTGTGCAGACTCTTCCAGGTAAGGACAGTGAGGAGATTGCCTCAGTTAAAGACAGTAAGAAGATTCCCTCAGGTAAGGAGTGTAAGCAAACTCCCTCAGGTCAGAGGGACAGTGAGGAGACTCCCTCAGGTAAGGACAGTGGGGAGACTCCCTCAGGTCAGGAGGACAGTGAGGAGACTCCCTCAGGTAAGTGCAGTGGGGAGACTCCCTCAGGTTAGGAGGACAGTGAGGACAATGAGGAGGTTCCCTCAGGTAAGGAGGAGAGTGAGGAGACTCCCTCAGGTAAGGACAGTGAGGAGGTTCCCTCAGGTAAGGAGGAGGACAGTGAGGAGACTCACTCAGATAAGGAAAGAAGAATAGCTTAAATTATTAGAACAGTTTGCTTGAATTGCCTTGCGTAAAGAAGATTATTGTTGTTGCTTTATGGAAGAATAAGGGATGATCTAACAGGTGCTTAAGATGATTAAAGGAATTGATAAGGTAGATTGAGATAAACTATTTTGACTGGTGAAGATGTTTGGAACTAGGTGGCATAACCTTAAAATTAGAGCAGGGCTGCCAGGAAATACCTCTTCACACAGTGGTCCCAAATCTGATGAGGCTATATCAACTGAAAATGTTAAAACTGAGGTTGATAGATTTTTATTAGTCAGTGATTATAAGGGATATGGAAGCAGGGCGGTTGACGGATTTCAATACCTATTGGATATAAAATCAACAAAGGATGCAGCACAGAAGGAGTCCATTCAGCCTATCATGCCTGAGTCGGCTCTTTGAAAGAGCTATTCAATTAGTCCCACTCCCTGTTCTTCCTCATAACTGTGCAATTTTTCTCCTTCAAGTATTTATCCAATTTCCTTTTGAAAGTCATTATTGAATCTCCTTCCACAATCCATTCACACAGTGCATTCCAGATTATACAACACCAAGTCTAATTGAATGGTAGAACAGGCTCGAGGGGGCTGAATGGCCTACTCCCGTTCATATGTTTCTTGTTATGTTTCTTATCATTTCAGGTACACAGTAACCTACATATGGTAATGGGGCTGCAATTGAAGTTGAGCATGGTTTCTCTTTCAGTTAATTTGAATGGATGCAAATGTTGGGCCCCAAACTTGGCTGGTGCTTGAACTTCTGATTTGCGGTGCATGCCACACCCAACCTTGCACCCCCCAAACCCTCTCTGGCCCAAGTTACACATACATAACTCTGTGCGAGGAGCAACATATACAACCATTTATCCCTCAAAGAAATACCGGGTCATTTGAGTTAAAAACACAATGGGGGCAAATCAGAGGTTCAAGCACCAAGTTACAAGTTACTGGTGGCGTAAAAGATGATAAGTGGGAATATCTTGAGAAGATCCCCCAGTTCCATGTGCCTGTTATCCGTCTTTCCTATCATGGCCACCTGCAATTCCCAGCTAGACAAGAGATGGTTGCATTTCAGTGAGGTGTTGAGTCACCATGCAAGGCTTTCCTCACATGTGTAAAGTGGCAGAGTGTTCAGGCCATTGGTGTGGGCAAGTATGCACTCTGTGGCCTGACGTGTCTGATTCATCACGCAGGCAGCCTTCCTTTTCATGGAGGTGGACATCAGCTCAAGTACCTGAGACGTCATGGCTCTCAATGTAGAGATGGACTCATCTCCAATCTATCTCTCCAAGGGTGTGTACTGCCTCTGGAAATGCTGACAGCAATACACACATTTCCCGTGCTGCTCCTAAAGTGCCCTTTTTGTGAATGACCCCCGAGGCTTAGCATTAACACCCAGCTGAGCAGAGCTCGGGGTGTCCTGCACCCTCCAAAGGTGACTTTCACTCTTGTTCCTGTCTCAAGCATCTGCTCCTGTTTGCATGTGACGTACTCCTCACTGTGTGGCAACTTAGCTGTCTCTACTGCAGGACCCACCTGTACTGACAGGTTCACCCTCAGAGTGCTTGCTCACCCTCTTCTGAGGATTCTTCAGCCTTCTCCCATTGCTGTTCCTCTGTCAGCCTTGAAGGACCTGTGGGAAATGAAAGACATAAACTGGAACTGACACGGGAAAAGGGCTCAAACTCACCTCTGTGCTTAATTATGACAGTTCAGTTACTAATTATATCAATTCAGCATGAGTGCCTGCTATTTTCCAAGTGGCAGTGCAGCAGTGCAATATCTAATGCTGTCATCAGGTATGTGAGAGAGTCCCTCCAACCTCACCCCCCGGCCACCCTGCCCACATCTCTCCATCGCCTATGTCAATGGGCGGTGCTACTTGGCTGTAAAGTCTATTCCCCTGCAGTGGCCAATATGGCTATGACTGCAGGTCCATCCCTAGTTCTCTGCTTTTCCTTGGAGTTGTGTGCTCCCTCCTCCTGCAATGTGGGAAAGCAAGAGTTATAAGTGTGATAGTTGGAATGAATGAAGGGGGTGGAATGACAGCATTTGTACATGGTGACATCCCTGTGAGGGATGGGTGTGAGATGTCAATAAGATGAAGGTGAGTATTGGGGTGTTCAGATGGAGATGTGAGGAGATATCTGGAGAGAGAGGAATGAGTGAGGGCTGCAAGTGTGTTGGTTTGAGGAGTGCTGTACAGGAGAATGCCGGGGAATCCAAGTGTGGGAGTTGGTATCTGAAAGTGGTATGCCACTGACCATTCCTGCGCTTATGAGGTCATGAAAACCTCTTGAGACAGTGAATCCAACAGTAGGAACCACATTCTTGCTGCTCACAGCCATGCCTGCTTGGTTTTGGTGGCTAGCCTCTTCCATTTACAGGAAACAGTACTTTTCTTTTGACCCCGACTGCCTCCAGCACCACCTCCAGGGAAGAGTTAGAGAATTGGGGTAGGCGTGGTGGACAGCCTTCCACATCTCCCTACCATCATTCTCCTTTCTGCAGCTTTCACAAAGAATGCAGGATGCAGCCATTCTGATGCCTGCTGGAGTCCCATTTAATACAGAATCTTTCATTGATAGGTGTGGGTCATCATCACAGCCCACTCTGTCATTGGTCAGGAAACCCAGAAGTATGATGCTAATGCCATGGCTGAGTTAAACAGCCATAGCAAAGCCTGTTACTAAGACAAATGGGTTTCCAAGCCACTGCTGTTCCCTGCACCCACTGCACCCCCTGCCAACACCACCAAACCCCACCACCACCACTGTGAGCAGATCTGTTGGCATAAATTCCACCCTATATAACTATAAAGCTTTGGACTCAGAATGAGGTTTTAGCCCACAAACACCAACAATTTTGCCTTTACCAACAATGTCCTGATTTATCCAGATTTCCCTGAGAATCCTGTAGCTTGTGGATTTGGTTCTCCAAGAACAAAATCACAATCACAAATACCACAAAAGCTGCCATTGGGTGGTGTGATAATGCTTAGAAGCCCTATGAAATTAACAAGATGTCCACCTTCTCCTTCAGGTACAATGCCCTAAGGTGGTGTTGGCAACCCTGGACTTCCATTGAATTGCTCCATGATTATGCTTGACAAAGTACTGCAGTGATTTGCCATTGTCGCCTGCAATATGGCTGACCAGGAAACTCTCCCAGTCTTATCGCCTGCCATCAGGCACATTAGGAGGATTTGCAGGCTGATAATTGACCGATTTGGCCACGGTATGAATGCACCTTCCATGGCCATCAAATCCTGAAGTGGGACCTGAACCCAGAGCTTCTGGCCCAGAGGTGGGGACGCGACCACTGCTCCACCAGACCTCCTTAACAAGATGTATCGCAACTAAAAAAAGAAATTCAAAGAGCCGAGAAGGTGGTGAGAACTTGCGGGTGGAACTAAGGAGAAGTGCAAGGAAAACATGGACATGCGGAGAATTTAGCCAAGTTATTTGATGCAGTCATGTCACTAGAGAAACAAGAGTTAAAGCTTTAAGTCACAGCTTCTCTCCAGCCCTCTTTCTCTCTCTCTCTGGCACTGATTCTCAGTGTTGTTCACCGGGCAAAAATTCAGTGCTCAATCTCATCTCCCATCACCTCTCTCCTGGTTGTCCCTGTGTGGTGTGTCCAAACACCAATCATGTCACTGTCTCACACCCAGAATAGCTTGTTTCTATCTCTCTCCCTCTACACTTCAACCAAAACTTGAGTTAACACAGACTTTGACTCTGATTCATTCTCATTGGATGACATCCGTTGATTGGCAAGGCATTAAGGCCACCACTTGTCTCAACTCCCATTCTGATTGGTCTACTATTACCTCAATTTTATTTTTTCTACACATTCTCTGGTTATTTTTGGCAGACACTTTGATACCTTTTCCAGACTCCTAGGGAGGATATGGACCTCCAGTTAAAAACCACTGTTGTGCGGAATATATTTGAGGTGGGATCTGGACGTTGTGAAACACCAGGTATAAGTGAATGCATTCACTGCAGAGGGAAAGGGTAGACCCAGAGATTGAGGCCGCTGTTGTAGAGGACTCAAATGAGGACTTCGATGGGGCAGCCTCCAGAATAATGCTGATGGGAATGCAGAACAAAATGCTTGATGCACTGGCAAGCCTGCCAGAAAGCCTGTGGTCAATGTCAAGAAATATGGATTGATTCCAGCACCAAGTGACACAGGGTTTTGCACAGAACTTGAAGCCCATCCTTTCCAAAATGGAAAGGGTGGCTAACTCCATTCACACACTTGTGACCCCAACCATGATACAGTGTCTCCTGGCCAATGTTACAGGCTGGGACTTTAAGCGGTGGTGGTGGCCCCGTACACCACCTGGAAAGTTGTGGGCAAGTCCATCATGGCCATTTCTGGGAGCCCCAGTCCAACTTTACATGCATCAGGTAATTAACAGCCTGGGAGCAGTGGGCACTGCTGGATCTGGAACCAAGCAGGAGCAGCAGTGATGGAACAGGCTCCGGAACCCAGGTAAGTGGGGTCATGCTTGCTGGGGCCATTCAGACAGGCCCTGGCAAGGGTGCTGTGGTAGGTGGTGAAGGTAAGGTGTGGTGTTTTCACAGGACATCCCAGGGGCCCCTCCATGGGTCACAGGTTGCCTGATTAGGAGCTGCCCCCTTCCCCACTAAGCCTGCAAGGAGGCCGTCCAGGTTTACCTGGCGATCTCTCCGTGCCCACCTGCTGCTGATAAAATGCCAGTAGCAGTAGGAAAAGGCCCTTAAGTCACCCTCAATTGACCACTTAAAGGCCTCAATTGGCCCCTGAGTGGAAGGGCCATTTGTCACCTTCCCTGCTGCTGGCAAAATGCTAGAGATGGCATAAAGGCATCAGGCAAGCCAGTCCCCCACCTTCCCACCCGATTTTGTGCCCCATATACCTCCCAGCACACTCCGAGACCCTGTAAAATTCCAGCCACAGCTTACAGTGCAGCATAAGCAGTGGCCACCCAACATCTGAGTGCTGCAGTGGAAGTTCAGACTGAGGTCGTATAAGCTCAGCTTGTGGCTATGCAAGCTCAGGCTGCTGCCACCATGGCTCCAGAAACAGTGTTCAAAGGAGCTTGCAGAGTGAAACAGCTGTCATGAAACCTGTCCTCTAATGGATCGCTAAGATTGTTGAGCTGCTGTCTTGGGAGAGTGGCAGTGGCTCTGTGGAACACAAAACTGCTGTCGTCACTCAAGATGAGAGCATTCGGTCTCCCATCCCTGCCACTCCACCAGTGCAGAAAGCACATAGATGGCAGGCACTAACGGAATGCACAAGGGTAATTAGTTGACTTTTGTCTGCAATATGGCAAGATTTAATTTATTAAATTGGTTTGGAATAGTTATTTTGTAATAGCTTTTATTTTTGCATTGTGGCCAAGTGGGAGCTGTGATAGACAGTATCAGAGAGCAGGTGAGGTGTGGGACATTGGTGAATGTGGAATTGGGATTGCACTTACTGGTATCACACTTAGATAAGCTTTTCAAGGACAGCATACCCAGAAAGGGGCTATCTAGATTGCCTTCTCCCTTTCTGTGCCTCCTGCTCTTCTTCCTCCTCCTCCACCTCCTCATGCTCCTGCTCTTCAGCTTATAACTGGTAATGAGGGTTGTCTTCTCATGATGGTGAGATTATGCAGCATGCAGCAGACCACCATGAATCTTGACACCCAAGTGCAGAGTACTGTAGTGTCCCTCTTGTGTGGTCCAGGCAGCAGAAACATTGTTTCAGCATGCCAAAGGTCTGCTCTTTCATATTTAGTGTAGCAGTACGGCTCTCATTAATGTATACATATGCGTAGGTTGCGCACCAAAATCATCAGCCATGTTGTCAACAGATAGCCATTGTCACCCAGTAACTATCTGTTGATTTGCCATGGTGACTAAAATACAACTGGCCCAGTGGCCTACTGCAGAATGAAGGCATCATGACTGCTACCAAAATGCTGGGCATTGACCTGCATGATTTTCTGCCTATGGTCACCCACCAGTTGGACATTGAATGAATGGAAACTCTTTCAGTTCCAGTATAGAACAGAGTTGACATGCAGTGCCTGCAAAGCAATGTGTCGGCATTCTATGGCACTCTACAACATGGGGATACCAATAATCCTAGCAGAGCACCGTATTCACTCCACCTGCTTATCTCTGGAATGAGTGTAAGGTAAGGGATTACACTATGAATGGTAGGACCCCGGAAAGTACTGAACATCAGAGGGACCTTGGTGTGCATATCCACAGATCCCTGAGGGTAGCAGGGCAGGTAGATAACATGGTTAAGAAGGCATATGGGATATTTGCCTTTATTAGCCAAAACATAGAATACAAGAGCAGGGAGATTATGCTGGAACTGTATAAAACACTGATTATAGCACATCTGGAATACTGCGTGCAATTCTGGTCATCACATTATAGGAAGGATGTGATTGCACTGGAGAAGGTGCAGAGGAGATTTACCAGGATGCTGCCTGGGCTGGACGGTCTGAGCTATGAGGAAAGATTGGATTGGCCGGTGTTGTTTTCCTTGGAGCAGCGAAAGTTGGGAGGGGACCCGATAGAGGCGTATAAGATTATGAGAGGCATAGATAGGGTGGATAGGAAGGCACTTTTTCCATTAGTAGAGGGGTCATAGCCAGGGGGCGTAGATTTAAGTTAAGAGGTAGAAGGCTAAGAGGGGAGTTGAGGAGAAACTTTTTCACCCCGAGGGTGGTGGGAGCCTGGAACTCACTGCCTGAAAGGGTGGTTGAGTCAGAGACTCTCGTAACATTTAAGAAGTATTTAGATATTCACTTGCGTTGCCATAGCCTCCAGAGCTATAGGCCAAGCGCTGGAAAATTGGATTAGTGTAGTCAGATCTTTGTTGACTGGCGCGGACACAATGGGCCAAATGGCGTCCTTCTGTGCTGTAAACGTCTATGAGTCAATGAGACTCTATGACCAGAATCTTCGGGTCAGTGTGCGGTGGCGGGCCCTGCTCGCCAAAGTTCCGATGTCACCATGTGTCATTTAGATATTCAGTTCAGCGGGCACGCACTGGAGTCGGCTGCGCACCTGCCGAACTGTCAAAGGCCTATTAAGGCCATTTAAATATCAATTAAAGTAATTAACTGAGCTGCCTGTCCAACCTTAAAGTTCGGTGGGATGAGGTTTCATGAAGTGTTTATAAATTGAATAAAACTTTTTATTAAAGTTCATTGACATGTCCCAGCTCATGTGACATTGTCACGTGAGGGGACATGTCTTAAATTTTTTTTTTATTTTTCTGACAATCAAACTAATCTCCCTGAGGCAACACTGTGCCTCAGGGAGATTTCTGCGGGTGAAAGAGCGCAGGGCCCAACTCAGCCTACTCCCTTCGCCCGCACAGGGAGCGCACAGCGCTTCCGGGTGCACGTCACGCTGGACAGGCCTTAATTGGCCCGCCCACATAAAATGGCAGCGTGCAGCCGATCGCGGGCAGCAATCGGCTGCGTGCCTGCCCATGCCCGCTCCCGCTCAGCACCCCCAACAGGGTGTAAATTCTCCCCCATGAGCCTATGAGAATGAAACGTAGTTAGCTCCTACCGAATAGAGAGCCTAGGCGCAACAATGGACAGTGAACACGGAGATGTTGCAAATAACTCCAGCTGCAGCCTGGAAAGAGCTAGAGTGCTGCACTTGATCAGAACTGTTCTCACCTCTTTCAGATGCTGACAAACATCTCAATTTTAAAATTCTTATTTTCATGTTTAAGTTCCTCCATGCCCCTCTTACCTCTGTAATCTCCTTCAGCCCCACAACTTTCCAAGATCTCTGTATTCAACTGTGATCTCTTGTATATCCCCTACTTCCTTCAAACCACAATTGGCAACTGTGCCTTCAGCCCATCTAGACCCAGAGATCTAGAATTCCCTTCCTAAATAACTTTGCCTCGCCATCTGTCTCTTCGCCTTTAAGGCACTGTTTAAAAATCACCTCTTTGGCCAAGCATTTGGTCACTTGTCCCAATATTTCCTTTGGCTCAGTGTCAGTTTTTTGTCTGTTTACAATCTTGTGAAGCACCTTGGGACATAATTAATCATGTTAAAGGCACTATGTAAATACAAGTTGTTGTTGCAATCAGCTATGCAACACGAAACATTTTCACCATATGAGTATTATTTTTCTGGATAAATAGTGCAGATGAGTATCAGGTTGCACAAAGAACCTGGTGCCTCTGTACTTGAACATAATGAGAGCTGTGAAAAATAAAAGATATATGTTTTTATAATAAAGCTTGTTTGGATCAATTTTGGATTTTGTTTCAGCAAGTTACAGGCCCTTCTCAGACAGGGAGAGATCAGAAGGCAGTCAGCTCTGAATTTATTGAGTTGAACCCTGGCATTGAGGAATGCACAAGAGCTGGAGTCAGATTGTCCTTCTAAAGCAGAAAGGAAGTTATTTTGAAGGGAGGAGGATACAGGCTTCCCTCAGTGGGCATGAACTCAATCTGCCAGCAGCTTTTCCGATATCTTCCATCAGTAGTCCCCTCAGAGTGTTGGAAAGCCAGCATTATAGTTGAGGCTGCTCTTGTTTAATAGCATGACAACTTATTAGTCCAACAAAATAAAACTTCTGAGCAAAACAATTTACAAAAAAATTCATTTTTTGGTAAGATGAAATGATTTTCAAATAAAATGCATTTAATTTGTGAATCCATTGATCTTATCAAAAAGCCTAACCTTACTTTTGGTGTAAGAATGACTGAGCTGATTGTGAAGAAAACATAGCTGCATTAAAGAATAATGACCTGTCTCCATGTAAATACATTGTTTGATTTTATTTCTGCACTTAACAGTAATGATCACATGAAGCATTGCTATTCTATATCCCTTTGTGGTGTCATTTACATTTTGGTTGTTTTTTTGTATTATCTTCTCCCAGCTGTAATTTGTTCCTTAATAAACTATTTCTAAGAGCTTTCACGTTAAACACAACCACTATCACTGAAGTTTACAATAGAAAAAGGGACCATTCAGCCCATTATGTTTGCGCCGGCTGTCAGCTAGTGTGGTTCAAATCTGCCCCACAATTTCTGTACAGTCTGGCACATTTCTCTTCTTCAATCTTTCAACTAGCCTTCCTTTAAAAGATGCATTTGTGTCTGCCCCAGTTACACCCTCTGGGAAAGTGGACATGTTATTACAACTACCTATGTAAAGAGATTCCTCCCAACCTCTCACCTCACTATCTTGTTGATAATTTTAAATGGGTGACTCCAAACCAGAGGAAATATTGTTATTCTATGTTCACCCAGTCATGGGCAGAAAGTGTGATTGAATAAGATGGATTCATGCGATATGGAACTACAGTGTACAACAGGGAGCGGGGCCAGTCCAAAATCTACAGTGTGGAAAGGAGCCAGAAAGAACCACTGACCATAAGACGTAGGAGCAGAAATAGGCCATTCGTCCCATCGAGTCTGCTCCGCCATTCAATGTGATCATGGCTGATCTGATAACCCTCAACTCCACTTTCCTGCCTTTTCCCCGTAACCCTTGATTCCCTTACTGATTAAAAATCTGCCAATCTCAGCCTTGAATATACTTAACGACCCAGCCTCTACAGCCCTCTGCGGTAAAGAATTCCACAGATTAACTATCCTCTGAGAGAAGAAATTCCTCCTCATCTCTGCCTTAATGGGTGACCCCTTACTCTGAGATTATGCCCTCTGGTCCTAGACTCTCTCACAAGGGGAAACAGCCTCTCGGCTAGCCCCCCAAGAATCTTATATGTTTCAATAAGGTCGTCTCTCATTCTTCTAAACTCCAATGAGTACAGGCCCAACCTACTCAACCTCTCCTCATAAGAAAATCCCTCAATACCCAGAATCAACCTAGTGAACCTTCTCTGGACTGCCTCCAATGCCCGTATATCTTTCCTCAGATATTCCTTAGATATACCAAAACTGTTCACAGTAATCTAGGTGTGGCCTAACTAGTGCTTTGTATAGTTTTAGCAAGACTTCCCTATTTTTATACTCTATTCCCTTTGAAATAAAGGCCGACATTCCATTTGCCTTCCCTATCACTAGCCGAACTTGTATGCTAGCTTTTTGTGATCCATGCTTGAGGATCCCCAAATCCCTCTGTGCTGCATCTTTCTGCAGTCTTTCTCCATTTAAATAATATTCAGCTCCTCTATTCTTCCTGCCAAAGTGCATAACCTCACATTTTCCCACATTATATTCCATCTGCCATTTTTTTGCCCACCCACTTAACCTGTCTATATCCCTTTATGTCACCCTCACCATTTTGTGTCATCCACAAACTTGGTGATAGTACATTCACTTCCCCCAGCCAAGTCATTAATATATATTGTAAATAATTGTGGCGCCAGCACCGATCCCTGTGGCACTAGTTACAGGTTGCTATCCTGTAAATACCCCCCTTATCCAACTCTCTGTCTACTATTAGTTAGCCAACCCTCTATCCATGCTACTAAACTACCCCCAACACCATGGGTTTTTACCTTATTAAGTAGCCTTGTATCTGGTACCTTATCAAACCCCTTTTGGAAATCCAAATCTGTTACATCTACTGGTTCCCCTGTATCTATCCTGCATGTTACCTCCTCAAAGAATTCTAATAAATTTGTCAGGCATGCTTTCCCCTTCATGAAGCCATGCTGACTCTGCTTGATTAGATTGTGCATTTCTAAATGCTCTGCTATTACATCCTTTATAATAGACTCTAATATTTTCCCAATGACAGATGTTAAGCTAACTGGCCTATAGTTATCTGTTTTTTGTCTCCCTTTTTGAACAAGGGTGTTGCATTGGCAGTTTTCCAATCTTCTGGGACTTTTCCAGAATCTAAGAATTCTTGGAAGATTACTACCAGTGCATTCACCATCTCTGTAGCTACTTCCTTTAATATCGTAGGATGCAACCCATCAGATCCAGGGGACTTATTGGCCTTTAGCCCCATTAGTTTCCCTAGTACTTTTTCTCTAGTGATAGTTATTGTATTTATTTCCTCCCCCCTCCCCCCACCATCTTTTGACCCTTGACTACTTAGTATTTTTGGAATGCCATTAGTGTCTTCTTCCATGAAGACTGATGCAAAGCATTTATTCAACTTCTCTGCTATTTCTTGCTTTCCCCATTATTATTTCCCCAGCCTCATTCTCTAAGGGGCCTATGTTCATTTTTGCCTCTCTCTTTTTTATATATTTAAAGAAGCTCTTATTGTCCGTTTTTATATTACTTGCTGGTTTACCCTCAAAGTTTATTTTCTCCCTCCTTTTTTGTTCATCTTTTGTTGGTTTCTAAAACTTTCCCAATACTCTGGCTTACCACTAATCTTTGCCACACTGTATGTTTTTTTTTCAATTTGATACTATCCTTAATTTCCTTGGTTAACCATGGTTGGTTTATCCCCTTCCTAGAATCCTTCTTCCTCACTGGGATATATCTTTGTTGTGAGTCATGGAGCAGAATATTGCCATCGGCATGCAGGGGCAGGCCCGTCAGGCCGCGCGTAAAATGATGCACGATGATGCCGGGCGTGCGTCCCAACATCATTGCGCATTATTTCGATATTTTGTTTGGCGAGTGCGCACCAGAGGCGGCTGCGTGCCCGCCGAACTGTCAATGACCTATTAAGGCCATTAAAAAAGAAATTAAACTTGTCAAGTTGTTAAGGTCGCTGCTCAACCTTGAGGTTGGTGGGCAGGCGAAGAGCCCAAGCGGCCTTCACGTTTTTCAGGAAACCTCATCCACAGGCAGGATGAGGTTTCCTGAAGGTTTTACAAAATAATTAAATAAAATTCCCAAACTTCAGAAATATGTCCCAGCTCATGTGACATTGTCACATGAGGGGACATGTTTAAATAAATTTTTACTTCATTTATTAAAAACTTTTATAATCCATTCAATCTCCCTGAGGCAGCTCTGTGCCTCAGGAAGATTGCTGCGTTCTTTCACGCGCATGCGCAAAAGAGTGCAGGCCCCAGCTCTCCCTCGTCCCCCCCGCCCACACAGATAGCACTGAGCGCTACCAGCACGCATTACGCTGAGCGGGCTTTAATTGGCCCGCCTGCGTAAAATGGCGGCGCACAGCCAATTGCGGGTGGCGATCGGCTCCACGCCCGCTCCCGCCCAGCTTCCCCGCCACAGGAAAAATTCTCCCCATGAACTATTTTCTTAAACATCTGCCATTGTTCATCAACCATCTTTTCTGCTAAACCCCTTTCACAGTCCACTCCAGCCCACTTTGCTCTCATTCCTTTGTAATTACCTTTATTTAAGTTTAGCATAGTTGTTTCCGACCCAAGTTTCTCCCTCTCAAACTGAATGCTAAATGCTACCATGTTATGATCACTGTTTCCTCGGGGATCTTACACGCTGAGATCATTTATTAAACCTGCCTCATTACACATTACCAGATCCAAAATAGATCCTGGTTAGATCCACAACATATTGTTTTAGGAAACTCTCCCGAATACACTCTATGAATTCTTGCTCGTGGCTACCTTCGCCAATTTGATTTTCCCAATCTACATGAAGATTAAAGTCACCCATGATTAATGTACTGCTATTTTTACATGCCCTCATTATCTCGTGATTTATTCTTTGCCCTACAGTATAGCAACTATTAGGGGGCTTATAGACTACTCCCACCAGTGTCTTCTTCCCCATGTTATTTCTTACCACCACCCTTATGGATTCTACATCTTCCGATCCAAGATCATTTCTTGCTATCGTAATTATTCCATCTCATACTAATAAAGCTACCCCACCACCCTTTCCTTCCCGCCCATCCTTTCAAAAAGTCACATACCCCTGAACATTTAGTTCCCAGCTTTGAACTCCTTGTAACCACGGGCAAAATTTTTAGCTCAGCGGGCAGGTGTGCGCCTGACCTGCTCGAGTGTAAAATGACATGCGTTGATATCAGGCGAGTGTCCCGATGTCAACACGCAGTCGTGCGATATTTCGGTCGGTGGGCGTGCACCGGAGTCAGCAGTGTGCCTGCTGACAATTAAAATGTCTGGTAAGGCCATTAACAAGGCTATTAAAAGAAATTTTTCGCTGCCCATCCAACCTTATGGTTGGCCGGCAAGTGAAAAGGCCAAGTGGCCTTTGCACTTTTTCAGAAACCTCATCCATGGGCAGGATGAGGTTTCCTAAAACAAATAATAATAAAATAAAAGTTTTAAAATTTAATTAATAACATGCCTCTACTCTTGTGACAGAGTCACGTGAGGTGACATGTTTTATAACATTTTTAATTTCTTTATTTTTTAAAAAAACTCTTCATTGCCCTGAGGCAGCTCTGTGCCTCAGGGAGATTCTGAAGCACGCACTCACACGCATGAGTGAAGTTCACGTTCACCCCGCTCGCCCTTCTCCCCCTGCCCGAACAGGCAGCGCCTAGTGCTGCCACTCGCATTTCACGTTGCTGGACCTTAATTGGCCCACCAACGTGAAACCACCTTCCGGCCGCCCACCCCCAGCGAGCCCACCTGATAAGGGCAAGATTCTTTCCCATGTCTCCGTAATGGTTATAAGATCATATCCATTAATCTCTATTTGTGTCGTTGATTCATCTATTTTGCTCTGAATACTAGGCACATTTAAGTAAAGGTCCATTAATTTTGCCTTTTTACCATTTTTTTCTCCCTTTGAGCCTATTTGCTGCTGTTTTTATATGTTTGTACACTCTGTCCCTTCCTGTCACACTCTGGGTGTCATTACCTAAATAGCTGCCCTGCAATGTTGCCACATCCTTTTGCTTTGTAAGCCTGTGTATCCCCTCTCCAGAACCTTCCTCCCCATGTATTTAGTTTAAAGCCCTCTCTATAACCCTAGTTATTCACTTCTCCAGGACACTGGTCCCAGCACGGTTCAAGTGAAGCCTGTCCCACCGGAACAGCTCCCTTCTACCCCAGTCCTAGTGCCAGTGTCCCATGAGCTGAAACCCATTCCTCCCACACCAATTTTTGAGCCACACATTTAATTCCTTGGCTTTATTTACCTTATGCCAGTTTGCCCACGGCTCAGTCAGTAATCCTGAGATTACCACCTTGGATGTTCTGCTTTTTAATTTAGCTCCTAACTGTTCAAATTCTTTCAGCAGAGCCTCCTTTCTAGTCCTATCAATGTCATTGATACCAACGTGAACGACAACAACTGGATCCCTCCCCTTCCTCTCCAGCCCTGAGGAGATGTCCTTATAACCCTGGCACCACAGCCTTCGGGACTTTTGCTCACAGCTGCAGAGAACAGTACCTATCTCCCTAATTATACTGTCCCCTACCACTACCACGTTCCTATTTCCTCCCCCCACTTGAATGGCTCCCTGTACCACGGTGCCGTAGTCAGTTCGCTCATTGTCCCCGCAGTCCCCTCTCTCGTCCGCACAGCTTGCAAGAACCTTGTAACCTGTTGGACAATTGCAAGGGCCGAGGCTCCTCGAATGCTACCCCCTGGGTCCCCATACCTGCTTCACCTGCAGTCACACCCTCCTGTCCCTGATCACAGACCAAATTTGAATTACCTAATCTGAGGGTGTGACCACCTCCTGGAGCAAAGTGTCCAGGTAACATTCCCCCTCCCTGTTGTGGCGCAATGTCTGCAGCTCGGACTCCAGCTCCTAAACTCCGATCCAAAATTCCTCGAGCTGCAAATACTACAGATTTGTTCGCTCTGGATCACCTTGGTGTCCACCATCCCCATATGCTGCAGCAGCAACACATCACCCATCCTGCCATCACTATCGTATTTAATTTAATTTATTTATTAATTACTCTAGCATCCCTGCTCTTTACACTTGAAGAATCCCCCACTCTTTACACTTCATTGTAATTATTTTTTTACACCAGTTTTGATCTTATACTTATCAAGATATTTTCAAGAAAAAGAGAGAAAAAAAAGACTAGAGACCTAAACACAAACTAAAGACCTTACTTTTACTTTAAAGACTAGAAATACTCACCAATCCTACTCACCAATCAGCTGCTTTCCCTGCACTCACGTCACGTTGTGTTTCGTGATGTCACTCCGCTGCTGGCCTCACATGAACTCTCCTCGCTCTCCCCGCTCTTTTTAAAATGAAGCATCCCTGGCCCTGGGACTTGATAGCAGGGAGGGAGGAAATTAATCCTTGTAGGTGGAGCATTAAGGAAGGTGTGAGGGGGATCAGGACAGAGCTGCAGGCCTCATTGAGAAGAAGGAACTGGTGTTGAGGCTATTCCATTTGCAGAAGCCTGAGAGGGATTGGAACAGAGTTAATACACTGAAGCAGGCCTGGGTAACAGCAGAGTAAAGCTATGGCCCAAGAACAGAGTAAGAAGAGAGTTGGGGATGAACAGAGACCAGTCTGAATGAGTGCAATACATTAGGTGGAGGATTAAGTGAAGTTAGAAGTGGAGCAGGTTCAATGTTATTTTCCTACAATCTGTTAGTCTGTGATGTCAAGTGATTAGCATGGACCAATGCTACAAGCTCACTGCAGTATTACAATTATATTATAGCAGAGACACCCAACAACCTGCAGTTATATAGCTCCTTTAACTCAGTAAAACTCTCCTGTGTGCTTCACAGGAGCATTATCAGAAAAAAATTGACACGAGCCACATAAGTAGATATGAGGGCAGGTTGACCAAAAGCTTGGTCAAAGACATCTTAAGGAGCACCTTAAACAAAGAGAGGTAGATTAGCAAAGAGGTTTAAGGAGATAATTTCAGAACTAAGGGTTTCGGCAGCTAAAGACACAGCTACCGATGGTGGAGTAATGAGAATCAGGAATGCATAAGAAGCCAGAACTGGCGGAGTGCTGAGATCTGGAGGGTCATCTCCTGAGATCCCAAGGGTCATTGCCTGAGATCCTTAGGGTCATTGCCTCATTCCCTCCATGGCAAGAAATTCCACCCCTATCATCCAGGCTTCAGGGAATGAATTTTACTTGCCCCTGGGAGTGCGAAGGGAGGCAGGGAAGCTGGTAAAATGGCAGGGTGTCTGATCGGCTCCCTGAACGGTCCCTGAATCGGGGCATTTTACTGACAGTGAGAACAGATATGGACAGGCTGCCCACCCCAAGGAGGTGGGCAGACAATTTTAATATGCAAAGACACTATTAAGAGCTATTTTGCTGTGTTGTAAGCATTCTGATGACAGCAGGGTGAATTCCCACCACACGACAAGGCTGCCAGCTAAATGGAGATGGCCTCCAAGAGGCAGCTTGAGAGAGAAGGTCATATGCAATAAAGATAGAGCCATGGGCAAGGAAGGCAGACCCTATAGTTTCAATGATATCCCCAGAGGGATTTCCCCTCAGAATTCAACCCTTTGATTATTTTACTGTTATTTTATTTCTTGTCTTACCTGCTATAGGTTTCAGGTCTCCTGCCTGCCTCAGCAGCGACCACCGCTCCCTGTGGTGCTGTTGACAATGTTGAGCTTTCAGCACTTTGATTGGGCTGGTAGCTCATTTAATTGGCTGCCGCCCATAAAATTCAGGTGGAAGTCCCATCACCCACCCATGCGTGCCAGTGATATGCATTTCTTCCTGACACTGGGGCCTCCATGCTAATGGTAACCTCGTGCCCCAGAAGAGGGGCCTATACTGACAAGCTGATCTCAGCATTCAGACAGGGTCTCAGTTTAACATTGCATCTGAAAGACTGCACCTCATTGCAAAATTCCCTCAGAACTCAACTGGAACAACAGCCTAGATGATTTGCTCAAGTTTGTGAAGTGTAATTCGAATCCATGACCTATTGACTTATAAGTAAGAACGCTGACTCACAACTGATCCTTTTCAGGTGCAGAGCTTTGCACGACTGGAGCACAAAACACGAACTTGGGCCCAGCGGTCACTGTGCTCTGTCCTTTTCTGTCTATTATGGATGGAAAATTGGGAATCCTGTGCTGATTTCTGAATGTGAGATCCAAGGTCTGCAGCCAGAAGCACTAATTAGTAAAATCTACATCCAGTTTCTAGATTCCCACAAAGGTTAGGCATCCGCGTGGGATTCCAGAGAGCTTGTGGTTCCTGACTTACATGATCATTTTCAGGAAAAGGAAGAAAATCATAAGGATACAAGGGAAGAACACACAAAAATGAATATTACACTTATACATGATAGTTGATATTAATTACTATAATTACCCAAAGCAGCAAGAGGCTAACTCAATTGGGCTGTTCTAACCTCCACACCCCCATTGCGGGAACATTGTGGGCAAGAACATGATGGGTGAATTTATGCCATGTTCCTGAAATGTTCCACTGCCCCACCTTGTACTTATCTCACATCAGGCATGTGAAGGACATCTGCCCTAGAGGAGCAGGGGCCTAATTTCAATGGCAGTGTCATCATTTCAAACCAAGTCCTGCACGGCTACCAGCCTGCCAGAAAAAGAGGGCGCAGCAAGGGTCCTGACTCAGGTAAAAGATTACTTTTTTTTATATGTTTCTTGTGGACCAGGAAGAACAAGAGTGTTGGCCTCATAATGATATCTTGGGCCTACCTTGCCCTGGGCCTCCTCTTACCCCTCCATTGTAGGTTAAAATCCCCTGGGTCTCATGGTTCAGGCGAGCTGAAGAATTTGTTGTCCGCTTTGGCACTCACAACCCCAATTCTTATCACAAACAAGAATGGGCCCTAAAATTTCTATGAAAGCTAAATATCAGAAATCAATTTCTAAACACTCACAAAAGAATCGCAGCAAGCTGTCAGGGAAGAGCCTCACCCAATGGCACCATAAATTGATGATTCAGGTACAGACACTGCCCAACAGTTCCGCCTCACCATTTTCTGAGCATTTCTCTGAGCAGACAATTCTGAGTAGAGCAAGCCCCAACATATGATGTGCGATGCCCAGCAAGGTGAGGCTCTGTACTAGCACCATGGAGATGTGAAATTATCTCCGCCGACTAGATATGTTAACAAAAAGGAAGCTTCTCACTGTGGCTTCAGTGTTCAGTCAAATGACGCAGGACGAAACTGGAAGTTCATCTTCTAAGGTCATAAAGACTCTTGAGTTTCATCTCATAGCATCCATGTGATGAATGAGGCCTGCATCAAAAAAGGTGTTCACTGGGGAATTGAAGCAGCAGTGGGGGGAGGGTGGCAGGGTGCTGCATCAGACAGTACTTGAACCCCTGCCTCTGGTAGCTCTTTGAAATTCCATTATCAATGTCAAATTTTTGGAGGAACTATCTGTCAAAATACATAAATGTCAGTTGGAAATTCATTACACATTTTTCACCCTCAGCAGTGCAGGGACACTCAGTGAGAAACAAGTCCGGTCATAATATTCTACATATTTTGCACAAACATTTGGCTTTCTTTGTTCTGTCATCACTTTGTGTCAAAGCAGCAATTGTGGGTGCGAAGCCAGTAATATACCAAGTTGCGTGCCAATGAATTCTTAACTTATTGAGAGCGATTCTTCTTCTCAGGTCATGTTGACCGGTCAGGGTTATTTTAATCTGTTGGCAGAGTCAGGTTGCTCATTTCTGCTGTTTTTGAGAAGCTTTGCACTCAAATCACAGGATAGAAAAGTGAAGTTGATTTGAACTAAATGAGATTGTGTTCTGATTTAATTCCCCATCATGTGAATGAGACTAATGAATACACAAAGCACCCAAGGTATATTACTGACCTCCAATTGGAGCAGTTTGCTAGCAAAAAACAACAATGGCCCTGATTTATATTGTTAATGAACGCTTAAAATACCGCAAATAATGTCACTGTTGGTTAACTCAAAGGGTCAAGTTGAACACTTTTGTCAAATAAAAAAAGATAATGTTATGCAAGTTTTTAAATACACAGAGAGGAAAGAATAATTGCTTGCTTCAAAACCAATTATTTTGAAGTAATCGAATTAATTGCTGCTAAATGGGACAGATTCAGAACAGATCTAACAGCGCAAAACTGGGCATGCATGAGGCACTATGAGCCATCAGCAGCACCTCCAAAGGCTGCTGAACCAGCATCACTACAGGGGCAGCCTCTGTCACAGAGTGTGACTCTACAAACACGCCATTCATCGGGGCAACCGTGGAGGCAGATGATGATGGTGGAGTCCCTCAGCCTTTTCATGGTTCTCCTGATCACTGAAGAAAACCATGAGTTGGGGCGCAGCTGGCATCAACTCCTTGCTTCTTTAAGCCATTTTTCCACTGACTGGTTAATGCTGAACACTGCAGCATGCAATCCATACACGTCTGTGCACTGTTCCTGCATTCACTCTGATTGATGCCGCATATGTCTCTCCATGACATTGGCCATTCTTTCAATAGAGGAGCTTACACACTCAAAGCACTGAGACATTGTGGAGCAGATGAAATGAATGGACTCCTCCCTTCTTGTTCCGTGAGTCTGCAGAGCCTCAGGTAAATTGAACATGTAACACACGTCTCACACTGGTTCTTCAGGCAGAGCGGCCTATTTTATGACTCCCTAAGCTCTGTATCTCTGCTCTGTTGCGCAGGGCTGCACCTGTCCTCCATCCTCCAAGGGGGACTGGCCACAGCCAAAGCTGCCTACCCCAAATGCTCCAGCTCTGTTGTGAGGTGCCTTCCACCCTGTACCAACCTCTCTAATAATGCGTGAGGACCCACCAAGGTGCAAATATTTGCACTGTTGGAGGGGGCACAAGAAAGGTGTGATGGTGCAGACTCTGAGACGTTGTCATCCTCTGAGTCCTTGGGAACTTGTTGTCTTTGTGTTGACTTCTGCCCCTATGCAGGTGGCCCTATGCAAGGCATAAGAGAAGATGGCAATGAGAGAGATCAGGACAGTCATCAGATGCTTGTGCTTCAAATAATTAGATAACAGTGATAGCAGCCTACATAGGGAGTATTGCCATGCAACTCCTGAACATGGAGATGCTGAGGTGTTTTCACCCTGTCTAGGATAGATCCCCATTTCTCCAAGCCCAGCCTCCCTGTGGCTAGACACCCCGGCCACATCAAGTGCCAACTCCTCAAAGTGCATCAGTGACCAGCTGTGGCACCCTTTACATCTTCACATTATAAATGGAAATATTTTTTGCTATACTGTTATTTTTAAAGGCGTTCCCTAGGAGAAAGTACTTGTCAAACAAAGCATACTACTTGCTTTGTTTTTATTTATTCTTACATGTGGTAGGATATTAGATGGGTATTTGGGAGTCATGAGTACATGTTCTGAGGACTTTCAAATCCTGGACTGCTTCACTGCTTGGAGAACAAGAAGGTTGTAAAAGGAGAGAGTAAAACTAGATGGGATAAGGGCCCTAAATTTCAAGACTTCCGTCCAGTTTCAAGAAAGTAAATCTGGATATATTTGACAATATAAGCATTGAAAGAGCAAGGAAGGTGAAATCCATCAAAGATGATGGTTAATACTATCCTTACTATCCAGGTCACCATCCAATTGAAGACAGAGCCCCCAAGAGCTGCTGGCCTAATCAAAGGCCAAGGGGGGAAGACAGGAAAGTGGGGTTGAGGCCATGATTAGATCAGCCATGATCATTTTGAAAGGTGGAACAGGCCCAAGGGGCTGAATGGCCTACTCCTGCTCCTAATTCTTGTGACAGCTCCCTTGCCTCAACAGCACCACCACTATCAGTGGCCAGTGCTGAGGCTGCATGACCAAGTAAAGGCACCTCAATGGCAGGGCGCCCTCGAGGACAGCTAAGTATGGTTGGGGGATGCTGGGGCCAGACAGGCAGACTCCATGATGCACCAATGGTGCCATTCCCATGGGGGTTGCAGTGCCATGGGGGGAGAACATTCCATGGGCCATGGAGTGCCCATCAATGAGGGCCCAATCCACGGAATCCACTGGGAAGCCGCCATGGGGTTTACTTTGCAGTCTCCCCACATGGAGGTGAGCTTTCTCGGCATGGGCAAAATGTCCACGGAGGCAGGAAGTGATGTTCAACTGGCCACTTAATTGGCTCAATTGGTCGACCATCAAACGGCCACATAACCCAAGGCCTGAATTTTCAACTCGGTGGGCAGGTGCGATTGGCGGGCTGGGGAGCGGTCGGGAAACAGACCACCGACTGCAATCGGCCCCAACAGTGATTTCACACTGGCCGGCCAATTAACGGCCAGTCAGCGTGAAGCACACGCTGAAAAGCTCAGCGCTGTCGGGGTGGGGATGAGTGAGGGCGGGCGATGACATCAATGCAGGCACGGGCGAGTGCTGACAGAAAGCTTCCTAAAGGCAGAGATCTGCCTCAATGAGCTGAAGACCCAAAACCCAGGAAATAAAGTTTTTAAAATCAGGAAAAAGATGTCCAAGCATCACAATCAGGCGCCTGGACATATAGATTATAAAAATGCTGTCCACAGATTCCTACTTTTATTTTATTTAATAACGAAAACCTCATCCCGCCCTTGGATGAGGTTAAATGAAAAATGTAAAGGCCGCCTGGCCAATTCGCCTGTCCGCCAACCGTAAGGTTGGATGGGCTACATAAAATGACAGACAATTGCGCCGTTAACATTGTCAGTGGGCCGCTTCCGACTTTTGCACCTGCCTGTCAACCGAATTATCGCGTGAGCGCGGGACACTCCACTGATGTCATCTCACGTGATTTCACGCCCGATCAGCCGAAAGTTCAGCCCCAAGTTTCCCGCTGCTGACAACATGGCATGGCATCAAGCTCCCCTCCCAATGTCTTTCTCTGTCATTCTGCCAGCCCTCCCTCCTCCTAGCTCATCGCCAATGCACAAAGAAAATTCACACTAACTCACTTGCTTATTCATACTCTCTCTCTTAGTCACTCACTCACTCTCATAGAATAACAAAATGCATTTAGACAGGGCCATTAGCATTGAAAAGATTCCAAAGTTCTTCGCAGGAGCATTAGCAAAGAAATTTTATACTGAGCCACATAAAGAGATATTAGGACAGGTGACCAAAAACCTGATCAAAGCGGAGGGTAAAGGATAAGAGAGAGGTAGGGAGTCAGAGATGTTTAGGGGGGGAATTCCAGAGCTTAGGAGCTAGACAGCTGGAGGCACAGATATCAAAGGTAGAAAATGTATATGCATATATGGTGCATGATACCATAACACACCGCATATTGATACATAACCACTTTTTAAAGGGATGTTTTACAACCAGCAATTTAACATATTTCTGGTTTGCATACACACCTTTTAAAAAGCACTCAATGGCATCCTGCATCACTCACATCACAAGCAACAGCACAAATACATCCAACCCAGGGAATTAGTCACTTTGAGGAGGGATCACAGGGTGAATTACAGAGCACAAATAAGGAGAAACATATCATAGTAGCACAGGAATCTAGTGGCCAGAAGGCCGTTTTGTGACATTCCTTAACTTGAAGCACAGGAAGTGGGACCTGCTGGGGCCTATAAATTAAAGGGTGTCATTCTCAGCATGGCTGTTGTCTTGCACCATTTGATACTATACACAATACTGTGCAATGGTTGACGACGACTGTGAAAGAGGCCAATGCAACACCTGAGCGGTGATACATATCCATCTATTGGAAATACAAAAGAAAAGAAAGGCTTGTGTTTGCAGGGTGTCCATTCAATGTTACTGTGCTCCCAGTAAGAAGCTGAACTTGAAGGGAGTGCAGGTCACAGATAGGGATACAATACTGTAAAGAAAGGAAGAACTTACATTGATATAATGCCTTTTACATCCTCAGGACATCCCTAAATGTTTTACAGCCAATGAAGTACTTAGTTGAAGTGTAGCCACTGTTGTAAGAAATATGGCAGACAATTTGCACACAACAAGCTCCCAAAAATAGCAATGTGATAAAGATCAGATAATCTGTTTTTTTAACTGTTGGTTGAGGGATGAATATTGGCCAGGAGACTTCCACACCTCTTCTTGAAAACTACACCTCCCCACAGGATATTTTACATCGATCTAATATGTATCAATGTGCTTTGTGTCATGGTATCATACACCATATGTGCATATATCAAGCTTTTGGTCATATGTCTTAATATCACTTTATGTGGCTCAGTATCAAATTTGTTTGATAATGCTCTTGTGACAAAGTGAGTGACAGAGCCTCGGTTTAACATCTGATCGAAAACACTACCTGCAACACTCCCTCAGCAGTGCACTGTCAGTCTAGATTTTTATCTCAAGGACTTGAAGCAAACCTTTCTGACTCAGGCAAGAGAGCTTCCAACAGAGCGATACAGACACCATAAAAGACGTTGCAGCTCCATGAGTATTCACAGCTGTGCTCCAGTGGAAGTAACCCAGCTGCAGCTAAAGAGTTCTTTGACGCAAATGTAGGACTTACTCTTGTCCAATTTCAACATGCTGTGGGATCAGATGTGGGAAATTTCATTGCTACAGAGCTGGGCAGGCTGCAGGATGCCAAGCATCAGGAGAGTGACCAGGCATGGATGAGGCTTCTATATCTCAAAGTGATAGCAAATCCAGGTGATCTGTTCCCCAATGTCAGATAATGGTAGAAATGACAGAAAGCAGACAGCCACCACGAAGTTAACGTGAAGCAACCAGCTTCATGGTTCTCTCCAGGTGCAGCACAACACAATGGGAATACTATCATAGATGACTATCATACATGAAATGCAAGGGTGGATTCTCCTCTTCATGTTGGAGTTCCAATGGAACAAGGTTTCTTTCCAGTTTGGAGAGGCTATGGAGAAAAATTGCTTCTCTGCCCTCCAGTGATCTGTGTGGTCAACTTAAGTACCACTCAGGATGCGAGTTTGTTCTATTGTCACCCCGGTAGATGCAAGGACATCTCTTTGTGACCTATCATTTGCCATTGATACAGAGGGTAGCTTTTCTCTTCTAGGATCCATTCTTCATTTCTGCCTTCTTCTTCAAATAAATTGGATGCAGAGGATTGCACTTAAATATGTGAATTACAAGAACTACTTTGAAAGAGGGTTTTTACATGCGTGATCCTTTATTGCTGATCATTGACAATGGCATTGTGTCTAGCAGCTGGTGGCCTGGATGACTAGATGATAGTCTTCTATGACATAGGTTCCATCAAAAACCTTCTGGCCTTTGGGGAAGCCTGACTTCTGAAAGAATTGCAGAGCTTTTAGATTCTACTTCAGCTTTTTCCCCTCAGGATTGTGTTTACTCCAGTGAAGAAAGCATCAATATCTGGTTTAATGCATCTGCATGCTGTGCATTGATTCATGTCACAGGCATTCACCCTGGTAGTTTGGATCCAGATACATAAAAGGGCAGCACTGATCTTAACTCACAGCAGTGAATTGCTTGGTACTCCATTAAACATCCTATGAAATATGAACTCATTTTACAATTGGCCACGCTGCTTAGGATCAGGACTGGGAAATAAACTTGAGATCTTCCTGGTCACTATGGCTCAATCACTGACTAGGAAAAATACTCAATAGTTGAGGAAGTGGTTTGAAATTTGTAAACTTAGGATGCTTTCACACCACAACTACAGCATTTCTGTGGAGGAATTTCACTTCACACTGATGCTACATGGATAGTGGAAATGCAGCCTGAATTCAGATTAGGCCCCAATTTGGCTCCCTAGCGGAATGGAAGTGGGTGGGATGGGGCTCTCTCTCCATTCTGCTTGACAGTCAGCTTGGGCTTCAATACTCAACTTATATTGCACATATTTAGGGCCAGATTTTCAGTTGTCAGCAGGGTTGGATCAGGTTCTGGCATGATTTAGAAATCGGGTTGAGTCTCTGCATCCCGACACCATGGGAAACTCTTTCAAGTTATCAACAGTCACAGATTGCAACTCTGTCGAGTACAATCACAGTTCTTGGTTTCCGGGAGTGGGACATGAACCCACAACCCTCTGATTCAAAGGCGAGGGTGCTATGAACTGAGCCACAGCTGACACCTCGCCGACACCATGGGAAACTCTTTCGAGTTATCAACAGTCACAGATTGCAACTCTTTCGAGTACAATCACAGTTCTTGGTTTCCGGGAGTGGGACATGAACCCACAACCCTCTGATTCAAAGGCGAGGGTGCTATGAACTGAGCCACAGCTGACACCTCCGACACCATGGGAAACTCTTTCGAGTTATCAACAGTCACAGATTGCAACTCTTTCGAGTACAATCACAGTTCTTGGTTTCCAGGAGCGGGACATGAACCCACAACCCTCTGATTCAAAGGCAAGGGTGCTATGGACTGAGCCACAGCTGACACCTCCCGACACCATGGGAAGGTGCTCCAATATTGAAAGGGACAGCAGAGGATGAGAATGGGGAACTCAATCACCTCTAATTAACGGCCTATTAAGCTCCTTGAGTAGCTTGTTAACAGGTCAGTTAGGGCGAGACTGCAATTTAAAAAATGTGATTTCAGAGAACCCAAACAATCTGGTGTGCATTAGTGCACAACTGTCAGGTGTAAGCTGGGGAGAAGTGGAGGTTTTTTCAAAGCAGTGAGAAGTCTTGGGGTCTGGGGATGGCTGGGGGGGGCACGGTTGGGGGGGGCGGGGTGGAAAGGACCTTGTGCCGGATCATGCGCATTGCCTCTGATTTGATTGTATGGACACTTTTCTCATGCTGCTGGCCTTCTGATATGCTGTTTGGTGCCTTCAGCAAAGCAACAACAAGCCCCCAGCATGACCGGCATCTGCCTTTGCTGCTCGTGCACTGCAGGCAGCTCCTGCCTCCTGGAGAAATTCAGCACTGCTAATTGGGCATCAAGTTTTCTGGCCCAATTTGGGCATTTACATTTCAAAATTAGGGAGAGACGGTGATGTCGTGGTAATGTCACTGGGCTAGCAGTGTTCAAACCCCACCATGGCAGGTGGTGGAATTTGAATTCAATTAATATATCTGGAATATAAAGCTTGTCTCAGTAATGGTGAGTATAACAGCTGTCATCAACTGTAAAAACCCACCTGGTTCACTAATGTCCTTTAGGGAGGGAAATCTGCCATCCTTATCCTATCTTGCCTGCATGTGACTCCAGATCCACAGCCAATGTGGTTGACTCTTAACTGCTCTCTGAAATGACCCAGCAAGCCACTCACTCAGTTCAAGGGCAACTAGGAAAGGGCAATAAAAGCTGACCTTGCCAACGTTGCTGACATCCCATGAAAGAATCATTTTTAAAAGCATTGCATGAGTGAAAGGGCCAAGACATGGAAATTATCCAGGCGCAAGTTCCCAAACTCGATTTGAAAATCCTACCCTTAGATTCAGTGCGAGGTTCAAACTACTTTGCAAGTGTTAAGCTTGAAGTATGAATGAATCCTTGGGTTAACTGCAAGTGTTACTGAGCAGAAACTGGCCTCGACTGGTGACAGGGCGGGAAGGTCGAACATGGGTCTTCCTGCTCAGAACTTAATTCTGGTGGAGGCGGGAAGGTGTGTATGGTTCAGGTATGTGCAAGAAAATAAGATTGGCTGGAAGAGGATAAGAAAATTAAATTATTTTGCCATGTCAATGGGAGGGAGCACACCAGCTTTGGATAGAGGCTCCCTGGTCAGCATGTGGAAGTGAGCTTCAAAGCAAAAGGTTGGGAGAATTCAAGCTTGTTGCTGTAAGTGTAAACTCAGAAAGATAGATTTTAAAAAATCAATCTGGCTTTCACAAGAATGAATTGCCTAAAGCAACAGCAATCTAGCCCCAAAGATCATAGCTCAACAATGGAAAATCATGTGTTCAATCTCACAGGTTATTGTTAACAAAAATCAACAACAATAATTAGATGGTGCAAAAATTCTTTGTCAGCTTTCAAAACACCATGAAGAAAAACAAAATTACCAGAACAGTAAAAAAATGTTAGATGTGGTTAAGTTAGTAGCATTTTTGTCTCTGACTCGAGGGTTGTGGGTTCAAGTGCCACTTCACAGGTCTGAATGCATAATCCAGGATGACATTTCATTGCAATGCTGAGAGTGCTGCACAACTGGAGATGTCGCCTTTCAGATAAAATCCTGAACCAAGGCCTTGTCTGCACTCTCAGGTTGATATAAAAGGTCCCATAACACTAATTTGAAGAAGAGAAGTGGAGTTTCTCACAGTGTTCTGGACACTGTTGTCCCTCAATCAACGTCACTGAAGCAGATTACCTGGCCATTTATTGCATTGCTGGTTGCAGGACCTTGGTGTGTGCAAATTTTCTGCCTTTACATTATAACAGTGACTATACTTCAGAAGTATTTAATCAGCTGTAAAATGCTTTGGGTTGTGCAAGGTCCGATATAAATGGAAGCTCCTTCATTATTGTAAATGTCCCAGTAATGTGGTAGGAAGCCATGGGCAGAACTTCATGCTCTCTCTGGTGGTGAGCTTGTAGGCAGGAAGGGCATTTAATTAAGTGGGATGGTGGCATACCTGAACACCAACACCTTCCCACCTCCGCCGGACTTAAGTTCTGAGCAGGACCCTCCCGCCCCGCCATCAGTTGAGGCCCTAAAGCAGCCAATAAATGACTTAAGGGTCTCATTCAGCCGCCGCTGGGATTAACCCAGCTGCACGGCAACTAAAACTGCCTGGACAGCCTGTCAGCTCCTGGGGTTGGGCGGGGCTGGGATTCCCTCAATCAAAGACATTGGGTGGAATTTTCCGTGCCAGTTGGCGTCGGGTGTCATGGCAGGCGTGAGCAGACAATATGGCAGGAAGGCTAAAAATTGGTTTTGCGCCATCATGAAACCAATTTGCACTCATCTGCTCCGCCAGTCAAAGGCAGTGGACGTCAGGAAATTCATTTAATACATCTACATGCCGTTATAGGCCCTGTTTGCTGGAATCATCCCCTGCACACTGGATCATCCAGACATGTCAGCGTTTCACAACAGCGTTTAAAAGGCATGCACCTGTCAAGCTGCACTTCAAGGAAACTCAGAGGTAAGCGCTCACTAACATTGCGCAGTGCTCGCGAGGGTTGCCTGTTTTACTTCAATCAAATGAGGGCACAGGCAAGTCGCTTTTTCCTGGCTGGTTGACAGTGTGGTGTCAGGGCAGGGGCTGCACTAAGATTGGGGTGAGTTGGGTGGGGAAGGCAGCACACTGTGCAACAAGTTGTCGGGGGGGTGAGTGGGGGCAAGGGCTGCACTGTGCCTGAGGTGAGTTGTGGGGGGGGGTGCAAGGCAACCCGGTCTGATGGTAACGCACAAGCACATGCGGTGGCTGGGGGTGGAGGTGCAGTGCAGGAGAGAAGCAGCCACACATTAGAGAAACCTTATATAAAGTGACCATTCCTTTGCAGCTGAGATAATTCAGGCACAGCCACATTGACATGCTTGGTGTCAGGCCTCTAGCTCATCCCAAGCAATGCAGAGGAATGGAAGTGCCAACAAATGCTCCAGAGCTTTTCACCCTTCAGGCACAGACTGCAAATTATTGAGCATTTTAGTGGACTGCAGAACAATTGGACAACTGGGCAAGTTGTACAACTTCCTTACAAACACTGGCCATGGAGCAGTCACTGGTGGAGGCAATCACAGCCCCTTGCAATGTCATCATTCAGGTTTGGACTAGTCTCCCCCATTGTTCAAGCTAACAGTGCAGCCTTGCAGTGTGTGTTAGGGGAATGCCTGTGCCTGAGCTGAGAACACAGCAATCAGTCCAGTGGAGTGGGGCGGTATTGGGTGGGGTTTCGGGCATCCATGCAGCGCACTAAACTCTGGCCATCTAAGTGCTGGCACATTAATGGGCTTTCAGACTTAACCAAGAGAGGCTCTTAGTACATCCATGCAAACCCACGGGTCTCTCTCTTTCATCCTGCAGAAGGAGTACATCAGGAGCATGGAGCCTGGTGACCTAGCTGTATGCCTTGTGGCGTACAGAGAGCGGAGATGAAGGAGAAGAGAGAGAGGGAGGTGTCTGACTGGACAGAGGGAGGAACAGCACCCTCAGGAAGAAGGGGCAGCTGGGGCTCCTGCCCATGCCACTGAAGAGCCACAGTGAGCTGTCGCTGGTTGGCACCTAGGCCGACCCAGGATCTACAAATGGCGCTTGTCATTACTGCAGATGACCAGTGTCACCAATGACTTCACATGTCCAGGGAACTGGCTGGTCACACCTGCCACCTGCTGCAGGATTTGGTGTCATAGGGACATGGAGGGCATCCACTGCCAGTGGCTGTGAAAGTGAACGCAGTGCTCAATTTTTACATCAACAGCTCCTTTCAGGGCTCCACAGGTAACCATCCTCGAAGGCGAGGATGATGGCAATGAGGCCATCGCACTGGCCACAGACAAGGCAGCGCACTTGGGAATCCCTCATAGCTGCTAGATTCGTGGAGGATGATGACGACATGCAATGAGGAGACACCACGGATCCTCACATTGCATCTATGAATGTTTGACTACTGTCTGGTTAATGTCAGCGCACATATCCTCTGTGATAAGGCCCCTGTCATGGAGATGCAGTGGATGCCCATAGTCCCTACATTCCAGGAGGATGATGATGATATGTAGTGGGGACACTCCATAGATCCTCACAGAGCTTATGTGAATGTCTGAGTCCTGTCTGGCTGATGGCAGATCACTTGCGCTCTGTGAACTGGGTCATATCATGGGGATGCAGTGGGGAAGCTTTAACTACTCCTGATCCTATGGCATCCTTTGTGACCTGAACCCTTTCGGACCACACTGTCACTGGACACAGATGGGAGGCCAGCCACACCTCAAAGGTGCTGAGCGCACACAGAGAGAATTACGATATCTGTGCCGCTGGCCCAGGACATTCTGGTGGCAATGATAATTCTCATCGAGGTGCAGACATGACTGATGTGTCCAATGACTATGAAGGTGTACCTTCAGTGTGCTGGGAAGGTTGTTCAAAGCACAAGGAAGCGGTCCTTGACTGAGACACCTGCCTTTATCTTGTGCAGGGACCAAGGTTTCACATCTGAGTGACACGGACACTGCTCATCAGAACAAGGAGCCATAGGCAAGAAGACATTCTTGGGAGTTTATTTACAAGAGTGAACATCATGTACAAGTGATTAAAACCCATTCCCAGGCTGTGCAACTACATATTCTTAACCTTTCTATCCCTGCTGCTACATCTTAGTGCTTTCCCGACATCCACAGCGGAGGTGGAGGCAGTCTGCTGACTGCTACACCCTGTCTGTGATGACCTCAGCAGGCGGCCCCTGAAGGCCCAATACATGGAGGGCCACAGCTTTCGGTACCCTGCTATGTGGCAGTGAAACCCTTCTCGGCCAGTGGAGCTGGAGCTGCTGGGATCACAGGAATAGGGGATTCAGATGGGCCGGACACTCCCTGAACCACCTGGGTGGATGGCTGCGGGGTGTGCACCTTCTGATCCTCCTCCCTGTGGGAGCCTGAGGGATCCTGGCTGACTCCTTGAGGAGAAGGGGAAGCTGGGGTGAGATCGAGCTGCCCCGCATCCCTCTCGTGTTCACATTGTTGGAGGCCAGTTATGGCATCAGCAATGGAGCTAAGCCCACACAGCAGCGCAGGACAGATGTCCTGGACCAAGGTTTCCATGGCAGCCGCCATCCTGCCACTTTTGACCTTGGTGCATTGGCATGATGTCGCAATCATGTCAGACTGAAGGTGGATGGACTCCTCCATCGTGCCTTGCAACCTGAGGAACGCAGCTGTCATCCCTTCCTGATGTTTCTGTGATTGTCGTTGCAGCTCCAACAACAGGTTGAGGACCGAGCCCAGAGGCTCATCATCTGGCTTGGACTCAGCAGATTCCTTGCCTCCAGCAGTCATCCGAGTGCAAGCGACCTCGGGTGTCCCTCCCTTTGCCTGCGTGGAAAATATTGTGTGCTGTGCACGCTATATAGTGAGTCTGAGCCTGCTGTTCATGTAGGTCCCACCGAGGTGTGTGTAGCTGTGCTGGTGGAGAGTGTGGCTGAGCACTGTGACAGGTCTTCGAGGGTGCTGTCCTCACCATCCTCATCCGAGGTGTTCTCACTGCTGGAGTCAGGGCCAAGGTTGCCTGAGGGTGATGTGGCAGATGTGCCGATGAGAGAAAGTGGAGATTATTAGTGCATGGCTGCCACGGTACACACACAACAGTGGACTCACTGTTGAGTTGCCAGAGGCATGACCTGATGCATGATCTTCATTTTGATGGCAGCACTGATGTCGCTTTCACCACAGGAACAATTCACATCCTCTCCGGCCAGCTCTAATGTGCAATCTTCGAAGGGAGTAAGAACTTTGATGTTCGGCACTCCACCCCCGGCCTTGGATCTCTCCTTTTTATTGTGCGCGAACTTGTCCTGCATAAAGACAGATGGAGAGAGTGTGAGCAAGGTGCAGGTCTGGCCAAATGAGAAGGATGCCTGGCTTGTGTGTGTGCTGGTTGGAGCCATAGACTGGATGAGGAGGTGATCTCCAGAGGAGATGAGGCCAGATCAAGATGTGAGGGTGTGTGTGAGCGAGTAAGTGGTGAGGTCACTTGAACGGGCAGTGAGTGAGATGCCAGTGAATGTCTGATGGGCTTCTGAGTGTGTGAGTTTAAAGGGATGCAATGGTTGACTTACCTCAGTGGCACAGACAAGATCATTCATCCTCTTTCTGCACTGGATGGTAGACCTCTTGTGGGCAGCGTTGGCATTGACCACTGCTGCCACCGCCTCCCAAGCTGGATTGGTGATATTGTTGTCCCCCACCCTGCCTCCAGAGTGGGGATAGAGGATATCACGGCGGGCCACCACAGCATTCAAAAAGCATTCCAGGGACGCATCACCGAATCAGGGGGGCTGCAGTCTTCTTGCCTTTTAGGGCCATATCTTCTGTGCAGCAGTCCTGGGCTGGAAGAACTGAGTGGTGTGCGCCCGGCTGCACTTTAGATATGGTGTCCGGCGTGAGGAAGTGGTGAGGCGACGGTGTGATGGGCAAATCGGAGGCTGCCTGCCAAGAAATGGTATGTTTCCTGGGAATGTTTGATTAATGAGGTGGGATTGGGACAATACAGTGCGAAAATCCACCATTGCGGCCAGCAGGTAAAACGTCCTTTACCCCACCTGCTACCGCACTTAGTGCCAATCTGGGACAATTCGGCCCCTGTGTCTGATTGAGGGACTGGACATTGGGAAGAGGGAGGAAGCCTGTTCAGAGCCAACCCCTGCCCTGGCTGACTACCCCCTTACACCCCTCTCCCCCCCACCCAAAAACATTATTTACCTGTGGCCCGGGTCACTCCACGATCCTGGGACGCTGGTGCCTGTCCTTCTGGCAGCTGCCATGGCCTCTCCAGTGGCACTGCTGAGTACAAGAGCTGCTGGCCTCTGATTGGCCAGCAGCTCATGGGGGGGGATGAGATTTCTGCCCCTGGGGTCTTGAAATGAATGAAAGTCACCGTAGTCGCAGAGAACCATAGGCTGCTCTCTCATTAGAGAGAGACAACTGGTGGTAAGTTTAACCTGAGGGTCACCACACCTCAGGCGAGGGATAAGATTGAGAATGTTGAATATCAATCAGTACGGGAATTGAACCAGCGCTGTTGGCATCATTCTGCATTACAAACCAGCCATCCTAAAAAGAGGCAGCGCGGGTCTCTTACCTCTCTCCAGCTGGCAGGCGAGACCCCTGATACCTCAACAAGTTCCGCACCATATTTCAAAAAGAACTCTTTAGATAAATGCCTGTGACAGAGTTTAGCAACTAAAGAAGTTCATTAGTTTGCAATAGCATCTGTCTCCCAATACTGTCCTCCCAAGGAAGGGGAGGGTCTGACCAGCTGTGGAGGTTACAGACTCATCACCCTCACAAACACAGACTGTAAGATCCTGTCTGAGACAGAGCTGACTAGACACGAAAATATCCTTCCTTCTCTGATCCATCCATACTCAATCTATTAAGGAGAGGAATTCACAGAGTAGAACCCATAAATTGTTTCATACTGATTCTAACATGCAAAGACAGTGTGACTCTGGCACCAGTCTGCCTTTTAAAGTGGAAAGACTCTTTAACCAAGTGGTGTGAATATATTTAAAGTGTTTTGATTTGGGCAACTATTCTTTGATCTATATTAGAAGCCACTATTAAATTGCAGACTAATGGCTAACTCTTCTCTGAACACTGTGCCCTGTCCCCTCTACCCCCACCCAACCAAGTGGGATACTAGATCAGATAGTCAGCTCCACTGTTTGTTTTTCTTGCTGCCTTTAGGGCCTTTAGCAGCTTTCATTTGAATCAGCTTTTTATAAACATGAAGCTTTTTATAAACAAGTGGGACTGCAAATAATCAATTCCTACAAGAGATGCGAGTGAAGGTGCTGATTGACATGGTGATGTGGAAAATCCTTTCGAAGTAAATTTTTTATCATAAAGTTTTAAAAATTTCTCAAAAACTGACAGAAAAGAAGTTCTTTTCTTTCTGCCTCTCAGAAATATTTCAAAACACCTGAAAGGCAAGAAGAGCATGGTGGTGTATTAGGTATAGGTATAAAGGACAAACATACCATTGTTTTAAACTCCTCTCCCCTACCCCTATACCAGCCCCTCCAATAACAAGTGCAAGGGCCTCATGGATTTATTTGACAGTAACATTGAGACAATGGAATTGGATTTCATCAGATCTCTGAGACGGACTGGGAGTCTCATTAAAATAGCAGCAGAAAGCGTCGGGAGGGAATCCTGTTGTCACCCACTGTCACGGGATATTCCCAAAGGAGGGGTTGGCACAACCACCTGCCGACTGGAAGTGGGCAACCAATTAAACCAATTTCCCAGCCTTGAAGTGGGCCCTCACCACATGGTGGGACCGCTAGGTAAATCATGGTGGACTCCCAACAGGTTCCTGGAGGAGGGGGCCTTCCTAAATGGCCACTCCATGGCACATGGCCAGTGGTCACCTCTACTGGTGGTGCTACTGAGGCTGCTGAGCTGCTGGCTCTCCTTCCAAATCTGTGCCTATCTTTCCCACAACTCAATGGGAAATCAACTCATTGGGAATCATATCATCCTCCTCCAACTCTTCTTCTCCATAGTTCGGCTAGATAGGACTAGATAGGACTGCCCTTGCCTAATTCCACTCTGCTCAGCCCAGTTGTAGCTAGAGAATAAATTGCAATAACTTCTCTTCCAGCTCAAACAACTTGATCTCTAGTACCCCGCTGAGCATCTATTCTTGGTCCTCTCCTATTCCTCATCTACTTGTTGCCCCTCAGACAAAAGTACAACTCTGACAATATACGGCTCTACCTTACCACTGCCTCTCTCAACCACTCTACTGCCTTTGATTTGTCACATTTGTTTGATATCCAGTGTTGGTTGAGCAGAAATTTCCTCCAGTTAATTATTGGGAAGATAGCATCATTGCCTTCAAACCCTGCCACAAAATCTGTTCCTTACCCACTGAATCCACTGCCCTCTCTGGCCACAGCCTGAGGCTGAACCAGATCAGTGATAACCTTGGCTTCCTTCTTGAGCCTGAGTTGAACTCCTGACCTTATAATCCTCTCCATCACCAAGACCTCCTACTTCCACTTTGTAACAGCATCCATCTCTGTCCTTGCCTCAAACCATCTGCTGCTGATCCATACCTTTGTTATCTGTCGACTTGACTAATTGAATGCTCTCCTGGCTGGCCTCTCACACTGCATCCTTCTTAAATTTGAATTCATCCAAAATTCTGCTGCTCAAATCTTAACACACCAAGTCCCGCTCTATCATATCCTCACTGATCTACATTGCCTCCCATTCCAGCAATGCCTCAATTTTAAAATTGTCACAACCGGTCCCTGGGCAATTTGTTAACTTCCCAAATGGGACCCCAATTTTGATATTCTCCCAGGCGAGGAGGGATCAGCTGGCTCCCCTTCTTTATGCAACCCTGCATTCCCCCCACCCCACTTCAGTTGGTTGCAACAAGGTTAATTTAAAAGGGTTCCCTTTCCCTAGTCCAAGTGTACTTATGTTTTAGAAGAGTCAAAGAAAGGCTAAGTTTATTAGTTACTAAAACAGGAGAAAAAATATTAAAAACACAACACACCTACACACAGATCAGAAATGAGAAGTTGAGTCCAAATAAAAGTTTAACAAGATATACAAATCAGTCTTTGGCTTGTCCATGAGGTATAATTGACAAAAGTTTGTGGCTGTTAAGTTGGGTGATTCCAATAGAGCTGACTTTGGCAGTTTAGCAGTTGGTTTGGAGACACTTGGTTCTGTAGATTAACTGAACTAGCTGTCCTATTTCCTTTTTGGTTGTGGCTTTGCTGACTTGCCTCCAGCAAGAGAGAGAGGAAGAGAGACTTCGCCTGTAACCCCAGGGGTGACTCACTGATATTCCTGTGCTGTCACTCTCACAACACTCTAGCACACTAGCACAAACAAATCAGGTCTGCAGCTAGCTTTTTAACCTATTTCCTTGTGTATTCCTAGAAGTGAAAAATAAACATGTCTTTCACCCAGAGTCTGTTTTCTTTCAACTCAGGCCATTTCCACATTCTGAGATATAACTCAACAGGAGGTGGGTTTTGGATGTCTGTTGAGATGTGGCAATCAGTTTGCATTGTCTCTGCAACCACACGAGATTAAAGTTCAGTCTTTTGCATTTCATCTCTTCCTTTCAAGTGTCTCTGTTTGAAATAGGCATTGACACCTTTTTAGGTGCAACATTCCATGTTTTCTCGGGGCTAGTCAATCAAGTGGAACCCACATAGGAATTTTCCAGAAAGTGATTATTTTACATTCTCAGACATCTGTTGCTCAGTGTTTTTTCTTGTGTGTCTTTTTAAATATATATGTCTTTCTTAAACAGTCCAATATGCCCGTAAGTAAGCCGGGGCTGTAATCTAGTATTGTGACAAAATTCTCATCCTTATTGTCAAATCACTGCTTTGTCTCACCATTCCCTAACTCTGTACTCTCCTCCAGCTCTAAAACAACAACTTATATAGCACCGTTAACATAATAAGAACGTCCCAAGCCACTTCATAGGAGCATTATGAAGCAGAAACAATCACATACAGTGATGTTAGGGTGGATGGCCAAAGGTTTGTTCAAAGAGGAACATTTTAAGGAGCATCTTAAAGGAGGAAAGAGAGGTAAAGAGTCTGAGAAGTTTAGGGAGGGTATTCCAGAGATTAAGGATGAAACAGCTGAAGGCATGGCCACCAATGGTGGAGTGATTGAAATTGGGGAAGCTAAAGATTAGAAATCTCAGAGGGTTTGGGGGCTGGAGAAGATGACAAAGATAGGGAGGGATGAGCCAGGGAGGAATTTGGAAACATGGATGAGACTTTTAAAATCGAGATTTTGCTTGACCAGGAGCCAACGTAGGACAATGAGCACAGGGTTGATCGTAGTCAGAGAATCACTTACAACTGTGATGAAACTCAAGAGAAAGAAAAACATACCTTAGTTTTAGATCGGCAGTCGGAGGCTGGAAAATCCAGTTCCCAGCAGGCCTCAGGACTTCTGTGCATGCACCAGCCGAGAAAGGGCTGCACATGCGCAGTTCGGGTTTTTTTTACATAGTTTGGTCCTTTTGTACATGTACCGGCCGGGAAACAGCAGCACGTGCACAGTTAGTCTTTTTATGTTCTTTTGGCTGGGAAACAGCCCTGCACATCTGCACAGAAAGAAATGAAGAAAAGGGAAACAGTGCATAACTGCAGGCCAGGTGACCTGCAGCCAGAACGCCATTTCAGAGACGGTCTCTCAGGATGTGGGACATAGGGAGGGAAACAGGAACATGGTCTCAAACCAATAAGAAGGCCCCAAACCAAGAAGTGGGACATAAATAGGTCTCAGAAGAAAGCCCCACAGAGGGACAAAGACAGGGATCAGAGATGGATCCCATTTAGTCAAAATAATAAACAGGAGCAGAGAAAAAGGCTCTGAGTTAAACAGAAAGAGTTGCAGAGAGCAAGCTTGAAGTGAAGCAGCTTGAGAGAAGCCCTGAAGATCTGAAAGGGCAGCCGAAGGTTGGTGACTCCGTGCTGGAGGCCATAAGGGCAAAAGTACCTTTTTGGAGCAGTGGTGTTCTACTTGGGATGGCCGAATATCTAAAATTGTGTTTGGAAGGTAGAGTGTGAGTGTACTCAGAAATTCAGGGAAAGAAATCTTGGAAGGCGAGATTGAAACACTGGAGGTAGATCCTTGTTGAAGCCATCCAAGTGGGAGTGACTTTTGGAAGAGAATTCCAAGGCAGATTCTTCAAATGTACAGATTAGAAACCTTCCTGAGAAAGACAGAGTTTCAGTGAGGCCGGTTGGCTCATGCTGTCTGGGTGAGTTGTTAAGAAATCCATGGAATCTGCTTTGGTCGCATCTGTCATTTATTTTTGAGTGTGGAGTGTCTGACCACAGTTCACCAGTTGCTTCACATGTACCAGATATTTACTCTGAATATCAGAGTATGATATAGATATGGTAAATTGTTTCATCTTTCTAAATTTGTATATGTCTGGAAAGATATTGTTGGGGTGAAAGATCAGTGAATGCTTGAGTTATTTTATTGTGTTTGTATTGACATCTTTTCAACCTTTTTGTCTGGTGTAATTGTAAAGAAAAATATCATTTTTTTCCAATATTACTGTGGGATACTGTGAAGCAGGTTCGTGGGGGCTGTGTGTGTATGTGTGACTAATTTAATGAAACTGAAGATAGTCCAACTGCAAGGTTTAAATCATCAAAGGGTTAGGTCTAAAAGCAGGCATTTTGAAGTGGAGATGAACAAGCTAAAATGGGATACAAGTAAATACAACATGAATAGGAATTTGCATTAGGAGATAAATGAGGAGCTGACTTTTTAACTGTTGAATTTCAAAGAGAAATAAAACGAAGTTTTACAACTGGCAAAGACCATAAATGGATAAAGCAAAGTTATTAAGTTTATTTTCCCTGAAAGTAGTGGACATAAATACAACCCAAAGATTTTTATATTCTGGAAAGGTAACTTCCAAAGAAAGTTAAGAACAGTGGGTTTAAAGATAAAAGAGAAAAACATATTTAAGGAAAGGTTGAAAGTGTGGCCATGTGATATTTTGAAGAGTGTGCTGTGCGAGGACAGGCGGTGAAGTAAGCAGCCTCTAGCCATCCCAGGGAAGTGTTTGTTTGTTTTCCAGATAGCAAGGTTTTGTTACAAGCCTTGGATTTCCATTGTTGAGTGAGAAGGAGAGAGAAGCCTCTGAAATACCTCCCATATAGCACCTCCCCTATAGCCTTGTGGTAATATTACTGGATTTTTTAATAGATTAAGCATCTGTAGGGATTGTTGCCTGAAAAAGGGTGTTTATTTATGAGTCTAGCTAAGTAGAAATCTTTTAGGCAATGTTCTGAAACTAAATTTAACTGGGTAACAGTAATCTTGTGTGTTTAAGATTTTCTTTTCTTTTGTTAATAAATGTTTTAATTTAATATTTAAAATCTCCAACAGTGGTAGTGGAATCTTTACTTCTGACTTCAGTACACATACCCTCTCATATAAAAATACAAATTGCAAATCGTTGTGATTGCTTGACCAAGTTCCCCTTTGGGATTTGGTCAGCCCGGCAATTACCACTTGCCATATCGTAACATAGGGCGGGATTTTCCTCACCCGCCTGCTGCTGGGATCTTCCTGTCCCGCTGCAAGTCAATGCTCTTCTGGCTGGGGCGCTGCCTTGCCCACAGCGGGTCCCGCCTGCGACAGGGCCAGAAAATCCCGGCCATAATATAGTTCATTTTCTTTATTTAATAAATGTTTTATTCTTTGTGTTAAAAGTTCATCAGTAGATTCCCGTGAATTTGTTCAGTAATTTTCCTCCACCTTCTCTAAAAAACTAAAAAGTTAGGATCTATCAAGCCAGGTTAAACACTGGGATCTGACTTGCCCAGCATTACATCAGCTGGGATCATAGCATAACAGCTTCTCTTTCTGCTCCCATACCATTACCTCTGGTGTCACCCAAGGATCTATCCTTGGCCCCATCCTAATTCTCACCCACATGCTGATCCTTGACAACATCATTCGAAAGTAAAGCATTATTTTTCATATCTACACTGATGACACCCAGCTCTACCTCATAGCCATCTCTCCTAACTCCTCCATTGTTGCTAAAATATCAGACTGCTTGTCTGACACCCAGTACTGGATGAGCAGAAATTTCCTCCAATTAAATATTGGGAGGACTAAAGCCATTGTTTTTTGGTCCCTGCTCCAAACTCCGTTCCTTAACTACTGACTCTATCTCTCTCCCTAGCAACAGTCTAAGATTAAGCCAGCCTCTTTGCAGCCTTGATGTCACATTCGACTCCGAGATGAGCTTCCAACTTCATATTCGTGCCATCAGACCACCTATTTCCAGTTTCCTAACATCGCATGACTTCACCCCTATCTCAGCTTATCTGATACTGAAACTCATTCGTGCTTTTGATACTTCTAGGCTTGACTATTTCAACGCACTCCTGGCTGGTCTCCCATATTCTACACTCTGTGAAATGGATATCATCCAAAATTCTGCTGCCCGTATCTAAACTCACAGCAAGCCCCGTTCCTCATTATCCCTGTGCTCACTGATCAACATTAGCTCCTGGTCAAGCAATGTCTTTATTTTAAAATCCTCATCCTTGTTTTCAAACCCTTTCATGGACTTGCCCCTCTCTATATCTATGGGTGCAATTTTACGGCAGCAGGATTTTACGTTCCTACCAAAGTCAGTGGAGTTTAGAAAGGCTTGTCGCATTTTACGGCCCCGTCCCCGCCCCAACGGGGCCGTAAAATTCAGGCCTATAATTTCTTCCAGCCCCACAACCCTCTCAGATATCTGCGCCCCTCTTACTCTGGCCTCTTGTGCATTTCTGCTTTTACTCACTACACCATTGTGGAACGCGCCCTCAGTTGCTTGGGTCCCAAGCTCTGGAATTTGTTCCCTAAACCTCTCCACCTCCCTGCCTCTTGTCCTTTACAATGCTCCTTGAAACCTATCTCTTTAACCATGCTTTTGGTCATTATCCTACTATCCTTATATAACTTGGTGTCGAAATTTGTTTGATAGTGCTGTCAGATGTTTTCCTATGTTAAAGCTGCTGTACAAATGCAAGTTGCTGTTCTTGTTGGGGAACATAAGTATATCAGGCTCTTCCAATTTATGCAAATCATCCATACTAAATGCATGAATTTATTTTTCATTAACACTGGTAGGTTACGAGGTTGAACTGCTGAATGTTGAAGTGATAGCAGATGGAAGTATCAGCCATGGCTCAGTCAATAGCACACTCATACCTGAGTCAGAAAGCTGTGGGTTTAAATCCCACTCCAGGGATTTGAGTACAAGATCTAGGCTGATACTCCAGTGCAGTACAGAAAAATATTTTGGATCTTTCATCATCCCATCTCATTTGGACATAAAATACCCAATGGCACGATTTCAAAGGAGAGCAAGGAAGGTCTCCATGACTGATATTTATCCCTCAACCAATATCACTAAGTTATTGCCAAAACAATGGGTGCTATAGGTGGCCAGGCTTTCTGAAGCTTTCTGTGGTGCACCTGGCAGGAGATCACAACTCTAGGGAAATGCTTGACTAAGATTCTTCAGATGACTGATTCTGAGCTCATGAACATGAGTCAAGTAAGGCAAGGTTGAAAATCCTGTGAATTAAATAAAACCACTAGAGGCCACAGTGGAATGAATGTTTAAATGATTTGAAATTGTCTCCAGCTGGATATTGCTAGTGTCCCTCTGAAATGACATTGAAAGGTCATGAAATTTCAGGGTCAGAGTTCTACAGTCCACACCACTTACCTCCCACGTTTATGACAGGCAGCAGTCTCTAACAAATGAGTCCATTACAAAGGTACCGTTGATAAAGTATTCAGCATGCTGGATCTCTCAATCCATTCAATAAGCTTTTTGCATCTTGTTAAAGTGCGATTACCATAATCCGCTTTACCTACTATTTTAAAAATGCCACTGGTTTCAGACAAATTGAAGTGTTTATTAAATGTCTTTCAACTTATACTGCTGACTATTCACCTGGTGGGTGGGAGTTGAGTGGACCAGTACTGCAGTATAGTCTAAGGCCATCATTGTACCAGGAGTGTGGTGAAGCAATGGCTGAGTGACGGGATTACAATCATTTAAACATTGTGTAGAGGATCGAGTTTTACTGTCTTGATTCCTCTTTAGGGTATTGAACACTCCTGCATGAATAAGATACAGCTGGAAAATTGTGCTCAGTGCAATTTTGGGCCAGGTACCAGCATACGACTGGATTACATAGGATTTACAGTGCAGAAACAGGCCAATTGTCTCAACAAGTCTATGCTGGTGTTATGTTCCACATGAGTGTTACGACCTGTCCCCAGGTGAGGTCCCCCAATTTGTTAACTTTCCAAAAGGGACCCTACTTTTATTATGCTCCCGGGTAAGGAGGAATGAGCTGGCTCCCCTTCCTTATTCATCCCCTCGGTTGGTCGCAACAAGCTTAATTTTAAAGGGATCCTTTCCCCCGTGGAAACCTTTCCCTAGTCCAAATGTGTTCATTTTTTAGAAAGAGCCAATTTAACCAGGCTTTTTTGAGTCAAAGAAAGAGTAAGTTTATTAGTTGCTAAAACCCAAGAAAAATAATAAAAACGCAACACCTATACACACTGATCAAAAATGAGAAGTTAAGAGTCCAGATAAAAGTTTAAAAATTTACAAATCAGTCTTTGGCTTGTCCATGAGGTATAGATGATGATATGTTGCGGCCGTTAAGTTGGGTGATTCCGGTAAAGCTGACTTTGGCAGTTTTGCAGTTGGTTTGCAGACACTTGGTTCTGCAGGATAGCTGAATAAGCAGTCCTGTTTCCTTTTTGATTGTGATCTGCTGAACCTTGCCTCCATCAATAGAGAGAGAGAGAGAGACTTCGCCTGCAACTTCAGGGGTGACTAGTGGGTCTTCTTCTTGCTGCCATACATGCAGCACACCAGCACACACACTGCACTGCTCTGCAGCTAGCTTTTTAACCCATTTTTCTCTGTGTATTCCTGTAAGGGAAAAAAAACCCATGTCTTGCACCAAGAGTGTGTTTTCTTTTATCTTGGACCATTTTACATATTCTGAGATATAAATCACCAGGAGATGAATTTTAGATGACTGCTGAGACCTGGTAATCAGTCTCTGTCTCCGCAACCACAGGAGATTAAAATTCAGGGCGGAATTTTCCCAAATTTGCACTAAGTGTGGTGCACGGACTTTGAAAACAGAACCAACCAGCTGGCCGGCGAGGATCTGGACTGGTCCTGTGCTGACGGTGAGGTCGGCACTGCTCTGCCAAGTGAGGATCCAGCAGTGCAGCATCCATCAGACAACCATGCCATGAGCGATGTGTCCTCTTTCACAGGCCACTGCCATGCACTAATTAGCTCTCCTTGCTTTCGCAAGCACATCTGCCAAACAGCCAACAGGGGCTATGACCCAGGGCCTCCAATCAAGCCCCGAAGAAACCTCTGAAGAGGAATCTGGAGGCACCCTCCCTTAAGTCCCATCACAGCGCTCACTCACACCCCCCACCAGTGCAGAGACACACACTTCGGTGGGACCTAGCTTTAGGGGAGCCCCGAGATCACAATCTGGTGAGCACATCACACTGTCTGATCCACTGCAGGCAGCGGCAGGGACTTCCCAAGTCCCCGGCACTCGAAGGACTGCTGGGATATTTGCTGAATCCAGGTCAGATGATGAACCTCTGGACTCGGTCATGTCACAGTTGTTGGAGATGCAAAGGCAAGCTCGGGAACATGAGGAAGGGATATCTGCTGTGCTCCTCAGATTGCAAGGCACTATGGAGGAGTCCATCCGCCTTCAGTCTCATGTGATAGCACTGAAATGTCAACACACAGAGGTCAACACTGGTAGGATAGCGGCTGCCATGGAGACCTTGGTCCATGACTTCACTCCCGCACTGCTGCGCGAGCTCAACTTCATCACTGATACCATAGTTGGCCTCCAACAGTGTGTTCGTGAGAGGGGTATCGGGCAACTCGATCTCACTCCAGTTACCCCTACTCCTTGAGGAGTCAGCCTGGGGTCCCCAAGCATCCAGAGGGAGGAGGATCTACAGGTGCACACCCCGGGTTCATCCACCCAGGTGACTCTGAGAGTGCCTGGACCATCCGACTCCCCTCTGCCTGTGACCTCAGCAGCTCTAGCACCACAGCCAAGGAGGGTGCCGCTGCCCCACAGCAGGACCCTGAAAGCAGACCGGGGCCATCCAAGTCTCAAACCTCCAGAGGACGCCCGCCAAAGTCATCACAGACAGGGCATCGCAATCAGCAAGCTGCTTCCGCCTCTGCTGACGATGTCCGGGGAGCACCAAGACATAGTGGTAGGGTTAGGACAGTTAAGCAATTTTGGAGTCAACCAATTAAACTAAATTAACAAAATGAAGGACAAAATAAATGCAGCCCCTAAATTAGGGAGACTGCAAAACGAAAGACAAAATTTAAAGGAAACTTACAAACCTTAAACCAAACTGTGATTAAGGGGGTCAATAAAACACCCCAGTCCCCACGGTGCCCACCAAGCACAGCAGGCCTCGACGGTGCCAGCAGACACCACATGCTACCTCTCCACGGACACTTGGCCGCCAACATAGCCGCGGACGAGGGGCAGACGGTCGTGTTGGACGACCCCCTTGACCGCCCACTTCCTGGACCTGTTAATCGTTGCCCAGCCTGGGCATGGGTGTTAATCACTTGTACATACTTTTCACTATTGGCAATAAACTCCCAAGATTGTCTCCCTGCCTGTGGCTTCTTGTTCTGATAAGCAGTATTCTTGTCACTCAGATGTGAAACCTTTCTGCACAAGATAAAGGTAGGTGTCTCAGTCCAGGGTCTCTTCCCTGTGCTCTGTGCAGCCTTCAGACCAAAGTGATAGTCCGGCCTCACACTCCCTGCAAACATTACTGATGCCTGCCCCTCGACAGTGCTGGTCATTGCTGCCAGAATGTAGTAGGCAGGTGCCACAGGAGTTCTTTCATTCTCTTGATGTGCTTTTAGCACTTTTAAGGTGGGACTGGCCCCCATTTCTTCATCGTCTGTAACCACTGATGCTGTGCTCCAGCACTTGCAGGGCTCAGGTGCTGAAGTTGAACAAAGCCTCAGATGCTTCTAAAGTTTCATGGCTGCGTCTCTATGATATGACCCTGATCACAGAGCACAAGCGAGCTGCCCTCAGCCAGACAGGAGTCAGACATTTTTAGAGGCTATGTGAAGATTTATGGAGTGCCCTCAATGTATGTTGTCATCATCCTCCTGCATTCCAATGACTATTAGGGCCTCCACCGCCTCTCCATGAAAGAAGCTTTCGCACAGAGGGTATTCGCGCTGCCGTAAGCCAGACTGGAGTCAAATGTTCACAAATGCGATGTGAGGAATTATGGGGTCACCTCATTGGATGTCGGACAGAGAGTTGGGATAAGGAGGGCATTTTCAGGATGGCAACCTGTAACTAGTAGAGTGCCACAGGGATCGGTGCTGGGGCCTCAATTATTTACAATATATAAATGACTTAGATGAGGGAAGTGAATGTACTATTGCCAAATTTGTGGATGATACAAAAATAGGTGTGAAGGTAAGTGGTGAGGAGGACACAAAAGAGTCTACACAGGGATATAGACAGGTTAAGTGGTTGGGCAAAAAATTGGCAGATGGATGAAGATGTGGGAAAATGCACTTTGGCAGGAAGAATAGAGGAGCTGAATATTATTTAGATGGAGAAAGACTGCAGAAAGCTGCAGCACAGAGGGATTTGGGGCCCCCCGTGCATGAATCACAAAAAGCTAACATACAAGTACAACAGGTAATAAGAAAGGCAGATGGAATGTTGGCCTTTATTTCAAAGGGAACGGAGTATAAAAATAGGGAAGTCTTGGTAAAACTATACAAGGCACTAGTTAGGCCACACCTAGAACACTGTGAACAGTTTTGGACCCCTGATCTAAGGAAAGATATACTGGCTTTAGACATAGTCCAGAGATGGTTCACTAGGTTGATTCTGGGCATGGAGGGATTTTCTTATGAGGAGAGGTTGAGTAGGTTGTGCCTGTATTCATGGGAATTTAGAAGAATGAGAGGTGACCTTATTGAAACATATAAAATTCTTGGGGGGGCTTGACAGGTTAGATGCTGAGAGGTTGTTTCCCCTTGTGGGAGAGTCTAGGGCATAATCTCAGAGTAAGGGGTCGCCCAATTAAAATAGAGATGAGGAGGAATTTTTTCTCTTAGAGGGTAGTTAATCTGTGGAATTCTTTACCGCAGAGGGCTGTAGAAACTGGGTCGTTAAGTATATTCATGGCTGAGATAGACATATTTTTAATCAGTAAGGGAATCAAGGGTTATGTGGAGAAGGCAGGAAAGTGAAGTTGAGGATTATCAGATCAGCCATGATCTCATTGAATGGCAGAGCAGACTCCTATGCCTTATGGTCTTATGGTCATCATTCTCCACAAATCTAGCAGCTATGAGTGCCTCATGTAGCTGATGCATGGGCCTCATCCCCGTCATCGTCGCCTCCGAGGACCTCCTCACCCTCATCCCCGTCAGCGTCCTCCTCATTATAGGAGACATGTAGCACCTCCATCTCCTCCTCAGCCAGCTTGTCTCCCCATTGGAGAACCAGGGTGTAAAGGGCACAGCAGATGACAACGATGCGTGACACCCTCGGCGGACTATATTGCAGGGCTCCACCAGACCAGCCCAGGCACCAGAACTTCATCTTTAGCATCCCAATAGTCTGCTCCACCAAGGTGCAAGCTGAAGCAGAAGCCTCATTATAGCGTCGCTCTGCTGCAGTCTGATGCCACCGCACGGGTGTCATCAGCTATGGCCTCTGCAGGTAGCTCTTGTCCCTGAGGAGCCACCCCTGCAGCCTCTGTGGACCCTGGAAGACTCCAGGGATCTGTGACCAACTGAGAATGTAGGCATCATGCACACTCCCTGGAAACTGTGTGCACACCTGCAGGATGCATTTCTGGTGGTTGCACACCAGCTGCACATTCAGCCAATGGAAGCCCTTGAGGTTGATGTAGTCCACCATGTGTTGTGACAGAGATCTGAGCGCCACATGAGGGTGGTCAATCATACCCTGCACCTGTGGGAATCCCGAGATCTGGGCGAATCCAATCTCTCTTGCATCCTGGCTGTCCCGGTCCCAGGTGAAACGCACAATGTTTTGTGCCCTCGCAAAGATGGATTCCGTGACCTCATGGATGCATTTGTGGGTAGAGGCTTGAGAGATCCCACAGAGATCACCTGTAGAGCCCTGAAAGGAGCCACTGGCATAGAAATTGAGCACCGCAGTCACTTTCACAGCCACTGGCAGCGGATGCCCTTCATGTCCCCGTGGCACCAAATTCCGCAGTAGCTGGCAGATGTGAGCGACTAGTTCCCAAGACATGTGCAGTCTTCGGTGACATTGGTTCTTGGACATGTGCAGGAACAAAAGGCGGCGTCCATAGACCCTGGGTGTCGCTAGGTGCCAGCCTTGGATGGTGTGTGCGGGAGCGCCAGCCGCCCCTTCTTCCTGAGGTTGCTGCTCCTGCCTCTGTGCAGCCAGAAGCCTCAGTCACTCTCTCCTCCGTCTTCTTCACGCTCTGTAGGCCATCAGGCATACAGCTAGTTCATCAGGCCCCATGCTCCTGATGTACTCCTCCTGCGGCATGAAAGAGAGAGACATGTGGTTAGCATAGGTGTGCTAAGAACCTGTCCTGGTTAAATGTGACAGCCCCTTAACGCTTCCTGGATAGTGCTGGCCAGAGATTAGTGCGTTGCATGGCTGCCCTGTTAGCTTCAACCATGGGGGAGACTGGTCCAAACCAGGATGATGACATTGCAAGGGGCTGTGAGCATCCCGAGCAGTGACTGCTATATGATAGGCTTTAGCAAGGAGATTGTACAACATGTGCAGTCCAACTGCTCTGCAGTCCACTAAATTGCTCATGAATTTGCAGTCTGTGCTGGGGGGAGGTATTGGAGGTGGGGAAGCTGGTGCTCTAGAGGACTTGCTGGCACTTTGATGCCTCTGTGTTGCTTGAGTGGGCAGATAAGCTAGGACCCTAACCCCAATCATATCAATGTGGCTGTGCCTGAACTGTCTCAGTTGCAGAGGAATGGTCACTTTCCACAGGTTTCCCAAATGCGTGGCCACTTCCCTTGCCCACCCTAACCCCCCCCATCCCGAATGGTTGTGCGCTATATTCAATGGCAGGGCTGCCCTTGCCCACCATCTCCTGGCACCAGCCACCTCAGAGGCAGAGCTGCCCTTAACCACCACCAATCCCCTGCCACCAGTCGCCTCAACGGCAAGGCTGCACTTGCCCCCCCTCACAAGTTGCCTCAATGGCAAGGCTGTACATGCCCCCCGCTCCCTCTCACCCTCAAAGGTTGCCTCAGAGGCAGGGCTGCACGTGCTCCCACTCCCTCTCACCCTGAAAAGTCACCTCCGAGGCAGGGTGGCACTTAACCCCAACCCCCCAGAGCCCCTGAAGCCTGCAAAGCAGCAGGCGACCCTGCCGAGCTCTGCAGAACGTTGCTGTGCACTCACCTCCAGTTCACACAAAGTGCAGGCTGCCAAGGGCACGTCACCTTTGTGCTGTTGTGAAACACGTCGGCGTGCTTTCCCGCTGACATGGATGGACGATCCAGCAGGGGTGCAAGAGCCTGACGGGATGGCCTGATAATGATATGTTGATGTATTACAATGAGGTTCCCAACGACTGATGGTGGGAAACGCGGCCCGCTGTCGATGGGCTGAGCGGACAATTGTGACCTGCCTTCACACCATCGTGAAACCAATCACGCCATATTATCTGCTCACGCCACCCATCATGCCCGCTGCCAGCAGGCACGGAAAATTCCGGCCTCAGTCTTTTGCATCTTTCCTTTCTCCCATTCAAGTGACTCTGCTTGAGGAAGGCCATGACACCTTTTCAGGTGCGACATTCCACGTTCTCTCAGGAGAGGTTTGTCAGTATAATCCACACAGGAATTTTCCAGAAAGTGGTCACTTTACATTAGCAGCCATCTTTTGCTCAGTGTCCTTGCCTGTATTTCTTTAAAAAACACACAGGCCTATCTTAAAATGTTGAATATGCCCATAAGTAATTTGTAGCTGTAATCGGCTTTTCGTGACACTTCCTCCGCACCACGAGTAAAATGAGATTCATTCTCATTTCATTACAAAAGGAAAGAAATATAAAACAAACAAACACACACACTCTCATTCATTCTCTTAGCCTTTGTCAATACCCAGATGACCCTAAACTGTTTTAGGCCCTGGATAACCTGTTCACATTGGTTCTTTTGTCCTTTCAGGTAGTTGGTTACATTCATTTACAAATTAGCTTGGTATCAAGCTTTCGAAATTGCTGTGTTTCTAGTGGTAGTCCTTATGATCAGTGTCAGTCCTTTGCTGTAACGCTGGATTAAGTGTCATCACTGGGATTTGGGTATTTTACCTGACTGTGAGCTCCCAAATTGCTAACAACAACCAAGTTGCTCACACTGTGCTTTTCCCTGGCCCCAGGCCGTCTTCTACACAGGCTGTTACTATGCAAATTTGTTTGGCAGCTGCGCTGAGCTGTTCTTGTCAGGTTTAACTCTTTGCCTACCTCAGTAACCCATGAATTTATGGGCTCAAACCCAGGCACTGTTACAGGTCTAATTGCCAGAAGGTCGTGCTGTGACTTCTACCCCCTGTAGGGATTCTGGTTCCAGTACTTCACTTTTAGTGATTTTTTCATCAACACCATTCTGGTTGAGTACTGAGTCTTGTTTTGATTCATCTGGTTGATCAGGGCTTACCATGCATGGGTTACCCTGTTATTCTCCTTGTAATCTCCACATTTATTACCTACTTTGGGGTAGGTTACCTTCCCTTTCTCCTGTGGAGATCTGATTCCTATCATGGGGGTGGCTCGTAATTCGAGTTTAAACCCTGGTACAGCGTCTGAACTCAGTTCTGGTATCTCCCCTTTTGTGGACTCTACGTTGACACCACTGAGTTTGTTGAGGTCTGGGATTGAAATTTTCTCATTTGAGTTACCAATGGGTAACTCTGCACAGATTTCACTGGTGTACCTCTTGTGGTTTCCATAGGTTTTGCCTACTTTAGGGTCGACTCTCCTCTCTTCCTCTTCTGTTTTAGGAGGGGGCCTTCCCCTAACCTGTCCCACATGCTCTGGGACACTACTGCTCTCAGGCTGAGGTTCAGCTCCTGAGACACTGTCCTGCAGCTCATCAGCTAGGTGAGGCATTCACCACCCCCCACCACCCCCCACGCCCCCCCCCCCCCCCCCCCCCCACCTTCTGCATGTCTACACCTACTTGGGACCCTCCCTGTTCTCCTTCTAAAGTTGGAAAAAAGGTGTGGTCTAGCCAGAACCCGCAGGGGTGCAGGTTTCTTTCTTTTTAAAACATTCTGCCTGGCTTGGGACCCTTTCGTGTCCCTGTTCTGACCTGTATCTTTGGGGATATTTTCATTCACAGGGGTTGAGCTAGCTTCGGCTGCTGTGCCCTGTGGCTCCTCAGCTTAGTGGGGCATCACCCTCACTCTTCCCTGGCCTATTTGAGAATTTCCCTGTTCCCTATTTAAATTTGCCACAGGGCTGTCAGTCAAGCAAAACATTGGTTCAATAGTACCCTCCCTTGTCTTGGAAATTTGCATTCTCCTAACCTGTTCCACATCTCCTGGAACAGTACCACCTCCAAGTGGACGTTTGGCTCGTGCTGTACTCCCCTGTGGCTTTTCAGCTGGGTGAGGCATCTCCCTCACTATCCATCTTTCTATTTGGGAAATCCCTCGTCCCAGTGTAAATCTGCCATGAGGCTGTTTGCCTAACAGATCATTGGCCTATTCCTATCCCACACAAGCCATTTTTAGAAAGAGCCAATTTAACCAGGCTTTCTTGAGTCAAAAAAAAAGAAAGTTTATTAGTTACTAAAACCCAAGAAAAATAATAAAAACGCAACACACATACACACAGGTCAGAAATGAGAAGTTAAGAGTCCAAGTAAAAGTTTTTAAAAATATACAAATGAGTCTTTGGCTTGTCTGTGAGGCGTAGATGGTGATATGTTGCGTCCGTTAAGTTGGGTGATTCTGATAGAGCTGACTTTGGCAGTTTCGCAGTGGGTTTGGAGACACTTGGTTCTGCAGGATAGCTGAAAAAGCTGTCCCATTTCTTTGTGGTTGTGGCTTCTGCTGAGCTTTACCTCAGCAACAGAGAGAGAGAGACTTTGCCTGCAACTGCAGGGGTAACTAATGGGTCTTCTTTTTGCTGTCATACACACAGCACACCAGTGCAAACTGCACCTCTCTGCAGATAGCTTTTTAGCCCATTTTTCCCTGTGCATTCCTGTGAGGGAAAAATAACCATGGTTTATGCCCAGGGTTGTGTTTTCTTTAATCTCCAACAATTTTACACATTCTGAGATATAAATCAGCAGGAGATGGATTTTTAATGACTGCGGAGACGTGGTAATCAGTCTTTGTCTCTGCAACCACAGGAGATTAAAATTCAGCCCTTTGCATTTTTCCTATCTCCCTTTCAAGTGATTCTGCTTGAAGAAGGCTATGACACCTTCTCAGGTATGACATTCCATGTTCTCTCAGGACAGGTCTATCAGTATAATCCACATTGGAATTTTCCAGAAAGTGATCACTTTACATTATCAGCCATCTTTTGCTCAGTATCCTTGCTTGTATTTCTTTAAAAACACACACACCTTTGTTAAAAAGTTTAATATGACCGTAAGTAATTCATGGCTGTAATAGGCTTTTCATGACATGAATCATCTCCCACCAAATTTTATCTAACCATGTCAACATATCCTTCAATTCCTTTCTCTCTTGTACTTATCTAGCTTTCCTTAGCATCCATGCTATCCATCCAACTACGCCATGTAGTAACAAGTTACACATTCTAACCACACTCCGAGTAAAGACATTTCTCCTGAATTCCCTTTTGGATTTATTAGTGATTTACCCCTCCGCATTCTTTTTTTCCAGAAAAATAATGCACAAGCCTGCTCAGTCTTTCATGATAATTATAATCTTTCAGTTCTGGTAAATACATTTCTTCATCCTGTACTTCTAGGTTTTACCATACAACTCCAATGGTGGAAAACATGTTAACACACCTACTATAAATAATGGGGACTATATGTAAATGTGACCAGTCCAACCAACTGATTGCACAGTTTTCCCTCCTTGTCACAAGCACACAGGAACTTAATACCAATGTAGTTAAAAATGCTAACACACTGACACTAGTACATATGTGAGAATATCAGCTACGTCAAAGTCTTAGGATAAGGGGGCAACCATTTAGGACTGAGGTGAGGAGAAATTTCTTCACTTCAAGGGTTGTGAATCTTTGGAACTATCTACTGTAGAGGACTGTGGATACTCAGTCATTAAACATCTTCAAGGCTGCAGTGGATAGATTTTAGGACAAGGGAATCAAGAGGTATGAGTTCTGGCAGGAAAATGGAGTTGAGGTTGAAGATCAGCCATAGTTTTTTTTTTATTATTCATTCACAGGATGTGGGCTTAGCTGGCTGGATCAGCATTTATTGCCCATCCCTAGTGGCCCTTGAGAAGGTGGTGGTGAGCTGCCTTCTTGAACTGCTGCAGTCCATGTGGTGTAGGTACACCCACAGTGCTGTTAGGAAGGGAGTTCCAGCATTTTGACCAGCGACAGTGAAGGAATGACGATATATTTCCAAGTCAGCATGGTGAGTGACTTGGAGGGGAATTTCCAGGTGTTGGTGTTCCCATCTATCTGTTGCTCTTGTCTTTCTAGGTGGTGGTGGTCGTGGGTTTGGAAGGTGCTGTCTAAGGAGCCTTGCTGAATTCCTGCAGTGCATCTTGTAGATAGTACACACTGCTGCTACTGTGCATCAGTTGTGGAGGGAGTGAATGTTTGTGGATGTGGTGCCAATCAAACGGACTGCTTTGTCCTGGACGGTGTCCATCTTCTTCAGTGTTGTAGGAGCTGCACTCATCCAGGCAAGTGGGGATTATTCCATCACATTCCTGATTTGTGCCTTGTAGATGGTGGACAGGCTTTGGGGAGTCGGGTGGCAAGTTACTCGTCGCATAATTCCTAGCCACTGGCCTGCTCTTGTAGCCACAGTATTTATATGGCTAGTCCAGTTCAGTTTCTGGTTAATGGTAACCCCCCAGGATGTTGATAGTGGGGGATTCAGTGATGGTAATGTCATTGAACATCAAGGGGCGATGGTTGGATTCTCCCTTGTTGGAGATGGTCATTGCCTGACATTTGTGTGGCACAAATGTTACTTGCCACTTGTCAGCCCAAGTCTGGATATTGCCCAGGTCTTGCTGCATTTGGATATGGACTGCTTCAGTACCTGAGGAGTCACGAATGGTGCTGAACATTGTGCAATCATCAGCGAACATCCCCACTTCTGACCTTATGATGGAAGGAAGGTCATTGATGAAGCAGCTGAAGTTGGTTGGGCCTAGGACATAATCTGAAAATCTCATAATCTGAAAAGCAGGCTGAGGGGCTGTATTGTCCACTCGTACTCCTAATTCTTTTGTTGTTTACACTTAAGTTTACCCTGTCCAATGGCTTCTTTTATTACAGTCAATAACACTCATCAAAATTAAAACTTCGGAGAGGAAATTGTTTTCTCCAGAGATTATTAGAATGTGGCAGTTGAGGGGAATGCCATAGATACATTTAGGGCAAACAAGGTAAGTGTATAAGGCAGAAAAGGCTCTGAAGAAAGGTCTTTGATTTGAAACATACGGCTGGATTTTCATTCACGAGGCGGGTAGCAGGAGTCAGTAAAATTCCCAGCTCAGCCCGCTCATCTCAGGAGAAAGTGACCACAAGGATGGGATTTCATTGGGTGGGGGAAAGTGCAGGTTGCAGTTGAGCAAGCTGACCCAGAAGAAAGTTCAGTGGCAGCCACAGGGGCTGCCGGGTGCCGAGGTGGCCTGTTTAAAAGGCCCACCTTGGTGCTGTGGAACTTTGTCCAAGTTTTAAGTATCAGTAGCAGAAACTGGGGGCACTTCAAACCTTTTTATCTTGTGTCAATAAACATTGTGAAATTGATAGCACAGATCAGAGAGCCATAGCTGTCAGTCAAACAATGTTTCCCCTGGGGCACAGGTGTTTTAAAACTCTAATGGATTTCTCGGCTCTCAACCAAGAATACATAACAAAGCTGGCCTGACTCCATGAAAATTGCTGAGGAGTAGGACATGCCCATCTCCACAATGGCGCTAGTCAGGTTGGGAATGCAAGGTATGGGTTAGCAACTCGAACCAGCCCGTACCCTTAAAAGGCACTTCAAAAAAATTGGAAACCCCAGGTTTGGGTCAGGAATCCTGGAATCAGGACCTTTCCACCATTTTTAAAAGGCCAAGTCATCCCCACTCAGTGAAAATCAAGTTCATTAACTCTGTTTCTCTCTCCATCAATGCTGCCCAATCTATGGGTATTTCTAGCATTTTATGATCATTAACATATCTTTGGAAACATGGGGCAAAATTTTTTAACTCAGCAGGCGCGCATGGGAATCAGCAGCATGCCCGCCAACAATTAAAAGGCCTGTTAAGGCCATTAAGGCCTCAAATAACTGACATTTTTCACTGCCCATCCAACCTTACAGTTGGCAGGCAGGCAAAAAGGCCAAGCGGCCTTTGCACTTTTTAAGAAACCTCATCCACGGGCGGGATGAGGTTTCCGAAAGCAAATAAAAATAAAATAAAAAATGTAAAATTTAATTAATAACATGTCCCTGCTCATGTGACAGAGTCACATGAGGGGACATGTTTTATAACATTTTATAAACCTTTATTGTTTTTTTTGGAAAACTGTTCTTCACCCTGAGGCAGCTCTGTGCCTCGGGGAGATTTTCAAGCACGCACTTGCGCGCATGCGCAAAGTTCCCCTCCTCCCCCCAACCCCCACCACCACACAGGCAGCACTGAGCACTGCCACTTGCGTTTCACGCTAGGTGGGCCTTAATTGGCCAGCGTGAAATCATGGTCCGGCCCCGATCACGGTTGGCTTCCCAACTGTTTCTGCCCACCCCCTCCAAGCCCACCCAACAAGGGATAAATTCTGCCCATGAGGATAGAAAGTTTGAACTAAAATAACTCCACTGATGGATTTTATGTAGCTTGGCAACCTTTCTTAAATTATTTTGAGGAATTGCAGCTCTCTATTTTCATATAACTGACCCTAATTAGGTTGTATGTATTATTTCACATGAAACTATGCCTGACCTATGATTGTTGTTGATTCTGTTATTATTTATTTCTTTGGGGACTGGGGAGGGTATTTTTCCTCCTTCTTCTTCCCCTACTTTTCTTTTTCTTTCCCTTTTCTTTCTCTTCCTCTTCAAAATATGTGTATTAAATTATTGCTGTACTGAAAGCTTTTTTTTACTGTTAATCATTATGATTGTTGTTAAAGCTTAATAAACAGAAGTAAAAAAAACTAATTTGCTATCCATGTCTATGTAATCTGTTGCTCACAATGTCACTGCAGTAATGTTTAAGGAGGTGAGAATCACCACCACTTAGTTCTAAGTATAAGACACACTGGCCTTGGCTTTCTATTTCCCTCCTGCCAATTTACAGGCAGATCTGGTACAATCTGGGCTAATAAACTGCTCAAGGATGTCTTCCACACATCCCTACTTACTCCCATGCCCTTCGAGATAGTGGACTTGAAAGTATAAGATACACTAGCCCATTTGCAGTTGATGTGCATCCAAACTGGACTGAGAAGAGTGAAACATGGCCTATTACCTGTTTAAATACTGAAGGCTGCTCTTTAGGCCCTAACACCTGATATTCAAAAGTCAGCAGAGGGAATCGTGGATGATGTTTTTCACAGAACAGCCTATGGCATTTTTCTCAGAGTATGTGACTACGCACAAATCCCAGGAGGAACAAATAAGCATTTTCAAAAAATACATGTTTCTTTTCACAGCTCGGGGACTGCCTTCTTCCTCGCATGCAGGCCTTTGAGACAGGAACAGAGGAAGCCACCTGACCCAGCTCAGTGAGGATCCAGCGTGCAAATGGTTCCAGGAATGGTAAGTTAGGCATAGCAGGAACCATTTTGATAGCAGGCAGAAGTCCTGCCCTGCCAGAGATATACCCACAGCTGGAAAGCCCTCACCTCTGATTATCAGATTACATTTTATTTTCTGTGGTGAATTTAAGTAACTGAAACATAAATAGAGCGATCCACAAAAGGGACAGTCGGTAGGAGATGGGACTTTTAATCACAGGGTTGTAGGTTTGAGCCCCACTGCAGGTGGTTATTTGAAAGACTGAGCAGGCTGGGGCTCTCTAGAAAAGCAAAGGCTGAAAGATGACCTGATAAATGTCTCTAAAATTTTGAAGGAGTCTAAATGAGTGGTCATAAAGAAAATATTTCCACTTGTCTGGGAGTCCAAAACTAGAAGCCATAACTATAAGATAATTTTTTTTTATTCATTCACGGGATGTGGGCTTTGATGGCTGGGCCAGCATTTATTGCCCATCCCTAGTTGCCCTTGAGAAGGTGGTGGTGAGCTGCCTTCTAGAATCGTTGCAATCCATGTGGTGCAGATACACCCACAGTGCTGTTAGGAAGAGAGTTCCAGGATTTTGACCCAGCGACAGTGATGGAACGGCGATAAATTTCCAAATCAGGATGGTGAATGACTTGGAGGAGAACTTCTAGATGGTGGTGTTCCAATCTATCTGCTGCCCTTGTCCTTCTACGTGGTAGTGGTCGTGGGTTTGGAAGGTGCTGTCGAAGGAGCTTTGGTGAATTCCTGCAGTGCACCTTGTAGATAGTACACACTGCTGCTACTGTGCGTCGATAGTGGAGCGAGTGAATGTTTGTGGATGTGGTGCCAATCAAACGGGCTGCTTTGTCTTGGACGGTGTCAAGCTTCTTGAGTATTGTGGGAGCTGCACTCATCCAGGCAAGTGGAAAGTATTCCATCACATTCCTGACTTGTGCCTTGTAGATGGTGGACAGGCTTTGGGGAGTCAGGAGATGAGTTACTTGTCGCAGGATTCATAGCCTCTGACCTGCTCTTGTAGCTATGGCTAGTCCAGTTCAGTTTCTGGTCAATAGTAACCCTCAGGATGTTGATAGTTTGGGATTCAGTGATGGTAATGCCATTGAACGTCAAGGGGCAATGGTTAGATTCTCTCTTGTTGGAGTTGGTCATTGCCTGGCACTTGTGTGGTGCAAATGTTACTTGCCACTTGTCAGCCCAAGCCTGGTCATTCTCCAGGTCTTGCTGCTTTTGGACATGAACTGCTTCAATGTCTGAGGAGTCGCGAAAGGTGTTGAACATTGTGCAATCATCAGCGAACATCCCCAATCCTGACCTTATGATGGAAGGATGGTCATTGATGAAACAGCTGAGGATGGTTGGGCTGAGGACACTACCCTGAGGAACCCCTGCAGTGATGTCCTCGAGCTGAAATGACTGACCTCCAACAACCACAACCATCTTCCTTTGTGCTATGTATGACTCCAACTAGCAGAGAGTTTTCCCCCTGATTCCCATTGACTCCAGTTTTGCTAGGGCTCCTTGATGCCACACTCAGTCAAGTGTGGCCTTGATGTCAAGGGCAGTCACTCTCACCTCACCTCGGGAGTTCATCTCTTTTGTCCATGTTTGAACCAAGGCTGTAATGAGGTCAGGAGCTGAGGGGCCCTGGCGGAATCCAAACTGGGCATCAGTGAGCAGGTTATTGCTAAGCAAGTGCCACTTGATATCACTGTTGGTGACCCCTTCCATTACTTTACTGATGATCTACAGTAGACTGATGGGATGGTAATTGGCCGGTTTGGATTTCTCCTGCTTTTTCTGTATAGGACACACCTGGGCAATTTTCCACATCACCGGGTAGATGCCAGTGTTGTAGCTGTACTGAACCAGCTTGGCTAGGGACACAGCAAGCTCTGGAGTATAAGTCTTCATTACTATTGCCGGAATATTGTCAGGGCCCATAGACTTTGCACCATCCAGTGGCTTTAGCCATTTCTTGATATCACGTGGAATGAATTGAATTGTTTGAAGACTGGCATCTGTGATGCTGGGGTTCTCCAGAAGAGGCTGAGATGGAACTTCCACTCGGCACTTTTGGCTTGAGATTGTTGTTAATGCTTCAGCCTTTTCTTTTGCACTGATGTGCTGGACTCCCCCATCATTGACGATGGGGATGTTTGTGGAACCTCCTCCTCCAGTGAGTTGTTTAGTTGTCCACCATCTTTCATGAATGGATGTGGCAGGACTGGAGAGCTTAGATCTGATCCGTTGGTTGTGGGATCGCTTAGCTCTGGAATTCGGATATGCCGATAGAGTTATATGAACTAATATAGGAGAAGACTCATGTAGAGCACAAACACTGGCATTGATGAGTTGGACATCCAAACGGTCTGGTTCTATGCTGTAAATTCCATGTAATTCTATGTTGCAATTTACTGAAAATGTTTTCTCTCCCTCCCTGAAATGATATTGAGAAAGGCCTGGCAGGCAGTTTACTCTTCTAAAGGTCTGCACCATTCGTATTCTCTACCCAGCCACCAGGAGGTGTAAGAGTGTGGCCTGGGCTTACTTGTACACCCCTGAATTCCCCGGTTTCCATCTGCTGAACAGTCACATCTATACTTAGTGTCTTACCCAGATGGTCCAGCAGAGACTGAGAACTCAGTGTGCGGAGAATCATGGTCATAGCCATGTGTCTTACCACCCTGTGCCACAGCACGATGTCACAATGACGCACGCCATCAACAGCAACCTTTGGAAAACATTTTCCGGTTTCTTTCCAGAATGTTTAACCATTTAGGTATACTGATTCATGTACTATTAAGGTGTACTGTTTGATAAAGAAATTAGTTGCAGCAGTGCTGAGCAACTTTATGCTGAGAAGAGATATTGAAGAGACTCCAAATTCAGCTAAAACTGTTTTTCCGTTAGCCTTAGAAAGGTTTTTGGGGCTCTGGTTCCTGATGTATTTGTGAGAGAGGATTTCACACATCTCTCCATCACAAGGAAGACCCTTAGCTTTACCCTCATTCTGAACTTCTAACATTATTGTTAAAACAGGAGATTGGGGGATCCCACAGAGAATATGCATTAATAGCTGTTTTTACCAGCCAGCTTCCTGTCTGACAGAAGAGAAGACTCGCATTTATATAATGCCTTGTGCGATCTCAGGACTCCTCAAAACACTTTGCAGCCATGGAAGTTGTAGTATAAGGGGTTAAAGATGGGATTTGCTAATGTATGATGTGGATGATGATATACTACTGACACCGTTCAGTCATGTGTTAGACTCTCAAGAGAGAGATCGGAATCATGCCTAGGCGATTCATGTCTACTCTGTAACCTGTTTAGACGTAGTACTAATAAACAAGTATTCAGCAGATACTAGAGTATGTATACAGAACCAAGTCCCACTAATGCGGAAGGACCCAATCTCAGAACATGGTGGCAGTGTTGGAGACATCGATGTAAAAAACACCTCAGTGTTATCAGGGGAACCACAGAGTGAAGAAATCTTTGAAAGCAGCTCGAGAAATTTCAGCAGAAGAAGGAGGCACTCTACAGAGAGTTGACGAATACTGTACCTAGTGAGCAGTCACTGCCCCCTCTATTTGACTGTCTGGATGGCCCGCAGAGAGGCCAGTGATGGAAGTTATGGAAACGCCATTTTCTCCCATGCCACACAGCATCATACCTTCACGAAAAAGAGTCAAAGCTTCTTTATCCAGAAGGTCCAGTAGCAGATGACGTTCTCCTAAGGCCAGTGTGCAGAAGTCCACTGTGGATTTTGATTCTATTATTAAAGCCTTTGACACCTATTTTAGCCCAAAACAAAATGTAGTAATTGAACAAGCACATTGTAACCAGTGCTCACAATGACCTGGGGAATCGATTGAACTATTCCTAACCAACCTCTATCACCTAGCTAGTTCTTATAGATACAGGGCACTGAAGGACAAGCTCACATAGTCATGGATGTCCAGGATAAAAAACTTTCTGAATTTCTGCAGACCAAAGATGATCTTACATTGGATCAAGCAGTCCAGTATGTGAGGCAGGCTGAACTTCAAGCATTTAATCAGTCTACAATTCATGGCAACACTGAGGCTTCACATGATTCCATAGATTTGGGAGGCCCAGGGGCAGCCATATGAAAGCCCGCCAAACCAACCAAAAGGGCTGGAATCTCTGCACCAACAGCCATTTTGGGATGCTTGTGTTGTGGTGCAAAAACTCAGCATGGATGCCAGGATCACCCAGCAGGGGGCACAGATGCTACCAGTGCAGCAAAATTGGGCATTTCAAGCATTTCTGCAAATCCAGCAATTTTAATTGAAGTTTTGTTTTTATTCATTCATGGGATGTGGGCTTCTCAGCATTTATTGCCCATTCCTAGTTGCTCTTGAGAAGGTGGTGGTGAGCTGCCTTCTGGAACTGTTGCACTGCATGTGGTGTAGGTACACCTACAGTGCAGTTAGGAAGGGAGTTCCAGGATTTTGACCCAGCAAAAGTAAAGGAACAACGATATATTTCCAAGTCAGGATGATGAGTGACTTGGAGGGGAACTTCCAGGTGGTGGTGTTCCCATGTGTCTGCTGCCCTTGTCCTTCTAGGCGGCAGTGGTCATGGGTTTGGAAGGTGCTGCCTAAAGAGCCTTGGTGAGTTCCTGCAGTTCATCTTGTAGATGGTACACACTGCTGCTACTGTGCGTTGGTGGTGGAGCGAGTGAATGTTTGTGGATGTGGTGCCAATCAAGCGGGTTGCTTTGTCCTGGACAGTGTCAAGCTTCTTGAATGTTGTGGGAGCTGCACTCATCCAGGCAAGTGGAGAGTATTCCATCACATTCCTGACTTGTGCCTTGTAGATGGTGGACAGGCTTTGGGGAGTCAGCAGGTGAGTTAGTCGCCGCAGGATTCCTAGCCTCTGACCTGCCCTTTTGGCCACAGTATTTTTCTGGCTAGTCCAGTTTAGTTTCTGGTCAATTGGTAACCCCCAGGATGGGATTCAGTGATGGTAATGCCATTGAAGTTGCAACCAGAAAGTAATTATGAAACACATTTCTTCCAAGAAATGGAAAGTCAACAAAAAGACAAAATTACAGAGCTCCTAGGGGAAATAGTCTTAATCCAGACTGCCAGTCAGTTACAGTCCAAGTTCAAGGCTTCAATACTACTTTTAAAATCAATACCGGAGCGGCTGTTAACATATTAGCAGAGGACCTCGACTGGCTTCAGCCGATGACCCTTCATCCATCAGACATAAAGTTACAAGGTCCAGATGGCATTGATCTTCTGATTAAAGGCATGATTATTGCTCCTTTTAGTTACAAGGGGCAACAGATCATTGATTCCCTCTATGTCCTTCACAATCAACGTACATCCTTGTTGAGTGGTGATGTTAGCATACTTATAGGATTCCTAGAAAAACCAAATGATGCTCATCATTTCAATGACTCTGTCTTTCATGGGTCAAAATCCTGGAACTCCCTCCCTAACAGCACTGTGGGTACATCTACACCACACGGATAGCAGCTGTTCAAGAAGACAACTCACCACTGCCTTCGCCAGGGCAATTAGGGATGGGCAACAAAGGCTGGTCTAGTCAGGGATGTTCACATCCCATGAATGAATAATAAAAAAACAGTCTTCAACCTTTATTTAGAAGCAGTGGAAATTCAGCCTTCAGAACTGAGAAAGTTTATACACTCAGTAGTAAGTTCTTTTCTTTCACAGAGACACCAAACAGACAGACAATTAGACCCAGGACAGACAAGGAAGTCATGAACCCATCAGGTTTTCACGAAGTAAGGCCAGAGGTGGTGGATACATTAGGCATTGCAGCAGATGGTGATCATCCTCACGAAGACCTGATGGACCTGAATTGGCTCTTCCTAGAGAGTGATGAGCAAGAATCCCTTGCAGTATCGAGTAATCTCTTGAACATTGAGGCCTACAGAACGATTCATCTTTCCTGTTGTTGGATGCACCTTATGATATCTCTGTTGTCTTTTTAGAAGAATCAGCAGTGCTTTTCAGTGCCTGAGCAGCATTCAAGTCTTGAATCGCTGAATCGACCGATGTATTGCTTACTTTATCACCTGTTGTTCATGAAGAGTCTTCCAGAGGGAATGCTTTGCCTGAGTCCAATTTAGAATACATACAGCAGAATTTTGCCCTTGGCGTGCGGGCTCAGCGGGGACGGGCGTGGGCGGTTAGGAAGCCGACCGCCACCCGCAATTGGACCCGGAAGGCAATTTCATGCTGGTGGGCCAATTATGGCAGCACCTTCCAAACCCTCCCAAGTCACTCACCAGCCTGTGCTGGCGAGGGGAGTATCGAGTAATCTCTTGAACATTGAGGCCTACAGAACTTGCGCTCCGCAAGCGGGGTGAGCGCGACCTTCATGCATGCATGCAAGTACGTGCTACATAATATCCTTGAGGCAGAGCGCTGCCACAGGGAAATGATATATGAAAAAATATAATTAAAAAAATAAAAATGTAATGAAACATGTTCCCTCATGAACATGTCCCCTCATGTGACTCTGTCACATGAACAGGGGCATATTATTAATGAAAAAATAATGCTTTTATCTGCTTTTGGAAACCTTATCCCGCCCGTGGATGAAGTTTCCAAAAAAGTGCAAAGACCGCTTGGCCTTTTCGTCTGCCTGCCAACCGTAAGGTTGGATGGGTAGCGAAAAATTTCTTTTAATTAACTTATTAATGGCCTTGATAGGCCTTTTAGTTGTCGGCAGATATCCTGCTGGCACCGACAAAAATATCGCGCGAATGTGCGATGACGTCGGTTTGCATGCCCCACGTCATCGTGCACCATTTTACATTCAGTCGGGTCAGGCGCACACCCACCTGCCGTGTTAAAAATTTTACCCATAGAGAATCCCACTGCTAAAGAGCTGGCATCTTCCCAGGGTGAAAGTTAATTGACACCCGTTCTTCAGTCCCAGCTGAAAGTCTTCTTCTCTTCAGAGCTGGAGGGCAGCACAGAAGCTGCAGCAAAATCTTTAGTACTTCTGAAGCTGCAGAATCCTGTGCAGCAGTCTTGTCCCAGAGCTGATTGTCTACTGGAAATTTGTCTGATTACAGAAGATGAGGCTGTCTTGTCTCCATATTCTCAGCAATTCTTCCCATTGCCCATAGTGGAGGAGCCTCATAGAGAGAGAAGTATGGCTCTCTGACCACTGCAAGAAAGTAGACGGTCTTCCCAAAATATCATTGGGAAATCATCTTTTCCTTTCCTGGCAGTCTTGCAGGAAATTGGTTGTTGTCTAAGTTAATTGAAATCTCAGAACTTCAATGCCTTTTCAGTCTTAGACACAGCAGCAGTTGATACAGCTCTGACAGTCCTTCCTGGATTCTTCTTCTGGAGCTTCTTCCCTGAGTCCTTTGAGGGAGCAACAAGTTCTTCAGAATATCCCGAGTTCTTCTCTTCTAGTTCCAAAGGGTCCAAAGGTCGATTCTCTTCAGCCTTCTCTATTGGATCATTACTTCGTTGAAAAGTCTCAGTTGTCCTTGCAGTTCAGTCATCCTGCAACGTACACTCAGCTTTCCAGCAATGCTGGCAGCAATGATGATGAAGTGTTGTCCTATTCTGGAGGTGTTGATGTCCTACCAGATGTAGAAGAAAGCTCTCATGTCTCCAAGACGTCTTCCCAAAGGGCCAAGAATACTGAGGGAGATTGAATCCCCTAGGACTGTGACTAGGGGAGGGGAAGTTGGGTAGAATCTGTGCTTATAAAAAGGAAGTTACAGAAATGCAATGTAAATAGTTAAAGAGATAGTTTCATGTTGTTAAAAAGTAGGATAGCATACATGCAGGGAGGTGTAGTATAAAGAGTTAACAGATGGGCTAAGTTTATGTATGACATAAATGATGGTGTACCACTGACACTAGTCAGTCTTGTGTTAGATTCTTGAGAGGGAGATTGGAATCATGTCTAGGAGCTAAATGCCTACTCTGTAACCTGTTTAGATGTAGTACTAATAAACAAGTGTTAAGCAGATACCAGAGTATGTCTACAGTCTGTCTCAGAACCAAGTCCCACACCTAAAGTCCAAGACAGAAGAACCCAATCTCAGAACAGAAGTGCTTTTGACATGTAGTCACTGTTGCAATGTAATAACTACAACAGCCAATTTGTGCACACTCAGCTCTTCCAAACAGTGATAAACTAGATAATCTGTTTTTATTGATGTTAGTTGTTGGTTACTATTGGCCAAAACACAGGGGACAACTACTCACCTCTTTGACCTATTACATTCTCCTGAGAGGGGCGATGTCTCCTTCCTAAGAATACACATCTGATAGTAGGGTCCAGAGGAACATTCTTGTTCTTCCTGGCCCACAAGGCAACAATTAAAACAATTTAGACTTATCTTCAGCACAACCTGTGTATTTAAAGAGGATTCTGCTGGCTTGGAACAGGAAAAGAGTAGGTAAGTCCCCTGTCCTCAAGTTTCTGAGAGGCGGAGAATGTTAAGTTGGAGGTCAAGATGTTTCCAAACTACTTGCACTTCCAGCAGGGAGCACACACAGAGAGCACAGGAGAGAGGCAGAGCTACATTAATGTCTCCCACTGTCCCCACAAACATGACCTCCACCTTATTTGTTGGCAGATTTCCTTTGGAAACCATCATATGGTTAGTAAGTGGGAGATATTTATTATCTGCTAACATTTGTAAAGCCACCAACTATTTTAAGTGAAACTTGGATGTGATACAAATATAAATAATGTATCTGCTTTTCATTTACAGGGTGAATATTCGTAACATTCTGTGTTATTTTTATAATTCCAATTGTAACATTTAGAATAAAAATAAAATAAGCCATATTTCCTGCCTGCAGGAGCCTTTTAATGTGTTGATTGCTCAAATTAAGATTGTTACTTTGGCATTAAAAATAATCGCTCTGTTAGTGATGGAATGTTCCATCTTCCACTGATAATTAATCATGCATTCGGAATGATCCTCCCAGTAGTAAGTCCTTAATTAAACCAATAATTAAGGTGCAAGTCTTGATTAAAATAAGGCTATCAGCTTGCACCACTTTTCTCCTGTGCTAAGGTGATGCTCAATTAAGACTTCTTGGTGAAGTATTGTTTGTTTATATTTTGTGAGGACGGGTAGTGCTATGTTTTTTGTCTTGCATTTTACATTAAAATGGCAGATGAATTTCAGATAAATGCATTAAGTGCAGATACAGCATTGTACTCTTGAGGTCTGAGTCCTTTTTATGTCAGATTGGACTCACATCTGTGCTGTTGAGAGGATGAGAGCAGGTGTGATATGTCTTTAAGGGATAGCAGCATGCCATTCACTGGAAAAAAGTGTGTCATGCGGTCCAGTTTTAGTTTCACTTTTGCTTTCAGCAGTGCACGCATGCACATCTCTGCAGCTCCGATATCTTTGTGCTTTATATTTATGTATATCCGTTCACATGTGCCTAGTTTTAATAAATGAACCCAACAACGTGTTTACCCAATCCCTTATGAGTGACTGGTATCTTTATATCATTATAAAGGCAATGACATTGTTCCGCTTTCCTATTTCCATCAAGTCCCCTTTGACAAGTTACTGTAATGTCCAGGCCAAACCTTCTTATCTAAGTTTTTCTCTTTTCTGCAAGGATGTGCCACAACAGTTCAGTGCACAATCAGAACTGAACAAAGTCTGAGCATAAACCTGCAAGCTAGCCATTGCTTGGCACTATTGAACATCCAGTGCCAACGTGCCACACTGAGTTATGTCTTAGTACCTCCACCTTTTGAGAGAAATCTTGTTCACAAATCTTTCGGATAGCTTTTATGATTTAGATTTATAGCATTACATATGATTTATAGAATCCATTGCCATTCCATACATTGAGGAATTTAGGATTTGAATGCATTCATGATTTTTACAAATTATCTACAATTACTCCTATCAACTGTCCCATTGTGGAAGTGCTCCTCATACAAAGGGAGGGAAAGAGAAATCAAAGGAGGTTGCACAGGGCCTTTTCTTATATGATACCTGCTGATGAGTTTTCGAGTAACATTGGTAGAGGTTTCTGGACAGCTCTCCCACCTGGCCTCTTAACCAGAGAAATGTGATATGACGTTAAGGGCAGGATTTTCCCATGGGCTTTAGGAGCCCAATGTCAGGACCAACTGGGAATCCCAAACCTCTATTTACTGGTAGCGAAATCTGTTGAGCAATATTCCCAGAGGCAGTCTCCTATTTGGCCACCTCTGTGCTTACCATCCTATTAAGGATGGTAGGTGGCCTGAAGCAGGACAGAGACCTTGAGGGTGCCTCAACATGGCAGTGACCTCAGAGGCATAAAATTAAATTAATAAAGCAGAGCAGGGAATGTGGAAGGCCTCAGAGAACAAAGAGTAAAATCCTCGTTGGGGCTGCCAGGCCGGCCTTTCACTCCTGTGGCCCCGCCTATGGGGCATGGGGCATCCAGCTCCCATGGCCACGTAGCCTGCTGCAAGGCAGTTGCCTCAATTAAGCTGGTGGGCTCCCATTGCAGCGTGGACCCACTTTGCTACTGACGAAATACTGGCAAGCCAGAAAAATTGTTCCCAGTTGGGGCTTTAAGTGTTTAAATTGTCTGCCCACCTCTGGGAAACTTCCCTGGCAATGGGAATGCTTCAGTAAGCTGTCCTGGCATGGCTCCTCCCTATATTCCTGGAGCTCCCAACGTCCCTGCCTCCAAGCCTATCTTCACCTGGCCTGGAAAACTCGGCCCTACATTTCTATATTACAACAATAACAAGAGTCCAAAGTACTTAATTGGATGTAAAGCACTTTTGGATGTCCTGAGGTCATGAACGCACTATATAAATGCAAATCTTTCTTTCTTGCTAGGTAACACTCAAAAATGAGGACACTAAAGAAAAAGGAAAGCTCAGTCCCAAAAAAATTATCTTTGATTATTACACGACGAAAGACGTTTGCAGCACAAAAGGCAGGCATACACCCTAACAAGCCTGTATCTGTCCTTTGATGAACCATCTCCAAACTAATTCCATTGTCCTGGTCTCATTGGTTTCAAATGATTAACTACCCTTCCTTTAAGAGTTGTAATCATCTCTGCTTCAATAGGATTAAGTTCATGCTAAGCAGTGCAAGCAGTATGCTATAGAGAGAGCTAAGTGTTCCCACAACCATCGGATCAGATCTAAGTTCTGCTGTCCTGCCACATCATGAATGGCGTGGACAATTAAACCACTAACTGGAGGAGGAGGCTCCACAGACATTCTCATCTTCAGTGATGACAGAGCCTGGCACACTAGAGCAAAGGACAAGTCTGAAGCATTTACAAACATTTTCAACCAGAAGTGCCAAATTGATGATCCACCTGGCCTTCTCCTGAGGTTCCCAGCATCACAGATGCCAGTCTTCAGCTTATTCAATTCAGTCCATGTGATATCAAGAAATGTCTGAATCCAGTGGATACAGAAAAGGCTATGGGCTTTGACAACATCCCAGCTGTTGTATTGAAGACTTATGCTCCAGAACTAGCCATGCTCCTAGACAAACTGTTCCAGTACAGCTACAACACTGGCATCTGCATGGCAATGTGGAAAATGCCCCAGCTATGTTCTGTTAATAAAATTGGCTCCAGCTAATTACTGCGCCATCAGTCTACACTCAATGATCAGGAAAGTAATGGAACATGCCTTCAACACTGCTATCAAGGGATACTTACTGAGCAATAACCAGTTCACCAATGCTTTAGTTTGTGTTCTGTCAAGGGCATTCAGCTCGAGATTGCATTACAGTCTTGGTCCAAACATGGACAAAAGAGCTGAATTCCAGAAGTGACATGAGGATGATTACCCTTGACTCCAAAGTAGCATTTCACCAAGTGTGGCATCAAGGTGCCCCGGCAAAACTGAAGTCAATGGGAATCAGGAAGAATTCTCTCCATTGGTGGAGTCACCTAAAGGAAGATGGTTGTGGTAGTTTGAGGTTTGAGATAGGTAGGAAAGTATGTTGTGAAGAGGACATACGGAGGTTGCAGACAGACATCGGTTAGTATGTAGGTACAACAAGTAATTAAGAAGGCTAATGGAATGTTATTCTTCATTATGAGAGGAATTGAACATAAAAGTAAGGATGTTATGCTTCAGTTATACAAGGCATTGGTGAAACCACATCTCAAATACTGTGTGCAATTTTGGTCTCTTTATTTAAAGAAGGATGTAAATGCATTGGAGGCGGTTCAGAGGAGGTTCACTAGATTGATACTTGGAATGAGTGGGTTGTCTTATGAGGAAAGACAGACTGGGCTTGTTTCCACTGCAGTTTAGAAGAGTGAGGGGTGACTTGATTGAAATTTATAAGATCCTGAATGGTCTTGACAAAGTGGACGCGGAAATGATGCTTCCTCTTGTAAGTGAGTCCAGAACTAGGGGGCACTTTTTTAAAATTAGAGGGCGCCCTTTTAGGACAGAAATGAGGAGAATTTTTTTCTCTCAGAGGGTTGTGCGACTTTGGAACTCTCTGCCCGAGGAGATGGTGGAGGCGGGGTCATTGAATATCTTTAAGTTGGAGGTAGATAGATTCTTTTTAGGCAAAGAAATCAAAGGTTATCGGGGTAGATGGTAATGTGGAATTAGTAATACAAACAGGTCAGCCATGATCTTATTGAATGGTGAAGCAGGCTCGACAGGCCGAATGGTCAACTTCTACTCCTATTTCGTATGTTCGTATATGCATAATTATCTCAGTCCAAGGAAATTACTGAAGTAGTTCCTCGGGGTAGTGTCCTAGGTCCAACCTTCTTTAGTTGCTTCATCAATGACTTTTCTTCCATCATAAGGTCAGAAGAGGGGATGTTCACTGATGATCACCCATTTTCAGGACTAATTGCAACTCCCCAGATACTGAAGCATTCCATGCCTACATGGGGCAAGGCCTGGACAACATTCAGATTGGGACTGTCAAGTGGCAAATAACATTCACACCACATAAGTGTCAGGCAATGACCATTTCCAACGAGAGCGAATCTAACCTTGATGTCCAATAGTATTACCATCGCTGAATCACCCACTATTAACATCCTAGCAGTTACCATTGACCAGAAGCTTAACTAGACCGGCAATATGAATACTGTGGCTGCAAGAGCAAGTCAGCGGCTTGGAATTCTAAAGCAAGTTAACTTATTGCCTGACTCCCCAAAGCCTGTGTACGATCTACAATGCATAAGTCAGGAGTGTGATGGAATTATCTTCACTTGCCTGGATGAGTGCAGCTCCCACAACACTCAAGAAGCTTAACACCATCTAGGAAAATGTAGTCTGCTTGGACGCTGCCATATCCACTCCCTTAAACATTCACTCCTGCCACCACCCTTGCACAATGGCAGTATTCTGCACCATTTAAACTGGCAACTCGTCAAGACTCCTTCGACCGCACCTTCCAAATCTGCAGCCTCTACCACGTGGAAAGACAAGGGCAGCAGACACATGGGAACACCACCACCTGCAAGTTCCACACCAAGCCACACACCATCCTGACTTGGAACTATTTCACCGTTCCTTCACTGTCCCTGGACCAAAAATCTGGAACTCCCTTCCTAACAGAACTGTGGGCGTACCTACACTACATGGACTGCAGTGGTTCAAGAAGGCTGCTCACCACTACCTTCTCATGGTAATCATGGTGGTAAACAAATGCTGGCCTGGCCAATGATGCCCACATCCCGTGAGCAATTAAATATAAGTCCCTATGGTAAAGCATTCTGTGCTTTGACAATTCCCTGTGCAAAGACATTCACAGACCCGCTCTCCTCACTCTCACTGTAATTTTAAATTGTGGGTTGGTAGTACAGATCTTGAGTATTGCTGAAAAAGAGAGGCTTTTTTTGTCGAAGCTTTTCGTCTTGCACTCATCAGGACAATTCGCAAGAAAATGTCAATGTCAGGGGAAACAATAAAATTAAAGTACTGATTGATTGGCAAGTGGATTCAGATTGGTAGAGGCATTGCCATGGAGAATGCACCAGTTGATGGTGACTGACAGTTAACTGCCAAGCATTGTTTGAAATTTAAACCAGGCAGCTTGACTCTGATTGGTCAAGACATTGCCCTGGGGAATGAACCATTGCAAGGCGAAAAGCTTCAACAAAAGATGTCCCTTTTTTCAGCAATAATTTTAAATTGTTGGCCCTCTTGTCACTGACTTTCTACCACAGGAATAATCTTTCTGCAGTCACCCAATCAAAACCCTTTGAAACTTTAAAACCGCTATTAAATCTTTTAAGTTAGCAAGGGTTTGAAAAGGTAGATATGGGGCAGATTTTACAACCCCCTGCCTGCAGGTTTGCATGCTGGGGGCTTGTAATATTCCCTGGGGGGGCCATCCCGCCACCCTTCTACCCACCCCCCAACCTGTCTGTAATATTATGTAGGGAAGGTGAGGCCAAGGGCAGCCCACTTCCCCTTGCCCCAATTGAGGCACTTAAGTGGCCAATTATTGGCCATTTAAGGACCACATCCCGCCAAATCTCAATTTTGAGGCTGGCAGGAAGAGGTCAGGGTCAGAGGGGAATCCTGGCAGGTCTTCCTGTTTCAGCCTCGGGTGAGAAGGGAGGAGCACCTACCTCAATTGTGTCCTTTCCACATCAGGCACCCCCCACCCCCCACCCCCCACCACCCCACCCCCCACCACCCCACCCCAACCATCCCTCAAAGTTGGCTCCTCACAGGTGTTCCACCTCCCCGGCCTCTCCATCCAGAGCCCCAGGCCCCTCTGGGGCTGCTTATAGTACCCAGTCTGGCTACCACTGACACTGCCGGGACTACAGAGCTGTCAGCCAATCAGATTGCCAGCAGCTCTGTGAGTTGGGATTTCCACCTAAGGGAGGAGCAGAAATCCTACCTCCAGCCAATTAACTCTCCTCAGAGTGTTAAATGGCTGCAGGGCTGCTGTGATCTGTGGGGGTGTGATCCCCTCCAATTCTTCGGGTGGTAGGAAACCCTGCCATCCAAAAAATTCTGCCCATTGAGATGTTTCCATTTGTGGGTGAGTGCAGATCTGAGGGTCATAAATATAAATTGTTCACTAATGAACCCAGTAAGCAATTCAGGAGAAAATTCTTAGCTCAAAGAGGGGAGAGAACATGGAACTTGTTACTTACATGAAGTAGTTGAGGCAGATAACATAGATGCATTTATGGGGAAACTAAATAACCAACTGAGAGAGAAAGGAATAGAAGGTTATCCTTGAAGGGTTTGGTAAAATAGGTTGGGAGGAGGCACCTGTGGAGCACAAACATCTGGGCTGGCTCACCTGTTTCTGCGCTGGAAGTTCAATGTCATTTTATGTCATCTTCTCTCTGCTGCTGTAGTCAGTCACATTGTGGCCAATTCTGACTGTTTCCAGGCAGAAAAATGGGCAACACCGGGGTCATTGAAGACAACTGAAAAGAAAATTATAAGCTGGATAGCTAGCCCTCTGCCTACCTGTTATTCACCACCACAGAACAGTTAAAATCAACCTTACTGTCACAAATCTCTCCTCATAACATCTAGGAGAGGAAAAGGGATGGGCATTTGGTAGAGAATTAGGAGAAGCCAAAGAGATTGGTTTTGAAAAAGACTTTTAAAGAAGTGAAGAGATAAAGTAGTGTGGGAAAGAAGTTCCAGTCATTAAGACTGCTCTTGCACCCAACAGGAGGGTGCACAAAGGGGCTGGAGTCATTAGAATGTGGCTGGTGACCCGAGGCTGGATAGAGTCAACAATGAAGAACATAACACAATCCAACTATTTTGACAACTTATCTGATGTAATCTAAAGTAAGCAAACTTCTTCTGCACACAAAGGAAGCAAGGACATGGAGGATAAAGATCAACAAATGGACTGTTCTTTAGGTAAGCAGGTTTATCCTGAGCTATAAGAAGCACGTGTCCCGTGGGAAATACTGTCCCCTGAACCCACAACTTAAGCATTTCTGCATCCAAAGTTCACAATAGGTCTTGACTGATTCTTAAAGTTGCAGCCAATACTAAATCACACTCTGTGGGGTTTAATTGGCTTCTGTTCATTTCAGCTAGTCAACATGTTAATTAGGCATCAAGAGCTTCCGCTTTGAGATTTAGCATTAATTGAATGGATATCAACTTTTGCCCATTCTTGTAAATTTGTTTCAACATACGAATATACAAGCAAGGAGCAGAAATAGGCCATTCAGCCTCTCGAGCCTGCTCTGCCATTTAGTAAGATTATGGCCGATTTGATAGTAACCTGAAATCTGAATCCCACCTACCACCGAAAACCTATCACCCCCTTGCTTCTCAAGGATCTATCCACCTCTGCCTTAAGAATATTCAAAGACTTTTCTTCCACCACCTTTTCATGAAGAGAGTTCCAAAGACTCACAACCCTCTGAATGAAAAAAAATTCACCTCATCTCTGTTTTAAATGGGTGACCCCTTATTTTTAAACAGTGACCTCTAGTTCTAGATTCTTCCACGAATGGAAACATCCTTTCCACATCCACCCTGTCAAGACCCCTCAAGATCTTATATGTTTCAATCAAGTCGCCTCTTAATCTTCTAAACTCCAGCAGATACAAGCCCAGTCTGTCTAGTCTTTCCTCATAAGACAACCCACCCATTCCAAGTATTAGTCTGGTAAACCTTCTCTGAACTGCTTCCAACACATTTACATCCTTCCTTAAATAAGGTGACCAATACTGTACACAGTACTCCAAATGTGGTCTCACTAGTGCCCTGTACAACTGAAACATAACCTCCCTACTTCTGTATTCAATTCTTCTTGCAATAAATGATAACACTCTATTAGCTTTCCTAATTACTTGCTGTACTTACACTAGCCCTTTGTGACTCATGCAATAGAACACCCAAATCCCTCTGCACCTCAGAGCTCTGCAATCTCTCACCATTTAGATGATATGCTTCTCTCTTATGCATCCTGCCAAAATAGACAATTTCACATTTTCCCACATTATACTCCATCTGCCAGATCTTTGCCTACTTAACCTATTTATATCTGTTTGTAGCCTCCTTATGTCCTCTTCACAACTTACTTTCCTACCAATCTTTGTGTCAACAGCAAATTTGGAAACCATCCCTTCATCCAAGTCATTTATATAAATTGTAAACAGTTGAGGCCCCAGCACTGATCCCTGTGGTGCACCACTCATTACATCTTGCCAACCCAAAAAAGACCCATTTATGCCTACTCTCTGCTTCCTGTTAGCCAACCAATCTTGTATCTATGCCGATATGTTACCCCCTATACCATGAGCTTTTATTTTCTGTAATAACTTTTGATGTGGCACTTTATCAAATGCGCTTAAATACAAGGATTCATTATTAACTTATTTGCCAGTTAACTGCTTGTTAAGTACCAATTTACTCAGGGTTTACTTCATTTCCACATTGTACTAATTTCTCCATTCAAGCCTGCCAGAGCTCCAGTGGTGAGCAGAGTGTGAAGTATTGACCAAAGTCCTACTCCAGGAAGTTAAGCATGTAATCGAGGTTGACTCTTCAGTGCTGTACTGAGGGAGGACTGGATTGTTGGATGAGATGTTAACCTGAAGTCCTGTTTGCCCTATCAAGTTAATGTGAAAGATCCCATTGCACTATAGAGCAAGGAAGCCCCGGCCAATAGCCCCTCAGATAACATCACTAAAGTATCTGGTCATTATCATATTGATGTTTGTTGAGTTGCTGTGTACAAATTAGCTGTTTTTTCCTACATTACAATTGTGAGTACACATCAAAACATTACTTCATTGGCTGTAAAGCACTTTTGGAAACCCCGAGGCCTTGAAAGCTGCAATATAAATATAAGTCTTTATTTCTTTCTCTCTCAGCACCCCATGGTTCAATGAATCAAAGTCACAGAAGGCCAACTTCAGAAATCAGTTCTCTCTATTTCAGCAACACCAACATGACATCAACCTAGATCTCATCAAGAAACAGCCTGTAAATGTCAAAAGCTGCCTTTTTGGAACCTTGACTGTGGACCACAGAGCAAGAACAGCACACAGCATAACTGCAGCATTTCTGACCTCCTCTGACCTGTTTGCAACTGACACGGATGAAGTCCCATCTGCTGTATTGTAGATGAAAACCTCAAGTCAACGCTATAAAAATAATCATTTTCAGCTCTTGCTGGTCCACAAGGAAACAAAACTAAAATAAAATTAACCTACCACTTTGGCCCTCTTCTAACTCTGGCTCCTCTTGTTGCCTTTCCCATTCAGACCTTGAGTTAAAATCGCAGTCAGACCCAGTGAAACATCAGAGCCCAAGTAATATATTTAAAGAAGGTCCCTGCTACATTTTGGTGGGTTTCCCTCTCACCTGTATGAAACAGCAGGTTAAAATTACAACCCATGGAAAGTGAAGTACAAGTTGCCATCACCATTTTAACTATCCAATGGTGGTGGCGGGGAGGGGGTGAGTGGGCAGGGTTAAAAATGATCTATAGAACTCTATTCTGTGCAGTTTCAGGAAGGTAGCCCCTCTTAGGAATAAGGAATGACAAACCTTTGTCCTTAGCCATTCCTATTACATCACTGCTTGATCTTTGAAGTGTTGGTTTTCCCAACTATCCGATAATATGGTGACTTCAATAATCCTGCATTCCAAAAAATTCCTAAAGTGGAACATGAGCCAATGATCAGGCAACGTGTTGATAGTGCTGATTATCTAATTTACACCCATGCTGAGCAAGGGACCCTGGTAAATGTGAAAAATCACTGCTTAAGGTAGTAAGGTTGTCAACCCTCCTGGATTGCTCTGGAACAATGTTTCTACTAAGCTGTAAGTGTGCATGTCCATGGAGTAGCCTGGAAAGAACTATGTCGGCCTTTTTCCATGTTAAACAGGTGTCTATCACAGCCACACAAACAGTATTGTGCATTGAAGAAACTGGCCACTGACAATAACAATATTTTACAGGGAACATTACCATGGAGTCTCTGGGAATTAAGAACATAAGAAATAGGAGCAGGAGTAGACCATACTGCCCCTGAGGCCTGTTCTGCCATTGGAATAAGATCATGGCTGATCTCCTGCTTCAATTCTACTTTTCTGCCCATTTTCCATATCCCTTCATCCCCTGAGAGACCAAAAATCTGTCTATCCCAGCCTTGAATATGTTCAATGGTGGAGCATCCACAACCCTCTGAGGCGAGAATTCCAAAGATTCACAACCCTTTGAGTGAAGAAATTCCTCCTCATCTCAGCCCTTTTAATGAATGACCCTTATCCTGAAACTGTGCACCTCCATGCTCTAGATTCCCCATCCATGGGAAACAACCTCTCAGTGTCTACTCTGTTAAACCCATTCAGAGTCCTGTATGTTTCAATGAGATCACCTCTAATTCTTCGTAACTCCTTAGAGTATAGGCCTAATTTACTCAGCCAGGAACCAATCTAGTGAACCATTGCTGTACCACCTCCAATGCAAGTATATTGTTCCTTAGATATGGAGAACAAAACTACGTACAGTATTCCAGGTGTGGTTTCACCAAAGTGTTATAGCAAAACCTCTTTCCTCTTGTTCAGAAGCAAAATACTGCAAATGTTGGAATTCTGAAATAAATTACAAATTGGAAATACCCAGCAGGTCCCATTTCTAATGAAAGGTCATCGACCTGAAATGTTAACTTTATGGGCTGAATTCTCAATACTGAAAGCGGAAACTTCTTGCATTTGGACGGTCAGCAGCCAGCAATATATGGTCTTACGGAGCATGGTCAGCCAACTTACACTGCAGAAGTGGAAAACAAGGCAACAGAGGCAGCATCAGCTGATGCCGCAGCAACTGCTAGCACCATTAAAAGTGCTGCCAGCCTTGCATTCAACTGCTGCTTGCACAGAGGAGTTCTTCCCCTGAATGCTGCTTTAAACATCCTGCTGCTGCTGCTCTCTGACTACAGTCTTAACCATCCTCCTCCTCCTCCCTGACTACAGCCTTAATCATCTTCCTGCTGCTCCTTGACTACAGACTTAACCATCCTCCTGCTCACTAACTACAGACTTAACCATCCTCCTGCTCACTAACTACAGACTTAACCATCCTCCTGCTCCCTGATTACAGCTTTAGCCATCCTCCTGCTCCCTGATTACAGCTTTAACCACCCTCCTGCTTCCTGTCTACAGCCTTAACTCCCATCCTCGTCCTCCTCCTACCTGACTACAGCCTAAACCATCCTCCTGCTTCCTGACCACAGCCTTAACCATCCTCCATTTCAGACTTGGTTGGGATGTGGAAATGGAAAGTGTTTAATTCTTCAATCTATCTGTTCTCTCGTGTGGTCCAGCACCAGCTTAGACTTAACGGCCGAGGCAATCCAGTCTGCTTATTTAATTCCTAAGTTTTATGCAAAAAGGTGGAAGCCGTCTTTATCTCTTTCGACCAGTTGGCACAGCAGTCAAAGTTGCCGGTCCAACATTGGTCCTTATTACTGCAAAGTAAACTTTCAGGGAAAGCTCAAGAGGTTTACTCCCTCCAGCCTGAAGAAAGTGCCACTAACCATGAGGCAGTAAAAATGGCTATTTTGAGCGTGTACCAGTTAGTGCTGGAGGTGTACCATCAGAAATTCCGTACCCTCAGGAAACAGCCTCACCAGATGTACTGGGAATTTGAAGGCTTAAGCAACTTGCTTTTGGCCAGTGGATGTGGGCACTTAAAACAGGAGCCACTTACAAAAACCTTTGTGAAATAATTCTCCTTGAGGAGTTTAAAGACTCCATACCCTTCAAATAAGAACACATGTAGGGGAACAGAGGGTAACAGGGACCAGGCAGGTAGCCACACAAGCTGATGACTATGAGCTGATCCAGAAGAGACCCTCCCCTAGTCACCCAACCAACTGGAAAGGATAGAGGTGGAGAGTGTGATAGGAAACTGAGCACCAATGGGAGAGCAAGAAATGCTGGGGGCCCTCCTCAGGACAGAAAGGGTGGTGATGAGATGATAAGTGAGGTCAAGAAGTCTGTGTGTCTTAACTACCAAAAGGCAGGGCACCTCCAGGTAAATGGCTGGAGGTTATGGGAAAAACCAGTGGGATTTATCGGGGCACATACACCCTGTGCAGAGAATGGGAATAAGCCGGAGAGCATAGCAGACCATGCTATGGCTCTGATTGCTGCTGCGAATCCCTGTAGAGGCACTCCTGAGGGTGCAGATGAGGTTAAACAATCACAGAATCACAGAATTTTAACAGCACAGAAGGATGCCATTCGGCCCATCATGTCTGCACCAGCTCTCCAAATGAGCATTATGACCTAGTGCCATTGCCCTGCCTTTTCCCCATATCCTTTCACATTGTTTCTATTCAAATAATCATCTAATGCCCTCCTGAATGCCTCAATTGAACCTGCCTCCACCACACTTCCAGGCAGTGCATTCCAGACACGAACCACTCATTGCATGAAAAAGTTTTTTCTCACGTCACATTGCTTCTTTTGCAAATCACTTTAAATCTGTGCTGTTTTGTTTTTGATCCTTTTACGAATAGGAACAGCTTCTCCCTATCTATTCTGTCCAGCTCCCTCATGATTTTGAACAGCTCTATCAAACCTCCTCTTAGCTGCAAAACAAAAACAGAAACAGAAATACCTGGAAAAACTCAGCAGGTCTGGCAGCATCGGCGGAGAAGAGTACAATCGACGTTTCGAGTCCTCGTGATCCTTCAACAGAACTCCTCTTAGCTGCCTTCTCTCCAAGGAGAACAGTCCCAACCTCTCAAATTTCTCATCCCTGGTTTCATTCTTGTAAACTCTTCTGCACTCTCTACAATGTTCACATCCTTCCTATAATGTGGTCCCAGAACTGTATACAATACTCCAGCTGAGGTCTAATAAGCGTCTGATATAAATTCAGCATAATCTCATTGCTCTTGTACCCTATGCCCCAATTAATAATCTGCCCTGCCACCTTCAATGGTCTATGCACACATACACACAGGTCTTTCTGCTCCTGCACCCCCTTCAAAATTTCACCACTTATTTTATATTGTCTGTCCATGTTCTTCCTGCCAAAATGCACCACCTCACACTTCTCCACATTGAACTTTATCTGCCACCTATCTGCCCACTCCACCAACTTCTCTATGTCCTTTTGAAGTTCTATACTGTCCTCCTCGCAGTTTAAAACATTCCCAAGCTTCGTTTCATCCCCAAACTTAGAAATTGTCCCCTGCACACCAAGATCTAGATCATTAATATACATCAGGAAAAGTAAGGGTCCCATACCGACCCCAGGGGAACTCCACTACAAACCTTCCTCCAGCCCGAAAAATATCCATTGACCATTACTCTCTGCTTCCCATTTTTCAACCAATTTTGTATCCACGTTGCTACTGTCCCTTTTATTCCATAGGAATAATTTTTCTCATAAGTCAGTTGTGTGGCACTGTATCAAATGCCTTTTGAAAATCCTTGTACATCACATCAACAGCATTACCCTCATTGACTTTTTCTATCACCTCTTCCAGAATCTCCAGCAAGTTAGTTAAATATGATTTCCCCTTTAGAAATTCATGCTGGCTCTTCCTTATCAACCCATATTTTTCCATGTGAGTACTAATTCTATCCTGAATAATTGTTTCTAGAATCTTGCCCACTTCTGAAGTTAAACTGACTGGTCTGTAATTGCTGGGCTTATCTGTACAACCTTTTTTGAACAAGGGTGTAATGTTTGCAATTCCCCAGTCCTCTGGCACCTCCCCTGAGTCTAGGGAAGACTGAAAAATTATGGCCAGTGCCCCTGCAATTTCTACCCTCACTTTCTTGAATATCCTTGGATGCATCCCGTCCAGTCTCAGTGCCTTATCAACTTTAAGTTCCGACAGTCTATTCAACTTTCCTCCTTATCAATTTTGAACCCTTCTAGTGACAGAGTTTCCTCATCTGTCACCATGGCCTGGGTAGCATCTACCTCCTTGGTAGAGACGGATGCAAAGTACTCATTTAGTACCTCAGCCATAACCCCTTTGTCCATGCGTAAATTCCCTTTTAGGTCCCTAATCAGCCCTACTCCTCCTTTTACCACACTTTTACTACTTATATGCCTATAGGAGACTTTGGGATTCCCATTTATGTTGGCTGCCAGTCTTTTCTCATAATCCCTCTTTGCTTCTCTTATTTGCTTGTTCACCTCCCCTCTGAACCTTCTGTATTCCGCTTGGTTCTCAATTGTATTTTCTACCTGACACCTGTCATAAGCACACTTTTTCTTCTGTATCTTAATTTCTATCTCCTTTTTCATCCAGGGAGCTCTGGATTTGTTTGCCTTACCTTTCCCTTTCGATGGAATATATCTTGACTGTGCCCGAACCAACTCTTTTTTCAACATAGCCCATTGTTCAGCTACAGTTTTTCCCACCAATTTGTTGTTCCAGTGTATCTGGCCCAGCTCCGCTCTTGCCCCATTGAAGTCAGCTCTCGTCCAGTTAATTATTCTTACTCTGGATTGCCTATCATCCTTTTCTATCATCATCCTAAAACGTACAATACAATGATCACTGTCTCCTAAATGTTCCCCCACTGACACTTGATCCACTTGGCCCATCTAATTTCCAAGAACCAGTTCCAATAGTGCGTCTTGTTGGATTGGACACATACTGCTGCAGAAAATTTTCCTGAACACAATCTAGGAACTTTTGCCCCTCTCCCCCCTCTACACTACCACTGTCCCAGTCTACATTCGGGTAATTAAAGTCACCCATTATAACTACTCTATAATGCTTGCATCTCTCTAAAATTTACCTGCAGATTTGTTCTTCTGCATCCTTCTCACTAGTTGGCAGCCTATAGACTACACCGAGCAATGCAATTGCACCCTTTTTTGTTCCTTAGCTCTAGTCAAATTGATTCTGTCCTCGAACCCTCTGGGACATCCTCTTTCTCCAGCACTGCAATGCTCTCCTTAACCAATACCACCCACCTTCCTCCTTTCCTTCCTTTCCTGTTTTTTCTGAACACTTTGTACCTGGGGATATTTAACACCCAGTTCTGCCCTTCCTTGAGCCAGGTCTCTGTTATCGCCACAGCATTACATTTCCACATGGCAATCTGCGCCTGTAACTCCCCAATCTTATTTACTATACTCCATACATTCACATACATGCATAGTAACCCTGATTTAGATTTTGTTACTTTCTCCTTCACCCCGACTTCACCTATTAACTTACTATTCTCTATACTAGTGCTATCTGTCTCTCCCAGTATTTTGTGCACCCTGGTATTCCTTGCTAATATTTTCTCTTGGTTCCCACACCCCTGCCAAGTTAGTTTAAAGCCCTCCCTGAAAGTTACAAGGATTTTGTGTCTGAAGGAAGGGTGGCCACATTTCCCCAGGGTGAAGCGAGTAAGCCTACAATAATACTAAGGGACACATGGGCCAGCGAAACTCTAATCCTGGGAAAAGGCATGACCTTCCCACCAGAGAGTGCAGTAAGTGCCAAGGTGTTGGTAAAGGGGATTGAAGGAGGGTACATGCCCACCCCCTTATACCAGGTGCATCTGGAGTGCAGCCTTGTGTCAGGACCAGTGACCATGGGAGTCGTCCCTAGTTTGCCTGTGGATGGGGTCGACCTGCTCCTCGGCAATGACCTGGCGGGATCAAAGGTAATAGGATCCCCAGTGGTCTCAGAGGAGCCCGCCGAGGTCAGAAAGACAGAACAGCCACAAGAGAAAGTGCCTGGCATTTTCCCTATTGTTTGGTCTAAGGCCAGACAAGCTCTGTCAGTGGAGACTCAAGTAGCATTGCAGACAGAAGACCCTACGGTCTGGTTATCTGAAACCTTTTTCAGGAGTCTGGAAGACCCTAGGGAGATAATAAATAGATCTTCCTTGGTCGCGACCCAGCAAGCTGACCCATTGTTAAAAACATTAGCTCAGACTGCACACGCTGAAGCTGAGGTAAAGCAGTCCCTGAATGTTATTCCATTAAAAATGAGATGCTAATGAGGAAATGGAGACCCCTTCACAAACCTGCAAATGAGGAGTGGACAGTGATCCACCAGGTGGTAGTGCCGCTGAGGTACCATAGGGAAATTCTGTGGCTACCTCACAAAATTCCGATAGCTGGGCATGTCATGTACACAAAACCCAAGCCCACATCAGCCAGTATTTTTGCTGACCACATCTCCACAGGAATATAGTCAGGTTTTGCAAAACCTGCCACACCTGGGAAAACCTCAGCCTGCAATAAAACCTGTACCTATGATTCCTGTGTCAGCTTTTGGGGAACCATTCAGCAAGGTGTTAGAGGACTGTGTGGGACTTGTGCCCAAAACAAAAGGAGGCTACAAATATATCCTTACCATCATGGACATGACTACCCATTTTCCAGAGGATATTCCCCTGAGAACCATATCTGCCAAAACAGTGGTGAGGGAATTGACCCAATTCTTCACCAGGTATGGTCTGCCCACTGAGATCCAGTTGGATCAGGGTTCAAATCTCATGTCCAAGATATCCCAGGAAGTCATGTGCAACCTGGGCGTGACCCAGCTGAAGTCTTCAGTGTATCAACCGAAGGTGCAGCGGGCACTAGAATGGTATCACCAGACCCTAAAAAAAATGATCAGGGCTTACTGCCACGAGTACCCCCACAACTGGGTTTTCCTCTGTTTGCAACCAGGGACTCACCCAATGAGTCCACCAGTTTTACTCTGTTTGAATTAGTTTACGGGCACCAAGTGCAAAAGCCTCTGAAACTAATCAAGGAGAAGCTTTTAGAACAAAAGGAGGAAGTCTCCATGTTAGCCTACATAACAGTGTTCTGGGACCAACTTATGAGAGCCGTGATGCGGCCCAAGAACACACAAAAATCTCCCAGACAGCTATGAAAAACAGGCAGACAAGCATGCCAGAGCCCGAACCTTTCAGCCAGGAGCCTATGTGTTAGTGCTGCTATCAATACCAGGCGAACCCTTAAAAGCCTGGTGCAGTGGCCCGTACAGACCTGCAAAGAAGCTCAGGGAAGTAAACTAACTAACTGAGACCCCAGATCAGGGGAAAAAGCAAAGGCTGTGAATGTCAACGTGATAAAGCAATATCACAGCCAAGAAGGGGACAACCAGATAATGGTCTATCCCATTGCCACCGACCTAGAGGATGAGAGTAGCAGGGGGGATGAACTGGGGGGAGACATGGGTAAGGCCCACAGTGAACCCACTCCTACTCAGCTAATCAATACAGAGATACTAGCGAACTTAGACTCTCTACTCAATCACCTAAGTGCAGAACAGTAGCAGACTTGACGAGGCTGCTCACTGCATTTAAAGGCTTATACAGAGACAAGCCAGGCTGCACCACACTAGCTCTATGTGATGTAGATCTAGGCGAGGCCCCTCCCATAAGGCAACGTCCCTATTGTCTAGGCCCAGAAAAGCTGGCCCAGGTTCAGGAGGAGATTAATTACATGCGGAACACCAACTAATAGAGCCTAGCAGCAGTAGCTGGAGCTCCCCAGTTATCCTTGTGCCCAAGCTGGATGGCTCCACAAAGTTCTGCATTGACTACCAAAATGTTAATGCAGTGACCAGAGCTGAATCCTACCCGATACCCCAGCTGGAAGACTACATAGATAGGGCAGGTAAAGCAGCCTACATTACAAAGATAGGTTTACTTAAGGGATACTGGCAGGTCCCTTGACGGCCCATGCGAAGGAAATCTCCACCTTCATAACTCTGGATGTGTTATACCAGTGTCGAGTAGTACCATTTGGACTCCGAAATGCCCCAGCCACCTTTCAAAGGCTGATGAACCAGGTAGTGATGGATTTATCCAATTGGGTAGTGTACCTAGACGACCTCCTAGTGTACAGCGACACCTGGGAAACTCACTTAGAGCAACTCTTCCAGGAAGTACAGTCAGTTGACCTAGTGGCCAATCTCACAAAGAGCAAGTTTGCTAAGGCTCAAGTGACCTATCTAGAACACGTAGTAGATCAAGAACAAGTACTATCCAGGGCTGCAAAGGTACAAGCAGTAGCACAGTTCCCACTGGTTAATATAGTTCAATTGGAACCCTGACAAGTTTCCTCATCTGAAGTTTCAGATGTCCGTTCAAGTATACATGGTGTCATGTTGGACAGTAGAATGGTTGATGAGCATCTTGTAATAGCACTGATGTGGCAAGGTCTTTAATGCCTACTAACCCCCTTACTTATGTCTCTTTGTCACAGGAGAAGCTTCTGCTCAGTTTCTGCCAGAAAGCGTGCCGGCACTCCCCGCTGAGGAGGAGTATAAGCAGGAGTATAGCAGAGGCGAGATCGGAGGAAGGCCTGGGTCTGGTGAGAAGGCAAAAGGCTCAATCAGACAGGAAAGGAGACAGGGCTATTTGAAGTTTAATGGAAGGTATGCATTATTCAATGAAGCTGGTGTCGAGACCACGGATCCTATCCCCGAATTACTTATGGACATATTGAACTTTTAAGTAAGGCATGTGTTTTTTTAAAAAAGGACATACAAGCAGAAGCTGGCAGAGACTGTAAGGTAACCACTTGCTGTAAAATTCCTATGTGGATTATTTGACCAACTAGTTCAGAGAGAATGGAATGACACACCTGAAAGGTGTGACATGGCCTACTTCAGACAGAAGCATTTCAAAGGAAAAGATACGATGCAAACGGAACTGTAATCTCCTGTGATTGCGGAGATAGTGGAAAATGATTACCTTCCCAGCCAAAACCACCTCCTGTTGAGCTATACCCCAGACTGTAACCATGAGTTGAATTGAAAAGAAAACAGATCTCGGTGAAATACAAGTTTGTTTTTTCCCTTCCACTCCTTCCCGCACTCCAGCTATTAGGTGGCTAACATATCTGCCTTTGTGACACACTGCCTTCCTTTGCCAATCAGAAAGCAAAAGATTTAATACAGAATTGGGTGATGCTTGACTGTCAGACAAACAGCTTTATCTTTCCCCCATTTTTATATCTGGTAAAGAGAAATGTTCGAAGAAAATTTTTTAAAAACTACCTTTTTAATGTCACTATGATTTTTCTCCAGGATTGCGCACAGCAGTTGTCCTGGAGATTGATCTTCAATTCCTGGGGACCCCATGCCAGTCCTGGGGGCTTAGCAACCCTATCAGAGGCTGGGAATTCTTGAGCGAGTAACTCACTTCCTGACTCCGCAAAGCTTGTCCACCACCTATGAGGCACAAGTTAGAAGTGTGATGGAATATTGTCCACTTGCCTGGAGCTCCAACAACACTCAAGAAGCTCGATACCATCCAGGACAAAGCTGCCCGCTTGATTGACACCCTGTCCACCACCTTAAACATTCACTCCCTCCACCACCGATGCACAGTGGCTGCAGTGTGTACCATCTACAGGATGCACAACAGCAGCTCACCAAGGCTCCTTCGACAGCACCTTCTGAGCCCACACCTCAATACCTAGAAGGACAAGGGCAGCAGATGCATGGAAACACCCCCCGCTACAAGTTCCCCTCCAAACCACGCAACATCCTGGCTTAGAATTATATTATCATTCCTTCACTATCGCTGGGTCAGAATCCTGGATCTCCCTCCTTAACAGCACTGTGGATGTACCTACACCACTTGGATTGCAGTGGTTCAAGGAGCGGTTCACCATCACCTTCTCAAGGGGAATTAAGGATAGGCAATAATTTTTTTTTAATTCACTCATGGGATGTGGCCTAGCCAGCGACACCCACATCCCATGAAAGAATAATGAATAAAAGCATTCGCTTTTAAAGCCCTTGGCATCAGGCCTGTGGAAGTTTGTTGGCTTTTAGTCCTGTAAGCATCTCTAATACCTTTCCTCTGCTGATATTAATTACTTTAAGTTTCTCACTTATTAGCCCCTTGGTTACTGTCTATTTTTGTTATGTGATTTGTGTCTTCTACTATGAAGACAAAGCCTTTATTCAATGTCCCTGCCATTTCTTAACTTTCCACAATAATTTCTCTTGTTTCTGCCTCTAAAGGTCCACCATTTATTTTAGCTACTCTCCTCCTTCTCATATACTAGTAAAAAAAGTTTTACGTTCTATTTTTATATTCCTGGCTAGTTTGCTCTCATTCTATTTTTTTCCCTTTTTATCAGCTTTTTGGCTGCCCTCTACTGGTTTCTAAAACTCTCCCAATCATCGGGCATACTACTACTCTTTACAACATTATAAACCTCTTCTTTTAATCTAATACTATCCTTAACTTCCCTAGTAAGCCACGGATGGAGTTTTCTTGTTGAGTTTTTGTTGATCATTTTGAATAATTTCTTTAAATTTTTTCTTTGTTTATTTACCAGAATACCTTTTAGTATATTTGCCTAATTGACTGGAGCCAGGTCTCCCCTCATACCTATGGAATTGGTTTTGTTTAAGATTCTTGTTTTGGGCTCAAGTATGGCTCTCTCAAACTTCAAATGGAATTCAATTGTATCATGATCACTTTTACCAGAGAAGCTTTTACTATAAGATTATTAATCAACCCTGCATCATTGCACAATACTAGATCTAAAATAGCTTTACCTCTAGTTGGTTCTACAAAGTATTGTTCTAGGAAGCTGTCACAAAAGGATTCTACAAACTCATCTTCCAGACTACCCTTGCCAATATGATTTGTTTGGTTTATATTAAGATTAAGATTAAGCCCCCCATGATTAGTACATTGCCTTTGTTGTAAGCTCCAATAGTTTCTTGCTTAATGTTCTGTCCAAACAGTGAAACTACCATTAACATACCTATAACTTACCCCCACGATCTGATACTTGTTATTCCTAATCTCCACCCATGTTGATTCTACCTCCTGATAAACTGAGCCAAAATTCTTCCTCACTACTGTGCTTTGTCATCCTTTATTATCAGGCTACTCCTCCTCATTTTCAAGTCTGTCTTGTTTTGCGATGTTCAGAACCATGGAATATGTATTTCCCAACCTTGGTCACCTTGCAACCATGCGTCTATAATGGTGCATAGATATTTATCTCTATTTGTGCTGTCAGTTCATAAATTTTGTTGCAAATGGTTTGTGCATTCAGATAAAGAGCCTTTAATTTTATTTTTTGCCACTATTTGCTGATGCACTATTACTGTTAAACTCTCTGTCCCTTCCTATTCCACTCTGCTTGTCTTTACCCAAATAGCTAAACTGCTCTATTACCTTGACTTTTCTCTTTGTATTTCTAAATTGCCCTTCAGATGACCCATTTCCCCCTTTTAGTTTGAAGCCCAGCCATAGCCCTAGTTATACGATTTGCCAGGACACAGATCCCAGCCCAGTTTAAGTGGAGCTCATCCCAATGGAACAGCTCCCTCTTTCCCCATTACTGGTGCCAGTATCCCATGAATCAAAATCCCTTCTTCCCACACCACTCTTTGAGCCACACATTTAATTCTGTAATCTGCTTGACCCAATTCCAGTTTCTGTGTGGCTCAGGTAGTAATCCAGTGATTAATACCTTTGAAGTGCTGCTTATTAATTAGAAACCCAGTTCTTCAAACTCCCTCTGCAGAGCCTCATTCTTAGTTCTACCCATCTCGTTGGTTCCTACATGGATCACGACAACTGGATCTTCCCCCTCCCACTCCAAGTTCTTCTCTAGCCACAAGGAGAGGTCGTTAACTCTGGGAGTGGGCAGGCGACACCACCTTTGGGCTTCCTGTTCGACAGAGAAAAGTATTAAATTCTCCGGACTATACAGTCCCCTACCGCTACCATGTTCCTTTTTACTTCCCTCACTTGAATGGCCTCCTGTACCATGGTGACATAGTGAGTTTACCCATCCACCCTGCGGTCCTCGTCCTCACCCAGCCAGTAGCAAAGATGTCATACCTGTTGAACAAAGACAAGTGCTCAGGTTCCTCCATCGCTACACCCTGGATCCCTCTACCTGCTTGACTCACAGTCACACCCTCCTGCCCATGACCATCAACCACCATAATGTATTATAAGAAAAGCAAAATACTGCGGATGCTGGAAATCTAGAACAAAAACAAAAATACCTGGAAAAACTCAGCAGGTCTGACGGCATCTGCGGAGAGGGATACAGTTGACGTTTCGGGTCCGTATGACCCTTCATCAGAAGTAAAAAATATAGAAATGAGATGAAATATAAGCTGGTAGAGGGGGGTGGGACAGGTAGAGCTCAATAGGGGATCGTTCCCTCCAGGACACCCTGGTCCACTTCTCCATCACCCCCTACACCTCAACCCTCTCCCATGGCACCTTCTCATGCAACCACAGAAGGTGCAACACTTGCCCCTTTACTTCCCCCCTCCTCACCATCCAAGGGCCCAAACACTCCTTTCAAGTGAAGCAGCATTTCACTTGCACTTCCCTCAATTTAGTCTACTGCATTAGCTGCTCCCAATGCAGTCTCCTTTACATTGGAGAGACAAACGCAGACTGGGAGACCGCTTTGCGGAACACCTTCGGTCTGTGCGCAAGCATGACCCAGACCTCTCTGTGGCTTGCCATTTCAACACACCACCCTGCTCTTATACCCACATGTCCATCCTTGACCTGCTGCAATGTTCCAGTGAAGCTCAACGCAAACTGGAGGAACAGCACCTCATCTTCCGACTCGGCATTTTACAGTCTTCCGGACTTAATATTGAGTTCAACAATTTCAGATCATGAACTCTCTCCTCTATCCCCACCCCCTTTCCGATCCCCCTTTTTCCAATAATTTATAATTTTTTAACAAATATATTTTTCTTTTCCCACTTATTTTAAAATTTATTTTGATCTATTCTTTCATCTCCACCTTTTAGCCCATTTTGATCCCTTCCACCCCACCCCACCCCCACTAGGGCCATCTGCCACTAGCTTTTCCTGCTTGCTACCCTTAATGTCCCCATTAGTACATTCCTTAGATAATATCACCACCATCAACACCCCTTTGTCCTTTTGTCCATGACATCTTTGGCGGTCTCTTCTTGGCCTCCACCTATCACTGGTCCCCTATTGAGCTCCACCTGTCCCACCCCCCTATACCAGCTTATATTTCATCTCATTTCTATATTTTTTAGTTCTGATGAAGGGTCATATGGACTCAAAACGTCAACTGTATCCCTCTCTGCAGATGCTGTCAGACCTGCTGAGTTTTTCCAGGTATTTTTGTTTTTGCACCAAAAAGTATTACTTAACCTAAGGGGTGTGACTGCCTCCCAGGACAAAGTGTCATAATTTATTTAACATTTGTATCCAGGGCAAAGCTGTGAGCAACTGGGATGAAAAGTAATAGGTTTATATTTTTAAAACTTGTCTGTATTTCTCATTTCCTTTATTACATAGGATGCATAGCACAGAAACAGGTTATGTGGTCAATGCCAGTGCTCATGCACCACACAAGCTCCTCTCACCTTACTTCATTCAACCCTGTCAGAATATCATTAAATTATTTCCTCCTTCATGTGTTTAACTAACTTCTATCCACCTCAACTATTCCATGTGGTAGCAAGTTCCATATTCTCAGCAATTTCTGGGTAGAGGTTTCACTGAATTCCCTATTTGATTCATTATTGACTATCTTATATTTATGGCTTTGAGCTTTCTTCCACAAGTGGAAACATCTTCTCTGCATCCACCATATCAAACCTTTTCATAATCTTGAAGCTAGCTATCAGGTCACCCCTTCCCCCACCAAACCCCACCTTCCATCTCACCACTCCTTCCTGTCCTGCTTTCTCTTTCTAGGAAATAAAGCCCCAGCCTATTCTATCTTTCCTGACAGTTATAACCTCTCAGTTCTGGTATAATCATGATAAATCATTTTTGCTACTTCTCCAGTGCCTCTAAATTTTGCCCAGTCCTCCAAGTGTGGTCTAATCAAGCTTGAATCCCTCTAACTCGATCATGGTGAGCACTGCACAATGAATCCACATGGGCATGTTCTCCTACCTGGTCACTGGGATAGTGCATTCCAAAAGCTCTTGTCCCAAATCTCAGAGTTCATTTATTAGCTGCACATCAGATAGCTGTCTTCAAAAACATGGAGCCAAACTGGGAGTCATCCCTCTCCACTGGAGCACCCATCATGAAATGGTGTTCCCTCTAGGAAATCACCTGTACCTGTCGGTTATGGACGATGGCGAGGTGAAGCAATAGAGGGAATGGAGAAGGATATATTGCTGAAAAAAGATACATTTTTTGTCGAATCTTCTTGATATGTGAATGATACATTTGCTATATTTAAATCCGCAACTGCATGTAATAATTTCCTTGCATGTCTTAATGGGCTCCATCCTGCACTCAAATTCAACTTTGAAATGGAGCAGTCAAACAAACTCAGTTTCATTGATATACTGGTTGAGAAAACTGCAAAGGGGGTTCTCTGTCAGGATCTTCCATAAGCCTACCTTCACTGATCAATACATGTGTTGGGACTCTTATAGTTCCACATGTTATAAGATTGGACTTATCAGCAACTTTGTAAATAGGACCTAAGCCATTGCTCACCATTTAAGCTTGATGCTGAAATAGGGCATATCAAAGACATTTTGCAGGATAATGGCTACCCAGATCAGATTATTTCATGCTGTATATCGCGCAAACTCATGAACGGGCCCAAGGCCATCACTTTTGCCCCTGAAAAGTGCCCAGTCTACCTCAGATTACCCTGGAAGGGTAAGGTATGTCAAAACTTTGAGCAACAGGTGAAGCTAGCTGTTTCACACTGCTACTATGCCGTAGCAACACAAGTAGTATTGACGACTAACACTTTGCTACCATCAAGTCAAAAAAGCATTCTGCCTATCACACAAATGAGTAATGTAGTTTATGAATTTCAGTGCCAGTGTGATACTAGGTATGTAGGCTGTACGTCCCAAAGACTGGCAGATTGTATCAAAAAGCATGTCCCTTCTGCTGTTCGCAACGGGCAAGGTACAGACCATATCCAACCAGCCCGTGCTTGCAAAACTCAAAACACAGTGTCCAACATTAGATGTGATTCTGCAATTGGACAACATTTGCTAATTAATCCTCAGTGTGCTAGGAATTAGGCTGACAATCAATTTAAGATTGTCAGTTGGGCTCACAGTGCAGTGCATTTGCATGAACTGGAAGTTACATATATTAATACACAGGGCCCTGTTCTTTGCAGACAGAAATAACATGTGCACACATTGCATCTGTTTCAGCTAAACAAAATAAGTGACATCCATTCACTGGTTCATTCCCCAGGGCAATGTCTTGACCAATCAGAGTCCAGCTGCCTGGTTTAAATTTCAAACAATGCTTGGCAGTCAACTGTCAGTCACCATCAACTGGTGTATCCTCCATGGCAACACCTCTACCAATCAGAATCATCCATTTGCCAACCAATCAGCACCCTCTTCTTATACAGTATAAATATGTTGTTTCCCCTGACACGGATATTTTCTTGTGAATTGTCATGATGAGTGCAAGAAGAAAAGCGTTGACAAAATGTCTCTTTTTTCAGAATACCCAATTTCTGTACTACCAAACGACTATTTGAGAAGGATACAGCTTTGCTAAAGGCATCTGTTCCCCACCTTGCAGTGCCTTGGCATTCAAAGCCAACATCTCCATCAGAGCCTGCTAATTATGCATCAATACTATATGGAATCTATAGGACTGAAACAGGCCACTGGGCCTAACTGGTCAATGCTGATATATTTACAATCACCTCCTCCTACACCACACCCTTAGCCCCAACTTCCTTCTCCTGCACGTATGCACCAAGTTATTAATTAGTTATATAAATATTGGAGAAGGATAAACAAACTGATTAGATAGGGAATTGGCTAAGTTTTGGGAATGTTTAGTTTATGTCAAACATGGGTTTTAAAAGTCCCCTTAGTATAAAGAATATTCCATAACAAAGCATGTGATGTGAATCATCATAATCAACATGAGTATGTGGTGAAGGTGCAATGGAAAAGTAACAATTGCAAAAAGTAAACAGTTTTGAGTCAGTTTTATGAGGTACAAATTGGACTTTGTGATTTGTTAAGATAGTAAAATGGGAGCAATAAAGGCAGTTTCTGTGGAAACGATGCCCTGTGCCCAAAGTACGCCTGGAAGACAGCCAACCTGGTGGCTACCTAAAGCAGGCAATAGGCCCATTACATATGTAAATAAGAAGTCTAAAGCTTGTTCTAGGCCCTGTTTGGGAAACTGGATCATGATGAGCTGAGGCCTGCTCTGCTCAGGCTCCTTCAGTGGCCGCTGTGGCTGAAGCAGTGACTACCACCCAAAAGTGAGTTTTGTTTTATGAAAGAATTTCAAGATTGTGTCTGAGGAGCCTGGAGGAGAAGGAGTGCTTCACAGTATTCTCGATCAAACTCCTTCATTGTCATTCCACCCAACAGGATTGTACCTTTAGTCCAAATGCCAGCAAGACAAACAGCTGACAATGATTTTCTTACAATGGGCAAACTGTCACTGGAGATACAACAGGTAGCTGAAGGTTCCACAAATAATAATGATGCCCAATGTCCAATTGTGGGCAGGTCTTGGGCCTCCCAGTTGGGGTTTCTACTCCATATGTGGCACCTATTTTGGGCCTCAGGGTACTTCCACCCCTATGTTAACATCAAACTTTTTGATCCTGTGACAGTGTTATGTACAATTTCAGCTGGGAATGGAAGGGACCAGATGATTTTCTTTTTCTTCCATGGAATGTGAGCGTTGCTGGCAAGGCCAGCATTAGTTGCTCTAATCCCTTTTGCTCTTGGCATTGTTGTTAGGACGTCATCAGGGCATACCACAGCAATCTAATGAATAATTTAAATATGACAACAAACAGAAATTCAAAATAAGAGGTATGTTGAAGAAAAGCTCAAAGGAATGTGGTTCCCCCATGTTGAGATCATTTACCCATTTATCATAAAGGGCTTTTTTTTAAATGTTGAGGACCTAACTAAAGGGGATTCCAAAAGATTTTGCAACATTGTGAGTTTAATTCCATCACCAGCTTGTCAATGTTTCTTCAGTCAAAAGGCAAGGCACAGAATGCTGTTGAAATTGTAAAGGCCTGCTTAGAAAAAGCACATGACACAGACCCTCACCTAGCCTTTCTTGACTGGTACAGTACAGCAAGTGAGATACCTGACAGCTCACCAGCAAAAAGACGATTCAGCAGAAGATTCAAAGCACCATTCCCTAACTGGAGGTTAGGACAAGTGAAAGAATCACAGTACACAATTAACCTGTGTCCATTCATTGTATTGCAACCAGTATGGTAAACTGGTGCATCTCCTGACATGATAACTGCATGTGGCCATCGCTACTAGTTCTTTTCATTGGCTGTACCTATCACCAGGAGGCCTAATATCAGGGGTAGCTAACACTACTTAAAGAGTTTGCACCTTTTAAAAGGGGAGGTGCATTGTGCTGTGAGAAGTGTTGGGGGTTCTTTGTGAACTGAATCTGTAGTGTGAAAGAATGAAGAATGGTTGAACATGTGACACAGTATGCACCATAATCTTCTGCTAATGCACAGGAGGCCTTGATGTAAGACATGGAGAGAAGGAGAGACATCCTGGGGTAGACTTTCCACGAGCTTGCCTTGACTTATTAGCCTGAAATCAGCCAAGCTAGTGAAAAAGAACAGGTAATTTCAAGTTCAAGTTCTGTGATTTGTTAAAATAAGTAAAATGTGCAAATTACTAAGTAACTGACTGGATACCAATGAAACTGGTAAATGGTTCTGTAGCATTTTTAAAGTCATATTCAGTTATTTTAAATCAATTTACCCACAGGTTACTAAAAATGTTTATTTTTTCTGGCTAAACCCATTTTCAGCTGTATTAATGAAACTGCAGCAGGTGATCACAGTGAAATATGTCAATTAATATTTAAAAAAGAGAAACAATTATGCTCAAAAATGCTGCCTGATTGCACAGGTTCATAGAAGATTTAACCTTTGTGATTAAGTAAATGAGTTTAAACAGAAACTTAAACCACATCTTCACTTATGAAAAAATAGCACAATTTTGAGTACAATTGACATTGGAATAAAGAGCTACTATCAGTAATGGTGACTATGGGTAGAATTTTTACCTTGGTGGGCAGGCACGCACCAAACCTGCTTGAGCGTAAAATGACACACGTTGATGTCGGGCGAGTGTCCCGATGTCAATGCGTAGTCGTGCAATATTTCAGTCGGCAGGCACCAACAAATAAAAGGCCTATTAAGGCCATTAAAGAGGTCACCGAAACAAATTTTTCACTGCTCATCCAACCTTATGGTTGGCGGGCAGGCAAAAAGGCCAAGTGGTCTTTGCATTTTTTTGGAAACTTCATCCACAGGCGGGATGAGGTTTCCAACATCAAATAAAAATAAAATAAAATTTTATAACATGTCCCTACTCATGTGACAAAGTCTTTGTTTCTTACTTTTAAAACTGTTCATCTCCCTGAGGCAGCCCTGTGCCTCAGGGAGAATTTCAAGCGTGCACTCGTCCACATGTGCGAAGTTCGTGCACGCCCTCCTCCCCTGCCCACACAGGCAGCGCTAAGCGCTGCCGCTCATGTTTCATGCTGAGCAGGCCTTGATTGGCCCGCCAGCATGAAGTCGTGGTCCGGCCCCGGTCGTGGGCCATTTCAGAGGACAGTAAAGAGGCCGGCTTCCCAACCAGCCCCACCCTGTCCCCGCTGAGCCCACCTGACAAGGGCAAAGTTCTGCCCTATGAAACTACATAATTGTCATAAAATGTATCTGGTTCAGTGATGTCCTTTAAGAAAAGAAATCTACCATCCTTACTCAGTCTGGCCTATATGTGACTCAAGACCTACAACAATGTAGTTGACTCTTTACTGCCCTCTGAAATGGCTCAGCAAGTCACTCAGTTGTATCAAAACTGATGGCAAAATGTAATACAAGGATGCATCTGTCCATCACAATATTGGTAGGAGTGACCACTGCACAGCCCTTGTGGAGATGAAGTCTCGTCTTCACACTGAGAAGATCCTCCATCGTGTTGTGTAGTGCTACCACCAAGTGCTAAATGGGACAGATACAGAATAAGTCTAGTAGTTCAAAATTGAGCATCCATGAGACACTTGGGGCCATCAGCAGCAACAGAATTGTATTCAACCACAGCCTGTAACCTCATGGCCTGAGATATTCGTCATTCTACCATCAGCATCAAGCTAGGGAACCAATCCTGGTTCAATGAGGGGTGTGAAAGAGCATAATTCGCTTCTGAATGACATTCAAGCTTGGGCTATGTGGCAAATAACATTCTTGCCACATAAGTGCCAGACAATGACCATCTCCAAGAAGAGAGAATCTAATCATCCCATCTTGACATTCAATAGGATTGCCATTGCTGAATAACTAACCATCAACATCTTGGAGTAACCATTGACCAAAAACCTAACTGCAGCAGTCACATAAATACTGTGGCTACAAGAACAGGTAAGATTCTGCGTATTCTGCATTGAGTAATTCACCTCCTGACTCCCCAAAGCCTACCCATCATCTACAAGGCACAAATTAGGAGTGTGATGGAATACTCTCCACTTGCTTGGATGAGTGCAGCTCCAACAGCACTCAAGAAACTCAATATACATCCAGGACAAAGTAGCCAGCTTCTTTGGCACTTCATCCACACTATAAACATTAATTTCCTCCACCATTAGCACACCATGACTACAATGTGTACCATTCGCAACATGTATTGCAGCAACTTGCCAAGAATTCTTTAGCAGCATCATCTAAACCCTCGACCTCCACCACCCAGAAGAACAAGGCAGCAGATGAATGGGAACTCCACCATCTACAGGTTCCCCTCCAAATCTCACACCATCCTGACTTGGAACCAAATCGCTGTTCCTTCACCATTGGTGAGTCAAAGTCCTGGAACTTCGTACCTAACAGGACTCCGGGGGTAACTTCACCACATGGACTGCAGCAATTCAAGAAAGCAGCTCACCACAATCTTCTCAAGGGCAAACAGAGATGGGCAGTATGATGCTGGCCTTCCCAGAGATGTCAACATCCCATGAATAAATAATGTAAAAAAATGCATGAATCACAAAAGGCTAGTTTGCAGGTACAGCAAGTAATTAGGAAAGCTAATAGAAGCTTATCATTTATTGCAGGGGGAATTGAATACAAAAGTAGGGAGGCTATGCTTCAGTTGTACAGGGCACTGGTGAGACCACATCTGGAGTAACATATACAGTGTTAGTCCCCTTATTTAAGGAAGGATGTAAATACATTAGAAGCAGTTCAGAGAATGTTTACTAGACTAATACCAGGAATGGGCAGGTTGCCTTATGAGGGAAGGTTGGACATACTAGAGTTGTATCCACTGGAGTTTGGAAGAGTAAGAGGCGATTTGATTGAAACCTTTAAGATCTTGAGGGGTCATGACAGAGTGGATGTGGAGAGGATGTTCCCTCTCATGGGAGAATCTAGAACTAGGGGGTCACTGATTAAAAATAAGGGGTTACTAATTTAAGACAGGGATGTAGAAGAATGTTTTCTCTCAGAGGGTCGTGAGTCTTTGGAACTCTCTTCCTCAAAAGGCAGCGGAAGCAGAGTCTTGAATATTTTTAAGGCAGAGCTAGACAGTTACTTGATAAGCAAGGGTGTGAAATGTTATCGGGGGTAGGCGGGAATGTGGAATTGAAGTTACAATCAGATCAGCCATGATCTTATTGAATGGCGAAGCAGGCTCGAGGTGTTCCTAATTCGTATGTTTGTATGTTCAGCTGTATAATTCAGGAAATTCTAAGGAATCCAGTTTGACAGTTATTGAAGGAGATGTTGTAATTATTCAGCCAATAAGAAAAAGGAGATGGAAGTGAGCATAATAGCAACAGAAAAATGTGCACACTACCGTCTTTCATTGCCTTACTACCAATTGCATCCTTTATCCTGGTAACAGTCTGAGGCTGAACCAGACTGTCTATAACCTCAGTGTCATTATTGACCTGAGGTTTCCGTCAGGCAGGGAAGGGGGGTTTGGACAGCCGGGGGTGCTGACAGTCAGAGAAGGGGGAGGTCGGACAGTCAGGGATGGGGGGCAAGCAGTCGGGGATGGGAGGGCCGGGCAGTTGATGGGGGTGGGGAGGTCGGGTCAGTTCGGACATGGGAGGATAGTCAGGGGTTCGGGGTGTCCCGGGGTGGGGGTTCCGTGGGGGGTAGTTGAGGGGAGTGGTGGAGGGAGTCCGCTGGGTGTTCGGGTGGCAGTCCCATAGGAGAGGGTAGATGGTGGGGTCAAGTGTCCCATCTGGGGGGTAGTCCTATGAGTGGGGCAGACCCGTGGGGGGTCGTGGGTGTGGGGCAGTCCCATGGGGGCGTCAGTGTCGTCTGTACAATAGTTACCCAGAAGCTAGAAGTGGTTTTAATTCTTCTAACTTTTTCTGGGTAACTATTGATGGAAGACAGGTGGAACCACCCCATTACCTCTTCTCTCTTTAACAGGCGCCAGCAGGAAAAGGGAGAGGGACACCGGCAGCCAGCCCATCAGCCCCCGGACCACCTCAGATGAGGATTCTGAGGACCACTAGATGTAGAGCAGTCACAGCATTCACCTCCGCCCTCCACAAGCACAGAGACTCACACCTCGGTGTAATCTAGTTTTAGAGTAGACTCGGAGCCACTATCTGGTGAGCACAGCACAGTCTCAGGTCCACAGCAGGCAGAGGCAGTGACAGCCAAGGTCACCGACACTCAGAGGACTGCTGGAAGCCAGGTTCTGCTGAGTCCAAGTCAGATGACGAGCCTCTGGACTCGGACCTTACAGAGATGCTAGAGCTGCAAAGACAGACAGGGGCACATCAGGCAGGGTTGTCTGAGGCCATCTCCAGATTAGAACAGGCGATGGAGGAGTCCATCCACGTTCAGTGTGATGTCATTATGCCAGCACATTGAGGTTAACACAGGTAGGATGGTGACTGCCATAGAGACCTTGGTTCAGGACTTTGGGCCTGATCTGTACAAGGACCTGCACGCGATCGGCATAGGAATAGGTAGGATCCATCTGTGGCTAGGCAAGAGGGGGATGTGGCACCTCAGCCTCCCTCCAGGTTCCCCTTCTCCTCAACACCTAAACAGAATCACAGAATTGTTATAGCTCAGACGGAGGCCATTCGGCTCTCCAAATGAGCATCATGACTTAGTGCCATTGTCCTGCTTTTTCCCCGTTCCCTTGCACATTGTTTCTATTCAAATAGTCATCTAATGCCCTCTTGAATGCCTCGAATGAACCTGCCTCCACCACACTTCCAGGCAGTGCACTCCAGACTCAAACCACTCACTGTGCGAAAAGGTTTACTCTCACATCACACTTACTTCTTTTGCAAATCACTTTAAATCTGTGCCCTCTCGTTCTCGATCCCTTGACTAGCGGGAACAGTTTCTCCCTATCTACTCTATCCAGCCCCACCATGATTTTGAACTTTTTAAAAATTCATTCACGGGATGTGTGTTTCACTGGCTGGGCCTTTATTGCCCATCCCTAATTGCCCTTGAGAAGGTGGTGGTGAGCTGCCTTCTTGAACAACTGCAGTCCATGTTGGGTAGGTACACCCACAGTGCTGTTAGGAAGGGAGTTTGAAGATTTTGACCCAGTGACAGTGAAGGAATGGCGATATATTTCCAAGTCAGAATTGTAAGTGGCTTGGAGGGGAACTTGCAGGTGGTGGTGTTCCCATGTGTCTGCTGTCCTTGTCCTTCTAGATGATAGTGGTTGTGTGTTTGGAAGGTGCTGTTTAAGGAGCTTTGGTGAGTTTCTGCAGTGCATCTTGTAGATGATACACACTGCGGCTACTGTGCGTAAGGGGTGGAGGGAGTGAATGTTTGGAGATGTGGTGCCATTCAAGCGGACTGCTATATCCTAGATGGTGTCAAGCTTCTTGAGTGTTGTGGAAGCTGCACTCATGCAAGCAAGTGGGGAGTATTCCATCACACTCCTGACTTGTGCCTTGTAGATGGCGGACAGGCTTTGGGGAGTCAGGGGGTGAGTTAATCGTCGTGGGATTCCTAGCCTCTGACCTGCTGTTGTAGCCATAGTATTTATATGGCTAGTCCAGTTCAGTTTCTGATCAATGATCCCCCAGGATGTTGATACTGGGGGATTCAGTAATGGTAATGCCATTGAACGTCAAGCGGTGATGTCTAGATTCTCTCTTGTTGGAGATGGTCATTGCCTGGCACTTGTGTGACATGACACTTGTCAGCCTAAGCCTGGATATTGTCCAGGTCTCGCTGCATTTGGACATGGAAAGCTTCGGTATCTGAGGAGTCGTGAATGGTGCTGAACATTGTGCAATCATCAGCGAACATCCCCACTTCTGACCTTATGATTGAAGGAAGGTTATTGATGAAGTAGCTGAAGATGTTTGGGCCGAGGACCATTCCCTGAGGAACCCCTGCAGTGATGCCCTGGAGCTGAGATAACTGACCTCCAACAACCACAACCATTTTCCTTTGTGCTGGGTATGGCTCTAACCAGCGGAGAGTTTTCCCCGTGATTCCCATTGACTCCAGTTTTGCGAGGGCTCCTTGATGCCACATGTGGTCAAATGTGGCCTTGATGTCAAGGGCAGTCACTCTCACTTCACCTCGGGAGTTCAGCTCTTCTGTCCATGTTTGAACCAAGGCTGTAATGAGGTCAGGAGCTGAGTGTCCCTGGCAGAACCCAAACTGGGCATCAGTGAGCAGGTTATTGTTAAGCAAGGGCCGCTTGATAGCACTGTGGATGACCCCTTCCATTACTTCACTGATGCTCGAGAGTAGACTGATGGGGCGGTAATTGGCCGGGTTGGATTTGTCCTGCCGTTTGTGTACAGGACATACCTGGGCAATTTTCCACATAGCCGGGTAGATGTCAGTGTTGTAGCTGTACTGGAACAGCTTGTCTAGGGGCGCGGGAAGTTCTAGAGCACAAGTCTTCAGTACTATTGTCGGAATATTGTCAGGGCCCATAGCCTTTGCAGTATCCAGTGCCTTCAGCCGTTTCTTGATATCACGTGGAGTGAATTGAATTGGCTGAAGGCTGGCACCTGTGACGTTGGGAACCTCTGGAGGAGGCCGAGATGGATCATCCACTCGGCACTTCTGGCTGACGATTGTAGCAAATGCTTCACCCTTATCTTATATGACAAATCTCCTCTTAGCCTTCTCTTCTCCAAGGACAGCAGTCGCAACCTCTCCAATCTGTCTTCGTAACTCAAGTTTCTCATCCCTGGAACTATTAATGTAAGCCTCTTCTGCACTCTCTCCAATGTGATCACCTAGAACTATACACAGTACTCCAGCTGAGGTCTAACTAGTGTCTTATATAAGCTCAGTATAACATCCCTGCCCTTGTACTCTATGCCCCTATTAATAAAGCCCAGGATACTATATTCTTTATTAACTGCTCACTCCACCTGTCCTGCCACCTTCAATGACCTATACACATATACACCCAGGTCTCTCTGTTCTTGCACACCCTTAAGGATTGTACCCCTTATTTTATATTGTTGCTCTATGTTCTTTCTACCAAAATGAAATGATCTCATTGAACTTCATGTGCCACCTATCTGCCCACCAACTATCCACCAACTTGTCTATGTCTTTTTGAAGTTCTATACTGTCCTCCTCACAGTTCACAATGCTTCCAAGTTTGTACCATCCGCAAAGTTAGAAATTGTCCTCCGCACACCAAGATCTAGATCATTAATATATATCAGGAAAAGCAAGGGTCCCAATTGCTACCCCTGGGGAACTTCACTACAAATCTTCCTCCAGCCCAAAAAATATCCATTGACCATTACCCACTGTTTCCTATTAATCAGCCAATTTTGTATCCACATTGCTACTGTCCCTTTTATTCCATGAGCTACAACTTCTCACAAGTCTTTTGTGTGGCATTGTATCAAATGCCTTTTGAAAGTCCACGTGCACCACATCAACAGCATTACCCTCATCGACCCTCTCTGTTATCTCTTCAATAAACTCCAGCGAGTTAGTTAAACACGATTTCCCCTTTAGAAACCCATGCTGGTTCTTCCTAATCAACCCATATTTTTCCATCTGACTACTAATTCTATCCTGAATAATTTTCTCTAGAAGCTTCCCCACCACTGAAATTAGACTGACTGGCCTGTAATTGCTGGGCTTGTCCTTACAACCTTTTTTGAACAGGTGTGTAATGTTTGCAATTCTCCAGTCCTCCGGCACCTCCCCGAGTCTAAGGAAGGCTGAAAGATTATGGCCAGTGCCCCTACAATTTCCACTCTTACTTCTTCAATATCCTTGGATGCATCTCATCCAGTCCTGGTGCCTTGTCAACAATAAGTACCGACAGTTTATCCAACACTTCCACCTTATCAACTTTGAACACTTCTAGTCACAGAGTTTCCTCTTCTAACACTATGGCCTCGGTAGAACCTGCTTCCTTGGTAAAGTCGGATGCAAAATATTCATTTAACACCTTAGCCATGCCCTTTGCCTCCACATGTAAATCCCCTTTTTGGTTCCTAATCGGCCCTACTCCTTCTTTTGCCACCCTCTTACTATTTATATGCCAATAGAAGACTTTGGAATTCCCCTTTATGTTGGCTGCCAGTCTTTTCTCATAATCCCTCTTTGTTTCTCTTATTTGCTTGTTCACTTCCCCACTGAACCTTCTAGTATTCCGCTCAGTTCTCAATTGCATTTTGTACCTGACATTTGTCATAAACAAGCTTTTTCTTCTTTGAGCAGAATTTTCCCAGAATTGCACTAAGTGCGGTAGCGGGCGGGTAAAATGGAGTCCTACCCGTCGATGAAAATGGTAGGTTTTCACACCATATCTTCCTGAGCTCGCCTCATTATATATTCACTCCCATGAAACACGCCGTTTCCATGGCGGGTGGGCTCTCATTCGCCTGCTCGCCACCCTGCTGTTGCATCATGCTGGCCGCCATCTTTAAAAGGCAGCCGCCAGCAAAGCACTCATCATCACCAGCTCACCACAGCTGCCTGGGAGACATGGCCAGCAAAGGAAAAAAGACTGCAGCCACCCACTTCAACGATGGGTCCCTCAAGCGACTGCTGGATGCCGTGAAGGCCCAATGGGATGTGCTCTACCCCACTCTGGCCACAGGATGGGTAGCAAAGTCACCAACCTGGCTTGGAAGGCGGTGGCAGTGGTGGTCAGCGCAAATGCCCTGCAGAGGAGGACAGCCACCCAGTGCCGCAAAAGCATGAATGATCTCTTCCGTTCCGCCAGGGTAAGTCACTCTTTTCAACACTCCCAACTCACACACTCACAAACCCATCACACATCAACATGGCCCTCACTCACTGCCAGTGCAAGGGACATCACCATTCACTCTTTCACACATCATTGTCCCCATCCCATCCATAGGACCACTCACCACCCACACAGGCCCGGCAGGCATCCTGATACACTCTCTCCATCTCTACCCATGCAGGACAAACTGGCTCACAACAGGAAGGAAAGGATGCAGACAGGTGGAGGGATGCCGGAATTCAAAGTTCTGACAGAATTTGAAAACAGAGCCATCCAGCTGGCCGGCGATGACCGGGACCAGTCCTGTGCTGAAAGTGTGGTCGGTGCTGCTCTACCAAATGAGGATCCAGCAGTGCAACATCCATCAGACAGCCATGCTGTGAGTGATGTGCCCTCTTTCACAGGCCACTGCCATGCACTAATTATCTCCCCTTGCTTCCACAGGCACATCTGGGAAGTAGCTGACGGAGTCCATAACCCAGAGCCTCCAAGCAACCTCCAAAGAAACTTCTGAAGGCGCCCTCCCTGAAGTCCCATCACAGCACTCACCCACACCCTCCACCAGTGGAGAGACACACACCTCAGTGGGACCTAGCTTTAAAGTAGCCTTGGGATCACAATCTGGGGAGCACATCGCACTGTCTGATCCACAGCTGGTGGAGGCAGGGACTTCCCAGGTCCCTGGCACTCGGAGGACTGCTGGAGGCCAGAACGTTGCTGAGTCCGAGTCAGATGATGAGCCTCTGGACTCAGTCATGTTAGAATTGCTGGAGCTCAAAGGCAAGGTAGGGAATATCAGGAAGGGATTTCCACTGCACTCCTCAGGTTGAAAGGCATGATGGAGGAGTCCGTCTGTCTTCAGGCTAAGGTAACAGCTCTGGCATTGCAACGCACCGAGGTCAACACTGGCAGGATGGTGGCCGCCATGGAGATCTTGGTCCAGAACATCAGTCCTGCACTGCTGTGCGGACTCAACTCCATCGCTGATGCCATAGTTGGCCTCCAACAATGTGTACATGAGAGGGGTGCTGAGCAGCTCAATCTCACTCCAGCTACCCCTTCTGCTCATGGAATCAGCCAGAGGCCCTCGGGCATCCATAGGGAGGATGATCAGCAGGTGCACACTCCGGGGCCATCCACCCAGGTGACTCTGGGAGTGACCGACACATCTGAATCCCCTCTTCCTGTGACCTCCACAGATTTAGCTTCACAGGCCGAGGAGGGTGCCACTGCCACACAGCAGGACCCTGAAAGCAGGCCGGGGCCCTCCAAGTCTCGGCCCCCCAGAGGACACCCGCCAAAGTCATCACAAACAGGGTGTCACAGTCAGCAGGCTGCCTCCACCTTCTCTGTGGATGTCCGGGGAGCACCAAGATGTAGTGGCAGGGTTAGGACAGTTAAGAGGAATTAGTTGCACAGCCTGGGCACAGGTGTTAATCACTTGTACATACTGTTCACTACTGTCAATAAACTCCCAAGAATGTCTCCTTGCCTATTGCTCCTTGTTCTGATGAGCAATGTTCCTGTCACTCAGATGTGAAACTTTTCTAAAGGCAGGTGTCTCAGTCCAGGGCCTCTTCCCTGTGCTCTGTGCGCCCTTCAGACCACAGTGATGATCCAGCCTCACACTCCCTGGAAACATTACTGATGCCTGAATCTCAGTGGTGCTGGTCATTGCTGCCAGAATGTAATGGGCAGGCACCACAGAGTTCTCTCATATTCTCGTTGTGCTCTCAGCACCTTTAAGGTGGGGCTGGCCCCCATCAAACAGCATCTGTGACCAGTGAAGGGCTGAGGTGCTGAAGGCAGACACAGCATCAGATGCATCTAAAGTTTCATGGCTGTGTCTCTGAGATGGCCCTGATCATGGAGCACAAGAGAGCTGCCCTCGGCCAGACAGGAGTCAGACATTCTCAGAGGCCACGTGAAGATCTATGGAGTGTCCTCACCGCATGTTGTCATCCTCCTCCTGCGATCAAGTGACTATTAGGGCCTCCACTGCATCTCCATGACAGGAGCATTTTCACAGAGGCTATTGGCGCTGCGATAAGCCAGACTGGAGTCAAACATTCACAACTGTGATGTGAGGATCTACGGGGACACCTCACTGCCGTTTGTCATCATCCTCCACAAATTTGGCAGCTATGAGGGCCTCCTGAGTGCGCCTGCCTCATCTATCCAGTGTGAGAGCCTCATCCCCGTTGTCGTCACCACCAAGGACCCCCTCACCCACATCCCCATCGGCGTCCTCCTCATCGGAGAAGACGTGCAGCTCCTATATCTCCTCCTCAGTCAGCTCCTCACCCTGTTGCAGCACCAGGTTGTAAAGGGTGCAACAGATGACAATGATGCATGGCACCCTCTGTGGACTGTATTGCAGGGCTCCACCAGACCGGTCCAGGCACCGGAACCTCATCTTCAGTATCCCGATGGTCTGCTCCACCAAGTTGCGAGCTGCTGCATGAGCCTCATTATAGCTTCGCTCTGCTGCAGTCTGAGGCCGCTGTATGGGTGTCATCAGGCACAGCCTCTGCGGGTAGCCCTTGTCCCCAGGGAGCCAATCTTGCAGCCTCTGTGGACCCTGGAAGACGGCAGGGATCTGCAAGCGACTCAGGATGTGGGAGTCGTACACACTCCCTGGAAACCGTGCACATACCTGCAGGATGCGTTTCTGGTGCTCGCATACCAGCTGCACGTTCAGTGAGTGGAAGCCCTTGCGCTTGATGAAGTCCACTAAGTATAGCGATGGAGACCTGAGCACCACATGAGTGCAGTCAATCACACCCTGCACCTGTGGGAATCCCAAGATCAGGGTGAATCCAATGGCTCTTGCATCCTGGCCGTCCTGGTCCCGGGCAAAATGCACAAAGTTGCCCTTGCAAAGATGGCATCTGTGACCTCATGGATGCATTTGTGGGTGGCGGATTGTGAAATCCCACAGAGGTCACCTGTGGAGCTCTGAAAGGAGTCATTGGCATAGAAATTGAGCGCCATGGTCACTTTCACAGCCACTGGCAGTGGATGCCCTCCATGTCTCCTTGGCACCAAGTCCTACAGTAAGTGGCAGATGTGACCCACCAGGTCCCTAGACATGCGCAGTCATCAGTGACACTGGTTCTCAGTCATCTCCAGGAATGGCATGCGCCGTCTATAGACCCTGGGTGTCGCTAGGTGCTGACCGGTCACAGTTCGCTGTTGCTCCTGGGCAGCGTGTGCGGGAGCTCCTGCTGCCCCTTCTTCATGAGGTTGCTGCTCCTGCCTTTGCGCAGCCAGGAGCCTCAGTTACTCTCTCCTCTGTCTTCTATGGTCTCTGTTGGCCATCAGGCATACAGATAGGTCATCAGGGTTCATGATCCTGATGTGGTCCTCCTGCAGCATGAAAGAGAGAGAGACGTGGTTGACATGGCTGCACTTAGCACCTTTCCTGGCCCTGTGTGACCGCCCCTTAAGGCTCCCCGGGAAATGCTGGTCACCCCTCGGATGGCCAGAGATGAGTGCACTGCATGGCTGCCCTGTCAACCTGCGACATGGGGGACACTGGTCCAAACAGGGATGCTGAGATTGCAAGGGGCTGTGAGCACCTCCAGCAGTGACTGCTACATGGCCAGTGTTGGTGAGGAGATTGTACAATGTATGCAGTCCAACTGCTCCACGGTCCAATAAAGTGGTGGCGGACTCGAAGTCGGTGCCGGGGTGGGGTGGGGGGCCAGGGCTGGGGTAAGGTACGGAGCGCTTGGTGGCCCTTTGGTGCCTCTGCATTGCTTGTATGGGTGGGCAGGCTAGGAGCCTGACCCCAATCATATCACTGTGGCTGCGCCTGATCTGTCTCAGTTGCAGAGGCCTGGTCAGTTTATACAGGTGTCCCTAATCTGTGGCCACTTCCCTCACTTACTGCCCCCCACCCCCACCTCGACTGCCTGTGCGTGGGATGCAGTGCCAGGGCAGCACTTGACCCCCCCCCGACCTCAGCAGTCGCCTCTGAGGCTGGCCAGCACTTGCCGCCAGACACCCCCCACCCCTCAGCAGTTGCCTGCGGGGCCAGGCACCAGTTTCCCCCACCCCACCGCACCCCTGAGGAATGTATACAACAGGCAAGCCACGGAGAACGTTACTGCTCACTCACCTCAGTTTCCCCAAAGTTAAGGCCGCCAAACGCACGTTGCCTGTGTGCTGTTGTGAAACATGTCGGTGTGCTTTCCCGCCACCGTGGACGGACGATATGGTGGGGTTCCAAGAACCTGGCTGGGTGGCCCTTTAATTAATGTTATTGTATTAGAAGTAGCTTCCCGTTGACCGATGGCGGGAAACGCGGCCCGCCGTTGGCGGACTGAGCCGAAGATCGTGACCTGCCTTCATGTCCTTGTGAAGTGGGTCCTGACATATTTTCCACACACGCCACCTATCACACCCACCACCAGTGGGCTCGGAAAATTCTGCCCTTTGTCTTAGTTTGTATCTCCTTTTTCATCCAGCAAGCTCTGGATTTGTTTGCCCTACCTTTCCCTTCTGAGGGAATATACCTTGACTGTGACCGAACCATTTCTTCTGTGAAGAACGTTGTGGTAAGGTAAGAAAACTTAAGAAACACTAAGAACACAAAGGCAGCGTGGGTGTTCACAATCTGTATAGAATTTGCACATATGTTAATAGAATTTGTTGCTGTCAACTTCTCACCTTTATGCCTGTTCTATGTGATGATATGCTCTGTGGTCAGTCAAGTATAACAGATGTCCCCTCTCCTCACAGATGTCCCATCATGAACCTCAGTCTATGGTATCTCTCACCATCTCATTACAGTGCCTGATTGTTCTCTGCACAGTAGCGACATGAGTGAAGCCTCTGGCTCTAAAGGCTTGCTACTTGGGCAATACATCTCTGAGACCTGCTTCAGAGGTTCAAATAATGTTGCCTCATGAATTTAGAAGCTGTGGGCTGGTTTAGTCTCCAGATGCTTCTGCATTGAAGAGTGCTGAAAGGGGTTGTTAGAGGATTGAATGGCAGTGCACATTGCAGTCAATCTCAGTCAGTGCATCTTTCATTGATCTCCATGTAGTGTCCATCAGCCTTGAGTGTGGTTTACATATTCATCAAAACACAGGGCTCTCATGTGCCCTGGTAGTCTGCAGCATTATCTCATGTCTGTGTGTAAAGCTAAACATCACCCCAATGGTAGTCGCTGCCTTTCCACTTGGATGATGCAGAGCTATGGATCTCACTAACACATGTTGAGCCTTGTGATTCCTGCTAGAGGGCTGAAGTTATATGAGATCGGAGGTGTGTGTAAAGGCCACAGATGCCAGACTTTGACACAGGAGGATGCTGAGCTGGGCTAGAAGGTCTGGCTAGCATCTCTTGACATTAACCTTGTGCCAGCTCTCAGGTGGTCAGTTGACATGGTTATGTGGTGGTTACAATGACATCTGTGTGTCTGATTTCTGTGTGGATATGTCAGACTGGTGGATTGAAAATATGGAGGCCTCAAATGGGATCAGAGCAAAACTCCAATACACCTGATGTGTATTCTTTGTTATCAAAGATTCAAGTATTCAATGTCTAAATGGAGTGTCTGCATTTTCGTAGCCCACAGGTGCCAAGGCTAGCCTGTCTGGGAACTTGGTAGACTCCAAACAGAGGCATAGTCATGAGTGCTTGACAGACATCAGACCATGCTGCTGCTGAAGCTTTCACAGTCCACTGAAAGGTGAGCTGACATGCAGGCTCACATCCATAACTGTGAATTACAGATGACTATGTCCTGAAGACCGATCTCATGTTGTGGACTCAGAATAATGATGAGGGCTGAACACTTGTCTTGCATGACCGGTTGCCTATGCAGAGATACCACAGTGCAGATTCAGATTAGACCTCAGACATTAAGACGAGAACCACTGAGTGATGATTATCCTCTTTGCAACACTGCAGGCATACTGCCACGAGTGCACTGAGGATTGCAGTGCTGCTCCTGCTTCTAGAAGGCTGCCAAAGGCAGTGGAATGTTGGTGAGATGCTTGAGGAGGCTGCACCATGTCTACTCTACTCACAAAACACACTATTGGAGTTATCCCATAACAGAAAGGTCACATGTTCCAGAGGCTGTCTTGCCTTCTAAGGATGAGGACATCTTGATGCAAGAGTGTAACTCCTCATTCAGAGATTGTTGTGCTTCATTGAGATGATGAGGATTGCAACAAGGGTGTTAAGGTGGAACCAACATGGAGGGCACTGAAAGAGACTCAAATGAACTAGTCGTCATCATCCTCCTGGAACCTGGTATCTATAAACATCTCACGTGCATGCCTACCTCATCTGGCCCACGCTATGGCCCCTTCCTCTGGAGCCTCAGCTTCCTCGCCCTCATCATTCTTTGCCCTCTTGACATCCTCATCATCGGAGGAGATGTGCAGCTCCTCCATCCCTTGGTCTGCCAAGTCATCCCCCCTTTGAAGCGGCAGGTTGTGTAGAGCGCAGCAAGCCACAATGATGTGGGAGACCCTCTGGGGAGAGTACTGGACAGTGTCACTTGACCAGTCCAGACATCTGAAATGCATCTTTAGTATGCCAATGGTCTGCTCAATCAGTGTGGCCGCCAAACGGATAACATCAGCCATGTCTTTTGCAGGTAGCCTTTGTCACTGAGGAGCCAACTCTGGATGCACTGATGGCCTTTGAAGATCTGTGGCACCTGCGAGTGACTCAAAATGTACCAGTTGTGGGAGCTTCCAGGGTGTCTCGCACATATCTGCATAATCTGCTTCTGGTGGTTGCAGACCAGCTGCACATTGAGAGAGTCCCTTTTCTGTTGATGAATTGCATTGGCTGCTGATTTGTGAACAGATGCTTGAGAAATCCCACAGAGGTCCTCAGTGGAGCCTTGGTATGAGCCACTCGCAAAGATGTTCAGAGTGCCGGTCACTTTGCGATCCATTGGCAATGGTGGCCTCCCCGTCAATGCAGCGTTAGTTCCAACAGAAGAATGTAGCAGATGTGAGCCAAAATATTCCTTGCCAAGTGAAGGCATCTACGGCACTGTCTCTTGCTCATTTGTAGGTATGAGAAGCATCTTAGGTACACCTTTGGTCATGCCAAATGCCTCCGTTGAATGGGTCTGTCAGTCTCAGCTTCAGGGCCTTAGGGTGCCCCAGTGGCGCTTGTTCACCAGGGCAAGGCTCTTCCCTTAGCCCAGCCTGACGGCGGCAGGCCCTTCTTCTCCTCCTTCTCAGTTGTCTGATTGCCAGGATAAAGGCAGCGTTGGCTGCTCCATCCATTATGCACTCGTGCTCCTCTCTGCGGAAACATTGAACAGGTACATGGATGCACATAGGGCTGCAATGGTCACCTTCCAATCCAGTTGCAAGCTAGGGAGTCATTGTGAAAACCATGGATTGCATTCACCCCAGCCATTCCATACCCACATCCGTCCCTTGCAGCGTTATCACTGCCTTAAGGACCACCAGTAGGGCCCCCAGCCCCCTGACAAACGCCACAGGTATGACAGGGCTTTCATACAGGGGCTTGGATCTGACTGAATGCTGCCAGGCAACAGCAGCCTCAGTGAGGGCACTGTCAGACTGAATCCTTTGGATTAAAGAGCAGTCTCCACTTGCACTAATGTTATGACAATATTTGGGGTGGGGGTTGGGGGCGTGCAAAGCCTGAACAAGGCAGCCGCGAGGTCTAAAGGTATTTGGGTCATTAGGCACATGCATTTTGGCAATCGCCCCTTTACAATTATGGTGGAGGTGGTGGCGAAGTGATATAGGGACTTAACTTGCTCGGAGTGGCAAACAGCGTCAGACTGCCACTCCACGCCCACTTACGAACACCAAATTTCTTCCGTGCCTGTCTCGCCCAGCCGTCCGACTCAGGCCGGGCAAGATCCAGGCAGTGCAACTGTCTTCGAAGTCCAGCGTCGAAGTCCAGCACCCTCGAATTAAAGGAGGACACGCCCCTTTTTTCATGGCACTAGTTGCCGTAAAGCAGGTAAATTTAAAGGTCCCATTGAAATTGACAGGCCAGGAAGAAGGTAAGTGGCTAGGATTTGGGGAGGTGGGGGGAGGGAGGGTGGAGGAGTTTGGAGGTCAGGTGAGGGTGGGCGTCAGACATTCGGGCTGGGTTGGGGGTGTCGGATATTCGGGAGTGGGTCAGACATCGGGAGGGGATTAGGGGGTCTGACATTCAGGAGGGGGTGAGGGTTTGGACTTTGGCGTGGGGGTCAGACATTCAGGAGGCGGCGGGAGTGGTCGGACATTCGTGGGGATGGGGGCTGGGGGAGTCAGACATCGGGAGGAGATGGTGACGGTCGGACATTCGGGAGGAGGTGGGGGCTTTGGACATTCGGGTAAAGTTGAGGAGTCAGACATTGGGGGGTTGTAATTTCAGGGTGGTGGGGCAGTTGGAATTTCAGGGGATGGGGGGTCGGACATCAGGGGTTTGGGGGTCTGTTTGGACATCAGGGGTAGGGGCGGTGGGGAATACCGTGAGGGGTGGTGTTTAGTCAGGGGTGTTAGGGGACACCTCTGCGGGTGGATTGGTCTGGGACTTTACAATTGTTACCTAGCAGTTAGAAAAGGTTTTAATGGGCAACTATTGGAGTAACCCTGTCAGAACCATCCAAAGTTTGGGTTTTAAATCACATTTTCGGATGGTTCCCAGCACAGCACAATTGCTCAGAGGAAGTGTGCACTTCTGGGCAATTGCCGTGCAAATGTTTACCTGTGAAGTTCTGAGAGGGATTCCCCTGCGCACCTTTGGGGTACCGCTTCAAACCAATACTGGGGAATTCAGAATTCAGAATTACAGCCCATTGTCACTGGACTAGTTCAGAGACCCAGGGTAATGCTCTGGGGACTTGGATTTGAATCCCACCATGGCAGATGGTGAAATTGAATTCAATGAAGATCTGGAATTAAAAGTCTGATGATGACCATGAAACCATTGTTGATTGTTGTAAAAACCCATCTGGTTCACTAATGTCCTTCAGGGAAAGAAATCTGCTGTCTTTACCTGGTCTGGCCTACATGTGACTCCAGACCCACAGCAATGTGGTTGACTCTTAAATGCCCTCTGAAATGGCCTAGCAAGGCACTCAGTTCTATCAAACCACTAAAAAGTCTAAAAGGAATGGAACTAGATGGACCACCAACATCGATCAAGACACCGGAAATGACAACGGCAATCTGTCAAACCTGCAGAGCCCTCCTTACTAACATCTGGGGGCTTGTGCCAAAATTAGGAGAGCTGTCCCACAGACTGGTCAATCAACAGCCTGACATAGTTGTACTCACGGAATCATACTTCACAGATAATGCCCCAGATACCACCATCCGGCAGGACAGACCCAGCAGAGATGACAGGATGGCGGCACAGTGGTATACAGTCAGGAGGTAGTTCTCCTGGGAGACCTCAACAATGACTCTGGCTCCTGTGAAGTCTTATGGCATCAGGTCAACTTGGGCAAGGAAACCTCTTGCTGATTACCATGTACTGCCACCGCATTACCATGTACTGCCTCCTAAAAATGAGATGTCAACCGGGTGAAGTTACAACACAGGACTACTTGCATGCCAAACAGCATAAGCAGCAGTGATAGACAGAGCTAGTAGATTCCACAACCAAAGGATCAGATCTAAGCCCTGCACTCCTGCCACATCCATTGGTGGTGGACAAGTAAACAACTCACTGGAGGAGGAGGCTCCACAAATATCCCCATCCTCAGTGATGGAGGAGCCCAGCACATCAGTGCAAAAGATAAGGCTGAAGCATTTGCTACAATCTTCAGCCAGAAGTGCCGAGTGGATGATCCATCTCGGCCTCCTCTGGAGTTCCCCAGCATCAGAGATGCCTGTCTTCAGCCAATTTGATTCATTCCATGTGATATCAAGAAACGGCTGAAGGCACTGGATGCTGCAAAGGCTATGGGCCCTGACAATATTTCGGATATAGTACTGAAGACTTGCACTCCAGAAGTTGCTGCGCCCCTAGCCAAGCTGGTCCAGTACAGCTACAACACTGACAGCTACCTGGCTATGTGGAAAATTGCCCAGGTATGTCCTGTACACAAAAAAGTAGGACAAGTCCAAGCTGGCCAATTACCGCCCCATCAGTCTACTCTCAATTATCAGTAAAGTGATGGAATCAGTTACCAACAGTGCTATCAAGCGGAACTTGCTCAGTTTGGGTTCTACCAGATTCACTCAGCTCCTGACCTCATTACAGCCTTGGTTCAAACATGGACACAAGAGCTGAACTCCAGAGAAGAAGTGAGAGTGTCTGCCCTCGACATCAAGGCAACATTTGACTGAGTATGGCATCAAGAAGCCCTAGCAAAACTGAAGTCAATAGGAATCAGGGGCAAAAGTCCTAGCACAATAGAAGATGGTTATGGCTGTTGGAGGAAAGTCATCTCAGTTCCAGGACATCACTGCAGGAGTTCCTCAGGGTCGTGTCCTAGGCCCAACCGTCTTCAGCAGCTTCATCACTGACCTTCCTTCCATCATAAGGTCAGAAGTTGGGATGTTTGCTGAAGATTACACAATATTCAGCACCATTCGCAACTCCTCACATGCTGAAACGATCCATGTCCAAACGCAGCAAGACCTGGACAATATCCAGGCTTGGGCTGATTGGTGTCAAGTAACATTCGTGCCACAAAAGTGCCAGGCAATCACTATCTCTAACAAGAGAGAATTTAATCATCGCCCCTTGATATTCAATGGCATTACCATCACTGAATCCCCCACTGTCAACATCCTGGGGGTTACCATTGTCCAGAAACTGAACTGGACTAGCCATATAGATACTATGGCTACAGGAGCAGGTCAGAGGCAAGGAATCCTGCAGCGGGTAACTCACCTCCTGACTCCCCAAAGCCTGTCCACCATCTACAAAGCACAAATCAGGAGTGTGATGGAGTACTCCCCACTTGCCTGGATGAGTGCAGCTCCCACAACATTCAAGAAGCTTGACACTATCCAGGACAAAGCAGCCCACTTGATTGGCACCTCATTCATAAACATTCACTCCCTCCACCACCACTGACAAAGTAGCAGCAGTGTGAACCATCTACAAGATCTGTAGGACTACATCTGCAGGAACTCACCAAGGTTCCTTAGACAGCACCTTCCAAACCCAAGACTACTACCATCTAGAAGGACAAGGGCAGCATTCACATTGAAACACCATGACCTGGAAGTTCCCCTCCAAGCCACACATCATCTTGACTTGGGACTTTTATGCCGTTCCTTCACTGTCACTGGGTCAAAATCCTGGAACTCGCTCTCTAACAGCACTGTGGGTGCACCTACACCACATGGACTGCAGCGGTTCAAGAAGGCAGCTTACCACCACCTTTTCAAGGGGTATTAGGGATGGGTAATAAATGCTGGCTTAGCCAGTGATGTCCACATCCCATGAATGAATTAAAAAAAAGTTGGTTCCTTCTGACCCTCATGATTTCCTAAGAGAGGGACAAAGGGTCTTTTAAAGCCAATTCAAAAATGCCTCCAAACAGGAATAGGCTCTTGCAAGAATGCACAACATGAGTTAAGGTGCCATATTCCCTAAATTGGTATTTGACTGTTCCTAACATGTGTCAGCTGTGCCTTCCCCTCCATTTGGTAAAGTGGAAATTAGTAGAGCACCTCTTCAATCGGCCCAAAAGTGCAGTAGTCAACTCCTTCCACAAGCTCTGAGAGCCCTTCTCTGGCATTTTTTTTCATCCTTGAAAATGACTGCATCATTAATCAGCTTGAAAACTGGTGGTGCTGAGGCTTTATTTCAAGACCAGCTTCCATGCCCCCTCCCCACCCCCATTACAGTTGAAGTCCCTCCCAATATGCTGGAAGAGCATAATGTGCAGGTTTTCACCCTGCAATCACTGTCCTTCTTCCCCCTCTAACCCTTGATCCTAGTCATTGTCATTGATATTCCTGTTCTTCCCCCGAACCATTTGATGTGGATGCCCCAATGCCCCATGTAGAGCTGACCCCTCTCCATCTTGAGGTCCACTGCACTGTAACTTACTGAGGCCTCCTCCCAATGAGACAATCGAGTGCCCTCCTCCCCCCCACCACATTACCTGTTCCCATATAGGGGCTGCAGATGCCTCCCCTAACTGTGACTATACCATCTGCAATCCAGTATCAAGCCATCAACTCCCAGGACTGACATGTGTGAGGGACTGACCACGCTCTGAGCACCATTCTGGGCATGACTGACACAGAACTGACAGGCTTTCGCACTCTCTAGACTGCAACCAGGAGGCATGCCAAGCACAGCCCTAAAATTGTGGCACAAATCCCCAGGACTGACTAGGATTTCTGGCCCTGGCTACATCTTGCGCTATTGCTCAGGACTGTTTATGCTTTCTGGCTCCGACTAATTTCACCCCCCACCACCCACAACTTAAGTGTCTCTGTGCTCTCTTCACCAGTCATTCCTCCCCAGTTATGTATCTCTCCATCGTTTCCCCCTGGCTCCATTGCCACACACCTCCACCACCCCTCCTGCAGTGGCGACCACAGCACAGTGAAAGTTAGGCGAGCACTGCGCACAAACACCTTGAGGTCATGAGTGAAGTGCAGTTCACCAGGTGCATGTCACTTACATGCGGTCGCGAATCATGCCGATCTAATTAGATGCTGGTGTGGCCATTCGGAGTAGGGCTGTGATTCCTGCAAACTGGGTTTTTAATGTGTATTCTTGAGATTCAAATGCATGCAAATGTGGTTCCCAACATGGCGCAGCGGGCAATGTGACCTATCATGAAAGTCGGGAACAGAAAATTTCAAACTATTTTTACGTTGGTGGGAAACTGACTTTTGACGCGCTCCAAATTTTCCAATTCCGGCCGCCATGATGCCGCTGCTGTTGGGACCGGAAAACCCTGCCCATTGTTTGAAATGTTAAGATTGAAACCAATGAATGTAATGATTGATATAAATATCATTATTGTTGAAGTTCTCTCATTTAAAGCTTAATTTCCTTCATCTTTGTGTAACTTTGAGTTAAATATAATAAGTTCCCTAACTGAAAATATTTCTATGATTGACAGCTGCGAACTATACACGAAAGCTGACAGATGAACATGCACCAATGGTTTGAAGCTCTGTAGTCATTTCTAGTTTGTTACTGGCAGAACTTCATAACAAATTCCATAACAGCGAAGAGAAGCCTAAAGAGGGAGCAGAGAACTTGATAAAGTATTTAACAGCTATTTAGCAAGCCTTTCAGTTCAAACATGTGTTAATTTTGTGCGACCTTACTAATTTTAAAACAAAATATCTGGACAGGCATTAGAAACTGCCAAAATATCTGTTGCACCAAATTCCCTAATGTGTAACATTGCCAGAACAAGTCGACCTGTCACACATACCCTGTGCACAATTTTAATCGCATAATGTTAAAAAACCTACATACAAACAATACTACTGTATCCAGCACGGACCACAAGTCACAAACCCCTACACCACAGCTGTGTGAATGGCCAGCATTGAGGGAGAACAGTTGCAATAAAGCCCTGCGGTTTTTAGTGTTAGAGCTCTCTGAGCCAAATCCAACTCATGTTCTAGTCCTAAACCAGGCATCCATCCAGTTTCTCCCCACACTCTGCTATAAATACAAATACTGCCTTATCTGCTTTAAACCAGCTCACTTCCTACCACACATGTGTTACTGTCATTAGTAGCTTCTATTTACTGAGCTGGTACTAATTGTGTTTGTTAAACCTAACAAAGGGTGCGTGCTAGTTCTGCAACGGACATTCAGCATTTATCTGGCAGCATTGTGGTTTGTTTGTTTTATTGCTTCGGTTGTTAAGTTCTGCATTGTGCTTTTAGCTTTTAGACTGGCACACATTTCTAATTTTTCAAAATTTAAAAAAAAAGAAAGGAAAGTTTCTGAAATTGTTTTCAATACAATTGTAATTAAAGTTTAGGAAACAATATAAGAGGCTTTTCATGTAAACCTAAATATTTGAAACGTATGATAGTTTCAGCCTTCACCACATCCTCGAAATCTTGAAACATATGATACTATATAAGGGGTAATTTTACAAGACTAGACTCCTGGAGCCCAGCACTACCTACGAGGAATGCTTATTGGGAATTTGGGCACAGCTACCCTCCATTGATTTCAAAGTGAACAGAAAATTGTGTATGTGAGGGTGAAGGCCTAGGAGAAGGAGGCAAGTGGCTGAATTTTGAGTAGGTCCTTGTGGGGGTGAGGCTTGAAGTTGTGAATATAAACTTGTGAATTGTTCTACCATGTACACAAAGAGAATACTGTGTTGGTATGTGCACTGTGAGCCAAAGCTAAACACCCACCAAAACACCAAAGTGGTCAAACAAAGATGGAACCAGAGAGATTTACAGTAAAGAGAGCCATGTGGCTCATCTAGCTGGCACAAACCAAAACTAATCCCATTGCCCTGCTCCCTCCCCATTGGATGGCATTGATATAGTATATGTGACGCACACTGAGAAAGAGTGGGATTTAGGGATTGTACATCATTTAAAGCTGATCTCTAAGGGTGGAATTCTCCCATGTCCCCCACAGCAGGTTTAATGGTGGACGGGGGGAGAATGCACCAGGAGGTCCAAAAATCAGTTTAATGTTGGCGTAAAATGACGGCAGGATCTTCCGTTCCCCCTGCCATAGCAGGTTCTTATTCCTGCCAGAGGACAGCGTGAAACTGATTTGCATCCTGCTAATGGGATGCAGATGAAGACCTGACCAGAATCGTCTCCTCTTGCCCAATCACCCGTGATGCCAGCAGGAAATCACACCAGTCCAGAACACATCTGGACCAATGTGGCATGTAAAAGTCGGGACTTACCTTAAGAAGGCCATGGGCAGCTCACAGAGATGAGGAGAAGATGAAGGCCTCCAGCGGCCAGACCCTGGAACACCACATGCAGCACTGGGTGAGTGCAGCATCAACCAGGTGGATCCTCTCTGAACAGCAGGTGGTGGTTGTTCTCTGTGCTGCAACTTCTCCCAGGGATCAGGCGTTCATCCAGCATCTTCTCCCAGGGATCAGATCTTCCACTGCAGGTAGAAGGCTGCAGGAGGTATTGTTGGGCGGCAAGGGTCTGTGGAGGGGTATGGGAGCAAAAGACGGGGAGGACAGGAATGAAGAAGTGGGGCAGGGGTTCAGGCTAGGTGTATGGGGGAACGTCAGGGGTGCTGGAGGAAGAGAGAGAATCAGAGGGGGTCAGATGGAACTGAGTGGAAAGGTGAGAAGGGCCATGTTGGGTTTTCGACAGGTTGGGGGGCGGTGCTTGTGCAGGTCTGAAATGGCATTGGGGGGGTGTAGAGGTGTGGAGGGGTGGATGGGTCACTGGAGTCAATGGTGGATCGCTAGGGTTCAAACTGAGGGTATCCGTTGTAGGAGAGGATGGCGAGCATTTAAGGGGGCAGTGGGAGCCAGGGGGCAGTGGGAGCCAGTAGGGTAGGAAGCTGAGGCTACGACAATGTCGTGCGAAGGGGCGCCGAAGTTTGTTGGTGGGGATACGGGATGGACTCGGATTCATGGGGGGTCGGCAGGATGAGGGCGGGCAAGTCTATAGTAACAGGGGTGAGATTCTCAGGGAAGAAGGGTACCTTTACATTAACCTGAACATTACTGAAAGTGATGGGGCAGGGTTGAAGGGTGACGTTGTGGAGATCGAATGTGATTCCGGGGGAGGTCAATGGCTATAGGGGAGAGGATGTTGATAACTGGGGGAGGGGAAAAAGTGTTAGAGCGCAGATAGAATGTCACTATCACCATGATTGGGCTGGTTGCAACTATGCAGAGCCTCGTGGTGGAGATTTCATGATGCTGCATGGAAGTTGTGTCCTCGGGGGTGGATGGAGATGCAGGTCATCTCAACTGGACAACTGAAGGGGAACCCCAGGGCCAGAATTTTTAGCTCATCAGGAGGGAGCGCGCCTCACCCGAATAAGCATAAAATGATGCACGATGACGTCGAGCGAGCCCTGATGTCATCACGCACTAGCACAGTATTTCAGTCAGCGGGTGCACGTGGGAGTCAGCAGCACACCCGCCGACAATTAACAGACCTACTAAGGCCATTAACAATGTAATTAAATTAAATTTTTCGCTGCCCGTCCAACCATACGGTTGGCGGGAGGATGGCCCTGTCCCACTCCACCCCTGCCAGCTGGGCTGCCTGCTCCTCGAATTCAGTTACTTCTTTCAAGTGTGGCCGGCCCCATCCCGTCTTCTCCCTCTCTGGGTGGTTATGGCTTAACTTCTCCTGTGCAAAGAGAACAGAGAAGATGGAATTGAGAGGAATTGTACTTAGCATCCAATTGTACATTGCAATTTCGCATATCTTTCTCATGCTTCCAGTCTTAGAAATAACTCATTGGATTGTGTGCCATGTGATTGATGCACTCCAGATTGTCCAGAAGGGTTTTGGACCAGCACCCTCCAGAGCAGTGAGCCCATCCTGATATAAGAATAAGGCTCAAAGGGGCATGCCATTTGTGGAGCGTGCTAGTTCCCTCAACGCCTGAGCCCCTTCCCCCCATTCCCCCCCCATTCCTTCCAGACATCATGTGTGCTCTGTGTGGAAGGGTGAGGGAGCCACAGTGGCCTCTCCACCTGCAGAGTGGATGGACTGCAGTGGGACTGTGAGGCATGACCTTATCGTGTTGCAACTGAAGCCCATGTCCCCTCTACCATTCAGTGAAGTTAATGTGAGCAGCTGAGGTTTCACTTACCCTGGCAGCATAGATGAGGTTGTTCACTCTCTTGCGGCATTGGAGGGCTGACCTATGCAGGAGGTCCTGGGCACTGATTGCGGTGGCCACCTGCTCCCATGCATAGTTGGTCTCCCTGCTCGGCCTCCTCCTCCCATCAGCTGGGTAGAGGACGTCCCTCATGGCCTCCACTTCATTGAGGAGGACACCCAGGCAGGCATCACTAGGTTTTGGTGCCAGAGGTCCCTGTCCACTTCTTGCCATCTCAATCAGTGTGGTGAGTAAGCTGTTGTCCGGACACCTTTTATTATGGGGCCGGATATGACAGTGAAGAGCACACTATCCCACATGCTCCACCACGCAATATGTCAGGAAACCCCCAAATGCATAATTAATGAGGCCAAGGTACGCAATACGGCACGAATTCCCAGCATCCTCCGCAGTGGGAAACACTCCCTGTCCCCACCCCCACCACGGGACTTAGTCCCGGAAGGGAGAATTCTGCTCTAGGTCGTTTTTCTTTGGTTGCCTGGCTTTGCGAGGGACAGGGAAAAAGAAGGCTTTTTGCAACATGGAAGGCTAGAAAAATTTGTTGTATAATTGTTGGGGTAATCTCCTGGGTTATTAATAACGCCCAAGCTAAGTGAGATCCCCAAAACAGGACCAGAAAGTATTAGGATGTCACCCTAGCAGCTAAAGTACCAGTAGTAAGAAATGTAAAGGCACAGTCATTAACAGGTAACTCCCTGTGTTGATCAGCATACAGGGACTAACAGCAGACAACCCCTGTGCTTGATCTAAGCTGTACAATTGAGTGTTTGATTAGTGCTAAGAACAGTCTGAATCACAGAAAAGTACATCCACTACCTTTGAAAGAAAGAACTTGCATTTATATTAAGCCTTTCATGACCTTAAGACATTCCAAAGTATTTTGAAGTGTATTTACTGGTGTAATTATAGAGAAGCATAGCACTCCATTTGCACACAGCAAGATCCTACAAAACAACAATGACCTATTTCAGTGATGCTGGCTAAGTGATAAACGTTGACCGGGTCACCAGGAGGGTTCTGCTGCATTTCTTTAAATAGCAACATGTGATCTCTTACATCCACCTTGGAGGTGGCATCTGAACGATGGCACCTCTGGCAATGCAGCTCTCCTGCACTGAAGTGTCAGGATAAGATTGTGTGCACAAGTATCTGGAGTTGGACGTGAAACCATAATCTTCTGACTCAGAAATGCGTGCTGCCATTGAGCTAAGGCTGTCTCTTTGGATCAGAAAGTGAGTCACAGAGCAGTGGGAGTTTAGTGGTAGGAGTTTGGAAGAAGTCGTGAGTCAGGAAGGCATCATTGGGAAGACAAGTAGTCAACCACTGCAATTCAGGAAGCTGATTCCATGATAAGTCATTGACATTGATGACAGAAGAAAGGATAACTATGGCAACACTAATCCAAGGAAAGTTCATTTTGTTCACAACAGGATGCCCCACTGAACCAGTTGCTGCATTCTGGTCCTATAAATCAAACTATAAAAGTATGAATATACTCCATGTTTGATAAACACAAGCTGCAACTAGGAAGATGACCACAAGAGTCAAGTCTGCCATACAGGCCTAAATGAAAGGGAATGAAAGATGATAAGTTTTAGGTCTGAAGTGAAATGCAGATTTCCAGAGCAGAAACAGAACAAAGTCCAGTGCAGCCTAAGTGGTTATATAGACAGTAACTGCAAGAATAGAAAATTTTAACAAAGCAGTGAATTACAGTTCGATGCTTCTTTTTGTAGAAAGTTGTTGGACTATTACCACAGGCACTGCTGACAACCACTTTCTTACTCCCTCTCCTTTCCTATTCTAATCATTGTCACGCCCCACTCCATTTTTTGCCTCTCTTGATCATCCCCTCTTTTGATCATGTTAGCTGTGGTAGTGCCCTTGCCTCCGAGTCAGAAGGTTGTGGATTCAAGTCCCAGTACAGAGACTTAGGGCGGAATTTTCCATGCCCACTGATGTTGGGCATGATCAGTGGCGTGAGCGGACAATAGGGCGCAATTGGTTTCACGATGGCGTTAAACCAGTTTGCGATCATCCGCTCAGCCCGCCGATGGCGGGCCACATTTCCCGCCATCGGATGTCGGAAACCTCATTGTCATACAGCAGCATATCATTTTCAGGCCAGCCCGCCGGAATCATCCCCCCCGCTGGATCGTCCATTCACGTGGCTGGAAAACACACTGACATGTTTCACAACAGCACATAAGTGACGTGTACTTGGCGGGCTGCACTTTGTGGGGAACTCAGAGGTGAGTACACAATAACGTTGTGCAGGGCTCGCCAGGGCCGCCTGTTGGACTTCAAGCTTGAGGGGCGAAGGGGGGTCGGGGTTAAGAGCACCCCTGCCATGGAGACAACTTGTGGAGGGGCGGGCCACGGACCTGCTGTTGAATATAGCATTCGGGGTAGATGTAGGGTAGGTGAGGGAAGTGGCCACGCATTAGAGAAACCTGTATAAAGTGGCCATGCCTCTGCAACTCAGTTCAGGCACAGCCACATTGAAATGACTGGAATCGGGCTTCTAGTTTATCTGCCCACTCAAGCAATACAGAGGCATCAAAGTGTCACCAAGTGCTCCAGAGCTCTTTACCTCCCCACCCCCCCAGCACAGACTGTAAAGTCATGAGCATTTTAGTAGACTGCAGAACAGTTATACAACCCCTCGCTAAAGTTGGCCATGGAGCAGTCACAGCCCCTTGCAATGTCATCATCCCGGGTTGGACCATCTCCCCCATGGCTCAGGCTAACAGTGCAGCCTTGCAGTGTGATTAGGAGAATGCCTGTGCCTGAGCTGAGAGCACAGCATGCAGTCCAGTGGGCAAAGCTGCCACCAATCAACTGGGTGGACTGGGGTGGAAGTGGTGGGGTTTCGGACAGCCATGCTGTGCACGAATCTCTGGTCATCCAAGTGGTGGCCAGCACTCTCCGGGGAGCATTATGAGGCCTGCACATTTAGAACCACAGAACCATAGAAAAGTTACAGCATAGAAGGAAGTTATTCAGCCCAACTCGTCCATGCCAGCCCGAGGACATCCAGGTGCCCTTTCTAATCCCACCTTCCTGCACCCGGCCCATAGCCCTGCAGCTTACAACACTTAAGGTGCAAATCCAAGTACTTTTTAAAAGAGTTTAGAGTTTCTGCCTCTACCACCAACTTGGGCAGCGAATTCCAGACACCCACTACCCGCTGCATAAAAAAGTTCTTCCTCATGTACCCCCGACAGCTTCTGCCACTTATCTTGAATCTATGTCCACTGGTTCTAGAATTCTCCACCAAGGGAAACAATTTTATCCTGTCCACTCTATCTATTCATCTCATAATTTTGTACACCTCAATCAAGTCACCTCTCAGCCTTCTTTGTTCTAAGGAAAATAACCCCAACTTATCCAATCTCTCCTCGTAGCTACACTTTTCTAACCCTGGCAACATTCTTGTAAACCTCCTCTGCACTCTCTCCAGAGCAATTACATCCTTCCAGTAATGTGGTGACCAGAACTGCACACAATACTCCAGTTGTGGCCTCACCAGTGTTTTATACAATTCCAACATTATATCCTTACTTTTATAATCTATACCTCTGCCAGTGAAGGAAAGCATTCCATATGCTTTCTTTGCAACCTTGTCTACTTGAACTGCTGCCTTCAGGGACCTGTGTACTTGTACACCAAGATCTCTCACTTTATCTACCCCTCTTAGTATATTTCCATTTATTTTGTAATCCCTGTAACTGTTTGACCGCCCTAAATGTATGTCCTCACACTTCGCTATGTTAAAATCCATCTGCCACTTTACCGCCCACTCCACCAACCCATCTATATCGTTTTGGAGATTATGGCTATCCTCTACACTATCCACTACTCGGCCAATCTTTGTGTCATCTGCAAATTTCCCAATCGTGCCCCCCACGTTCACGTCCAAGTCGTTAATATATGACACAAACAGCAAGGGTCCCAACTATGGGCCCTGTGGAACACCACTCGAGACAACTTTCCATTCGCAAGGGCATCCATCGACCATTACTCTTTGTTTCCTGTTTCAAAGCCAACCTTTTATCCATTTTGCCACATTACCCTGAATCCCATGGTCTTTTACTTTCCTGATCAATCTGCCATGTGGGACCTTGTCAAATGCCTTGCTAAAATCCATGTACACAACATCCACTGCACTACCTTCATCAACCCTTCTTGTCATTTCCTCAAAGAATTCAATCAAATTTGTGAGGCAATTCATGTGGACCATCCCTGACTAGTCCATGCCTTTCCACATGACAGTTAATCCTATCTCTCAGGATTGATTCTACTAATTTGCTCACCGATGTAAGACTAACTGGCCTATAATTGTTTGGCATTTCCTTTGATCCCTTTTTAAACAATGGAACTACGTTTGCATTTCTCCAGTCCTCCAGTACCTCCCCTGTGTCTAGTGAAGATTGGAAAATCCTCCTCAGAGCATCTGCTATCTCCTCCCTGACTTCCTTCAGCAGCCTCGGAAACAATCCATCTGGCCCTGGTGACTTATCAACTTTCAAGGATTTCAACCCTTCGAGTACTTCCTCTCTCTTTATGACTATCCCATCCAATATCTCGCAGTGTTCCTCCTGGACTACTATATCTACATCCTCCCTTTCCTTTGTAAACACGGAGACAAAATATTCATTCAAAACCCTTCCCACAGCCTCTGCATCTACACACAAGTTTCCACCTTCATCTCTGATAGGTCCTACTTTTTCCTTAACTAACCTTCTAGCATTAATGTATTGGTAAAACATCTTTGGGTTATCTTTAACTTTACTTGTTAATGTTTTTTCATGCCCTCTCTTTGATTTCCTTATTTCCTTTTTTACTTCGTCCCTGCACTTCCTATATTCATCTAGGCTATCTGCAGTGCTTAGTTCTTTGTGCCTATCGTAGGCTTTCTTTTTCTGTTTGATCCTCCCCTGTATTCCTCTAGACAACCAGGGAAGTTTAGATTTGGCAGTACCACTCTTATTTTTGTAGGGGACATGTCTACTTTGTACAATTAGGATCTCACTTTTTAGTGCTTCCCACTGGTTTTCCACTGTTTTATCCTCCAGCAGTGCTGTCCAGTCCACCTCAGCCAAGTCCCTTCTCATTTCTGCAAAATTTGCCTTCCCCCAGTTCAAGACTTTTACTCCTGCCTTATCTCTGTCCTTTTCCATGGTAATGCTAAATCTAACTGAATTGTGATCATTGTCCCCGGTATGGTCGCCAACTGTCACTTCGCCCACTTGCCTCTCTTCATTCTCCAAGACTAGGTCTAGAATTGCATCTCCCCTCGTTGGGTTTGTCACTAATTGGTCAAAAAAATTTTCCTGGACACACTGCATGAATTTTTCTCCCTCAGTGCCCCTTATATTGTTTGAATCCCAGTTGATATTAGTATAGTTGACGTCTTCTACTATCATTGCCCTCTTGTTCTTACTTAACCTGGAAAGGTTCTTAATATGCCCATGCTAACCACATGTCTCTCTCTTCCATCCTGCAGGAGGACTACATCAGGATCATGGAGCCTAGTGAACTAGCTGTATGCCTGATGGCCTACAGAGCGCAAAGACAACGGAAGAGAGAGTTACTGAGGCTCCTGGCTGTGCAGAGGCAGGAGTAGCAACCTCAAGAAGAAGGGGTGACTGGGGCTCCCTCACATGCCACCCAAGAGCCACAGCGAGCCACCACAGGCCAGCGCCTAGCGACACCCAGAGTCTATAGACACCTCCTCTCATTCCTGCAGATGACCAAGAACCAGTGTCGCTGAAGACTGCGCATGTCTAGGGAACTGGTCACTCACATCTGCTACTTACTGCAGGATTTGGCGCCATGGGGACATGGAGGGCGTCCACTGCCAGTGGCTGTGAAAGAGACTGCAGTGGTCAATTTCTATGCCAATGGCTTCTTTCAGGGCTCCACATGTGGCCTCTGTGGGATCTCTCTAGCCTCACTACAAATGCATCCATGAGGTCACGGATGCCATCTTTGTGAGGTCACACAACTTTGTGCGTTTTGTCAAGACCAGGATGCAAGAGCATTTGGATTCTCCCAGATCTCGGGATTCCCACAGGTGCAGGGTGCGATTGACTGCACTCATGTGGCGCTCAGATCTCTGTCACAACACATGGTGAACCATATCAACCACAAGGGGTTCCATTCGCTGAATGTGCAGCTGGTATGCAACCACCAGAAACGCATCCCGCAGGTGTGCGCATGGTTTCCAGGGAGTGTGCATGATGCCTACACCCTCTGTCAGTCACAGATCCCTGAGGTTTTCCAGGGTCCACAGAAGCTGCAGGGTTGGCTCCTCAGGTGCAAGGGCTACCCGCAGAGGCTGTGGCTGATGATACCCGTGCGGCGGCAGAGTGAAGGTATAATGAGGCTCATGCTGCAGCTCGCAACTTGGAGCTTGGTGGAGCAGACCATCAGGATGCTGAAGATGAGGTTCAGGTGCCTAGACCGGTCTGGTGCAGAGTTCACAGAAGGTGTCACACATTGGCATTGTCTGCTGCACCCTTTACAACCTGATGCTGCAACGGGGAGATGAGCTGGCTAAGGAGGAGCTGGAGGTCTTCTCCAATGAGGAGGACACCGACAGGGATGAGGGTGAGGAGGTCCTCGGAGGCGATGATGATGGGGATGGGGCCCTCACACTGGCTAGATGAGGCAGGCATGCTCGGGAGGCCCTCATAGCTGCTAGATTTGTGGAGAATGATGACAACATGCAGTGAGGTGATCCCATAGATCCTCACATCGCATCTGTGAACGTTTGACTCCAGTCAGGCTTATGGTAGCGTGAATACCCTCAGTGAGAATTCCCCTGTCATGGAGACGCAGTGGAGGCTCTAATAGTCACTTGATTGCAGGAGGATGATGACGACATGCAGTGAGGACACTCCATGGATTTTCACATAACCTCTGAGAATGTCTGACTCCTCTCTGGCCGAGGGCATCTTGCTTGCGCACTGTGATCAGGATCATAGACACGCGGCCATGAAACTTTAGAAGCATCTGATCCTTTGTCTGCCTTCAGCACCTGACCCCTTCAGGAGCGCAGCATCAGTGGTCACAAGTGCTGAAGAGATGGTAGCCAGCCCCATCTTAAAGGTGCTGAGAGCACACAGAGAGAATTAGAGAACTCTGTGGCGCCTGCCCACAACATTCTGGCAGCAATGACCAGTGCAGCCAAGGTGCAGGCATCAGTAATGTTTCCAGGGAGTGTGAGGCCTGACTATCACTTTGCTCTGAAGGCTGCACAGGGAAGAGGCCCTGGACTGAGACACCTGCCTTTAAATTGTGCAGAAAGGTTTCACATCTGAGTGACAAGAACACTGCTCATCAGAACAAGGAGCCATAGGTAAGGAGATATTCTTGGGCGTTTATTGACAATAGTGAACATTATGTGCAAGTGATTAACACCTGTGCCCAGACTATGCAATTAATTCTCTGTGAACCTGCTCCTGGGCCTGGCCAAGTTAGCCATTAACAGGTCCAGGCAGCGGGCGATCGAGGGGGTTGTCAGACCCGACTGTCTGCCCCTCTTCTGCAGCTACGTTTGCGGCCGGGTGTCCCTGGAGGGGGAGCACACGGTGTCTGCTGGCACCGTCGAGGCCTTCTGTACCCGGTGGGCACCGCGGGGACTGGGGTGTATTATCGACCCTCTTAATCACATTTTGGTTTGATGTTTGTAAGTTTTCTTTAAACTTTGTCTTTGGTTTTACAACTATCCTAATTTAGGGGCTGTGTTTACTTTATCCCACATTTTGTTAATTCAATTTATTTGGTTGACTCTAAAAGAGTTAATTCTCCTTAACTGTCCTAACTCTGCCACTACATCTTGGTGCTCCCCAGACATCCACAGCAGAGGTGGAGGCAGCCAGCTGACTGCGACGCCCTGTTTTTGATGACCTTGGCGGGCATCCTCTGGAGGGCCGAGATTTGGAGGCCCCCTGCCTGCTTTCAGGGTGCTGCTATGTGGCAGTGGCACCCTCCTGGGCCTGTGAAGCTGGAGCTGCTGAGGTCACAGGAAGAGGCAAGTGGATTGGGCCGGACATTCTCGGAGTCACCTGGATGGATGGGCCCAGAGTGTGCACTTGCGGATCCTCCTTCCTATGAGTGCGCGGGGGCCCCAGGCTGAATCCTTGAGGAGCAGGGGTAGCTGGAGTGAGATCAAGTTGCCTGGCACCCCTCTCACGTACACACTGTTGCAGGCCAACTATAGCATCAGCGATGGATGGATTGAGCCTGCACAGCAGTACAGGAGCAAAGTCCTGGACCAAGGTCTCCATGGCAGCTGCCATCCTACCAGTGTTGACCTCAGTGCATTGGCATGCCGGCGCTATCATCTCAGAGTGAAGGTGGACAGGGTCCTCCATCGTGCCTTGCAATCTGAGGAGTGCAGTGGACATCCCTTCCTGATGTTCCTGAACTTGCCTTTGCATCTCCAGCAACTATGACATGACCGAGTCCAGAGGCTCATCATCTCAGCAAATTTCTGGCCTCAAGTAGTCCTCCGAGTGCCAAATATCAGGGAGGTCCCTGCCGCTGCCTGCTGTGGATCAGACAGTGCAATGTGCTCACCAGATTGTGATCCTGAGGCTATTCTAAAGCTAGGTCCCACTGATGTGTGTGTCATTGCACTGGTGGAGGGTGTGAGTGAGCACTGTGACGGGACTTCAAGGAGGGTGCTTCCAGATTCCTCTTCAGAGGTTTCTTCGGGGCTTAATTGGAGGCTCTGGGTCATGGACTCCCTTGGCTGTTTCCCAGATGTGCCTGCGAAAGCAAAGGGAGACAATTAGTGTATGGCAGTGGCCTGTGAAACAGGACACCTCACTCACAGCATACTTGTCTGATGTATGTTCCACTGCTGGAGCCTCACTTAGTAGAGCACTGCCGACCTCACCGTCAGCACAGGAACGGTCCAGATCCTCACCGACCAGTTGGATTGCTCTGTTTTCAAAGGCTATGAGGACCTTGATTTCAGGCATTCTGCCAGCGACTTCTCCCCTCTTGTTATGTGCAAGCTTGTCCTGCATGCATAAAGATGGAGGAAGTGTAAGCAGAATGCCTGCCAGGTCAAATGATAAGTGTGCCTGGCATGTGTGGGTGGTGAGTGGTCCTATGGACAGGATGAGGACAAGGACGGTGAGTGTGAAAGAGTGAATAGTGATATTCCTTGAACTAGCAGCGAGTGGGATCACTGTGGAGGTGTGATGGGTTTGTGAGTGTGTGAGTTGAGAGTGATGAGAAGAGTGACTTACCCTGGTGGAAAAGAGGAGATCATTCACCCTCTTGTGGCACTGGGTGACTGTACTCTTTTGAAGTGTGTTGGCGCTGACCACCGCTACCTGCCACTACCTCCCAAGCTGGGTTAGTGCTGTTGCTGCCCATCCTGCGGACAAAGTAGCGGTAGAGGACATTCCGGTGGGCCTCCACAGCATCCAAAAGGTGCTCGGGGGAAGTGTTGCTGAACCTGGGGGCTGCAGTCTTCTTCAGTTTCAGGGCCATGTCTTCCATGCAGCAGTGGTAATCTGGAAGCACTAAGATGTGCGCTTGCAGCTGGACTTTAAGTATGGTGCCCGTCGTGATGCAATAGCGGAGTGATGGCAGGTGGAGAATGAGAGCCCGCTCACCACAAGTGCATAAATAATGTGGCGGGTTTGGGCCAATACGGCGTGAAAACCCGCCATCGCGACCGGTGGGTAACATATTAGGCAGGATTTTCCCCTTGACGATTTGGGGGTGGGGCCCGTTCGCCAAGGAGAAAATGACGCAGGATCCCGGTCCCTTTAAATTTTTAGGAAGGCAGGCAAACAGCGAAATCAGCTGTCCACCCGCCAACCTGTCATTGGCCAATTGAGCCCATTGACAGGCTAATTAAGATAATTAAAGACCTGCCCCTTCAAGCTTAAGGCTGGCGGGCAGGCAGGAGCCCCAGTGGGGTCCTGATTATTCATGAAACTTCCTCCACTGGCGGGATGAAGTTTCATGTCCATTTTTTAAACATTTAATAAATTTTATGTGTTTATTATTAACATGTCCCATCTCGTCAGACATTGTCACGTGAGGGGGACATGTTAGTAATTTCAATATTTGTCTATTTTTACTTACCTGTCACGAATCTCCCTGTGACAGCACTTTGCCTCAGGGAGCAGTGCACTCTTTCGCGTGCATGCGTGAAAGAGTGCACTTTGACAGATGGGGAATTCCTCCCCCCCGGCACAGGAAGCACATAGCACTTCCTGTCGGGCAGGCCGCTGGGCGGACCTTAATTGGCCCACCCACTCAAAATGGTGGCGGGCCCCGTTTCGGTGGCGGGGGTCGGCTGTCCGCCCGCCGCCAAGCCGGTGGGGCCTGCACGCCATCCGAGGGCAAAATTCTGCCCATTGTTTTACCCGTCCACTACTGCACTCAGTGCAAATCTGGGATAATTCCGCCCTTAAGCACAAAAATCTAGGCTGACACTCTAGTGTATAACTGAGAGAGTACTGCACTGCCGGAGATGCCATCTTAGATATATGTAAAAGATTCCATGGCACTATCTGAAGAAAAGCAGAGGAATTATCCCTGGTGTTCTGGCCAATACCTATCCCTCAATCAACTTCACTAATAAAAATATTATCTAGACCAGAATATAACGTTCGTTGGGCCAGCATGTGCCCGACCTGAGTGAGCATAAAATGACGCGCGATGACGTCAGGCGAGCATCCCGATGCTGCCCGCCGACAATTAAAAGGCCTATTAAAGCCATTAAAGTTATAATTGAAAGAAATTTTTCGCTGTCTGTCCAACCATAAGGTTGGAGTCACATGAAGGGACATGTTTTATAACATTTTAAAAATTTATATTTTTAATTTTTCATATCTTCATCTCCCTGAAGCAGCTCTGTGCCTCAGTGAGCTTTTCCTGTGCGCAAGCGCAAACTTACGCTCTCACCCTCCTCCCTCCCACACAGGCAGCACTGAGGGCTGAAGCATGTGTTTCATGCTGGGCGGGCCTTAATTAGTCCACCAGCGTGAAATCACAGTCCAGCCCCGATCGCGGGCAGTGATTGGTTTCCTGACCTCTCTAGCCTGCCCCTATCAAGCCCGCTGAATGAGGGAAACATCCTGGTTCTAGTCATTATCACATTCCTGTTTTGTGGGATCTTACTGTGTGCACATCAGTTACTATGTTTCCTGCATTAAAGCAGTTACTTCACTTCAAAAGAACTCCATTGGCTGTAACGCGCTTTTGGACGTCCTGAGGTCGTGAAAGCTGCTGTATTACTGGAAGTGCATTGTGTGTGGTTTTTTTTGTTACCAGGTGATAGAGAAAAGAAAGCAAAAAATATATATATCCGTCTATTATAAGTGAAACCTTAACCTAAACCGAAAAAGCTTTAATTGAAAAAGAGTGATTGGAGTAATTACAACATAAGAAAAAAGACAACGGGATGTTATGTGGTCTGGGGCTCCAAGAATGAGGCTTTGTGTGACAAGGGCGCATATTTGAATTTTGATGCTATCAGATTCCTAGTCCAAAAGATGTTCTGCCCATTAAAATTAAAGGACAGAAGACCATCCAGGTCACAGGACAAGCAGATTTGATCTTGTAATCTGAATTCCTGATATGCAGTTTAACCTTAGAAATTCCCTGCCAAGGGAGCTATATTGTAAAATCTGCTCCCATGCATGTATTGATAGAATATGATGTCAGTGTTGAATTATTAAGTAATCAACTGGAATACCTGACTTTCCTATAAAAGGCATTTCCAATAACCTTCTTTAGACAATTACAGATTAAACTAAAGCAAAGGCTGATCAATAGCTTCGCAAAGGCTAACACGGGCCCTAGAAAGCTGAAAACAGCCCGAAAACTGCCCTGACAGTAGGCCTATGATTAGTAAAAACAAAATAGCTACACTAGAATTACATGTCTCAGTGGCTTCTCACAAACATTCCATCATTTGCACTACATTAGAATACAAAAAAATCAAATAAGAATAAAATCTGACAGACCATTGGGCATTGACTAGGCACCAGAAATAATAAAGGCACACCCCGACCAGTTGGCCCTGGAAAATCCTCCTCACTAACATCTGGGGACTTGTACCAAATAGGGAGAACTGTCCCACCGACTAGTCAAGCAGCAGCCTGACATAGTTATAGATACACAATCACACCTTACAGTAAATGTCCCAGACTCCTCTATCACCATCCCTAGGTTTGTCCTGTCCCACCAACCAGACAGACCCACCAGAGGTGGTGGCACAGTGGTATGTAGTCAGGAGAGAGTTGCCCTAGGAGTCCTCAGCAATGGCACTGGACTCCCTGAAGTCTCATGGCATCAGGTATAATAAAGCCAAGGAAACCTCTGCTGGTTGCCAACTACTGCACCGCGCCCCCACCCCCCACCCTCAGCAAATCAATATGCTCCTCCATGTTGAACACCACTTGGAAGAAATACTCAGGGTGCAAGGGTACAGAATGTATTGTAAATGGGGGACCATCACCAAGAATGACTTAGTAACACTGCTACTGATTGAGCTGGCTGAGTCTTTAGTAAGAGATCTGTCAGACTAGGCCTGTGGCAGTTGGTGAGAGAACAAACAAGAAGGGAAAACCTGCTTGACCTGATCCTCACAAATCAACCTGTAGCAGATGCATCTGTCCATGGCAGTATTGGTAGGAGTGACCTCAGCACTATCCTTGTGGAGACAAAGTTACAACTTCACACTGTGGGCAATCTTCATTGTGTTGTGTGGTGCTTCTGCTATTCTAAATGGGGTAGATTCAGAACAGATCTAGCAACTCAAAACTGGGTATTCATAAGACTCTGTGGGCCATCAGCAGCTGCATCAGCAGAATTATATTCAATCGCAATCTGTAACCTCATGGCCCAGCATATTCCTCACTCTGCCATTACCACAATGCTGAGGGACCAACCCTATTCAGTAAGCAGTGTAGGGGACCATAGCAGGAGGAGTACCAGGCATATCTAAAAATGAGGTGCCAACATGGTGAAGCTACAACACAGGACTTACATGCATGCTAAACTAAGCAATCCCACAGTCAACAGATTAGTCATGCTGCATCCAGTGGTGAATGGGGTTGGACCTTGAAACAACTAGGCAGAGGAAAAGCCTCCAAAAACATCCCCAACCTTAATGATGGGGGAGTCCGGTATGTCAGTGCAAAAGTGAAGGCTAAAATATTTGCAACCATCTTCAGCCAAAACTGCAGAGTGGATGATCAATCTCAACCTTGTCCAGAGGTCCCCAGCATCATAAATGCCGGTGTTCAGCCAATTTAATTCACTCCACCTGATAGTAAGAAATGACTATTGCACTGATTCAGCATAGGCTATGGGTCCTGACAACATCCCAGCTATGGTACTGAAGACATGTTCTCCAGAACTAGCCATACCCCTAGCCAAGCTGTTCCAAAACAGTTACAGAATTGGCATCTACCTGACAATGTGGAAAATTTCCCAGGTATGAGCTGGCCACAGAGGGCAGCACCAATCCAATCTGGCCAATTAACCCTCCATCAGTTTACACAAAATCATCAGCAAAGTGATGACAGTTCTCTTCAACACTGCTATCAAGCATCACTTACTGAGCAATAACCTGCTTACTGATTCTCAGTTTGAGTTCTGCCAGGTCCACTCCAGTCCAGACCTTATTGCAGCCTTGGTACAAACATCGACAAAAGAGCTGAATTCCAGAGGTGAGGTATAAGTGACTGCCCTTTACATCAAGGCAGCATTTGACCAAGTGTGGAATCAAGGAGCCCTAGCAAAACTGAAGTCAATGGGAATCAGGGGAAAACCCTCCATTGGTTGGAGTCATACCTAGCACAAAAGAAAATGGTTGAGGTTGTTGGAGGTCAATCATCTCAATCATCTAGGAAATCACTGCAGGAGTTCCTCAGGGTAGTGTCCTATGCCCAACCATTTTCAGCTGCTTCATCAATGACTTTCTCTCCATCATAAGGTCAAAGGAGAGATTCGCTGATGATTGCATAATGTTCAGTACCATTCGCAACTCCTATACTGAAGCAGTCCATGTCCAGAACTGCAAGACCTGGACAACATTCAGGCTTGGACTGATAAGTAGCAAGTAACATTCACACCACTCAAGTGCCAGGCAATGACAGTCTCCAACAAGAAGGAATCTAACCACCTGCCCTTGACATCCAATGGCATTACCATCACTAAATCCCCTACTATTAATATCCTGGTGGTCACCATTGACCAAAATCTGAACTGGACCAGCCATATAAACACTGTGGCTGCAAGAGTTGATCAGAGGCTGGGAGTTCTGCAACGAGTATCTCCTGTCTCCCCAAAACCTGTCCACCATCTACAAGGTGCAAGTCAGGAGTGTGTTGGAATACTCCCCACTTGCCTGGATGATTGTGGCTCCAACAACACTCGAGAAGTTGACACCATCCAGGACAAAGCAACCCGCTTGAAGCACCCACCCAGCACCTGGAAAATTCACTCCGCACCACCGATACACAGTGTCAAAAGTGCGTACAAGATGCACTACAACAACTCACCAAGCCTCCTTTGACAGCAGCAAAAACAAAAAATGCTGGAAAAACTCAGCAGGCCTGACAGCATCTGTGGAGAGAAAGGCAGAGTTAATGTTTCAAGTCCGCATGACTCTTCTTCAGAGTCAAATGGACTCGAAATGTTAACTCTGTCTTTCTCTCCACAGATGCTGTCAAACCTGCTGAGTTTTTCCAGCATTTTTTGTTTTTTTTTCAGATTTCCAGTATCTGCACTATTTTGCCTTTTATCCTTTGACAGCACCTTGAGGATTCTCGACCATTCATCACAATCAAGGCTGATCTTCTGTCTCAACTCTACTTTTGCATCTCCTCCCCAAATCTCTAATTCCCCGAGAGACCAAAAATCTGTCTATCTCAGCCTTAAATATACACCCACAAACCTCTGAGGTAGACAATTCCAAAGATTCACAACCCACTGAGTGAAGAAATTTCTCCTCATCTCAGTCCTAAATGATCATCCCTTTGTCCTGAGACTATGCTCCCATGTTGTAGTTGGGCCAACATTTACTCCCATCCCTAGTCGCCCTTGAGAAGGTGATGGTGAGCTGCCTTCTTGAACCGCTGCAGTCCATGTGGTGTAGGCACACCCACAGTGCTGTTAGGAAGGGAGTTCCAGGATTTTGACCCAACAACAATGAAGGAACGGCAATATATTTCTAAGTCAGGATGGGTAGTGACTTGGAGGAGAATTTCCAGATGGTGGTGATCCCATCTATCTGCTGCCCTTGTCTTTCTAGATGGTAGTGGTCATGGGTTTGGAAGGTGCTGTCTAAGAAGCCTTGGTGAATTCCTGCAGTGCATCTTGTAGATGGTACACACTGCTGCTTTTGTACGGGGTTGATGGTGGAGGGAGCGAATGTTGTTGATGTGGTGCCAAGCAAGCGGCTGCTTTGTCCTGGACAGTATCAAGCTTCTTGTGTATTGTGGGAGCAGCAATCATCCAGGCAAGTCAGGAGTATTCTATCACATTCCTGAGTTGTGCCTTGTAGATGGTGGACAGGCTTTCGGGAATCAGGAGGTGAGTTACTCGTCACAGGATTCCTAGCCTCTGACCTGCTCTTGTAGCCACAGTATTTATATGGCTAGTCCAGTTCAGTTTCTGGTCAATGGTAACCCCCAGGATGTTGATAGTGGGGGCTTCAGTGATGGTAATGCCATTGAATATCAAGGGGCGATGGTTAGATTCTCTCTTGTTGGAGAGGGCAATTGCCTGGCGCTTGTGTGGTACGAATGTTACTTGCCACTTGTCAGCCCAAGCCTGGGTATTGTCCAGGCTTGCTGCATTTGGATATGGACTGCTTCAGTACCTGAGGAGTCACGAATGGTGCTGAACATTGTGCAATCATCAGCGAGCATCCCCACTTCTGACCTTATGATGGAAGGGAAGGCCATTGATGAAGCAGCTGAGGCCACTATCCTGCCTAACCAGTGGAGAGTTTTCCCCCTGATTCCCATTGATTCCAGTTTTGCTAGGGCTCCTTGATGCCTCACTCAGTCAAATGAAACCTTGATGTCAAGGGCAGTCACTCTCACCTCACCTTGTGTGTTCAGCCCTTTTGTCTATGTTTGAACCAAGGCTGAAATGAGGTCAGGAGCTGAGTGACCCTGGAGGAACACAAATTGGGTGTCAGTGAGCAGGTTATTGCTAAGCAAGTTCCATTTGATAGCACTATTGATGACCCCTTCCATTACTTCAATGATGATCTAGAGTAGACTGATGGGGCGGTAATTGACCGGGTTGGATTTGTCCTGCTTTTTGTGTACAGGAGATACCTGGGCAATTTTCCACATTGCCAGGTAGATGCCAGCATTGTAGATGTACTGGAACAGCTTGGCTAGGAGCTCAGCAAGTTCTGGAGCTCAAGCCTTTCGTACTATTGCCGGAATATTGTCAGAGCCCATAACCTGTGCACTATCCAGTGCCTTCAACTGTTTCTTGATATCTTGTGGAGTGAATCGAATTGGCTGAAGGCTGGCATTTGTGAAGCTGGGGACCTCCAGAGTAGGCCGAGTTGGATCATCCAATCGGCACTTCTGGATGAAGATTATAGCAAATGCTTCAGCCTTATCTTTTGCACTGATGTGCTGGACTCCACCATCATGGAGGAAGGGGATAGTTGTGGAGCCTCCTCCTCCAGTGAGTTGTTTAATTGTCCACCACCATTCATGACTGGATATGGCAGGACTGCAGAGCTTAGATCTGATCCGTTGGTTGCGGGATCGCTTAGCTCTGTCTATCACTTGCTGCTTATACTGTTTGGCACGCAAGTAGTCCTGTGTTGTTGCTTCACCAGGTTGACAGCTCATTTTATGCCTGGTACTGCTCCTGGCATCGTCTCCTGCACTCTTCACTGAACCAGGTTTGATCCCCTGGCTTGATGGTAACGGTAGAGTGGGGGATATGCCGGGCCATGAGATTACAGATTGTGTTCAGGTACAATTCTGCTGCTGTTGATGGCCCCCAATGCCTCATGGTTGCCCATGTTGTTAGTTGTTAGATCTGTTTGAAATCTGTCCTTTTTAGCACACTGGTAGTGCCACACAACTCGATGGAGGGTATCCTCAATGTGAAGTTGGGACTTCATCTCCACAATAACTGTGTGGTGGTCACTCCTACCAATACTGTCATGGACAGATGCATCTGCGGCAGGCAGGTTGATGAGGATGAGGTCAAGTATGTTTTCCTCTCTTGTTGGTTCCCTGACCACCTGCCACTGACCCAGTCTAGCGGCTATGTCATTTAGGACTTGGCCAGCTCAGTCAGTAGCGGTGCTACCGAGCCACTCTTGGTGATGGACATTGAAGTCCCACACCCAGAGTATATTCTGCGTCCTTGCCACCCTCAGAGCTTCCTCCGTGTGGTGTTCAACACCACATTCATCAGCCAAGGGAGGGCGGTACTTGGTAATCAGCAGGAGGTTTCCTTGCCCATGTTTGGCCCGATGCATGAGACTTCATGGTCCAGATTCGAGGTTGAGGACTCCCAGGGCAACTCCCTCCCGTCTGTATACCACTGTGCCACCACCTTTGTTGGTTCCGTCCTGCCACTGGGACAGGACATACCCAGGGCTGGTGATGGTGGCGTCTGGGGCATTATGGGGAGGATTTTCCCCCATTGGGCAGGCTCAGCAGGGGTGAACGGGGGCAGTCGGGAAGCCGACCACTGCCCGCGATCGGGGCCAGACTGTGATTTCACGCTGGCAGTCCAATTAAGGCCCACCCAGCATGAAACGTGAGCGGCAGCGCTCAGCACTGCCTATGAGGGCAAGAGCGAACCTCGCGCATGTGCGTGGGTGCACACTGGAAAAGTTCCCTGAGGCACAGAGCTGCCTCAGGGAGATGAACATTTTTCAAAATATAAAATAAAGATTTCTGAAATATTATAAAACATGTCCCCTCATGTGACTCTGTCACATAAGCAGGGACATATAAATGAAATTTTAAAAATCTTATTTTATTCTTATTTGCTGTTGGAAACCTCACCCAGCCTGTGGGTCAGGTTTCCTAAAAAATGCAAAGGCCATTAGGACGGGCCGTGAAAAATTTCTTTCAATTACCTTTTTAATGGCCTTAATAGGCCTTTTAATTGTCGGCAGGCGCACTGCCGACTCCGGCGCGCACCTGCCAATCGAAATATCACACGAGTGCATGATGATGTCAGGATGCTCGCCCGACATCATCGTGCGTCACTTTATGCTTGGTCGAGTCGGGCGTGCGCCTGCCTGGCGAGCTATAAATTCTCCCCTATCTGTAAGATATGATTCCGTGAGGATGACTATGCCAGGCAGTTTCTTGACAAGTCTGTGAGACAGCTCTCCCAATTTTGGCATTAGCCCCCAGATGTTAGTAAGGAGGACTTTGCAAGGTCGACAGGGCTGAGTTTGCCTTTGTCGTTTCCGGTGCCTAGGTCAATGCCAGGTGGTCTGTCCGGTTTCATTCCTTTTTTGAGGCTATGTAGCGGTTTAGTACAACTGAGTAGCTTGCTAGGCCATTTCAGAGGACATTTAAGAGTCAACCACATTGCTGTGAGTCTGGATTCACACGTAGGCCAGACCTTTCCTTAAATATGGAAACCAAAACTGCACAGTAGTTCAGGTGTGGTCTCACCAAACCTCTATATAGTTGTAGCAAGACTTCCTTTGTCTTGCACTTCAATCTACTTGCAATAAAGGCCAACACGGCAGTTGCTTTCCTAATTTTTTGCTATACCTAGCAGCACCATGGGTGTCCACATGGACTGCAGCGGTTCAAGAAGGTAGCCCACCACAACCTTCTCAAGGGCAGTTATAGATGGGCAATAGATCCCATGAATGATTTTTAAAAATTGGTGGTTGCTGCAATTCTGCTTTTAAATTTGCAAATTTATCCTGTAAGGGCTGCAGATACATGAAAATTGAAAATAAAGGACCTGTTGACCTGGCTTAATCATACTCCACAGTAAAGCAATTTAGCAATGTAATTATCAAAGATTAAATCCACTTGAAATATCCTATTTTAGTCATCATTTCAAGATTCTTTCAATAAGTGGAACACAAATAGCTGGTACAACAGTCCATAACACTAATATAACAATAATGTAAGTTAAATAAAGTACTTGCATTTATATAGTTCCTTTCACAACCTCAGGATCTCTCAAAGCACTTTACAATCATTGAGGTACACTTGAAGTTGTAATGTGGGATGTATCTATTTGTGTCTCTGCAATTTCCTCTAGCCCTAAAAACCTCCAAGATCTGTGCCCATCCAACTTTGACCTCTTGAGCATCCCCAATTTTAATCATTCCACCATGGTAACTGAAGGCATGGATGCTCCAAGCTCAAGCTCTGGAATTCCCGCCCTTTACATCTCCTCCTCTCTGCCCCCTTTTCCTTCTTTAAGATGTTTTTTAAAACCTACCTCTTTGACCAAGCTTTTGGCCATCTGCCCTAATATCTCCTATGTGGCCCGGTGTCAAAGTTTGTTTGATAATGCTCCTGTGAAGCGCCTTAGGACATTTCACTATATTCAAGGCACTATATAAATGCAACTTGCTGTTCCTTTGGGGCTTTGGCAGTAATGTTTTGATGGGTGCATCTTCTTCATTTGCAGTAAATATAATGGTGGAGGAAGAAAGGTTTTTAAATTGATGTTCTCAGCACTATGGAGCTAACTACATGGAGTGCACAAATTACTCTTTCATTACAATGCTGGAGTACGCTAATACAGCTTTCTTTGTTTCAGCCTATCTCATGTATATGTATGCTACACTGTTGATGCTATGATATCAGTCATGGGCAACAAATATAGATTAGACAGTTTATGGCCTTTGAAACTTGGATTGTGTCTGAAGAAAACATTTGGGCAGGAATGTTCCGGCCCAGTTGGCATTGGGCATCATGGCAGGCGGGGGGAGTACAATATGGCAAGAAGGCCGAAAATTTGTTTCACACTGTCGTGAAACCAGCTTGTGATTGTCCGCTCCATCCGTCAATGGTGGGCCATGTTTCCCCCACCGCACATCAGGAACCTAATTTCAATACTTCAGCATCTCATTATAAGCCCTGCTTGGCGGAATCATTCCCCGATGCTGGATCATCCGGGCACGTCGATGTGATTGCACATCGGTGCATAAGCGATGTGCACCTGGTGAGCTGCACTTTGCTCGGGACTTCAAGGTTTGTTTGCCCACCTTGCTTCAAGCAGCACTCATGGTTATCAGTGCCAGGCTTCGCAGGCAGCACCACCACATTATTTTTAGGGGGGCTCATGAGCAGCTCTCTACCTACCAGACCGTCTTCAGGGCTAGGGCTTGCTTGGGGAAGGGAGACAAGTGGCCTCAGGCAAGGGAAGAGGCTGCAGGGTGAGGCCTGTAGTGGGGAAGGAGGGTATCTCAGGGTGTGTGTGGGAGCACCTGTTGGTCTGTGCAAGTGGCCTCAAGATGTTGAGGGTTGAGGAGACAGTCTCCAGAGGAGGTGAGGCCAGATGGAAATGTGAGGGTGTGTGTGAGAGAGTGAGTGGTCCCTTGAGCTCGCAGTGAGTGAGATGCCAGTGAATGTGTGATGGCCTTGTGAGTGTGAGAGTTCAGGTGAAAAGATGGTTGCCTTACCCTGGCAGCACGAATTAGATCATTCATCCATTTTCTGCACTGGATGGCCGATCTCTCGTGTGCAGCACTGGCACTGACCATCTCTGCCACTGTCTCCCAGGCTTGAGTGGCGAGGCTAAGGGGCCTCCTGCCGCCAGAACGGGAGTAGAGGACTTCGCGGTGGGCCTCCATGGCACCCAAAGGCATCCCAGGGATGCATCACCGAATTGGGGGGGCTGCACCCTTCTTGGCTTTTGGGGCCATATCTGTGCCGGAGCAGTGCTGGGCTTCAAGCATTGAGAAGTGTGCACGCAGCTGCAGTTTAAATGTGACGCCCGTCCTGAGGAAGCGGCAAGGTAACAGTGTGATGGGCAAATTAGAGGCCACCCACCAGCAGGACAGCGTGTTTTCTGCGGTTGCATAATTAATAAGGCAGGAATGGGACGATACGATGAGAAAAGCCGCCATTGCAGTAAAACGTCCTTTTTCCTGTCCACTACCGCACTTAGTGCAAACCTGGGACAATTCCGCCCTCGGAGCGGTTTAACACTAGGGTACAGTTCTGATGGGTATTGGTCTGTTCCTGTATAACACTAGGGTGAAGCATTAGTGGGTATAGATCTACCACTCGGGTAAAGGGTGGGGTTGACCACTAACAGTGTAGGGTGGGCATTCCAATTTTGGAAGATGGTATTTGTGAATTCCCCAGCATTACAGACTCATGGAATTATCTCCAGAACATCTAAATAATTCATCAAACCTATTGTGAAATATCTGTCTCATTTTACTGTGAAACGTCTGTCTCTTTATTTTGTGAAATGTCTGACTGTCTCATTGTGGCACAGAACACCACCTTTTGAAGTTCTGTCCTCTTCTAACATATTCGGATTGGAGTCATCCTACATGCTCAGTACATAAATCCTTGGTTCAGCATAGGGTGTGCTGTCAAATGCATTCCCAGGCCTTTGATACAGATCAAGTTGTGCACTATTCTTTGCAAGCTGCATTCAAACTTGTAAATCATTCCTTTTATTAGCCCAAGTTTTTTTCGGGCTCTGTATATTGTCTGTGGCATCCTCAGATGCCAAATTGAAAAATACCTCTTGGTCTGTAATACTGCTTAAATGAGACAGTGGCTAGATTACTGATGCAGTTTTAGAGGGGAGAGTCATTTCAATTCATCTGGGTATACTGAACAGTCTGGCAACAACAGAGTGTATATTTCATCCTGTCTCACTCCTTGAATCTGTACTCCTCCAACAGAAACATGTTTCCCTCCAGTCAGGAACTGTCTGCTGCATTTGGAACTATGTAAGTTTGGGCTGGGTCGGATTTAGCAGGGGATTGTGGGATGGGGTGAGGGAGGGTGTCGGCCGTGAGAGCTGCTCACTGCTGGGCATTATCAAGTCAAGTACACAGCTTACTGCAGCAAAGTGAGATCAGGAAAAAGATCACAAGGCCTATCCAAAAGGGAGAATTCACTGCTTAAAATTCTGAAGAAACTCTAACCAAAGTCAGAGAGCGCAAGTTTATTCTGCCTTTAAAATGATTAGATTCAGTGATATTTCAATATTTTTACAACTCAAAGGCGAATCTTCTGGGTGAATTTCCACAGCTCTCCACCAAGGAATGATCTTTGCCAACAATTGTGCAAGTCATGTCATGCAGTCTGGCCACATATATTAGAACACAGAAGGATAGGAAGAGGATTTAGTCCATTCAACCCCTCAGGCCTCTTTGCCACTCTATTCAATCATGGCTGATCAGTATGTCAACTCCATTTACCTGCCTTTTTCCACATCCCTAGATACAATGAGCTGAAGGATTATTGCTAAATTTTCTGCAGATCCTGCCGCCTATAGCCACAGCAGCCTGAGTACTAGAAAGACACTGACATTCAGATCATTTGAGGCCACAAGGTTCATTGGACTAGCCTTGGTCCGTAAAACCTCGGAAGATGTAGATTTTCACTAATCCTTGAAACTTCTAACAGTCACACAAGCTTCACCCTCAACTTCCCCCGTGCCCACCCTTCCTTGAGTGATTGGGAAATGTCACATCCCCCTGCCCGTTCTCTAGCCGGCAGCAAAGTGTGCCCATACCAATGCAGACAAGCACCAGGTTTATGAGAATTAGAATGTATCCAGTAAAGGTCAACCAAGGTCACTAACACTTCAGAATTCTTGTTCCACGGCAGTAGCAGACCAGGAACTAGTTATTTCAGTTACTGCCATCATATAACTATGCCTGTGAGTGAAACCAGACTACACTGTCACCAGATATCAAATTGCATTAAACGAAAAGCCAATAGTTTTACCTTGTGTGTTATATGAATGGAAAAGGAGTGAAAAAAAGCCATCATTTATCCACCATTTCTAATTTGTTATGATATTTGTTTCACTAGACTCTCTGGCTCGTATGAGGTCGCCGTGTAGACAATCCTGCCAAATGTATCAATCATCATCTGGCTCAACAGTGCTTAAATGTGGATCCCAAGTTCTGATCTTTGGAAGTTTGGGTGTGGTTCACTCTGTGTTCTCATCCAATGTTATATTATGTCTCCTGATGCAGATTTCAAGGGCAGAATTTGCCCCTGGAGCGGGCGCATGGAGGCACGCCTCCGATCGGCGCCCTTGATTGGCTGCGTGCCGCCATTTTACGTGGGCAGGCCAATTAAGGCCCGCACAGCGTGACGCGAAAGAGCACACTCATCTCCCTGAGGCTAAGTGCTGTCTCAGGGAGATCAGCTCCACAATTAGTCTTAAAAACAAAAAAAAAATTTCCCTGACATGTCCCCTCATGTGACACTGTAACATGAGTTGGGACATGTCCATCACTTTTAAAAACACTTTTATTAAATTTTTAAAAAGCTACATGAAACCTCAACCCGCCCGTGGATGAGGTTTCATGCTTTTTCCAATGCCCGCCAGGGCTCCAGGCCTGCCCACCAACCTTAATCACTAATCACATTAATGACTTTGTCAATGGCCTCAATTGGCCATTGACAGGTTGGTGGGCGCACAGCTGATTCGGCTGAGCCCCCAACGATCTGAAATTTGAAATGAGGCGAGGTGACGTCGGGAGTTCCACCCAACGTCATCCTGCATCATTTTACAGGTCGCCGAGCAGGCCCCCCCTCCCACCACCCCCCCCCCCCCGCTCTATTGAAGTCAAAGTGGACCGGGAAATCCTGGCCCAACAGTTTAGATGGGGAAGACGCTGTGATAATTTGAAGAGCTTTGCTCATTTGACTATCTGGAAACTGATGTTTTTCCTAATAAGACTGTTCCGGTAGACGGGTGGCCAGAATTCGTTTATGTATCTACCATATGTTGAGTACGGTGAGCATTTCCAATATATTCCAAGATATTTCCTAATTATCACTAGCATGCATAATTTTGAGAAAAAAACTGCTCGATTTATTACTTCTTGAATTTGGTGCATTTGTTTTAAATAAGTATACACATCATTTTCCACAATGTGAACAGTCAGGAACATGTTTGCAGAACATTGTGGCAAAGTTCTTCCTATTCCATATCAGCATTAATGAGGAGTTGTAGGCTAGCATAGACCTACTTGTACCTTAAGGATTGCTGGCCCTCTCTCATTATCAGTACATTGCCCATTGTGTTGCCCAGAGCGAGTTAATGAATACAACTATTTTAGATGTAAAAATGCAACTGAAGTGGGAAAGAAATTTCAGAAACATGCTCCACAAAGCCATTTATTGGCCAGAGCCTGCACTATACTGCAACAGTTGGCATGGCAAACACGAATGGTAAAACAATCTATAATAGAAAATGTGGACAGAAAATTGGACCTACGATGATGAAAATTGGAAATATGGTTTATAAACAAAAAGTGCATGACCAATGCAAGATTTTTAGTAATTTATAGATGTACTGTTTTCATTTTATTAACATGTTTTAATTTATTGATTCTGCATTCCCTTATATCATAGATAATTTTTCTGATATTTAATTATGGCCTTGCATGGACAGGCGAGCATAGAGGGGTGTTTTATGCCACAATGAGACAGTCAGACATTTCACAATATAACAATTCAGACATTTCACAATAGGATGAAACAGACATTTCACAACTGAGTCAGTCACACATTCTGGAGATAATTCCATGGGTCCAGCAAATGTACTCCCACCACCTCCAGAAATTGAAATAGCCTATCTACTTCGTCAACCCCACCCTTCACTCTATGAGTTAGCGCAGTCCAACATGCTGAGTCCACAATTTCCAGGATTTCACCATTGATCTTGGGATCCTCCTCTTGACGAAGGAAGACATGGACAACAAATTTCACCATTGCCTTCGTTGTGCTAACTCAGTCTTTGGCTGACTGAGAAAAAGAGTACTTGAGGACCAGGGTCTCAGCCCCAAGACTAAGGTCATGGTTTACCGGGCAGCAGTGACCCCCGTGGTCCTATATGCTTCAGAGACTTGGACAATTTACAGCAGACACCTCAAAGCAATGGAGAAGTTCAACCAGCGGTGCCTTTGCAACATCCTCCATCTCTGGTGCCAAGCAAAGCAGTCCAACAGTGTCCTCCCCCAAGACAAAATGTCCAGCATCCAGGTGCTAATCACTCAAAATCAGCTCAGTTGGGCAGGAAATGTCATCTTGAAGCTTGGCACTAGACTCCTGAAGCAACTGTTCTACTTGGAACTCAGTTGTGGCAGGAGACTCCCAGAAGGACAACAGAATGGCTTTATGGCTGAAGAGGTTAAACATTCTCGCCAACTCACTGGAGTCTCTGGCTGTGACCAACCAGAATGGAGAAGGTTCATTCGGGGACACACCAAACACATCAGAAGAATTCATCAAGAATACGCAGAGGTGAAGTTGAGGCATTGGAGAGAGCGCACAAACCTTCAAACACCTCATCTATCCAACCCCTCAAGCACAATATGTGGCAGAGTCTGCAGAGCGCACTTTGGAATTATCAGCCATCTCAGAACCCATCGAACCAAAGTGGAAGCGAGTTGTCCTCGAGCCAGGGGGACTGTCTAAGAAGAAGACATGCTCACTACATAAATCATTGATTCAGCATTGTGTATACTGCCGACATTCCCAGGTCTGTGGCATCCTCAGATGCAAAACTTTCAACCACCTTTAGGTCTATAGTATCACTTAAATGAAATAGTGGCTAGATTACTGATGCCACTTTGAGAGGAAGGTCACCACAATGCTGCCATCATCAGAGTGCAACTTCAATTCATTTGGGTATGTTGAACAGTCTGGCAACAGCCTGTCATCCTTAATTAGGCAGGACTCACAGACCTTCGGAGATGGGACTGGTATTTGTCCACAATGAAAGAATATTGTTAAAGGTAGCAAGATTCCGCCCAGAGGTGGAACCTCAAAACCTCAAACATGTGGGCTTTAATAGAAACTGGAGTGAATTTTGACTTTGTGTGGGAATGTAAAACTGGTGATAGCAAATTGGCAGTGGGCTTTACATCTCTCTTGATTTTTATTTCTATTGAAGTCAATGAAGTCTAGATCAGCCCCATTGAGCCTTTACTTATTGCCAAAACTGCATAATTAATTACTGTTATGTCCTCAATTTTACTGGCAAGAACACTGCTGTCCCATACACACTTCAAGAACTGTTTTAAAGTTTAATAGGCTTCTCATCGATAGATGCACTTTGGTTTTTAGCTCTGTCTTCCGCATATCTTTGGCTCAATCCTAAAAGGATCAATTATCCTTGAAGCTGCCATGACCTCCAGCAGCTGCACAATGCATTCTCTGTCTCATGTCGTGCAGCCTCAGTGTCAGATTAGCTTCTACTCTCATTACTGATTTATATGTCACTTTCAAAGGTTGAATTTTGTTCCACTTTTATATACTTTTGCCTGTAAGAAATGTCAGCCCCAATAATGGAATCCTGTGCTGGCGATATTCTTAGCCGACAGTGTACAAGAAAATATCATGGCAGTTGTGCTACTTCCCATTTTTTCAACTTGGCCTTTTAGATAAATCAGCTGCTTGTTATTAATTTTTATTATTCCACTGTTACCTTTCCCATTCCACAGATGGAACCACTTGGAAGAAAAAGGGCAAGGTTTCTGCTGACTACAGTGTGTACTTGACAACACTGGAAATTTTATGATCTCTCATTCCCAGCCCAAAGTTTCTTGGAAGATGAAGTGCCCATTTTGGGAATTAGGGTGCAGAGGTCAATGTGCCCTTTTGCAGCCCACATAGTTTTCCTCCAATAAAATTAATAGCTGAAAAACTGATCCCACTACCAGGAGGATCGGTAACCAGAGAACACAGATTTTGAAGAATAGACATTTTTTTTTCAGCGAGTTATGATCTGGAATACTTTACCATGAAAGGGTGAGAGCAGATTCTAATAGTAAGTTTCAAAAGGGAACTGGATATATAGCAACTTGCATTAATGTAGCATCTGCTTTAACATAGTAAAATTTCGCAAGCTGCTTCACAAGGGCGATCATCAAACAAATTTGACACCAAGCCAAGTAAAGATATTAGATGGGGAGGTGGTGGCATAATGGTGTTGTCACTGGATTAGTCCCAGGTTCAAATCCACCATGGCAGATGGTGGAATTTGAATTCAATAAAAAAATCTGGAATTAAAAGTCTGATGATGATTACAAAACCATTGCCAATTGTTGCAAAAACCCATCTCGTTCACGAATTCCCTGTAGGGAAGGAAATCTGCCGTCCTTAGCTGGCCTGGCCTGTGACTTCAGACCTCACAGCAATGTGGTTGACTCTTAAAAATACCTTCTGAGCAAAGGAATTTAAGGATGGGCAATAAATGCTGGTCTAGCCAGTGACACCCACGTCCCATGAACGAATTAAATAAAAGAAAAGCTTGAACAAAGAGGTAATTTTCAGGAGTGTCTTAAAGGAGGAGAGAGAAATGGAGAGGTGAGAGGTTAGGGCTTTGGCAGCTGAAGCCTTGACCATCAATGATGCGGTGAAGAAAATCAGGGATGTGCAAGAAGCCAGAACTGGAGCAGTTCAGATATCTCAGAGGGTTGTGGGACTGGAAGAGATTACAGAGAAAGGAAGGGACAAGGCCAGGGAGGGAATTTAAGTAAGGATAAAAATTTTAAAATCTAGGTGCTGCCAATGTAGGTCAAAAACACAAATATGATGGATGAATAGAACTTAGTGTGAGTTTGGATACAAGCAGCAGAGTTTTAGATGAGGTCCAGGTCAAAGAAAGCATTGGAATAGTTGATTCTGGAGGTATGGCAAGAATGAGGGTTTCAGCAGCAGATATAAGCAGAAACAGGGATATAGATGGGTGATGTGACAGAGGTGGAATTAGGAGATCTTGATAATGGAGGGGGTATAGGGTTGGTCCCAGAACTGCTCCTCATTAAAGTTACCTGATAGCAACTAGCACATACATTTGACACAAGTGCTACAGAATTTACAGGCTGAAAATATTGCATGTTGTGTGATTCAGACATGTGAACCTCTGCATCCAAAATCCTGATGCATACTCCCATTGCCCAAAATCTGGAGCTGTAACTGTAACCTATTTTTAGTTTGATGTTCCAAAACCAGCATGATATTCATAAATAAATAATACAACAAATAAATAAATAAAACAATTTAGTTTTTAAAAAAAGCCTAGGGCCCAGAGTTTCCTCCATGGGTGCATCTGGAAAATAGCACTCAAAATATGCTCTTCCAGCGAAGGTGAGATTTTGCCCAAGTTTGTGTGCAAGTTAATTAACATAAGCCCAAATGTAAAGCCATATTCTGATCCCTTTCTTGGAGATAAAACAGTCTTTCAGCTCCAAGAAGTCTGAAAGTCTCAACATACTAGAGTGTGTGTGTGTGTGTGTGTGCCACATTACCCATCATTATTTTGCATCATTTTGACATCTGTTGTATAAGCTTGTGTCTTAGAATATAAGAGCAGGTGCTTAAGCCAAGCATTCTCTTTCTGATGGGTTTCCACCCTTCAGTAACCACTTGGCTTGGTTAACCTTTTATACAGCGCATCCATAAAACCTCTACAGTTTACCCAACTCAAGATGGCTGCAGATGAATTACATACAGCAACCTGACCAAGCTGCTCAGATAAATTTAACTGCTTAATGTCCAAGCAGCTGAACACTCAGACTGCGCTACTGGCTGCAGTTCAATTACAGACAGCCGATATTACTTTATAACATAGTAGAATAGTGAACTTTTAATATAAAATGTGCCTCAGGAGGCTGGACAACATTCTCAGAAACTTGTTGACTTTGTCACGTTTGCTCATCACTTTCCTGATTTTTGCAGATTGGTCACGTGATTTAGGATCATGCACAGTGTGAGTTTCAAGCAACGTTCTGGATTATTTTGGATCATAAATAACAAGATTCTTGTTCTGAACCCTATGAAGGATGTTGGCCTAAATCAGTGTCTACACTCAATAAATAAGTGTGCAAGGAAATTACTGAACCTGCAGAATTATTGCATGGTTTTCTATTAATTTTGACATACAACGTGCAGTCAACCGTAATGTTTTGGTTTTTCAAGGAGCTTATCTGAGAAAAGCTATAAGGTTAAACCAACATTCAGACTTATTTTTCGGTCACTCCACATTCAGCTGGATTTCTTGCAAGAGGGGAGGGGTCATTCAAAAGGTGCCAACAACCATCTAATACTTCACATAAGTGGCCATCCTTCATGTGTGAACCTACTTGTGTCACTGAGGGCAGACTATTCAACCAACGAGGGCACCGCAACTAGGCCCAATCCTGTCCTGCATACAGGTTCACTTTCCAGATAGAATAGCAATCAGGGAGGCGGGACTGATTTGCTCCTCACTAACTCAACTCAATTGTGCCGCATACTGGCTGGCCCTGTTAAAATGAACAAACTCAGCGAGGTAAAGGCAAAATACTGCAGATGCTGGAAATCTGAAACAAAAACAAAAAATGCTGGAAAAACTCAGCAGGTCTGACAGCATCTGTGGAGAGAAAGACAGAGTTAACATTTCAAGTCTGTATGACTCTTCTTCAGAGCTAAGAGAAGTAAAAATGTGATGAAATTTAAACTGTTTAAAGGGGTGGAGCAGGTGAAGCTGGATAGAAGGCCGACGATAGTTGGAGGCAAAGGAGGGATTGCCAAAGATGTCATAAAAAAAAGGTCAAAGGGGTGTTAATGGTGGTAGTACTGGCTAAAGGAGGTGCTAATGGTGACATTAAGAGTAGAAAGCAGGATGTGATAATAGTTCGACAAGAGTAAGCACTCTGGAAAGAACAACATGAACAAGTGACAGATGGCCCTAATGGGGGTGGGGTGGGGGGAGGGGATGGTGGTGGGAAGAAAGATCGAAAATAGGCTAAGAGGTGGGGATAAAACAATGAATAAAAATTAAACTGAATTTAAAAATAATAATAATAAAAATAAGTGGGAAAATCATAAAAAGTTATTATTATTAATAATAAAAATAAGCGGGAAAAAAGTAATTAAAAATTTAAAAATATGAATGAATATTGAAAAAAGGGGATAAAAAAGGGGTGAGGACGGAGGAGAGGGTTCATGGTCTGAAGTTGTTGAACTCAATGTTATGTCCGGAAAGCTGTAAAGTGCCTAATCGGAAGATGAGGTGCTGTTCCTCCAGTTTGCGTTGAGCTTCACTGGAACATTGCAGCAGGCCAAAGGTGGACATATGGGCATGAGAGCAGGGTGGAGTGTTGAAATGGCAAGCGACAGGAAGGTCTGGGTCATGCTTGTGGGCAGACCGAAGGTATTCCGCAAAGCGGTCACCCAGTCTGCATTTGGTCTCTCCAGTGTAGAGGAGACCGCATTGGGAGCAGTGAATGCAGTAGACCAAATTGAAGGAGGTGCAAGTGAAGCGCTGCTTCACTTGAAAGGAGGATTTGGGCCCTTGGACGGTGAGGAGTGGGGAGGTAAAGGTGTAGATGTTGCACCTTCTGCGATTGCATGAGAAGGTGTCGTGGGAGAGGGCTGAGGTGTTCGGGGTGATGGAGGAGTGGACCAGGGTGTCCCGGAGGGAACGGTCCCTACAGAATTCCGACAGGGGGTTGAAGGGAAGATGTGTTTGGTGGTGGCATCATGCTGGAGTTGGCGGAAATGGTGGAAGATGATCCTTTGAATGCGGAGGCTGGTGGGGTGATAAGTGAGGACAAGGGGTCCCTATCATGGTTCTGGGAGGGAGAGGAAGGTGTGAGGGCAGAAGCGGGGGAGATGGGTTGGACACGGTTGAGGGCCCTGTCAACCACTGTGGGTGGGAAACCTCGGTCATGGAAGAAGGAAGACAAGTCAGAAGTGCTGTTTTGGAAAGCGGCATCATCGGAACAGATACAACAGAGGTGGAGGAACTCAGAGAATGGGATGGAGTCCTTACAGGAAGCAGGGTGTGAGGAACTGTAGTCGAGGTAGCTCTAAGAGTTGGTTGGCTTGTAACGAATATTGGTAGACAGTCTATCACCAGAAATTGAGACAGAAAGGCCAAGGAAGGGAAGGGAAGTGTCGGAGATGGACCATGTGAAAATGATGGAAGGGTGGAAATTGGAAGCAAAATTGATTAAAATTTTTCCATGTCCAGACGAGAGCATGAAGCAGCAGCAAAACAGTCGTCGATGGGAGGGGGCCGGAGTAGGACTGGAACAAGGAAATGTTCCACATGCCCCATAAAGAGACAGGCATAACTGGGGCCTATGTGGGTACCCATAGCCACACCTTATATTTGGAGGAAGTGAGACAAGTTTAAGGAGAAATTGTTCAGTGAGAGAACAAGTTCAGCCAGAAGGAGGAGAGTGGTGGTGGTGGTTGGGGATTGTTTGGGCTTCTATTCAAGGAAGTAGTGGAGAGCCCTCAGACCATCCCGGTGGGGAATGGAGGTGTAGAGGGATTGGACGTCCATGGTGAAGAGGAGGCAGTTAGGGTCAGGAAACTGGGAATTATTGATATGATGTAGGGCATCAGAGGAATCATGGGTGTAGGTGGGAAGAGACTGGACAAGGGGGGAGAGAACGGAGTCAAGATAGGAAGAAATGAGTTCCATGGGGCAGGAACAGGCTGACACAATCGGTCTACTGGGACAGTCCCGTTTGTGGATTTTGGGGAGGAGGTAGAAGCGGGCCGTCCAAGTTTGGAAGACTATGAGATTGGAAACTGTGGAGGGAAGATCTCCAGAGGCGATGTGGTCAGTGACAGTCCTGGAAACAATGGCTTGATGTTCAGTGGTGGGGTCATGGTCCAGGGGGAGGTAGGAGGAAGTGCCTGAGAGTTGGCGCTCAGCCTTTGCGAGGTAGAGATCAGTACACTAGCCAACAACACACCACCCTTGTCGGCAGGTTTGATAACAAAGTCAGGGTTGGACCTGAGAGAACGGAGTGTGGCAAGTTCAGAGGGAGACAGGTTAGAGTGAGCGAAAGGAGCAGAGAAATTGAGACAGCCGATGTCACATTGATAGTTCCCAATGAAAAGATCAAGGGCAGGTAAGAGGCCAGAGGGAGGGGTCCAGGTGGAGGGAGAATACTGGAGGTGGGTAAAAGGATCCGTTGAATGGGGGGAGGACTCCTGCCCAAAGAAGTGAGCACGGAGACGAAGGCAGCAGAAGAAGAGTTCAGCATCGTGCCGAGCCCGGAATTTATTGAGGTGAGGGTGTAAGGGTATGAAACTGAGTCCTTTGCTGAGTACAGAACATTCAGCGTCAGAGAGGGGAAGATCGGGCATTATGGTGAATACATGGCGGGGCTGGGATTAGAAAACGGGATAGGGTCAGAGGGACGGAAAGGGGTGCAGGGTCCTGGATGGGTGTTCGTATCAATGAGTTGTTGGAGCTTGCGTTCCTTAGTACCTGGAAGAAAGAGACAAAGAGACAAACTCAGCAAGGAACTGTTATCAAACCTTGGGCTTTGCTGGGTCTAAATGGCAAACGTTCATGCCACACAAGTGCCAGGCAATGACCATCTCCAACAAGAAAGAGTGTAACCACCTCCTGATGACATGCATGACAAATATCCCACCATCAACAACCCGGTGTTATCGTTGACCAGAAACTTAACTGAACCAGTCATATAAATACTGTGGCTACCAAAGCAGGTCAGAGGCTGAGAATTCTGCAGTAAATAATTCATCCCCTGACTCTCCAAAGCTTGTCCACCATCTACAAGCCACAAGTCAGGAGTGTGATGGAATACTCTCCACTAGCCTGGGTGATGCCACTCCAACTACACTGAAGAAACTCAACACCATCCAGGAGAAAGCAGTCCATTTGATTGGCATCTCATCCACCACCATAAGCATTCACTCCCTCCACCACTGGCACGCCGTGGCTGTAGTGTATACTGTCTACAAGATGCACTGTAGCAATTCACCAACGGTCCTTCAGCAGCACTTTCCAAACCTGCAACCTCCACCACCTAAAAGGACAAGGGTATGAGAAGCTTGGAACACCAGCTGCTGCAAGTTCCCCTCTAAGTCACAGGGCATACGAACTTGAAAATATGCTGCCATTCCTTCATCGCCATGGGTCAAAATTGTGGTACTCCCTAACTAACAGCCACATGGGAGTATCTTCACCAGACTGCCTGCAGTGGTTCAAGAATGCAACTCACCATCACATTCACAAGGCCAATTAGGTATGGGTAATAAGTCTCACATCCCAAAAGTGAATTTTTTACAAAAACAAATCACACCATACAGACCAACTGATACTATTGGGGTGGTGGTCATCAAAGCGTTGGGTGGAATTTTACGGCCCTGTCACGGCCCTGTTATGCCAGTGGCTCCTCTCAGGGTTCCACAGGTGACTTCTGTGGGATATCACAAGCCTCCACTCACAAATGCATCCATGAGGTCATGGCCGCCATCTTCGCGAGGGCACAAAACTTTGTGCAGTTTGTCTGAGACCAGGAGAGCCAGGTTACAAGAGCGATTGGATTTGCCCAGATTTTGGATTTCCCACAGGTGCAGAGTGCCATCAACTGCACTCACGTGGCGCTCAGATCTCCGTGGCAACAAGCGGCAAATTCTGTCAACCGCAAGGGCTTCCATTCTCCGAATGTGCAGCTGGTGTGTGACCACCACAAACACATCACACAGGCCTGCGCGTGGTTTCCAGGGAGTGTTCACAACTCCTACATTCTTGGTCACAGATCCCTGACGTCTTCCAGGATCCACAGAGGCTCTAGGGATGGCTCCTCAGGGACAAGGGTGGCTGGTGACAGCCATGCGGTGGCCTCAGGCTGCAGCAGAGTGAAGGTATAATGAGGCTCATGCAGCAACTTGCAACTTGGTGGAACAAACCATCGGGATGCTGAAAACGAGGTTCCAGTGCCTGGACGGTCTGTTGGAGCCCTGCAATATAGTCCACAGAGGGTGTCACGCATCGTCGTCACCTGCTGCACCCTTTACAACCTGGCACTGTAACGGGGCGAAGAGCTGGCTAAGGAGGAGATGGAGAAGCTGGAGGTCTCCTCCAATGAGGAGGACGTCAACGGGGATGAGGTTGAGGAGGTCCTTGAAGGCAACGATGAGGCCCTCGCACTGGCCAGATGAAGCAGGCACGGTTGGGAGGCCCTCATAGTTTCTAGATTTGTGGAGGATGATGATGACATGCAGTGAGGAGACACCATGGATCCACACATTGCATCTGTAAATATTTGACTCCAGTCTGGCTGATGGCAGCGCACATACCCTCTGTGAGAATGCTCCTGTCATGGAGACATAGCAGAAGCCCTAATAGTCGCTCGATTCCAGGAGGATGATGACGACATGCAGTGAGGACACTCCATAGATCTTCACATAGCCTCTGAAAGCCCGGAGAAAGGCTCAGCACTGTCATTGGGAGTGGAAAGAGGGCAGGCGCCAACGTCACCACGGGTGCTGCTGAGATCTCCCACTGAGCTCCCTGAAGGCAGACAGACGCCACAGGAAGCTGCAGACCTCCAATTAAGAAATTAAAGCACAAAAATGCTGCAAAATATGCCCATGCAGCACAATAAAGCACCTAAAAGCATACCTCATAAAAAAAGTCCCCAGATATTTATTTTTATTTTAAATCCTAACAGAGATTTCATCCCGCACTTGGATCTGGTTTCAGCAAAAATGTAAAGCCCGCCTGGCTGATTGGCCTGTCCACCAACCATAAGGTTGGACGGGCCATGAAAAATCACTGACAATTGGGCTGTTAATGTGCTTAATTGTCAGTGGGTGCTCTTTCGACTGCCGTGCGCATCAGCCAAGTGAAATATTGCACACATGCGCAACGACACCAGGACATTGACCCGTCATCTCACGCGATTTCACACCACCCACCCATGGGACATAAAATTCTGGCCTACATCTTCTTGATTTTCCTAATCCTGCCGCTACGTCTTGGTGCTCCCTGGACATTCACAGCAGAGGTGGAGGCAGCCTGCTGACTGCTACGTCCTGTTTGTAATGACCTTGGCTGGCATCCTTTGGAGGGCCCCGGCCTGCTTTCGGGGTCCTGCTGTGCGGCATCCTCGTCCTGTGGATCTGGAGCTGCTGGGCTCACAGGAAAGGGGGATTCAGATGGGCCGGACAGGGTGGATGGCCCCGGATTGTGCCACTGAGGATCCTCCTCACTAGGGAGGCTTAAGGGCCCCTGGCTGACTCCTTGAGGAGAAGAGGAAGCTGGAGTGAGATTGAGCTGCCTCGCACCTCTCTCGCGCACAGATTGTTGGAGGCCAACTATAGTGTCAGCGATGGAGTTCAGCCCGTGCAGCAGTGCAGGAGCGAAGTCCTGGACCAAGAACTCCATGGCGGCCGCCCTACCAGTGTTGGCCTCAGTGTGTTGGCATGCCGGCACTATCACCTCAGCCTGAAGGCGGATGGACTCCTCCATCGTGTCTTGCAATCTGAGGAGTGCAGCAGACATCCCTTCCTGACGTTCCGAGTTTGCCGTTGCAGATCCACAGCCTGCACAACTTTCTATGTCTGTTGTGGAGGGAACATTCACAAATATATATGTGTTGCGACAGTGTGCCTGTGATTCTCTGACAAATGTGGGCCTCTAAAATTAAACTGCATAAAATTGTCACAATAATATATTGGTGGAAACAGAAACATTCATCTTCAGACTAACAGGACAGAGACAAACCCACACACAGTACTGGCAGTGGGGTTTCACATATTACGTTTCCTGTCTGTGGAACACTCTCTCATACTTGGAATTCTCACCTCTAGAGCAGTTCAAGCTGGAAGTTACCAGTCACCAGGCGATCAGCCTTGGCACCCAGCAGCACGCTTCAGGAAATTGCGGCTGTGCTTCTGAGGGTTTTCCATCCATTAACATTAATGGATGGAAAATCGTTCAAAGCACGAATACAATTCCCTGATAAGCGCTGCTGACAAGCAAGGTTCCACACTGGGAGCATGCATTTGGAAAATTAGCCATTTAGTGTTAATGGAGATTGACTCCAACCAAGAGAAAGCTCTGGCCTAATGCCTGACATCATGTACAAGTCTGTTCAGCCTTCTGTCCTTTCAGCAACCATTATGATTAAGCTTGTAAAACTTGAAAAATCATAATACCAAGTGACTCTTCAACTCACTGGCAATAATCATCTATGCAGATTCACTCTTTAGGATATGTCATTAAAATTTCTTGAATTATTCCTGGGAAGTGATTCTCTTCTTGGTCATCATTTGGTTTCTTTAGTCGTATCATGAGTGTGATAAATGTTGCTTGCCACAAGCTGCCATGCAGTTGTAGCCCCTGCCACAAACTAGACAGGCTGTATGGCTGTTCCCATTTTAAGCAGCTGAGAGAAACTTGGTGAGATAAAAATGAATGCTCTGTCACCCTTAAACCTGGCATTTATTGAACCTATAAATGGTCTGCAGGGCAATGTAATAACTATATGTACATTTTACTAAAAAAGATCTCTTTTACAATCCTTTTTTAACAACAGCATATGTAGACACATATTACAAGAGGACTGGTGATTAAAGAAAACAGATTGAGCAGCAATTTAAAACCTTTGCCACTATTTTCTGCTGTACCATTGCCTTCTGAATAAGGCATATAACATGAACACAGTAGCAGCATTGACTCAGTCTAAAGAACAGCTGGATGAATGAATGGCAACAAGTATTTCAAGTGTTTGCTGTCTTTAGTGCATATCTTTCTCTATTAATTAATAGTTGGACAAGACATATCTATTTTGTTTGTGTTGAAGGGGCTAGCTGTTGTTGCTAGTAATACCATCATTTGTGGTGATTAACTGTCACTACTAACTCCTGCAAGATTGTAAGCAGGATCCAGCAATGAAATGGATTCCAGATTTGTTCTTGACGTGCTCATCCTCCTGTTCTTCTTTTCATTTTTTACCACATCTGGTAATGAGTTAATCGGCTGCCTCTTTTGGAGGGATTTGCATGCTGTGACAAACTGTTTTAAGAAAAAGGATAAAAAAGACTTGCATTTATATAGCATGTTTCATGACCTCAGGATGCCTCAAATTGCTTTTACAGTCAATGAAGTGCTTGATTTTTGAAGTCCAGTCACTGTTGTAATATAGGAGGGGTGGCCAAAACGTTGCTCGCGAGCCGCATGCAGCTGTTCAGCCCATAATGTGCGGCTCTTCCCTTGTGCTGCGAAACCGGCTAATCACGCTATGGAGGGAGCTGGGATTGAACCAGAGAGGAGTTTTAACACTGATTAAAAATCACAGCTATTCCATTCACAACATAATAGACAGATAGAGTGAGATAAAAAGAGACACGTTGATAAATAGCAGATAGCATAACTTCTCTCACATCTTATTTAGATTTATCTAATGCAAAGCAAGTGAGTTATATTATGAAAGCAAACAAAACCTTTATTTGAAGAAAATAAATAAGGGGGAAGACAGAAACAGATTTTGGATGAACATGGGCGGTCATCTGGCCTCTTTACTCTGTAAAGGCTAAACGAGATACATGGTGGCCATTTGAATTCAGTTTACTGAGGATCTGAGGAGTAGTGGGTGATTTCTCTATCTCTCTCTATTCATTAAAAACATGACAAATACAGCAATTTAATATAATTAAAGGTCTAACAGAAGTATTTCACAGTACCATTTATGATGATCACACCCAGGATAAAGAGAAAGAGAGAGAGACAGAGAGAAAGAGATGCAAATGAGATAGGAACAGAGAGAATGAGAAAGAACAAGGGAAAGATAGGAACCAAGCGACAGGATACAAAGAGAGAGAGATAAATAAACACAGAATGAGAGAGATTACACAAAAGTGGAGGTAACTGTCTCAATCTTCAAAGCCTCTGGTTTACAACAGATTTTTTTTCTCTGTTGAAATGTTGTAAAGAGAATATCTGTGTAATTGAGAGTCTGTATCCTGGGCTCTTACTGTGCTATTCTGTTTAAGACAGAAGGGGAGAGAAAGAGAGTATGTGAGAGAGAGAGGGGACTGTGCTAGAAGTGGAAGATTCACTGTTAATATTTAATGTACAAACAGCACCAATGCTGGACTGAGTGGGTATGGTGGGGTGGGAGTGACAGTGAATGGAAGAGGGACAGACAGAAGGACAGGGACAACATCAATGTTTCAGGCAGTCTATGGCATTTTTACAGTGGGTGGGGTCTGGTGAATTCTCAGGGGTAAAAACGTTGAGACCCGCAGCTCCAGAGAGCTCAATGTAATTTCAGAGATTTCAATCTCTCTATCTCTTCCTGCAACTCCATCTCTGCATCTCTCTCCATGTTCCTAGCTGTTTCTTCACATCTTCTGGACAGTCGATTTACAAGCAGCTGGTTTGCACAATTGCACCAAATCAAAGTCTAGTCCAGCATCTGTTCTCGGGGAGGGGGTATTTAGACAGGGGTCTGTTCATGTGGAGGGGGTATTTAGATAGGGGTCTGTTCATGGGCAGAGGTTATTTAGATAGGGGTCTGTTCATGGGCAGAGGTTATTTAGATAGAGGGCTGTTCATGGGGAGGAGGTATTTAGACAGGGGTCTATAGACAAGGATCTGTTCACAGGGAGTGTTTATTTAGACAGGGATCTGTTCACAGGGAGAGGGAATTAGACACAGAGTGGAATTAAGTACGGGGAGCAATTTGCTTGCAGGGATGGGAGGGCATTTATAGGCAAGGGAGGGGGATTAGAGAGGATTTGTTCACAGGCAAGCGAATGTTTAGTGGTTAAAATTGGGCTGGGTGGTTTGATCGGATTTAAAATGGAGATGTTTCCCCTTGCTCTGGTGCCAGTCACTTCACTTTTAACCTTCCATCCATTCCACCTTACTCTTACCTGCTCACTCTGAGGGCAGGTGACAGAGGCCACATTAGTAATTGTATCTTTTTGGCTTTTCTGTTTTTATTGCCCCTGACAATATCAAAGAAAGGAGGAACACAATTTTTATAATAAATTTTCAGAGGGCCATTTTAAAACAATCGTTTCCGTGTCCTTCCACTGCTGCTTGTTTCAGATTTAATTTCAAACAAATACATTCCGGATTCAGTTCAGCCAAAGATATGCCTTAATTGCAAGACGATTTTATAAAAAATCTGCAGCAAAGAGAAGTTACCAATGCATCTTTTAAAAGGTACATTTTTTTTAATGCATATTTTGAGGTTTTCTTGAGTTTACAGGCTCACTTTACCAACTGTGAAACATTTGGGGATTATGTAGTGAGAGCAAACAGAAACGACCAAAACAACATCTTTCATTGGTAAATACATTCATGTCTCACAGACTCACGCGGCCCTATGTAGGACCAACAGGAAACTACAAAACAAGGCTCACGACAGTGCTGGAACTAATCATTGACCTTCTTAACCCTCCTCCTATTTACTGATTCGTTCCAGCACTGCTGCAAGGTTTCTTTTATAGTTTCCCCACATAGGGCTTCGTGGCTCTCAGTCGCCATTTTCTGAAGCCTGGAAAGTTAGAGAGGAAAAACTGAAGATTTAAATGTTAGTCCTGTCTAAACTTTGTGAACGAAAATTACATCATCAAATTGTAAGAAACGAAAGTATGAAGATGAAAACAGAAGTTAAGCCAGACTGGGAGAAAGATTTTGCATTCACCGTTAAAGGTGGGACACTGATGTTCCTTATCTACAATGCATTACTCACTCACTACAAAGCCAGTAACTTGAAACATCACTATGAAACGAATCACAAAAAATTTTTGACTGATCATTCTCCTAAATCAGAATGACATAAAAAAGTTAACCAAGTTACAATCATCCCTAAATAGCCAGCAGACTCTACTCTGAACGTTCAATAAGGAAGCTGACACAATAACCAAAGCTAGCTTTGTTATGGCATGGAATCTTGCTCGTGCTAAACGTCCATACCCTGGTGGAGAATTTGTTAATAAGAATGTTGCTGAAGTTATTGCAGTTTTAGATCCAAAGTACACAAAACTTCAGCAACTAATACCACAAATTCGAATTTCATGCTACGCAACGGAGAGGCGTATCTCCCAGATCAGTGCTGATGTTGCAGTTAAACAAGATACAAAACAATCTGAAGAATTCTCTAGCATTCAACTTAGCTCTTGATGAATCCACAGGCATACAAGACAACCCACAGTTGGTGATATTTCTTTGTCATGTTTCCTCAGATGTAATTGTGAAACAAGAAATGTTGGACTTTGCGGCGTTAAAAGAACAACGCGTGTTGACATAAAAGATGCACTTGACAGAGCGTTGACAAATGCTGATGTGCCACTGGATAAACTCGTCAGTGTTGCAACAAATGGAGCATCTACAATGGCGGGGAAACATGTAGGCCTAATTGTGCTATTGAAAAGTGATCCCAAATTTCCGGAGTTTCTCCCTATTCATTGCATCATTCATCGTGAACATCTAGCAGCCAGATACTTCAAGTACAAAGATGTAATGAAAACAGTTCTTGAAATGGTCAATTTCATCTGATCAAATGGGAAGGCTCACTAACAGTTCAAAAATTTTATTGAAGACCTGGATCTTTAAGTCAAGCCCAATGACATCTCTTTCTACTGCATTGTGAGGTGGTTGTCAAGCAGCAATGTTTTGAATAGGTTTGTGGAACTGTTGGAGCCTATTGTTGCTTTCCTTGAAGAAAAGAAAAGATCCTATCCACAGCAGGAAGATAATGAATGGATGCAGGGTCTGATGCTTCTCACTGATATTATGCAGCATCTACAAACTCTCAACTTGGCACTCCAGGGAAGGATAAGATTAGTTCTGACTTTAGTCAGATGGTTTTCGCTTCCAGAATAAAGTAAGACTTTTGCAAAGAGACATACTGTCAAGAAACATCAACCACTTTCCCCATCAAAAAAGGAGGTCAAACAAATTCCCTGATGTTGAAGTAAAGATCACAAATTCAAAGAATACAGGGATGAATTACAAGGACTGCTTGATAATTTTCTAAGCAGATTTAATAACTTGCAGAAGTTGACATCCTGCTTTGCCTTTCATGTAAACCCATTTCATGGTTGATGTGGTCAATGATGGTTGTCTGATTCTCCTGCCTCCGTTTGCAGAAACATCTGCTATAGAAATGGAACTGTTGGACTTGCAGGAGGATGAGGCACAATGCATAAATCACAATCTGCAACCAGATTCTGGAAGCAAATGCCAGAAACAAAATATCCTCAACTCAAGAAAACTAGTGTGTGACTCATTTCGATTTTCAGCACAACATACTGCTGTGAATTGCTGTACTTCACAGAATCACAGAATCACACAGTGCAGAAGAGGCCCTTCGGCCCATCGAGTCTGCACTGACACGTGAGAAACACTTGACCTACCTACCTAATCCCATTTACCAGCACTTGGCCCATAGCCTTGAATGTTATGACGTGCCAAGTGCTCATCCAGATACTTTTTAACTTCATTATGAAGTTTGCAAAGTCCAAATATGGTGCAGTCCTTACAAATCAACACCTGACGGAGTTCTTTCGTACAGCCTTGACAACGCATCAGCCAGATGTTCAAGACTTACAGCCAGAATGAAGGCCCACAAGGCCTCTACTAGCTGTAATTAGCCTGTGTAAAGTTTGTTCATGTCTTGCGGCTCTCGAACATCTGAAGATTATCGCATGTGGCTCTTAAGTTCAGTAAACTTGGCCAGCCCTATAATATAGGAAATGGGGCAGCCAATGTATGCACAGCAAACTCCCACAAATAGCAATGTAATAATTGCCAGGTAGTCTGTTTTAGTGATGTTGATTGAGGGTTAAATATTAGCCAGGACATTGGGGAAAACTCCCCTGGTCTTCTTCAAAATAGTACCATGGGATCTTTTACCTGAGAGAGCAAACAGGGCTTTGGCTTCACATCTCATCTGAAAGACGGCACCTCTGACATTGCAGCACTTCCTAGCATGGCACAGAGAGTCAGCTTTGAATTTTGTGCTCAAGTACTAGGATGGAATTTTCCTAAATTTGCACTAAGTGCGGTAGTGGGCAGGTAAAACAGTGTGCTGCCTGCTGACTGCGATGGCGGGTTTTCACGTCATATTGTCCCGAGCCCACCTCATTATTTATGCACTCCCAGGAAACATGCTGTTTCCATGGTGGACAGGCTCCTCATTTACCCACCCATCATCACCCTGCCGTTTGATCACGCCGGGCGCCATGTTTAAAGGCCAGCCACAAGCACAGTGCTCATTGCTTCCAGCTCACCACTGCTGCCCGGGAGACATGGTCCTCAAAGGCAAGAAGATTGCAGCCCTCCGGTTTAATGATGGGTCCCTCGAGCGACTGCTGGATGCTGTGGAGGCCCACCAGAATGTCCTGTACCCCCGCTCTGGCCGCAGGATGGGCAGCAACATGACCAATCTGGCTTGGGAGGCGGTGGCAGCGGTGGTCAGTACCAACACCCTTCAGAAGAGGACAGCCACACAGTGCTGCAAGAGGATGAATGATCTCCTCCATTCCACCAAGGTAAATCACTCTTTTCATCACTCCTAACTCACACACTCGCAAACCCATCACACATGCATAGGGCCCTCACTCACTGCCAGTTCAAGGGACATCACCATTCACTCTCTAACACACACCGTTATTGTCCTCATCCCAGGCATGGGGCCACTCACCACCCGCACAGGCCCGGCATACTTATCATCTGGCCCGGCAGGCATCCTGCTTACTCCTTCTCCATCTCTATCCATGCAGGATAAGCTGGCAAACAACAAGAGAGGGAGGTCACAGACCAGTTGCAAAACGCCTGAAATCAAGATCCTCACGTACTTTGAAAACAGAGTCATCCAGCTGGCCGGCGATGACCGGGACCAGTCCTGTGCTGATGGTGTGGTCGGTGCTGCTCTACCAAGTGAGGATCCAGCAGTGCAACATCCATCAGACAACCATGCCGTGAGTGATGTGTCCTCTTTCACAGGCCACTGCCATGCACTAATTATCTCTCCTTGCTTTCGCAGGCACATCTGCCAAACAGCCGAGAGAATCCATGATGAAGGGCCTCCAATCAAATCCCGAAGAAACATCTGAAGAGGAACCTGAAGGCCCCCTCATTGAAGTCCCGTCACGGCGCTCACCCACACTCTCCACCAGTGCAGAGACACACCTCGGTGGGACCTAGCTTTAGAGTAGCCTCAGGTTCACAATCTGGTGAGCATATCGCACTTTCTGATCCACAGCAGGCGGAGGCAGGGACTTCCCAGGTGTCCGGCACTTGGAGGACTGCTGGAGGCCAGAAATCTGTTGAGTCTGAGTCAGATAACGAGCCTCTGGACTCGACCATGTCACAGTTGCTGGATCTGCAAAGACAAGCTCAGGAACATCAGGAAGGGATCTCTGCTGCACTCCTCAGATTGCAAGGCACGATGGAGGAGTCTATCCGTCTTCAGACTGAGTTGTTAGCGCTGGCATGCCAACGCACCGAGGTCAACACTGGCAGATGGCAGCCACCATGGAGACCTCAGTCCAGGACTTCGATCCTGCACTGCTGCGCAGGTTCAACTCCATCACTGATGCCATAGTTGGCCTCCAACAGCATTTACGCGAGAAGGGTGCCAGGCAGCTCAATCTCACTCCAGCTATCCCTGCTCCTCAAGGAGTCAGCCAGGGGCCCCCGGACACCCATAGGGAGGTGGATCAGCAGGTGCACACTCCGGGCCCATCCATCCAGGTGACTCCGAGTGTGTCCGGCCCATCTGACTCCCCTCTTCCTGTAACCTCAGCAGCTCCAGCTCTAAAGACCAAGGAGGGTGCCACTGCCACACAGCATGACCCTAAAAACAGCTGGGGCCCTCCAAGTCTTGGCCCTCCAGAGGATGCCTACCGAAGTCATTACAGATAGGGCGTCTCAGTCAGCAGGCTGCCTCCAGCTCAGCTGTGGATGTCCGGGGAACACCAGGACATAGCGGCAGGGTTAGAAAGGTTAAGATTTAGGCCAGAATATTACGTCCTGCATCAGACATTTCTGATGGCTGCACCTTGATGATGCTTGTCACTTCTGCCAAAATGTATTGGGCAGGCACCACAGGGTTCTCTCATTCTCTTGGTGTGTTCTCAGCGCCTTTAAGGAGGGGTTGGCGCCTATTTCTTCAGCACCTGTGACCACTGATGCTGTGCTCCTGAAGGGCTCAGGTGCTTAAGGTGGGCAAAGCATCAGATGCTTCCAAAGTTTCATGGCTGCATCTCTATGATATGACCCTGATCACGGAGCGCAAGTTAGCTGCTGTTGGCCAGCCAGGAGTCAGACATTCTCAGAGGCTGTGTGAAGATTTATGGAGTCTCCTCAATGTATGTTGTCATCATCTTCCTGGAATCAAGTGACAATTAGGGCCTCCACTGCTTCTCCATGACAGGAACATTCTCACAGAGGGTATTGGCACTGCCATAAGCCCGACTGGAGTCAAACGTTCACAAATACGATGTGAGGAACTATAGGGTCACCTCGCTGCATGTTGTCATCATCCTCCGTGAATCTAACAGCTATGAGGGCCTCCCAAGCACGCCTGCCTTGTCTAGCCAGTGCGAGGGCTTCATCCCCATCATCATCGCCTCCGAGGACCTCCTCACCCTCATCTCTGTCAGCGTCATCCTCATCGGAGGAGATGTGCAGCTCCTCCATCTCCTCCTCCGCCAGCTCCTCACCCCGTTGGAGTGCAAGGTTGTAAAGGGCGCAACAGACGACGATGATGTTTGACACCATCACTCTGCTGCAGCATGAGGCCACCACACAAGTGTCATCAGACATGGCATCTGCGGGTAGCTGGGAGTCATACCTAGCACAAAGGAAGATAGTTATGGTTGTTGGAGGTCAGACATCTCAGCTCCAGGACATCACTGCAGGAGTTCCTCAGGGTAGTGTCCTAGGCCCAACCATTTCAGCTACTTCATCAATGACCTTCCTTCCATCATAAGGTCAGAAGTGGAAATGTTCGCTGATGATTGCACAATGTTCAGCACTATTCGCAACTCCTCAGAAACGGAAGCAGTCCATGTCCAAATGCAGAAAGACCAGGACAATATTCAGGTCTGGGCTGACAAGTGGCAAATAATATTCGCGCCACACAAGTGTCAGGCAATGACCATCTCCAACAAGAGAGAATCCAACCACCGCTCCTTGATGTTCAATGGCATTACCATCACTGAATCCCCCACTATCAACATCCTGGGGGTCACCATTGACCAGAAACTGAACTGGACTAGTCATGTAAATACTGTGGCTACAAGAGCAGGTCACAGGCTAGGAATCGTGCAACGAGCAACTCACCTCCTGACTCCCCAAAGCCTGTCCACCATCTACAAGGCATAAGTCAGGAGTGTGATGGAATACTCCCCACTTGCCTGGATTAGTGCAGCTCCCACAACACTGAAGAAGCTGGCATTGTCCAGGACAAAGTAGCCCACTTGATTGGCACCACATCCACAAACATTCGTTCTCTCCATCACTGACACACAGTAGCAGCAGTGTGTACCATCTACAAGATGCTCCAGGAATTCACCAAGGCTCCTTAGACAGTACCTTCCAAACCCAAGACCACTGCCACCTAGAAGGACAAGGGCAGCAGATAGATGGAAACACCACCACCTGGAAGTTCCCTTCCAAGCCACTCACCATCCTGACTTGGAAATATATTGCCTTTCCTTCACTGTCGCTGCGTCAAAATCCTGGAACTCCCTTCCTAACTGCACTGTAGGTGTACCTACACCACAAGCGATGCAACAGTTCCAGAAGGCAGCTTACCACCTTCTCAAGAGCAACTAGGAATGGGCAATACATGCTGGGAAGCCCACATCCCATGAATGAGTAAAAACAAAACTTCGATTAAAATTGCTGGATTTGCAGAAATGCTTGAAATGCCCAATTTTGCTGCACTGGTAGCATCTGTGCCCCCTGCTGGGTGATCCTGGCATCCATGCTGAGTTTTTGCACCACAACACAAGCATCCCAAAATGGCTGTTGGTGCAGAGATTCCAGCCCTTTTGGTTGGTTTGGTGGGCTTTCATATGGCTGCCCTTGGGCCTCCCAAATCTATGGAATCATGTGAAGCCTCAGTGTTGCCATGAATTGTAGACTGATTAAATGCTTGAAGTATGCCTCACATACTGGACTGCTTGATCCAATGTAAGATCATCTTTGGTCTGCAGAAATTCAGAAAGTTTTTTATCCTGGACATCCACGACTATGTGAGCTTGTCCTTCAGTGCCCTGTACCCTTAAGAACTAGCTAGGTGATAAAGGTTGGTTAGGAATAATTCAATCGATTCCCCAGGTCATTGTGAGCAATGGTTACAATGTGCTTGTTCACTTACTACATTTTGTTTCGGGCTAAAATAGGTGTCAAAGGCTTTAATAATAGAATCAAAGTCTATGGTGGAGCCCTGAAAGGAGCCACTGGTATAGAAATTGAGCGCCGTGGTCACTTTCACAGCCATTTCCATGTCCCCTTGGCGCCAAATCCTGCAGTAACTGGCAGATGTGAGCGACAAATTCCCTAGACATTCGCAGTCTTTGGCGACACTGGTTCTCAGTCACCTGCAGGAATGAAAGGCGGCGTCTATAGACTCTGGGTGTTGCTAGGCACTGGCGTGCTATGGCTCACTGTGGCTCATGGACGCCTTGTGGGAGTCCCAGCGCCCCTTCTTCCTGAAGTTGGTGCTCCTGCCTCTGCACAGCCAGGAGCCCCAGCCACTCTCTCCTCCGTCTTCTTTGCGCTTGTAGGTCATCAGGCATACAGCTAGTTCACCAGTCTCCATGATTCTGATGTAGTCCTCCTGCAGGGTGAAAGAGAGAGACATGTGGTTAGCATGTGTGAACTATGAACCTGTGCTGGTTAAGTGTGATGGATGGCCCCTTAACACTTCCTGGAGAGTGCCGGCCACCACTTGAATGGCCAGAGATTAGTGCGCTGCCTGGCTGCCCTGTTAGTTTGAACCACGGGGGAGACTGGTCCAAACCGGGACGATGACGTTGCAAGGGGCTGTGAGCACCTCCAGCAGTGACTGCTACATGGCCAGCTTTAGCGAGGAGATTGTACAACATGTGCAGTCCAACTGCTCTGCAGTCCATTAACGTGCTCATGAATTTGCAGTCCGTGCAGGGGCAGGGGGCGTGCAGGGGTGGCGGGGTGGTGGTGGTGCAGGAGAGTGGGGAATGGCGGGGGACCTCTGGAGAACTTGGTGGCACTTTGATGCCTCTGCGTTGTTTGAGTGGGCACATAAGCTAGGAGACCGACCCCAACCATATCAATGTGGCTGTGCCTGAGCTGTCTCGTTTACAGAGGAATGGTCACTTTCTACAGGTTTCCCAAATGCGTGGGCATTTCCTTCACCCACCCTACACCTCCATCAACCCCGAATGGTTGTGCGCTGTATTCAATGGCAGGGCTGCTCTTGCCCCCACAACCCCACCCCCTCCACCCCCCAGTCACCTCAACAGCAAGGCTACACTGGCCTCCCCCTCACAAGTTGCCTCAACAGCAAGGCTGCACTTGCTCCCCTACTCCCCCTCACCCTCAAAAGCCGCCTCTGAGGCAAGGCGGCACTTAACACTGAACCCCAGTGCCCCTGAAGCCTGCAAAACAACAGGCGACACTGGAGAGCTCTGCAGGACCATAAGACCATAAGACATAGGAGCAGAAATTAGGCCATTCAGCCCATCGAGTCTGCTCCGCCATTCAATCATGGCTGATAAGTTTCTCAACCCCATTCCCCCACTTTTTCCCCATAACCTTTGATCCCCTTACCAATCAACAACCTATCTATCTCGGTCTTAAATACACTCAATGACCTGGCCTCCATGCTGCTGTGCACTCACCTCCAGTTCACCCAAAGTGCAGGCTGTCAAGTGCATGTCGCATATGCGCTGTTATGAAACACGTCGGCATGTTTTCCCGCCGGATGTGGACGGACGATCCAGCAGGGGTGCAAAAGCCTGGCGGGATGGCCTGATATTGATATGCTGATGTATTACAATGAGGTTCCCAACAACTGATGGTGGGAAACATTATCGGCCATCGGCAGGCTGAGTGGACAATCGCAACCTGCCTTCCCATCGTCTTGAAACCGATCACGCCATATTGTCCGCTCACGCCACCGATCATGCCCACCACCAGCGGACTTGGAAAATTCTACCCCTAGAACGGGATTTGAAACCACTTCTGACTCAGACGCAAGAGTGTCAGTAAAGAGCTTGTGTAATGGCAATAAGGAGTTTTATTTTAGCTCTGTTACCAGCACATTAAGAAATTTAGGAAGAGAAAGATTGCAGTTAAACAGCCCTTGCCATGGCCTTAGGGTATTCCAAAGTGTTTTACAGGCAATCCATTACTTTTGAAGTGCAGGTACTGTTGTTAAGTAGACAAATGCCGTAGCAAATTTGTCCACAGCAAAGCCCTACAAAAGGCAGAAGAGGTTAATGATATCTTAACATACTTTTGTTGCAGCTGGTTGAGGGAAGAATCTTCACCAGGAAACTCTATGACATCCTTCAAATGATGCTCATGGAATCTTCTCCATCCACTTGAACAGACAGACATGGCTTCAGCTTAATGTCTGATTGGAAGGGTGTCACGTTCAATTATGTAAAACTCCCTTAATCCTGAATTTACAATCTAGACAATGCAGGAGTGGGGCTTAGAACACACAGGGCCAGATTTCCATGCCTCTGTTTGTGTCAGAACAGAGGTTGAAGAGTTTTAAAGATGGCAGGTGCAACCCTATTCCAGGATTCCTGCCTATGTTCCCATTTCCAGCAATTGTATCAACAGAAGCAGGGTGAATAGATGGCCAGGCATTTGTTCTAGCAGAAGGCCTCGTTATGAATGCTTGGCTGAGCTCCAAGGATGGATATTGGACTCAGCTCAGCAGGGTTCTATTTACACTGTTGCAAAGGGGACCACTTTGTTTAATTGACAGCTTTGTTACCTTGTAATAACTTGACTTTTCTTTGAAGTAGTTTTTCAATACCTGTACGTCCATTTTGGATAAGATTAAGGGCAGGATTTTACTGTCAGCGAGCGGGGGCGGGGCCCGCTCACCCACACGTAAAATGACGCGGGATGACGTTGGGCAGAACTCCCGATGTCACCCTACCCCATTTAAGTTTTCAGGAAGGCAGGGGCACAGCAAAATCAGATGTGCACCCGCCGACCTGTCAATGGCCAATTGAGGCCATTGACAGGATCAATTAAGCAATTAAAGGACCTTAAGGTTGGCGGGCAGGCCAGGAGCCCCGGAGGCAACTAGAAAAAACAAGAAGCCTCATCCACTGGCGGGATGACGTTTCATGTAGGGTTTTTAAAATTTTAATAAAGCTGTTAAGGAAATTATGAACATGCCCCAATTCATCTGACATTGTCACATGAGGGGACATGTAAGGGAATTACTTTTTTTCTATTTTAATATTGTTGAAAGTAGAGACGATCTCCCTGAGGCAGCACTTAGCCTCCGGGAGATGAGTGCACTCTTTCGTGTGCATGCACGAAAGAGCGCACTCTCGATTTTAGGAATCTCCCCCCGCCCGCACAGGGAGTGCATAGCGCTTCCCTGCGGATGTCACGCTGGGCGGGCCTTAATTGGCCCACCCACGTAAAATGGCGCCATGCCTCCGATCGGGGGTGCCGATTGGAATTGCGCCCGCACGCGCCAACCTATCAACATCCCCCCCAATGGGGGAAAATTCTGCCCTAAGAGTTGTGAAGTGGATTAAATGTTTCTTCAATGGGACTTACACTGTCTGTGTTTGATTGACAGCTTTATGAAAAGTTAAGTGTGGCAATGTTTTTCAAAGGGATTTTTGAATAGCTGTTTTTTAATTTAATGAGCATTTTAAAAAGTTCCAGTGTTATTAAACAGCTCATTAGTTGTGTACCTAGTCCATACTGGATGAGTGGGCATGGAGTGAACATGGGGGACATGGAGGGGACATGGGACATGAGAGGGTATGGGTGGAATGTGCATTGAGGGGAAATGGGAGATATGAGGGGGCATGGGGATGGGGTTGGTGAGGGATAAGGGCTAGAGGGCCTAACAACCAGGAACACAACTGGGTCAATGTCCGAGACGGGCCTTCTAACCTGCCCATCTCCAGGCCATTCCCTTACCCGATTCAAAAATAGGGCAGGTGGGCTCCTCGTGGATGGAGATGGGAAAGAAGAGTTGGGAAATTTCCCAACTCCCGCTTCCCACCACTTTGATGGGAAACCGGCCCACAACCTTTGGATTTGGAGCTAAGAGATCTACTGACTGAGCCCATTTGAGAATTAAAGGATAAAGTGATGCACCAGTCAAGTTAAATCATAGAAGTCAAAGTGAATGTTGCCATCTCCTAACAAAACTTCTGCTCAGTAGGCTGATAAAAAGATATCTGTGGTTAGACGCTGCATACCACTATGGAGCTGTAGCAAGTGCTATTTCTGTAATGAAACAATACCCAAGTGTCTCACTGCAGTTGTTACACTTCAGTTCAGCAGCTTCCTCAGGCACTAAAACCACCTGCTAAAACCCGGCGTATTTGTTTTGTCTCTAATCATGTAAATTGGCAGCAAAACACTTCCCCCCCGCCGTCGATTAAGAAAATGTGGACCATTTTCTGTATCTTGCGAGCCTCCACGCGACAAAGTCAGACGTAGATGATTAAATTCATCATTGCCTTCAAAGTGCCAGCTCAGCCTTCGGCTGACTGAAGGAAAGAGTATTTGAGAACCAGGATCACAAACCTGAGTCTAATGTCATGGTTTACTGGGCAACAGTGGCTCCCATGCTCCTATATGCTTCGGAGACTTGGACAGCTTACAGAAGGCGTCTCAAAGCATTGGAGAAATACCAACAGCAGTGCCGTCACCTCCAAATCCAGATCCTCCAAATCTGGTAGCAAGAAAGGCAACTAAACATCGGAGTCCTCTCCCAAGCCGTGTTGCCCAGCGTTCAGGCACTAATTACTGAAAGCCAGCTCCACTGGGCAGGACATGTCATTTGTGTGCCTGACACTGGACTCCTGAAGTAATTGTTCTACTTGGAGCTTCTTTGTGATAGGGAGATAACAGAAACACTTTAGGGATGTCCTCAAAGCATCCCTGAAGAGGTCAAACATACCAGCTCATGGGAGACCTTGTCTAGCGACTGACTAAAAAGGAAGAAGGCTCGTTCAGGAAGGAACCGAGCACATCAAGAGACTTTGGCCGTGTTTTTCCAGCCCCGTTGTGGTGGAACCCAATGCGGGAGTTGCGGCAACCCAGTCCAAAATCCTTTTACTTTTGGCAGGACTGGATGATCCCAGCGGCAGCCAGGGCCAGGAAACCTCACCCTTTGTCAGGAGCATGCAGAGGTGAAGTCAAAGTGATGGAGGAAGCGCACAAACTTCCAAACAGCCTATCCACTCAACCCTTCAAGCGCCACCTACCCCACATGTGGTAGATCACATATTGGACTTATCCGCCATCTAAGAACCCATCAAGCCGGAATGGAAGCAAGAGATTCTCGATCCAAGGGACTGCACAAGGGAAGAAACTGGCAGCCAATGTAAGTAAAAACCACCTCTCATGTCAGTGCCAACTTAAAGGATGAACTCAAGGTTACATCTCTCCCCCTTCCACCCACTGTATTACTGAAGTCCCCCCTTCAGATCCCTTCTAGGTATTGCATATCACAGCTGGTCCTTCCACTATTACTTCTTTTTATTCCACTAAAAATAGTGATTTTCAATCCAGTTTTGTACAAAACCAAACATAGATTGTACTTTTAAGTGTTTTCAAACTATAATTTTTTTTAAATTGGTTCATGGGATGGGGGCACAGGCAGATTTCCTTCCCTAAAGGACATTAGTGAACTAGATGAGTTTTTATGACAACAGTTTCATAGTCATGATTAGACTTTTAATTCCAGGTTTTTTTTTATTGAATTCACATTTCACCATCTGCTATGGTGGGATTTGAACCTGGATCCCCAGAGAATTATCCTGTATATCTGGATTACTAGTCCAGTAACAATACCACTATGCCACCACCTCCTGCTTTGATAACAATCCCCTGTGTAATTTCTTGACTGATGTTGGGTTCCCAAGTTTAATTTGGTACGCCAAACTCCAATTGGAATTGTAAATCCTTCAATCATGCCAATTCTACAATGAGCGGTATTTAATGAACTTGAAGGGGTCTTGCCAACTGACTAGAGACCCACTGGGGGCTCTACATCACCTCTTTTAGGGAAGGCCCACCGTAGGAAGTGTCACTCTGGGCACTACTGGGTAATAACAGCGACAGCAGGATGAGACACTTAAGTGGGTTTTAATTGTCCACTTAAGTGCCTCAATTGGTAGCGGGACAGGAAGGCTGTCCACGGACTTCCTCACCATGGATTTAATTGGGATGTACGCAGGAAGGTGACGAGTCCCCCATCTGCCACCCTCCCACCTGATTAAATATCCCCCGTCACCAAACTCCCCAAGGGGGATGAGGGCCCATGGACTCTGAATTAACAGGGGCTTTGGCCTGGTCACTAAATGGGTCTGTGGTTAACACTGCTAAATCCTACTCATTGAAAAATATTAGGGTATTAGAGCTCCAGACAGAGAACTTTGCCCAGTACAAACTTAGATTAAAGTGACTGAGGCCTGGATTTTGGCTACGGCGTCAGGTAGCTCCAGTTAGGAAATTTCCCGACTCGCTGGACCCGCCTCAGTAAAAGGTACCTTGAAACACATGGGGCGGGATTTACCCTTCATCAGGCGGGTGGGCCCAGGAGCGGCAACAAAATGGACTGCCGCCACGATCGGGCCCCGACCGCGATTTCACATCAAGGCCCAGCATTGTCGGGGTGGAGGCGGGAGGAGGGCGAGCACGGAAGTCTGCGCATGCACAGAGCTGCCTCAGGGAGCTGAAGAATCGGACAAAGGAAAAGAAAGCTTTAATAAAGGATATAAACATGTCCCGACATGTGACTCAGTCACATGCGGAGGGACATGTTTAAACTGAAGTGGAAACTTTTTTTGAGCTTTTTACTTACCATTGGAAACCTCATCCTGCCCGCGGATGAGATTTTGCCAAAAATGCAAAGACCGCCTGGCCTATTTGCCTGCCCGCCAACCGAACAGTTGAGCGGGCAGGCAAAAGGGCCTTAATAGGCCTCTTAATTATCGGCGGGCGCGCTGCCGACTCTTGCACGCGCCCACTGACCGAAAGATCCCGAGAGCGTGTGGCGACATTGGGACGCTCGTCCAACAACATCATGCGAGATTTTATGCCCGATCAGGTCGGGCACTCGCCCGGCCGATGGATGTAAAATCCTGCCCATGATTTTCGGCTTCAAGGGGCAAGTGTAGAATAGAATCAGGCCCGATGACCCCCGGAAAAACAGCGCAGGTGGCCAATCAGACTGCTCCAGCAGTCCTAGCAGCACCAACAGCTCAGTGGTAGGCTCTGCCAGAACTGAAACCAGTCCCAAGGAGAAGGCCCAATGCATCCTGGAGTGAGCCAAGTCCAGGGTATTTGGCGGGGAGGGTTTGCCAGCTTAGAGAGGGGGGCTGGGTGGTGGGGGGATGTTGGCTTTGGAGAGCAGTCAGGTAGGAAGGAAGGGGTGGTACTAGCTTTGGGGGATTGCCCCCAACGCACAAAGGGCATCCCCCCTCCAAAGATAGTACCCCCCCTTCCTTCCAGCCCTTTAAAAACTTTTTTTTTAATAACAGTCTGCCCACGCAACCATATTATGGCATGGGCAGCATATTATTGTGGTTAGAATTATATCTAATTCCTGGGGACTCCCAGACAATCCTATAGGGCTGATAAACCTACATTTCTCCCCCGTACTTACAAACTCACACCAACCATCCTCTGATATAAATGTGCTTTTTCTTTTTAATTCAACAGTAACACTGACATTAGACCATTATCCAAGCCTATGTATTTCAAATACACATACATTGAATGTGGATATTCAAAGACTTGAACTATAACTAGACCTCTACGTGTCTTGAGATAGTTTATTTCTAACTACATGTAACTGGGTTCTTGTGTTACTGTATAAAATAGTGAAACAATTCCTCCATCTTGCCTCTAGCTACAGTGAGAAGTACAATTAGGTCAGGTGTACACAATGACCTTAAACTCAGTCGCAATGTGAAGAAATGCAAGTGTATAAACCTTTCACTTAAGGTCAGTTATTTGATGTGGATTTGTGTACCCAGGAAACTAGACTGTGATCTCAGTCTTCTACAGACCTCAGGCTGTGGCCTCACCTTCCTATTCTCACTGGTGCTCAGAAGTATTTGTTCATTATTCAGAAAAGTAGCCTGTACAAATTAAAAAAGATTGGTTGCTAGCTGTTAAGAGTCACAAATGCAATTCCAATTATACAACGTGAAATCTTTCCACTAAGTTCGCAGTTTACTTTAGGCACCGCTCTGCACCAGAGCAAGGGGGAGCACAAACTTTAAGATGTTCTTAGTAAGTCGATAGGGTGCCAGAGACACTGGGGACTCATGCAGCTTTTTTCACTTGAATGGAGTGTTTGAGTGTGACAATTGTCAGGGTGTGACATTTTTACTTTTTTTCCCCTTCTGTAATGGAAAACATGCATTATTCTGTCAGAATGAGAGTGAAAACTCACTTCAATGAAGGCATAATTATGGTGCTGAGATACATTAATATAAAATTACATTTGCGTTTGTGTAGTCCATCTTACAAACACACTTCTGAAAGGCTGAGACATTATCACATTTTCATGAAAATAATTCGTAACCTAATATTATTTATATCTTCTATCTTGTTCAAAACAAGATTGCGTTTTTATGCAATTAGTTAAACTCTGACGTATTCCTAACTGGACCTAAGGTTTCTCTCCTAGCAGTTATCCAGGACAGGGCTGATACTCAGATTTTGCTTCTACTCCTTTTACTCTGGCAGCAAGATTTAGCAATGCGGTAGAACTAGCAGCCTGTCATCTGATTTTCTGCTTCTAAAACTGTGACAGGAGCAGGGCTGCTGCTTGATTGTACAGTGACCTTATTCATGCATTAGAGCCCCAAGGATAAGCACCCTCAGAGGAGAAGGGAGGGGGGTGGCGGATTGTGGTGGTGTGATGGGTTAATAGTTCACATGATATTTATGGGAACAGAGAGTGCTAAAATTATATTATATTGGATCAAGGACAGGGTTCAACAAAATTAACATAAATAAGATAACAATAATGGAGAAATAAATGACACTAAAGAGTTCAAATCCCCAGAACCAGATGGCTTTCATACGAGGGTTTAAAAGGAAGTAGTTGAAAACATTGCAGAAGCTTTAACTATAATCTTCCAAAGTTTTCTCAATTTGGAAACCATTAATTTTTCCTTGGTGAAAACTGCACATGTCAAACCACAATTTTAAAAAGTTGACAATGGGAAATCAAGGAATTATAGACCAGTTAGTCTAACATATGTTGTAAGGAAATTGTTGGAGTTTATAACTAAGCATAGGGTGACAGAACATGTTGAAAATTTTCAACTGATCAGATCGTCCCAGAATTGCACTAACTGCGGTAGTGGGTGGGTAAAATAATGTTTTACCCGTCGGCTGCAATGGCGGCTTTTCACACCATATCATCCCGAACCTGCCACATTAATTATACATTCCCAGTACACAAGCTGTTTCCATGGCGGGCGGGCTCTCCTTCGCCCGCCAAGCCATCACCTCGCCACTTCAGCACACTGGCTGCCATATTTAAAATCCAGCCACGTGTACACATCTCAGTGCTTCCAGCCCATGACTGCTGCAAAGAAGACATGGCCCTGAAAGGCAAAGAGACTGCAGCCCCCAGGTTCAATGACATATCCCTCGAGCATCTTTTGGATGCAGTGGAGGCTCGCTGTGATGTCCTCTATCCCCGTTCCAGCTGTAGGATGGGCAGCAACCTCACTACCCCAGCTTGGATGGTGGCGGTCAGTGCCAATGCCCTTCAAAAGAGAGCAGCCACCCAGTGCCGCAAGAGGATGAATGATCTCCTCCATTCTGCCAGAGTAAGTCACTCTTCTCATCACTCTCAGCTCACACACTCACAAACCCATCACTTATCCACAGGGCCATCGCTCAGTGCCAGTTTAAGGGGCATCACCATTCACTCTCTCACACAAACCTTCATTGTCCTCATCCCATGTATGGGACCACTCACCACCCACACATGCCTGGCATACTTATCGTCTGGCCTGGCAGTTGTCCTGCTTACACTCTCTCCATCTCTATTCATGCAGGACAAGCAGGCATACAACAAGATGGAGGTTGCAGACTGGTGGAGAAAGCCTGAAATCAAGGCCCTCACGGACTTTGAAAACAGTGGCATCCTGCAGGCCGGTGAGGATCTGGATCATTCCTGGGCTGACGGTGAGGTCAGCGCTGCTCTACCAAGTGAGGATCCAGCAGTGCAACATCCATCAGACAACCATGCTGTGAGTGATACATCCTCTTTCACAGGCCACTGCCATGCACAAATCATATCCCCTTGCTTCCACGGGCACATCTGGGAAACAGCCAACGGAGTCCACGACCCAGGGCCTCCAATCAAGCCCCGAAGAAACCTCTGAAGAGGAATCTGGAGGCACCCTCCTAGAAGTCCCATCACAGCGCTCACTTACACTCTCCACCAGCACAGAGACACAGACCTTGGTGGGACCTAGCCTTTACAAGAGCCTTGGGATCACAATTTGGCGAGCACACCGCACTATCTGATCTGCAGCAGGGATTTCCCAGGTCCCCGGCTCTTGGAGGACTGCTGGAGGCCAGGAATTTGCGGAGTCCGGGTCAGATGTTGAGTCTCTGGACTCGGTCATGTTACAGTTGCTGAAGCTGCAAAGGCAAGTTCAGAAACATCAGGAAGAGATGTCCGTTGCACTCCTCAGATTGCAAGACACGATGGAGGAGTCTGTTCACCTTCAGGCTGAGGTGATAGCGCCGGCATTGCAACGCACCGAGGTCAACACTGGTAGGATGGCAGCTGCCATGAAGACCTTGGTCCAGGTCATCACTCCTGCACTGCTGGGCGGGCTCAACTCCATCGCTGATGCCATTGTTGGCCTCCAGCAGTGTGTACGCCAGAGGGGTGCGGGTCAGCTCGATCTCACTCCAGCTTTCCCTTCTCCTCAAGGAGTCAGCCAGTAGCCCTTGAGCACCAATAGGGTGGAGGATCAGCAGATGCACACCCGGGGCCATCCACCCAGGTGACTCTGGGAGCGACCGGCCCATCTGACTCACCTCTTCCTGTGATCTCAGCAGCTGCAGCTCCACAGTCCGAGGAGAGTGCCACTGCCACATAGCAGGACTCCAAAAGCATCCTGGAGCCCTCCAGGTCTCGGCCATCCAGAGGATACCCGCCAAGGTCATCACAGGACATAGCAGTCAGTAGGCTGCCCCCACCTCCACTGTGGATGGCCTGGCAGCAGCAAGGTGTAGCAGCAAGTTTAAGAAAGTTAAGTAGCTGTAACTCTTGTAGAGTTAAAACAATTAACTAAATTAACAAAAACAAGGGATAAATCAGGCGCAGCCCCTAAGCCAGGTCAGCTGTAAAACCAAGGACAAAGTTTAAAGGAAACTTACAAACATTAAACCAAAATGTGATTAAAGGTGTCAACAAACCACCCCAGTCCCCACGGTGCCCACCGGGCACGGAAGGCCTCGACGGTGCCGGCAGACACCACGTGCTCCCTTTCCAGGGACATCCGGCCGCGAATGTAGCCGCAGAAGAGGGACAAACAATCGGACGGGACTCCCCCGTCGATCGCCCGCTGCCTGGACCTGTTGATGGCCAACTTGGCCAGGCCCAGGAGCAGGTTCACGAGGAGGTCCTCCTCCTTCCGCACCGGGTGTCCGTAGATCAGGAGCGTGGGGCTGAAGTGCAAACAAAATAGTAATAAAAGATTTTTTAAATAACTAAAAAGGGAGTGCAGCCTAAGACACCCTATATATGCATGGTCCACGGACTCCACAAGACCGCAAAAAGGGCAAGTGTCCTGGAAGTCCGTGAACCTAAACATCCTCCTATTGTAGGGGACTGCTGTATGCAACAACCTCCAACCCAGGTCCCCGATAGAAAGAGGGAGAACTCCTCCGTAGAGGGCCTCCCATCGGGGGCCTCCGCCGCCGGACGGCAACAAGGCACGCCAGGGCGTGTCCGGGTGGCGGACCAGGGCGAGAAAATGGAAGGTGTGCAGCAGTAGTCCGTACAGAAAACTCTTCCGCGCCGTGCCAAATGGCACGGAGGGCATGTCCCCGAGGCAGCTCATATTATTGCGGGGCACCGGCACCCGAGGGAGGGTTCGGGGCTTGGGGCCAATGTGGAATTCCGTCCGAACAGGGGAACATTCAGCCGGAAGATCACTGCGCACCTGGGCCACCTCGAGACCTAAAATGACTTCGGGTCCGAGCGCGACCATTTTTAGGTCTTGGATGGCATCGGTTGCGACCTGGACACTCACTGACGCGCGACGCGCCAACTCCTGCGGGAGCATCCAGCCCAGAAGTAGCTGTAGTTGCACAGCTTGGGCATGGGTGTTGATCACTTGTACATACTGTTCACTATTGTCAATAGACCCCCAAGAATGTCTCCCTGCCTGTGGCTCCTTGTTCTGATGAGCAGTGTTCCTGTCACTCAGATGTGAAACCTTTCTGCACAAGATAAAGGCAGATGTCTCAGTCCAGGGCCTCTTCCATGATTTGTGCAGCCTTCAGACCAAAGTGATGGTCCGGCCTCACACTCACTGGACACATTATTGATGCCTACACCTCGACGGTGCTTGTCATTGCTGTCAGAATGTAGTGGGCAGACATCACAGAGTGTTCCGTCATTCTCTCTGTGAGCTCTCAGCACCTTTAAGATGGGGCTGGCCCCCATCCTTTCAGCATCCATGACCAGTGACGCTGTTCTCCTGACGGTCTCAGGTGCTGAAGGCGGACAAAGGATCAGATGCTTCCGAAGTTTCATGGCTGCGTCTCAATGATATGACCCTGGTCACAAAGCGCAAGTAAGCTGCCCTCAGCCAGACAGGAGTCAGACATACTCAGAGGCTATGTGAAGATCTATGGAGTGTCCTCACTGCATGTTTTCATCATCCTCCTGCAAACGAGCCACTATTAGGGTATCCACTGCACTTCCTTAACAGGAGCATTCTCACAGAGGGTATGTGTGTAGCCATAAGCCAGACTGGAGTCAAACGTCCATAGATACAATGTGAAAATCTATGGTATCTCCTCGCTGCATGTCGTCATCATCCCCCACAAATCTAGCAGCTATGAGGGCCTCCCGAGCACATCTGCCTCAGCTAGCCAGTGCAAGGGCCTCAACCCCGTTACGGTCCCCTAAGGGGACCTCCTCACCCTCATCCCTGTTGGCACCCTCCTCATCGGAAGAGACCTCCAGCTCCTCCATGTCCTCCTCAGTTAACTCCTCGCCCCGTTGCAGCGCCAGGTTGTAAAGGGGGCAGAAGACAACGACGATGCGTGACACCCTCCGTGGACTATAATTGCAGGGCTCCACCAGACCGGTCCAGACATCGGAACCATTATGCCGTCATTCTGCTGCAGTCTGAGGCCACCGCACAGGTGTCATCAGCCATGTATCCTGCAGGTAGCCCTTGTCCCCGAGGAGCCATCCCTGCAGCTTCTGTGGACCCTGGAAGACATCAGGCAACTGTGACCACCCTGTGGAGACCTGAAAGGAGCCACTGGCGTAGAAATTGAGCACAATGATCGCTTTCACAACGAGTGGCAGTGGATGCACTCCACGTCACCAAATCCTGCAGTAAATGGCAGATGTGAGCAACCAGTTCCCTAGACATGCAAAGTCTTCGGCGACACTGATTCTCGGCCATCTGCAGGAATGAAAGGCGGTGTCTACGGACCCTGGGTCTAGCTAGGCACCAACCAGCAATGGTTCACTGTGGCTCTTCAGTGATGTGTGCAGGACCCCCAGCCGCTCTGTCTTCCAGAGGGTGCTTTTCCTCTCTCTGTGCCACCAGGTGCCACCAGTCGCCCTCTTCTGAGTCGTTGAGGCCTGGGGCAAATCAGCCATGATCTTATTGAATGGTGGGGCAGGCTTGAGGGGCCAAATGGCCTACTCCTGCTCCTATTTCTTATGCTCCTACGTTCAAATTGGGATGATGACATTGCAAGGAGCTGTGAGCGCTTCCACCAATAACTGCTCCATGGCCAGCTTTAGCAAGGAGATTGTACAACGTGCCCAACAGTCATCCAGCTGTTCTGCAGTCCACTAACACTCTCATTAGTTTGCAGTCTGTGCCCAAGGGGTGAAAAGCTCTGGAGCACTTGGTGGCACTTTGATGCCTCTGCGTTGCTTGAATGGGCAGATAAGCTAGAAGCCTAACCCCAATCACATCAATATGGCTGCACCTGAACTGTCTAAGCTGCAGAGGAATGGTCACTTTATACAAGGTTTCCCTAATGTGTAGCTACTTCCCCCCCCCCCCACCATGTGCTTGTGCGCTACCTTCAACTGCAGGGCAACCCTTACCGCCTCCCCAACCCCCCAAGTCACCTCAACTGCAGGGCAGCCCTTGTCTTCCCCCCCCCCCCACACCAGTGCGCCTCAACCTTGAAGTCCAACAGGCGACCCTGGCAAGCAATCCACAACGTTACAGTGTACTCACCTCCGAGTTCCCCTCAGAGTGCAGCCCACCAAGTGCACACTGTTGTGAAACGTGTCGGTGTGCAATCACATTGATGTGGGCAGATGATCCAGCCACCGGGGTGGGGGTTGGGGGGGTGGGGGTGGGGTGGGGGGGCAGCGATTCCGGTGGGCTAAGCTTATAATGATATGCAGATGTATTACAATGAGGTTCCTGACGTCCAGTGGTGGGAAACACAGCCCGCCATCGACAGGCAGGGCGGATGATTACAAACTGGTTTCACGGTATTGTGAAACTGATTTTTGGCCTTCTTGCCATATTGTCCGCTCAAGCCACCGAACATGCCTGACACCAACGGGCACAGACGATTCTGCCCAGAGAGAAGTCACCTGGCAAAACTGCTGAAAAGAGTATAGAATCTCTCTCTCTCTGAGGCTAAAATTGACTCCAACAAGGTGCAGTTACCTAAACCTCTTTTAACTTATAATTAGTTTTTAACAGGCCTTAATAGGCCTTTGACAGTTCGGCGGAAAGTTTGACTCATCTGCGTGACCACCCGAACTGGAAATCTAAATGACGCGCGGTGTGTGTCTGTGTGTGTGCATGCACATGTGCTTGTGTATGTTTGTGTATGTGTGTGCGTGCGTGCGCGTGTCTGTGCGTGCGCAAGTCATCGCATCTTTTATTTTTTTTTTTGGGTTAGTAACTAATAAACTCATTCTTCCTTTGACTAAAGGAAACCTGGTTTGACTGGCTCCTTATTAAAAAGTAAATATATCTGGATTGGAAACGGCATTTACAGGTAAAAGACATTTTAAAAATCTTAGTTGAGACCAGCTGAGGAGGCTGAATAAAGGAGAGCCGGTTCACAGCTCACTCCTCCCCACATCCCCCTCCCCGGTCGTAACAATGAGGAGGAATTTCTTCTCTCAGAAGGTCATTAATCTTTAGAATTCTCCACCCAGAGAGCAGTAGTGGCTGGTCATCAAATATATTCAAGGCTGAGTTAAACAGATTTTTAATCTACAAGGGGTTTAAGGGTTATAGGGGCCAGACAGGAAAGTGGAGTTAAGGCCACAATCAGATCAGCCATGATCTTATTGAATGGCAGAGCAGACTAGAGGGGACAAATGGTCTCCTATGATCTAATGTTCTCCTTCCACAAATGCTACCAGACTTGCTGGATGTTTCCATCATTTTCTGTTTTTATTTCAGATTTCCAGCAGTTGCAGTATTATATATATAGTCAGTGAGTGGCAGGATTTATATGGCACCAAAGTCCACATTCTTGCACCTGCTGCAGAGGCTACTGGATAGTAATAAGGAGATTGAACTCTGATGAGCTGTTTGTTTTCAACTGAGTAAACTGTGGTTCAGTGAGTAGCACTCTCACCTTGGTGTCAAAGGTTTGTATGTTCAAGTCCCACTTCAGAGAGCACATAATTCAAGCTGAGAGAGAGCTGCACTGTTGGAGGTTTTGTCTTTTGGAGGAGACATTCAACCAAGATTCTGCCTGCCCTGACAGGAAGATGTAAAATATCTCATGGCATTATTTTGAAAAAGAACAGAGAAGTTCTCCCTACAGTTCTGATCAATATTTATATCTCAATCAACACCACAAAAAGCAGATTATCTGATCATTACTACTATTGCTCTTTGTGAACATTGCTGCGAGCAAATTGGCTGCCACATTTCCAACATCGCAGAGGCTAAATAAGTACTAGCTAATTCTTTCCCTTTTTCTTACCTCAGGCTCCTGAGGTCAGACGTAGCATCCCTGACTCGGTTGAGATCAGATCCAAAATGTTCTAGCAGCACCAGCGTGAAATCAGGGAGAAGAAACTAGTTCTAGGTATGTGGCCATTTTCACTCAAAGGGTCAGGATCTGGAATGCTCTACTTGAAAAGATTGTGGAAGTGAATTCCATAAATAATTTCAAAAGCAAGTTGGACGGCTATTTGAAGATGAAGAATTTATGGGCACAAAAAAGTGGGGATGTGAAACTAAGCACGACTACTGTTTCAAAAAGCCAGCACAGGCATGGTGGACTAAATGACCTCCTTCAGTGCTGTACTGTTTTATGATTCTATGAAGTTAGGAGAAATGTCTTTATGCTGCAAGTTGCTGGAGCATCAAATGCTTCTCCACAGTATGAATTTGAGGCAGGAAAGAGTGGATAAATAGTAAGCAGAAGATGCTACAGAACAATGAAGAGGGCAAAGTGTAGTGTCATTTGCTTTGATTGCTCTGGAAAGAGTCAGCATAGACATGATGGGCTGAATGGCCTTTTCCTGTGCTGCAACCCTCTAAGTAATTCAGGGAGTCTATCAAGTAGATGGAAAAGCTTTCATTATTTTTCCAACTTCTTTCCATGACCGATGAAGGTGAGGCTATTGCTCACTAGCGTTATTAAGTTATTTTTTTGAAGAATCTTCATGAGAAACAAAAAAAAAACGAGTAAGCCTCAACTCATGATATCATCCTTTGCCCTGTCCCTCTCTGGTTTTCGCAAACGGTGGCAAGTCCTGGGCCATCCTAGAACACAGCTGCTTTTAATACATTCAAAAAATGATAAACTGGAAACTTAATTTGACTACTGCTTTATAGGATTAGCTCTTTCTTCTGTGGCTGTCAGTTGTTCGGCAGCCACAGCAGGCTACGTGCTTCAGCCTGTATTACTCCCTGGTCAGGATATGCCTGCTATACGAAGGAATATGTGCTCTGTTACATAGCTTTGGTATTAAGACCAGCCGAAAGGCGATTTATTGCCGGGATTTAACCGTTAATGAACAAGAGGAAAGTACCTTGTGGAGCATTAGTAACCACAGGATGCCCACAGCAAATGTACTACTTTCACTTAAGTAATTTTCGCCCATGTTAGTTAGTGCTGGCACGGAGTTTAGGAGGGTGGGGTGGTTTAGCATTGAGCAAAATCAAGCCATGCCAAAAAAAGGGATTGTAACAGAACTGCAGGGTTATACTGGGGGAAGAGTAAACCCAATCCTTTAGTCATGCAACATCTGCAACGCATTACTTACCAAATCTACATTACGAAGCAGAATTTGAGAAATGCACAGAAGCATGAAATATTCCTCTTTTTGTGGGTGTTTATAAATTGAGGAGTTCTTCTGCACATTTTTTGTTTGGCTTTTGCAGGATAAAGTTTAATGATATCTATTTAAGTTTGAATTGGTTGTCAGCAAAAGCCATTATTTACAAATCCTCAAGCCCTGAATGAATATATTCTTTACCATGCACCACCTCAGTTGTTTGCACAAAGTGCTGGACCTTATTTAAAGATAGAGAATGATAGAAATGAATGAATCTGTATCAAAACCAAACTTGACATTATATATGGCACAGTGTTCTTGAGTATTCAGATCTATTGCTCCAGGCGCTGTTTTCAAATGGCGTAAAAATGCAACACTGGCCAAGCCAACACATCACAGCTCAACAAAACCTCATGGGGCCTGAATGCAAAACATGACTAAATTTTCCAATTACATGAAACCATCACCTTCCAGAAAGAGGTAAGGGGGCAGGACAGATTTTCCTGTTATTACAGGACCACTGAGTGTAGTACATGGAGCACGATCAGGTGCATGCGACAGAGCCTGCCCACTTCTTAGCCTTATAAAGATAGTCCTTTTTCCTTTTAAGTTATGCGCTCAAGGCCTTCTGTGGGGCTTGAATACACCTCCTGCTTATTCAGAGATGAGAGCTCCACCACACAAATGATAATGTTTTGTTTTAATATACTATAAATAACAATTACAAAAAATTGTTTTCTCTATTTACTTTTAGATAGCTTTTCCATTTGTTAACTAGGTCTACTAGATGATCATATACTCTTGTTTAAATCTAACTGTGAGCACAGTGAGGAGTGGTACCAGGATTAAGGATTCATTGGTGTGTGAGCAAACCACACCCATCAATAGCAAATATTGGAAAATCAATCAGTCGACTCCATCAGGAACTAATTATAATGATTTTGGCTGGCTCAGTTGGTAGCATTCTCACCTCTGAATTACAATGTTCCAGGTTCAAGACTGTGGTAAAATGAATGTTAGAATAGAAGATCACATGATCTTATTATCCAATGACAGAGTAGTGTGGGCTACCTTAGTAGCCTGTAGTCAGTAGTGAGTAGTCTAGAGTTAGAGTCTGTAATGTAGAAACAGGGTTTTAGTTGTAAGTACACAAGTGTAGCTGCTGAGTTCCTTTGTAAATAAATAGAATGTGTTCTACATAAGAACTGTCTGCTGATCTGCTACGTCTATGGTACCAACTCAGTAATCCCAAAACAAGCCTGCAACCTAGATCCATTAGTCAAACAAAACTAGGGACCAGAATTCAACAAACTGGCAACGAGGTGAAAAAAGCAAGAAAAAGCGAGGAAGGATGGAAAAAAAAGCAAGAAAAGTGAGGAAGGAAATCAAGTGGACCGAAATCAGGATGTACGCCACATGGTGATTGTAAGTAGAATTTAAGTCCTAATCGTCGAAGCAGTCCCCTCAAAGCATGCTGCAGTTTGGAAGAGTTGATCCTTCTGGCCCAATGGTGGACGATTGGTCTTATTACATTGAACGCCTCGAGTTCTTTTTCCAAGCTAATGATATTGCGAGGGAGGAAAAGAGGCGTGCGATCCTCTTATCCATGTGTGGGAGTAATACTTATGGATTGATCTGAAGTTTAATGGCACCCAATGACCTGGATTCAAAAAGCTTTGATGATTTACAAAACATTGTGAAGAATCATTACCAGCCCAAGCCCTCGGTAACAATGCAAAGCTTCAAATTTAACCCAAGAAATAGAGCCCTGGGGAGACAGTTGCTTGTTATGTGGCAAGTCTAAAACAGTTAACAGAATATTGCAAGTTTGGTACACCTATAAATGAAATGCTTAGAGATTGTTTGGTGTGCGGTATAAATGAAGATGCGATTCAGAAGACATTACTGTCTGAAACAAATTTGGATTTTCAGAAGGCACAGGAAATGGCTATGGAAGGCACAGTGAGGAACTCGAAAGCCTTACAGGGAACGCAAAATGGTGCTGTCCTCCACATTGGGTGAGGAGCCCCAGCCAAATAAAGTGCAAAAATGTGGAGCTCTGATGAGAAGCGGGAAGCAGCCACAGCTTTCAGACAAATGAAAAGAAATGACTTAGCAGTGAAAACATGGAATAATGGTAACAGAGGTGGAAGCAGATAACTTTGTAATGAATCAAAGTTTTAAAAAGTCGAATGTTTTTACTGTCATCGAAGTGGACACCTCATGAGACATTGCAAGGATAGAATCAGGCAGACTTTCAATTAAAACAAAAAACCCTGTGAGGTTCATAACATAGAAGAGCCTGAAGTTACAGATTCAGATATTTATTCATTGTATAATTTAAAGGTAGGAAGAACAGAACCAATCTATATAACTGGGAGAGTGAATAAATAGGCCTATCAGAATGGAGGTGGATACAGGGGCTTCCACTACGGTGATAGGTGAACATACTTTTAAATACCTAAAATCATAGGGAACGGAAATTAAATTTGGAAGAAAGAGATGCCAAATTGAAAACTTATGTAGGAGAAGACATCAAAATCAAAGGCATAAGCAGAGTTATTTTACAGTACGGAAGTCAATCAGTAAAATTACCCTTGATGGTGGTAGCAAGTGAGGGGCCAAGTCTCCTTAGACGAAACTGACTGAAAGAAATTAAAATAAAAATACCTGGAAAAACTCAGGTCTGGCAGCATCTGTGGAGAGGAACACAATTAACGTTTCGAGTCTGTATGACTCTTCAACAGAACTTAAATTGGATAGAACTGAGATCTTCCAGCTGAGAGCCACTGGGTTACCTGAGCTACTACAAAAATATGCCTTGGTTTTCCAAGATGAATTCGGAAACATCTAAGGGCTACAAGCAAAAATTCATGTTGATCCAGACTCTAGCCCCCCGATTTATGAAGGCAAGACCAGTACCTTATGCAATGTGGGAAAAGGTAGAAGCCAAATTGGATAGATTAGAGAAACTGGGAGTGATAAAACCTGTGCAGTTCTCAGAATAGGCAACACCAATAGTCCCCATAGCCTGACCAAAGTGTTCAAATTTATGGAGACTACAAATTGACTGTCAATAAAGTGGCTAAGTTGGACAGACACCCTAAACCAAAAATTGAAAACCTGTATGCTAAGCTGGCAGGTGGAACTGCTTACACGAAGCTTGATCTGAGTCATGCTTATCAACAATTGGAGTTAGACAAGGCATTCCAGAAATTTGTTACAATTAATACACACAAAGGGTTGTACCAATGTACTCGTTTGCATTTTGGTGTATCCTCAGCTTGTGCCATGTTCCAGAGAACACTGGAAAGTTTACTGCAGGAATTGCCTCATGTTGTAGTTTACAATGGACTCACTGAAAAGGAGCATTTGGCAAAATTGGAAGAAGCTTTGAAGCATTTTTCGCAGGTGGGAGTGTTTTTAAAAAAAGAAAAGTGCACGTTCCAAGTGAAAGAGGTAAGTTATTTAGGTCACAGGGTAGATGCACAGGGCCTCCACCCGGTTGAAGAAAAAGTGAGAACCATTAAAAAGGCACCAGTGTCAAAGAACACCTCTGAACTCAAATCATTCTTGGGGATGATCAATTACTATGGAAACTTTTTGTCTAATTTGTCGACAGAACTGGCAGCCCTGTATTACCTACTCAAGAAAAGCCAACGTTGGTCTTGGCAAACACCACAGAAAGAAGCTTTCACAAAGGTGAAACAACTGTTACACTCATCTACCCTATTAGTACATTTTGACCAAAGAAAAGAGTTAGTTTTGACATGTGACGCATCTCCTTATGGAGTGGGAGCAGTGCTCTCCCATTGAATGGACGATGGCTCAGAACGACCTATTGGATATGTATCAAGAATGCTCAACACAGCAGAAAAGGGACACTCACAGATAGAAAAAGTAGGCTTATCAATCACTAAGATAAAAGCAAAAAACTGCAGATGCTGGAAATCCAAAACAAAAATAAAAATACCTGGAAAAACTCAGCAGGTCTGGCAGCATCTGCGGAGAGGAACATAGTTAACGTTTCGAGTCTGTATGACTCTTCAACAGAACTAAGGAAAAATAGAAAAGAGGTGAAATATAAGCTGGTTTAAGGGGGGGGGGGTGGGACAGGTAGAGCTGGATAGAGGGCCAGTGATAGGTGGAGATAACCAAAAGATGTCATAAACAAAAGGACAAAGAGGTGTTGAAGGTGGTGATATTATCTAAGGAATGTGCTAATAGGTGACATTAAGGGTAGAAAGCAGGACAAGCAAGGTACAGATAGCCCTTGTGGGGGTGAGGTGGGGGGAAGGGATCGAAATAAGCTAAAAGGTAGAGATAAAATAATGGATGGAAATACATTTAAGAATAATGGAAATAGGTGGGAAAAGAAAAATCTATATAAATTATTGGAAAAAAGGAGGATCAGAAAGGGGGTGGGGATGGAGGAGAGAGTTCATGATCTAAAATTGTTGAACTCAATATTCAGTCCGGAAGGCTGTAAAGTGCCTAGTCGGAAGATGAGGTGCTGTTCCTCCAGTTTGCATTTTACCTTTGGTGTCAAGAAATTTCACCAGTATGTACACGGTCATCATTATACTATCGTTTTGAGCCATAAGCCATTGCTAGGATTGTTCAGCAAGGACAAGGCTATACCACCCTTAGCCTCAGCAAGAATACAGAGATGGGCATTGATCCTGGCAGTGTATGAGTATATTTTCATCCATAGGCCTGGAAATCAGATTGCAAACGCTGATGCACTTAGCGGTTTGCCTTTAAACAAAAACGATGAGGTTGTTCCAGTTCCTCAAGAACTCGTTTTATTATTGAACTTCTTAGATTCAGCACTGGTATGTGCTAGACAGATCAGAGATTGGACAAGTCGAGATCCAGTCTTAACCAAAGTACGAGAACAAGTTCTTCACGGTTGGTCACAAGAACAGGAATCTGATTAAATGAAACCATATTTTCACAGATGATATGAGATAGCCAGCCAGGATGGTACCTTATTGTGGGGAGCTGGAGTGATTGTTCCTCCAAAAGGACGAAAGCCTGTGTTAACTGAATTACATAGTGCACATCCAGGTATTTCTCAAATGAAGTCCATAGCACGCAGCTACCTATGGTGGTCTGGAATGAATGAAGAAATAGAGAGCTTAGTGAGAAGTTGTATACAGTGTCAGCAAGTGCAAAAGTTACCTCCAGCAGCTCCATTGCACCTGCAGGAGTGGCCAGGAGGGCCAATTGTCTGATTGCACATTGACTACGTGGGACCTTTTATCTTTACTCCTTATTGTTGATGTTCACTCAAAATGGATGGACATATATGAGGTGAAGTCACCAACATCTACTACTACAATTGACAAGCTACGACAAAGTTTCACCATTAACGGAAAGGTCGTATCAGACAACGACACGGCATTTACGAGTACTGAGTTTCAACGGTTGATCAGCCTCAACAGTATCACTCATGTAAAAACTTCACCATACCACCCTTCTTCGAATGGACTGGCCAAGCGAGCAGTTCAAACATTGAAAAATGATATGAAGAAATTGACTGGAGACTCCATAACGACCAAGTTAGCACATTTTCTTTTCCATTATAGAACACCCCTCACCATACAACAGGTGTCACCCCTGTGGTGTTATTGTTGAAACGCTGTCTCAGAACGAGATTGAGCTTAATAATGCCAAATTTAGGAGGGACGGTGGAAAGGAGTCAGAGAAGTCAGAAAATTGCACGTGATTGGCATAGTTGTGACAGAAAGTTTACCGTAGGAGAGACAGTATATGTGCAAAATTTTGGTGAAGGATCTAAGTGGTTATCAGGTGAAATAAGTGCAGTGACTGGATCCCTTTCTTACCACGTGAAAGTAGAAGATCGAATCATATGGAGACATAAGGAGGAGAGAAACAAATTATCAGGAAATGATTCCTCCAGTGTTCATGACTGCGTCAACATCTCCTGTTGAAAGAACTCAGCTGAGTACAGGTGTGTCTGAAGGGTCGGCTGTACCTGCAGGAGTTGAGGAAACAGATTTGCAGGCACCCAAAGAACCTGATGTTCGGGCAACACCAGAAAAGCAGGTTCCTGACAAAACATCTGAAGCTGTAGAGCTGAGACATTCTACACGCATAAGGAAACCCCCAGAAAGACTGAATTTGTAAATTACTGATCTGTGTAAATAATTTGATATTTTAAGAAAAATTGTAATTGTAACTATAAAATACATTTCTGAGTAAAGGGGGAGGAATGTGGTAATCTGGGCACAATATTACTTTGACGTGTGGGCGCGCGCCCGACTCCCCGAGCTTAAAATGATGTGCGATGATGTCAGGCGAGTGTCCCGATGTCATTGCGCAGTCTCGTGATATTTTGTTCAGCGGGTGCGTGCCAAAGTCAGCTGCTTACCCGCCGACAATTAAAAGGCCTATTAAGGCAATTAAGAAGTTAAGTAAATTCAAATTTATGTTGCCCTTCAAACCTAACGGTTGGCTGGCAGGCGAAAAGGCCAAGCAGCCTTTACATTTTTTAGAAAACGTCATCCACGGGCAGCATGAGGATTCCTAAAGCAAATAAACATCAAATAAAAATGTTATTTTTCAATCAGAACGGAGTCACATGAGGAAACATGTTTTGTGACAATTTTACTTCCTTTATTTTTTTTTTCAACAGCGCTTCATCTCCCTGAGGCAGCTCCATACCTCAGGGAGATTGTAGCGCTCACTCGCACGCATGCGTGAAGATCACACTCAGCCCACTCGCCCTCCTCCTCCTGCCCGCATAGGCAGCACTAAGTGCTGCCACTCGCGCTCCATGCTAGGCGGCCCTTAATTAGCCCACCAGCGTGAAATCACGGTGCGGAGCCGATTGCGGGCGGCAGTCGGCTTCCCAACCGCCCCCGCCGAGCACCCCCACCAAGGGCAAAATCCTGCCCCTGATGTGTAATATACCTTTAAGAAGAATATCGTAATAGAAGATCACATGATCTTATTATCCAATGACAGAGTAGTGCGGCCTACCTTAGTAGTCTGTGGCCCAGAGTAAGAGCCTGTAATGTAGAGGCAAGGTTTTAGTTGTGAGTACACAAGTGTAGCTGCTGAGTTCCTTTGTAAATAAATAGAATGTGTTCCACATAAGAACTGTCTGCTGATCTTCTCTGTCTATGGTACCAATTCGGTCATCCCGAAACAAGCGTGCGACCCGGATCTACTAGTCCAACTAAACTAGTGACCAAGGATCCAACAAAGACCCACTCCAGGCCTTGAGCACAAAATTCAGGGCTGACACCCCAGTGCAGTACTGAGGGAGCAATGCACTGTTGGAGGTGTCGTCTTTTGGATGAGACATTAAACTGAGGCTCATCCTGCCTGATCAGTTAGGTGTAAAGGAAGCCACTGTTTCAAAGAAGAGCAGAGGAATTATTCCGTGTCACGGCCAAATATTTATCCCTCAATCAATGGCCAAATGTTTATCCCTCAATCAACATCACAAAAGACAGATTATTTGGTCATTATCACATTGCTGTTTGTGGAGTTTGCTGCACACATATAGGCTGCCATGTTTCCTACATTATAACATTGATTACACTTCAAAAGTACTTCATTGACTGTAAAGCATTTTGAGACATCCAGTGGTCATTAAAAAAAATGTGATATAAATCAATAAATCAAGTCGTTTTTCAGGGTTGCCTTTTGCCTAATGATTTCCCTTTATAAAATTATATCCCCCTCATCTGAAAGCACTGAGTTTTCTTGGGATATGATTCCTTGGGCATCACCAGCCTTTTGGTACCTTAGCTAGCAGCCGTTTTACATTTATAAATTTGGATGAATGTTAATTGGCAGAAGGGGCATCATAGACAAGCTCAGACCTGCCCCCACATGTCATCCATGTACATCCACTTTGCAGAACAAAGTCGCTCAGACAGAAATAAAATAATTTTGGCTACATAGAATCACATATACTTTAACATCAGAAAATAGGCCATTGGGCCCAACAGATCTCACCTTATCAAAAGATCTTTCCATACCTTCCTCCTTCGTGCACTTATTTGATAAGGGGTCTTCTTTTACATCTACCTGATCAGGCAGGCTGGGCTTCGGTTTAACATCTTATCTGAAAGATGGCACCTCCAACAGTGCATTGCTCCCTCTGTACTGCACTGGGGTGTCCCACCTGAGTGTTGTATTCAAGGCCTGGAGTGGGTCTTGAACCCAGAACATTGTGATTCAGAGGCAAAAATGCTACCAACTGAGCCAGGGTGACACAAAATCATTATAATTAGTTACTGATGGAGTTGACCGGATGATTTTCCAATATTTGCTATTGACGGATGTGGTTTGCTGCCACCAGTCAATGCTTAACATTGTTACCACTCCTCATGTGCTCACAGTTAGATTTAAACAAGAGCTTTTTGTCACCTAGTGGGCTTAGTTATCAAGCAGCACTTGCTTAGCAATAACCTACATACTGACACTCAGTTTGGGTGCTGCCAGGGTCATTCAGCTCCTAACCTCATTACGGCCTTGGCTCAAACATGGACAAATGACCTGAACTCCAAAGGTGAGGTGAGAGTGACTGTCTTTGACATCAAGACAACATTTGACTGAGTGTGACATCAAGGAGCCCTAGCAAAACTGGAGTCAATGGAATCGGGATAACTCCCTGCTGGTTAGAGTCATATCTAGCACAGAGGAAGATGGTTGTGGTTGTTGGAGGTCAATCATCTCAGTTCGAGGACATCACTGCAGAAGTTCCTCAGGGTAGTGTCCTAGGCCCAACCATCTTCAGCTGCTTCATCAATGACCTTCCTTCCATCATAAGTTCAGAAGTGGTGATGTTTGCTGATGATTGTACAATGTTCAATACCATTCATGACTCCTCAGATACTGAAGCAGTCCATGTTCAAATGCAGCAAGCTTGCACTGACAAGTGGCAAGTAACATTCGTGCCACACAAGTGCCAGGTAATGACCATCTCCAACAAGAGAGAATCTAACCATCTCTCCTTGACATTCAATGGCATTACCATTGAAATCGCCCCACCATCAACATCCTGGGGGTTACCATTGATCAGAAATTGAACTGGACCAGCCATATAAATATTGTAACAACAAGAGCAGGTCAGAGGCTAGGAATCCTGGAGCGAGTAATTCACCTCCTAACTCCCCGAATCCTGTCCACTATCTACAAGGCAGAAGTCAGGAGTGTGATGGAATACTCTCCACTTGCCTGGATGAGCACAGCTGCAACATCACTCAAGAAGATTGAAACCATCCAGGACATTGACACTTAAACCAACAACATTCAGTCCCTCCACCACTGATGCACAGTGGCAGCAGTGTGTACCATCCACAAGATGCACTGCAGGAATTCACCAAGCCTCCTTTGACAGCACCTTCCAAACCCACGACCACTACCATCTAGAAGGACAAGGGCAGCAGACATATGGGAGCACCACCTCCTGGAAGTTCCCCTCCAAGCCACTCACGATCCTGACTTGGAAATACATCGCAGTTCCTTCACTGTTGAATGGGTCAAAATCCTGCAATTCCCTCCCTAACAGCACAGTGGGTGTATCTACACCACATAGACTACAACGGTTCAAGAAGGCAGCTCACCACCACCTTCTCAAAAGCAATTAAGAATGTGCAATAAATGCTGGCCCAACCAGCGAAGACCACATCCCTTGAATGAATTTTTAAAATCCAGCTGTTATGGATTATGTGATTAGCTAATGATTTATTGATCATGGTACATACAGGGTTAAAGCCTCAGGTTCACTTACAGAAAATAGCTGGTCAGCACATAAACTAATTGTCCATAAAGGCATCAATGGGACATGCATATGGAATGTGTGATTCCAGAGCCGATTGCTTGGCCCATTGTGTCACAAAATGCAATTGCTAATAGGTAACAATCAGGCTGTTACAGCAGCAATCAAGTGGGACAGAATGGCTTGTTCTCAGGCAGGGGGTCAAACCATTCAGTTCAAAGGCCAGTATCCTGTGATCTTTTTGAAGTGTATGTTTGATTGACAGTTTTATTTGTGCGACCAAACATTGCTTTGAACCTTGTGAATGTAGTCATGAGATTTCCATTGATGTCTTTTGTTCAGATGTATCTCAAAGATTTTGAATGGTATATCTGAGGCTGTATTCCTCTCAAGTCAGTCGTCAGTCTGAAGCTCTAAGGGAGTGGGGAGGGTGGGGAAAGTACAAGTCAGAAACCCTGTGGATCATTGCATAAGACCAATCAAGGCATGTACTTTTAGGTAGTTTTTTAAATTAGGGTTTGTGCAGGAGATGTGCCATGTTGTTTATGATTGAATGATTTTTCCAAGGAGAATAGTAAAGTCTGCTGTGTGTATTTAATGCTGCTCACTTATCTGTATTAATCTCAATCAAATTTGATTTCAGTTCCAGAATCTTTCCATCTACAAAAGATGATGGTGAGTTGTTGCAGTGCATCTTGTATAAGATACACACTGCTGCCACTGTGTGCCGGAGGTGCAGGGAGTGAATGTTTAAGGTGGTGAATGGGGTGCCAATCAAATGGGCTGTTTTGTCCACTGATGATTGCACAATGTTCAGTATCATTCGCTACTCCTCATATACTCAAGCAGTCCATGTCCAGATGTAGCAAGACAAGGACAATATTGAGGCTTGGGCTGATAAGTGGCAAGTAACATTCATGCCACACCAGTGCCAGGCAATGACCATCCCCAGCAAGAAAGAATCCAACCATCTCCCCTTGTCATTCAATGGCATTACCATTGCTGAATCCCCCACTGTCAACATGCTGGGGGTTACCATTGACCAGAAACTGAACTGAACCAACCATATAAATATTGTGGCTACAAGAGCAGGTCAGAGGCTAGGAATTCTGCAGCGAGTAACTCACCTCTTGACTTCCCAAAGCTTGTCCACAATCTACAAGACACAAGTCAGGAATGTAATGGAATACTCTTCACTTGCCATAATCAGCATGACTCCAACAACACTCAAGAAGCTCAACAACATCTAGGATAAAGTAATTCTCCCTGATTTCCTGCCCTGATTTTATCCCTCAAACAACATAATTAGAACAGATTATCTGGGCATTTATCACATTACAGTTCATGAGAACTTGCTCTTTGCAAATTAGCTGCCACATTTTCTACATTACAACAATGATTACATTTCAAAAGCTGTAAAGTGCTTTAGGATGATCCAAGGTTGTGAAAGGCGCTATATAAATGCAAGTATTTTTCATCTTATAGAAATGGTTTACAGCACTAATGGAGATCAGCCATGATATAATTTTATAGCAGGACAGGCTCGGGGGGCTGAATGACCTACTCCTTCTCCTGTGTTCCATTATATCTGAAGAAAATATATAGTGTAAAGACCCAGCAACATAACAAACACTGGTCAAAAATTGGCAGCAAAAATCCTGGTTGCTTTTTTTTCCACTCCCTGATGCCAATTCTAACCGATTAACTGCTGCCTAATGGCTGCGATTAGCTAATTCAGTACAGATTGGGAATCAAAACTGGGACATTCTGGTATTACTTAGTGCTACACTGGATGGTGTCTTTGCCAACTAGTGGTCTGGTGTTATAGGGAGTGCAGAAATCAGCCAGGAATTCTATCTCTGATTGATATAGAAATAAAAGACTTTCATTAATATAGCACTTATCCCAACCTCAGAATATCTCAAAGCACATTGCATTACTTTTGAAGTGTAAACACTGCTGTAACATAGGAACCAATTTGTGCAAAGAAAGCTCCCACAACAACAACTTATATTTGTATAGATAAAAGCAAAATACTGCGGATGCTGGAAATCTGAAACAAAACAAAAATAGCTGGAAAAACTCAGCGGGTCTGACAGCATCTGAGGAAACGAATACAGTTAATGTTTCGAATCCGTATTACTCAACATAGTAAAATGTCCCAAAATGCTTCACAGCCATGTTATCAAACAATATTTGACACCTAGCCACAAGGAGATATTAGGTGAGATGGCCACAAGCTTGGTCAAAGAAGTAGATTTTAAGGAATGAATTGAGGAAGGAATTAGCAGTAAAGAAGCTGTGAAATTTAGGGAAGAAATTCTGGAGCATTTCTTTATTCATTCAAGGGATGTGGGCAGCGCTGGCTAAGCCAGCATTTATTGCCCATCCCTAATTGCCCTTAAGAAGGTGGTGGTGAGCTGCCTTCTTGAACCACTGCAGTCTATGTGGTGTAGGTACACCCACAGTGCTATTAGGTAGGGAAGTCCAGGATTTTGACCCAGCGACAGTGAAGGAACAGTGTTACATTTCCAAGTCAGGATGGTGAGTAGCTTGGAGGGGGCTTGAGGTGATGGTGCTCCCATACATCTGCTGCCCTTGTCCTTCTAGGTGGTAGTGGTCGTGGGTTTGGAAGGTGCTGTCTAAGGAGGCTTGGTGAGTTCCTTAAGTTTAGGGCTGAAGTAGCTGAAGGCACAGCCATCAATGGTGGAGTGATTTAAATCAGGGATGAAGAGGCCAAAATTGGAGGAGCCAGATATCCCGGTGGCTGTAAGGCTGGAGAGAGTACAGAGGCTGAAGGGGCTGAGGATGTGGAGGGATCTGTAAACAAGGATGAGAACTTTAAAATTAATGCGTTGCTGAATTGGGAGCCAATGTAGGCCAGCAAACACAGGGTGATGGGTGAATGAGACTTGGTCCAAGTTAGGACGTGGTCCAAACTTGAAGTTTAAGGAGGGTAGAATGTGAGAGGCCAGCCAGGGATACATTGGAATAGTCAAATCTAGACATAATAAAGCTATGGCTGAGGGTTACTGCAGCAGATGAGCTGAGGCAGGGCTAGAGCGAGCTTACGCACAACAATGTCATAATGACCAGGTAATCTGTTTTATTGATTTTGGTTGAGGGATAAATATTGGCACAGGACGTGGCGGAGAACTCATCTGCTCTCCTTTGTAAAGTGCTGTGGGATCTTTTACATCAACCTGAGAGGGTAGACAGGGCTTCAGTTCAATGTCTCAGCTGAAAGATGGCACCTCTGACAGTGCAGCACTCCCACAGAACACACTGAAGTGTCAGCCAAGATTTTATGCTCAAAGGCTGAATTTTTCCAGGGGGTTGTGATTCCGATATCGACCTCATACCAGGTTTGGAACCTGGAACTGGCCACGTTGGAACATTAGACCATACCTTCATAGAGGTGGCCTCTCAATTGGTCATTTAGGGATAGTGGCTTGGTTCCAACATGGGGAGGTCTATTCAGCATGACACGTGGGTTAGGCTACTGGTTGCACTCACAGTTTGGCTGCCTTCAGTAGGAGCACAGCACTGCCATTCCAGCAAATTACTTTAGCAGAGACATCATGCAGTCTCCATGAAGTGGCAGCAATGACTTCTGCTTGGAGAAATATGAGCATTGCCATTTAATGCCAGCAATTTAATAAAAGATCTCACATGGTTCATAGCTCAGGCTTTCCGCTTTGAGGCCACCTCTGCTCAATTTCTGGGCTCCTGGCACAATGGAGGGCACATGTGCCATTGGAAATAAGACCATAAGATGTAGGAACAGAAGTAGGCCATTCAGCCCATCGAGTCTGCTCCGCCATACAATGAAAACATAGTTTACCTGATAATCCTCAATTACACTTTCCTGCCTTTTCCGCATAATCCTTGATTCCCTTACTGATTAAAAATCTATTTCAGCCTTGAATATACTTAATGACCCAGCCTCTACAGCCCTCTGCAGTAAAGAATTCCACAGATTCAATACCCTCTGAGAGAAGAAATTCCTCCTCATCTCTGACTTAAATGGGCGCCCCTTACTCTGAGATTATGCCCTCTGGTCCTAGACTCTCCCACAAGGGGAAACAACCTCTCAGCATCTACCCTGTCAAGCCCCCTAAGAATCTTACGTGTTTCAATAAGGTTGCCTCGCATTCTTCTAAACTCCAATGAGTACAGGCCCAACCTACTCAACCTCTCCTCATAAGAAAATCCCTCAATACCCAGGATCAACCTAGTGAACCCTCTCTGGACTGCCTCCAACACCAGTCTATCTTCCCTTGGATATGGGGACCAAAACTGTTCGCAATATTCTAGGTGTGGTCTAACGAGTGCCTTGTATAGTTTTAGCAAAACTTCCCCATTTTTATACTCCATTCCCTTTGAAATAAGGGCCATCATTCCATTTGCCTTCCCTATTACCTGCTGAACTTGTGTGCTAGCTTTTTGTGATTCATGCACAAGGACCCCCAAATCCCTCTGTGCTGCAGCTTTCTGCAGTCTTTCTCCATTTAAATAATATTCAGCTCCTCTATTCTTCCTGCTAAAGTGCATAACCTCATGTTTTCCCATATATATTCCACCTGCCAAGTTTTTGCCCACTCACTTAACCTACCTATATCCCTCTGTAGATTCTTTGTGTCATTTGCCTTCCCGCTTATTTTTGTGTCATCCACAAACTTGGCAACAGTACATTCACTTCCCCCATCCAAGTCATTAATATATATTGTAAATAATTGTGGCCTCTGCACTGATCCTTGTGGCACTCCATTAGTTGCCATCCCGAAAAATGCCCCCCTTATCCCAACTCTCTGTCTTCTATTAGTTAACCAATCCTCCACCCATGTTAATATACCTCCAAAACCATGGGTTGTTATCTCATTATGTAGCCTTATGTGCAGTACATTATCAAGCGCCTTTTGGAAATCCAAATATATTACATCTACTGGTTCCCCTTTATCTATCCTGCATGTTATCTCCTCAAAGAATTCTAATACATTTGTCAGGCATGATTTCCCCTTCATGAAGCCATGCTGACTCTGCTTGATTACATTTTGCATTTCTCAATGCTCAGCTATTACATCCTTTATAATAGACTCTAACATTTTCCCAATGACGGATGTTAAGCTAACTGGTCTATAGTTACCTGTTTTTTGTCTCCCTCCCTTTTTGAATAAGGGTGTTACACTGGCAGTTTTCCAATCCTCTGGATCTTTTCCAGAATCTAAGGATTCTTGGGAGATCACTACCAATGCATCCACTATTTGTGTAGCTACTTCCTTTAATGTCCTAGGATGCAACCCATCAGGTCCAGGGACTTATCAGCCTTTAGCCCCATTAGTTTCCCTAGTGCTTTTTCTCTAGTGATAGTTATTGTATTTATTTCCTCGCCCTCCCCTCTACCACTGTCACCGCCCCCCCGCACCCCCCCCGGCCCCCCCCACCACCACCCCCCAGCTTTGCCCCTTAATTTTTTAGTATTTTTGGAATGCTATTAGTGTCTTCTACTGTGAAGCCTGATACAAAGTATTTATTCAACTCCTCTGCCATTTCCTGGTTCCCTATTATTAGTTCCCCAGCCTCATTCTCTAAGGGGCCTATGTTCACTTTGGCCTCTCCTCTCTCTTCCTTTTTATGTTTTTAAAGAAGCTCTTACTGTCCGTTTTTACTTGCTAGTTTACCCTCAAAGTTTATTTCTCCCTCTTTATTATTTTTTTGGTCATCTTTTGTTGGTTTTTAAAACTTTCCCAATCCTCTGGTTTACCACTAATCTTTGCCACCCTGTATGTTTTTTCCTTCAATACTATCCTTAACGTCCTTTGTTAATCACGGTTAGCTTATCCCCTTCCTAGAATCCTTCTTCCTCACTGGGATATATCTTCGTTGCGAGTCATGAATTATTTTCTTAAACATCTGCCATTGTTTATCAAATGTCTTTTCTGCTAAACTCCTTTCCCAGTCCACTCCAGTCAACTCTGACCTCATTCCTTTGTAATTACCTGTATTTAAGTTTAGCACAGTTGTTTCCAACCCAGGTTTCTCACTCTCAAACTGAATGCTAAATTCCACCATGTTATGTTCACTGTTTCCAAGGGGATCTTTCACTCCGAGATCATTTATTAAACCTGCCTCAGTACACATTGCCAGATCCAAAATAGCCTGATGCCTCTTTGGATCCACAACATATTGTTCTAGGAAACTGTCGCAAATACAGTCTATGGGCAGAGATTTTTGCTTGGCAGATGGGTGTGTGCCCAACCCTCTCGAGCGTGAAATGACACGTGTTGACATCGGCCGAGCATGCCAACGTCAACACGCAGCCATGCAATAGTTCGGTCGGCGGGCGCGCACCAGAGCCGGCAGCATGCCTGCCGACAATTAAAAGGCCTGTTAAGGCCATTATGTAATCAATTAACATAAATGTTTCACTGCCTTTCCAACCTAACTGTCATCCATGGGCGGGATGAGGTTTCCAAAAGCAAATAAAAATAAAATAAAAACTTTAATTTTTCATTAATAACATGTCCTTGCTCATGTGACAGAGTCACATGAAGGGACATGTTTCATTACAATTTTATTTTATTTATTTTTTTATATCTCCTCAACTCCCTGAGGCAGCTCCATGCCTCAGGGGGATTATGCAGCACTCACTCACGTGCAAAGTTCGTGCTCGCCCTCCTCTTTCCTGGCACAGGCAGCACTCAGCACTGCCGTTCACGTTTTACACAGGGTGGGCCTTAATTGGCGCGAAATCATGGTGCGGTGCCGATCACGGGCGGTGGTCGGCTACCCAACCAACCCCACCTGCCCCCGCCGAACATGCTCATCAAGGGCAAAATTCTGCCCTATGAATTCTTGCTCGTGGCTACCTATGCCAATTTGATATTCCCAATCTAAATGAAGATTAAAGTCACCCATGATTAATGTACTGCCTTCATTATCTCCTGATTTATTCTCTGTCCTACAGCATAGCTACTGTTAGGAGGTGTGTAGGCTATTCCCACCAGTGTCTTCTTCCCCTTGTTATTTCTTACATCCACCCATATGGATTCTACATCTTCCGATCCAAGATAATTTCTTGCTATCATACTTATTCCATTTCGTACTAACAAAGCTACCCCACCATCCTTTCCTTCCTGCCTGTCCTTTCGAAAAGTCATATACCCCTGGATATTTAGTTCCCAGCTTTGATTTCAGTGTAACCATGCTTCCATAATGGCTGATCATACCCATTCACCTCTACTTGTGCCGTTAATTAATTTATTTTGTTCCGAATACTGCGTACATTTAAGTAAAGAGCCATTAATTTTGTGTTTTTACCATTTTTTCCCCTTTGACCCTATTTGCTGCTTTTTTTTTGTTTGTACACTCTGTCCCTTCCTGTCACACTCTGGATATCATTACCTAAATAGCTGCCCTGCAATGATGCCATATCCTTTTGCTTTGTAAGCCTACATTTCCCCTCTCCAGAACCTTCTATTTAGTTTAAAGCCATCTCTACGGCCCTAGTTATTCGATTCGCCAGGACACTGGTCCCAGCACAGTTCAGGTGAAGTGGTCCCACCTGAACAGCTCCTGCTACCCCAGTACAGGTGCAGTGCCCGATGAACTGAAACCCATTCCTCCCACACCAATCTTTGAGCCATGCATGTAACTCCTTGACTTATTTACCCTATGCCAGTTTGCCCGTGGTTTAGGCAGTAATCCCGAGATTATTACCTTGGAGGTTCTGCTTTTTAATTTAACTCCTAACTGTTCAAATTATTTCAGCAGAACCTCCTTTCTAGTCATATCAATGTCATTTGTACCAACATGGACAGTGACAACTGGATCTCTCCCCTCCCACTCCAAGTTCCTCTCCAGCCCTGAAGAGATCTCCTTATAACCCTGGCACCAGGCAGGCAACGCAGCCTTCAGAACTCACGCTCACAGCTGCAGAGAACAGTACCTATTTCCCTAATTAAACTGTCCCCTATCACTTCTACGTTCCTATTTCCTCCCCCCACTTGAATGGCTCCCTGTACCACGGTGCTGTAGTCAGTTTGCTCATTCTCCCTGCAGTCCCCACTCTCGTCCACACAGCTTGCAAGAACCTCATAACTGTTGGACAACTGCAGGGGCCAAGGCTCCTCGAACGCTACCCCCTGGGTCCCCATTCCTGCCTCACCTGCAGTCACACCCTCCTGTCCCTGATGACAGGTCAAATTTGAATTATCTAATTTGAGTGGCGTGACCACCTCCTGGAGCAAAGTGTCCAGGTAGCTTTCCCCCTCCCTGATCTGGTGCAATGTCTGCAGCTCAGATTCCAGCTCCTCAACTCAGATCTGAAGTTCCTTGAGCTGCAAACACTTACTACAGATGTGTTCGCTCTCCATCACCTTGGTGTCCAGCAGTTCCCACATGCTGCAGCAGCAACACATCACCCATCCTACCATCACTATCGTATTTCATTTAATTTATTAATTAATTATTCTAATATCCCTGCTTTTTACACTTGAAGAATTCCCCGCTCTTTACACTTTACTATAATTAATTTTATTTCACCATCTTATACTTAAGCTATTTTTAAGAAAAAGAGAGAACAAAAATTAGAGACCTAAACACAAACTAAAGACCTTACTTTTACTTTAAGGACTAGAAATACTCACCAATCCTACTCACCAATCAGCTGCTTTCCCTGCAATTGTGCCACATTGTGGTTTGTGACATCACTCCGCCTCTGGTCACACATGAACTCTCTCCGCTCTTTTATAAGTGAACTCACCCCACTCTCCACGCTCTTTTTAAAATGCAGTGTCCCCACACTCCTCGACCTTCTTAAAATGAAGTCTTCCTGCTCACCCCGCTCTTTTTAAAATGAAGTCTCACCGCTCTTTCTAAAATGAGGATTCCTTGCTCTCCCCGCTCTTTTTAAAAGAAATTTCCCCACTCTCCACACTCTTTTTTAAAATGAATGGGCTGAATTTTCCCAGAATTGCATTAAGTGCGGTAGCGGATGGGTAAAATGGAGTCCTACCTGCTGATGAAAAACTTCCCAGGTCCCCAGCACTCGGAGGGCTGCTGGAGGCCAGAACGTTGCTGAGTCCGAGTCAGGTGACGAGCCTCTGAGCTCCGTCATGTCACAGTTGCTGGAGCTACAAAGGCAAGCTAGGGAACAACAGGAAGGAATATCCGCTGCACTCCTCAGATTGCAAGGCACGATGGAAGAGTCTGTCCGTCTTCAGGCTGAGGTGATAGTGCTGGCATTGCAACGCACCGAGATCAACACTGGCAGGATGGCAGCTGCCACGGAGACCTTGGTCCAGAACATCACTCAGGCACTGCTGCGCGGGCTTAACTCCATCGCTGATGCCATAGTTGGCCTCCAGTAGTGTGTACACGAGAGGGGTACTGGGCAGCTCGATCTTACTCCAGCTACCCCTTCCACTCACGGAATCAGCCAGGGGCCCTCGGGCACCCATAGGGAGGAGGATCAGCAGGTGCATGCTCCGGGGCCATCCACCCAGGTGACTGTGGGAGTGATCGGCCCACCTGACTCCCCTCTTCCTGTGACCTCTGCAGCTCTAGCTTCACAGGCCGAGGAAGGTGCCACTGCCACACAGCATGACCCCTAAAACAGGCCGGAGCCCTCCAAGTCTCGGCCCTCCAGAGGATGCCTGCCAAAATTATCACAGACAATCACAGTCAGCAGGCTGCCTCCATCTTCGCTGTGGATGTCTGGCAAGCAGCAAGACGTGGCGGCAAGGTTAGGACATTTAAGGAGAATTAGCTGCACAGCCTGGGCATGGGTGTTAATCACTTGTGCATAATGTTCGCTATTGTCAATAAACTCCCAAGAATGTCTCCCTGCCTATGGCTCCTTGTTCTGATGAGCAGTGTTCTTGTCACTCAGATGTGAAACCTTTCTGCACAAGATAAAAGGCCGGTGTCTCAGTCCAGGGCCTCTTCCCTGTGCTCTGTGCAGCCTTTAGACCACAGTGATGGTCCAGCCTCACACTCCCTGGAAATATTACTGATGCCTGCACCTCGGCAGTGCTGGCCATTGCTGCCAGAATGTAGTGGGCAGGTGCCACAGAGTTCTCTCATTCTCTCTGTGTGCTCTCAGCACCTTTAAGGTGGGACTGGCCCCCATCAGACCAGCATCTGCGACCAGCTCCTGAAGGGCTGAGGTGCTGAAGGCGGACGAAGCATCAGATGCATCTGAAGTTTCATGGCTGCGTCTCTGAGATGGCCCTGATCGTGAAGCGCAAGTGATTTGCCCTCAGCCAGAGAGGAGTCAGACATTCTCAGAGGCTATGTGAAGATCTATGGAGTGTCCTTACTGCATGTCATCATCCTCCATAAATCTGGCGGCTATGAGGACCTCCCGAGTGCACCTGCCTCATCTAGCCAGTGCGAGAGCCTCATCCCTGTCATCGTCACCACCGAGGACCCCCTCACCCACATCCCCGTCGGTGTCCTCATCATCAGAGGAGATGTGCAGCTCCTCCAACACCTCCTCAGCCAGCTCCTCACCCCATTGCAGTGCCAGGTTGTAAAGGGTGCAGCAGATGACAGTGATGCATGATACCCTCTGCGGACTGTATTGCAGGGCTCCACCAGGCCGGTCCAGTCACCAGAACCATATCTTCATCATTCCAATGGAGTGCTCCACCAAGTTGCGAGCTGCTGCATGAGCCTCATTATAGCGTCGCTCTGCTGCAGTCTGAGGCCGCCGCACAGGTGTCATCAGTCACGGCCTCTATGGGTAGCCCTTGTCCCCAAGGAGCCAACCCTGCAGCCTCTGTGGAACCTGGAAGATGTCAGGGATTTGCGAGCGACTCAGGATGTAGGTGTTGTGCACACTCTCTGGAAACCATGCGCACACCTGCAGGATGCGTTTCTGGTGGTCGCATACCAGCTGCATGTTCAGTGAGTGGAAGCCCTTGCAGTTGATGAAGTCCACCGTGTGTTGCGATGGAGAGCTGAGTGCCATGTAAGTACAGCCGATCGCACCCTGAACCTGTGGGAAACCCGAGATCTGGGCAAATCCAATCGCTCTTGCATCCTGGCTGTCCTGGTCCTGGGCAAAATGCACAAAGATGGTATCCATGACTTCATGGATGCATTTGTGGATGGAGGCTTGTGAGATCCCATAGAGGTCACTTGTGGAGCCCTGAAAGGAGCCACTGGCATAGAAATTGAGCGCCATGGTTACTTTCACAGTCATTGGCATTGGCATTGGATACCCTCCATGTCCCTGTGGCACCAAATCCTGTAGTAAATGGCAGACATGAGCAACCAGGTCCCTAGACATTCACAGTCTTCGGCGACATTGGTTTTTGATCATCTGCAGGAATGAAAGGCGGCGTCTATAGACCCTGGGTGTCATTAGGCATTGACCAGCTCACTGTGGCTCCTGGGCGGCGTGTGCAGCAGCCCCAGCCGCCTCTTCTTCCTGAGGCTGCTGCTCCTGCCTCTGTACAGCCAGAAGCCTCAGTCGTTCTCTCCTCATGCAGAACTTGGATTCACTTTGATGCCTCTGCATTGCTTGAGTGGGCAGATAAGCTAGGAGCCCGCCCCCAATCATATGGCTGCACCTGAACTGTCTCAGTTGCAGAGGAATGGTCACTTTCTACAGTTTTCCCGAATGCGTGGCCACTTCCCTCGCCCACCCTATCCACCAGCCCTGAATGCTTGTGCGCTATATTCAATGGCAGGGCTGCCCTTTCCCACCCCTGCCCCAGCCACCAGTCACCTCAGAGGCAGGACTGCCCTTGCCCCCCACTCCCCCTCACCCTCAAAAGGCGCCTCTGAGGCAGGGCAGTACTTAACCCCAACAACCCACCCGGCGTCCCTGAAGCCTGCAAAGCAACAGGCGACCCTGGCGAGCTCTGCAAAACGTTGCTGTGCACTCACCTGCAGTTCACCCTTAGTGCAGGCCGTCAAGTGCACGTCACCTCTGTGCTATTGTGAAACACGTTGGCATGCTTTCTCGCTGACATGGATGGACGATCCAGCAGGGGTGCAAGAGCCTGATGGGATGGCCTGATAATGATATGTTGATGCATTACAATGAGGTTCCCAACGACCGGCGATGGGAAACGCGGCCCGCCATCAGCGGGCTGAGTGGACAATCGCGATCTGTCTTGTTGCCGTTGTGAATCTGCTCACACCATATAGTCCGCTCATGCCCGCCACCAGCGGGCACTGAAAATTCCGCCCATTCAATCATAATTAACTACAATAAAATGTGATCTCGCTTTATTATTTTTACACCATTTGTACTTTAAAGTATTTTTTTCAGGCTTTAACAAGTCTCATATCTGAGACAATTTTGAGTGAAGTTTGGAGTCCTGAGGAGAGGCCATGACTATTGTGCAACTCTCTCCTCTCCTTTTTCCCCGTCTTCTTGGGGCTGCTCCAACTGTAGGCCCCTGATTGATGGCATGCAGGGGGAAAGAGGGCCTTGCTCAGCGTTTTTGAGAGTTAAGTGGCGGCAGTACTCTTGAGCAGAATAAGGGTAACTATGACACTGTGTCAGTGAAGCCTCCTTTTGATGTCTGCATTTCTGCAAGGATACTTCATCCGACCAACGCACTTCAGTTCTTTAAAACTAGGAGACTGTTTAAAGTCTCCAGTCTTTGCTTTCAGACACACAATGCACAGTGAGATGTAGATGTTAATCTGCTACAGGTCGTATATTATTTACGATTGGTTTCAAAGCACTTTAATCCTCTTAAGGACAGAGGAAGCACATTTCTTGTACCCAAATCAAAACAGGCTTACATTTATTGTCATCTACCCAAAACACTGAGAGTTCTGTGCATTTCTCTAAAAATGGACTTTGTAATAACCCCTTTACAAATTACTTTTGCAGATGTTAGTTTTTGTGTGTGTGTTGGGAGTTGGATAAGGTGACTGTTTTAGAAAGATTAAATTGTTTCGCAATTAAAAGAAAACAAACTCTTCAGGGATAATCTGTCCTACTACTGTGAATAAAACATTTTACAAACCTACGGCACATTAATATAAACGTATGCATATTATCTGACGCTGGTTATACTCTTCAAATGTAGTGCATTAAAAACGTGAGCTGAACTGAGCTGTGCTGCTTGGTTATGTCTGGTAAAGTGCCTTCAGTCAGTTTTCAGCCATATTCAGACCAGCCATCCTGACGGCAGTCTGTGTATTTCTGTTGAGGTTATTCCATGGATTCAGGCTGTTGTGCTTTTTTGAGAGGCTTTGCAGAGTCCCATATGGAGCTGGGGGCGGATAACCTCATAACTGAGACTCCCTGTCCCTTTGGGGATTAAAGGCGGCAGTGTAATCCTTGGCCATTCCTTTGTTCTTCATTATTTAGCAACATAATCAAACTTCCGTGTCAGAAAATTAAACTTCCAGCCCTAGCGGTATCTCTCCTGGTTTTTCAAACTTTTTTTTTTGATGTTCTGATTAATCACAGGCAGATGTACGTAAGACCCACGGAAGAGAATAGCTGCTTAAACTCAAAATGAAGGAGAGAAAGCAACGACTTCTTTGCTTAGGGTTTACGATTGTGACAGTTTGTGGAGTGCAGTAATCGTCTTTAGCTGTGCTTGTTGTGCTAATAAGTTTACAAGGCCCCTTAAATAAAGTTGACAAGGTGCTGACATACTGAGAAAGGGGCCGAATATCCTGTATCGTTAAATCCATCAGAGCTTCAAGCTATTATATGTCAGCACTACTGCAAGATTTCATTAACACTGCGAGAGCCAGGAAGCTTTTCATCAGACCTTCCTTTAACTTCCATTAGATGATCATAATATTACTGAAGAACATTTCTTGCTCATAGCTCTTACATCTTACTTTTATCTTTTTTTAAGTTGACCTAGATTGTAGTACATGTCACATAGGGTTGGATTTTCATCCTTGAGGGGGGCAGCAGGAGTTGGGAAAATTCCCGGCCTGGTCTGCCAGCCTCGGGAGAAAGTGCCCGAAAGAACAGGATTTTCATTTAGGGAGGGGGTGTGGGGGGAGGGCGGAGGGGGCGGGGGGGGGAGGTGCGGATGGGGTCGGTTGAGCGCTCAGGCTGCAGTTGGGCCAGCCATCTCGGGAAAGAGTTTGCAGGCAACCACAGGGTCTGCCTGGAGCGGAGCTGGGCCATTTAAAAGGCCCGCCTCAGTGCTCTGGAGCTTTGCCCCAGTTATAATAAAAATACAAAGGCCCTTCAGCCCTCACCCCTCCTATCACACCCCCCCACACACTCCCCATGCCCCATTCATGCCTACCTCTATGGACCCTCATGGCAAGCTATGGCCCCCAAGCAACTCCTATGGCCTCCCATAGTCCCTATGCCAAGGTATGCCCCCAAAACAACCCCTCTGCCCATCATGCTCCCCATGCCAAGTATGCCCCCCACCCACCACCTATGGCCCCTCATGACCCCCATGCCAAGGTATTCCCCCAAAGCAACCCCTATGGGCCCTGTTGCATCCCATGCCCAGTTCCGGCACTTTCATGCCAGGTAAAGTGAGAAGACTGCCCTTGACACAAGGCAGCATTTGACCAAGTGTGACTTCAAGGAGCCCTAGCAAAATTGGAGTCAATGGGAATCAGGGTGAAACTCTTCATGTCCAAATGTAGCAAGACCTGGACAATATCCAGGCTTGGGCTGACAAGTAGCAAGTAACACTTGCGCCACACAAGTGCCGGGCAATGACCATCTCCAACATGAGAGAATCTAACCATTGCCCCCTGACATTCAATGGCGTTACCATCGCTGAATCCCCCACTATCAACATCCTGGGGTGGTTACCATTGACCAGAAACTGAACTGGGCTAGCTATATAGAAATGTGGCTACAAGAGCAGGTCAGAGGCTAGGAATCCTGCAGCGAGAGGCTCACCACATGACTCTCCAAAACCTGTCCACCATCTACAAGGCACAAGTCAGGAGTGTGATGGAATACTATCCTCTTGCCTGGATGAGTGCAGATCCAACGACACTCAAGAAGCTTGACACCATCCAGGTCAAAGCAGCTCGCTTGAATGTCATCCCGTTCCCATTCACAAACATTCACTCTCCCCACCACTGATGCACAGTGGCAGCAGTGTTTACCATTTACAAGATGCATGCAGAAACACAGCAAGGCTCCTTAGATAGCAACTTCAAAACCCACGACCTCCACCATCTAGAAGGACAAGGGCAGCAGACGCATGGGAGCACCACCACATGGAAGTCGCCCTCCAAGCCACTTGCCATCCTGACTTGGAAATATATCACCATTCCTTCACTGTCGCTGGGTCAAAATCCTGGAACTCCCTCCCTAACAGCACTGTGGGTGCATCTGCACCACATGGACTGCAGCGGTTCAAGAAGGCAGCTCACCACCATCTTTTCAAGGGTTATTAGGGATGGGCAATAAATGCTGTCTGGCCAGCAATGCCCACATTCCATAAATGAATAAAAAAAATTCATCCACTATAGCAATGAATGCTAAAGTGACAGTAGGATGTATTAAAAAAGTTTTCAAAAAAGTCATTCATTTATAACTTCCCACTTTCTTAAAAAAAAACTTCTTTTTACTGCAGAGAAACAAATGAAAATGTTAATCATCTAGACTTCTAAAATATTGATAGCAGAAACTGCAAGCACTTGAACTCTCTTTATCTTGTGTAAATGAACATTGTGAAATTGACAGCATAGATCAGAGAGCCAGAGCTGTCAATCAAGCAATGTTTTCACTGGGGCTTAGGCGTTTCAACAAGCTAATGGATTTCTGGGCTCACAGCCAAGAATATAATGAGGCTTGCTAGTGATTGCTCTTCCACCAGGTCTCCACCTTACAGCCCCCTTCCCACCATCTCTCATCTGTGCATGGGTCATTCCTTGATTCAAGGCCTCAGGGCAGTATAGTTTGGGCTGCAGCCAGTAGTGCTACTAAGTATAAAAGAGCTTCTGGCCTCTGATTGGCCAGCAGCTCTTGGCATGTGGGAATTCCACTCCCGGGGTTGTTCCCGTGATAAGGCCTGCCACTGACCTGTACCTGAGTGGCACAAAAGGCATTGGGCTTTCTCAAAAAGAAGTGACGCAGGGGTCTCGTAGGCTCTCTAGCTAGTCACTGAGATCCCTGTCGCCTCTACAAGATTCTGCCCTTTGTACCTGTTTTACCATTGCCTTTTATCATTTTATAGGTAGATACCTATTGTGTAGGGAGGTCTTGTGGAGCAGCGGTAGCGTCCCTATCTCTGGACCAGAAGCTCTGGATTCAAGTCCCACTTCAGGACTTGATGGTCATGGAAGGTGCATTCATTATGTGGCCAAACAGGTTGATTATCAGCCCGTAATTCCTTCCAATATGCATGATGGCAGGTGGTAAGAGTGGGAGAATTTCCTGGTCAGCCATACTGCAGGAGGCAATGGCAAATCACTGCAGTACTTTGCCAAGCATAAACATGAACCAATCCAATGGAAATCCATGGTCACCAACACTCTCTTAGGGCATGGTACCTGAAGGAGGAGGACCTATTACATAACCCCCTCAGCCTTCTCATTTCTAGGGAAAAGAGCCCCAGCCTGTTCAGCCTTTCCCAATAATGCATGTTCACAGTCCTGGTATCATTCTTGAGTGTCTATTTTGCACCTTCTCATATGCTTCTATATCCTTTTTATAATATGAAGACCACAAACGTACACTAAATGTGATTCGATACTTAACTTCTCTACTTGTCAATTCTTTCCCTCTAAGAGTAAACTCTTGTGCTTGGATTGCTTTTCTTATGACCATAACAATCTGCGCCACTGATTTGTATATTTATACTCCCAAATCCTTTTGTTCCTCTACCTTATTAAGATTCTTATTTCCCAAGAAATATGTGACCTCCTAATTTTTCTTACCAAAATGTTACATCTCACACTCATCTGTATTGAAATGCATTTGCCAATGACATGGACATTTTGCAAGTTTTTTGGTGTCTTCTCGTTATCTGTTGCAGTCATAAATATACAAATTGTACCGTGCGATGGAAGAGTAACCAATGAAGCAACTTTATTCAAGAAGGAAGAATAGGGTAAACGACAACAGCAACTAATGTTTATACATCACCTTTAATGTAATAAAGCATCCCAATGTGCTTCACAGGAGCGTTAGAAAACAAAGTATGAAACTGAGCTACATAGAGAGACATTAGGTCAGATGACCAAAAGCTTGGTCAAAGAGGTAGGTTTTAAAGAGTGCCTTAAAGGACAAAAGTGAGGTAGAGAGACAGAAAGATGTAGGGTGGATATTTCAGAGCTTGGAGCCTTTTGGCAACTGAGGGCGCAGCCACCAATGATGTAGCAATCAATACTGGGGATGCACAAGAGGCCAGAACTAGAGAAGCACAGGTATCTCAGAGGGCGGAGGAGATTACAGAGATAATGAAAAGTGAGGTTATGGAGGAATTTGAAAGCAAGGATGAGGATTTTAAAATTAAGACATTGCTTGACTGGGAGTTAATGAAGGCCAGCAAGTGCAGGGGTGATAGGGAAACAGGACTTGTTGCGAATTAAGACATGGCAGCAGAGCTTTGGATAACCTTAAGTTTATGGGGAGCAGAATGTCAGAGAAGAGCTTAGAGTGCATTGGAACAGTGAAGTCTGGAGGTAACGAAGGCATGGGTGAGGGTTTCAGTGGCAGAAGAGCTGAGATGCGAGCAAAGTTGGGCAGTGTTACCGAGGTGGAAATAGATGATTGAGTATGAGGTCAGTGGTTCATCTTAGGCTCAAAAGTGACATCAAGTTAGGGAGAGGGATGGAGTCAGTAATGAGGGAATGGCGTTTGGAGTGGGGAATGAAAGCAATGATGAACTACGTAATGTCAGTTCTAGCCAAATTCCATATATTGAGATAGGATCAGTATAGAGATTCATGGGTTAATCAAGTACAGCCAGCAAATTGCACTTGACAAATTTAACAGAGCTTTTGAAAAATTGACCAATAGGATAGATGAAGAGAATAAAGTATTTGTAATTTATACAAATTTTCAGAAGGCATTCAGTAAGATGCCTCCTCAGAGGCTTGTTAGAAAACTTCACACATAAAAGAGGAAATATAGTTGTGTGAATAGAAAGTTGGCTGATGGGCAAAAAACAAAAAAATAGGTTAAATGGATGTTGCTTGGATTGGAGAAGATTTGGAAGTCATATATCCCAGGGCTAATACGTTTCTTCTCAGTATATATAGGTAGGTGATTTAAGCTTGGAACACAATCTTGATGCTGATGCCAAAAAACCTGGGGCTTGACAAGTATCAAGGAGGGTTTTAAAATATTTTAGCAGGCAAAGACTGGCACAATGGGCAGATAGGTGGCATATGTAATTCAATGCGGATGAGTGTGATGTAACACAATTCAGGAGTTAAAAACAAGACTTGGTAGTTTACGCTCAATGCAAAGTTAGAGTATAGATGAACAGAGAAAGCAAGAGGTACACAATTCCCTATGTGAGTTCCAGTAGATAGAAAAGCCAGTAACATGTTAGGTTTTATAAATGGGGATAGAAAGTACTAGTAAAGAAGTAAACATAAATTTCATAGAAAAAGTTTGTGTGATCACAGTTGAATACCGGGATCAATTTTGGGTGCTTCATTGTAGAAAGTGTACTAAAATCATAGAGGCTGTATAGCAGGATTTTCCAGAATGATCCCAGGGGTGAAAGGCTGTAGTTACGAGGACAGATTTGAGATAAGAAACAGGAACAGGAGTAGACCATTTGGCCCCTCAAGCCTGCCCCGCCATTCAATAAGATCATGGCTGACCTTCTTGTGTTTCGATTTCCACATTCCCATCTAACCCTGATAACCTTTGATTCCCTTGCCTAACAAGAATCTATCTACCTCTGCCTTAAAAATATTCAATTACCCTGCCTCCAGCACCTCCTGAAGTAGAGAGTTCCAAAGTCACTCAACCCACTGAGAGAAAAAAATTCTCCTCATCTCTGTCCTAAAATGGCGACCCCTAATTTTAAAACAGTGCCCCTTAGTTCTGGACTCACCCACAAGAGGAAACATCCTTTCGACATCTACCTTGTCAAGGCCATTCAGGATCTTGTATACTTCAGTCAAATCACCCCTCACTCCCCTAAACTCCAGTGGAAACAGGCCCAGTCTGTCTAACCTTTCCTCATAAAACAACCCACTCATTCCAGGTATCAACCTTGTAAACCCCCTTTGAACCGCCTCTAATGCATTTACATCCTTCCTTAAATAAGGAAACCAAAACTACACATAGTATTTGAGGTGCGGACTCACCAATGCCCCGTATAACTGAAGCATAACATCCTTACTTTTATGTTGAATCCCTCTTGTAATAAAGGATAGCATTCCATTAGCCTTCTTAATTACTTACTGTACCTTCATAATAACTTTTTGTGACTCGTGTACTAGAACACCTAGATCCCGCTGCACCTCAGAAATATGCAGCCATTCTCCATTTAAGTAATACTCTGCTTTTTTGTTCTTCCTGCCAAAGTGAACAACTTCACATTTTCCCACATTAAACTCCATTTTCCAGGTCTTTGCTCACTCACTCAACCTATCTATATCCATATGCAACATCCTCATGTCCTCTTCACAACCTACTTTCCTACCTATCTTTGTGTCATCTGAAAATTTAGCTATCATGTCTTTACCTGCCTCATCTAGGTCATTGATGTAAATCTTAAAAAGTTGAGGCCCCAGTACAGACCCCTGTGGGACTCCACTTGTCACATCCTGCCAATCAGGAAAAGACCCATTTATACATGCTTTCTGCTTTCTGCCAGCCAGCCAAGTTTCTATCCATGCTAATATATTACCCACTACACCATGCACTTTTATTTTTCCATCATAATCTCTGATGTGGTGCCTTATCAAATGCCTTCTGGAAATCCAAGTACAATACATCAACAGGCTTCCCTTTATCTACTGCACATGTTACTCCTTCAAAAAAATCCAATAAATTGGTTAAACATGATTTTCCTTTCACAAAACCATACTGACTCTTCCCGATTGCCTTGAGCTCTTCTAAGTGCACAGCTATAACCACCTTAATGATCAATTCTACTAACTTCTAATAACTTCTAATAATTCTAATAACTTTGCCACGACAGACGTCAAGCTAACAGGCATATAGATTCCTGTTTTCTGCCTCCCTCCCTTCTTAAATAGAGGGATTATATTTGCTACTTTCCAATCTGATGGAACCTTTTCAGAATCTAGAGAATTTTGGAAAATTAACACCAGTGCATCAACTACCTCATTAGCCACCTCTTTTAAGGCCCTAGGATGTAGTCCATCAGGACCCGGAGACTCGCCAGCCCACAGCGCCATCAATTTGCTCAGTACCGTTTCCCTAATGATTTCAATTTCACAGAGTTCCTTTCTCCCGTTCACCTCCTGATTTGCCCCTATTACTTGAATTGTTTTTGTATCCTCTATAGTGAACACAGAAGCAAAATATTTGTTCATTTCTTCCTTCATTTCCTTATCATCTACTATTAACTCCACTGTCACTCTCTAGAGGATCAACACTCACTTTACTTACAGAACCAATACAGGAACTATTACCACAGGAAGAGATAAAGTTAAATAGATTTTTTTAAATTGTGAAGAACTATAATTGAATGAGGAGAAAAAAAGACTATTTCCTGTGGTTAAGGAGGCCTGTGCAAATAAGTCATTCATGTAAAATAGTCAGTCAGGAAAGGAAGACACATTAAGAGAAATTTCTTAATGCAGAGGGTTGTTTACGTATGGAACGTATTGCCACAGAAAATGGTCAAGGCAGAGATCATTGCATTTTTTAAGGAAAAATAAGATAAACATGTGAAACACAGAAAGATACAGAGCTATGTTGAGAGCAGGGCAGCAGGATTAGTCTTAAATTGCGGTAACAAGGTACAGGCACAGAAACAATGTGGTTGATTTTCACTAACTTCACTTGGCGTTAACAGGTGAAGGGACGTGAGCACGTTGTTGTGAAGCAATAAAATATTCTTGGACCTTGCAGAAGAAGAGCAGATTTGAGCTATACGATAATGTAAGAAAGTAGGGAGGTGAAGGTGAGTTATTCAAGGGAGGGTAATGATAAGAGTTTTGAAGGAAGTTGGATCAATGCAAAATCATATATTAGAGGAGGAACATGGATGAGAAACAGTGACTCAAACACCAGGAAAGTTTCATGCTCATTTTCAAAATACACCATGGGATATTTTACATTCATCTAGTGAACAGACAGACAGAGCTTCAGGTTAACTTCTCAGCTAAAAGACAGCACTCCCTCAGTACTGCTCCAGATTATACATCCAAGACCTCAAGTGAGTCTTGAATCCATGACCTTTTTCCTTAAAGGCCAGAATATAACAACGGAGTGAAACTGACACTTCAAAGCAACAGACCCAAGGGTGACACTCATAATGGTTAAGGTAGTGGAAAGGACAATGGTGATAAAAGTGTATATTCTGCACATGGTGACAGAAGGATTAGGTGAATGGGTTGCTCAAGCACTTATGTGAATACTTCTACCAGAAGAGCCAAATGTAGAGCGAAGGGAGGGGAGATACACAAAAGAACCTGATGGTGAAGGAGGGGCTACAACACTGGATAGAGTGGGCTGAGGTTATGAAGGATTTAAGCATGATGATGTGGGTATTCTTTTTGACACATTAGGGTATAGGAAACCATTGTAGGCTGGAGGTGATGGGGGGTTGGGGTTAGAAGGATTTATTGAGGGAAAATAAATGGGCAGCTATGACTTGGCTTGGTTGGTGTTTATTGAGGGTGGCTAGTCAGTGAGGAAAACATTAGAAAAATCAAGTCCAGCAGTGACAGAAAAATTTAATCAGTTTTGTTGCAGCAACCAAAAATATCTCAATTCCATCATAAGAAGCAATGTCCCAGAAGACCAGGTTTTTTCATGCATTATGCATGGGGGTGGGGGATGGATTTTTGCATGGGGGTGGGGGATGGATTTTTGCATGGGGGTGGGGGATGGATTTTTGCATGGGGGTGGGGAATGGATTTTTGCATGGGGGTGGGGAATGGATTTTTGCATGGGGGTGGGGGATGGATTTTTGCATGGGGTTGGGGAATGGATTTTTGCATGGGGGTGGGGAATGGATTTTTGCTCACTGTGCCACCCTACGTGACTCTTCAATATCTAAAAAGGAATTCCTTATTAAAGTGAAATTCATGCACACTCAGGACAAGGCCACTTTACACTGCCTTCTAAACTGGAGCAAAAGTGTAAGCACTCCTGTGCCCACAAGCACATCTGCGCATGTGCCTAAGCTCAGATCAGGTTCACATCCAACTGGAAACATTTCTGCTGAGCGGTAAATCGATTCCTTATTGTTAATAGCGTACTTAAAACAATATGTCGGTGAAATAAACCCAGAGCCCCATCTTCCTAGCAGCCACTTAATTGTTTGAGTTTGATTCTTCAAGCAGCTTTCAGACAGGTCATTCTGTTGAGTGTTTAGCATGCCACTTGCACACTTACTTGCAGATAATGCACAGAGAGCTGAGGTTCTAAACCAATAGTGGTTTAATGCATAATTTGTTTGCCAGAAGAAACTTTACCCCAGTATTCGTTCTTTTATTTTTGACCTTGGAATTATGCTGTGTGAATATTAGCATGTGAGTGTTTAATACATTTGCATGGTGTTTTTATGCTGCTGTTTTTATAGGCATTAGTCATTTATTTTAAATGCTTTAACATTGCTGTTAAAATAATGGACAAATGAATTTCATACAAACGTGTTAGATATTCACTTAATAGTACTGCATTGTATAACTTAGGGAAAAGTGCTACACTTTAAATAATATTAGCAGAGAGCTATTCACAGAGGATCAGGGGCCTGAATATGTTTTGTAATTTTTATGTTGGTCCAGCTCCAAGGTCTGGGAGTGATGGTTCTTTTCTGCTATCACCTGCACTCAGACACCAATGCTGCCTTGTACTCCCTCCCCCAAACGTACCCTAACAAGTGATTTCTGGAAACAGAACCCAATGGGGTATATGAAAACTGATAGCTGCTCAAAAGAAATAAATAGCCAGATTTTCACTAGAAACACCGCTGTCGCTGACTCCACATAATGCCAAGCCTGGAGTTCATGGTAGGTTGTCTTCTGCTGCTTAGCTTTACTTTATACCAGAGTCAGATCATGACCCAGCTCTGAGTTACATTTTTTTCCCCATTGATCAACTCCTGTTTCACTTTATGTCAATGTAAAAGTGACAGTATAGCTGTAGCCCTATATTCCTCACCTCACGCTATTCACTACATGCTACTATTACTGAGCTAAAGCAGATAACCCAGCAAGATGAACACAACACTCTCAATAATCACACTGGGCCATTCCCAAGATTGTCTACATTGCATCACTAAAAACAGATTATCCAGTCATCATCGCATTGCTGTTTGTGGGAACTTGCTATGCACAAATCGGCTACCATGTTTCCTACAATAGAACAGTAAAGATAATTCAGAAATACTTAATTGGCTGTAAAGTGCTTTGGAACATCCTCAGGATGTGAAAGGCACTGTAGAATTGCAAGTCTTTTTACACATTCACGGCAAACTCATGGCCCAAATTACGGTTATTTGCTGAAGCTCATTTTGAGCAGTGAGCAGGAAATTGTGCACTGTGGCAGCTCTTAAAGGTTGCAATTGCTATTTAAAAGTTCAGCTTGATTGCCTTTAGGCAGAAAAGGAGAAATGACTGCAGGAAGGAGCAGATCTGTCCCATCCTTGGATGCTTGTCTGGAGATCCTGTTGGAGGAAGTGCAGCAAAGGAAGGCTGTTTTCTTTTGGCATCTCAAGGCACCCTCCTGTCAGAAGAAATGTGCTGAGTGCTTGACAGACATGGCTGTCAGGTTAAATTCAGTCTCCAACAGCCCCGAGTTGCTGAAGGAAGATGAAGGAAAAAGGTCAATAGCCTCGAGGAGGTCTGCCAAGTTAAGGCTAATCAGCACTGCACTATATCAAGTTATACGCAGGTCACAAACTGTTTCCTGTCACAATGTTACAAGCTATGGCTTCAGAAAACAGCTCTTTCCAATCTTCACATGCATGCCCATATTGTAGTAACACTTTGTAATGGTCATTTGAAACTGTATCTTTTTTGTTACTCCACAATTTCAAAAGGTGCCCCCACCAAAGCAAACTTATCACATACCTGACCTGCACGATGCACATTCTTTTCCTCACCCACAGGCTCTGCTGCAAGGTGGTCACTTAAAGTTTTCACTCCTCTGATGTGCTCGTTAAATTTCAGCATCTCTGCTTGCAGACCAAAGGATCTCATAGCAGGGGGGAGCAAATCCAGCTGGAGGAGAACTCCCTCAGTTTAGAACATTCATTTATTGCATTTATATAGCACCTTAAACATAGTACACTGTCCCAAGGTGCTTCACAGGAGCATTATCAGATATAATTTGACACTGTGGCACATTAGAAGATAGTAGGATAGATAACTAAAAGCTTGCTTAAAGAAAAAGAGGGAAACATTGGATAGCCCCCGAAAATGGGTGTAGAAATCATGATGCCTCGCCCATTCAAACTAATAAAGGCAGTATGCAAACTTCATACAGACTGTTAATTGCACTGAATGTGGCATGCAGCCACTTAAAAGCCAACCTGCACTACTTAAAGCCATAAACTGCATCCCTTAAAGGCAAGCTGCATTCTGGCTGTTAAGGTGGGAAGTGGTGAAAGAGAAGTTAATGAGCAGGAAGAATCTAGAAAAATAGTGTAACTGAGAATGCTCCAAAGTTCTTGAATGCCATGCTGGAGGCCTTGGTGCAGGTGGTGCACCGGAGGGGAGAGATCCTCTTCCCTCAAGGAGCCAAGATAGATGCTAAGCAGGCAGTGCGAGCAGGGAGCTATCAATGGCAGCAGTTTAGACACAAGGACTTGGATGCAGTGCCACAAGAAGTTTAATGACCTAACACAAGTGGTCAAAGTACCTGAATGCATCTTCACATGCCATTTACTTAAAAATAAAGCAATGGCCTAACCACACCCATTTCATTCATCTATCAACAATCTCTATCAAACCCAACTTATACTTCACATTTATAGCCTCAATTCACCCTCACACACTTATCACAGCTGCATGTCTTACACTCAAATCTCACAGCTTGCATACACTACCAGCTATTAAACTGTGGCAGGTACATCACGCAAACACATCGCATCACACTCTCTAACACACTTCCCTCTCTCTTGCTGGACAAAGTGGGCACATAACAGGAGCAGCAGGGCCTATTTATGAAATGTGGGAGAAATCATGTAAAGGCATAGCGCACAGAATGATTGTGCAGTGATCCCAAACATATTGGGCAGAATTTTGCATCCCGCGGGTAGGCACGCGCCCCACCTGATCAGGCGTAAAATCGCACGAGATGACGTTGGGCGAGCATCCCAACGTCATCGCACACTTGCGCGATATTTCACTTGGCAGTCAAAAGCGCACCTGCCGACAATTAAGCAGACAATTAAGCCCATTAACGGTGCAATTCAACGTGATTTTTCTTGGCCCATTCAACCTTACAGTTGGCTGACGGGCCAATTGGCCAGGCGGCCTTTACCTCTTTCATGAAACTTCATCCAAGGGTGGGATGAAATCTCCATGAGGAAATAAAGTAAAACTAAATATCTGGGGGCAGCATTTTTATGAGGTATGCTTTCAGGTGCTTGATTGTACCGCATGGACACTTTGTTCCGCTTTTTTATGCTTTATTTGATGATTTTCAGGCCTGCAGCTCCCTGAGACAGCTGCCGGCCTTCAGGGAGCTCTCTCACAGTGCTCACCCACACCCACTGTGACAGCGCCTTCTTCCCACCCCCACCCCCCACCCCGGCAGCTCTGAGCTTTTCAGTGCGTGTTTCATGCTGGCTGGCTGTGAATTGGCCAGCCAGAGTGAAATCACGGTCGGGGGGCTGATTGCGGTTAGGGGCCCGTTTCCCAACCGCTCCTGGGCACCTTGATTGTGCGCGCCTGACAAGGGAAAAATTCAGGCCATTGTGAATAAAGCAGAAGGAACTTGCTTTTAACATCATTCATGGCATTAGGACAACCTAAAACACTGTACAACCAATGAGATACTTTTGAAGTGTCAGTTTTGTACTGCAGGAAATGAAGCAGCTAATTTGCGCTCAGTAAAATTCAACAAACTGCAACATGATAATAATGACCAGATAAATTTATTTTAATGATGTTGGTTAAGGAATAACTATTGACCAGGAGAACAAGGAGAACTCCCCCGTTGTTCTTTCAAATCATACTGTGGGATATTTTCAATTCACCTTAAAGTGCAGGGAGGGCTTTGGTTTAACATCACATCCAAAAGACAATGTAGGACTCCTTCAGTGCTGCACTGAAGGTGACAGGAAAGGAAGATTGGAAATCAACAATACAATGCCAAGGCAAAAGCAATGCAGACGCTAGAAATCTGAAATAAAATCAGAAAATGCTGGAAATACTCAGCAGCTCTGATCTGAAAAGTACATCCAGAGCCCATACCTGACACCGGCAGGACCCCCTTATTTATTTTATTGCAGGTGGCATCCTAATTGGGCACCTACATGCCTAATTAAGATAGGGTAGGTTCCTGATGCTCCTGATCAGAGGGCCAGGAGCTCTGAAGCATTAGCACCACCAAGGTGGGTGCTGCTGAGGCAGGCAGGAGACTTCGGGGGTGCCTCAAAATGGAGGCACCCTTTTATAGGTATGTAAAACTTAAAATTTAGGGGTTGAGGATGGTGGGACAGAAGGGAAATCCCTCTGGGGGGATCATTTGGCTGCGAGGTCTCACTTTCTTGCCCCTTCTTTGTGCCTTGGAGACTCGAGCTCCAATGGCTCCCCGGGCTGCCACTGGGAGGCTGCCACCATGAGGTTGGTGGCCTCCCCATGCATGGAAGGGGCCATCATCAGTAAAATGCAGCCTCAATTATGCAAATCATGTGCCCACCTCAATAGAGTGGGCAACCTATTTGCCTTACAGTCCATCGCTTAGAAGCTTTCCTGGTGGCAAGACAGCATGGGGAAGTGATCCCAACACAACCCTACTTTATTGGTCCCCTCACCCCACACTCCATTCACTACCTGGGGACAGTAAAATTCAGCCAGTTAACTCTGTTTCCCCCTTCACAGATTCTGCCAGACCTGCTGACAATTTCCAACATCTTCTGCTTTTAATACTATGCCAAGAGTCAGGAAGAATTCACCCAGAGGAGGAAATGGAAAAATGTTATGATGTCCAGTGGTTTCCTCACATTTGTTTAAGGGGGTGGATTGATTCCATTTTTGAAAATGAAAATGTTTTGTACAATGGTGAAGTGCACTGTACAGCCCAGGTTTTCACCCCAGAGTCGCATACGCAGAGACGGGAGAGAATTCCTGACTCCGCGAACTCGACCTTTAAAATTGGCTACCCACAGGTGTGATTTTTGTTCGGGTTTGGGCAGGCTGAAATCGGAATCAGGGCGGGCAACCCTTGTAGTGGTGAGGGGTCAGAGGCAGGCCTGGTGCAAGCTGTGGGACTCAGGCACAGATAAAATTAGCACCCCCTCGGATTTGTGGGTCCAAATTATACCTCATGAATGCAGCACATCTGGACCCTTAGAGGAGAAGTTATTGAGTTGTCCTCGGCCCTCATCTGCTCCACATGTGCCAGTGACCACGGCTGCCCATGCAGAGATGCAGAGGCCACAATATGAAGGAGGGCCCCAGCGGGTGCCTGCACAAAGAGGCAGACCGCCATGTTTCTAACTGCTGTTTAGACAGATAAGCGGGCAGCCTGCCTCCACCTCCTCTGAGGAGTGTGCAGGGGCACAGGTACCATCTTACCTAAAGCACTAGTGGGTTCACTGTGGTTACTGCATTCACACTGACAATATCACATTTGAGCACTTAGTCATTTGGTAGTACAGAACTTGAGTATTGTTGAAAAAAGAGGCATGTCTAAGCTTTTCATCTTGTACTCATCAGGACACTCGCAAGAATTCTTAGTCCACACATAAAAAGATCGGTCTTATTGGCAACCTTGTAAATAGGGCCCAAGCCATTTGCTCACCATGCAAGCTTGATGCTGTAATTGGGCACATCAACGACATCCTGCGGGATAATGGCTACCCTGATCAGATCATTTCACACTGTATATCACATAAACTCATGAATGGGTCCTAAGGCCATCACTTTCGACCCTGAAAAGTGCCCAGTCTACCTCAGATCACCCTGGAAGTGCAAGGTATCTCAAAAATTTGAGCAACAAGTGAAGCTACCTGTTTCACGCTGCTACTATGCAGCAGGAACACGAGTGGTATTCGCCACAAACAGGATGCTGCCGTCAAGCCAAAAACACGAATGAGTAATGTGGTGTATGAATTTCAGTGCCAGTGTGATGCTAGGTATGTAGGCCTTACGTCCCAAAGACTGGAGGATCATATCAAACAGCATGTCCCAGCCGCTGTTCACAACGGGCAAGGTTAGATATGATTTTGTGGTTGGACAACATTTGCTAAATAATCCTCAATGTGCTAAGAATTATGCTGACAACCAATTTAAGATTGTCAGTAGAGCTTGCTGTGTGGCACGTTTGCATGTACTGGAAGCTACATATATTAATTCACAGAGACCTGTTCTTTGTAGACAGAAAAAACATGTACATACATTGTGCCCGTTTCAGCTAAACAAAATAAGTGACAGCCACTCGCTGACTATTCCTCAGGGCAATACCTTGAGCAGTGAGGATCAAGCTGCCTGGTTTAAATTTCAAACAATGCTTGGCAGTTAACTATCAATCACCATCAGTGTTGCATTCTCCATGACAATGTCACTTGCCAACCAATCAGCACTCTCTTCACATACAGTATAAAGTGTTGTTTTCTCCTTTTATTGGCATTCTTGCAAGTGTCCTGATGAGTGCAAGATGAAAAGCTTGTCTCTTTATTCAGCAATTCGAGCACTTGTTGAGTATATTTCTTTTCACTTCTACATGACTTTTTTTTTATTTGTTCATGGGATGTGGGCATCGCTGGCTAGGCCAGCATTTATTGTACATGCACATGCATGTACAATAGAGAGCTCAAAAGGAATGATAAAAATGTGAGGTCGCTTCCTACCACTAATATAGAGAGCAGCATGCTGAGTAGCATCTCCGCGTGGCTTCACCAGGGCCAATAATGTGGCCTGATTGGTGAAGCATATGAGAGCTTCTTCCTTCTCTGTTGTATCACCTAGTAGTCCAGAGGTCAAAGGCTCAAGCGCTAAGATGATCCTTGTATCTTTCAGTTTCCATCTAAGCGTGACATTAAGGGAGACCTAATGATCCGATTCCATGGCCAGAAACTGCAAGTGCATCTGAAGCATGAGTGCTGAGTGCTGGACATTCATCCACACTGCAGTGTTGCACTTTGGCCTTGGTGTTTAGTAGGCCATGTATTGTCCAGTTAATATAGGTCATCTGCTGTCACCACTACAGTGGCTGCATTTCCAGTGTCACAGGATGTGGCTTGTGCAGTTTGCAGAGGTATATTTAAGCCAAGACTGATGCATGTGGCACCCAGTTCTTAACCAGGACCATTGGTCGGAACAGATGTGGCAAAAGTTATTTCAATGAGCTATTACTGCATTGTTATCTGATCATCATGAGTGAGTTGCCATGCATGCATGATGTAACATACACTCATGTCAGTGCGGACAGGGTTTTACGCCTTCATTTGTGTCTTTATCTGCATTGGGGGCATGGCTTGATTACGGTCAAGTTGGTGGCAGGTGTGCCTCATTCACAGTCAATAGCATTCATATGAGGGGACCAGGGTGAAAGGAACTTAATACCATGTGTGTTTGAAAGATGCTTTTGACCATATTTATGATGAAGAGGGTAACTGCAGATTGAATGTGGCTGAACCAAACTCATTGATGTTGGTTCGTTCCCTTGTGGGGGACTGCACGTCCCTTGAGAGACTGTGGCATCACAGTACAAGGATCTTTTTGTGGAGGTATATCACCAGGGACTGTCTGATGGCAGGTGATTTTTTGGAGGACCTTATGAAAATCTGTTCTGAACAAGGACACGTCTGACAAGGAACTCCTCCTGCATGGCATCAGCCCTGGATGCATGTTCATGTCTCCCTGTTGCTCTGCCATTGGCAGACTCATCAACCTCATCTGTTTCAGAATGGCCTGAATTGTATACGGGCTTCCTCATCCTCCTCTTCCTCACCTTCTTCCTCCTCAAAAGTTGGAGCTCCTCCCATGGCCTCAACATCATCTAACTGGAGGACCCTCTGCTGCACAATGTTGTGCAGCATGCAACACACAACTGTTCTTGAAGCTCTTGTTGGGGAATATTGGAGAGCTCCGCCTGAGCAAAAGAGGCATCAGAATCTCATCATTAAAATGCCTGCTTTTGGCCTGCTCAATGGTGCTCCTGGTGATGGCAAGGCTGCTATTGTAGTTTTGCTCTGTCTCGGATTATGGGTTCCTGAAGGGGGTCATTAGTCATTAGCCATGTTCTTAGAGGGTAGCCCTTGTCCCCTAGGAGCCATCTGTGTAGGTGGCTGAAATAGATTGGGGATTTGCAAATTCTTTAGGAGCCATTCTCTGAAGGAGCCATAGCAGCTGCCCGGGAATTTTGCACGCACTTGAAGACAGACCTTATTGTGGTCACAAACCACCTGGACATTGATGGGGTGAAAAGACTCGCGGCTCATGAAGGCATCCACATGCTGAGTTGGGGTCTTTATTGCAACATGAGTGCAGTCAATGATGCCCTGCACCTGAGGGAAGCCTGCAATTTGGGCAAAGGCCATGGATCTCTGAGACTCAAAATCCATGGGGAAATTAATGTCCTCCACGTGAGCAAACAGACACTTCCTTAATGTATTTGTGTGCTGCTGACTGGAATATACCAGCCAGGTCTCCTGTTGAGCCCTGGAAGAGGCCTAGGAGTTCAGTGGGATGGTTGCCTTTGTAGCCACTGGCAGGGCATGGGGGGGAGGGGAAGCAGTGGGGTGGTGGGGGTCAATGGATTGTGGCTCCAGTTGCTGCTTCACCAGGTGACAAATTTCTGTCACAACATCATGGCTCACCTGAGTCTCCTCTGACACTGGTTTTCCATCATGTTGAGATATGATGTTCTTGATCTGTACACCCTCCCCACAGGGTAGAGCCTGGTTGTCCTGCCTCTCCTCCCCCTCCTACCTGGTGCTCATGCTGCAGCTTCTTCTTCCTGACCTTCACCCTTCCCCTGGGCTCCGGCTGCTCACTTGGACAGGCTCCTACCAGAGGGCACCATGCCTATCCTCTATGCACCCTCGGACAGCCCAGAAGGAAAAGACAGTTCAGACCAGTACTCTGATTTCCCAGTTTTTAGTGGTGTTCCATTTTAAGGTATACAAGGCCAGTTTGGACCAGTATTCTTAGTTTCCTGTTTTTACTGTTTTTACCTTCTGGGAAAGCACCAATTCCTCCCATGCACCTGGGTGCAACAGTCAGTGGAGGAAACAAAAAAATTGCCCTGGCCTTACCAGCAGCCCCACCTTCCCACTCCCTTGGGTCACAAGAAGAAGGTGGGAGTTAAATTCTTGGCACTTATGAAGCACTAAATAAAAAGCACAATATAACTCTACAGGGGTACCTCACCTTTCCAAATGGGTGTCCTGGCTATCCAAAACAAACGCACAGAAAACAGACCTCTTCTGATCTCATCGGATCTGCGCACTTTGGGATCCACACAGCTGGGAAGCAGAAAATCAGAAATCAGTGGAGGCAGCTGACGATTTGGCCAGCTACCTCCACGGACCGCGTATGCGCAAACTCCGGCCTGACTCCAGTCCCACCTCCCACAAAAATGGAAGATGCCGTGTGTGGGGGCGGGGTTTAGATTTTCCAGCCATTTCCGGAATTTTTGCCAAAAACCTGGCCCCAGTGTCTATGAGTATTTATATATTTTTTGACTGTTTGCTTCTCAGTGAATGTTGAACCACACGGGTTAAGATTCTTGGCTCTATCCCTGTTGAGTTTTGGGTGGGATAGTAGCAGAGAATGGAAGAATTTGCAGTTGGTGAAGCCTATCGCTACGTCACTGCCCAAATTGCATTTCCCTCCCTGCTCATCCACCAGGACTGGCTGCTTATTGCCTCTCCTTTCCAGTCTACCACATGCAAATGGCAATGAGGCCTAGATCTTTGGATTTTCAGCTCACTTGCCTGTTTTATAGCCACTTTGTGTGGCATTTTTCTTATTTATGCAAGGGGTGTGGGCTTTGCTGGCTGGGCCAGCATTAATTGCGCATCCCTAGTTGCCCTTGAGAAGGTGGTGGTGAGCTGCCTTCTTGAACCGCTGCAGTCCATGTGGTGTAGGTACACCCACAGTGCTGTTAGGAAGGGAATTCCAGGATTTTGACCCAGTAACAGTGAAGGAACGGTGATATATTTCCAAGTCAGGATGGTGAGTGACTTTCAGGAGAACTTCCAGGTGGTGGTGTTCCTATCTATCTGCTGCCCTTGTCCTTCTAGATGGTAGTGGCCATGGGCTTTGCTCTTCATGGGAAGATAACAGTAGATCATGGGAAATCACAGTAACAGCCCGATGTCCTTATCTATGAAAGGAGATCATCTTTTCCCTATGGTCTAGCACCTAACACCTTTTGAAAACTCGAGGCCCTCAATAGGAAATGCATTCCAATCTTTGGGGTGCTTCTGTCCTTTCAGATCCTACTCCAGCGGTGGCTTCCCTATTGTAGCACCCTTAAAAATCTTCCCTTCCACTAATAGGATCCCTCTTGGTGGCAGGAATCCTGCTGGGAACTTGCCATGTATCCCTGATGGTTCCTGACCCAGGAAAATATGCCAGGATTGGGGAAATTTCAGAGGACAGGGAAAAAGTTCTGCCCCAGCAGAACCCCACCACGAACAGAAGTATCCTGGCCATAGTGTGCTACAGATATATCCCACACCAAGAGACATACCCTAGATCCAAACTTTTTCATTGTATAGCTGGATAGGTTTACTGGATTTTCATCACTGTGCTACAATAATAACCACAGTTATCAAAAGATCTTATTTGAATAGCAAGTTTTATAGTTAAAGTGTGTGGCAGGACTCAAAATTAATCAACCCAACTTCCTCCATTTACTCAGCATGTCACATCTGCAGACCCATAATGCTAGCTCCCCATCATAAAGGTAGGCCACAGTTGAAAAGATGTCCTCCCCACCTCCCCCCTTTCTGTTTGCACCAGCAACAGAGGCAGTTACATTTACTGATTGTAAAATGTGCCCACTGCACTGTTAGAGTGATTCAGCTTTTAGTCAGGCTTAATCCCCAACCAGCGGATTATTCATGGTGTTACTGCAGCAATCTTAAAAGTAGCATTGTGCAGAAAGATGGATAAAGGAATTCTACACAAAATAATGAAAGTTGAAAGGTGAATTTAACCTTTTGAGGAATGATACTTTCAAAGTCAGTCAGGTCATTTACCACATGGTAGCAGGGAGGCCCTCTCTAATTTAGTTTTTTCACACTGTTGGTGAATAACAGCTTTTACAAGGGAGGATTTGTCACCATCATGGCAATTGGCAGGCAAGGCCCCATTGTTTGGCTGGGGGAATAATAATAAAGATGTTCGCTAAAAAAAATTTAAGGTTCAGATTTCATAAATAGCTCCAAAAATAAGCCCTAATGCTGATCCCTACTGGCTACATCATTAGAACATAGACATTATATAAAACAAGATTGAATGAAATGACAGGATAGATTAAAATAGTGCTCAGAGGGACAATCTGTGCTAGGGCCTGCAGTTCATTGCATCATATGCTTTCTTCTGTTGTTTTTACCCCAATTAAAGCCCAAGAGTTACAATTGAAGCTGAAATAGAATGCATGTATCTGCAATAACTGCATGTAATTAGGTGACCCCTAGTGCCTTTTCCAGGGGATAATCCTAGAAGCCAACAGCACATTTTAAAAGATTAAAATAAAGCTTAGTGCTGCAGTGAAAGCTGCTTCTACTTGTCATTTCATAGAACTATCTGCATGTTAGATCAGTGTTCCAAAATATCAACCGTGAACTATCCATTTCTATAGAAACTATTCCATTTAAGGTCGACTTTGAACATATTTAATGTCATGAATATGTTCTTTAAGTCAAGCAACTTGGCAACAGAATTAATTAAATTTAACAGTCAAATACAGCTGTGGCTCAACAGCTAGCTACAACTAATCAGGATTTCACAACTAACTGTGATTTAACAATCAGCTACAACTAACTGGGGTTTAACAGTTAGACAGGATTTAGCAACCACACACAACTAATTGGGATTCAAGACATCTATAACTAACTGAAATATAAACTCCAGTTTTGGGCTCCAGGTTTACACTGGGCACAGGAAACTCCTGCCAAAAATTTATCACTGTTATATTGTTAATGTGTAGGCACCATTTTCTGACCTTTGCCACTGGAAGTACATAGCTGCTTAATTCCCTCCCAATAAATTAGATGTCCAGGGTTGCTAGCCACGGTTTTGAATACCAAATTATTGAAATGGGCAGCTTATAGATTTCATCTATGCTATTCAATTGGTTTTAGTGCTCATGCCATGCATTTATTTTGTTAGCCAGCTACAAATGAGGATGATGAGTGTTCCTATGCGAATCTGTGTGAATTTGTGCTCTTGCAGTCACTGGAAAATGAAACGAAGGAAGAGGTCAGTCATGTCAGACAACTACCTGTCCTTGTACCAAGAATAAAAATAGAATAACCCACTTTGCAACAAACCCAAGCAACCATCAACAATAAAGCTTTATTTCATAGAGCAACTAATGTTTTATAATACAAGACTCGGGTCAACGCTAGCAGCATCAGACAAACAGCTGAGTATGTACCATGATCATCTACGCACAACTGTTTCAAAGTCATGAGTTCTGCCTTTCATTCACAGTCACTGAACCTTCCCTTTGGAAGCTCCATACAAGCTAGCAAGATCATGGCCCAGGCAGGTTCAGATAAGCTGAATGTTCTGATGCAGCACCTTCAGAGATGACAAACAAAATTGTCTCTTCAGGATGGTCTTGTTGCTGGTGCTACTTTAAAAAGAAAGATGAAAGAACTTGCATTTATATAACTCCTTGCACAACTTCAGGACATCCCAAAGCGCTTTGCAGCCATCACTTGTAATGCAGTGCTACAAGTTAAACGTTACTGCATTCTGTTTATTTGGTCGAAAGCCACAAAAAAAAAAGTGGTGACAATGTAACCCTGGCTGCCAATAGTCACAGGACTGTGGTCAGAAACTGGTCGAAATGAAACATAAAATTACCTAAACCAATAATGACACATTTCTGTCAAATTAGTCGGGAGTCCTGAAGGCTAAAGCCTCTTAAACATATAGTACTCCAGTTATTATTGTTCAGTTTTCTTATTTTAGAGTCTGAGTAAATTATACAAGAATTTGGCCCTCTCACTGTACTTAAGTACCCTAAGCCAACCGGCTATACTGCAGACCCCAGTTCATAACATCACTTGCGGTGAACAGCAATGATTTCTCTCCACCCTGGATGATTATACTTTCCAGTCTTATTAATTTGTTGCTTGTGATTCAGGGTCATGATTGGACTGAGGACATTTGTGAAAAATACCTCAGGCAACAAACAAAAGCTTTTCAGTGAATGTTTGCGCTAAGTTCTAATAGTTTACCAATGCAAAACACTTTTCGCTTTGCAGCTGCTTGGCTGTGTTTTTCTACCTAAGCTGACACAGACATGCACAAGAATTCTTGTGCCAATGATTAGAAATAATCTATGCACACAGACGTCTATTTGAACATGGAATGCTGCCCTATAAGTGGATATTGTAGCAGAAACCATAACGTCATGTAAAAGGGAGTTGGCTAAGTATTTGTGAGGGACATATATGGCTATGCATTTGCTACATTACTACAGCAGCTACACTTCAAAAGCTCTTCATTGGCTGTAAAGAGCTTTGGGATGTCCTGAGATTGTGAAAGGCACAATGGGCTGAATTTTCACTTTGCGGGTGGGAGTGAGGTGGGGGGTGAACAGTCACTGAGCTGGGCGCCCCCTTAATTGCCATGGAGAGTGGTCTCTGTCCGATTAAGGGTGGAAGGCAGACTCTCAAAGCTAGAAGGCCAAACAAAGGCCCTTCAGCTTGAGAGGAGCAGCGGGCTGCAGGGATGGTGAAGGGTAAGTAACTGAGAGGCCATTACAGTTGCAGGAATGGGGGTGTGCAGGAAGAATCCCTCTAACAAGCAACCTTTGAGTGCACCCAAACCCAGGCAGGCAGGAAGGGCCTCAAGGCCACCTCAGAATGCTGCCCGCTTGCAACCCCCCACCCCCCCACCCCACAACACCCCCTTTCTGAGCTGCCACTGCCACTGAGGGTATCTGCCTCCAGGGAGTTAAACTGTATCAGGAAACCGGAGGCTGACTGGAAAATCCCAGGCAGCCTCCTTTAAATGCTTTAATGAGCTGCCTGCCTCATGGGGAAAAACGGCCAATGCTGGAATGGGGGTCAGGAAACTGGCATCCTGGGCAGCACTGGCGCTTTTGGGCCCACTCCACCTTTTTACCGGACCTCCACAGGGCCCAAGCTACCCGATATAAATACAAGTCTTTCATCTGTATACAATGATGTGGAGCAGGGAAAAGTATTCGGAGTAAAGAGTTCCAGCTGAAGACCGAGCTATGGCAGGATGCCAGAGTTCCACAAAAATAAACAAAACAGACAGGCAGAAGCTATTGGTTATTCCCGCGCCAAGCTTGTCTGTGACAGAGGTGGCCAAACAAGACAAACTAGTGAAGGAGAAACATGAAGGCATCAGGGACCAATTCCCAAGGCTCCCTCGGGTGGGGGGAATTGGGGGCTCATGTACTTGGACCAACAGCTGCCAATCAGACACCCATTCACTGTAAAGTCATTGATGTGGATTAATTGATGTGAGATTCATTGAGTGGAATTTAGAAGCATTTGATGTTGTGACAATATATTCGTCTATCTTGCTTTTTACAGGTGTGCTGCATAGTTTTCCAGTTGCATTTCACACTGAAGAATGTCTATTGGGAGAACTTTCTGCTTTTCTCTAAAGGGTGCTACAAGATCATCAACCCATAGGGGTAATGGTTCAACAGCTCACCTCAGTAATCTGTTAGGGTGTCAGTCATGTGCTAATATTCATAGAACTGAAAACCCGATGAATTAGGTGGGAGTGCTACCTCTGAACCAAACTGACACTTAACATGAAAAAATATGAATGTGGTGATAGGTATCAAGGGGTGTGGCACAGCACAGCTGCTGCAAGATTGTATATATAATTACTTCAAAAATTTGCAATTATATAGCACATTCAATGTCGTAAAACACTAACCATTCTCCTCATGGTGGAGGGAAAATGGTTTATTGTGGAGCTTCGTGGTGGACACAACAGTCAAAGTGCAGAAAAAAGTCCAGAGTGTGTGAAAGCAAAACCATGTCTTTAGATAGCCTGGGTGGTGACTGAGAGGCTGAGCGGTGGTGGGGAGACTCAGAGGAAATAATCACCACAGGAAAAAGACAGTTGTGAGACAGCAAATGAAATGGTGCAAACATCAAAGGAAGCCCTTCTGTCTAACTGAAGCATTAAGCAGCAGTGGAGACTGACAAACAAAGTTTAGAGACCTGAGACAAGCTCCAGCGTCAGTTCTAACATTTATTAGCTTGGGAAACATCACTGGGTGCAACAGGAAAAATATGATCATTAAAATTCAGATATCCTTAGAGTTGGGATGAAGTATCCTGTGTGAGAGGAAAGGCATAAAGTGGGAAGATTGAAAAGGGGGCAGTCATTTAGGACAGAGCCTTGATCATGCGATGTTCTGCCCCATGCAGAATGCAGCCCAAAGTGTTGCAGCTGCCCTCAACAGACATGCCAACTCTCGTGAATCTATCGTGAAAAGACTTGTTTTCTAAGTAAAATTAGACCTCATTCGGATCTCGTAATGGAGTTCTGAAGTCTCCGGTTTTTTTAAAAGGGAGGTTTAAAACATGTCTTTTGTCGGCTGCCCCATCCTGCTCCTCCCCTGGACAACATAGACCAATGAGAAAGAGGCAGGACCAGGTTGAGCCAATTATTAATAAGGTGGGTGGGGCCAAGCACTGACCAATAGGAAATGAGCTGAAGGTTAAGCATCGAGTCTGGACCAGTGATGGGGACCAGGTTGCCGGGCCTTCACTGTGAGGTCATCAATACTTGGGTCCCAGCTGTTCACAATATATATCAATGATTTGGATGTGGGGACCAAATGTAATATTTCCAAGTTCACAGGCGATACAAAGCTAGGTGGGAATATGTATTGTGAGGAAGATGCAAAGTGGCTTCAAGGGGATTTGGACAGACTTAGTGAGTGGGCAAGAACTTGGCAGATGGAATATAATGCGGAAAAATGTGAGATTATTGGTAGGGAGAACAGATGTGCCGGGAATTTCTTAAATGGTAAGAGATCAGAAAGCATAGATGTACAAAGGGATCTGGGTATCCATGTCCATAAGTCACTGAAAGCTAACATGCAAGTGCAGCAAGCAATTCGGAAGGCTAATAGTATAATCGCAAGAGGATTTGATTACAGGAGTAGTGAAGTCTTGCTTCAGTTGTAGAGAACCCTGATTTGACCACGCCTGGAGTACTGTGTGCAGCTTTGGTCCCCTTACCTTAGGAAGGATATTATTGCCATAGTGGGAGTGCAGCGAATGTTCACCAGACTTGTTCCCGGGATGGCAGGACTGTCTTATGACTAGAGATTGGGGAAACTGGGTCTGTATTCTCTAGAGTTTCAAAGAATGAGAGGTGATCTCATTGAAACCTGCAAAATACTTAAAGGAATAGACAGGGTAGATGCAGGTAAGATGTTTCCCCTGGTTGGGGAGTCCAGAACCAGGGACACAGTTTCAAACATAAGGGGGAAGCCACTTAGGACCGAGATGAGGAGAATTTTTTTTACTCAGAGGTTTGTGAATCTTTGGAATTGTCTACCCCAGAGGAATGTGGAAGCTCAGTCATTGGGCAGAATTTTCTGCCTGTCGGACGGGCAGGGAGCCAATCCCTGCTGGAGAAGCGGGCCCCACTGCCATTTTACGTGGGAGGGTCAATTATGTCCCGCCCAGCGTGATATCCGGCGGGAAGCGCTATGTGCTTCCTGTGCAAGTAGGGGGGAATTCCTCAAAAGCGAGAGTGCGCTCTTTCACGCATGCGCACGAAAGAGCGCACATCTCCCTGAGGCAAAGTTCTGCCTCAGGGAGATCGCTGACACTTTTAAAAATATTAAAAATAGAAGGAAAAAAATTCCTTAACATGTCCCCCTCATGTGACAATGTCACATGAGATGGGACATGTTCATAATTTACATAATAAGTTTATTAAACTTTTTTAAACCCCACATGAAACCTCGTCCCGCCGGTGGATGAGGTTTTATGTTTTTTCTATTTGCCGCCGGCGCTCCTGGCCTGCCTGCCAACCATAAAGTTGGATGGGCAGGTCCTTTAATTGTATAATTGATCCTGTCAATGGCCTCAATTGGCCATTGACAGATTGGCGGGCACACAGCTGATTTTGCTGTGCCCCCACCTTCCTAAAAATTTAAATGAGGTCGGATGACATCGAGGGTTTGTCATCCCGTGTCATTTTACGTGTCAGCGAGCAGGCCCCGCCCCTGCTCGCCGATGGCAAAATTCTGCCCATTGAGCATGTTTAAAGCAGACTGACAGATTTCTAAATTTCAAACACATAAAGGGATATGGGGATAGTGTGGGGAGAAAGGTATTGAAGTGGACTATCTGTCATGATAGTATTGAATGGTCCAGCAGGCTCGATGGACTGATTGGCCTACTCCTGGTCCTATGTTCCTATCAGGCAGCGCCACAGAGCAGCGCTGTTGATGGCGTTGGGAACAGGAGACATCAGCCAGATGCATGGGGCTAGCTTCAGGTATCTGCTCTCAGGGTCACTGAGCAACTTGGACAGAACTATGAGTGAGGTCTTGGCCCCGGCCCTCTGCAATAGGTAAGAACCGGGAATCACCAATTAATGAGCCAGGAGCCCAGTAATGCAGTGACTTGCTGTGAGAGTGGGGTTCGGCCAAGTGAGACCTGCACACAGGGTCAATGGACCAGAGTTTGCTGAATATGTACGGCATTCTGAGACTTGCCAGTGAAGGTAGGGGACAGCCTTCCCATCCAGAGGCCTATTGAGGCCCTCAAATGACCAATTAAGGGCCACTTAAAGGCCCCATCCCGCCACGGCTGGCACTCTACCAGTGGCAGGGAGCTCCTACACCACGTGGGGAGGTCATTCAGTAAAACCTATGCGGTCAGGGTATGGGGGCCCTCAGGGTATGGGGGAAACCTGCGGCCCACAAAGGAACCCCACCCCAGCCCTACCCCCTGCAGCAAGGTCTGCCCCTGCTGAAACAACACCCCTGCCCTTGTCAACCACCCCCAACTCCTTGCTGTGGTCAGTCAGGCAGGCCTCAGTGAGCCCAATCCACTTCCACTTGGCTGGCAGCTCCTGGAGCTGGGATCTTCATCCTTAAAGGGACAAAAGCCCCGATGCCAAGCAGTTAATTGCCTGATGGGCATCGAATCGCTTCAGGGCTCCCGGAAATCGCTGCAACTTGGTGTCCAGCTTTCTGGCCTGCCATCAGGACCACTGCCACCAGCATTAAAATTAGCCTGTGGGTTTAGCTTTATCCTATAGGGAGGCAACTGTATTAGCCATTTGTGACTATTGGTGGGAGTGAAGACCCTTCTTTCACATGTGCGGAGATAAGAGGTAGAATTTTTTAAAAATTTGTAAAGCATTTCAGCTTCAGCAAAATAGATTTTGTACAGAGTTCTGGCCTGTTAGATCTTAAACAAGTCTCTGGATAGGTTTATAAACCAAGATAGGCTGACAGTTGGTTTATATTTGAAAAAAAAAGCAACTCATGATTTTTATGCCATGTCTCCTGATTTTTTAAGAGCTTGTCTCTTCATTTGAGACACAGTGGGTTTGGCATGTCAGCCTCAGGTAAGTGAAGAAGGGTGGCATTTGGGCCTCAGAGTTGATCAGAGTTGGCCAATTGTTGGGCAAGTAGAGGGGTTAGCGGGGGCACTCCTGTTCTTCTTGGATCCACATCCGGGTAAGATTGGGGCCAATATGACAGGGGCGCAGTTGCAGCCGCAAAGGTATGCCCTCTTCCTGCCCGTCATATTGGGAGCTCAGGAGGCTAGTTTGCAGCCGAACCTCTGGGCAGTCGCTTGTGTCAAGGTGAATAGTTCAGCAAGTGGTGGAAGCTTTTCAATATCTTACTAAGTGATCATTATTCAGCTGTGAACTGTCACAATGAGAGCTGAACTCCACTCTGCTTTCATCGCAGAAGTTAAAGGCATGAATCCCCAAAGCCACCATTCAGCAGCACAGATTAAAAGGCAAACAACCCCAGTGTCAAACTTGAATATGAGCCTTTCCATTGGTTCTTTAATGCACTACTGTTTTTCTGAATTACTGCTGAATTATTCCATTTTGTCACAAATCAAATAGAAGCATACACCCTCCTCCACCTGCTTCCTTCAATAAGGACTTGAATATTATAATGTTAATATGATTATATTAAAAAGACTGAGGGCAGGATTTTCCTGCAAGCTTCAGGACCCAGACATCAGGACAGCCTGCAGCTGCTGTACAGTCAGGCAGGGAGGGACACTAAGCCTCCCACTGGCTCCCCACCCAGGCCTGTCACCAGGAGGTCATACCTCCAATAAGTTGTACTGTTCCCTGTCACCTGTGGGGACCTGGACGTTCAATGGAAAATCTCAGTGCGCCTCCGACAAACAGGCCTTAATAGGCCCTTAAACAGCTCAATGGCCTGGGGGGTGGAATGGAACTGGGGGAATCAGAATGGCAGTAGGTTGCACAAAATTCTGCACTACCCGCCTGGGTTTCCACTCCCAACAGGAGCTAAAAATCCAGCTGTACATATTTGACAACATAAACCGTACTGAAACACATCATCAAATCAATCAGGTATGATGAGTCTTGACAAAAAGGACTCTCAATTCCCCTTGGCCTCCTCGTACCCTAAGAAAATTATATATCAAGTTTGTCAAGCCTGATCATCCTTTCTGCTTCTAATTATTTTCTTCTCATATAGATATTGGGTAATTTAATCTTCAATTAAAGATTCAAAACTGTTCCTTACCAAAGATAATTAAGCTAACCTGCCCATAACCACCTGTAAGAGCTCTGTCTCCCTTTTGAAAACAGGTACCTTACTTTGGCCTCCCCCCAGTCCTCTGAAGCCGCCCTCTCTCAGTAAAGCATTGAAACATAGGAGTCAATTTTAACCGCTTTTGCCTGGTGGCAATGGTACATGAAGAGGGATTAAAATTGGGCAAGTTGATTTACCGGGCTGAGGTTGCTCCATTTCCACCAAATGCCATTTTATCTTCACCGACTTTAAAGTCAGCCAAGGCCACAGGCAGGAGGGGACCCAATTGAAATGTAAGCATCATGACATAATGACATCGCTCCAACCTGGGTGTTAGGCCTGTCAGGTGGTAGAAGAGTGACCAGAGAAGGCCAAGATAAGTTACCTGTTTTCTCCAGGATTATTGGGGCCAGGAGAAGCAAGAGTGCTCCTGTGAACGCTGTAAGGAATCACTGGGCCTCCCTCCCCTGCTCCTGAATTCGTTCTCCCTCCCTATACAGCCATATGTGTGGGAACAGCCACCTCCAAGCACTTACCATATAACAGTGACAAAAATGCATAATGAGGCTTGGCTGAGAGCCCAGAATTCCAATAGTCTGTTGAAGCAGCTGCATCCAAGGGAAAACATTGCTTGACTGACAGCTTTCTCTCTTAGATTTATTTTATCAATTGCTCAATGTTTATTTACACAACAGAAAGAGGTGTCAAGTGCTTGCAGCTTCTGCTATTGATACATTAAAGGTCTGGTTGATTGACATGTTTGTAGGGCTGTAGTAAAAGGGGTTTATGTAAAAAATTATGAATAAATGACTGATTTTAAAAGCTTCTTCATACATGAAGTTGTAACTGTAGAGTTCATTGGTTCTGTACAGAGTGTATACTGGGTAAATGAGCACTGAAGTGCAATAGGTTGGCATGGAGAGTACAAATGGCCATTGTGGGGAGGGTGGAGGGCCATAGGTTGGCAAGGGGGCTTGGGTAAGACCTTTCCTTCATCTAGACTATGAGCAGAAGTTTTTGCTCGGCGGGCAGGCAGGCGCCCGACCCGCTTGAGCGTGAAATGACGCGCGTTGACGTTGGCAGAGTGTGCCAGCGTCAACACGCAGTGGCATGATAGTTCGGTTGACGGGCGCGCGCTGGAGCCAGCAGTGCACCCACTGACAATTAAAAGGCCTGTTAAGGCTATTAGGTTATCAATTAACGTAAATTTTTCGCTGCCCGTCCAACCTTACGGTTGATGGGCAGGCAAAAGGGCCAAGCAGCCTTTGCATTTTCTTGGAAACCCCATCCACGGACAGGATGAGGTTTCCAAAACCAAATAAAAGTAAAATAAAAACTTTATTTTTTCATTAATAAGACATCCCTGTTCATGTGACAGAGTTACATGAGGGGACATGTTTTATTACATTTTTATTTTCTTTATTTTTTATATCTCTTCATCTCCCTGAGGCAGCTATGTGCCTCAGGGAGACTATGCAGCGCTTACTCATGCGCAAAGTTCACGCTCAGCCAGCTCACACTACCCCCCCCCTGCACAGGCAGCTCTCAGCACTGCCGCTCGCGTTTCACGCTGGGAGGGCTTAATTGGCCTGCTAGCATGAAATCACGGTGCAGTGCCGATCGCGGGCGGCGCCAAACCTGCCCACCAAGGGCAAACTTCTGCCCCATGAGTCACGACATCTCTGAAGGGCCATGAATCACCACTCATTGAAAATCTGGTCCGACTCCACAAAAATTGCTGAGGGTGAGGAGGTGCCTGTCCCTGCAATGCAGTCAACCAGGCCGGGAGTGCAGGGTATGGGCTTATGACCCTTGCATCCTTATCCCTGTGCTGACAAAAATTCTAGTGCCGGGGGTGGGGCCAAGCATCATGGAATTTGGTTCCAGCCACCATTTTTAAAGGTCTGTGCAGTCTTCCCCAAAATCCAGCCCAATGTCCCTTTAAGTGAATTCTTGAGCACCAACCGGTGGGATGTAACAGATTTATTCCACATTCCATCTGAATGTTGTGAAAATAATATTCATCCCAGAACTGGTGACTTTCCTCTCTGTTGGTCTTAAAAAGGAGGATAAATGGATATGAAAACAGAGCAGACACATGGGACTCGGGCTGCTGCTTGTGAGCAGGATAAAAAAAGCCACATGGATTGTTTGAGCCGAACAGCCTCTTTCCGTCTGATAAGTGCTTTGTAATTCTTTGTAATGATTTGGGTTTTTCTATTGGCAGCAGGACAAGTGAGGTTGTATTGTCGTACTGCTTAATAAAATCTTTGGACAACTTCAAAATAAATTCAACAACAGCAGAAAATCTTTAAGGGTCATGTCAAATCACAGGGTTTTGATCATCTTTACTGTCTGCTGTTAAAAATGGATGCTGACAGATACAGGTCAAAGTTCACCCATCAAAATCAACAGGGAGTTCCTTTACCATGTATCTGTTCATTACTGTGAAGTATAACTGCATTTTTCTTTATTTATTTATTATGTTAATTGACACATATGTTAATAGCCATTTTTTTTTCCCTCCAGCAGCTCCCACCTCCCTCTGGGAACACCACTGACTGTGGACTGTGAGGGTTGCCTGGTGACAGAGTGTCGGTCTAACTAATGAGGATCATTGCTGGATTGATAAATGTCAGGATAGATTAGTACACCAATATGTTTCAGTGAAGCACCACATTGTTATCAAAGTAAAACATTTTATTAAAGCCAATACATATTTTGAAAATTCTAAAGTTTTACTGAAAGCAACAAATCCTTTAAGTTAAAGGATTGTGAAAGGAAGCGGCGTCAATCGTTCGAATGGAATAAAGGGAGAGAAATGCTGCTTTTAATTTGTAATTTATGTCCCATCATCAAAATTGCAGGAACACACAGGTGGTAATGGCCGATTTCAGAGAGTGCAGACGCAATAGCAGAATGGAAAAAAGAGTCAAAAGTGACAACACTGTGATAATTATATGATAACACTGGTCAAGCAGCCAGTGTGCCATATAGGCAACGTAAGAGTTGAAAAGCTCACTTATGGAGCGTGCAGAATTTGTTAAGAATGGCCCAGCAGAATGTGAGAAAAGCAGGTTTCAGACCAGGCCCTGAATGTGCTGGTAATTGCTGTAGTAGAAAAATGTGAGCACGTGGGGAAATGAAATGAAATGAAACAACCACCACCTTTCCCCCACCTCCTCCTCCGGATGTACAAAAAATGGCAAATGATATTTGCACTGCAGGTACACAACAAACTATTTCTAATTTGCAGTAGCTCCTAGGTCCTAAACCAGAAAATGTAAGATATCCCATTGTCTAACTGCTACACAAACCATAATTGGTGAACAGGTAAAATTAATTTCAGTGAAGATAATTGAGCACAGTGAACCAAAGCTGATTCCACCACATATTATTGAAGATGTTATGTGTATTTTGATCTGACAATGTTGTGTGTGATTGGAGGAATCCTGAAGGTAAACAAATGACCTTTAAAGACAGGAAACAAACTAGACGCCCAGAAATCTTCAGCTACAATGCAAAATGCTCTCAGCTACTGAGTGCAAGCATTCCAGAAAGGCTCCTGCTTTCTATTTAAAAGGATTTAAACAAAGTCACCTTGTTCTTCCATCTCAGCTTAATCTTATCTTTATCCAGTCAGTGATTAGTGCATGACAACAGCTGCTTGTATTGTCCCTCGGCCGCTGGCTCCTGTGGTGAGGACCTGGTGCGGTTGGCGGTAAAATTAGGATAAATTTGCCAGATATTTTTAAAGATCTGAAGCCTGAAAGAATCAGTTTTTTATTAAGTAGAATTTTCTCACCTGTTGCCACAGTCCTGGGTCTATCAAACGACCAGCAGTAAAACCATTGCATTTCTGTGTACACAAAAGATTCTGGTGTCCATGGTGACCCCATGGTGTAATGCCATGACACCAGCAATTTTCTCCTGTAAATGGACCAGACTTCACAGCCAGCCTCTGCTTTCATTGAATGACAATGGTCACACTGCAGCGAGTTTACTGGAAGAGTTGCACTATCTGCCAGCAACATTCGGACAGCAGTGTGGTTAGGTTGCTTTCTCAAGTCGCCTGCTGTAACAACTAATTTTAGTTCTGCTTGATCTTCTGTACATGAGTCTATAAGATCATCCATGCTCCCTGCTTTAGTATTAAATGATTATACGAATCTAAAACCCTTGGCCCTGACATGCTGGGGTGATTCTCCAGTCTCTGATCTTAACTCCACCAGGAGACTGACACACCTACCAAAGAAAAGGCATAAACAAATTCAGGGGCAGCACTCTCACATCTTGAATCAGAAGGCCGTTCACCCAAACCCCACTCCAGAAACTTGACCACATAACCTAGGCTGTCACAGTGCAGTACAGAGGGAGTGTTACATTGTAGGAAGTTCTGTATCCCTGGTGAATTGTTAAACTGAGGCCCTATCTGCTCTCCTAGTTGGGCATAACAGATCCCATGGTGTTATTCAAATGTGGTGTCCTGGCCAACATTTATCTTTCATGACCAATAACTAAAACATCTGGACATTTATTTCATTGCTCATTGTGGGAGCTTGCTGCGCACAAATTGGCTGTGGCACATCCCAACATTTCACTTCAAAAGAACTTTACAGCATTGTGACATTCTTCTATTGTGAAAGGTGCTACATAATCTAATTCTATAATTCACCTCAAAGAATCTCCACAGAACTTCAGAATCCATTACATGCAAAACCAAGAAAACATGAAACTAAAACAGAAAATGCTGGAAACAAAATATAAGCCTGTCTCCATCTGTAAAGAGGAAAAGATGGTCAGAATTGTGGAAATTGAATGATAAGAAAAATTCCAAACAAAAACAAAAAATGCTGGAAAAAGTTAGCAGGTCTGACAGCATCTGTGGAGAGAAAGACAGAGTTAACATTTCGAGTCCATATGACCCATCCTCAGAGTTACAGAGAAGTGGAAATGTGATGAAATTTGTACTGTTTAAGGAGGGTGGGGGGGGTGGGGCAGGTGAAGCTGGAAAGAAGGCCAGTGATAGGTGGGGGCAAAGGAGATATTGACAGATGTCATGAACAATAGGGCAAAGAGAATGTTAATGGTAGTGGTAAAGGTGAAAAAAGGTGCTGATAGTCGCATAAAGGTAAGGAAGCAGAATTTGATAATAGCAGAACAAGGTTAAGCACTCTGGAAAGAACAACATGAACAAGTGACAGATGGCTCTTGCGAGGGTGGGGTGGGGGGTGGCGGTGGTGGGAGAAAAAAGGGATTGAAAATGGGATAAGAAGGGAGGATAAAAAAGGAGGATAAAACTATGAATAAATGAATAAAAATAAAAAATGAATAAAAATAAAAATAAGTGGATAAAAAGTAAAAATGAATTTTGAAAATAAGAATAAAAATGAAATGGCGAGCAACAGGAAGGCCTGGGTAATGCTTGCGGACAGACCGAAGGTGTTCTGCAAAGCGGTCACCCAGTCTGCGTTTGGTCTCTCCAATGTAGAGGAAACCGCATTGGGAGCAGTGAATGCAGTAGAAAAATTCCATAAAGTCCGATCCTCTGACTTCAGTGCCACCCCACCTTCACCCCACTATTGATGGCAGGGTCTTCAGCCACCTCAACCCTACTAACTGGCATTTCCAGCCACACCTTCTGCATCTCGATTTCTTTCTCTACCTTTACAAACATTCATTAAATTGATCTTTTCAACTAGGTTTTCGATTACCTCCCCTCACTTTCCAACTTTAGCTTGGTGCCTGCTCATTTATTCTTGGCTAGTTTGGCTCAAGGATAGCAGTCTCAAGTCACAAAGGGCAGAATTCTTCATATGGCAGGTGGGCTCAGCGGGAGCGGGCAGGGTCAGGCACGGAGCCGATCACTGCCTGCGATCGGCTCCACACCACTGTTTTACACGGACGGGCCAATTAAGGCCCGCCCAGCATAAGACATGACCGGTAGCGCTACCTGTGCGGGTGGGGAGAGGAGGGGGAGGAAGGGCCAGCGCTCTTTCACGCTTGCACACGAAAGAACGCTTCAATCTCCCTGAGGCATGGAGCTGCCTCAGGGAGATTGAATCCATATTAAAATTATTAAATAAAAGGTGTAAAAATTTATTTAAACATGTCCCCTCATGTGACTGTGTCACATGAGTTGGGACATGTTTTCATATTTATGACAAATTATTTATTTATTTCATAAAAGCTTCAAGAAACCCCATTCCGCTTGTGGATGAGGTTTCCTGAAAAATGCGAAGGCCACTTGGGCTTTTTGTCTGCCCGCCAACATTAAGGTTCACAAGTGCTTCAATTAATTTCTTAATGGCCTTAATAGGCCGTTTACATTTCGGTGGGCGCGCAGCCGATCCGGCACACCTGCCGAATGAAATATCGTGATGGCGCACAGTGACGTCAGGACACACGCCCGACGTCATCGCGCGTCATTTTATGCATCGGCACATCGGTCCCATCCCTGCATACCGACTGAAAAATTCTGCCCAAAATCTTGGATTCAATTCTCACTCAAAGGACCCAAGTACATAATGCATGCTGACTCTTCAATGCAGCACTGAGGGAATGCTGTATTGTTCAGGAGCCATAATTTAGGTGAAATGTTACATTGATTTCTTGAATGCCAATTCAGTTGGGTAGAATATATCCTATGGCACTATTTGTAAAAAGGAGTAGAGCAGTATTCTGGCCAAGATTTAACCACAGAATCTCAGAATTTTTACAGCGCAGGAGGCCATTTGGCCCATTGTGTCCGCACCATCTCTCCGAATGAGCAATTCGGTTAGTACCATTCTCCCATCTTCTCCCCATAATCCTGCATATTCTTCTTTTTCAGATAACAGTCTATTTCCCTTTTGAATGCCTCGATTAAGCTGGTCTCCACCACACTCTTAGGCAGTGCATTCCAGACCATAAGATTTTTCTCACATTGCTTTTGCTTCTTTTGCAAATTACATTAAATCTGTGCCCTCTCATTCTCAATCCCTTCATGAGAGGGAACAGTATCTCTCTATCTACACTGTCCAGCCCCCTCATGATTTTGTATATCCCTATCAAATCCCCTCTCAGCCTTCTTTTTTCCAAGGAAAAGAGTCCCAACTTCTCCAATCTATCTTCATAACTGAAGTTCCTCATCCCTGGAACCATTCTCGTGAATCTTTTCTGCACTCTTTCCTTCACATCTTTCTTAAAGAGCAACACCAAGAACTGGCCCCAATAGTCCAGCTGAATCTGAACTAGTGTCTTCTGCAAGTTCAATGGAACCTCCTTGCTATTGTACTCTATGCCCCTATTAATAAAGAATTTGGTACTAGCAAACAGATTATCTAGTCATTTGCCTCATTACTGGGACCCTGTACTATGCAGTTTGGATGTCAATATAGTGAGCCCAAACTTACTGGTGATTACAACAGTTTGTATTGACCACATAATCACAAAGAACCACAAACCATAAAGAACGTTTTAGACACAGGAAAACATCCCAAAGTGTTTTGCAGGCGATTATGGGAAAAATGATGTGAGCTAAAGGTGGTGCAGCTTGGATGGGTAACTCTTGATGGGCTCAAAGGAGGGTTCTAAAAGTGAAGAGGGAGATTTAGAAGTAGAGAGATTTAGAGGTCTGCCAGAAAATGGTATACTTGTTTACCATCTTACGCAGTCACCTCTCGTCACCCTTTCCAAGGCTGAACAGCCTGAGTATTCCAGTCTTTCATCATAATTCAGAACTCTGGCCCGAAAGATTCCGCCCCAGGGCCTGAAATGTTTCCCTTGTTTCTCAGGAACCAGAGTCAAACATAAAATGTGGTTTAAGCATGATTCCCTCCAACCTGGAACCTTCTGTTTTAGATATTATAGTTCAACATTTCTGCTGAGCATTGACTGAAAACGGCAGATGTTGGCCTAAGTGAGCCAGAAAATAGAGTTGTAAATTGAAGTGATGTTGACTCCTTCTTGTTCAAAGGTGCTATTCCCAATCAATAACATATTTACACAGGTCTATATTCACCACCCTAAATGAGCATTCTTAGTTAAGACCCTAAACCAATAGCAAGCAAAGCATGGAAAAGTCAAGGCCAGGGCTTCTTTTGACATATCCCTCAACTTTTTTGTGATAATTAGGACACAAATATTACTTCTACATCATTTATTCCTCCAATATTTACAGATCAGAACTTGTCTTACAAGAGATGTTTACCAGTGACATGGGAAAATAGCAGAGCTCTGTCTGGAAATACATTATTCTTCAAGTGGAGGAAAAGCCATGTCAAATTATATGTACACCATCAACCTGATCTAATATCAGTATCAAAGATCATTGGGGTGATGGAGTTTCCTAGATTCCTACTTAGATGAATTCAATATCCCACAAATGTATAAATATATCAGAGATAAATATAACCCTGTTTAGATTCCAAATGTTAAAAGTCACAGTCTCAGCTAGCTTCTATTATTGCATTAATCCTCCTCTAGCACAATCCCTGTCCCTGTTTCACTTCACCATCCTTTGCAAAGCTTTGAAAATATCTTGGTCTTACTCTCTGGACTCTCCTTCCCTAAATCATTCTGCTTTATTTTCTTTAAACCCCTTGACGGCTTAAACTTACCTCTCCTAACTTAACTCAATTTCCATTTCTCTCCTGCTTGAAGCACCTTGAGCTATTTTCCTATATTAAACGGCACCCTTTGCTGCTGTAATTCAGGGGATAATCACATAGGATATTTTGGGTTCCCAAGATGAATTTAACTCCCAGGGAGCAGTTACAAGAAACAATGAAGGGTGATTCTGAGACCTGAGACGTGTACACTACTGTATACCCAGAGAGGCCAATCAACATCACGCCCAATGTGGAATGCATATAGTGGAACAGGAGGAGTCAATTGGCACAGATATCAGCAGTAATTCTGTGCTTTTGCACAGTCCTGCAGAATAATTTAGCGAAGGAGAGTCCAGAGAGTAAGACCAAGACATTTTCAAAGCAATTTGATGTTGGCAGCCACGTCTAACAGTACTTAGCTCAGTTACTCCAGCAGAATTTGTTGCAGATACAAGTATCAGATCTTCTATGTCTCCAGTAATGTACCAGTTTGCTGTGTGTCATACCAATCAAAGAATTTTTATTTACACAGAATTACATAGAAGGACCCAACTATGTGTGCCAGTGTTTATGATCAACACAGGGAGAAGTTTACCAGCCCTTGGATGGTGGGAACAAAGGCAGGAGGCTGTTAAAATAGTGGGGAACCCATTCTGGATGGATCTCCGATGCAACACTGCCACCAGGGAAGTTTCTCAGCGATGGGTGAGTAAGTGGATTGGCTGCTCGTTCCAAGGAAACTTGAAGGCTCTATTAAGGGCCATTTTACAGAGCCACTGGCATTTTGCTGATGGCTGAGCGGGCCCCCGTCACATGGCGAGGCCACCAGTTTAATGGAGACAGCCTCCCTGGGGCAGCCTGGGGTGCCATTGGAGCCAGAGGCTGTATAGCCCGAAGAAGGGGCCGCAGGCATGGGAGGCAGCCCCTGTGAGCCCAAAGATCCCCCCTGACCCTCAGCCCTGAATTTTTATTTTTTAATTTAATTACCTGGAGTTGCCCAGAGATATCCTTCCTGCCTCAGCAGCACCCACCTCTCCTGATGGTGTTGCTGAGGCTTCAGAGCAGCATAGGGAGCCCGCTCTGTTCCATAATTAGACAGGAGGCCCGCAGGTGACTAATGATGAGACAGCACATGGTTAAAAATCATTAAGCCAGTCTCGCTGCCGACAAGTATGGCCTTGGGACCCACTTTCTGCCCAAATTTTAGCCGTCAGATTTCCTACATTACAACAGTGACTACATTCCATAATTATTTGGCTATAAAGTATTTTGAGATATCTGGTGGTTGTGAAAGGTGCTATATAAATGCAAGACGCTTTTCTTTGGTGCCTCTATAATCCTCTTTGCAACATAGGGACAACTCAGACTGAGTTTAACAGGTTGGGCAGATGGCCTGACATTGGGTGGAAATGCGTGTTGCCGACATGCGCAGATGGATGGATGGCCAGCAAGCATTCCATCCAAATTCTATGGGTAAAAACTAATTAAGTGGCTGCCACCGGGATTGCCATCTTCCCCAGGATCGTAGCCCACCCCTTGAGAATAGCCAGCCCAGAGAGCCAGTAGCTCAGTAACCTCACCAGAATCTGAAGGAAGTAGGCCAAAATATTTTTTTTTATATTGAGGGGCCAAGTAGCTGGAGGGGAAATCCCTCTGGGGATATCGTGCTTTACCTGCCCGTGATCTGCTTTTTGACATAAAATTCCACCCCCCCCGCTCAGCTGCTGCTCTGAGATCATCTCCATTTAGCTGGCAGCTTCCAAGGTGGTGGTGGCGTCAGTCCGCCATGGTTAAATGGCCCTTAATGGGGCCTTTACCTATTTAAATTGGCTGCCTTATAGCGCTGCCTTGGTAAAATTTCACAGCAGCAGAAACAGTCAGGGAGTCAATCTACCATGGCTCCCTGCAATTTTGCCAACCTGCCCACTCTGCCTTCATTCCCTCCTCCAGGGAGCCGGTAAAGTTTTGCCTGAGAACTGTACATAAGGTTCTTTGTGAGTTTAACAATCAAGGAGTTTAACACCCATTTATGTCCTCAGGAAGTCTCATATAGCATTTTACAGGGGAATAAATTACATTTGAAGTATACTCATTGTTACGACATAGACAAACAGGCAGACAATTTACAAACAGCAAGGTCCCACAAACAGTAATGAGATCAATGATCAGATAATCTGCCACTGGCACTGCAGGAGACAATGAATCTATGCAGCCCCTTCATCCTGTATGTGGATGAGTGTTAAATGGTGATTATGGACCAGAGGCATCACTGATGACTCAGAGGAGTCATCATGTCTGAAACCAACACAGACAACTCTAGGCTTTGCTTTCCTTTGCCAATGGCGACCTGGCATGCTGCCACCCTGCCAATCTCCAATGCCTCCTCCTCCAATGGAGTTATTATTGCAAGGAAGGGAACACTACCACTATGCTCCTCTGCATTGCAAACTTTCTTCTGCAAAGACACAAAAAGAGAGTCCCTCACAGCACCCCATGATGCTCAAAAGACCTGCACCACTTCATGATCATTATTGTGGCACTGGGTGGCCGGGTGCTGGGGTTCGGCCATGTTTGGCACCGCTGCATACACATAGGATTGGCCATGGGCCTCTGGTACAATGCTGCTCTCTGTCTTGCCACACACAGTTGTCTCTCAAGTCCCTGTGCATGGGTCTTCCAGAGCACTGCACATATGGCTGCCACTCATCTTGCCAGTCCTCGCAAGGTCATTGAAGGTCTTCTGACACTGCACCCATCTCCTTGTGATGATCCTGTGACATTGAGTTGGAGCACATGAAAGGGGTGCCAGTTCCTGTAGGACAAGGATGGATGATGTGGTGTGCTCCCTGGGCCTGTGACATGGTCAAGGTGTGCTGGAAACAGCCATGAGGGCATCCACAGGGAGGTGCTGGCAAGAATCCAGTGGCAGCATGAGGAGTCTTAGTTGAGTCTTGTGTGGGTTTCCCTGGCACCAGTGTCAATGGCAGCAACCAGCAGCATCTCCTTTCCATGGCCATTGATCACTGAGTCATTGTCCGCGTCTTCACCAGCAGCGATGGTACACTCATGAGAGTAATCCAGTGCCAGTTCTAATCCATTCTATAGTTATGGTTATGCAGAACACAGCACACCACCACAAAACCAGAGGTCCAAGTGCTCCCCACAAATGATGTAAGCATCTAAAGTGCCTTTTAAAAAGCCCAAGAGCCTGCTGAATGGTTGCCCTTGTTGTTAGATTCTTCGAGCACCTTCTGCAACTCTTCATCATTTACATGAGCGGCTGCATTGCATCATGCTGTCGGTGCTCCTCTGCCCCTCCCATGTCACTGCTGAAGTTTCCCCTCTCTCACTCCCCTCCTGACTGGAGGAGGTGACCTCTGTCAGTTTGAGGGAAAAACGAGCTCCCTCTGTGCTTTCACCTCCTTTGAGCTGATGAGTAGCTGAAGATCTGTGGAACCTATGCAACCTCAGTAAAAAAATCACAATGGAAATTGATGACTCTCTTAACAGCCTCAGTTGGACGCCTGACACTAGTTTCCTGTCCTACACCCAGAAAAAAAAATCCCTTGGCAACAGGATGGTGCAGAGGAGCCATCCAGGTACAAAACCCCCCTATTTTCCCAGCCTTCCCTCCCCCCTACCCCACAGCATCCAATCCAGTCACCATAGGAGTAAGCCCCGAACTCACCCTCCCCCCCTCCACCGTCCAATCGCAGCATCCAAGCCAGTCACTGTGGGGCTGAGCTCCCACACCGCGCCGCCCCCACCCCCCCCACCCCCACCAACACCACAGCATTCAAGCAAGTCACTGTGGGGACGGAAAAATTCAGCTCCTGACCACCAATTGCACACCTTTCAAGTGAAGCTTCCAAAGGTGCACCATCCCTTCCCCCATTGCTCCCCCTTGAGTTCAGCTCTGACGGTGATCTCACTGCGTAGCCGCAGCGAGTTATCAAACCACATGTATCTTTTCCTGTTTCTAATGATGGAGATTTAATTAACATGAAGTATAATGTGATTCAGATGGCTGCTGCCCTAGTCAGCAATCATAATTTCTGTTCCCAAAAGACCCTATGTAGCAGGTCTGGGCATGAATTCCACCAAATAATAGCTTTCCAGATTATCTTGAGGCCAATCAAATAGCTCCCAGACTACCTGTCTATAATTAAACCATCTGTCAGGACACTGTTACACGTTGGCAATACACACACACACTACTCTAAACTACTAATTGCTTGAGGGGCTGGGAACTCTTGTCATCCCTTCTTCCTGTTGCCCCAGCTTGTCCTTTGTATCCATTTTGGAGGTCAGAAGTCAGCAAAGTTATCATCAAACATTTAAGGCACATGTATTAATTTCTACCCTCCACTATAGTATTCATCCTTTAAAACAACACACACGCCTCTTAAAATAGCAGAGAAAGAAATATAATTGTCCACCTTAAGTGTTTAGACAATATCACCACTGGTAGTGATTTGCAACCTTTACTTATTTCACCTTTGCTCAGTGTCCAACTCTTTATTTGCATAAGGAAGAGTGAACTTGCATTTATAAGATCTCAGGATAGTCTAAAACAGCGCTTCCCAAATTATTTTCCAATACAACCCCATTTTAAGAAACAGCAGACACCAGCAAAAGCAGCAATAAAACAGCATTCAGCATAGAAATAAAGTTAATGTATTATAGACCAACATATAAATACACCATGGAGAGCATTTTTCCTATGGTGAACGGGCTGGGCGGAAGCGGGCGGGGAGCTAATCGCCGCCCACAATTGGCTGCGTGCTGCCATTTTACACGGGTGGACCAATTAAGGCTGGCCCAGCGTAACGCGCAGCAGGTAGCGCTCAGCACTACCTGTGCAGGCAGGGGTAGGAAGGCGAGTCGGGGCCTGCGCACGAAAGAACGCAGTAATCTCCCTGAGGCACAGGGCTGCCTCAGGGAGATTGAATGGGTTACAAAACTTTTTAATAAATAAAGTAAAAATTTATTTAAACACGTCCCCTCATGTGGGTGTCACACAAACTGGGACATGTTTATGAAGTTGGGGAAATTTATTTATTTATTTTATGAAAGCTTCAGGAAACTTCATCCCGCCCGTGGATGAGGTTTCCTGAAAAGCGTGAAGGCCGCTTGGGCTTTTCACCTGCGCCAACATTAAGGTTGGACGGGCAGCGTTGTTAGCAACTTTAATTATTTTTTTAACGGCCTTAATAAGCTGCTGACAGTTCGGCAGGCACGCAGCCGCCTCTGGCGCGCGCCCGCCGAACAAAATATCGAAATGATGCGCGATGATGTCAGGATGCACGCCCGGCGTCATTTTACACATCAGCATGTCGGGCCCTCCCCCACACGCCAACGGCAATATTCTGCCCCATATAAATATGAAAATCTGTGATGAAAATGCCGGGCCCTTGGTGACTAGACTGCGGCAGCCACTAAATTATCATCCATCTCTATCATTGTAGCTCCAGGAAAACTCTTTACGTAGATGCTTAGTTATGCTGCAGCACCGAGGTTATGATCGGTTACTTCCCACTGATGTGACAATATGAGTGGGTGAGAGATGGTGATTTTATTTCTCGTGACCCCATTCAATACCCACTGTTTGGGAATCGCTGTTCTAAAGCATTTCACGCCAATGATGTGCTTTTGATGTGTAGTCACTGTTGGAATATAGGAAATAGCAGCCAATTTGCACACAACCAGGTCCCACAACCAGCAATGCAGTTATGACTAGATCATCTGTTTCAGAGATGTTAGCTGAGAGATGAGTATTGGCTGGAAAACTCCCATGTTTTCCTTTGAAATAGTGCTGTGGGATCTTTTAAATCCGCCTCAGAGGCAGACAGGGATTTGGTTTAACATCTCATTTGAAATATAGCATCTCTGACAATGCAAATGCAGCACCTACTGCACTGGAGTGTCGGTGGGGAGGGGGGAACCCGGAATCTCTCCAAAAGAGCTCCGGTAAGTTTAGACCTCATCCTGAGATGTGTAAAGCCCACAAATCATACTTCAGAAACCTGGATGATGAAATTTGCAACTGACTGAAGGCAGCTGTGAACTGTGGATGCGAAAACTACAACCCAGCCCCGTATTCCCCCACCCCTCCCCTCCCCACCCCCACCCAACCCCTCCCCCACCAAACCCCTCCCCCACTCCACCCTTCCCCCACCCCTTCCCCACCCTACCCCTCCCCACCCCACCCCACCCCTCTCCCATCCCTCCCCCACCCCACTCCTCCCCCACCCCTCCCTTCCCCACCCCTCCCCACCCCTCCCCCACACAACCCCTCCCCCACTCCACCCTTCCCCCACCCCACCCCACCCCACCCCTCTCCCACCCCTCCCCCACCCCACTCCTCCCCTCCCCTCCCCCACTCCACCCTTCTCCCACCCCATCCCACCCCACCCCTCCCCCACCCCTCCCCAGCAAAAATGGTGGGTGCCGGGCTCGGAGATGCGGCTTCTGGAGTTGGAGCTCCAGTACCGTTTTGGCGAAGGCAGATGCCCTGTCCATCCCTGTGAAAATTCAGTCCAGGATTGAAAGTGTTACCCACTGAACCACAGCTAGTCACTAAAATTTTGGCAGGCCAGATCCTATGTTTATGATAAACTGAGTTCAGCATGGCCAGAAAGCCACCCCTGCCTACTAATGATCTTTAAATATTTGGTGAAGTCAAACCTTCCATTGCACTCACTTTCCGGAATGTGGAACGTCTACATAAGCAAAGTACTGTGGCCCATAGAGCTGCTTCCAAAAGGAAATGTTTACACTTTCATTTTCTGGTAAAGCAACTGAGGCAGCCATTTTGTGGACTGCAGCAACATAACAGAGTCATGTTCATTTAGATACCCGGCAAACAGAGACAAAACACAACTCAGGGCCAAAACTGGCATGCAGACAGGGAAGGTTCTGGGTGAAGATTTTCTGGGGGACCCATCTAATCAATGCCATCAGCAGGGACGCCCTTCTAGAAGTAGCTCTTCCCAAGATGGGGCAGCATAGGTCTCCTGTGTGTGAATCATCTTTTCATGCAGTCTATACTGTCATCTCTTCACAAATGAAGGCCCTAGAATTGCATTTGCTGCCTCCAACCAGACGGAAAAGCAGCATCAGCAGGAGGGGCATTTGCCTTGCTTCTTTAGCAGCACTATTGTCTACTTTAACAAGATAGAGATGGGCAGCACGTTTGATTTGGTGAAGGGAACAGCATTATAGCTGAATGAAAGTCTTCTGCTGACAATCAGAAAAGAAAATCTTGGAGGCATTGAATGAAAACCCAGTGAATGCAGACTATCTCCAAAGGCGTGAGGAAGTAGATCTCTCAGCAAATCGCTTTGAATAGAGAATACTGGCACGTGGGTGGTTCCATTTGGTTTATTTGACTTTGTGGAGAGCACAATGAGCAGAATTTGGATTCGGTGACCGAGTCTATCAACAACCTAGAGGTGCCTGGACAAATCAGCTAGATAAACAGAAAGGCTTCTTCAGCCGAAGATCTGAAGTGCAGCAAGTGTCACGCGCTATAGCAAAAACAATGGCAACCTGAGCAGGTGAGGCAAAAAACAAAACGGGGTGCATCACACAGGGACAATCACAGCTTTGGGTGACAACGTTCAGGAATCTACAAAAGTTGACTTTAACATATTAGGAGCAGAACAGCAAACCACGCTTCAAAAACAAACACAGAAGTTCAGGATGATATATTATCTTGGGGCAGAATCTTATGCTTAGTGTGCGGGCGCACGCCCGACATGCCCGAGTGTAAAATAACGTGCGATGATGCCGGGCATGCGTCCCAACATCATTGTGCACTCGCGCGATATTTTGCTCGGTGGGCGCCGGAGTTGGCTGCGTGCCCGCTGATAATTGAAAGGCCTATTAAGGCCATTATCAAGCTAATTAAAATCAAATTTACGCTGCCCGTCCAAACTTACGGTTGGCGGGCAAGCAAAAAGGCCAAGCGGCATTTGCATTTTTTTAGAGCGGGATTTTGCCCTTGGCGGGGGTGCTCGGTGAGGGCGGTTGGGAAGCCGACTGCTGCCCACGATCGGCTCTGCACCGTGATTTTACGCACACCCTGCGTAGATCACGAGTGGCAGCGCTGCCTGTGCGGGCGGGGGGAGGGGCCTGGCACGCAGTTCACGCATGTGTGCGAAAGAGCACTTCAATCTCCTTCAGGCACAGAGCTGCCTCAGGGAGATTGAAACGCTTTTTTAAAAAAATTAATTAAGACAGTAAAAATTTTTAAAAACGTGTCGCCTCTGTCACATGAGATGGGACATGTTTTTAATTTCAAAATAAAGTTTTTATTTAATGGGTATTAGCTTTAGGAAACCTCATCCTGCTCGTGGATGAGGTTTCCTAAAAGATGTAAAGGCCGCTTGGCCTTTTTGCCTGCCCGCCAACCATTAGGTTTTACGGGAAGCGTGAATTTCAAGTTAATGAGGTTGTTAATGTCTTTAATAGGCCTTTTAATTATCAGTGGGCGCGCAGTCGACTCTGGCGCGCGCCCGCCGAATGAAACATCGCCAGACTGCGTGATGACGTCGGGACACATGCGCATCATTTCACGCTCGGGCATGTCGGGCGCCTGCCTGCACGCCAAGCGTAATATTCTGGCCTTAGGAAACCTCATCCACGAGCGGGATGAGGTTTCCGAAAGCAAATAAACATTGAATAAAAATTAATTTTGGAATTAAAAACATGTTCCATCTTATGTGACAGAGTCACATGAGCGGACATGTTCTTTTAAATTTTTACTGTCTTTATTAATTTTTTAAAAAAGCGTTTCAATCTCCCTGAGGCATGGAGCTGCCTCAGGGAGATTGAAGCGCTCTGTCGCGCGCATGCGCAAATTGTGCACCAGGCCCGCTCTCCCTCCTCTCACCGCCCGCGCAGGTAGCACTAAGCACTGCCACTCGCAATCCATGCTGGGCGAGCCTTAATTGGCCCACCCGTGTGAAATCGCAATGCAGAGCCGATCGGGGGCGGCGGTAAGCTTCCCGACCGCCCTTGCCCGTTCCCGCCAAGCCCGCCCGACGAGGGAAAAATTCTGGCCTTGAACTCCAGCAAACCAAAACGTTAAGAAAAGGTCACACCTTCTACATTGTGAGGCAAGACAGCCTGCAGAGCTCACTGGATTGGCTCTTGAAGAGGAAACGTGGAGTTCTACCTGGTTTTGTGGCCAATATTTATCCCTCAACCAACACCACTAATCAATTATCTGGTTGTTAACACATTGTTGTATATGGGATCACGCTGTGCATAAATTGGCTTCTGCTTTTGCTGCATTACAAAAAAGTGACAACATTTCAAAAGCATTTCCCTGGCTGTAAAGCTCTTTTGGACCTGAGGTTGTGAGAAGTGCCTAAATAAATTCAAATCTTTCTCTTTTTCTCTCCCACAACCTTTGGTTTGGATGGCGTAAGATAGCTACTGGGCCTGAACTACTTGGCGATTTCTGTAAGAGAAGAAGCACATTAATGAGATATTACTCTTACTGCAATTATAATGTCAGCGTGTCAACAGATGGCGCATCATGGTAACATCCTACAGCAAGTTTTTACAGGCAGTGTGACAACACCTGTTCATTGTAATCATCTCCCTCTTTGATTACACGACCTGAAAACCATAGTAGTTATTGCCTGGTTAATAATATATATACTTTTTTAAAGAATGTGACATTCAAATTATAAATTACTATTCCCCATTAGGAAGATATATTAATCAGCAAATTGTCTGTGTGAATGAATACAGGAAGTGTGTTTAAATTAAAACCTGGGGCTATTTATTCAATTCATTGTTCGCAACAAAACAGAGGCTCTGCTAAAATTAACAGCACTGTCGTAGGCACTGACCAGGGGAGGGAGGTGTCAGGGAAATGCTTCATTTGGCTCTTTGGGTACATGCACCACCTTCTATCATACCATTCTGGCCTATTGTGCATCCTCAATTTCCATCGCTCCACCATTAGTGGCCATACCTTCAGCTTCCTAAAGTTTGGAATTCCCTCCCTAAATCTCTCTGCTTCTCTACTTCCTCATTCTCAAGCTGTTTACCTCTTTGACCAAACTTTGGTCATCTGTTCTAATATCTCTTTACGTCACTACATTAAAGGTGCCCAATGGTGGTGATGGGAGTTCGGAGTCACACAGACCAAGCTGTGCTTCAGTTTGATCCCTGGTTTGTGCTGAGTCAGTAGAAATTGTCACTGCAGAAGGGAAAAGCCGGGATTCCTGACCACTGATTGTAATCCACCGACCTCCATATGCCCTATATCCACCCACTGGGGAGTCAGATAAAGACATAAGATAAGGACTGCAGCAAGCTCTGCTGTGAGGCCTGCCATGTGTGCCACCAGTGTTCACTGCCCAAGCAGGCATATGGTTTTACGAGTGAGTTATTGGACTGTGGGCAGAACCTGTGGAATCTTACTGCAGGAACAAGTCTAAGAGGGGAGAAAATTGTGAAGGATACTATTAGGGAAACTCTTGTCAATATCTTGCCCAATTTTCATTCTGTCTTGTTGAATGTCAGAGTGTCTTTGGCCAGTAGGAAGACATCACAGGTAAACTTAATCCTGTTTCCACTCAATGACCACACATCTGCTCTTCCCAGCAGAGCTCCCTGAAACAGAAATACGGGCTATTTCTTCTTCTCACAATTCTGCCATAGGCTGGGATCGACTTTGCCACTGTGTTTAACTCAGTGCCATCCTACATGTGCACTTGTTCACTTAGCCACTGGGGGAGTTGGACCATCATTGGTTTAATGGTTGACATATTATAATAATACCCATTAAGCATGTATGAGATAGTTTAGCTGAAGGCTCAGCAAATATGTTTAGTATGGCCAATTCAACCTTCAGATCAGAACCTGATTTGCTGAGATTATCTACTATGGGCACTATCCATATGATTTTCTGGCACCCGCACCCCACACCTCGCCACCAGCAGGCCAGGCTCCACACTGGGAGCAATGCTTTCAGCTTTAAATGAGTAGGTGTGCCTGTATTTGATCCCCAATCCCAGTTAACTGAGCACAGCTAGAATGTTAGTACAAGGATGGTACATTTGGCTTCAGCTCCTATGGATTTGGGAGGGTGGAAACTGGCCAGGGTTTCAACTTCTGGCCACTATCCACTGGCACCTGTTGGAAGTGCACATGTGGATACCAGGAGGTGGTAATGCTTTCACCAATCAAATGGCTTTGCGGCTGAGTGCTGTTAGTCTAACAACCATTTAGTTTGGGTACCAGAGAGCAAGTGAAATGGGATACTACACTCCATGAAAGAGCTGGTGCCTTTAGGCTGGGAAGGGAGAAAACTCCTTATAAGAGGAAGAAAAACTTGCTTTTATATAGCGCTTTTCATGCCCACAGAGCATCTCAAAGAAGAGTCACTGTTGTAATGTAGGAAACCAGAAGCTAATTTAATTTATTCATTCATGGGATGGGTAGGCCAGCAATCATTGCCTGTGAGAACTGAGCAGCTTGCTAGGTAATTTCAGAGGGCATTTAAGAGTCAACCACATTGCTGTGAGTCTGGAGTCACTTGTGAACCAGACCAGGTGAGGACGATAGGTTTCCTTCCCTAAAGGACATTAGTGAACCAGACGGGTTTTTACAACAACTGACAATGGTTTCACGGTCATCATCAGACTTTTAATTCCAGATTTTTTATTGAATTCTAATTTCACCATCTGCCGTGGTGGCCCGGGTCCCCAGAGCATTACCCTGGGTCTCTGGATTACTAGTCCACTGACAATACCACTACACCACCACCTCCCCCCAAATTTGAACACAGCAAAGTGATAATAACCAGATAATCTGTATTTTTAGTGCTGTTGATTCAGGGTTAGCTATTGGCCAGGACACCAGCGATAACTCTCCCACTCCTTGGTTCAAAACATGGGATCTTTTGCATCCACCAGAGCAGGCAGGTGGGGCCTCAGTTTAACACATTATCTGAAAGGCGGCACCTCCAACAGTGCAGCACTCACTCAGTACTGCATTGGCATTTCAGTTTTGATGATTGTGCTGAAGTTCTAGAGTGGATCTGAACTTAGAACCTTGTGACTTACATGAGCGAGAGTGCTATCAACTGAGTCACAACTGAGATGTGAACACAAAAATTAGGAGCAGGAGCAGGTCATTCAACTCCTCAAGCCTGCCCCACCATTTGATAAGATCATGGCTGATCAGATTGCGGCCTCTACTTTCCTGTCTACACTTTGATTCCCTTGTCAGTCAAGAATTTAACTCAGCCTTAAAATAGTCAATGACCCTGGTTCAACTGCTCTCTGGGGAAGAGAATTCCACAGATTAATGACCCTCAGAGAAAATAATTCTCATCTCCGTCTTAAATGGCAGACCTTTATCTTAAACTGTGTCTCCTAGTTCTAGTCTCTCCCATAAGGGGGGGAAGCATCTTTTCAGCATCCACTCTGTCAAGCCCCTTATATGTTTCAATAAGATCGCCTCTCATTTCTCTAAACTCCAATGGATACAGGCTCAACCTGTCTACCCTTCCCTCAAGGGATAACCCCCTCAAACCAGGAATCAGTCGAGTGAACCTTCTCTGAGCTGCTTCTAATGCAATTATATCCTTTCTTAAGTAAGGCAGCCAAAACTGTATACAGTACTCCAGATGTGATGTCACCAATGTTCTGAACAACTATAGTAACACTTGCCTACTTTTAAATTCCATTCCCCTTGCAATAAATAACATTCCATTTTCCCTTCTAATCACTTGCTCTACCTGCATGCAAACTTTGTGTGATTCATGTGTCAGGACACTCAGGTCCCCCTATGCAACTGAGTGAGTTCTGCAATCTCTTTCCATTTAAATAATATGCTGCTTTTCTATTCTTCCTGCCAAAATGAACAAGTTCACATTTTCCCACATTATACTCCATCTGCCAAATTCTTGCCCACTCACTTAACTTTTCAATATCCTTTTGCACATTCCTTATGTTCTCTTCACAACTTACTCTCCTACCTATCCTTGTATCAACAGCAAATTTAGCAACATTCGGCCCCTTTATTCAAGTTATTGACATAGATTGTAAATAGTTTAGGCCCCAGCACTGATCCAACTGGCATTCCAGTAGCTACAGCTTGCCAGCCCAAAAATGACCCATTTATCCCTATTCTCTCTCCTGTTAGTTAATCAATCTTCCCTCCATGCTAATATGTTACCCCCCCCAACACCATGAGCTCTTATTTCGTGTAGTAATCTTTGATGTGGCATCTTCTCAAATGCCTTCTGGAAATCCAAGTACACCACATCTACAGGTTCCCCTTTATCCACGTTGCTCGTTACTTCCTCAAAGAACTCTAATTTAGACAAACACGATTTTCTTTTCACAAAATCATGATTGCATGCATTAAGTTTTTCTAAGTGCCCTGCTATAACCTTCTTGATAATAGAGTCCTATGCCAGATGTTAGGCTAACTGGTCTGTAGTTTCCTGCTTTGTCTCCCTCCTTTCTTGAACGGGAGTTACATTTTGCTATTTTCCAATGTGATGGGACTTTTCTAGAATCCAGGGAATTTTGGGAAATTACAGCCAATGCATTTACTATCTCCGCAACCACTTCTTTTAAGACCCGAGGATGAAGTCCATCAGGTCCTGGGAACTTGTCAGCTTTTAGTTCTAATAGTTTTCTTAGTATCCTTTCCCTGATGATTGTAATTGCTTCAAGTTCCTCGCTCCTGTTCACCCGGTTGATTTCTGGGATGTTATCCATGTCTTCTACAGTGAAGACAGACACAAAGGGCAGAATTTTCCGTGCCCGCTGGCATCGGGCACGCTCGGTGGCGTGAGTGAACAATGTGGTGAGAAGGACAAAAATCGGTTTCATGACGTTGTGAAACCTGTTTGTGATTGTCCACTCAGCCTGGCAATGGCGGGCCGTGTTCCCTGCCATCGGGCATCAGGAACCTCTTTGTAATACATCAGTATATCATTATAAACCAGCCCTCCAGAATCGTCTGCCCACATTGGCATGATTGCACACCGGTGCAGAACACATCTTGACAACTGTGGCATGCAGGAGTCGGGACTTACCGCCAGGGCTTTGCTCACATCGCGGACATCTGAGGTGCAGAAGATGCCGGAGCCTGACAGCAATGGGACCCTGGAAGAACATCCATTGCATGCTGGGTGGATTCTCATGGACATGGCTCCGCTGCAAAGCAGCTCACGGAAGTTGGAAAGTCACCATTGAGGGTCTGTTCGCAATGGATGATGGTCGAGGGGCTGGTCAGGAAGGTTCAGCTGTGTTTGGGAGAGGAAGACGTACTGCGGGGGTGGGAAAGGAAGGTCTAGGATCGACCAGGGGAGGAAGAGGGCAGGATGGGGTAAGATTGGGAGGCAGGAACGAAGGTGTCAGAATGGGGTGAGGCTGGGACAGGGGGAATGAATGTGTTGGGATGGGGTGAGATTGAGCAGGGGGAGGAGGGGGTAACGGGAGAAGGCGGCAGCTAGGGAAGTAAATGTAATGGGGCTGGAAGGCGTAAGGGAAGGACTTCAGAGAGGGGAAGGGGTACGGAGAGGGGAGAGAGTCCAGGAGGAGGAAGGAGTGCGGAGAACTGTGGGAGTCTGGGGGGGAAAAAGGACTGTGGAAAAGGGAACAAGTCCGGGGGGGGGAGGAGGGAGTGTGGAGAAGGGAAGGAGTAAGCCTGGAGGAAGAAGTGAGGCTGGAGGAAAGAGTCGGGGGGGGCGGAGGAGGACTAAGGGTCACGGAAGAAGTAAGGGTGTCTGACGGAGTCAGGAAGGAGGAGGACCAAGGGGGGTGGGTAGGGAAGTCCGGGACAGGGTGAAGGGGTTCCAAGGGTGGGGGGGGGGGTGAGAAAAGGGTTCCAGGGAGGGGGAAGGGGTCCCGGGACGGGGGGGCATGCGGTGAATGGGTCTGGAGGTGCGGATGTCCAGGTGAACATGCAAGGGGGGACTCTGATGAGTCACTGACATTCTCCTGGGGAGTAAACTGAGGGTGGGTGTAGAACAAAGGAATGGTGAGAACGACCGAGGGCAGAGTGAGGTGGGAGGGTGAGGGTCCGACCATAGCGGTAGAAGGGACAAGGAGGGTGGTTGGTGGGGACTCGGTGGCAGACACGGACCCTGGGGTGGGAAGGAGGAGGTCGGGGAAGTTAATGTGGATGGGGGTGCGATTTTCGGGAAGGAAGGGAACGTGCACGTTCACCTGGACATCCCCAAAAGTAAAGGGTTGTGGCTGAAGGTCACAGAGGGGAGGTAGAAGGTGATGCCGGGGGGGTTAACACTGATGGGTTAAAGGAAATTGGTGACTGGGGGAGGGGAATAGATGGGGGAGTTCACGCAAAACCTAATCCAGCTCATGCTGCCTAATTCGAAAGTGAAACAACAGTCGTGGTGGGAGAGGTCTGGTGCTGCATGGGAGTGTGATCAATGGGTGGGCAGAGATGCAGGTCAGCTCAGGTAGACAACTGAAAGCGAATCCCAGCAGGCAGCACTGAAAATGCTCAGGACAGAGTGATTAATGGGATACAGGGAGGATCCGCATGCATAGGAAAGTGCTTGCACGAGGTCCTACCACACACTCACTTCTGCCTCCAGAGTCATTCGTTGGCCAGCTGCCCTCTCTGTGGTGACAGAGGATGAGGCTGAGGGGCTCACAGGCAAAGGGGACTCGGCGAGATTCCTGTGATAATGACCCGGGGTGCCCAGCTGCCGGTCCTCCTCCCGTCAGGTGCCCAGGGTCTCCGGCCTGATTCCCTGAGGGGAAGGAGCACCTGGAGCGACATCGAGGTTCCCCATTTCCCTCTCGTGTTGTCGCTGCAGGAACGCAACCATGGCTACCATGATGGAGTGCCAGTCTGCATACACCTCCGCGTTCTGCTGGACCAGGGTCTCCGTGGCATCTGCCATTCACACCATGGATACATCCATATGCGCACATTGGGCACCACTTCATCAGAGAGCAGGTGGATGCACTCCTTCAACTCGTGTGCCACTCTGTTGAGGGCTTCCAGCAGCTCTGCTGATTCTCCAGGATGAATTGGAAGGTCACTTGGCAGAGTTCCCTGTGAACCAAAGTAGAGATAATTTGTGCATGGCAGCAGAGTCAAAAGCAGGAGAGAGAGAGGGCACTCATAGTTGCATTGAGAGAGGGATGGTGTGGTGCAGGATCCTCACGTGGGTGTTCACCGCCGACCTCACCGTCACCACAGGCAGGGTCCACATCCTCACCAGCCAGCGCGATGGCACACTCCTCAAAATGAGTGAGGGGCCTAATGTGGGTCACTCCATCAACAGTCTGAGACCTCTCCTTACTGCTGTGAGCCAGCGTCTTCTGCATGGAATCGGATGGAGTGTGAGCGGGACACATGGCACAGCATGGAATATTTGTGTGGTGAGTGGAGCCATGGATGGGATGAGGGTGTGAGCTCCAGGGGATATGAGCTTGATGGAGATGTAAGGGTGTGTGTGAGGGTTAGTGGTGTTGTCCCTTGAGGTGTGAGATTCCTGTGGATGTGTGATGGGTTTGTGGGTGTGTGAGCTGAGAGTAATGAGAAGAATGAGTCACCTTGGCAGAACGGATGAGACCGTTCATCCTGCAGCAGCACTGGGTGGCTTCCTCTTTTGCAGGGCATTGGCACTGACCACTGCTGCCACCACCTCTCATGGTGATGCAGCTGCCGATCCTGTGGCCAGAGCAGAGGTAGAGGACATCATGGTGGGCCTGCATGGCGTTCAAAAGGCACTTGAGGGACAGGTCACTGAAACGGGTGCTGCAGTCTTTTTGCCTTTTGGGGCCATCCTGTCTTCTGTGCAGCAGTCCTGGGCTGGAAGCACTGAGGGGTGTGTGTGTGGCTGCACTTTAAATATGGCGCCCGGCATGAGGAAGCGGCAAGATGTTGGCATGGCAGGCGAATGAGATCCCGCCCACCATCAAAGTGGCGTGTCTCCCGGGAATGCATAATCAATGCGGTGGGATTGGGACAATACGGTGGGAGAAGCCATCATTGCACCGGCGGGTAAAACCGCACTTAGTGCAAATCTGGGACAATTCTGCCCAAAATATCTCTTCGATGTATTCATTTCCTTATTCACCATTATTAATTCCCCAAACCCTCTCTCTAGAGGACCAATGCTCACTTTACTTACTCTTTAACTTTTCAAACACCTGTAGAAACTCTTGCTATTTGTTTTTATATTTCTAGCTAGCTTTCTCTCCCTCATTTTTTTTTAGTCATTGAGTTTTTTTTATTCTGTCCAATATTCTGATCTGCCACTCATCTTCAGGCCATTAATCTTCGGGGAATTTTACATTTTTCCTCTCAATTTGATACTATCTTTAACTTCCTTAGTTAGCCACAAATAGTGCATCCTTCCGCAAGAGTCTTTCTTTCTTACTAGAATGCATCTTTGCTGAGTGTTATGAAATACCTCCTTAATTGTCTGCCACTGCACCTCTACTGGTCTATCCCTTAACCTAATTTCCCAGTTTACTTTAGCCAGCTGTCTTCATACCCTTATAATTGTCTTTATTTAAGTTTAAAACATCAGCCTTAGACCCACTCTTCTCTCTCTCAAACTGAATTAAATCATGTTATGATCACTGCTACCTAGGGGCACCTTTACCATGAGGTCACTAATCAATACTGTCTCATTGCGCATTACCAGGGCCTGAATTTCACGCTTGGCGTGCGTGCTAAGTTGGTAGGCCCGGAAGCGGATGTATAATCCACTCCTGGGCGAGATCACGTTTTCAATGCGATTTCACGCTGGGTGACCAATTAAGGCCCACCCATCATGAAACATATCTTTTCACTGGTCAGAAGTGGCTGGAGTCAGTCGGACGCCGGGTCCGATGGCGACCCAATGCGGGATTCAAAAGTAGCAGAGGCAGCTCCCTGAAGGCTGCCAGGAGACTCAGAGGGAGCTGTCGAGTTCGAGGAGGAAAACTTTGTGCAGAATAGCACAATGGTGTCTGCACCTGCCGGGCACACCAGGCTGGAGGGCAAGTCCAGTAGGCACTCAACTCCCGATCTTTTTGCCTGCCCGAAAATCATAAGGTTTGGATGGGCAGCAAAATATTTCTCTTAATTAACTTTTTAATGGCCTTAATAGGCCTTTTAATTGTCGGTGGGCGCACTGTTGGACCGAAATGTCGCATGAGTGCGCGATGACGTAGGGATGCTCGCCCGACGTCATCGCGCATCATTATACGCTTGGTCGGGTTGGGTGGGCGCAAGCTAAAATGTTAAAGCTAAAAATTTGACCCTATATGTAGATTAAAATCACCCACAATTGTTGCTGCACCTTCCTCACAAGACCCGACTGTTTCTTCCTGTATATCCTGTTCTACTGTGTAGCTGCTATTAGGGGATCTATAAAATACTCCCACAAGGGACTTCTTATCTCTACCCAAATGCATTCTACGTCTTGATCTTTAGATCAAAGGCCATCTCTCACTATAGTGGCACCAAATAAAAAGTGGTGTTTATAGCAGCACTATAAAATTGCCTGGGCCTATATCCATAATTGAAAAATCAGACAGGTTTCTTCAGACTAGTGTGCTCTAAATCCATCCAATTTTCAGCACCTTCAGGTGAAACAGGATAATTTCCCCTCATAAATGTAAATTAGGAGTACACCTTGTGCTGTGGTATTGTACATCCTCTAATCTCTATCGTACTTTTAAGACAAAGTGGAGTTAGAACTCACAGCAGAAAGCATTGGCAAGCAGGAGGGTATTTCAGGAATTCAGGTGCTAAGGTCAGCAAACTGATTTTGCAGCCCACAGTTTTTCCGCATATTTTGCACTGGAATCCCTGATAAGTACTCCTCTTAGACAGAGCCAGGAGCACTAAATGATAAAATCTGCTTTGCTGTTATGTATTTGCTGGCTAACATTTATCCCTCGATCAACACCACAAAAACAGATCGTATATCTCATTATTGTCTGTGGGTTCTTGTGTGCAAAAAATTGACTGCTGTGTCTCCCTACATTAAAACAGGGTCTACATTCAAAAGTAGGTCATTGGCTTGAAGTGAATGTCCTGATGTTTTGAAAGCCACTAGATAAAGGCAAGTTATTTCTTTCTAATAATTGGCACACAGGTTGGAACAGCATGTGACAACGTCAATGCGATAAGGCAAGACAACACGAAAAACCCGGATATCTCATTACAATGGCTAACAGCAACAAATAAATGAAAGCTGCCCAATTGTTACATAACTCCAGATGGTTTAATGATTCCTTTAGGCACTAGAAGCCGCCATCCTACTCAGTCTGGCCTGCAATAATCCAGCTCCAAACTGGTGACTCTTCGTACCCTCGGAAAAAGGCCCAGCACCCCGGCCTTCTCAAAGCAACACAAATGGGCAATAATTGTGAATGGGACCAGTGTCTTGGTGAATCACATAACTAAGACTTGTGGATAGGGCTTTAAACTAACCGGTTGTTGGGAGGGGGGGATGGAGTCGGGGCAACAGAATAGTGTAGCATTGCAGGTAAAATCAAGTAGACCCAGACAGGAAGGGGCACAGAGTTTAATGGTAATTATGCATCAGTGAAGCCTATGCAGGAAATAATAGTTTAAAAATTAAAGACTCTTTAACGGAATGCATGAAACATTTCTGCCATAAGATAGATAAACTAGTGGCACAAAAGAGAGTTAAATGGTTTAGATCTAATTGCCGTTACAGAGACATAGTTACATGGGGTTGAACTTTATGGCTGACGCGTGGGTGGCGGAGCCAGCACGTCAGCGTTTAAAATGTCACACGCTGATGCCGCACGAGCATCCCGATGTCAGCGCGCGGCATTGCGATATTTAGCTGGGCGGGCTCGCTATGAATCGCGACACGCGCCCGCCATTAATTAAAGGCCTTGTTAAGGCCCTTAACTCGGCAATTGAGGCCGATTTTTAGGAGCCCGTGCGATCTTCGCCTCGGCGCACAAGCCCAACGGGCAGGTGGGTAACTGATTTTTTAACAAACCTCATCCACGGGCGGGATATGTGGACTCAGAGGGGTTGTTCATGTTTTTTCTAAAGTATTTAATGCAGAAAGTGGTTTAAACTTGTCTGTGTGATTGTTAGCAGTTCAGCTCGATTTCCATTAGCTTTTTCTGTACTTTGAAGCTTCAGCTCACCAGTCTGCCGACAGTAATCTTTATCGGGCCTGCAGCTTTCCGGAGGCCTCCATTTAGCCTGGGTATGGGTTCTGACATCTCCACTGGAGGCAGCTCCTCTGAGGAGGAAGGGAGGGATAGAATAAGGAGGAGGCCAGGAGTAGACAATCAGCCTCCAGGGGAGCCACCTTTGGGAGGCCAGGCGCAGACACAAGGGGCGCAGGGCCAAGAGGTTGCCCAAGGTGGAAGGGGCTGCAGAAGATGCCACTATCCTGCTGCCAGGGTATACAGGCGGCGAAGCAGCTACCTCAATATGACTGAGGTGCAGTGCCGAAGGAGGCTCCGACTGTCAAGGGGGACAGTCAACTATATCTGTCAGATAATTGGCCTGAAATCTCCCCTTACTGTGTGGGTGGACACCCCATGCCAGCGGCTCTGAAGGTCACAGTTGCCCTCCACATCTATGCATCTGGCTCCTTCTAGGGCTCAGTGGGTGATCTTTGCGGTGTCTCCCAATCAGCTGTCCACACTTGTGTCAAGCAGGTTATAGACGCTCTGTTCAGATGGGCATTGACCTTCATCCATTTCTGCTGCGACCAGGCAAGTCAGGCACAGCGAGCCAGAGGCTTCACGGCCAATGCTGGCTTCCCCCGCATCCAGGGTGCAATAGGTTGCACACATGTGGCCATCAAGGCGCCAGCGGGTGAGTCCGGTGCCTTCGTCAACAGGAAGGGCTTCCACTCCATGAACGTGCAGATAGTGTGTGATCACAGGATGCAGATTCTGTAAGTTTGTGCAAGGTACCCAGGCAGCTCCCACAACGCCTACATCCTCAGACAGTCTCTGGACATGTTGGGGATGGCCATGCGGTGGTGATGCTGAAATTAACAACAAGGACAGTGCATCAGTTAGCGTTCAGTCAGTAACACCTTTCATCCCTTTCCCCCCCAGCCCCATAAGTTGCTCACCCTTCAAGAACCTAAGGAGACGAATATTGATGGGATGGTAAATAGTCAAGAGGAGGCCCAAGCATTACACGCGCATACAGACAGGCTGGTCAGATGGCCTAAGGAATGCCACATAGAATGTTATGTGGATAAGTGTGCGGTTAAGCACTTGGGCAAGACAAGCAAGGTACGGGAATACATGAATAATGGTAGGACCGTGGGATGTCACGACGATTACAGGGACCTTGTTGGGCAGACCCGTTAAGGTAGCAGAACAGGACCATAAGGCATTTAACAAGGTCGAAGCCAGACTTGCCTTTATTAGCCGAGGAATAGAATGTAGGAAAAGGGAGGCCATGTTGCATGTGCAGAAAACGCTGTCGAGGCCACATCTACACTTTTGCATTCAGTTGTGACATGCGCTTCATGGGAGGGATGGCATTGGAGTGGGGAAAGTGCAGAGGTTCCTGACCTGGACGCATGCTGGCCTGGAGAGTTGCAGTGATGAGGAAACATTGCAAACACTTGTGACATTTGCCGTGGAGCACAGGAGATTGACAGGTCACATAATTGACCTTCATACAGTTATGAGGGGCATAGGACAGGTGGGCAGAAGGCAACATTTCCCCTTGGCGCAGGGATGACTAACGTGGTGGCATTTATTTAAGTTGAGTGCCATGAGGTTGACAGGTGAGGTGCTGAGGACCTTTTGGACAGAGTAATGTGGGACGCACTGGCTGAAAAGGTGGTGGAGGTACAAACCCTCCTAAGATGCAATAAGTCTTTGGATGTGCAGCAGCAATGCCATGGCATGTTAGGGCATGGGGACAGTGGTCACAAATGGGATAAGGCGACTTTGGAAGGTGCTAGAGATGCGCATCCTCAAGGGGCCGAGGGACCTTTGTGTATGACCCGCACGTCTGACTGTATCGGTCTGTGAATGAGCATCAATCCCAGGTGCTTTGGATGGTGGGGAGACAGAGTGGATGGGACTGTGGCCCTCAAATACCTGGCTGCCTGCCTCCTCCACAGCTCCATGGCCTGTTCCTCATAGGTGGTGAGGTCCTGCAGCACGGCGTGCCCACCACCAGTCCTCTGCCGCTCCCTCATATTGTTCTCTGTTTTTGCCTGCAAAACAGAGAAGAGCATTTATTGGGGCTGATCGCTCATGTACTCTGCATGCGCATGCCACACCCCAACCATAGTGGCCCATCTGAGCCCTCCAGCGGCTCCTGTCCACACTACTGGTGATCAGTCCCCAGAAGATAGTACGGCTGGTCCCAACCCCCTCCCTCAACGGACACCTTGGACACATTCGGCGTCCATCACTTTGAATAACACATGGGTCTTAGTGCCCATGGCAAGGAGGCGCAACTAGGTGCGAGGTGCGGCGCCGAGGCCAGCAGATGGCTCTTGGCCACGACACCTTGAGGCTCCCCTTCCACCATCTCATCACCATCAATAGGACATGTGTTGGAGTTCTGAGTATGTGTCTAGCTGCCTCCCCTGCAGGTTACCCCCGGACTACTCAAATGCGACAAACACCAACATATGCTGTGGGGAGAACCCATCTTCTCCTCAACCACTAAGGCTGATGTAAGCATGGTCACTATCTGTTTGCCCAACCAGCGTGTGCCAAATGCCCAATGTAGTAACGACACTAAGATGTTGGCGGGGGGGGGTGGGGGGGGGCAGTGGGAGTGGGGTGAGGGGGACTCAAAGGCTAAGGCTACCTGCTGGGTCAAATGGCCAAGGCTGACATGGTACTTACCCTTCCAGAGAACAACAAATCATTGAAGCTCTTGCGGCACAGGGTTCCTGTGCGCCGCACATCGTCATGGGAGCTAACAGCCTCCGCCACCTCCTGCCTGGTGATGTGGGGGGCCCTCCTCCTCCCATCCTCTGGAAACAAGACATCCCGATGGTTGGACGCCTCTTCGAGGAGGAAAGCAAGGCAGGCATCAGAGAACCGAGGGCCACAGTGGCCCCCTGCTGGCCTATCCTGCAGCCTGCCCCCCCTCCTCCTCCTCTGCCCTCAAATCATGTCCTGCCCTATGAGTGGCCATGGTGAACAGCCTAAAGGAGGTTGCCTGGCCGCTCTTTATACAGACTACCAGTTCCCCATTGGAACCGATGGTCTGAACACGCCCGCCGCACATTGGATTTTCCCGATGTACACAGGAGTCGCAAACCCGCTGGGCAGACCTTAATTGGTCTGGCCGCGCGGCCCATTTCGGCGGCAGTGGTGATCGGCTGCCTGCCCGCCGCTAAGTCGGTCAGGTTCGCCCGCCCGTCAAGGGCAAAATTCAGCCCATGGTGACCAAGGTTGAGAAATAAATATTTTAGGGTACACAATATTTTGAAAAGACAGAGAGGCAAAGGAGGAGGAGGGGTAGGCCTAACTATAAAAGGATGACAAAAGAACATTAGTGAGGAAGGATCTTGGCTCAGGAGTTCATGAAGTAGAATCTGTGTGGGCTGAGATTAGTAATAGGAAGAATCAGAAAACGCTAGTGGAAGTGGTTCACAGGCCCCCTGAAAAGTAGTTATACTTGGATAGAGCATTAAACAGGAAATTATTAGAGCGTGTAACAAAGGCAATATAATAGCTGTGGGGGACCTTAATCTTCATATAGGCTGAGGCAATCAAATTAACAAGGATGGTCTGGAAGATGAGTTTGCAGAATGTTTTCATGACAGTTTCTTGGAGCAACACATTGTGGAACCAGCTAGAGATAACGCTACTTTCGATATAGTATTGTGCAATGAGGCTGGGTTAATTAGTAATGTCATAGTAAAAGATCAGCTGGGAACTAGTGATCATAATACAATTGAATTCCGTGTTAAGTATAAAAGTGACACATTGCAATCACAAGAATCTTAAGCTTAAACAAAGCCAATTACATTAGTGTGATGGGAGAACTGACTAGGTTGATTGGGTAAATGGACCAAAAGGTATGGCCGTAAATGAACAGTGGAAAATATTTAAAGAAACAAAAATGCATTTCGTTGAAAAACAAAAGCTCAACAATAAATATCCATCCATGGCTTACTGAGGAAGTTAAGGATAGTATTAGATTAAAAGTGGTAGCTTATAAGCTTGCAAAGTATAGTAGCAAGTCTGAGGATTGGAAATGTTTTAGAAACCAAAGGACTACCAATAAGTTGGTAAAAAGGGGGAAAAAATAGATTGAGAGCAAACTAGCTAGGAATATAAATACAGTCTGTAAGAGCTTTTACAAGTACATAAAAAGAAAGAGGGTATCTAAAGTAAATGTTGTGCCCTTAGGAACAGAGACAGAAGAAATTATTCTGGGGAATGGAAGAAATGTCAGAAACTTGAACAAATATTTTGTGTCTGTTGCATACCAGAAATAGGGGAGGAGGGGTAACCTCGATGCTGAAAAGAGCAAGGAAATTAATATCAGGAGAGTTAACCTACTGGGGAAATTTAAGGGACTAAAATCCGACAAATCCCCAGAACCTGATGGCCATCATAGGGTTCTAAGAGAGATAGCTGCAGAGATTATGGATTTGCTGGCTCAGATTTTCCAAAGTTCTCTATTTTCTGGAATGGTCCCAGCAGTTTGGAAGTTGGCAAATGTGACATCACTATTCAAGAAAGGAGGAAGAGAGAAAACAGGAAACCTCAGGCCAGTTAGCCTGACAACAGTCATCAGGAAAGTGCAAGAATCTATATATGAGGAAGTCTTAACATAGAAAATCATGGTATCATCAGACAAAGTACAAAGTCAACAGGGTTTTATGAAAGGGAAATTGTGTTTGACAAATTTAGAGTTTTTTGAGGATGTAGCTAAATAAATGGATAATTAGATAAAGGGGAATCAGTAGATGTAGTATACCTGGATTTCTAAAAGGCATTTAATAAGGTGCCACACAAAAGGTAATAGGCAAGATAAGGGTTCATGGAGTTGGGCATAACATATAAGCGTGGATAGAGGATTGGTTAATGGACTGGAAATAAAGAATAGGCATTCTCAAGTTGACAGAGTGCCACAAGGATCAACACTGGGGCTTCAGCTATTTACAATCTATATTAACGACTTAGACAAAGGATCAGAGAGTACAATGTTTGCTAATGATACAAAGCTAAGTGGAAATGTAAGTTATGAGGTAGATACAGAGGCTGAAAAGAGATGTAGTTAGGCTAAATGAGTGGGCAACAAGATGGCAGATGGAGTATAATGTGGGGAAGTGTGAGGTCATTCAGATTGGTCCAGTCATGCACCACTATATTATGAGCTCCAGTATATTATGAGCAATCAAACAATTCTTTAAACTTTTGAACACAAACAGCCTATTAAAGTGGTCACTGCAAATCATGTAACCCTTGGCATTTTGGATTACAGACAGTCCCGAGTCTCAAGCAAATACCTAATTAAATATGGACATTCACACCCGGCCGGGAAGTTCATGCATCTTTGTTTAAGGATGGGCCATCAACAACGGAATTACAGTATAGCATTCTAGCCAACTCATTTCTCTGTTTCACCATGGGCAAAAGAAACATCGAAACTCAAGGGGGAGAATTTTCCGTTCGGTGAGCATGGGCGGGGCCCGCTCACTGACACGTAACATGACGCGTTGCGACGTCGGGCGGGCGTCCTGACGTCACCGCACATCATTAAGATTTCAGTTGAACTGTCAAAGGCCTATTAAGGCCTGTTTAAAACTAATTAAATCAACTAAATGGGCTGCCGGTCCAACCTTAAGGTTGGCCCAGGCGGCCATCGCATTTTTCATGGAATCTCATCCATAGGCAGGATGAGGTTACATGAAGTGTTTATAAATTAAATAAATTTTTTAATTCATGTCCCTTGACATGTCCCAGCTCATGTGACACTGTCACATGAGGAGACATGTCTTAAAATATTTTCAATTCTTTATTTAAATGCTTGAATCTTAAACAAATCTCCCTGAGGCACCTCTGTGCCTCAGGGAGATTTCTGCACTCTTTCGCGCTCAGCGTTTCCAGGCGAGCGTCACACTGGGCGGGCACTCTCTCCCACCTGCCTCCGCACAACCCCCCCTACGGAGGGGAAAATTCAGCCCAATGTGTGTTAGACGAATGTGCAAGGGATTCTATCGACCTTTTTGGTTCTGATGGTTTCTCATCTAAACTAGGCAGAATGAATTTCAAAGTGTCAAGTGACAACACCGGATGTGCAATCAACACACCACCTTGCTTTGGACAAAGGGTTTTTTAATTTGTACAAGTCACAAGATGAGCACATGTTTTCTGTTTGCCATTAAAACAGAAAAAGCTACTTGCAGATAGAGAGAGCTCCAAAGTCCATCAGCGAAGCCATCAAACCAGCTGCAAGTCAACTATCTAGCCAAGGTAATAAACAGTAATACTGTGAAAGTAGGAGAAGGACTCTCCATAACTCATTCCAACTTCAAGTTCACCTGAGAACAAACCTCCTGGTAATTCAAATACAAGAATCTTCTGGTTACAAGATTCACCCTTCAACTAAAAATGTTAGCTCATCTAAGAAAAGACATGCCTGCCACAAAAGAGAGACCGAGACATTTTTTTCATAACCGCATTTTTTTTTTCTTCATCTGTATCTAATCTTTGAGAGAGAGAGATAGTGTATGTGAGGTGAGTGGGAGAGACACTGCATTAAAAAAAAGTAAAAGCAAAATGCTGCGGATGCTGGAAAAACTCAGCAGGTCTAACAGCATCTGTGGAGATAAAAAACAGAGTTAACATCTCAAGTCCATATGACTCTTCTTCAGAGCTAAAGAGAAGTGAAAATGTGTTGAAATTTATACTGTTTAAGAGGGGTGGAGCTGGTGAAGCTGGATAGAAGGCCAGAGATAGGTGGGGACAAAGGAGAGATTGCCAGAGATGTCATTGACATAAGAACAAAGGGGTGTTAATGGTAGTGGTACTGGCTAAAGGGGGTGCTGGTGGTGGCATTAAGGTCAGAAAGCAGGATGTGATAATAGTAGGACAAGGGTCTGGAAAGAAAGAAAGACAGACTCTGGAAAGAACAACATGAACAAGTAACAGATGGTCCTTGTGGGGGTGGGGTGGTGGGAAAAAAAGATTGAAAATAGGATAAAAAGATAGGGATAAAACAATGAATAAAAATTGAAATAAATAAAAATAAATGGTTTAAAAATATATAAATTAAAATTTAAAAATAAAAATGAATATTGAAAAAAGGGTATTAAAAAGGGGTGAGGATGGAGGAGAGAGTTCATGGTATGAAGTTATTGAACTCAATATTAAGTCCGGAAGCTTGTAAAGTGCCTAATCGGAAGATGAGGTGCTGTTCCTCCAGTTTGCGTTGGGCTTCACTGGAACATTGCAGCAGGCCAAGGATGGACATGTGGGCATGAGAGCAGGATGGTGTGTTGAAATGGCAAGCGACAGGAAGTTCTGGGTCATGCTTGTGGACAGACCAAAAGAACAAAGCGGTGTTAATGATAGTGGCACTGGCTAAAGGAGGTGCTGACGGTGGCGTTAAGGTCAAAAAGCAGGATGTGATAATAGCAGGACAAACGTAAGCACTCTGGAAAGAACAACATGAACAAGTGGCAGATGGCCCCTGTTGGGGTGGTGTGAGGGGGAGGGGAGAGTGGTGGGAAAAAGTATTGAAAATAGGATAAAAGGTGGGGATAAAACAATGAATAAAAATGAAAATAAATTAAAAATAAGGTGTTCCGCAAAGCGGTCACCCAGTCTGCGTTTGGTATCTCCAATGTAGAGGAGATCGCATTGGGAGCAGCGAATGCAGAATTGAAGGAGGTGCAAGTGAAGCGCTGCTTCACCTGAAAGGAGTGTTTGGGCCCTTGGATGGTGAGGAAGAAGGAGGTAAAGGGGCAGATGTTGCACCTTCGGCGACTGCATGGGAAGGTGCCGTGGGAGGGGGATGAGGTGTTGGGGGTAATGGAGGAGTGGACCAGGGTGTCCCAGAGGGAATGGTCCCTATGGAATGCCAACAGTGGGGGTGAGGGAGGCATAAATTTCATCACATTTTCACTTCTCTTTAGCTCAAAAGAAGACTCGAAATGTTATGATTTTTTTCTCCACAGATGCTGTTAGGCCTGCTGAGTTTTTCTAGCATTTTCTGTTTTTGCTGCATTAAAAAGCTTGCTGCTGGAATTATTTAAATTGGGGCAGTTGCTGAGGGTAATCTCATTGAACATACAAGATTCTGAAGGGGCTTGGCAGGGTAGACACTGGCTGGGGAATCTAGAACATGGGGTTACATTTTCAGGATAAGGGTCGATCATTTAGGATTGAGAAGAGAAAAAGTTTCTCAAAGGGCTGTCAATCTTAGGAACTTACCCGAGAGAGTCGTGGATGCTTCATCATTGACCATAGTTAAGGCAGGGATAGTAGAGTTGAAGTCTAAGATCAGTGATGATCATATTGAATGGTGGAGCAGGCTTAACTGGCCATATGGTCTACTCCTGCTCCTATCTCTTGCATTCTTGTGTGGCCTTGCCAGCAACACACAGACTGTAAGCACAAATATAATCAAATGGTGAGCTTAGCTTCTGCAGTAGCTCAGTTGAGCCAGAGTAATACTAAGACTGGGGTATGATAGTGTAGGTTTTTTTACTGGACTAGTAATTCAGAGAACTTGTCGTTTTCATGGTGGTAGTTTAAAAATTTGAGATCATCTATAAAAACAAATAAGAAAGTAATAATCCGGTATCAGTAAAAGTAACAACAAAGCTGTTTGGTAAACTAGTTGGACTTTTACAATAACCATTGCCCTTTAGAAAAGGAAACCAGAACCAAGAGAACCTTGTTCTTCAAGGTGGTTGAGGTCATGGGTCTGGAAGGTGCTGTTGAAGAAGCCTTGGTAAGTTGTTGCAGTGCATCTTGGAGATCATACACAATGCAGCTACATTGCTCCACTAGTGGAAGAGCTGAACATTTAAAGTGATGGATGGGCTGTCAATCAAGTGAGCTGATTTGTCCAGAATGGTTGAGCTTTTTGACTATTATTGGAGCTGCATCCAGGCAAGAGAACAGAATTCGATCATTCCCTAACTTGTGGTGGATTCGGCAGCGAGAGTAGAGTTTGTAGCTCTTGACCCCTCCTTATCTGTAATTTACTTCAGCCCTATAACCCTCCAAGATCTCTATGCCCCTTAATTTTAATTGCTCTACCATTGTCAGTTGTATTCAGCTATTGATGCCCTCAGCCCTGGGATGCTTCCCTAAACCTCGCTGCCTCTCAACCTTACACTCCTCCTTTAAGGTACTCCTTAAAACTTACCTCTTTGACCAAGCTTTTGGATACCTGTTAACTCCCATGTGGCTTTTCATGCTCAGATAACCTATCAACACTCACAGCTCAGGCTCAAATATGAAGACCATCTGGAAGTACTGTAGGATAAGCCATGCCTGTGGAATTATAGATCAGCAAGAGCCAATGGGTCACTTCTATAAACATGAGCAGCTATTGAGGAACCTTATGAAGGAGATATTTCTCTTATGCTCCATCTGACTGCTCAGGTGGATATAAAAGATCAGTGACACTATTTTGATGAAGAGCAGGGAAATAATCCCCAGTGTCCTGGCTAATATTATCCTTCTATCAACATCACAGAACCAAATTATCTGGTCATTATCACATTGCTGTTGTGGGAGTTTGCTGTGTGTTTCTTACAGTACAACAGTGAACACACTTAAAAAAATATTTAATTAGCTGCAAAGTGCTTTGAGATGTCTGGTGTGTCATGAAAAGTGCTACCTAAACACAAGTCTTTCTTCTCATGTGGCTCAGTATCAAATTTTGGTTGATAATACTGTTGTGAACTACCTTGAGCTGTTAACTACGTTAAAAGGAACTATATAACTACAATTTTTCATTGTAGAGGATTTTTACAAAGCACTGGAACCACTGAACTTGTAGCTTCAAAGGAGGCTATTCAGCCCATCATGTCTGCTCTGGCTCCATGTTAGTTCCCTATATCTTTCTCTGCTTCAAATATTGATCTACCTGTTTCCTTAAAGAATGTAATGGAACAAAATACAAAGAAATAGAGTGGTACTGGTAGTAAAGGAACAAAGCATTGTCAAGAAGAGTTGTTAATAGCAGAATAAAGGTCAGACAGCACTGTTTCATGCACCACTTTTTATGCTTCCATTCAACCCTTTTGGCTCAATATAGACAGGCGGTGTTTCCATTAAGAAGGTCAAGTGCTCAGGAAAAAAAGAGAAGCTGTGAAAATTGGTTGTGTAGTGCCATATTTTTGGTGCTCCAGGTGTCATTTTGATTTCACAATGCTATCGCGCTTCTGGTGCGGACTGTGCTGCACAAGATCTTGGGTAGGGCGTTAGCATGAATGCCAGGAACACGGGCTGGATGAATGGCAGAATAGGCAAATTATGACATCTACCACTCTGGAATTGACGCCAGCACTGCCATTTTAAAGCTCAAATTTGCAGCTAATGTCTCTCTTAAGCCCGGACAGCTGAATGTTCAATCAGAAGCAAGATGGACTACCACTCCCTTCTCTCCCAACTCTTTATTCAGTACCCCCCCAACCCCAACCTCCCCTATCCCAACTATGACTGGTTATTGGAATCGTCAACTACTTTCAAGTTAATTGCTGGCTGATTTCTATTGGCAGCTGCTGAGTTTGTACAGTGTTTGGTGGTTTGTACTATTAAAAGTTGCTGAGTTGAGCAACTTGGTCTGACTTAAAAGATTCTGATAGAGCACTTGCTTCTAGGCCTGGGATCAGTAGTTTGAATACTCTTGGCCAACAGGATGAGCAGGAAAATGAGCAGAGGGGTCATAGAGGAACATAAGCTGCTGGCAGGAGAAAGAGGAGAGGAGAAGGGCTCTCAACAGGAGGCCATGTCTGCTGGGGTGCCTCGGGGGTAACTTCCCTACCTTCAATGTTCCTTCACTTTCACTGGGTCAACATCCTGGAACTCCCTCCATTACAGCACTGTGGGTGTACCTACACCGCATGGACTGCAGCGGTTTAAGGCAGCAGCTCACCACCACCTTCTCAAGGGCAATTAGGGATGGGCAATAAATGCTGGCCTAGACAGCGATGCCCACATCGCATGAATGAATAAAAAAAAAGTCAGTGAGGAGCAGCGTGTCAGAATTTTCCTTTTCACGAAAAAAAAAGTGCTCACAGAAATTTGCCACCTGTTGCAGCCACAGCTGCAACCCTCATCATGGGTGGGACAGTATTCCCACTGACCATGGTCATGAGCTTTTATACTTCTTCCTCCTTCCAGGCTGAAGTTGGTGATATTTCCAACATCTCCCAGTTCATCATCCATTGTTGCATAATAAGAGTCTGTAAACAAAGAGAGCCGAGTGGATTTCATTCTCTCTTGCAAGAGAGGAGGCAAAGGATGGACATGTCTTCAGAATTGCAGGCTTCCCCATATACATGGTGCTTTTAATTGTACATGTTGCTTTGCAGGAGCCACAAGTAAATTCTGAAAAGTACCCTAACCAGAAGGGATTCCACTCTCTCAATGTCCAGCTGGTGTGCATGACTATACTGAGCGTATCATGCAAATCAATGCCTAGTATTCTGGCAGCAGTCATGATGTTTTCATTCTGTGGCAACTCACTGTACCATCTGCATTTGAACCATCACAACAAACCAGAGGATGATTACTGGGCAACTAAGATTAACCATTGACTGTAGAGTTCAGGATTTGGATGTACAGCCCATGCATATGTGGGCAATATCCACGTAATGGAAGTCATGCTTCCACTTGAAAACGTGATGGGGCAGATCACTGGGATACAATGCTTCCATGATTCATTGTGGTCTGTTGTGTGCTGCAGAATCTCATCATCATAAGGGCACAGCCTTGCCATCAGATAGACTGTGACCAGCTGAACCAGTGGCTTCATCACAATCCCTGTCTAGCTGGGCTGTCCATGATCAACTGATCCAACTGTGGTACCAATGAATGCAACCCCAATTTTTTATTCACCAGCAGCAGACATCTAACCTTCTCATCATTCCCAATGAACACTGCATCCTCTTGGCCATAATACTAAAGTAAAAGCTTTTCACAGAGTTAAATGCCCATTCTCTCAAGTGTGGAGAGATAAGATTACAAGCTAAACATTCCAAACCAATTTTATAACTCAAACCATCCAATATTCCATGCAAAAAGAAATCAACCTAGTGTATTACCTTAGTGCCCATCTTTCATGTGCCTTTGCCTGTCTTAGTGCTCCGACACCGTGCTACCCAAAGCTGCAGCATGGCTAGTGGAAGGATGCGGACTTTCAGTGGGGAAGACTGCAGATGGCCTTAACCAGCTCTAGCCCTAGAAGAGGGCCAGACTGCATCATCTTAGCACAGGCTGGCTCATCGGAAACAGCAAGGGCACTGGCGCCATGGCAGCGGTGGGAGAATGAATGTTGGTTTATGCTTATGGTGTCCCTGCAACTCTCACGGTGGGCACCTCAGGACGCCTTGTAATGTGTTGGAGATTGCTGAACTGCTCTGACACTCTGCATGCACCTTTGAGCACTGGTATCCATAGTTATTCTGGCAGCAAGCTGAGCTTGCATGACTTCAGTCTGAGCTTCCACTGCAGCACCTAAACATTGGGTACCTTCTGCATTGCAGTGGAAGGTGAGATAGCCATCAGATGCTGAATTGTGGTTGGGTCTGGAAATTGTTCTCTTGGAGCTTGCCTCCACCTCCACATTTGAGAGGATGGGCTTCTAACTCTGTGAAATCTATGTCAAGGTGGTGCCAGACTCTATGTTCGTCATTGACTGCAGCCCGCCTGGCAGGCCTGACAATGCACCAATCATTTCAATGTGCATACGCATCAGCTTTCTTATGTAGGTCACCCCTTCCAAGTCATCATTTAAGTCCTCTGCGACAGAATTTGTGATCTTGCCCTCCAGCAAGCTGGCACGTGTGCCTGCCTAATTCCCTGCACGTGCTAAAGGCCATGCATGTCCAAGGTGTCATACGTTCCCACTTCTACAGTACATACTCTACAATATGCAGAGTGTCAGTATGTGAGCTGGTGGCTGAGTGAGAGAAGAGTGATGATATTTCCTCATCACTGTCTGCCTCTTCCACCAATGCCAGGTCTGGTTACAGTTTGTCAGGATTGGAAAGGCACAAGGGTCAGATTATGGTGAGCGGAGGGATGAAAAGCAGGAGGTACATGCTGACACCATCTGCAACTTGTAAACCAGATGAGATTCTCAGATGAGGAGGGAATGGTTTGTGAGAAGGTGGATTAGATACGAGCTTACCTGCTGTAATCCAGATATCCAGATGGCGAAGGATAAAACTAAAGCCTAATCTTTTACACAGTTATAAGCTTTTGTTTAGAGACGCACTTTACGTACATGCACCTCCAAACCCAATCTCAATTTCAGACTGCTCCTGCACAAGTGAATCTTTAGTCAACGGCCAGTACCCGAATACAATTAAATGCTCAATATCCAATTAACAATACTGCGATTTTCGGTAGTTTCAACCTCGCCACTGGCCACAGCCTCTGTCATGGCCAGTCTAATACTAAGGAGCACCATTTCCTCCACGGAGGTAAGATCATGCAGCTATGCCTGCCCCAGCTGAGATAGGAACAGCAAGAGAGAGGGAAGCATATAAGTGGGTGTGGTGCACTTTGCATGGGTAATGTGGCTGTCCAGGTGAATAACTAGCAGTGTGTGTGCAAGCTGCAAGGTGTGGGTCTGGGGTCTGCATGAGTAGTAAAAGTGCAAGGGCGAGATGAAATAATGTAAAACATTGCTCATACCTAACATTCAGAGGTTGTTGGTAGGTGAGTGATGGGAGTATGACGAATTGAGCAGGCTGAGGCTACTCGTTCAGTTGGTAGGGTGGACTGTAGCAGTTCAAGAAGTTGGCTCTTCACCACCTTTAAGGGCAATTATGGGTGGGCAACAAATGCTGCCGTTAATAGTGACACCCACATCCCATGAAAAAGAATTTTTAAAAAAGGCGTTTGAAGATGCATTCGCTAACCTTAACCACTTGTGCAAGGACATTGAACATCTTGTGGCACTGCATCCAAGACCTTGGGGCTAGACTGATGCCATCTAGTCCCACTACCTTCAAACATTTGTCTGGAAGGCTTCCTGGCCCCACAAGTAGAAGACATCTCTCTTCCTCTTCATTTCCTACCCCAAAGACATGAGTGCAGTGTCCAGTCGGGGTATGCCATCACCCCTGTTGTGCCATTAGTCACTCTTCTTGCAGATCAGACCCTGTTGCCGTCAATTTTAAGTGGTGCTAGCCTCGCGCAAACTTTGCCCCCCCCCCCCCCCCCCCCCCACCCCCGCCCCCCTACTGAGGCATGCAGCTACTGAAAAGTGCGTTTAGCACAGAGATGCACCCTACAATCATTTGAATGAACAGGCAGCACGTACTTTGCAATTTCAAAGTTAATCACGCATTGTAATAATCTCTGTACTCATTTTCAGGGGAAGGGTGGGAAGGAGGCACTCCAATTTTGCCCCCACATTTTTTTCCCCATTTCTAAATATTCATCAGCCTGATTGCTCCTGGCCTCCCCAATGTTATAACCCATTTTTCCAATTTGGTGCATTTCTACAGGGTCGGAGCAGTGGAGAGATTATATTGCGACAGGACAAAACTAAATAGCAATAATATAAACCACGTACTCCACCAATTGTCTACAAAATCTATAAAAGTAGAGCTGCATTCACCTACTACATGTTAACCAGCTTCCTTCTCAGATCCTAAAGCCTACAAGCTGGGCACTACTGGAGCTATCGAGCACTTTTATCAATAAGTTGACAGGAAGGATGTCCCTGAGAGGACTTGGAAAATAGATATTTTAGGAAATCAGCCCATCTCCATAACTCCAGCAGTCAGGATTGAAAAAAAAAATCAGAGGAGTGCTGTGAGCTGCCTGTTCCCTAATGACACTTCACAGAATCAGAGAATTGTTACGGTGCAGAAGGAGGGCATTTGGCCCATCATGTCTTCACCAGCTTTCCTGATGAGTATTAAGACACAGTGCCATTCTCCTGCCTTTTCTCTGTACCCCTGCACATTGTTTCTATTTAAATGATCATCTAATGCCCTCTTGAACGCCTCAATTGAACCTGCCTCGACCACACTTCCAGGCAGTGCATTCCAGACTCGAACCACTCTCGGTGTGAAGAAGTTTTTTCTCACAACGCATTTGCTTCTTTTGCAAATCACTAAGTCTGCGCCCTCTCGTTCTCGATCCTTTTACAACACCTCAATCAATTCTCTTCTTAGCCTTCTCCTCTCCAAGGAGAGCAGCCCCAAATTCTCCAATCTATCTTCATAAATGAAGTTTCTCATCCCTGGAACCACTTTTGTAAACCTCTTCTACACTCTCTCCAATGCATTCACATTCTTACTAAAGTGTGGTGCTCAGAACTGTACACAATACTCCAGCGAGGTCTAACTAGTGTCCTGTACGAGTTCAGCCTAACCTCCTTGCTCTTGTACTCTATGCCCCTATTAAAGCAACCTAAGATATTGTATGCTTTATTAACTATTCTCTCCACCTGTCCTGCCACCTATATGACTTATGCACATATACACTCAGGGCCCTCTGCTCCCACACTCCCTTTAGAGTTGTACCCCATAATTTATATTGTCTCTCCACGTTCATCCTACCAAAATGAATCACCTCATACTTCTCTGTATTGAACTTCACCTGTCACCTATCTGCCCACTCCACCAACTTATCTATGTCCTTTTGAAGTTCTACATCGTCTTCCTCAGTTTATCATGCTTCCAAGTTTTGTATCATCCACAAACTTTGAAATTTTCTTCTGCACACCAAGATTTAGATGATTAATATATATCAGGAAAAGCAAGGATCCCAGTACTGACCCCTTGGGGAACTCCACTACAAACCTTCCTCCAGCGTGAAAAATATCCATTAACCATTACTCTCTGTTCCCTATTACTCAGCCAATTCTGTATCCACATTGCTACTGTCCCTTTTATTCCATGAGCTATTACTTTTCTCACAAGTCTGTTGTGTGGCACCGTATCGAATGCATTTTGGAAGTCCATGTACACCACATCAACAGCATTACCCTCATCAACCCTCTCTGTTACCTCTTCAAAAATCTCCAGCAAGTTAGTTAAACACAATTTTCCCTGAAGAAATCCAAGTTGGCTCTTCCTCACCAACCCACATTTCTCCATGTGACTATTAATTCTATCCCGAATAATTTTTTCTAGAAGCTTCCCCGCCACTGAAGCCAAGCTGACTGGTCTGTAATTGCTGGACTTATCCTTACAACTTTTTTGAACAAGGGCGCAATGTTTGTAATTCTCCAGTCCTCTTCTGCCTCCCCCGCGTCTAGGGAGGACTGGAATATTATGGCCAGTGCCCCTGCATTTCCACTCTCACTTCCTTCAGTATCCTTGAATGCATCTCATCCGGTCCTGGTGACTTGTCAACTTTTAAGTACCGAGAGTTTATCCAACGATTCCTCCTTATCAATTTTGAACCCTTCTAGTGACAGAGTTTCCTCCTCTGTCACCATGGCCTAGGTAGCATCTGCTTCCTTGGTAAAGATAGGTGCAAAGTATTCATTTAACACCTCAGCCATGCCCCTGCCTCCATGTGTAAATCCCCTTTTTGGTCCCTAATCGGCCCTAATCCTCCTTTTAGCGCCCTTTTACTATTTGTGTGCAGATAGAAGACTTTGAGATTCCCTTTTATGTTGGCTGCCAGTCTTTCTCATAATCCCTCTTCGCTTCTCTTATATGCTTCTTCACCTCCCCTGAACCTTCTGTATTCTGCTTGGTTCTTAATTGTACCTAATTCTACCTGACACTGTCATAAGCACAGGTTTTCTTCTTTATCTTAACTTCTATCCCTTTTTCATCAGGGAGCTTTCCCTTTTGAGGGAATAAACCTTGACTGTGGCTAAACCATTTCTTCTTTGAAGGTAGCCCATTATTCAGCTACAGTTTTTCCAGCCAGCCTTTGGTTCCAGTCTATCCGGCCCAGTTCCATTCTTGCCCCGTTGAAGTCCGCTCTCCCCCAGTTAATTATCCTTAATCTGGATTCCCCATTGTCCTTTTCTACCGTCACCCTAAACCTTATGATACAACGATCACTGTCTCCTAAATGTTCCCCCACTGACACTGACCTCCTTGGCCCAACCCATTTCCAAGAACCAGGTCTAGCATTACCTCCTTTCTTGGACTGGACACATGCTGCTGTAGAAAATTCTCCTGAACACACTCTAGGAACTCTTACCCCTCCCTGTCCTTTACACTACTACTATCCCAGTCTATATTCGGGTAATTAAAATCCCCCATTATAACTACTCTACAATGTTTGCATCTCTCTGTAATTTCCCTGCAGATTTGTTCCTCTACATCCTTCCCATTAGTTAGTGGTCTATAGACTACACCAAGCAATGTAATTGTATCCTTTTTGTGCCTTAGCTCTAGCCAAGTTGATTCTGTCCCTGAACCCTCTGGGACATCATCTTTCTTCAGCACTGCAATGCTCTCCTTAACTAATACCCCCACTGCTCCTCCATTCCTTTCTGCCCTATCTTCCCTGAACACCTTGTACCAAGAAAAATTTAACACCCTGTCCTGCTCTTCCTTGAGCCAGGTCTCTGTTATCACCACATCATAATTCCTGGCAATCTGCACCTATAACTCATGAATCTTATTTACTATACTCCACGCATTCACATACATGCAGTATAACCCTGATTTCAACTTTCTTATTTTCTCCCTTACTCTGACTCCACCTATAAACTTACGATTCTCTATTCTAGTGCTATCTGTCTCTCCCAGTATTTTGTACACACTGGTGTTCCTCTCTAATATTCTCTCCTGGTTCCTACACCCCTGCCAAGTTAGTTCAAAGACCTCCCAAAAGCACTAGCAAGGAACTCAGTCCCAGCTCTGTTCTGGTGCAACCCGTCCGGCTTGTACAGATGCCATCTTCCTCAGAGCCAGTCCCAGTGTCCCAGGAATCTAAAGCCCTCCCTCCTGCACCATCTTTCCAGTCACACATTCATCTGCCTTATCCTCCTATTCCTGTACTCACTTGTACATGGCACTGGGAGTAATCTGAAGATTTCGAGGTCCTGCTTGCTAATTTTCTACCTGTCTCTCTAAATTCTATCTGCAGGACCACATCCCCCTTCCTGCCTAAGTCATTGGTACCAATGTGGACCATGACCTCTGGCTGTTCACCTCCCCCAGAAGACTATCCTGCAGCAGTCAGGGACATCCTTGACCCTGACACCAGGGAGGCAACATACTATCCTGGAGTTACGTCTACAGTCGCAGAAATGCCTGTCTGTTCCTCTAACTAATGAATCCCCTATCACGATTGCTCTTCCTTTCTTCTTCCTCCCCTCCTGTACAGCCAAGCCTCTCGTGGTGCCACAAACTTGGCCTGACTGCACTCCCCTGAGGAACTAACGCCCTGGCCAGTACACAAAATGGAAAACCGATTAGCAAGCAGGACCCCAGGGGACTCCTGCACTACCTGCCTGGTTCTCTTGGGCTGCCCGGCGGTCACCCATTTTCTTTCTGCCTCCAGGCTCCTAACCTGTGGTGTGACCACCTCTCTGAATGTGGTATCCATGTAGCTCTCAGCCTCACGGATGCGCCACAGAGACTCCAGCTGCCGCTTGAGCTCCGAAACCGGGAGCTCAAGTTTCTGCAGCTGGCAGCATTTCCTACACAATTGGTTGTCTAGGTCACCAGTAGTGTCCATGGCTTACCGCATATTACAGGACATGCATTCCACACCACCGAGCTGCTCTGCCATGTCTTAACTTTACTTCCCTTATGTTAACTTTGTTTTACTTCGGTTTACTTATTTTATTTTACGTTACTGGCCCTGATGTCCCTTTATTCCCAGGGCAGGATTTTGCCCTTGGTGGGGGTGCTCGGAGGGGGTGGGCGGGGTGGGGGGGGGTGGGTGGGGGGTGGCGTCAGGAAGCTGACCGCTGTCCACGATCGGCTCTGCACTGCAATTTCACGCGGGTGGGTCAGTTAACGCCCGCCCTGCACAGATCGCGAGCAGCAGCGCTGAGCGCTGCCTGTGCAGGTGGGGGTAAGAGGGAGAGCTGGGCCTGACACGCAGTTCGCACATGCGCGCGAAAGAGCGCTTCAATCTCCCTGAGGCACAGAGCTGTCTCAGGGAGACTGAAGCACTATTTTAAAAAATTAATAAAGGCAGTGAAAATTTAATAAAACATGTCCCTTCATGTGACTCTGTCACATGAGATGGGACATGTTTTTAGTTCCAAAATAAAGGTTTTATTTAATGTGTATTAGCTTTAGAAAACCTCATCCTGCTCGTGGATGTAAAGGCTACTTGGCCTTTTCGCCTGCCCGCCAACCATTAGGCTGTACGGGCAGCGTAAATTTCAAGTTAATGAGGTTGCTAACGGCCTTAATAGGACTTTTAATTATCGGCGGGTGCACAGCCGGCTCTGGCGAGCGTCTGCCGAACGAAACATTGCGAGACTACACAATGACATCAAGGCGTTCGCCTGACGTCATCGCGTGTCATTTCACGTTCGGGCGTGTCGGGCAAGTGCCCACACTCCCAGCGTAATATTCTGGCCCTAGTGTTTCTTACTCAAATCCAGGTAGGTACTTTTAAAAAAATATAATACACTTTTCTAATTTACAGCTTAACAGCAGCTTCTTACCAACCAGTGAACTTACAGTTTTCCTCTGATGTCACTGTTCGATTTTCTACCAGAAAGTGAAGGGAGGCTTTGAAATTATTAGCCTAAATAGGAGTGGGCATGTTGAAATGATGCATTAATAATGGAAAAGCTGGAAATGTCAGTCAAGCAGGACCAGGCAAGTAGTGCAGCCCACACCGCTCTCTGCACCTCCGAGTGCATCTTGTCCTCCATCTTGTATTCAGTTCCGAATATTGGTAATGGTTCCACTGTGGAATAGGGCCACACCAAGTCTCCAGTATCATGGGTGGTTGAGCTGTTGTGTGAGGGAAGGTCAGAAAAGCAATAGTGATCAGGGATCTATAGTTAGGGGAACAGACAGGCATTCCTGTGGCCACAATCATGACTCCAGAATGATAGTGCCAGGGTCAGATATCACTGAGGATCTGCAGAAACATCAAAGCAAGAAGGGTGAACATATTGATAGCAATGACGTAGCTAGAAAGACAGATAGATCCTGCAGGCAATTTCGGAGAGCTAGGAAAGAAATTAAAAAGTAGGATCTAAAAAGGTTGTAATCTCCAAATCACTCCTGGTACAATGTGCTAGTTAGTACAGAAATGGGAGGAGTGTGCATCTGAATGAGAAGCTAGAGAGATGGTGAAGGAGGGAGGGCTTTAGATTCCTGGGACATTGGAAGCAGTTTTAAAGGGAAGGCAAGACCTGTACAAGCCAGACAGTTGCCCTTCAGAGTTGAGAGGTCTGCTGGTGCTATTGGAGAGGGTTTGGACCAGCTTGGCAGAGGTGTGGGAACCTGAGTGTATGATCAGAAGGAAGAAAAGCAAATCTGTAAATAGAAGTACAAATCCAGTGAGTGTGGGATTGAGCAAAAGATTAGAAAATAGACAAAGAAGTTTCAGTGGTCAGTGGTAAATACTTCAATGCAAGTTGTGAATAAGGCAGATGAACTGAGGGCACAATTGTTGTGTAATGGGTTAATATAATGGATATATTAGTGAGAGATGTAGATGGTGTATCAGTGATATCAGCTGTCAAGCACCAGACTCTTGAGAGAGAGAGGATGAAACACACTGTATTCAGGAGAGATATACCTACTTTGTGACCTGTTCTTTATATTAGTGTTAATAAGCCAGCTTAAAGCAAGTACCAGTCTGTCTAGGTCATGCATACCGGCAGCCAGGAACCATGCCAAGAGTACACAGATCATGGTGGCAACACCAAGCAACAATAGGCATTTGAAAGTATGAAATCATAGCTTTTATTAAAACGTGGCTTAAAGGAGGACAGGGGCAACTCAACATTCCTGATGACAGGGTTTTCAGTCAGGATAAAGCTGGGATTATAAAAGGGGAGAAGCTATTCATAACATCAGTTAAAGAAACAATCAGGTGTGCTTATAAGGAGGATCAAATGAAGCCATATGGGTTGAAGAAAATAAAGGAGCAATCACACTGCTGGGAGTATACACTATAAACTCCAAACAGAGAGATAGAAGAGCAAGTACGTAGTCAAATTGAAATGCAGAAACAGAGCGCTAAGTAAGGGATTTCAACTGAATTCAGTATAAAGGTGGAGGGCATGTAATTCTTAAAATACATTCAGTGCTTTAGCCAGTTAACTCAACAAGAGATGGGGCAGTTCTGGACTTAATTTCAGGGATTGATTCTGGGCAGGTTGAAGGGGTATTTTAGAGTTAGTGATCATAATTCAGTTTGATTTAGTTTATTTATGGGAAAGGATAAAAGAAAGACCAAAAGTTTTTGAAATTGGTCTTTCCCCATTTTTAAGCCAAAATGTGATTTGGCAAAAAAGAGGATGGGCAAAAAAAAAATACTTGAATGTTGTCAACTGTCCCTCGATTTAAGGATGTCTACTCAGGGTCGCGAGTTTCTGCTAAGGGTCTTCATATGAATGCACAGGTCGATTCCCGACCTGCAGATCTTTGGGCACATGGGGCAGAATGTCCCACTGGGTAGCGGAATCTGGAGTGCAGGATTTGCTTCCTTTTCCTTCCTTCTCTGCTGCTACTCTGCCTCATCATTAAGATGTGTGACCAAAGCAGTGCAGCTTGATGGACAAGTTGTCACATTTTGAACAATTATTAACAAGCTCCTCCCAGTCACTAATATCAATTCTGCAATGCTTCAAGGAGAGCTTCAGAGTGATGAACCATCGATGGGAGAGCTGCAACAAGCAGTCAAACGGATGATAAACAACAAAGTCGGCGGCCGAAATGGTATTCCAGCTGAGGTCTTCACCGTTGGTGGGCATTTGCTCATATCAAGACTCCATGAACACATCCTACGGATTTGGAGAAAAAAAGGACCCCTGCCCCCCTCCCACATCAGAAACTTGATAATTGTAACTATCTTCAAGAAGGGAGATAAATCTTGCTCCCAGAAACTTAAAGATAAATCAGTGTCATAGGAGTGGGAGGAGATAGAGGGGGTCTAAGAACAAATATGTTCTCATAAAAAAAGGGTTACACTCTCAAATCTAGACATTTCCATCTCCTACCACCCCAACCCCCAAACAGATGTTAAAGAGCACACAGACTAGAAAGAATAAGGAAAAATCAAGCGCTTGTCAGATGCCAAGAGCTCAGTACTGCAGAAAACCTAGAGTATAGAAAGTAAAATTAAAAAGGAAATTAGGAAAGCAAAGAGAGGGCATGAAAGAAAAAAATCAGCTTATTAAAAATACCCAAGGAAAATCCAAAAGTTATAAAGTACATAACGATCAAAAGGATAACTAGGAAAAGAGCAAGGCCAATTAGAGACAAAAGACAAATTGTGTGGAGACATGTGGGCATGGTTCTTAATGAGTACTTTGCGCTTTCTTCACAAAAGAGGGGAACAATGCAGGCATAGTTAGAGAAGGAATGTGAAATTTTTGGATGGAATTCTGTATATACGTATATAAAAGTCGATCTCGTAAAAGTCAACCCCATGACCTTTGGCCAAAAAAACATTTTTTTCCCATATACCTTGTGTAAACGTTGACCCTAGTTTTTCAGGAATCAAACCATGTGGCAATTATTACTTACCTATAGTTATTACGGTTCATTAATTTAAAAGCATGTATGGGAACCTTTAGATCTTCCCTCCAATTCTGATGGCAACCTTTCAACTAATCACAAGACAATGTGTACCACATAACTATCATTATGCCTTTAAGAATAACAAGTTCACAGCTCAGTTTAAATTTGAGAAAAGAAAAAGTGGCAGAATGTGTTAATGAACATCAGCAAAATGATCATATTATCATTCATGGAGCCATCTGACTCTCATGCCATCAGAGAAGCAAAGAAAGTTGGTATTTTAGAATGCAAGGCCAGTGCCAGGTGGTGCACAAGACTCATGAAAGGCACAATCTATTACTCCATCAGAAAGTGAAAATTTCACATCATCCGCCACTCGAGCTCTATAATAAAGTAAATTCCACCATTTTGTCACCTGACAGAGAAGAATGCGTGGAATTGAGGGTTATCAGAGCAGCCATGATCTCATTGAATGCCAGAGCAGACATGATGGGCCGAATGGCTTACTTCTGCTCCTACGACTTATGGCCTTATCTCTATCCATGCAGGACAAGCTGGCACAAGACGGACAGGTTGCAGACCGGTGGTGGAATGCCGAAATCAAGGTCCTCAGGGACTTTGAAAATAGAGTCATCCAGCTGGCCGCAAGGATCGGGACCAGTCATGTGCTGACAGTGAGGTTAGCGGTGCTTTACCAAGTGAGGATCCAGCTGTGCAACATCCATCAGACAACCATGCCATGAGTAAGATGTCCCCTTTCACAGGCCACTGCCATGCACTAATTATCTCTCCTTGCTTTCCCAGGCACATCTGCCAAACAGCCGACAGAGCTCATGACCCAGGGCCTCCAATCAAGTCCCGAAGAAACCTCTGAAGAGGAGTCTGGAGGCATCCTCCCTGAAGGCCCATCACAGCGCTCACCCACACCCTCCACCAGCGCAGAGACACACACCTCGGTGGGACCTAGCTTTAGAGTAGCTCTGGGATCACAGTCTGGTGAGCACATCGCACTTTCTGATCCACAGCAGGCGGAGGCAGGGACTTCCCAGGTGTTCGGCATCGGAGGGCTGTTGTAGGTCAGAACATTGTGGAGTCTGAGCCTCTGGACTTGGTCACGTCACAGTTGCTGGAGCTGCAAAGGCAAACTTGGGAACATCAGGAAGGGATGTCTGCTGCACTCCTCAGATTGCAAGGCACAATGGAGGAGTCCGCCCGCCTTCAGGCTGAGGTGATAGCGCTGGTATTGCAAAGCACCGAGGTCAACACTGGTAGGAAGGCAGCTGCCAGGGAGACCTTGGTCCAGGACGTCACTCCTGCACTGCTGCGTGGGCTCAACTCCATCGCTGATCCCATAGTTGGCCTCCAACAGTGTTGTGCGTGAGAGGGGTGTTGGACAACTCGATCTCACTCTAGCCACCCCTTCCGCTCACGGAGTCAGCCAGGGGCCCTCGGGCACCCATAGGGAGGAGAATCAGCAGGTGCACACTCCGGGGCCATCCACCCAGGTGACTCCGAAGGTGTCTGGCCCATTGGACTCCCCTCTTTCTGTGACCTCAGCAGCTCCAGTGCCACAGGTCCAGGAGGGTGCCACTGCCACATAGCAGGGCCCTGAAAGCAGGCCAGGACCCTCCAATCTCACCCCTCCAGCAATGCCCACCAACATCATCACAGACAGGGCGTCACAGTCAGCAGGCTGCCTCCATCTTCGCTGTGGATGTCTGGCAAGCAACAAGACGTGGCGGCAGGATTAGGAAAGTTAAGGAGAATTAGTTACACAACCTGGGCAAGGGTGGTAATCACAGGTACCTACTGTTCACTCTTGTCAATAAGCTCTCAAGAATGTCTCCTTGCCTATGGCTCCTTGCTCTGATGAGCAGTGTTCCTGTCACTCAGATGTGAAACCTTTCTGCACGAGATAAAGGCAGGTGTCTCAGTCCAGGGCCTCTTCTCTGTGCCCTGTGCAGCCTTCAGACCAAAGTGATGATCCAGCCTCACACTCCCTGGACACATTACTGATGCCTGCACCTCGATGGTGTTTGTTATTGCTGCCAGAATGTCGTGGGCAGGCATCACAGAGTTCCGTCATTCTCTCTGTGTGCTCTCAGCACCTTTAAGGAGGGACTGGCCCCCATCTCTTCAGCATCTGTGACCACTAATGCTGTGCTCCTGCTCCTGAAGGCTCAGGTGCTGAAGGTGGACAAAGGATCAGATGCTTCTAAAGTTTCATGGGCTGCATCTCTATGATATGACCCTGATCACGGAGCACAAGCGAGCTGCTCTCGGCCAGACAGGAGTCAGATATTCACAGAGGCCATGTGAAGATCTATGGAGTGTCCTCACTGCATGTTGTCCCATCATCATTGCATCCGAGGACCTCCTCAGCCTCATCCCCGTCTGCATCCTCCTCATCGGAGGAGACCTCCAGCTCCTCCATCTCCTCCTTAGCCAGATCCGCTCCCCGTTGCAGCACCAGGTTGTAAAGGGCGCAGCAGGCGGCAACGATGCGTGACACCCTCTGCGGACTGTATTGCAGAGCTCCACAAGACCAGTCCAGGCACTGGAACCTCATCTTCTGCATCCTGATGGTCTGCTCCACAAAATTGCGAGCTGCAGCACGAGCCTCATTATAGCGTCGCTCTGCTGCAGTCTGAGGTAGTCCACCATGTGTAGCAACGGAGACCTGAGTGCCACACATAAGTGCAGTCTGCACCTGTGGGAATCCCGAGGCCCAGAGAATCCAATAGCCCTTGCAGCATCCTGGTTTCCCCTGTCCCGGGTGAAATGCACAAAGTTATGTGCCCTCGACAAGATGGCATCCTTGACCTCATGGATGCATTTGTGGGTGGCGATATCCCACAGAGGTCACCAGTGGAGCCCTGAAAGGAGCCACTGGCGTAGAAATTGAGCAGCGTGGTCACTTTCACTGCCTCCGAGGATCTCCTCAGCTTCATCCCCGTCGGCGTCCTCCCCACACATGGGAACACCGCCACCTGGAAGTTCCCCTCCACGCAACAAATCAGCATTGCAATCTCATATAATTTGCCTGCTCAGAGTACTGGCGTATGCGTATTGTCGTGTATGCCAACACCTCACCCATAGGAAGTCCATTGAGTCCACAAGTACACACCCTGGATGTCATTTGAGATCCAGGGACACTCGTAACATCCAAGTGACAGGCAATAATGAACTCAATTTCTCATCTCTGATCTCACACAAGTGGCCATTCATGCATGAGGCTAAACAGCAAGGGTCGGATTTTCGTGTGGGTGCAGGAACACTCAACTTGCGTACTTTTGCACCCTTCAAAATGCACAACAGACCCATGTGTGATACTGCCCAGGACTTTTGTCTTTTCACACAGGGTCACATATTGTGAGCCACAATGATGTGTGAGAGGAGTGTGGGTACAGAAATGGGCCTGTTAGAAGGCCTGCCTCAAATCTCCAACATAGTAGCCCAGCTCCAGACATTGTTTAAAGGTTCCCTAAACATTACCTCTCACCCAATACCAATGCCGCTGCGTGACCCTTACCCACATACCCCATCCCATTCCCTCAGATCACCCATGCATTCTCGATGGCCCCTCACTCATTATCCACTATATACAGTCCTCATAAGCCATGCAATAGCAGTGGATAGTATTTTGTAAAAAATTGAAATTAAGCCTCTGACAATCTCATAAAACCCCAAGTTCCAACCCACTTCTTTTTATTCATTGATGGGATGTGAGCATCACTGGCTAGGCCAGCATTTTATTGTCCATCCCCAATTGCCCCTGAGAAGGAGGTGGTGAGCTGCCTTCTTGAATTGCTGCAGTCCCTGTGGTGTAGGTACACCCACAGTGCTGTTAGGGAGGGAGTCCAGGAATATGACCCAGGGATAGAAGATGAATGGCAATATATTTCCAAGTCAGAGTGGTGAGTGGCGTGGAGAGGAACTTCCAGGTGGCGGTGTTCCCATGTGTCTGCTGCCCTTGTCCTTCTAGATGGTAGTGGTCGTGGATTTGGAACGTGCTGTCTAAGGACTCCTGGTGAGTTGATACTGAAAGCAAAACCTATTCCAGTGGTAAAACATTTACAATCCTCCTAGTGCCTATTAGGTTTGTAAGCAAACAAGAAACCACGTCAAAAAGCATCTTGTTATTTTGGCATCTGAGTGTCAATCATTCTTGGATCAACAGACCACCTGCTGAGCTGAAGCCACTTTCAGCTTCTGAAACCCAGCCAAGCGTTCATAATGGTTACAGTTGTCATAATAGAAGCTTCCAAATATCATTGCCCGAAACTGAGAACAAAATGGCAACCATTTCTATTTCAAAGCATAGAGTCTGTCAGTCAATGGTGGGGTGCAGGTGCAGGGGTTTTTTTTCCAACTTTCAAAAGCATTTTTAAAAAAAACAGCAAGAGGCATCAGTAGATTTAAATCACAGTACAAAACAAGGGAGCAGAGGCTGACAAGACTTTAACATATTTAATGCACTATGGCATTTTTAACAATTAGAAAAATGCTAATGCATGAAAACAATGACACAATGCTGGCCAATATAAGAGTCAACTTACCTTTGCAGATCCCTACGATGAATCACTGCACTAAAAACTTGGACATCACAAGACAGCATCTGTGTTTTAAAGTGTCGAAATATTTCAGACTTGCTTGTCAGGGTATTCCCGACTGCTCAGCAGGATTCCACCAGTGGTCACGGCCTCTCCAAGGAGCGGTGTCCTTTTAGGGCTTCCAAAACCCCAGCACCGTCACATGAAAGTGGTGTGTAGGAGGAAACAAATTCCCCTGTGCTCCACACAACGGGGACCCCAACCTTAAAATAGGTTCATGTGTGTTCTGCACACCAGGCCTTCCCAACCCACATAAAAATGGCACAGGGTTAGGAAGAGAAAAATTGTTTGTCCTCAGGAAAAAAACTAACTGCAGCATTTTGCATGCTGATTCCTGCCTCCATTTGGAGACCAAAATCCAGCCCCAGGTGTCAGTATGATTTACTGCTGTAGGGGACATCACGCCTTCACCTGATGTTGTGTTAATCCAAGAAATTCGCTCCCAGCAGGATTGCTGAATAGCAATCGCAAATGGGAACGTCAATTATTTTCCCCTCCTCGCCCAAGCACACATGTAGACCAATTGTAGCAGCCCAACTTCTTCCCCAGATGAAGTTCATTCAACTCAGCACAGACATTACTGTTTTGCCTAACTTAACCAATTACTGCCTTAACAAGCTGAGACACAAAGTAGGAGCCTCTGTTAGTGAGTCTCAACAGTTTTAGATTTCACTACAGCCAGTTGCACAGGCATGTGCTTCAGGACACCAGCAACATTCACACAGGTTTATCAGTTGTAAAATTGTGCAGGTCACTCACTATTTAAGGAAGCTAATACAGGAAAGCAAGGGTATTTATAGTTAACCTAACATCTGTTGTCAGGAATTGCTAAAGTCTACAATTAAGGATGGGATTACCTTGAAAATTCAGCTGATGAAAGAAAACCAGCATGGATTTGTAAAGGACAGGCCATGCCTGACAAATCTGATTGAATTTTTGAAGAGATGATTAAGGCAATAGACTTTTGATTGTCCATGGTGGTCATCAAAATGGACTTCCAGAAGGTATTTGACAAAGTTCCTCATTAGAGAGACTTTTGGTAAAATTGAAACCCATGGGATTGATGGCAAATTATTGGCGTGGTTAGGAAATTGGCTGAGTGATAGAGGACCAAGTAGGGATAGTGGACAGGTACCCCAAATGGCGCAATGTGACTACTGGCATCCTGCAAGGATCTGTGTTGATGCCTCAACTATTCACTATTTATTAATGACTTAGATGATTGGATAGAAAGCCATATACCCAAACTTGCTGTTGGCAAAGATTGGCAGTATTGTAAGCAGTGTAATTCTATGCTTCCATTTACAGAGGGATATTGATAGATTAAGTGAAAAACTGTGGCAAATAGATTTCAATGTAGGCAAATATGAGGCCATCCACTTTGGACTGAAGAAAGGATAGAACAGGATACTTTATAAATGTTGAAAAACAATGACGATCCAAATGTCATGAGCAAGTAGGGTCGCAACTGCGATTAAGTGTATTCCTGGAGGTTTCATCACATGATTTGCCCCCCATGCTCCAGCCATTAGTTGTCAACACATCCACCCTTGTGACGCACTGCCTTCCTATGCAAATGGAAAGCAAAAAGATGTATTGCCTAATTGAATGATGCTTGACTGTCAAAGGGCTGTTTATTCAAAGAAAATTATGAAAGGAAACATTTCTTGACGTCCCTATGATTTTTCTCCAGGTTTGCACACAGCGGTATCCTGGAGATTAATCTTTAATTCCCGAAGACTCCAGGCCAATCCTGGAGGGTTGGCAACCCTTTGAGCAAGTGCAGAAAATAATCAAAAAGGCTACAGGAATGCTGACATTTATATCTGAGAACTAAAATACAAGGGGATAGAAGTTATGCTACAGCTATGCAAAGCCCTGGTTAGACCATATCTAGAGTATGGTGAACAGTTCTGGGCACTACACTTCAAGAAGGGTATATCAGCCTTGGAGGGAGTGCAGCATAGGTCTACTGGAATGATACCTAGACTCCAAGGGTTAACTTACAAGGAGAGTTCACACAAACTAGGGTTGTGTTTATTGGAACTGAAGGGTAAGTGATGATTTGACCAGAATTTAAGTTATTAAAAAAGGGAATAGATGGGGTAGATATGGAGGAACTATTTATATTCATTGGGAGGCCTAGGAGTAAAAAGCATAATCTAAAAATTAGAGCCAGACCTTTCAGGAGTGAAGGTAGGAAACACTTCCACATATGGATTGGCAGAAGTTTGGAACTCTTCTGCAAACAGCCGTTGATATTAGATCAGTTGTTAATTTTTAAACCTGAGATTGACAGGTTTGTGAACCAAAGGTATTATGGGATATGGGGAAAAGGCAGGGTGGAGTTGGATGCAGATTAGCCATGATCACAAAGAATGGTGGAACAGGTTGAAGGGGTTAAATGGCTTACCCCTGTATGTAATGCAATTAAGGCCCTTAATTATTTTAATAAACATCCCATCACATTACAAATCAACTGCTTGCATTCTCCCTTTATAACAGTGATCTTTTTGTGGTATTCTATCATCCTGAATTTTATTTAACATTCCAGGTTGAAAGCCAGTGATAGCCACCAACCACCCCACTGCTCCAATGTATTCCTGTAGTTCTTTGCATATTTCAGATCTGCAGAAATGTCCAATTCCTTCAAAAATAGAGGGTATAATGTTGAAGACTTTTGTTAGCAACCGTTGTGATGAAATGGAATGTGCCCCATTTGAGAAATTTTGACATGACTTAAAAGATGAACTTTGGACTGCATGTCAGCTCCAGTACCAGCACAGGGTGTCATGTCAAATAGATCAGAGGGACCATCAGTTTATACTTGGCATGAAAACAGTGAAGGAGAGAGTCAAAATTTCTTCACACACAGTTTTTAAAGCACAAAATATATTTTCACATGGAGTGGCCGAGGAAGGGACAATTGCATCATTTAAGGGAAGAGTTGCTAAGCATTTGAAGTGGAGGAAGACAGAGCTGTGAAGAGAGAACAGGGCAGCAAGATTAGTGGATTGCTCTGACAAAGAAAGCTGACACAGATATGAGCTCTTTCAGTGTTGTAAAGTATATCCTTTGAGCTTGTCTCAATCAAGAATAATTTAAAAAACACCCAACCTATTGGCTCAGAATTGACACTAGGGCAACCCAGCCCTTGGGTAGGGTCCTGCCTGAGGATTCAGATGTTGGCAAACTGGCAATGGGCTCTGTAGTTCAAACATGGACAAAAGAACCAAACTCCCGAGGTGAGGCGAGGGTGACTGCCCTTGACAGAAAGGCAGCATTTGACAGAGTGCGGCATCAAGGAGCCCTAGCAAAACTGGAGGCATTGGGAATCAGGGGGAAACTCTCCATTGGTTGGAGTCATACCTAGCACAAAGGAAGACAGTTGTGTTGTTGGAGGCCAATCATCTCAGTTCCAGGACATTACTGCAGGGGTTCCTCAGGGAAGTGTCCTTGGCCCAACCATCTTCAACTGCTTCATCAATGACCTTCCTTCCATCATAAGGTCAGAAGTGGGGATGTTCGCTGATGATTACACAATGTTCAGCACCATTCGCGACTCCTCAGATACTGAAGCAGTCCATGTCCAAATGCAGCAAGACCTGGACAATATCCAGGCTTGGGCTGACAAGTGGCAAGTAACATTCGTGCTACACAAGTGTCAGGCAATGACCATCTCCGACATGGGAGAATCTAACCATCACCCCTTAACATTAAATGGCATTACCATCACTGAGTCCTCCACTATCAACATCCTGGGGCTTACCATTGAACAGAAATTGAACTGGACCAGCCATATAAATGTTTGGCCACATGAGCAGGTCAGAAGCTAGGAGTCCTGCAGCAAGTAACTCACCTCCTGACTCCCCAAAGCCTGTCCACCATCTACAAGGCACAAGTCAGGAGTGTGATGGAATACTGTCCACTTGCCTGGATGAGTGCAGCTCCCACAACACTCAAGAAACTTGACACCATCCAAGACAAAGCAGCCCACTTGATTGACACCCCCTCCACAAACATTCACTGCCTCCACTACCGATGCACAGTGGCAGTAGTGTGTACCATCTACAAGATGCACTGCAGAGACTCACCAAGGATCCTTAGGCAGCAGCTTCCAAACCCACAACTGCTACCATCTAGAAGGGCAAGGCAACAGATTGATGGGAAAATCACCATCTGGAAGTTCCCCACCAAGTCACTCACCATCCTGACTTGGAAATATATCGCCGTTCCTTCACTGTTGCTGGGTCAAAATCCTGGAACTCCCTTCCTAACAGCACTGTAGGTGTACCTACACTACATGGACTGCAGCGGTTCAAGAAGGCAGCTCACCACCACCTTCTTAAGGCCAATTAGGGATGGGCAATAAATGCTGGCCCAGCCAGCGAGACCCATATCCAATGAACAAATAAAATTTTTAAAAGTCCTCTCCCAAGCCAGCATGCCCAGCATCAAGGCACTAATTATTCAAACCCAGCTCCACTGGGCAGGGCATATGGTCTACACGCCTGACTCCAGACTCCTGAAGCGGCTGCTCTATTCCCAGGAAATGGCCATGCACTTCAACAAGCTTGTCAAAAGTGAGCATTCTTCCGCAGCTGAGACTTTTCAGCTGCCTCTCCATTGACGTGCTTGGAGTCAGGCCTCTGAAACTTTTCTGCCCACTCAAGCAACGCAAAAGCATGAAAGTGCCACCAAATGCTCCAGAACTTTTCACCCCTTGGGTACAGACTGCAAATTAACGTGCGTTTTAGGGGAAAGCAGAGCAATTGGCCGACTGGGCAAATTGTAGAATCCCCTTGCAAAAAGTGGCCATGGCGGAAGTCACTGGTGGAAGCGCTCACAGCCCCTTGCAATGACTTTATTAAGGTATGGACCAGTATCCCTCATAGTTCAAGCTAACAGCGCAGCCTTGCAGTGCAGGTTAGGAGAATGCCTGTGCCTGAGCTGAGAGCACAGCATGCAGTCCAATGGCCGAAAGTGCTGCCAACTGGTCAGGTGGAGTGGGGCAGGGGTGGGTGAGGTTTCGAGCAGCTAATAAGCGCACTACACACCGGCCATCCAAGTGGTGGCCAGTACTCTCCTGCATGTGGGAAGGGGCCTTCAGACTTAACCAAGAGAGGTTCTTAGGACACACATGATAACCCACACATCTCTGTCTTTCATCCTACAGAAGGAGAACATCAGGATCATGGAGCCTGGTGATTTAGCGGTATGCTTCATGGCGTATAGGGAGCAGAGAAGAAGAAGAGAATGATAGAGGTGTCTGGCCCGGCAAAGGGACCTCCTTCAAGGTGAAGGGGCGGTGGGGTCAGTTCTGCACGCAGCTCGTAGACGCCTCACTAGACCAAGGGTCTAAAGACAGTGCTCATCATTCCTGTAGATAACTGAGAACCAGTGTCGCCAAAGACTGTGATGTCTAGGGAACTGGTTGGTTGCACCTGCCACCTGCTGCAGGATTTGGCACCACGGGGACATGGAGCACATCCAGCGTCAGTGGCCATGAAAGTGACTGTAGCGATCAATTTTAATGCCGGTGGCTCTTTCCAGGGCTCCACAGGTGACCTATGCAGGATCTCGCAAGCCTCCACACACAAGTGTATCCAGGAAGTCATGAACAATATCTTTGCGAATGCACAGAACTTTGTATACTCCGCCAGGGATCAGGAAAGCCTCGAAGCAAGTGTGTTGGGATTTGTGTAGATCTCAGGTTTTCCACAGGTGCTGGGTGCCATCAACTGCACTCATGTGGCATTCAGGTCTCTGTGGCAACAAGCAGTCAACTACGTCAACTGTAAGGGTTGTTGAATGTTCAGCTGGTGTGCGACCAGCATGAACATATCCTACAGGCCTCCGCATGATTCCCAGGGACCATTCATGACTCCTACATCCTTAGCAGGTCTCAGATCCCTGACACCTTCCAGGATCCAGTGTGGCTGCAGGTTGGCTCCTCGGGGACAAGGGCTACCCACAGAGGATGTGCTGATGACACCCGTGCAGTGGCCTCAGACTGCAGCAGAGTGGTGGGATAAGGAGGATCATGCTGCAACCTGGACTTTGGTGGAGCAAACGATAGGCATTTTGAAAATGAGGTTCTGGTGCCTTGACTGGTCCAATGGAGCACTGCTATACAGTCCACCAAGAGTGTCGCGCATCATCCTCTCTTGCTGCGCACTCCACAACCTGGCCCTGCAACAGGAGGAGATCCTGGCTGAGGAGCAGATGGAAGAGCTACACAATTCCTCCAATGATGGTGATGAAGTCCTCAAAGGCGAAGATGCTGGCAGTGAGGCCATCGCACTGGCCAGATGAGTCCGGCGTGCTCCAGAGGCCCACATGGCCGGAAGATTCATGGAGGATGATGACGCGATGCAGTGAGGACAGTCCTGACATCATCACCTTGCATCTGTGAACGTTTGACTCCTGTGTGGCTGATGGCAGTGCACGCACCCTCAATGCTCAGGCTCATGTCATGGAGATGCAGCGGAGGCCCTAATGATCATTAGATTCCAGGAGGATGATGACAACATGCAGTGAGGACACTCCATAGATCTTCACATAGCCTCTGGGAATGTCTGACTCCTGTCTGGCTAAGGGCAGCTCACTTGCGCTCTATGATCAGGGTCATATCATGGAACTGCAGTCGTGAAACTTTAACTGCGCCTGATCCTTTGTCAGCCTTCAGTACCTGACCCCTTCAGGAGCACAGCATCACCAGACACAGATGCTGAAGAGATTGGGGACCAGCCCCACCTCAAAGGTGCTGAGAGCATAAGGACAGAATGATGGAACACTGTGATGCCTGCCCACAACATTCTGACAGCAATGACAAGCACCATTGAAGTGCTGGCATCAGTAATGTGTCCAGTGAGTGTAAAGCCGGACCATCACTTTGGTCTGAATGCTACACACTGCACAGGAAAGAGACCCTGGACTGAGACACCTGCCTTAATCTTGTGCGAGAACCAAGGTTTCAAGTGTAAGTGATAGGAACACTGTTCATCAGAACAAGGAGCCATAGATGAGGAAGCATTCTTGGGAGTTTATTCACAATAGTGAACACTATGCATAAGTGATTAACACCCATGCCCAGGCTGTGCAACCATATCCTCTTAACCTTCCTAACCTTGTGCTACGTCTTGGTGCCCCCCTGACATCCACAGCTGAGTGGAGGCAGCCTGCTGATGCTGTCTGTCATGGCCTTGGAGGGCTGACATCTGGAGAGCCCCAGCCTGCTTTCAGGGTCCTGCTGTGTGGCAGTGGCACCCTCCTTGGCCTTTGGAGCTGGAGCTGCTGGGTTCACTGGATTCAGATGGGCCGGACACCCCTGTAGTCACCTGGGTGGATGGCCCTGGGTTGTGCACCTGCTGATCCTCCTCCGTATGGGTGCCTGTGGGCCCCTGGCTGAATCCTTAAGGAGAATGGGAAGCTGGAGTGAGATCGAGCTGCCCCATACCCCTCTCATGTCCACACTGCTGGAGGCCAATTATTGCCTCAGTGATGGAGTTCAGCTCACACAGCAGTGCAGGACTGATGTCCTGGACCAAGGTCTCCATGGTGGCTGCCACCCTTCCAGTGTTGACCTCAGTGCGTTGATATACAGGCACTATCACCTCAGCTTGAATGCGGATGGAGTCCTTCATTGTACCTTGCAATCAGAGGAATGCAGTGGACATCCCTTCCTGACGTTCCCGAGCTTGGCTTTGCAGCTCCAGCAACTGCGGTATGATCAAGTCCAGATGTTCCTCACCTGACCCGGACTCAGCAGATATCTGGCTTCCAGCAGTCCTCCAAGTGCCGGGGGCCTGGGAAGACCCTGCTGCCGCTTGCTGTGGATCAGATTATGCACTGTGCTAACCAAATTGTGACCCCGAGGCTACTCTAGAACTAGGTCCCACCAAGGTGTGTGTCTCTGCACTGGTGGAGGGTGTGGGTGAGTGCTGTGTTGGGTCTTCAATTAGGATGTCATCAGGTTCTTCTTCCAAGGTGTCTTTGGGGCTTGAGTCGAGGACCTGGGCTGCTTCCCAGATGTACCTGTGAAAGCAAGGAGAGATAATTAGTGTATGGCAGGGTACTGCGGAAAAGAGGAACTCACTCACAGCATGGTTGTCTGATAGATGTTGCACTGCTAAATCCTCACTTGGTTGAGCACAGCCAGCACACGTCAGCACAGGAACGGTTCAGATCATTGTAGGCAGCTACATGACTGTACTCTCAAAGTCTGTGAGGACCTTGATGTTGGGCATTCCTCCACTAGTCTGCGACCTCTCCCTTTTGTTGTGTGTAAGCTTGTCCTGCATGAATACAGATGGAAAGGGTGTAAGCAGGACGCCTGCCAGGCCAGATGAGAAAAATGCCTTGTATGTGTGGGTGGTGAGTGGTGCCATGGATGGAATGAGGGCATGATCCGCAGAGCAGATGGTTATGCGTGTGAGAGAGTGAATGGTGATGTACCTTGAACTGGCAGTGAATGAGATCCCTGTGGATGTGTGATGGGTTTGTGAGAGTGTGAGTTGAGCGTGATAAGAAAGAGTGACTTACCCTGGCAGAACAGAGGAGACCATTCATCCTCTTTCGGCACTGGGTGGTTCACTTTTGCAGAGTGTTGGCGCTGACCACCACAGCTACTGCCGCGCATGCAGGATTGGTGACCTTGCTTGCTGGTCTTCACCCAGTGCGGGTTTAGACGATTTTGTGCCAGGCCTACACTGTGTCTGGTAGGCACACAAGGGAGGTGTTGCTAAATTTGGGGGGGGGGTCAGCATGTTTCCTCCCTTTGGCAGCCATGACTTTGCAACGGCTTCCGATCCCTTAGAGAGTGTTAGCTCTCTGCAGGGGCGCCCTTTAAATATGGTACCCGGACTACAGAAGGCCTGAGGCAATCCAGCGTGTTTCCTATGAATGCATTATTAATGAGGTGGGACATGACAGGAATGGGACAATATGGCGTGAAAACCCACCATTGCAGCCAGCGGGTAAAACAACCTTTTTCCCGCCCGCTACTGCACTTCTGCCCTTCGTCATGCAGAGGTGTAGTCAAAGCATCAGAGGGAGTGCACAAATCTCCCAACAACTCATCTACCCAACCCCTTAAGCGTCACCTGGCCCACGGGTGGCAGAGTCTGCAGATCACACATTGGGCTTCTCATGCATCTCAGAACTCATTGAACCAGAGTTGAGGCAACTCATCCTCAGTCCCCAGGGGCTGCCTAATAGGCTGTCAACAGGAGGCAGTCAGATGGAAAGCTGAAGTGAATTTTTTAAACATAGTTGAAATGTATTTCAATAATATTATATTAATTAGTTCAATAGACTACCCAAATTAACTCCTCATTTACAAAACATCAATAAAGATTTGATCAGCACGATTTGCAGAAATCAGTGTTTAGGTTTACTTTAGACTCCTAATAGGAGTATTTCTTCTCACTCTCAAGCGCATTTGCCAGTTTTGTTGCACTGTTCTGTTTATTTACATTGAAAAGCCCGCAAGTATTCATATCAACACGGGCTTCAGAGGAGTAAGTGGCTTTCTGCCCTCCAAAAATCCTAATGGGGGGTAGGGGGTAGCGGTGGAGTGGCAGCACTGAGATACCAATTTAAGGATTTCAGTATTCAGCAGATGAAGCCCAGAGGAGGATTATATCCCATTTTAAATAAACCAAAATGACAAATTAGTACTGCCCATGGTTACAACAGCAAACAAGTTCCTTAAACATAAATTATACAAATTTCCTAATTGAACCAAATTTGCCTCCAAATCAACCTGTTTGATTTCAACAACTCACCAACCACCTGAAACCATCCCTACCATCATAGCAGAAAATCTAACAGGATGCAATGTATAGGATGCAGTGCAGCAACACACCAAGGTTCTACAGACCCTTCCAAGTCTGCAATCGCCATCACCTAGAAGGAAAAGAGCAAGAGGTGCATGAGGACACAATCACCATCATCTTCCCTTCTAAGTTACACACAACCCAGACTTGGACATTGTCCACCATTGCTTTATAATCATTGAATCAAAATCCTGGAACTCCCTATCTAGTAGCATTAGAGCACAACATTGAGGTCCATCATTTGGGTCGCAGCACTTCAAGAAGGCAGCTTACCATCATCTCCTCAAGGGCAACTAGTGTTACAACTCAAAAGCCAGGTATTTATAGATAAAACCACTACCTAGTCTTTATACAAGTTCTTATTTACTGAGACACACATTACATATCACAGTTTCAGTCTTCTCCTTGTCATTACAGTGGATCACAGACAAACATGCCAGGGCCCGAAACTTTCAGCCAGGAGATTATATGTTAATGCTCCTACCAATACCAGGTGAGCCCTTAAAAGCCTGATTCAGGGAAGTGAACTATCTAATTGAGGCCCCAGATCTGGGGAAAAAGCAAGGGCTGTGTCATGTTGACATGATAAAGCAATATCACAGCCGAGAAGGGCACAAATGTTACTTGCCACTTGTTAGCCCAAGCCTGGATATTGTCCAGGTCTTGCTGCATTTGTACATGGACTGCTTCAGTATGTCAGGAGTCACGAATAGTGCTGAACATTGTGCAATCATCAGCGAACATCCCCACCCCTGACCTTATGATGGAAGGGAGGTCATTGATGAAGCAGCTGAAGATGGTTGGGCCAAAGGCACTACCCTGAGGAACTCCTGCAGTGATGTCCTGGAGCTGAGATGACTGACCTCCAACTACCACAATCATCTTCCTTTGTGCTAGGTATGACTCCATCCAGCAGAGATTTTTCCCCCTGATTCCCATTGACTCCAGTTTTGCTGAGGCTCCTTGATTCCGCACTCAGTCAAATGTTGCCTTGATGTCAAGGGCAGTCACTCTCACCTCACCTCGGGAGTTCAGCTCTTTTGTCCATGTTTGAACCAAAGCTGAAATGAGGTCAGAAGCTAAGTGGACCTGATGGAACCCAAGCTGGGCGTCAGTGAGCAGGTTATCGCTAAGCAAGTGCTGCTTGATAGCACTGTTGATGAATCCTTCCATTGCTTTATTGATGATCGAGAGTAGACTGATGGGACAGTAATTGGCCGGGTTACATTTGTCCTGCTTTTTATGTACAGGACATACCTGGGCAATTTTCCACATTGCTGGGTAGATGCCAGTGTTGTAGCTGTACTGGAACAGCTTGGCTGGGGCCGCAGCAAGTTCTGGAGCACAAGTCTTCAGTTCTATTGCCGGAATATTGTCAGGGCCCATAGCCTTTGTAACCTTCAGCCGTTTCTTGATATCACGTGGAGTGAATCAAATTGGCTGAAGACTAGCACCTGCGATGCTGGGGACCTCCAGAGGAGGCAGAGATGGATTAAATGTAGCAAATTGTAGCAAATGCTTCAGCCTTATCTTTTGCACTGATGTGCTGGGTTCCTCCATCATTGAGGATGGGGATATTTGTGGAGCTTCCTCCTCCAAGGAATTGTTTAATTGTTTAATTGCCCACCACCATTCATGACTGGATGTGACAGGACTGCAGAGTTTAGATCTGACCCGTTGGCTGTGGGATCGCTTAGCTCTGTCTATCACTTGCTGCTTATGCTGTTTGGCACGCAAGTAGTCCTGTGCTATAGCTTCATCAGGTTGACACCTTATTTTTAGGTATGCCTGGTGCTGCTCCTGGCATGCCCTCTTGCACTCTTCATTGAACCAGGGTTGATCCCCTGGCTTGGCGGTAATGGTAGAGCAGGGGATATGCCAGGCCATGAGGTTACAGATTGTGTTCGAGTACAATTCTACTGCTGCTGATGGCCCACAACGCCTCATGGATGCCCAGTCTTGAGTTGCGAGATCTGTTTGAAATCTATCCCATTTAGCATAGGTGGTAGTGCCACAAAACACGATGGAGGGTATCCTCAATGTGAAGGGGGTCTTTGTCTCCGCAGTGACTGTGCGATGGTCACTCCTACCGATACAGTCAAGGACAGATGCATCTGCAGCAGGCAGGTTGGTGAGGATGAGGTCAAGTATGTTTTTTCCCTCTTGTTGGTTCCCTCACCACCTGCTGCAGACCCAGTCTAGCAGCTATGTTATTTAGGACTCGGCCAGCTCGGTCAGTCAAGTACCGAGCCACTCTTGGTGATGGACATTGAAGTCCCCCACCCAGAGTGCATTCTGCACCCTTGCCACCCTCAGTGCTTCCTCCAAGTGGTGTTCAACATGGAGGAGCACTGGTTCATCAGCTGAGGGAGGGCAGTATGTGGTAATCAGCAGGAGGTTTCCTTGCCCATGTTGACCCGATGCCATAAGACTTCATGGGATCTGGAGTCAATGTTGAGGACTCCGAGAGCAACTCCCTCCCGACTATATGCCACTGTGCCACCACCTCTGCTGGGTGTGTCCTGTCGGTGGGATAGGACGTACCTAGGGATGGTGTTGGTGGAGTCTGGGACATTATCTGTAGGATATGATTCCGTGAAGATGACAATATCAGGCTGTTGCTTGACTATTCACCCACCTAAGTGCAAAACAGTGAGCAGACTTGATGCTGCTGCTCACTGCATTTAAAGGCTGATACAGAGACAAACCAGGCTGCACCACTAGCTCTACGTGATGTGGACCTGGGCAAAGCCCCTCCCATAATGCAACATCCCTATCGTCTAGGCCCAGAAAAGCTGGCCCAGGCTCAGGAGGAGATTAGTTACATGCTGGAGCACCAACTAATAGAGCCTAGCAACAGAAGCTGGAGCTCCCCCGTTGTCCTTATGCCCAAGCCGGACATCTCCACAGGGTTCTGCATTGACTACCAAAAAGTTAATGCAGTGACCAGAATCCTACCCGACACCCCGGCTGGAAGACTACATAGATAGGGCAGTGAAAGCAGCCGACATTACAAAGATAGATTTACTGGAGGGATACTGGCAGGTTCCCTTGACTGCCTGCACGTAGGAAATCTCCACTTTTGTAACTCTGGATGTGTTATACCAGTGTCAATCATGCCATTTGGACTCTGAAAAGCCCCAGACTCCTTTTAAAGGCTGATGAACCAGGTAGTGGCGGATTTATCCAATTGGGTAGTGTACCTAGATGACCTCCTAGTGTACAGCGACACCTGGGAAACTCACCTAGAGCAACTCAAAACCCTTTTCCAGAAAGTACAGTCAGCTAACCTAGTGGTCAATCTCAAAAACAGTGAGTTCACTAAGACTCAGATGACCTATCTAGGACACGTAGTGGGTCAAGGACAACTACTGCCCGGGGTTGCTAAGGTACAAACAGTAGCACAGTTCCCCATTTGACCAACGAAACGGGAAATCGTGAGGTTCTTGGGTATGTGTGGGTTCTACCGCAAGCTTGTCCCAAACTTCAGCACAGTAACCGCCACACTGACACACCTACTACAGAAAAAAGCAAAGGTGGTATGGACTGAGAAAGGCCAGTCAGCTTTCAAAAGGCTGAAAGCCATTTTAACAGGTGAGCCTGTGCTTGCAGCTCCGGACTTTTAACCAAGCATTTAAAGCAGCCATCGAGTGGCACTGGGGTAGGGGCTGTCCTCCTCCAGGAAGATGAATCAGGGATAGACAGACCAATTGGGTACTTCTCCAAAAAACTAACAAGCAACAGAAATGTGGAGAAGGAAACCCTTGGTTTAATACTGTCTCTCAAAAACTTTGAACTATATGTCTGAAATGATACAGAGAGACCACAGTCTATACTGACCACAACCTGTTAACCTTTGTGGAAAGTTTAAGACACAGAATGTCAGGTTATTCTGTTGGAGTTTGTTTCTCTAACTGTACCACCTAAAAATCAACCGCATTGCTGGGAAATCAAAAGTGATTGCAGACACCCTGTCCAGAACTTAGAGAGATCTGGTTAGAACTGAAGAGATAATATTGACCAAGGATAGGAGAATGAATGTGTGTGTCAGTGTGTTTGTTGTTTTACAATTTTCTTTTCTCCCTTTGTAAGGAAACGAGAATGAATCTCATTTCATTCATCACGTGGGTGAAGTGTCATGACAGTGAATCACGGCCCCGAATTAGGTACGGGCATATTGAACTTTTAAAACAAAACATGTGGTTTTTTTTTAAAAAGACATACAAACAAAAGATGGCTCAGATTGTAAAGTAACCACCTTCTGGAAAATTTCTATGTGGATTGTACTTGACCGACTAGTCCAGGGTGCTAACATGGAATATCGCACCTAAAAAACTGTCAAGGTCTACTTCAGAGAGAGACATTTGAAAGGAAGAAATGCAACGCTAAAGACTGAACTTTAATCTCCTGTGGTTGCAGGGACAATGGAGACTGATTACCATCTCAGCAGAAACCATCGCCTGTTGAGTTATATCCCAGAAGGTGGAAATAGTCTAAGTTGAAAGAAAGCAGATTCTGGGCGAAAGACATGTTTGTTTTCCCTTCCAAGAATACACAAGAAAAGGGGTTAAAAATCCAGCTGCAAGCCTGATCTGTGTGTTCTAGTTCTGGCATGCTAGTATGTGCTGTGAAGGTCACAGTATAAGAACATCAAGTAGGCATCCCTGCAGCTTGCAGATAAAAGTTTCTCTCTCTCTCTCTCTGGTTGGAGGCAAATCAGCAAAGCCATAGTCAAAAAGGAAACAAGACAGCTCCTTCAGCTAACCTGCAGAACCAAGTGCCTCCGACCAGCTGCTCAACTGCTAAAGTCAGCTCTACCAGAATCACCCACCTTAACGGCTACAACGTTTTTCCATCTACTCCTCACAGACAAGCCAAAGACTGATTCATTTTTCTATTTTAACTTTTACTTTTGGACTTAATTTCTCATTTCTGATCTATGTGTAAGTGTATTGCGTTTTTATTATTTTTTCTCAGGTCTTTAGTAACTAATAACCTTACTCTTTCTTAGACTCAGGAAATCCTGGATTGATTGGCTCCTTCTAAAACATAGGCCTAGATTTTTCCTATGGCGGGCAGGCTGGGCGGGAGTGGGTGGGGGCAGGGGCAGGTGCGGAGCCGATTGCCGCCTACGATCAGTTACGCGCCGCCATTTTACATGGGCAGGCCAATTAAGGCCCGCCCAGCGTAATGCGGGGCCAGTAGCGCTCAGCGCTACCTGTGCAGGCAGGGGGAGGAGGGAGAGGAGGGGCCTGCGCTCTTTTGCGCATGCTCGCAAAAGAGCGCAGCAATCTCCCTGAGGCACAGAGCTGCCCCAGGAAGATTGAATAGAGAATAAAACATTTTAATAAATGATGTAACAATTGATTTAAACATGTCCCCTCATATGACAGTGTCACATGAGTTGGGACATGTTTGTGGAGGTGGGAACATTAATTTACTGATTTTATAAAAGCTTTAGGAAACCTCATCTCACCCGTGGATGAGATTTCCTGAAAAACACAAAGGCCACTTGGCCTTTTGCCCGCCCGCCAACATTAAGGTTGGACGGGCAATGTTCTTAACTAGTTTAATTACTTTCTTGATGGTCTTAATAGGCCGCTGACATTTCGGCAGGTGCGCAGCCGACTCCGGCGCACACCCACTGAACGAAATATCGCGATGGTGCACGGTGGCGTCGGGACGCTTGCCCGACATCATCACGCATCATTTTACACATCGGCGTGTCATGCCCACCCCCACACGCCGACCGGAAGATTCAGCCCATAAATACACTTGGACTGGGAAAAGGTATCCACGAGGGAAGGGATCCTTTTTAAATTAACCTTGTTGCGACCAACTGAGGGAGTTGAATAAAGAATAGGAGCCAGTTCATCCCTCCTCAACAAAGAGCAAAAAAAATTTGGGTCTCATTTGGGGAGTTAACAATTTGGGATATCTCATCCAGGATCATAACAAATTGGAGGATCTTGCCTGGGGACTGGTCGTAAATTCCTATATATGAGCACAGGTGACACCTCAGTTAATGCCCATTGCCTGAATACAATTAAACACCCATGATATACAATTAACAACAAGGGGTGGGCAACAAATGCCCAATTGCCAGTGACATTCATATCATGAGTTTGAATTAAAATAAAACTCTGAATAATTTAAATTTGGAGTGACAGAAAAACTGATGAATGAAAGACAATTCCCTGAACTCACAACTGACTATTCTGACCTCGGATTGCTTAGGCTGTTGCATCCTCCTTGGGTTAAATAGGCCATGACCCACATTAACAAATTTGTTGAGAGTGCAAAGTTTAATTCAAAAAGGTATCAGACAACTAATGAGGAGAGCACAATTTAATTAGGTTTTCCTAATTTAGGTTGAAGATTACCACTGAGATCATGGGTGTTTTATACGATCATTGAGGCTTCTGTAAGCAAACCGTTATTACCCACAAACTGATCTAATTATTCTATGGACTCAATTAAAACATTCTAATTAGGGGCCGTGGAGTTCACATCACAGAGGGACAGAAATCAGCAGAGATTATGTGCAATTGCCAATTGACATTCATTTTTTAAACCATGTTGTTCTCCTTCTTTAAAATGGCAGTGTCCTATTTCCACAGTTCCTCTTCTGCTTCAATCAAGGTCAGCCTGATAACATTATAAATGAACCAAGGCAATCCATGGCCTTGGGACTCTCAGAAAATAATAAAAAATAAGGAAATTTTTAGGGAATGTGTAGTAACCCAGCATTGAATGAGAGTACATGATGTGCTCAGATGTATGTTTAATGGAGATCACTGAAGTTGGGTGGAGAGAGGTGAAAAAGTTGACCGTGGCATTGGGAGCCAGTGGGGTTTGGCAAGGACGGGGTGATGGAACTGTGGGACGTTCTTACCTAGAGTTACTGAGGCTGAATGTGGCCTCATCTTCATCTGCTGGGAATAGCTAACTCACCAACTGGAAATTGAACTTGGGACCCTACTGATCTATATGCCCAAGCCACACAACAAACAGCAGACATGACACAAAAGCTATGTGGAGAGCAGGGTAATACCCCTTTAAAAAGAAAAAGTTACTGAACCAAGAGGAAAAAAACCAAACCAATGAAAACATTGATTTATTTAAACAAAGGTTTCCTTATTTTCCTGTTTAGAAATGCAGGAAAGTGGGCGGGAGACAGCAGCTTTAATGGGGAGAGAACATTCTGGAAATCAGTGATAATCACTTCCTGTCTTATGTTTAAATATCCTTTGACTTGAAATGTCCCCAGGGTCCATGCACTAAACCTTTCTGTCTTTACGTAATTGCAAAGAAATTTATTTGAAGATTGTGCACTGCACATGGGCCACAAGCTCTGAGTGCATTCATGTTCTCTCTTGGTGTTCATGTTTGACGTCGAAATGATTGCAAAGTCATTGCTGCTTGTGTGCTTCAGAAATACCATCTGTCCTTCATCCATTTTGTCCTCTTTGCCCCTCAATTAAATCTGACATGGCACAGAGAGGCAATCTGTCATTCCTAATCCTGCTCAGATCTCTGTACTAAACCTTGCTTCTCCGTACAGTCAGTGGCTTCATCTCTTCTGTGAACACACTTTCCTTATTCTTCAATCCAATATTCTCTTGGTGATCTGTTTCAGTTTAGGAATTATAATTTTCTTTATCCTGCTCTTATTAGCAAGTTAGGGTTCATAGGAACAAAAGAGCAGGAACTAGCTATTCAGCCCCTCGAGCTGGTTCTGCCATTCAATTAAATCATGGATGATCTATTTCTTAACACCATCTGCTTGCCTCGGTTCTGGAACTTTTGGTACCCCTGCTTAACAAAAATCTATCAGCCGTTTCATTATTTCATCCTGAGCCTCACGTCCCATTGTTTTCTTGTTTTTTTTTTGTAACAGCTTTCTCTAATGGGGGGCGATATATTGTTGGAGCTTTGCGATTGGCAGTGGCACCCTTCTTTCTTTGATTCTGGTCTCCTATGTTTTCTCTCCTTCTGGTGGCAGGGACTTCAGGTACCCCAATCTTACCCTTTGGAACTGCCTCCCCACACCACTGTGCCCCTTTACCCACTTTTTAAAAACCTACTTGCCACACATCTCCTTTCAGTCGTCCTTCCTCCTGTGCCTCCAGCCCCCACCCATCACGCAACCCCCCCCCACCCCCTCCCAACCAACACCACCCTGCTTCCTTTTTTTCCTCTTTGAAGCCACTAGGGACAGTTTTCTGCATTAAAGGCATAAAATACAAGCATGTTGTTGCTGAGTTAAAGTGGAAAATTGGTTACAGTCCCCACTCCAGATGTCTATGCAGTGACAGCTACTGGAAATGCACAAGTCTGTGTGTAAAGGTCAGCAGAGGACAGGAATGGTCAGGGGAGAGGAGGGTAGAAAAGAGGAAGGGAGGAGACAAGCAGAGGAAGAAAAAATATGGTCCTGTAAAATAGAGCAAAAAGACCATGGCCAGAACTTTTCGCTCGGCGTGTGGGCGTATTCCCGGTACACTCGACTGTAAAATGATGCGCGATATTTCGGTCAGCAGGCGCGCATGGGAGTCAGCAGCACGTCCGCTGACAATTAAGCGGCCTACTAAGGCCCTTAATCAACTCATTGATTGGAATTTTACACTGCCTGTCCAACCGTTCAGTTGGGCGAAAAGGCCAAACAGCCTTTACAATTTTGGCGAAACCTCATCCACTGGAGGGATGAAGTTTCGGCCAGTGATTAAATAAAAACCTTTTTCACTCATATTTAACATGTCTCTGCTCATGTAACACAGTCACATGAGGGGGCATGTTTTCATTATTTAAAAAATCGTTATTTTTATTGATAAAAATCTTCAGCATCCTGAGACAGCTCTGTACCTCAGGGACCTTTTACTGCACGCACCCATGTCCATGCATAAACCTCAGCGTTCGCGCTCCTCTCATCCCCCACCTCGGTAGCGCTGCAGCACGCATTTCACACTGGCTGGCCACTAATTGGCCAGTCAACATGAAATTGTGGTCAGGGTCCAATCGTGGGCGGCAGTCAGTTTCTCGGCTGCTCCTGGGCCTGACCAGGAACCTAACAAGGGCAAAATTCTGCCCCATTATTGTCCCAGGGAGATTTAAAAGGCTGAAGGCAGGAAAAGCCTTCGAGGCAAAATTCATAGTTACATGGAGAAATGAGGGTTAATTAAGGAGAGCCAGCATGGATTTCTTAAGCAAAAATCATGTTAAACTAACATGAGGTTTTTGATAAGATAATGGAGAGGGTTGATGTGAGCAACACAGTTGATGTGGTGTACATGGACCTCCAAAAGGCATTTGGTACAGTGCCACACAACAGACTTCTGAGACCATAAGACTTTTAGACATAGGGAAAGACGTAGGCCATTTGGACCATCGAGTCTGCTCCGCCATTCAATGAGATCATGGCTGATCTGATAATCCTCAGCTCCACTTTCCTGCCTTGTGCCCGTAACCCTTGATTCCTTTACTGATTAGAAATCCATCCATCTCACCTCTATATTCCTCTGCAGTAAAGAATTCCACAGATTGACTACCCTCTGAGAGAAGAAATTCCTCCTTATCTCATTTTAAATAGGCGCCCCTTACTCTGAGATTAGCCCTCTGGTCCTAGACCCTCACACAAGGGGAAACAACCTCTCAGCATCTACCCTGTCAAGCCCCCTAAGAATCTTATGTGTTTCAATTACATCGCCTCTCATTCTTCTAAACTCCAATGAATGCAGGCCCAACCCACTCAACCTCTCCTCATAAGAAAATTCCTCCATACTCAAGATCAGCTTAGTGAACCTTCTCTGGACTGCCTCCAATGCCAGTATATCTTTCCTTAGATAAGGGGACCAAAACTGTTCACATTTTCTAGATGTGGCCTAACTAGTGCCTTGTATAGTTTTAGCAAGACTTCCCTATTTTTATACTCTATTCCTTATGAAATTAAGGCCAACATTCCATATGCCTTAAAAACAACTGTTCTGTTGAAGGGTCATGTGGGCTCGAAACGTCAACTCTTTTCTTCTCCACCTATGCTGCCGGACCTGCTGAGTTTTTCCAGGTAATTCTGTTTTTGTATTCCATATGCCTTCCCTGTTACCTGTTGAACGTGTATGTTAGCTTATTGGGATTCATGCACAAGGACTCCCAAAGCAAAGTTATAGCTCATGGAATAAAAGGGACAGAAGCAACATGAATAAGTAATTGGCTGAGTGACAGGAAACAGGGTGGTGGTTAATGGATGTTTTTCAGACTCAAAGAAGATTTGTAGTGAAGTTCCCCAGGGGTCAATTTTGGGACCCTTACTCTTCCTGATACATACTAATGACCTAGACCTAGGTGTACACGGCACAATTTCAAAATTTGTGGATGATACGAAACTTAGAAACATTGTGAACTGTGAGAATGGTAGTGTAGAACTTCAAAAGGACATAGATAAGTTTGTGGAATGGGCAGACAAGTGGCAGATGAAGTTCAATGCGGAGAAATGCAAAGTGGTTCATTTTGGTAGGAAGAACATGGAGAGACAATATAAAATAAAGGATGCAACTCTGACAGGCGGTGCAGGAGCAGAGGGACCTGGGTGTATATATGCATAAGTCATTGAAGGTGGCAGCTGCCAGGTTGAGAGACTGGTTAATAAAGCAAAAGGTCGTAGCCTTCATTAATGGGGCAAAGTTAAAGACCAAGGAGGTTATGTTGGACTTGTGTAAGACACAAGTTCCGCATCAGCTGGAATATTGTGTCCAGTTCTGGGTGCCACACTTTAGGAAAGACATATAGGCTTTAGAGATGTTGCAGAAAAGATTCACAAGAATGGTTTCAGGGATGAGGAGCTTCAGTTGTGAAGATAGACTGGAGAAATTGGGCCTGTTTTCCTTGGAGAAGGGTGAGAGGAGAAATGATAGAGGTATCCCAAATCACGAGGTGTCTGAACAGAGTATGTAGGGAGAAACTGCTCCCACTCATGAAAGGATTGAGAACAAGAGGGTACAAATTATAAGTAATTGGAAGAGGCAATGGTGACATGAGGAAAAGCTTTTTCATGTAGCAAGTGTTTAAGGTTTAGAATGCAATGCCTGAGAATGTGGTGGAGGCAGGTTCAATCAAGGCATTCAAGAGGGAATTGGATTGTTATCTGAAAAGGAACAATGTGCAGGGCTATGGGGGTGAAGGCAGGGGAATGGCTGCACGTGAATTGCTCAACAGAAGAACCAGTGCAGATGCGATGGGCTGAATGGACTCCTGCGCTGTAACAATTCTGTGATTCTGTAATACTAGGAAGTTGTCAGGCTTCTATTAGGGAATATTTGCTGTGCAGCAGTTGCCGTGTTGGCCCTATTGAAGCACCAACATCAATGTTTTATTCAGAATGCTAGTTTGAAAAAGAGACCTGAAGTGTAGGGTTCGGTTGCTGCATCATATTGAGCGCAACTTTCAAGAAATGAGGGAGCACAGAAAAAGATCCTGTTAAGGAAAATTCAAAAAGGAGGCGGGAGCAAACTATAGTTTGCCTGAGATTAGATAACGTGCAAGAAAGGATTTCCATATATATAGCATCTTCTTGCCTCCCAAATGCTTTATAGTCAATGTTATACTTCAGAAGTATGGTCACTATTGTTATTCGGCCTAATTCTTTTAATTCAAAATTGCTTCATTCAGAGTATCTGATACTTCAATTTTTAGCTCAAAGAAAGTCTAGTTTCAGCACACAGTTTTAGTCCTAATTGCTGATTACCATAATTTGAATTTGTCTGGAGGTGTTAAACCAAAAACCTGGTCATTCAAACATTGAGGAGCATACCTGGGTTCCTCGCACCCACTTCCACTGAAGGTGTGGAGCGCTCTTGCTTAACCTACTAAACAGCATGTGGCAGGATAGTTCAGAGACTAGGGAGGGGGCACACAAGTTCTCGGGTGTGGCACTGGGGGTCTTGGTGAAGGAGATCCAAAGGAGAAGTGATGTCCTGTCCCCATGTTGCTTGAGTGTTTTCAAAAGATTGAATAAGAAGGGAAAAATCCTCTGCCTGCAGGTAATTACCAGATAATTGTAGGGCACTGTACTTTAGAACTTATTCAGCTTGGCTGTGTTGTTATGTGGACTACACAGTAAACATTACATCAGTGTAACAGCTGTTTTAATTTAGACCTAAGAATATTGAAAATGAAAAAAATGTAATAAACGATTTTTCTCCTTTTTTGGCTATTTCTATTCCCTTTGATTCCTTCTTGTGCCTCACACTATACTTTTGGGTTTCGCACCAAATGCTGGTCACTTACACAAAATGTTGAGACTCACACTTTGACACAGCTGACCATACCATCCTCTTCCAATGCCTTTCATCCACTGTCCAGCTGGGTGATAGTGCCCTTGCCTGGCTCCATTCCTAGCCATCCAGTCTTAGACAGAGAATCTCTTGCAATGGCTTCACTCCCAGTTCCCACATCATCAAAGATCTATTCTTGGACTTGCCTTCTATTTTTCATTTTCATGCTGCCCGTCGGCAACATAATTGGAAAACACAATGTCAGGTTGTACCTTTATGCTGACAACACCCAGCTGAGCCTCATTACCACCACTCTCAACTCCACTGTCTCACGTTTGTCAATCTGCTTGTTCGATCTTCAATACTGGATGAGCAAAGATTTATTCCAAGTAAATATTGGAAAAACTGAGGCTGTTGTCTCTGTTCCCCCTACAAGCATTGCTGCGCAGCCATTGATTCCCTGCCCTCTCTGCCTGAGCCTGAACCAGACTGTTCACCACCTCAGTACCCTGTTTCATCCTGAGCTAGGCTTCAAACTCCATGCCCTATCCATCACAAGACTGGTTACTTCCACCTCTGTAATATTGCCCACCTGTAACCCTGTCTCAACTCATTTGCTGCTGTAAATCTTATCCATGCCTTTGTTACCTCTAGGCTCAGCTTTCCAAATGCTCCTCTAGCCAGCCTCCCAGCTTACACTGTAAACTTGAACCCATCCAAAGCTCTACTGCTGGTATCCTAGCATGAACTAGATTCTATTCACACATCACCTCGGTTCTCACTAACCTACACTGGCTTCCATTCATTTTTAAATTCTTATCTTTGTTTTCAAATCCTTCTGTGGCTTCGCTCCTCTCTATCTCTGAAACCACCTTCAGCCCTACAACCTTCTGAGGTGTCTGCGCTGCTCCAGTTCTGATCTCTTGCACAACACTGATTTTGTTTTCTCCACCATTGGTGGTTGTGCATTCAGGTGTTGGGCCCTAAACTATGAAATTCACCCCCATCATCTCTCTGCCTCCCTCTCCTTCTTTAAGATGGTCCTTAAAAACTATCTCTTTGGACGAGCTTTTGGTCACCTGTCCTATGAGCTACTTACGTGGCTTAGTGTCAAATTTTGTATGATAATGCACCTGTGAAGCACCCTGGGATGTTTCACTACATTAAAGATGCTGTATAAATGCAGGTTGTTGTTATTATTGCTATCTACTCTATGATGTCATATACATTCAGATGCCTCATCCTTTGTGCTGAAGTTTCACACTGCTGGAATCTGACATTACATCCTGGGGTCTCATACCTGATGTCTCACATTATACCCAGTGGTTTTACACAGTAGCATAGCATTGACTCATTCTCAGCTTCTCTCTTCCTTCCTGTGGGGTTAGTCTGCAGCTTTTGACTTCACTATGCAGAGGGTTGTATACAGCCCAGGTCTTACTAGTCCATTAGCACACCAACATGGCCTGGCATATCTGATTACTATGTTCAGAAGAAACACAACAGTATAATGAATAGAAGATCACAGGAGCTAATTAAAGGGAAAAACATAGAGAATTTTCTGTGTAAGAGAAGGTGTGGCATAGAATAAAGTGCTACATATCATCATGCACTATTTGTGCTTTATGTCCCAGTTCACTCTACTAGAAACACAAAACCAAGAAATCAAACAACTTTTGAAGTGTAGTCAATATTGTAATGTAGTAAGCATGATAACCAATATGTGCACAGCAAGGTCCCACAAACAGCATTTATATAGCGCCTTTCATGGCCTCAGGGCATCCCAAAACACTTTACAGACAATAAAGTACTTTTGAAATATCGTCACTATTGTAATGTTTGAAATACGGTAGCCAATCTGCACACAGCAAGATCCCACAAACAGTAAGGTGATAATGACCAAGTTGTCTGTTGGCTGGGAGAGTAATATTGGCCAGGACATCAGAGAGAACTCTTGCTCTTCTTCAAATAATGCCATGGGATCTTTCACACTCACCCAGAAAGCAGACATGGCCTCAATGCGCACACAATGCAGCACTCAACTGACACTGTTATGTCACAGAAAACTCTCATCAGGATGAAAGGCATGAAATTTTGGATTTTTAACACACGCTTTCAGCTCTTTCACACAGACCTGAAAGCAGGGAGCAAGATAATGGAAAGTAAATCCAGCTGTACACACAACTGGACAAAGAGTTTGGCAGACGCTCAAAGTTGATCAAAACAAGCAGCTTGATTTTGTATAAAATGAAATGGTCCAGTGCTGGGAGTGTTTCTGGAAAAGATTTTGGATTAATACCTTATTTTGGTATAATTTTGTGATTACACCAAAATAAATAGGTGTTTAGAACCTTTTATCTTCCTAATGTAATATATTTGGACAGCAACCAATCCTTGTTGTAATTGAAGAAAAGTGTTGAGGTCTAAATATTTAATAAGGGCTGATTATTAACCTTGTATTTTGATTGGCATTTTCACATTTTACTTTTGAAACTTGTGCCAATTTTTGTGTTGAACTAAATTCTAATGGAAGATAAATGGGCCCCTCCTTCCCCACAACCTCACCCCCCGCACCCGCACCTCCACCCCCCCACCCCACCTCCCCCACCGCCCCCCACCCCCCCCCAACTCCAGATTGCCCACACCTGATGAATTATTAATAAAAGGAAAAGGGAGGCTGGTCAGTGCATTAGAGACTGACCACAGGAACTGTAATCATTTCTGTGCCGAATAACATGGGACTAGTACCGTGACATGAGGCAGGATTTTCAGGGCGTTGGGCGGGCACGGTGGGTAGGCCCGAGAGTGGCCGGGAAATGAGCCGCCGCTCGCGATTGGCCCCCGAACTCGATTTCACGCTGGCTGGCCAATTAAAGGCCAGCCAGCGTGAAACGTGCGCTGAAAGGCTCAGCGCTTCCGGGGTGGGGGTGCAGGAAGAGGGCGAGCGCTGAAGTCAGCGCGGGTGCAAGGGAGCGCGCAATGAAGCTCCCTGGAGTCTCAGAGCTGCCTCAGAGAGCTGTGGATTTTTAACATTATCAATAAAGAATTGAAAAATAATGAAAACATGTCCCCTCATGTGGCTCTGTCACATGAGCAAGGACATGTTAAAAATGAATATTAAAAGTTTTTTTTTAAATCGCTGGTCGAAACCTTATCCCGCCTGTGGATGAGGTTTCGCAAAAAATGCGAAGGCCGCTTGACCTTATTGCCTGCCCGCCAAGGTTGGACGGGCATGGAAAAATTCAATTCAATTAATTAACTAATGGGCTTAACAGCTCTCTTAATTGTCAGCGGGCGCACTGCCGACTCCCAAGTGTGCCTGCCGACCGAAATATCGTAGGAGTGTGCGACGATGTCGAGACGCTCGCCCGATGTCGTCGCGTGCAATTTCACGCTCATGCATGTCGGCCGCACTCCCACACGCCCAGCTGAAAATCCAGCCCATGAAATTCGAAGAAAAATTTCCACCCATAAGAATCACTCACCTAAACATATTGATGATAAAAATTCTGTCCAAACATTTTCTTAAAATTAATATCGGAAACCTCATCCCGCCCTTGGATGAGGTTTCGTCAAAAATCCAAAGGCCACCTGGTGGATTAGCCCGCCCGCCAACCATATCGTTGGATGGGCAGCGAAAAATCCAGGTCAATTAATGGCCTTAATAGAGCTCTCAATTGTAGGCGGGTGCGCTACCAACTCTCACACGTGCCCGGCAACAGAAATATCACGTGAGTGTGCAATGAAGTGCAGTAGCGGGCGAGTAAATTGGAGTCCTACCTGCTGACGAAAATGGCAGGTTTTCACGCCGTATCATCCCAAGCCCGCCTCATTATTTATTTATTCCTGGGAAACATGCAGTTTCCATGGCAGGCAGGCTCTCATTCGCCCGCTCGCCATCACCCCACTTTTGCATCACACCGGCCACCATCTTTAAAAGGCAGCTGCCAGCAAAGCGCTCATCGCCACCAGCTCACCATCGCTGCCCGGGAGACATGGCCAGTAAAGGCAAAAAGACTGCAGCCCCCCTGCTTCAACGACAGGTCCCTCAAGTGACTGCTGGATGCAGTGGAGGCCCAACAGGATTTGCTCTACCCCCACTCTGGTCGCAGGATGGACAGCAAAGTCACCAACCCGGCTTGGGAGGCGGTGGCAGTGGTGATCAGCACCAATGCCCTGCAGAGGAGGACAGCCACTCAGTGCTGCAAAAGGATGAATGATCTCCTCCGTTCTGCCAGGGTAAGTTACTCTTTTCATCACTCCCAACTCACACACTCACAAACCCATCACACACCCACAGGGCCCTCACTCACTGCCAGTGCAAGGGACATCACCATTCACTTTTTCACACACACCGTCATTGTCCTCGTCCCAACCATGGACCACTCACCACCCACACAGGCCAGTCATACTTATCATCTGGCCTGGCAGGCATCCTGATACACTCTCCCCATCTCTATCCATGCAGGACAGACTGGCTAACAACAGGAGGGAAAGGTCACAGACAGGTGGAGGGATGCTGGAGTTCAAAGTTCTGACAGAATTCGCATATAGAGCCATCCAGCTGGCCGGCAATGACCGGGACCGGTGAGGTCAGTGCTGGTCTACCAAGTGAGGATCCAGCAGGGCAACATCCATCAGACAACCATTCTGTAAGTGACGTGTCCTCTTTCACAGGCCACTGCCATGCACTAATTATCTCCCCTTGCTTTCGCAGGCACATCTGCCAAGCAGCCGTAAGAGTCCATGACCCAGGGCCTCCAATCAAGCCCGGAAGAAACCTCTGAAGAGGAATCTGGAGGCGCCCTCCCTGACGTCCTGTCACAGCGCTCACCCACACCCTCCACCAGCGCAGAGGCACACATCTCGGTAGGACGTGGCTTTAGAGTAGCCTTGGGATCACTATCTGGTGAGCATATTGCACGTTCTGATCCACAGCTGGTGGAGGCAGGGACTTTCCAGGTCCCCGGCACTCGGAGGATTGCTGGAGACCAGAACGTTGCTGAGTCCGAGTCAGATGATGAGCCTCTGGACTCGGCTATGTCACAATTGCTGGAGCTGCAAAGGCAAACTCGGGAACATCAGGAAGGGATGGCCGGTACAGTCCTCAGATTGCAAGGCACGATGGAGGAGTCCATCCGTCTTCAGGCTAAGGTGATAGTGCCGGCATTGCAACGCACCGAGATCAACAGTGGCAGGATGGCGGCCGCCATGGAGACCTTGGTCCAGGATGTCACTCTGGCACTGCTGCGCGGACTCAACTCCATTGCTGATGCCATAGTTGGCCTCCAACAGTGTGTACATGAGAGGGGTGCTGGACAGCTCGATCTCACTCCACCTACTCACTTTTCCTTAAGGAGTCAGCCAGGAGCCCTCGGGCACCCATAGGGAGGGGGATCAGCAGGTGCACAGGTGACTTTCGGAGTGACTGGCCCATCTGAATCCCATCTTCCAGTGACCTCAGCAGATCCAGCTTCACAGGCCGAGGAGGGTGCCACTGCCACACAGCAGGACCCCTAAGCAGGCCGAGGCCCACCAATCTCGGCCCTCCAGAGGATGCCCACCAAAGTCATCACAGACAGGGCGTCACAGTCAGCAGGCTGCCTCCACCTCTGCTGCCGATGTTCGGGGAGCACCAAGTCATAGTGGCAGGGTTAGGGAAGTTAAGGAGAATTAGTTGCACAGCCTGGGCACAGGTGTTAATCACTTGTACATAATGTTCACAGTTGTCAATAAACTCCAAAGAATGTCTCCCTGCCTATGGCTCCTTGTTCTGATGAGCAGTGTTCATGTCACTCAGATGTGAAACCTTTCTGCACAAGATAAAGGCAGGTGTCTCAGTCCAGGGTTTCTTCCCTGTGCTCTGTGCAGCCTTCAGACCACAGTGATGGTCCAGCCTCACACTCCCTGGAAACATTACTGATGCCTGCACCTCGGCGGTGCTGGTCATTGCTGCCAGAATATAGTGGGCAGGCGCCACAGAGTTCTCTCATACTCTCTGTGAGCTCTCAGCACCTTTAAAGTGGGGCTGGCCCCCATCACACCAGCATCTGTGACCAGTGATGCTGTGCACCAGCTCCTGAAGGGCTGAGGTGCTGAAGGCGGACACAGCATCTGATGCGTCTAAAGTTTCATGGCTGCATCTTTGAGATGGCCCTGATCATGGAGCGCAAGTGAGCTGCCCTCAGCCAAACAGGAGTCAGACATTCTCAGAGGCAATGTGACGATCTATGGAGTGTCCTCACTGCATGTCATCATCATCCTCCTGGAATCGAGTGACTATTAGGGCCTCCACTGCATCTCCATGACAGGAGCATTCTCACAGAGGGTATTGGCACTGCCATAAGCCAGACTGGAGTCAAAAGTTCACAACTGCGATGTGAGGATCTATAGGGTCACCGCACTGCATGTCGTCATCATCATCCTTCACAAATCTGGCAGCTATGAGGGCTTCCCGAGTGCACCTGCCTCGTCTAGCCAGTGCAAGAGCCTCATCCCCTTCATCATCATCACTGAGGACACCCTCACCGGAGGAGACCTCCAGCTCCTCCATTTCCTCCTTAGCCAGCTCCTCTCCCCGTTGCAGTGCCAGGTTGTTAAGGGTGCAGCAGGTGGCGACAATGTGTGACACCATCTGCAGACTGTATTGCAGAGCTCCACAAGACCGGTCCAGGCACTGGAACCTCGTCTTCAGCATCCCAATGGTCTGCTCCACAAAGTTGTGAGCTGCTGCATGAGCCTCATTATACCATCGCTCTGTTGCAGTCTGAGGCTGCCACATGGGTGTCATCAGCCACAGCCTCTGCGGGTAGCCCTTGTCAGAGGGTGGTCAACCTGTGGAATTCTCTACCACAGAAGGCCATGGAAGCCGGGTCACTGAGTATATTCAAAAAATAAATTGATAAATTTTTGAATATTAGGGGCATCAAGGGGTATGAAGAGAAAGTGGGAATATGACACTGAGATAAAGGATCAGCCATGGTCATATTGAATGGTGGAGCAGGCTTGAAGGGCCGAATAGCCTACTCCTGCTCCTGGTTTCTATGTTTCTATGTTCCCGTGTTTGTCCCCAAGGATCCAACCCTGCAGCCTCTGTGGACCCTGGAAGACTGCAGGGACCTGCGAGCGACTCAGGATGTAGGAGTCGTGCACACTCCCGGGAAACCGTGCGCACACCTGCAGGATGCGTTTCTGGTGGTCACATACCAGCTGCACGTTCAATAAGTGGAAGCCCTTGCGCTTGATGAAGTCCACTGAGCGTAGTGATGGAGATCTGAGCTCCACATGAGTGCAGCCAATCACACCCAGCACCTGTGGGAATCCCGAGATCAGGGACAATCCAATGGCTCTTGCATCCTGGCTGTCCCAGCCCCGGGTGAAATGCACAAAGTTGTGTGCCATGGAGAAGATGGCATCTGTGACCTCATGGATGCATTTGTGGGTGACGGATTGTGAAATCCCACGGAGGTCACCTGTGGAACCCGGAAAGGAGCCACTGGCTTAGAAATTGAGCGCCATGGTCACTTTCACAGCCACTGGCAGTGGATGCCCTCCATGTCCCCTTGGCGCCAAGTCCTGCAGTAAGTGGCAGATGTGAGCCACCAGGTCCCTAGACATGTGCACTCATCGGCAACACTGGTGCTCAGTTATCTGCAGGAATGCCAGGTGGTGTCTATAGACCCTGGGTGTCGCTAGGCGCCGACCAGCCACGGCTCGCTGCCACTCCTGGGCAGCATGTGTGGGAGCCCCTGTTGCTCCTTCTTCATGAGTTGCTGCTCCTGCCTTTGCATGGCCAGGAGCCTCAGTAACTCTGTCCTTCATCTTCTTTAGGCCATCAAGCATACAGCTAGGTTACCAGGATCCATGATCCTGATGTGGTCCTCCTGCAGCATGAAAGACAGAGAGAGAGACGTGTTTACCATGGCTGTACTTAGCACCTTTCCTGTTCCTGTGTGACCGCACCTTAACACTTCCCGGAGAGTGCTGGTCACCCCTCGGATGGCCAGAGATGAGTGCGCTGCATGTCTGCCCCGTCAACCTGCAACATGGGGGACACTGGTCCAAACCGGGATGCTGAGATTGCAAGGGGCTGTGAGCACCTCCAGCATTGACTGTTACATGGCCAGTGTTGGCGAGGAGATTGTACAACGTGTGCAGTTCAACTGCTCCGCGGTCCAATAAAATGGTGGTGGACTCGAAGTCTGTGCCGGGAGGATGGGGGGTTGTGAGAAGGGTAGGGCGTGGAGTGCTTGGTGGCCCTTTGGTGCCTCTGCATTGCTTGTATGGGCGGGCAGGCTAGGAGCCCGACCCCAATCATATCACTGTGGCGGCGCCTGATCTGTCCAGTTGCAGAGGAATGGTCAGTTTATACGGGTGTCACTAATGTGTGGCCACTTCCCTCATATACCCTGCCCCCACCTCAACTGCCTGTGCCCGGGATGCAGCACCAGAGCAGCACTTGACCACCCCTCACCCCCACAACTCCACCCCATCAGCAGTCACCTCCGAGGCTGGCCAGCACTTGCCCCTGGTCACCGCCCCCCCTCCCCCCCCCCCCACCAGCTTTCCATTCGCAACCAATGGCGGGAAACATGGCCCGCAGTCAGCGGGCTAAGCGGCCGATCGCAACATATCTTCACGCTGCCGTGAGGCAGGTCGCACCATATTTTCCGCCCACACCACCTGCAGGCTCAGAAAATCCCACTCAGGATCACATGAGGGGACATATTTTATAACATCTTATGAGCCTTTATTTATTTTCCTGAAAACTCTTCATGTCCCAGATGCCTCAGGGAGATTTGCAAGCGCTCTCTCGTGCGCATGCATGAAGTTCGCACTCACACTCCTCCTCCCACCCCTCAGCCCGCACAGGCAGCGCTGAGTGTTGCAGCTCCCATTTCATGCTGGGTGGGCCTTAATTGGCCAGGCAGCGTGAAATCATGGTCCGTCCCCTATTGCGGGCGGCAGTTGGCTTCCCGACCGCCCCCACCCGCCTCGCCGAGCCCACCCCGCCGAGCCCGCCCGACAAGGGCTAAATTCTGCCCACTGTCTATACAGCTGCTTTGAAGATTCTGTTTGTCTACTTGGGGCTTTTAATGGGCTCTGGCTGCAGCCCACTTGCCCAGTCACTTTACAAGTGCTTCACATTGTTTACACAGACGATTTGAAGACTCTGTTTACTCAGGGAATTTTGTGAGCTATTCAATGGTTTCCAAATATCCTGTTCATAACGTGAATAGGGGGTGAGGGTGAAGGTAAGTGGGTGAGGGGCTGAGGGTGGGAGGGTTGAGGTGGTTGAGGGTGAGGGGGTGAGAGGATTAGGGCAAGAAGGTGAGGATGAGGGGGTGAAAAGTGAAGGATGAAGGGGGTGAGAGGATTAAGGTGAGAACGTGAGGATGAGGGGGTGAGGAAGTGAGGAGTGAGGGAATGGGGCATGAGGAGGTGAGGATGAAGTGGGTGAGGGGTGAGGATGAAGTGGGTGAGGGGTGAGGGAGGGGTTAAGAGGGTGAGGGTGAAGTGGCGAGGGGATCAGGGGGTGAGAGGGTGAGAGGGGTTTAAAGTGGTTGAAGGTTCAAGCACTTGGCTGGGGCTTTTTGGGACTGAAGCGGGTCTTTTAACCAACCCGCTCTTGACCCGACCCACTTCCATTCTCACCACGAGGTCACCTAGGGCCTGGAACCCTAGAAGATCCCACCCTGCTGACAGTCTCAAGACAGAGGTGGTATCACAGCAGCGGGATTAGTCCTGCCTCCTGATTGCCGCCTCTGACGTGAAAATCAGGCCTCAAGAGTGAAGTAAAAAAACAGGCAAAGGGGAACAATGTAATTAAACTATCAAGAGGCATAAAACAAAGTAAGAACATTGGAACATAGGACTCAAGAGCAGAAGTAGGTCATACGGCCCTTCGAGCATGATCCGCCATTTAAAAAGATCATGGCTGATCAGGTTGTGCTCTCAACTCCGCTTTGCTGTCTGTTGCCCATAGCCCTTGACTCACTTGTCCGTCAAAAATCTGTCTAACTCTGCCTTCAATAAATTTAATGACCCAGCATCCATTGCTTTCTGGAGAAGAGAATTGCACTAATACTAACGACCCTCTGAGAGAAAAAAATTCCTTTCATCACTATTGTAAAAGGGATGTCTTATTCTATCTTATTCTTAAATTGCATCCCATAGTTCTAGTATCCCCCACAAGTCAAAACATCCTCCAGGTACCTACCCTTTCAAGTCCCCTTAGGATCTTATATGTTTCAAGAATATCACCTCTCATTCTTCTAAACTCCAATAGATACAAGCCCAACCCATTCAACCTTTTTTCAAAAGATAAGCTCTTCATCCCAGGAATGAGTCAAGAGAACCTTCTCTGAATTGTTATTAATGTAATTATATTTTCTTTAAATAATGTGACTGTACACAGTATTCCAGATGTGGTCTCACCCAGGCCTTGTACGTCAGAAGTAAAACTTCCCTACTTGTATATTTCATTCCCTTTGCAATAAATACCAACATTCCATTTGCCTTCCTAATCACTTGCTGTTCTTGCATACTAACTTTTCCTGATTCATGTACCAGGACACCCAGGTCCCTCTGTACCTCAGAGTTCTGCAATCTCTCTCCATTTACATAATATGCTGCTTTTCTATTCTTCCTGCCAAAATGGACAAGTTCACGTTTTCCCACATAATACTCCATCTGCCAAATGTTTGCTCACTCGCTTAACCTATCTATATCCGTTTGTAAACTCTCTACCCCCTCTTGACAATTTACTTTCCTACCTATCTCAGTAAACTTAGCTACCATATATCTGGTCCCTTCATCCAAGTTATTGATATAGATTGTAAGTAGTTGAGGCCCCAGCACTAATTCCTGTGGCATTCCACTAGTTACAGCTTACCAACCCAAAAATATCCATTTATCCCTACTCTCTGCTTCCTGTTAGCTAGCCAATCATTTATCCATGCTAATATGTTACTCCCTACACCACCTCTTATTTTGTGTAGTAACCTTTGATGTGGCAGATTATCAAATGCCTTTTGGAAAATAGTTAAATATTCTACAGGCATATAAATGAAAAATGGAAAAGTCATGATGTGAATGGGGTCATTAAGGAACAGTGATGATAAAATCTTGGGCAGTGATGGAAAAATGGCAAAAATATTTAATAATTATTTTGCTTCAATACTTACCAGTGAAACGGATCAGATGGACATGACTTCAGAAGATGAGATTTAAAATAAAGAGAGGAGAGGTATTAAATAAACTAATCAAAATCAAAGAGGATAAACCCTGAGTCCAAACAAATTGCATCCACACATTTTGAAAGACAGCAGAGGCACTATTACATATATTTAATAATTCATTGGAAAAATGTGTAATGTCAGAGGCACTGGTGGATTGGTAAAGTTATACCTATGTTTAAGAAGAGAGATGAATGATGTCCATGGAACTATAGACCAGACAGCTTAACATTGGTAACAGGAAAAGAAATGGAATGTCTACTAAAGGAGAAAATAGAATAAACATTTAGATAACAAAAACAAATCATCAGCATGGGTTTCAAAACTGTTGCTTGAGCAACTGCAGTAATGTTTTTGAAGAGGAAATAGAGAGGTCAGACAAGGTAATGAAGAAAATGTATTACATCTAGATTTCCAAAAAGCTTTTAATAAACTATTACAGAATAGACTAACGAAGAAGGTCAGAGCATTCAGATTTAGGGGACAAATAGTAGAATGGTTAATTAGCTCACCGCAAGATAGGAAGCAAAGAGGTTAAGGGTAGTTATTTAGAGTGGCAGAAGGTGGGAAATGGGATCCCACAGGAGATGTCCTGGTACCACTGGTGTTCACAATTTGTTTTAATGAACCAAAAGCACAGTTCCTAAATTTGCAGATTATATCAAATTGTGAGGAATAGTCAGTATTGAGGAGGACTGCAACAAATTACAAGATGGTATTAATAAACTTGCATGGGCGTATAATTGAACACCATCAATATAAGATAGTCACCAAGAAAACAGAGAAATTTAGAAGAAAAAGGCAAAATACTGCAGATGCTGGAAATCTGAAACAAAAACAAAAAATGCTGGAAAAACTCAGCAGGTCTGACAGCATCTGTGAAGAGAAAGGCAGAGTTATTGTTTCGAGTCCATGTGAAGGAACTTTAGAAGAAAATTTAGAAGAAAATTCTTTACCCAGAGAATGGTCAGAATATGATGCTGCTACCACAGAGAGGTAAACAGTATATGGCATATATGAAAACAGCGAGGAGAGCCAGGAGATCAGTTTAAAACACTGAGGAGAGAGCCAGGAGTTCAGTTTCAAACAGTGAGGATAGAACCAGGAGTTCAGTTAAAAACAGTGAGAAGAGCCGGGAGCTCAGTTCAAAACAACGAGGATGCAGCGAGAGTTCAGATTTAAACAGAGGACAGAGGCAGGGGTTCAGTTTAAAACAGCGAGGAGAGGGCCAGGAGATAAGTTTAAAACAATGAGAAGAGAGCTGGGAGATCAGTTTAAACCAGCGAGGAGAGTCAGGAGTTCAGTTGAAACAGTCAGGAGAGAGCTGGTGGTGCAGATTAAAACAGTGAGGAGAACCGGGAATTCAGTTTAAAACAGTGAGGAGAGCCGGGAATTCAGTTTAAAACAGTGAGGAGAGCCGGGAATTCAGTTTAAAACAGCACGGACATCCAGGAGTTCCGTTTAAAACAGTGAGGAGAACTGGGGGTTCAGTTTCAAACAGCGAGGAGAGGGCCAGGAGTTCAGTTTAAAACAGCGAGGAGACAGCGGGAGTTCAGTTTAAACAGCGAGGAGAGCTGGGTAGTCAGTTTCAAACAGCGAGGAGGGGGCCAGGAGGTCAGTTTAAAACAGTGAGGTGAGCCAAGAGATCAGTTTAAACAGCAAGGAGAGCTGGGAGATCCATTTAAAACAGCGAGGAGAGCCAGGAATTCAGTTTAGAACAGCAAGGAGAGAGCCAGGAGATCAGTTTAAAGCAGTGAGGAGAGTCAGGAGATCAGTTTAAAGCAGCGAGGAGAGAGCCGCGAGTTCAGTTTAAAACAGCAAGGAGTGATCCAGGGTATCAGCTTAAAACAATGAAGAGGGAATCGGGAATTCCATGTAAAACAGCGAGGTCACAGCGGGAGTTCAGTTCATAAAAGGGAAGAGAGCCGGGAGCTCGGTTTAAAACAGTGAGGAAAGCCTGGAGTTCTGGTTAAAATAGTGAAGGGAGCTGGGAGATTAGGTTAAAACAGCGAGGAGAGCCGTGAGATCAGTTTAAAGCAGCGCGGAGACAGCAGGCGTTCAGGTTAAAACAGCAAAAAGAACCAGGAGTTCAGTTTAAAAGAGTGAGAAGGTATCCAGGGGATCAGTTTAAACAGCGAAGAGCATCAGGCGTTCAGTTTAAAACAGCGAGGAGAACTGGGAGATCAGTTTAAAACAATGAGAAGAGAGCTGGGAGATCAGTTTAATCCAGAGAGGAGAGCCGGGAGTTGAGTTGAAACAATGAGGAGAGAGCCAGGAGTGCAGTTTAAAACAGCGAGGAGAGAGGGAGGAGATCAGTTTAAAACAGCGAGGGGAGCTGGGAGATCAGTTTAAGTCAGCGAGGAAAGCCTGGAGATCAGTTTAAAACAGCGAGCAGAGAGCCGGGAGCTCAGTTTCAAACAGCATGGACAGCTGGGAGTTCAGATTAATATAGCGAGGAGAACCAGGAGATCAGTTAAAAACAGCGAGGAGGGGGCCAGGAGGTCAGTTTAAACCAGCGAGGAGAGCCAGGAGTTCTATTTAAAATAGCGAGGAGACAGCGGGAGTTCAGTTTAAAACAGGGAGGAGAGAGGGAGGAGATCAGTTTAAAACAGTGAGGAGAGCCGGGAGTTCATTTTAAAACAGGGAGGAGGGGGCCAGGAGGTCAGTTTAAAACAATGAGAAGAGAGCCGGGAGTTCAGTTTAAACAGCAAAGAGCGTCAGGAGTTCAGTTTAAACAGCAAAGAGCGTCAGGAGTTCAGTTTAAAACAGTGAGCAGAGCCAGGAGTTCAGTTTAAAACAGCAAAAAGAGCCAGGAATTCAGATTAAAAGAGCAATGGGAGCTGGGAGATCAGTTTAAAACAGTGAGGAAAGCCAAGAGTTCAGTTGAAACAGTGAGGAGAGAGCCAGGATTGCAGGTTAAAACAGTGAGGTTACAGCGAGAGTTCCGTTTAAAACAGCAATGAGAGTGGCAGGAGATCAGTTTAAAACAGTGATGGGAGCCGGGAGATCAGTTTAAAACAGCGAGGAGACAGCAGGAGTTCAGTTTAAACAGCGAGGAGGGATCCGGGATCAGTTTAAACAACGAGGAGACAGCAGGAGTTCAGTTAGAACAGCGATGGTAGCTGGGAGTTCAATTTAAAACAGCGAGAAGACAGCGGGTGTTCAGTTTAAAACAGCAAGGAGACAACAGGTGTTCAGTTTAAAACAGCGAGGAGATGGCCAGGAATTCAGCACAATGAGAAGAGAGCTGGGAGATTAGTTTAAACCAGAAAGGAGAGCCTGTAGTTCAGTTTAAAACAACGAGGAGAGCCTGGAGTTCAGATTAAAAGAACGATGGGAGCCGGGACCTCAGTTTAAAACATCTAGGAGAGAGCCGGGAGCTCAGTTTAAAACAGCGAGGAGAGCCGGGAGGTCAGTTTAAAACAATGAGAAGAGAGCCGGGAATTCAGTTTAAAACAGCTAGGAGAGCCGGGAGGTCAGTTTAAAACAATGAGAGGAGAGCCGGGCAATCAGTTTAAAACAATGAGAAGAGAACTAGGAGTTCAGTTTAAAACAGCAAGGAGAGCCGGGGGTTCATTTTAAAACAGCGAGGAGGGATCCAGGGGTTCAGTTTAAAACAGTGAGGAGAGCCGGGAGATTAATTTCAAATAATGAGAAAACAGCCAAGAGATCAGCTTAAACCGATGAGGAGAACCGGGGGTTCAGGTGAAACAGTGAGGAGAGAGCCAGGAGTTCAGTTTAAAACAGTGAGGAGACAGCGGGTGTTCAGTTTAAAACAGCGAGGAGAGGGCCAGGAATTCAGAATAATGAGAAGAGAGCTGGGAGATTAGTTTAAACCAGATAGGAGAGCCTGGAGTTCAGTTTAAAACAACGAGGAGAGCCTGTAGTTCAGATTAAAAGAAGGATGGGAGCCCGGAGCTCAGTTTAAAATGGCAAGGAGAGAGCTGGGAGCTCAGTTTAAAACAGTGAGGAGAGCCGGGAGGTCAGTTTAAAACAATGAGAAGAGAGCCGGGAATTCAGTTTAAAACAGCTAGGAGAGAGCCGGGAGTTCAGTTTAAAACAGCGAGGAGAGCCGGGAGATCAGTTTAAAACAATGAGGAGAGAGCTAGGAGTTCAGTTTAAAACAGCGAGGAGAGCCGGAAGGTCAGTTTAAAACAGCGAGGAGAGCAGGGAGTTCAGTTTAAAACAGCAAGGAGAGCCAGGGGTTAATTTTAAAACAGCGAGGAGGGATCCAGGGGATCAGTTTAAAACACTGAGGAGAGCCGGGAGATTAATTTATAATAATGAGAAAACAGCCAAGAGATCAGCTTAAACCAATGAGGAGAACCGGGGGTTCAGGTGAAACAGTGAGGAGAGAGCCAGGAGTTCAGTTTAAAACAGTGAGAAGGGATCCAGGGGATCAGTTTAAACAGCAAAGAGCATCAGGCGTTCAGTTTAAAACAGCGAGGAGAGCTGGGAGATCAGTTTAAAACAATGAGAAGAGAGCTGGGAGATCAGTTTAATCCAGAGAGGAGAGCCGGGAGTTCAGTTTAAAACAGCAATGGAGCCGCGAGTTCAGGTTAAAGCAGCACGGAGACAACCGGCGTTCAATTTAAAACAGCAAGGAAAGCGGGTAAATCAGTTTCAAACAGCATGGACAGCTGGGAGTTCAGTTTAAAACAGCGAGGAGCAGGCCAGGAGGTCAGTTTAAAACAGCGAGGAGCAGGCCAGGAGGTCAGTTTAAAACAGTGAGGAGCAGGCCAGGAGGTCAGTTTAAAACAGCGAGGAGAGGGCCAGGAGGTCAGTTTAAAACAGCGAGGAGCAGGCCAGGAGGTCAGTTTAAAACAGCGAGGAGCAGGCCAGGAGGTCAGTTTAAAACAGCGAGGAGCAGGCCAGGAAGTCAGTTTAAAACAGCGAGGAGAGGGCCAGGAGGTCAGTTTAAAACAGCGAGGAGCAGGCCAGGAGGTCAGTTTAAAACAATGAGAAGAGAGCTGGGAGATCAGTTTAAACCAGTGAGGAGAGCCGGGAGATCAGTTTAAAACAGCGAGCAGAGAGCTGGGAGTTCAGTTTAAAACAATGTGAAGAGAGCCAGGAGTTCAGTTTATAACGGTGAGGTGACAGCGGGAGATCAGTTTAAAACAGCAAGCAGAGAGCTGGGTGTTCAGCTTAAAACAGAGAGGAGACAGCGGGAGTTTAGTTTAAACCAGCGAGGAGAGAGCCAAGAGATCAGTTTAAAACAGTGAGGAGACAGTGGGAGTTCAGTTTAAAACAGCGAGTAGAGAGCTGGATGTTCAGCTTGTAACAGTGAGGAGACAGCGGGAGTTCAGTTTAAACAGTGAGGAGAGAGTCAGGAGTGCAGTTTAAAACAGCGAGGATACAGCGAGAGTTCAGTTTAAAGCAGTGAGGACGGCTGGGAGATCAGTTTAAAACAGCGAAGAGAGCCAGGAGTTCAGTTTATAACGGTGAGGGGACAGCGGGAGATCAGTTTAAAACTGCGAGCAGAGAGCTGGGTGTTCAGCTTATAACAGAGAGGAGACAGCGGGAGTTCAGTTTAAACCAGTGAGGACCTGAGAGAAAGGAGTGTGACAGCTTCGGAAGGAGAGAGTGGGTGAGAGGAGCAGAGATATTGAGGCGGCCGATGTCACGCTGACAACTCTCAATGAAAAGATCAAGGGCAGGTAAGAGGTCTGAGGCAGGGGTCCAGGTGAAGGGAGAGTACCGGAGGCAGGTGAAAGGATCCGTTGAACGGTGGGAGGGCTCCTGCCCAATGAAATGAGCATGGAGATGAAGGTGGCGGAAGAAGAGTTCAGCACAGATGCTGTCAGACCTGCTGAGCTTTTCCAGCATTTTTTGTTTTCGTTTTAGATTTCCAGCATCTGCAGTATTTTGCTTTTATCTTAGTGTTTAATTCATTGCCACTACTCTTCTAGGAATGCCTACCTTGAAGAAGTACTGCTCTTCTCTCCGACAGAATTTCCGCTTGTCTCTTTTGCCCTGTTCACCTTCATTGCTTTCCATTTCCCTCCTGGTGTTTGACAAGGTGTTTACCAAAACTCATTTTTACAGCTATACTTCCTTCCTCAGCAATTGCCTCTGTCTCAGACTTGCCCCATGTTGATTCCAACTGAAGTTCCATCCCTCATGTTTCGAATCCACCCAGGATTACAGGGATCTCCGGGACATACAACATTCCTTGGACTTCTGTTCTCGCTGCATCCTGAGATCCACACTCAGTGCCATGCGCCGCCATATGAACACATTCGACCTCTCCTTCCAGCAGCACCGACTCACCCTATCTCAAAGCTGTCCTTGCCCCCAGTTTCATTTTATTCTCCATCTCATCCAATGCCTTAACAAGAAACTTTGTCTCTTTCTTTCAGGTGCTAAGGAAATCAAACTCCAACAACTTATTGATACCAATGCCCATCCAGGACCCTTCACCCCTTCCCGTCCCTTAGACCCCATCCAGTCACCCAATGGCAGCCCCGGCCGTGTATTCACCATGTCCACTGACCTTCCCCTCTCTGATGCTGAACATTCTGTACTCAGCAAAAGGCTTAGTTTCACACCCTTATGCCCTCATCTCAATGAATTCTGGGCTCGGCACAATGCTGAACTCTCCTTCCGCTGCCTTCGTCTCCATGCTCACTTCTTTGGGCAGGAGTCCTCACCCCGTTCAACAGATCCTTTCACCCCCCCTCCAGTACTCTCCCTCCACCTGGACCCCTCCCTCTGGCCTCTTACCTGCCCTTGATCTTTTCATTGAGAACTGTCAGCCTGACATCAGCCATCTCCATTTCTTTGCTCCTCTCACTCACTCTAACCTGTCTCCTTCTGAACTTGCCACACTCCATTCTCTCAGGTTCAACCCTGGCTTTGTTATCAAACCAAGGGTGGTGCTGTTGTTGTCTGGCGTACTGACCTCTATCTCGCAGAGGCTGAGCGCCAACTCTCAGACACTTCCTCCTACCTCCCCCTGGACCATGACCCCACTACAGAATATCAAGCCATTGTTTCCAGGACTGTCACTGACCTCATCTCCTCAGGAGATCTTCCCTCCACAGCTTCTAACCTCATAGTCTCCCAACCTCGACAGACCGCTTTTACCTCCTCCCCAAAATCCACAAACAGGACTGTCCCCGTAGACTGATCCCGTCAGCCTGTTCCTGCCCCACGGAACTCATTTCCTCCCATCTTGACTCTGATCTCTCTCCGCTTGTCCAGTCTCTTCCCACCTATATCGGTGATTCCTCTGATGCCCTACATCATTTCAACAATTTCCAGGTACCTGGACCCAACTGCCTTCTCTTCACCATGGACGTCCAATCCCTCTACACCTCCATCCCCCACCGGGATGGTCTGAGGGCTCCCCGCTTCTTCCTTGAACAGAGGCCCGAACAATCTCCATCCACCACTACTCTCCTCCGTCTGGCTGAACTTGTTCTCTCACTGAACAATTTCTCCTTAAACTTGTCTCACTTCCTCCAAATAAAAGGTTTGGCTATGGATACCCACATGAGCCCCAGTTATGCCTGTCTCTTAATGGGGTATGTGAAACATTCCTACTCAGGCCCCCTCCCACAACTGTTTCTCCAGTACAAAAATGACTGTTTCGGCACTGCTTCATTCTCTTGCCTGGACCTGGAAAAATGTATAATTTTTCTTCCAATTTCCACCCCTCCATCACTTTTGCATGGGCCACCACTGACACTTCCCTTCCCTTCCTTGACCTCTCTGTCTCAATTTCTGGTGATAGACTGTCCACCAATATTCATTACAAGCCTACCGACTCCCACAGCTACCTCGACTACAGCTCCTCACACCCTGACTCCCGTAAGGACTCCATCCCATTCTCTCAGTTTCTTCGCTTCCATCACATCTGTTTTGATGATGCCACTTTCCAAAACAGTGCTTCTCACATGTCTTCCTTCTTCCGTAACCGAGGTTTTTCACCCAAGGTGGTTGACAGGGCCCTCAACCATGTCCGACCCATCTCCCGCACCAGGAGATCAGTTTAAAACAGCGCAGAGACAGCGGGTGTTCAGCTTAAAACAGCGAGGGGGCCGGGAGCTCATTTTAAACCTCGAGGAGAGCCGGGAGCTCAGCTTAAAACAGCGGGGAGAGAGCCAGGAGCTCAGCTTAAAACAGCGGGGAGAGAGCCGGGAGCTCAGCTTAAAACAGCGAGGAGAAAGCCGGGAGCTCAGCTTAAAACAGTGAGGAGGCCGGGAGTTCAGTTTAAACCTCGAGGAGAGCCGGGAGCTCAGCTTAAAACAGTGAGGAGAGCCGGGAGTTCAGTCTAAAACAGCAAGGATACCCAGGGTATCTCTTCCGTGCCTCTTTTGTTTGGCCAAGTGGTTTAAATCAGGAGACGTTATTACAGCTGAAGAGTACATGTAAGAAATTCTCTTTTAAAATATTTAGCATCCAAATTAATTAATTAAATAGAATAGAGATGGCTGGGCAGGTGATATTTTGCAGTTGGAATATGTGAGAACTGGTGGACACCGGCGCGATCCACCGTGACCACATATGCAGCAAGTATTGGCTGCTCAAGGAATTTTGGTTCATATTTGATGAGCTGGAGTCCAAGCTGCGGACACTGCGATGCATCGGGTAGGGGAGAGTTACCTGGATACTGTGTTTCAGGAGACAGTCATACCCCTTAGATTAATTACATCAAATTTGGATCATTGTCAGGGACAGGAGGGTGTGACTGCAAGTGAAGCTGGTATGGGTGATCCAGAATTTAGCTTTGGAGGAGCCTCACAGCCAGTGCCCTTGTCCAATAGGTACAAAGTTCTTGCTCCAGGTGTGGACAGGGGCACAGGCTGCAGGGAGGATAAGCAAAATGACCACAAGACCGTGGTACAGAGCGCTATTCAAGTGGGGGTAGAAAAGAGAAATATAGAAATAAAGAGTAATAGGGGATAGCGTTGTTAGGGGAATAGATACTGTTCTCTGCAGCAAAGACAAAGAGTCCCGAAGGCTGTGTTGCCTACCTGGTGCCAAGGTTAAGGGCATCTCTTTTGGGCTGGAGAGGAACTTGGAGTGGGAGGGGCAGGATCCAGTTGTTGTGGTTCATGTAGGTACCAGCGACATGGGTAGGACTAAGAAAGAGGTTCTGCTGAGGGACTACAAGCAGCTCGGGGCTAAATTAAAAAGCAGAACCACAAAGGTAATAATCTTTGGATTACTACCTGAGCCATGTGAAAATTGGCATAGGGTAAATAAGATTAGAGAGGTAAATACATGGCTCAAAGATTGGTGTGGGAAAAATGGGTTCCGATTCATGTGGCACTGGCACCAGTACTGGGGAAGGAGAGAGCTGTTCGGTTTAGATGGGCTTCATTTGAACCATGCGGGGACCAGTGTCCTAGTGAATAGTATAACTAGGGTTGTAGATAGGGCTTTAAATTAATTAGCTGTGGGGAGGGTTCAATTGAAGGGAATTTTTAAAAATCAAAAAGAAACAAGAGAGCAGAAGTGCAGGGTAGTGAAGAGGCAAACGATAATCAAAGTGTGACGGGAAGGAGCAGAAAATACAAGCACAAGAGTGCAGCAGAAATGAAAACCAGAATGAGTAATAATGGTTAAAAAGTCAAAGCTTAAGGCTTTTTATTTGAATGCACGCAGCAGTTGTAACAAGGTAGATGAGTTGACGGCACAAATAGTCATATGTATATGACTTGTTAGCTATTACAGAGATGTGGTTGCAGGGTGACGAAGACAGGGAACTCAATATTCAACAGTATTTGACATTCCGGAAAATAGGCAAAAAGGTAAAGGGGGTGCAGTAGCTTTGTTAATAAAGGAAGGTATCAGTGTGGTGTTGAGTAGTAATATAGGTGCTATAGGTCATGATGTGAAATCAGTTTGGGTGGAAATAAGGAAAAACCATGGGAAGAAGTCACGGATGGGAGTCATTTATAGGCCCCCTACAGTTGCCTCACTGCAGGACAAAGTATAAATTGGGAAATAATTGAGGCATGTAAGAAGGGTGCTGCAATTGTCATGGGCGATTTTAATCTGCATATTGACTGGACAAATCAGAATGGCAGGGATAACATGGAAGACGAATTTGTAGAGTGCATCAGGGATTGTTTCTTAAGCAATACATTGCAGGGCCTACCCGAGAACGGGCTATTTTAGATCTAGTAATGTGTAATGAGGTGAGGTTAATAAGAGATATCGTGGTTAAGGATCGTCTAGGGGGTAGCGATCACAATGTGGTAGAATTTCAAATTCAGTTTGAGGGTGAGCAACTCAGGTCTCAAACCAGTGTCCTCAACTTAAATAAGGGCAATTACAGAGGTATGAAGAAAGAGTTGTCTAAAGAGGGTTGGGAAAATAGACTAAGGGGAAGGTCAGTGGATGAGCAGTGGCAGACATTTGAGCAGATATTTCATAACACTCAGCAAAAATTCATCCCGGTCAAAAAAAAGGACTCAATGAGAAGGATGAACCACCCGTGCTTAACAAAAGTGGTCAAGGAGAGTATTCAATCAAAAACTAAGGCATACAAAGCAGCGAAAACTAGTGGTAGGCCAGAGAATTGGGAGTTCTTAGGAACCAGCAGCGGATAACTAAAAAGCTAATAAAGAGGGAGAAAATTGATTATGAGAGTAAATTGGCAAGAATATGAAAGCAAATACCAAGAGCTTCTATGGGTATATAAAAAGAAAGTGGGTAGCTAAAGTGAGACTGGGACCCATGGAGGATGCAACTGGAGAATTGATAACGGGGAACAGGGAAATGGCAGATAATTTAAACCAATATTTTGCATCGGTCTTCATGGTGGAGGACACTATAAACATCCCAAAGTTATCAGATAAGCAAGGAGCTAATGGGAGGAAAGATCTTGTAACAGTCTCTATCACAAGGGACAAAGTATTTGACAAACTAATAAGTGTAAAGGCAGACAAGTTGCCAGGACCTGATGGCCTGCATCCAAGGGTTTTAAGGTAAGTGGCTGCAGAGATAGTGGAGGCATTGGTCGAAATATTCCAGAACTCACTGGATTCCGGGACGGTCCCAGCAGATCAGAAAACCGTTAATGTGACGTCCCTGTTCAAGAATGGAAGGAGACAAAAAGCAGGAAACTATAGGCCAGTCAGCCTAACATCTGTCATTGGGAAAATACTACAGTGCATTATTAAAGAAGAAATAGCAGAACGTTTAGAAAACCTTAATGCAATCAAACAGAGTTAACATGGTTTTGTGAAAGGGAAATCATGTTTGACAAATTTGCTAGAGTTCTTCGAGGATATAACAAGCAGAGTTAATGAAGGGGAACCGGTAGATGTAGTGTATTTGGATTTCCAGAAGGCGTTTGATAAGGTGGAATATTTCGACCAATGCCACCACTATCTCTGCAGCCACTTACTTTAAAACCCTTGGATGCAGGCACAAGATAGGAGCTCACGGATTTGGGGGTAATGTATTAGCATGGATTGAGGATTGGTTAACACACAGAAGACAGAGAGTCGGGATTAATGGGTCTTTTTCAGCTTGGAAAGACAAAACTAGCGGAGTGCCACAAGGATCAGTCCTAGGGCCTCAATTATTTACTATCTACATTAATGACTTTGGGGAGGGGGCAGAGCGTAATGTATCCAAATTTGCTGATGATACAAAAATAGGCGGGAGGGTATGTTGTGATGAGGACATGAAGAATCTGTAAGGAGATATAGTTAGGTTGAGTGAGTGGGCAAAAACTTGGCAGATGGAGTTTAATATAGGAAAGTGTGAGGTCATGCACTTAGGTAGGAAGAATCAAAAGGCAGACTATTATTTAAAAGGAGATAGACTTCAAAAAAGTGCAGAACAGAGGGATCTGGGTGTTCTTGTGCATGAAACATAAAAAGTTAGCATGCAGATGCAGCAAGTAATTAAGAAGACAAATGGAATTTTGGCCTATATTGCTAGGGAGTTGGAGTTTACAAATAGGGAAGTCTTGTTACAACTGTACAGAGTGTTGGTGAGGCGGCACTAGGAGCACTATGTACAGTTTTGGTCCCAATATTTAAGAAAGAATATGCTGGCATTGGAGGCAGTTCAAAAGAGATTCACTAGGCTGATTCCTGGGATGAAGGGGTTGACTTATCAAGAATGGCTAAACAGGTTAGGCCTTTATTCATAGAGTTTAGAAGAATGAGGGGTGATCTTATTGAAACGGGCTTGACAGGGTAGGTGTTGAGAAGATGTTTCCACTAGTGGGGGAATCTCAAACTAGGAGACATAGTTAGAGAATAAGGGGGCACTCATTTAAAACTGAGATGCAAAGGAATTTCTTCTCTCAGAGCGTATGGATGAATGTCTGGAATTCTCTACCACAGAGAGGTATGGAGGTTAGATCACTGAAAGTATTTAAAGAGGAGGTAGATAGATTTTTGAAATATCAGATTTGAGGGCTATGCGGAGCTAGCACAAGAGAGGAGTTGAGCCCTGGGGCAGATCAGCCATGATCTTATTGAATGGCGGAGCAGGCTTGAGGGGCCCAATGGCCTACTCCTGCTCCTATTTCCTACGTTCTTATGTTTTTATTTAAGGGGTAACTAGATAATATTATGAGGAAGAATATTTGTAACATCGCTGAGATCCATCCCTGCCTCAGCTGATTTGCTGCTAAAACCCTCTTCAATGCTTTTGTTACCACTCAGCTTGACTAATCTAATTCACTCTTGACTAACATCCTACATTGTACAGCCCATAACCTTGATGTCATACCAAACTCTGGCTGTGTGTGGCTTAACTCTCTTCAAGTCCAATCCATCCATCACCACTGTGCTCGCTAAGTAACATTTTGATTTTAAAATTCTCACCTTTGTTTTCAAGTTCTTTCGTGGCCTCGTCCCTCCCTATCTCTGTAATCTCCTTAAGCCCCACAACCGTCCAAGGTATCTGCATTACTCTAATTCTGGCCTCTTGAGCGCCCTCGACTTTAATCACTCCACCATTGGTGACTGTGATTTCCTGTACATTTCAGCTGCCTAGGGCCTAAACTCTGGAATTCCTCCCTAAATGTCTCCATCTCTTTACTGGCAGGTGGATGATCCATCTCGGCCTCCTCTTGAGGTCTCCAGCATCACAGACGTCAGTCTTCAGCCAATTTGATTCACTCCACGTGATACCAAGAAATGGCTGAAGGCACTGGATACTGCAAAGGCTATGGGCCCTGACAACATTTCAGCAATAGCACTGAAGATTTGTTCTCCAGAACTAGCAGCACTCCTAACGAAGCTATTCCAGTTCAGCTACAACACTGGCATCTACCTGGCAATGTAGAAAATTGCCCAGGTGTGTCCTGTCCACAAAAAGCAGGACAAATTCAACACAGCCAATTACCACCCCATCAGTCTACTCTCGATCATCAACAAAGTGATGGAAGGTGTTGTTGACAGTGCTATCAAGCAGCACTTACTCAGCAATAACCTGATTATCCAAAACTTTCTTCCAGCCATTTGCTAGAGCAGTTGAACCATTCCCTTTGACCCCCAATATTTTGCCCCAACCCTCTGGTCAATTGTCACTTCCCATCAATCTCAGGCCTGGGAGATAAAACGATACAAGCTTAACATTGCCAAGATCAGAGTGGTTATCCGCTCGCCTCAGCCCCCACTCATCTGATTCTTAACTAAATTTAAAATCAATGCTCCAGTGTTAACATTAAGTATTCCCAGCTCAGGAGTAGCAGCAATGGCTTTCTATTCTGCCCCCAACATGTGCCTCTGCCCCAGTTTCAGAAGATATTCCCCTTTTGCACTAGTGTGCCACTTCCCATGTTAACCATCCTTTGGCCTTTACAACTGAGACTGCCAATTTGTTGCCAATTAATGCCAAATCAGGAAAATGCTGTGCTACGGTCCAGTGCAGAAAAGGAATTGGATTAAACTGCAGAAATTATTTTCACATGGGCACCTTACAATTGGCAGAAATTTCATCACAACAATCTGCTCTGGATCTGATTTATATCCAATCACAGGTGGTGTTGTAGTGGATTTATATTTAATCACTGGTGATGCTGTCATGGATTTATATCCAATCACTGGTGGTGATGTAGTAGATTTATGTCAAATCCTGCATGATATCATAGTGGTATGTATTTCATGGCAGTATTGAATCTTGGTTGTTATTTTAGGAACCTTGGGCTTTACAGTAGTAATCCTGGGTGTACAATAGTACGCGTATATCTAGCCCTGGTTGCTATATCTATTAATATATATCTAATCCCAGATGAGAAAGTAGTAAGTATGTAAACACTACCATATGGTATAGAACTGAATTTTAATTGCCTATATATGCCACCCAACCACACATGATATATCTGGTATAATGGCTATATATTCACTCACAACGCCTATACTAAAGGGTATATATCCACTCACAGATAATGTAGTACTGGGTAAATATACAAACACAAGTTATATTATACTGGATATGCACTTGGAACAAGCTTATATAACTTATATTGTCCTCGTCTATACATTGACTCTTCAGCATTGTATTTAAACTGTTTGTGAGCTGTTTGAATCTATTGTTAAGATCTACCTGACCTGCCTATCCTCAGTTTCTTGTACACTGGAGCTTGTACACTTTACTCATTTATATAAATATATAAAAATATTTATATAAATAGGGGATTGACTTGGAATGAACTTCACCACAAAGTAGCCAATGGAAAATTATGCTTTGCTTTTGTTTTCTCAGTCCCTGCAACTGTCATTTCACACCAATGAAATGAATACAATATAATTCAAGTGTAAAAAGAAGTCTCACAGCTTCATATAGTCTGCTCTCCATGTACTGCACAATGGCTGATAAAAGCACTCCATGACTGACGCACCTCACAAGGTGCAGTTTTCTTTTGTGTATTGCTATTCCAAGAAGAAAGCATTACTTCCATCAGCAGTGAAATGGGAGCAGTGAAGAATCAGAGTTCCATGTTTCATATTATCCCACTTCATTTTCATTTCTGTCATCTCTGAAAATCAGCACTAGTGGGACAGCAATTGTATAGACATTTAGGGCGGGATTTTCCATGCCACCTGCAGCAGGAATCGTCCTGCCCTTGGTGTTGTGGTAGGCCAATCGACCCATCAATCCCTCAGAAAGCAAACCATCAGCATCCAACTGCCTTGTGAATTACTCCAGTGTTTTCTATCTTCACGACCATCCCAATTCAGCTCCTGCATCAATCATTGTGTGAAGAAGTGCTTCCTGACATCAGTCCTGAATTTGACTTTTATTAGTTTGTACTGTTTTGCAGACATAGTGGAATTTATAGTACTGTTTACGATTAACCTTCCCTATTCACTTAGTATCCCTGGAAAGAACCCTTTTGTTTACTCAACATTCATGTTTTCTATCCTATCTGCATAACTCAGTGCTCTGACACAGGATCAGCCTCCTCTCTAAATTGCCTCTCAGGCTTTGAAGTTTCCATCATTTCTGTTACAAAACTCAATGCAATGCAGAATTCAAGATGCGTGCTGACCGTAGTATTATACAATTTCAGCATGATGGCCCATACTGATTTGGAAAGGAAGATCAGCATTCTCTTAGCCTGTTGATTGCAATAACTGTACCTGGACAATGGTGTGGAGATCATTTAGAGAACAGATGCGAAATTTTTCAACCTATGCCACCTTCAATCTAAAACCAAAATCACTCCAACATCAGTCATTCTGCTTGAATATCCAGATGACACTTGTGTATGCACTTACTCAGAAAAAGAGTTCCAGGCCATTGTCAGCTTCCTCTCTGAAGCACATGAGAAAATAGGCCTTCCACTAAACGCCCAGAAAGCTGAGGTCATCTACTAACCAGCTCCAAAATTACAACACATTGTCCTGTCAATTAAGATCAATGGTGAGATCCTGGAAATGTGGATGATTGTTCATATCTTGGGGATCTCCAGTCAACGAAGGCAGACAAAGGCGACAAAATTCATCATCACCTCCAATATGCCAGCTCAGCCTTCAGCTGATTGAGGAAAAAAGTAATTAGCTCCATGATCTCAAACTCAAGACTAATATCATGATTTACCTGGCATCAGTGATCCCTGTGATTCAGAGACTTGGACAATCTGCAGCAGGCACAGCAAAGTACTGGGGAAGTACCATTAGCGGTGCCTTCCAAATCTGGTGGCAAGAAAGACATTCTAATAACAGCGTTCTCTCCCAAGCAAACTTTCCCAGCATCGAGCCACTAATCACTTAAAACCAGCTCCAATAGGCAGGACATGTCATTCGTATGCCTGACATCAGACTCTCAAAACAACTGTTCTACTCAGAACTCAGTTCCAGCAGGACACTCCCAGTAGGACAGCGGAAATATTTTAGGGATGCCCTCAAGACATCCCTGAAGAGATCATACATCTCTACCAACTCATGGGAGTCCCTGGCTTGTGACCAACCAAATTAGAAAAGGGTCATTTGGGAAGGCACTGAACATATCAAGAAACTTGGTAGAGGGCACGCAGAGGCAAAGTTGAGTCATCGCAAAGAGCTTACAAGTCTCAAAATTTTTCAACTGATCCTTCAAGCACCACCTGCCCTGCATGTGGCAGAGTCGACAGTGCACAGCTTGGACTTTCAGCCATCTCAGAACCAATCAAACTGGAGAGGAAGCAAGTCATCCTCGATTCTGAGAGACTGCCTAAGAAGAATTTGGACAATGTTGAGACGATCGCTCCCAGATCTCTTTCCACCTATGCACCTTGAAGTTCAACATTCTTCTTTCCAATGTGTAATACCATACAATTATCCATATTTCCATTCTCAAATTTTGTCCAGTTTAGTCTGTAATTCCTGATTGGGCTAATTCTCCATTGAGGGCAAAGTAGAACAAACAGGAAAGTTTTGGTAGTACAGAACTTGAGTATTGCTGAAAAATGAGACATGCTATCAAAGCTTTTCACCTTGCACTCATCAGGACAGCTCGCGAGAAATTTCCAACAGTAACAGGAGAACAACAATTTATACTACATGAGAAGAGAATGATCGTTGATTGGCAAGTGCACTCTGATAGGTGGAGGTGTTGCCATGGATAATGCTGCATGGAACAGTTTGCTGCCCAGCTTTGTTCAAATTCAAACCGGGCAGGTCAACTCTGATTGGTCAAGGCATTTCCCTGAACAATGTGGTATATGAATTTCAGTACTGGTGTGATGTCAGGTACATAGGCCGCAGTTGGCAGATTGTATCAAACAGCATATCCCTTTGGCTATTCGCAACAGCAAAGTACTGACTGTACCCAACTAGCCCGTGCTTGCAAAATTCAAAACATAGTGTCCAACATTAGATGTGATTCTGCAATTGGACAATATCAGCTAAACAATCTTTATTATGCTTAGAATTACACTGAAAACTAATTTAAGGTTGTCAGTCAGAATCACAGTGTGGCTCACTTACATATGCTAGAAGGCACATATATTCACACACAGGGCCCTGTCCTTTGCTGACAAAATGAACATCCACACATTGCACCTTTTTCAACTAAACAAAAGTTTAGGGAACAGTGATTCCATGGTTCATTCCCCAAGGTACTGCCTTGACCAATCAGAGTTGACCTGCTTGGTTTGAATATGAACAAAGCTGGGCAGTTAATTGTTCCATGCTGCATTCTCCCCGGCAATGCTTCCACCAATCAGAGTCCATTTGCCAACCAATCAGCACTCTCTTCTCATGAAGTATAAACTGTTGTTCCCCTGTTACTGTTGGAAATTTCTGACAAGCTATTCTGATGAGTACGAGACAAAAAGCTTTGATAGCATATCTCTTTTTCAGCAATAAACAGGAAAGTTCTAATTTTTTGAACTGGGCTAGGCTTTTCCATCAGTGGCATGATTTTACTATCATGCAGCACAAGCTTAACACTATGCTTAGCATACATTTAGGTGTAATGTCAGAACAAAGTCACGTCCACTTCACAGAAACACTTAAATCCAGAGTCAGAATTCAAGCTGACTCCATGTAGCAGAGTGAATTGAGATGTCCTAGAAGTGGTAGTAAAACACTACTTCAATTTGACTCTATGGATAGACTGGGGTTATTTTCCCTGGAGCAGAGGAGATTGAGGGGGGACATGATTGAGGTGTATAAAATTATGAGGGGCAGAGATAGGGTAGACAGGAAGGAACTTTTCCCCTTGCTAGAGGGATCAATAACCAGAGGGCATAGATTTAAGGTAAGGGGCAGGAGGTTTAGAGGGGCTGTGAGGAAGAATTTTTTAACCCAGAGGGTGGTGGGAATCTGGAACTCACTGCCTGAAAGGGTGGTAGAGGCAGATACCCTCATAACATTTAAGAAGTATTTGGATGTGCACTTGCGATGCCATGGCATACAAGGCTATGGACCTATTGCTGGAAAATGGGATTAGAATAGTTAGGTACTTGTTTGACCGGCGCAAACTCGATGGGCCGAAGGGCCTTTTTCTGTGCTGTAGACCTCTATGACTCTATGACTCCATGACTCTAAGGCCATGTTAAAGCTGGTCAGTTCTGACATCCTTATACCTGCTAAATGCCAAATATCCTGTAGACACATAGAGACAAAGATTAAAACTTGTATTTAAACATTATCTCCTTCTGACCCTAATTTTCTTGTCCTGAAGTCACTGAGTCATGCTGGGGTGCAGTTGCACTATTGGCTGATACCCCTTATTGTGTCAATTAAGTGGTACTCCCTGTAATAGTCTGGACAATGGCTATTGACCAGCTGTTCCACTGTTGAGAGCATTTAACCAAGCATGACCCTGTTCTCATTTGACATTCATACATGTGAGCTTGTTACTGAATAGTTACCATAAATGGGAACCCTCAGCCTCCCATTCCAGTCACAATAATACAAGTTAGAGCTAACAAAATACAGAGCAACAATCAAATCTTGGAGCATCCTGGTCAATATAACTCCATTCAATATATCTCTTTACATAATTTATAAAATTTCACGAAATTAAAACAAAACCTGAGAAAAAAATCAAACATGATAAAATCTACTTAGGCACTCTTGATAGAGAACAAACATGGCCACCAGACTGTTAGTCCACACTTACATTAGATAAATGTATGTAAACAATGCAGTTCATGGACACAGGAGAAATAAAGAGGACATGAAGCCAAGTATTTTTATTCTTTATGCATGACTGAAAAGAGATCTGCTCTTGCTCCAAAGCTGTGGGATAGTGTGGTCATACAAGTGCACCAGTGCATTGCTTGGTAAGGCATGAATTCAGACGCATGATTCTCCATGTGTTGAATTCCCAACCTTAGCAATAGTAATGAGCAGACACAATCTGAGGCCTCGGACCAAATCCTATGAAATGAGTGTCCTGGTGCAGAGGCTCATTCAACAGATGTGCAGATCACATCAGGCAAGGTGTCTGGTGCGTCTGACTTGCAGTAGTCCCAGTTTTCCATAAGCTAACATCGATCACTGGAAGAACCAGAGTGATGCAAGTCAGGTCTTGCCTCCGTGTCACGGCCTCCGTGTCCAGTTCTCTAGTCCAGCCATCATTGAGCAAAGCTCCAAGCCATGAGCAAGGCCTCACAAGATTCAGCACCTATTGTTTCCTCAGTTGGCACATGGAAAAGCAGAAGGAGGGTCACCCCAGATCATTGTCACATGCCTTTCAGCAGACAGTAAGAGTGTGGCATTAGCAGATATTTGCAAGATGGCTACAAAAATAAAAAGGCCTATTATTTGCTCCATGTGTTTTTTTTCCCTCAACAAAATAATGATCAGTCACAGTCACAGCCATCTTCCGACTAGGCAATTTACAGCCTTCCAGACTGAATATTGAGTTCAACAATTTTAGATCATGAACTCTCTCCTCCATCCCCACCCCATTTTTTATTCCAATAATTTATATAGATTTTTCTTTTCCCACCTATTTCCATTATTTTTAAATGTATTTCCATCCACTGTTTTATCTCTACCTTTTAGCCTTTTTTGATTCCTTCACCCCGCCCCACCCCCACTAGGGCTCTCTGTACCTTGCTTTCCTGCTTTCTACCCTTAATTAGCACATTCCTTAGATAATATCACCACCTTCAACACCTCTTTGTCCTTTTGTCTGTGACATCTTTTGGTTATCTGCACCTATCACTGGCCCTCTATCCAGCTCTACTTGTCCCACCCCCCCTTAAAACAGCTTATATTTCACCTCTTCTATTTTTACTTAGTTCTGTTGAAGGGTCATTCGGACTTGAAACATTAACTGTGTTCCTCTCCACAGATGCTGCCAGACTTGCTGAGTTTTTCTAGGTATTTTTGTTTTTGTTTTGGATTTCCAGCATCCGCAGTTTTTTGCTTTTATCTTAGTGTTTAATTGACTGCCTCTTCTCTTCAAGGAATGCTTACCTTGAAGAAGTATTGCTCTTCTCTCTGTCAGGATTTTCGTATCTCTCTTTTGCCTTGTTCACCTTCATTGCTTTCCATTTCTCTCCTGGTGTTTGACAAGGTGTTTACTAAAACCCGCTTTCACAGCTATATTTCCTTCCTCAGTGACTGTCTCCATCTCCGACTTACCCCACATCGATTTCAACTGAAGTTCCATCCCTCATGTTTCGAACCCACCCAGGATTATAGGTATCTCCGGGACATACAACGCTCCTCAAACTGCTGTTCTCGTCGCATTCTGAGATCCACACTCAGTGCCATGCGCCACCATGTGAACACACTCGACCTCTCCCTCCAGCAGCACCGCTGCACCCTTTTTCAAAGCTGCGCGTGCCCTCGGTTTCATTTTATTCTTCGTCTCATCCGATGCCTCAACAAGAAACTTTTTCTCTTTCTTTCAGGTGCAAAGGAACGCAAGCTCCAAAAACTCATCGACACCAACACCCATCCAGGACCCTCCACCCCTGCCTGTCCCTCTGTCCCCACCCCATCTTCCAATCCCAGCCCCGGCCGTGTATTCACTATACCTCCTAACCTTCCCCTCTCCGACGCTGCACGTTCAGTGCTCAGCAAAGGATTTAGTTTCATACACATACGCCCTCATCTCAATGAATTTCAGGCCTCGGCACGTTGCTGAACTCTTCTGCCACCAGCTTCGTCTCCATGCTCACTTCTTTGGGCAGGAGTCCTCTTCCCGTTCAACAGATCCTTTTACCCACCTCCAATATTCTCTCTCCACTTGGACCCCTCCCTCTGGATTCTTACCTTCTCTTGATCTTTTCATTGAGAGCTGTTGGCGTGACATTAGTCATCTCAATTTCTCTGCTCCTCTCACCCACTCTAACCTGTCTCTCTCTGAACTTACTGCACTCCGTTCACTCAGGTCCAACCCTGACATTGTCATCAAACCCGCTGACAAGGGTGGTGCTGTTGTTGTCTGGTGCACTGACCTCTACCTCGCAGAGGCTGAGCGTCAACTCGCAGACACTTCCTCCTACCTCCCCTTGGCCCATGACCCCACCACTGAACATCAAGCCATTGTTTCCAGACTGTTACTGACCTCACCTCCTCTGGAGATCTTCCTTCCACAGCTTCCAACCTGATAGTCTCCCAACCTTGGACGCCCGATTCTACCTCCTACCCAAAATCAACAAACAGGACTGTCCCGGCAGACTGATCATGTCACCCTGTTCCTGCCCCACGGAACTCATTTCTTGCTATCTTGACTCCATTCTCTCTTCCCTTGTCCAGCCCCTTCCCACCTACATCCGTTATTCCTCTGACACCCTACATCATATCAACAATTTCCAGTTTCCTGACCCCAGCCGCCTCCTCTTTACCATGGACGTCCAATCCCTCTACACCTCCATCCCCCACCAGGATGGTCTGATGGCTCCCTGCTTCTTCCTCGAACAGAGGCCCCAACAATCCCCATCCACCACTACTCTCCTCCGTCTGGCTGAACTTGTTCTCACACTGAACAATTTCTCCTTAAACTCCTCTCACTTCCTCCAAATCAAAGGTGTGGCTATTGGTACCCACATGGACCCCAGCTATGCCTGTCTCTTTATGGGATATGTGGAACATTCCTTGTTCCAGTCCTATTCCGGCCCCCTCCCACAACTCTTTCTCTGGTACATCGATGATTGCTTCGGTGCTGCTTCATGCTCTTGCCTGGACCTGGAAAAATTTATTAATTTTGCTTCCAATTTCCACCCCTCCATCATTTTCACATGGTCCATCTCTGACACTTCCCTTCCCTTTCTTGATCTCTCTATCTCAATTTCTGGTGATAGACTGTCCACCAATATCCATTACAAGCCTGCCGACTCCCACAGCTACCTCGACTACAGCTCCTCACACCCCACTTCCTGTAAGGACTCCATCCCATTCTCTCAGTTCCTTCGTCTCCATCGCATCTGTTCTGATGATTCCACTTTCAAAAACAGTTCCTCTGACATGTCCTCCTTCTTCCCCACGGTGGTTGACAGGGCCCTCAACCGTGTCCAGCCCATCTCCCGCGCATCCGCCCTCATGCCTTCCCCTCCCTCCCAGAAACATGATAGGGTCCCCCTTGTCCTCACTTATCACCCCACCAGCCTCCGCATTCAAAGGATCATCCTCCGCCATTTCCACCAACTCCAGCATGATGCCACCACCAAACACATCTTCCCTTCACCCCCCCGGCAGCATTCCGCAGGAATCATTCCCTCTGGGACACCCTGGTCCACTCCTCCATCACCCCCTACACCTCAACCCCCTCCCACGGTACCTTCCCATGCAACCACAGAAGGTGCAACACCTGCCCCTTTACTTTCCCTCTCCTCACCGTCCAAGGGCCCAAACACTCCTTTCAAGTGAAGCAGCATTTCACTTGCACTTCCCTCAATTTAGTCTACTGTATTCTCTGCTCCCAATGCGGTTTCCTCTACATTGGAGAGACCAAACGCAGACTGGGTGACCGCTTTGCAGAACACTTTCGGTCTGTCCGCAAGCATGACCCAGACCTCCCTGTCACTTTCCATTTCAACACTCCACCCTGCTCTCATGCCCGCATGTCCGTCCTTGGCTTGCTGCATTATTCCAGTGAAACTTAACGCAAACTGGAGGAACAGCACCTCATCTTCCTACTAGGCACTTTACAGCCTTCTGGACTGAATATTGAGTTCAACAATTTTAGATCATGAACTCTCTCCCCCATCCCAACACCCTTTCCGATCCCCCCCTTTTTTTTCCAATAATTTATATAGATTTTTCTTTTCCCACCTATTTCCATTGTTTTTAAATGTATTTCCATCCATTGTTTTATCTCTACCTTTTAGCCTTTTTTGATTCCTTCACCCCACCCCTCCCCCACTAGGGCCACCTGTACCTTGCTTGTCCTGCTTTCTACCCTTAATTAGCACATTCCTTAGATAATATCACCACCTTCAACACCTCTTTGCCCTTTTGTCTGTGACATCTTTTGGTTATCTCCACCTATCACTGGCCCTCTATCCAGCTCTACTTGTCCCCACCCCCCCTTAAACCAGCTTATATTTCACCTCTCTTCTATTTTTACTTAGCTCTGTTGAAGGGTCGTTCGGACTCGAAACGTTAACTGTGTTCCTCTCCGCAGATGCTGCCAGACCTGCTGAGTTTTTCCAGGTATTTTTGTTTTTGTTTTGGATTTCCAGCATCCGCAGTTTTTTGCTTTTATTATAATGATCAGTCACAGCCCTTGTTGATTTAATACTTTGATTTTGTGCACAGTTATAAGATTAATGGGTATGAAAGAAACTTTATGAATATGGCCTTGATCTTTACTGACTTTAGCAAAAGAGACCAACAAAGAGGCTCTTCAACCATATAAGAATTCGTTTTCTTTGCAGGCAGTTAAACAGAAAACCCTTGTGTCACAGATGACACGTTGTGTTGTGCTGGCATCAAACAGAGCCTATCATCTCGAGGAACCATTTTTGTGCAGTACTAGTGTTTGTATTGTATTCTTGGTACAATTAGAGAAAGGGATAGGTTCTCCAATTCTCATAAACTATCGGAAATAAGCATATTTGCACATGCCCTATGACATCACTCCTTAAAGGTAAAAACTAGAAAATCTAAAATGCAGGTTTAGCCCAAAGTTCTGTTTGAAAAGTTATGGTCAAAAGAGTTTTAAATATGTGGAAGTTAACTTCAGAGTTGCAGCATGCTGTAAATGAAAGTGCCTCATGTATGGTCCCATTAATGGCCACTTAAGGGCCTCATCCTGTGGCTGCTGGGATTTTATCCATTGCAACAGGAGGCTGGTGCCAAGAGTCCAGCCTGCCAGGTTTTACTGGGTGAGCTGATAGCTGGTCAAGGAGGGGAAACCACTTTTATGGGCCCCCTGTGCCCAACAGAGGCAGCCCTAAGGTCATTCATCGCTGTGTTTACCCCTTCCCCTTGCCCTGTCCACCCCGGCTCTGCCGGACCTGCCAGACTGGCCCCGGTGAAACTCCCAACTTAGCTTAAAGTCCGCGCTCCATCACTGAACGCCTTCCTTGGCACTGGCTCCAGTCCCAGCAGTGGCCAAATCTCCCTATGGAGCAACTGGGAGAAAAGAGCTAATTGGTTGGTCGCTTTCGGAGCCAGGACTTTCTCCCTGTTGGGGTAGAAAGCCCACCTCAAGTCAATTAACGGCCCGACGACTGTTAAATGACTTTGGAGAGAGCCAGCCAAGCAGGGCCAAGCTTACCCCTGTCCTTCTGGGAAGCCTGACTCCCCTGTGTAAAATGTACTTTCAGGTTCTGGCCTAACTTTCCTCTCATTGTTTTACATCCATCCTGTTTATGTGTTTTCCCTCTTATAGGGTCCCTTGGGATATTTCTTTCTTATGTTAAGTGTTTCCTCAACGCAAGGGGTCAGTTGGTCAGGTTCTCCCTTATTAATCCTGCTGGACTACACCAGGTCAATGAGGTAATCACATTGGCATGGGCCCAATAGACGCACAAAATACACCTGGACACAGGTATGTCACCCCCACTCTCAGTAAGACAAGCCTGTGTCTCTTAGCATTTTCTGCACTCTGATTTATGTCCTTGTCTCTTCTTCAGGGGTCTAGACCACATTTCTGACCTGAATACACCCCACCCCCACACCCAGCGGGGCTCACTTTGACCCCTCATTCCATTCATCATATCAGCCTCCAAACTACCACTTCATCATGTGAAGCCAAAGATGCAGTGTCCCAGGTTGAGCCCCATTCCATCCATGTCAGTGGCCTTTTTTGAAGTAAGTGGAGTTTCCATCCCAAAGAAGGCTACAGGAAATTTGCTCATGAGTCTTGGATCCAACATATCTGGGTTTCTGGGAAGCTTGACTATCCAACCTATCCAGCTGAAATCAACAGTTCACATGTTTACTGTACTGATGGATAGAGGTAATACCATAAACAATGACAGCACCACCTCAATCGTTTCACACATTGCTGCCTTGAACACTGGGGATAGAAATTGATTTGTGCTGGCCTGCCAATTGGGAAAGTTATCAAGAGAGAGAAATGGCAACAGTCTTCGGGATGGCAATGGAGCCAGGACCCTGATCCTCCCACTCCACATTCTCAGTATCTTTAAAAAATATACTGGGGTTGAGAAACTTATCAGCCATGATTGAATGGCGGAGCAGACTCGATGGGCCGAATGGCCTAATTTCTGCTCCTATGTCTTATGGTCTTATACTAATTTGGTGGCATCCTCCAACTGTCCCTTTAAGGACCGCCATTCAGAGCACATGTAGAACTGATTTCTAAAACACAGATGGCTCATGGCAGCCTAATTTAACAAAGGGGATCTCAAACAGATATCAGGTACTCTATATTTGCAAAGTACCCAACCCCTGTTCCAGGTACAGGCCCTGAACATCTCCTTACCTGCCTTTACCAATATGGCAGCTGACACACCCCCATCACAAATGATCCAGATGGGAAATTTAGGATCCATTTTGTGCCTGAGGAACAAATGCATCAAATTTCTCGGTCCCAGGGCTTAATTTGCCCCCAATGCATAGATTGTGTGTTAAATGAGAGCTAACTTCTTTCTCTGATTTTACTTCCAAGAGCACACAGGTTTAGGAGTTGAGTGCCTTCTAACTCATACATATCTGGGTAGTATACTGAAACACACCCATGCTAATTCCGCTGAATCACCATTAGGCATGTAACTGCTATGAAGACTGTTCAGTGGGCAAGTGTAAGGTCATGCACTTTGGTAGGATGAATAGAGGTATAGACTATTTTCTAGATGGGGAGAGAATTCAGAAATCTGCAGTGCAAAGGGACTTGGAAGTCCTAGTCCAGGATTCTCTTAAGGTTAACTTGCAGGTTGAGTCGGTAGTTAGGAAGGCAAATGCAATGTTGGCATTTATTTCGAGAGGACTAGAATATAAAAACAGGGATGTGCTGCTGAGGCTTTATAAGGCTCTGGTCAGACCACATTTAGAATATTGTGAGACATTTTAGGCCCCGTATCTCAGGAAGGATGTGCTGGCCCAGGAGAGGGTCCAGAGGAGGGTCACGAGGACGATCCCAGGAATGAAAGGTTTAACATATGAGGAACGTTTGAGGACTCTGGGTCTATACTCGATGGAGTTTAGAAGGATGAGGGGGGGGTCTGATTGAAACTTACAGTATACTGAAAGGCCTGGATAGAGTGGACGTTGGGAAGATGTTTCCCTTAGTAGGAGAGACTAGGACCCGAGGGCACAGCCTCAGAGTAAAGGGAAGACCTTTTAGAACAGAGGTGAAGAGAAACTTCTTTAACCAGAGAGTGGTGAATCTATGGAATTCATTGCCACAGAAGGCTGTGGAGGCCAGGTCATTGAGTGTATTTAAGACCGAGATAGATAGGTTCTTGATTGGTAAGGGGATCAAAGGTTACGGGGAGAAGGCGGGAGAATGGGGTTGAGAAACTTATCAGCCATGATTGAATGGTGGAGCAGACTCGATGAGCTGAATGGCCTAATTTCTTCTCCTATGTCTTATGGTCTTATGGACCCATCAAGCTACAGTGTATGCAACTTGGCAGTTATGGAACTTCACGGATATAATGGTATACATATATACTGGGCCTTTAACACAATAAAACATTCCACAGAAGAGAGTTAACCTCACAGTAAGTGAGATGTTAGGAATTCCATGGTGCAGCACACTTAGGCATCCACATAGTGAGCTGCTTTGAAGCTTTTGCCACCACCAATGGGGACCGCACCCCTTCACTCCTCCTGCCGCCCGCACCCTTCATAACTGAAACTGTACAAGTAAACTTCAAAGGTTTAAAACTTGGAGATATTTGCATATTACATCTTATTCAGCCATACAGTTTGCCTGTAAATAAGGCCAATACTATCCAAAATCTCCCTGCCTGCTTAATTTTCTTTAGCTGTACTATACAGCCAAGATCATTGGAGAAGTCATTGGCCCCTCTCTCATGGGGGGAGCCGAGAGGGTGCGGGGGATGACACGGCAAGGCTGGGGACACTGAAACCCTGTCCAACCCAATAGCAGCCAGGACATTATTAACATTTTTTAATCCTTTAACACCCAACTGCTAACCAAATAAATAGCCTGGCCGGCAGAGGGAAGGAGAAGCCAGTGGCAGGAGGCCACTGCCTGGAACAATTAACAATTGCCCTCAACAATCAGGAGTTGGTATAGAGACCACGATCGGAAGGTGGAGAGAGGACAAGATTGGGGAAGGGGACCGAGGTTGGCAATCGAATCAGCTAGAGGGTGGGGCTGAGGACTCATAGGCCTCCTTAAAAGCCCTTGGGGCCTTCTGTTCCTCCTGCTGAAAAAGACATTTACTTTCTGGAGCTGGCAGCTCCTCCCTTTCAGTTCTGGGTTCTCAACCAGTGGAAACTCGTGCAGCAATAGTCACTGTAAAATTGGGCTCTCATTGGACTGTGGAACTCCAATTTAAATATGTTAATGAAGTGTCCCGTCTCTCGGTGGCAAAACACTCAAATGCCTCAATAACCATGACCATAAAAATTTGAACTGCTGCAACTATGGTGTGCTGGAGTCATGACCCCCACAGTTAGTTCTTTAAACCTCCACTGTTTGGGTTTTGAAACACAACAGTACTATGTGCCCTCTCTGATGCTGAACGTTCAGTGCTCAGCAAAGGACTTAGTTTCATACCCTTACGCCCTCATCTCAATGAATTTCGGGCTCGGCACGATGCTGAACACTTCTTCCGCTGCCTTCATCTCCGTGCTCACTTCTTTGGGCAGGAGTCCTCTCCCTGTTCAACGGATCCTTTTATCCGCCTCCAATATTCTCCCTCCACCTGGACCCCTCCCTCTGGATTCTTACCTTCTCTTGATCTTTTCATTGAGAACTGTCGGCGTGACATTAGTCGTCTCAATTTCTCTGCTCCTCTCACCCACTCTAACCTGTCTCTCTCTGAACTTGCTGCACTCCGTTCACTCAGGTCCAATCCTGACATTGTCATCAAACCTGCTGACAAGGGTGGTGCTGTTGTTGTCTGGCGCACTGACCTCTACCTCGCGGAGGCTGAGCGTCAACTCGCAGACACTTCCTCCTACCTCCCCCTGGACCATGACCCCACCACTGAACATCAAGCCATTGTTTCCAGGACTGTTACTGACTTCATCTCCTCTGGAGATCTTCCTTCCACAGCTTCCAACCTGATAGTCTCCCAACCTCGGACGGCCCGATTCTACCTCCTACCCAAAATCCACAAACAGGACTGTCCCGGCAGACTGATCATGTCAGCCTGTTCCTGCCCCATGGAACTCATTTCTTGCTATCTTGACTCCATTCTCTCTTCCCTTGTCTAGTCCCTTCCCACCTACGACCGTGATTCCTCTGACACCCTACATCATATCAACAATTTCCAGTTCCCTGGCCCCAACCGCCTCCTCTTCACCATGGACGTCCAATCCCTCTACACCTCCATCCCCCACCGGGATGGTCTGATGGCTCTCCGCTTCTTCCTCGAACAGAGGCCCGAACAATCCCCATCCACCACTACTCTCCTACATCTGGCTGAACAATTTCTCCTTAAACTCCTCTCACTTCCTTCAAATAAAAGGTGTGGCTATGGGTACCCGCATGGGCCCCAGCTATTCCTGTCTCTTTATGGGGTATGTGGAACATTCCTTGTTCCAGTCCTACTCCGGCCCCCTCCCACAACTCTTTCTCCGGTACATCGATAATTGCTTCGGTGCTGCTTCATTCTCTCGTTTCAACCTGGAAAAATTCATTAATTTTGCTTCCAATCTCCACCCCTCCATCATTTTCACATGGTCCATCTCTGACACTTCCCTTCCCTTCCTTGACCTCTCTGTCTCAATTTCTGGTGATAGACTATCTACCAGTATTCATTACAAGCCTACTGACTCCCACAGCTACCTCGACTACAGCTCCTCACACCCCGCTTCCTGTAAGGACTCCATCCCATTCTCTCAGTTCCTTCGCCTCTGTCGCATCTGTTCAGATGATGCCATTTTCAAAAACAGTTTCTCTGACATGTCTGCCTTCTTCCTTAACCAAGGTTTTCCACCCACGATGGTTGACAGGGCCCTCAGCCGTGTCCGGCCTATCTCCCGCTCATCCACTTTCACACCTTCCTCTCCTTCCCAGAACCATGATAGGGTCCCCCTTGTCCTCACTTATCACCCCACCAGCCTCCGCATTCAAAGGATCATCCTCCGCCATTTCCACCAACTCCAGCATGATGCCACCACCAAACACATCTTCCCTTCACCCCCCCTGGCAGCATTCCACAGGGATCGTTCCCTCTGGGACACCCTGGTCCACTCCTCCATCACCCCCTACACCTCAACCCCCTCCCACGGCACCTTCCCATGCAACTGCACAAGGTGCAACACCTGCCCCTTTACTTCCCCTCTCCTCACCGTCCAAGGGCCCAAACACTCCTTTCAAGTGAAGCAGCATTTCACTTGCACATCCCTCAATTTAGCCTACTGCATTCATTGCTCCCAATGCGGTTTCCTCTACATTGGAGAGACCAAACGCAGACTGGGTGACCGCTTTACAGAACACCTACGGTCTGTCCGTAAGCATGACCCAGACCTCCCTGTCGCTTGCCATTTCAACACTCCACCCTGCTCTCATGCCCACATGTCCGTCCTTGGCCTGCTGTATTGTTCCAGTGAAGCTCAACGCAAACTAGAGGAACAGCACCTCATCTTCCGACTAGGCACTTTACAGCCTTCCGGACTGAATATTGAGTTCAACAATTTTAGATCATGAACTCTCTCCTCCATCCCCACCCCCTTTCCGATCTCCCCCTTTTTTTTCCAATAATTTATATAGATTTTTCTTTTCCCACCTATTTCCATTATTTTTAAATGTATTTCCATCCATTGTTTTATCTCTACCTTTTAGCCTATTTCGATCCCTGCCTTTCACCCCACCCCACCCCCAGTAGTGCTATCTGTACCTTGCCTGTCCTGCTTTCTACCCTTAATTAGCACATTCCTTAGATAATATCACCACCTTCAACACCTCTTTGCCCTTTTGTCTATGACATCTTTTGGCTATCTCCACCTATCACTGGCCCTCTATCCAGCTCTAACACCCCTCCTTAAAGCAGCTTATATTTCACCTCTTTTCTATTTTTACTTAATTCTGTTGAAGAGTCATACGGACTCAAAACGTTAACTGTGTTCCTCTCCGCAGATGCTGCCAGACCTGCTGAGTTTTTCCAGGTATTTTTGGTTTTGTTTTGGATTTCCAGCATCTGCAGTTTTTTGCTTTTATCTTAGTACTACATGCCCTAGCTGGCTTGCTGTAGTTATGTGACCTCTGCCATGAAGTGGTCCTCTGTAGGCTGCCATTTTACTCAGCTCAATAAAGGCTCCTACTAATAAAGCACAGCTGTCTTTGAACTCAAAATACCCACCACCAAGCCCGGGCCCTCTCCCACCCAATGTGGAGGGTTAATTTTGAGGCCATTATCTTTCTGCTAAAGATTTAGCTGTCAATTTGTCTGTCAGCCCTGCCTCTGTTGGTCTCTTGCCTCTGAGTCATAAGGTTCAAGGTTCAAGTCTCACGCCAGAGATTGAGAACAAAAATCAAGGCTGACAAATCAAGTACTGAGGGAGTGCTGCACTGTTGGAGGTGCTGTCTATTGGATGAGATGTTAAACATCTGCTGTTTTGGTGGAAATAAAAGATCCCATGACACTATTTCAAAGAAGAGCAGTGGAGTTGTCTCTGGTGCCTTGGCCAATATTTATCCCTCAATCGAGATCATAAAAATAGATTGACTGATCATTATCACATTGCTGTTTTGTGGCAGTTTACTGTTCACATATTGGCTGCTATGTTTCCTACATTACAAGAATGGCTACACTTCAAAAGTACATAATTGGCAGTAAAATGCTTTGAGAGGTCGATGGTTGTGAAAAGCACTACATAAATTCAAGTCTTTCTTTTTCTTTAATTTTACTCCAATTTAGTATATGCACCATCAAACAAATATTGATTTTCAATTTATTGCATTTTGCAATTTATTTTCTGTACAGAAATTCATTTGGGCACATTGCTCGTTCATTTTTAAAAATACTTATAACATCTAACATATTTACTTTTGCCCTCCAAATTTTACAAGTCCTCCTTAATCTCAGCATTTCTCTTACTGAAGAACAGCTTCATTGATGGAAGTTGCCTGTTGGTACCTTGCCAGATGGAATTTAGGCAGAGGCTGGTGGTGGGAAGAGGCTGGTGGTGAGCAGAGACAGGTGGTAGACAGAGACTGGTGGTAGGCAGAGACTGGTGGTGGGCAGAGACTGGTGGTGGGCAGAGACTGGCGGCGGGCATTCAACGGTTTCGTCTTGAGTTTGAGGTCTAGATGGGGTTTCTTTAGGATTTGCCTGTTTACCTAAGAATGCTTCCATCGACAGTTGTTCGTAAAACACCATTCTTGTTTATTTACAGATCTATATACATCTCAGTTCTCTACATCTGCTTCCCTCCAGCTCTAAGTTACTTAATCATGTGACATTGCATCATAGTTACATCAGTAGTTATAGCAATATCAGATGCTCCTGATGTTAATGCTTTACAGAGTATCACTGTTGAAACCATTGTTGGCCTTATCAGGGTTCACACATAATGACATAGGAGCATGAGTAGCTCCGCCATTCAGTTAGATCCTGGCTGTTATATAGATCAACCTTTACCCACCTTGGTCTGAATACATTAAAACCCTTCCTGAATGTGTGCCCTATACAATAGGGAATCAGGGGTAAGAACCTGGGTAATTTTCACCCAGGGATGACAAGGTCCACTGTAAATCTGAAATAATCACCCCAGGTGGATCTTTTAATTCAATGCAGCCTGGAATCGAAGTGGGAATCTGCAGTCAAAGGGCAATGAGGCTTATTGGACGTGAACCTATCAATAAATAGATTCATGTAATATAACCAAAATGTGTGGCCTTTTCTTTTAAAGTGAAATGATTATGCAAATTCAAAAACATAGCCTGAAAAAAGCCTACATTTTGAAAAGAATTGTTGAATGAAAGGGATTCACCAAGCTCACCAGAGCTACAGCTGGTTGTGCATGGGAGGTGTTGCTGTTCTCGAAATCGATGCTGCACAGCTTTGAAATACAGCCTTACAAATATAGATCAAAACACTGCTGTCACTTTAAAGGAGCTGTTCCTTCAGTTGCAAGGCACCATTCAGCATGAATCAAAATATGAAACAAAAAGGCTCTGTAAAGTACAATCAAAACACTTTTGTTTCAACACCAGTACAATTGTACAAGTACAGAACACAGCCCACATTTTGTGGATTGTATATGAATGGTTACAACACATGCTTAGTGTGTGTTTTTTTTACATTCTTGTGATATAGGCATCATTGGCAAGGCCAGCATTTATTGTCCATTCCTAGTTTCTCTTCAGGAGATGGCGGTAGTCCCTCTTCTTCAACTGCCACAGTCTATGTGGTGATGATTCCCCCATAAACCTATTAGGGAGGGAGTTCCAGGATTTTGACCCAGCAATGATGAAGGAATGGTGGTATATGTCCAATTCAGGATGGTGTATGACTTGGAGGAGAATTTGGAGCCTGTACATCTCCATGCACCGGTTGTCCTTCTAGGTGATGGAGTTTGTGGTCAAAGGAGGTGCTGTCAAAGCAGCAGGAAGTCAGGGCTGCAATTCCAGACAGTATGGAGGTGTTCAACAAAACTACCTTCGGCCATTTAATTTACTGATCAGCTGAGTTCTGATGTCCCTTGCATTGAGGTGTCCTCCAAGTGAAGGTCCTCCTGTTTGTCTACTCCTTGATATTCTTCCTCCAAGAGCTAGGACCACCTGCCCAGGCATCTCCATGTCTATTGTCCTTTATAATAACAAAGTGGTGCAGAACACAATAAGCTACAATTAAGTAGGATAAATGCCTGGAATATAATACCAAACCCCTCCTGATCTGCCAATACAGCAAAAATGTTTGTTTAATACTCTGATATTTCTTTCTGTTCCCACAATGGCGTAAACATATTTCAGAGCACTCCTCAACTGCTGTTTCTGCAACACTTATAGGAGTTGTTAGCATAGCAAGCCACAAGCCACCTATTGTCTGCCTTAAAGAACTCACGGAGGGAGAATGCATCAATTCATATTACACATAGCCTGCAGCACAGAAATAGGCTATTCAGCGCAACTATTTTATGCCGGTATTTATGCTCCACAAAAGCCTTCTTCCACCTCTCTTCAATTCACCCTGTCAACATATCCTCCAATTCTTTTTTTCTTTCATTTGCTTATCTTGCTTTCCCTTAAATGCATCAAAATCCACTCTAGGGGTTTGAGCTCAAAACCTCGACTGACATTCCCAGTGTAATAATGCCTAAGTGCTGCACGTTAAAGGTGCTGTCTTTCGAATGAGGGGTTAAACCGAGACCCTGTATCCCCTCTCAGGTAGACGTAAAAGATGCCATGACACTATTTTGTAAAGACTATGGGCATTCTCCTGTGGTCCTAGTTATGTGCTTTCTGAATTACAACAGCGACTACACTTCCAAAGATACTTAATTGGCCTTAAGGTATTTGGAGACATCCTGAATTGTGAAAGATGCTATATAAATGCAAACCTTTAGGCAAACTATTGGCCTGGTTAGGAAATTGGCTGAGCAGCAGGGATAATATATTCCAATTGACAGGACATAACCAGTGGTGACCTGCAAGGGTCTCTGTTGGCGCTTTAACAATTCACTCAAGTTGTTGACTCCAGTCAGTGACTTGGACTCAAGTCTGACTTGAATCGATTTTATTTAATTGTGACTTGACTTGGACAAAATTCACTTGTCGACATTCCTCAGTTTAAGAACAAACAGTATTTTTTAAAATTCCGGCACGATATAGTTGATCCACATTTCAGCGTGAACCATGATCAATGTCATCCAACGCAGGTTTTGTTCTCCTCCATCCTGATCCCACCCCATTGCCACCGCTCATTGGCTGTTTCAGAGACTGGACTGCCAGATCCACAGCACTGATTGGCTGAGCAGCTTGTCAATCAGGGACGTTCTGAGTGCCAGGTTCCCTATTCCCTCTTTTGTCACTGACCTCATGTGAGGAGAGGGCCGTTTGTCAGCTTCAGTGGAAACGCCTGGAGATGGGGGACCTAACCCCAACTCATGAGTTAAATAAAGGGTTTTGGCCCAGTGCCTGCCAGCACATGCTGTCCTTCCCAGAGCCCAAACACAGAAGCTTTCCATGGTTGCCCCGACCTGACCTTCCATGACCGCCCCAGCCCTTCCATGGTCACCCTGCCCCTGACCCTTCCATGGTCACCCTGCCCCTGACCCTTCCATGGTCACCCTGCCCCTGACCCTTCCATGGTCACCCTGCCCCTGACCCTTCCATGGTCACCCTGCCCCTGACCCTTCCATGGTCACCCTGCCCCTGACCCTTCCATGGTCACCCTGCCCCTGACCCTTCCATGGTCACCCTGCCCCTGACCCTTCCATGGTCACCCTGCCCCTGACCCTTCCATGGTCACCCTGCCCCTGACCCTTCCATGGTCACCCTGCCCCTGACCCTTCCATGGTCACCCTGCCCCTGACCCTTCCATGGTCACCCTGCCCCTGACCCTTCCATGGTCACCCTGCCCCTGACCCTTCCATGGTCACCCTGCCCCTGACCCTTCCATGGTCACCCTGCCCCTGACCCTTCCATGGTCACCCTGCCCCTGACCCTTCCATGGTCACCCTGCCCCTGACCCTTCCATGGTCACCCTGCCCCTGACCCTTCCATGGTCACCCTGCCCCTGACCCTTCCATGGTCACCCTGCCCCTGACCCTTCCATGGTCACCCTGCCCCTGACCCTTCCATGGTCACCCTGCCCCTGACCCTTCCATGGTCACCCTGCTCCTGACCCTTCCATGGTCACCCTGCCCCTGACCCTTCCATGGTCACCCTACCCCGACCTTCCATGGTCACCCTGCCCCTGACCCTTCCATGGTCACCCTGCCCCTGACCTTTCCATGGTCACCCTGCCCCAGCCCTTCCATGGTCACCCTGCTCCTGACCCTTCCATGGTCACCCTGCCCCTGACCATTCTATTGTCACCCCCACAATGGCAGCCCCCAATCCAAGCTTTCAATGGCTGTGTGCCTAAACAGGAGGGAGGAACAGTTGAGAGAGTTAGGGGTGAATGACATTGTAGAGGGACAAGGGAGGGGAAGAGGGGAAAGGGACAGGAGAGAGGTAGAGAAGATGGGAGAGAGGGACAGGGGAGAGGGACAGGAGAAAGGGACAGGAGAGAGGGAGAGGGGATGAGAGAGAGGGAGAGGGGAGACAGACAGAAGACACAGACGGGGAGAGGGAAAGGAACAGGGGAGAGGGATGGGGAAAGGATGAGGGTCAGAGGAAAGGTGGGGGAGCTGGTCATCAGCACACACAAACAAAGTCTTGATATATTAAATATACTAACTGCAGTGAATGCTGAAATGCTCAGGTCACTTTGGTAATTGTGTCACATACGCTGTCTTGTTTTTTTCCCATTTCCTACACAATTATAATTTAAAGTTTAAAATGCCACCAGCGTGCACAGGAAACACATGCAATTCCACAGGGAGAGGAGCTTTTCATTGGTGAAACCCGCCATCAGCTGACAATGCAGCAGGTACGGATGGGCTATAAAGAGCCCCTTGGACAAAGAGGGAAGCTGTGCATCACAGTCAAACCTTCCCTGCCCAACTCCACTGGCGTGAGCATAAGAATCATTGAGAGCACAAAGGTGGCGAGGGTGTTTTTTCAAATTTAAATTTCACTTGTAAATATTTCACATTACATTTGTTTCACTTTATTCATGCGTGCATCATCATTATTTGTTGAGACTAGCTTAGTCAGAGAATGTAATAAACTTGGAGAGTGCAGGACTAGTTACTTGTAAAAAAACAGTTACTTTATTTATAGACTGAGGCTACATGCTTGTTCCAAGACTAAGGCTAAAAAGCTCCGCCCCTAAGATTCCCCAGCTTAGGGCTGATTCGTCTATACAGTCACATGATCCCCATAACAGTAAGAAATGGTTTAATTTACAATTATTACATTCCTCCCCCTTTAATTTTGTTTTGCTCTCTTATTTACATAAAAGTGCATAAAAGTGTTCTCGTATGCTGACAAAATTAATGCCCATCTTTGAATGCTAACAGAGGCATCAGTTGGATTGCCCTATTTTCACTAAACAATCCTAAAGTGGTTTGTGATCTGACACTACGGGGAAGTGTCGACTGTGCAAATATTGATGGAACTTCTTTACTTCAAATACGATAGATAGGTCCTCTTTTTCAATTTGGGAATAACCTTTCACGGCTGCAGACAGGATTCCAGATACATATTCTATTGGTCTTACAGATCCATCCTCCATCTTGTGTGACAATACTGCTACCACTCCGTGGGGAGATGCAACACAAGTTCAAATATCAATTCCTTAGGCAGGTCATAGTGCACTAGCAGACACGATGAATGTAAACATTTCTTGACTCTTGTGAAGACTTCCTCTTGCTGTGTCTTCCAGGACCATCTGTGGTTTGTCTTCAATAATAAGTGTAAAGGGGCTAACACTGTAGATGGATTAGGCAAGAATCGACCATAATAGTTTAACATGCCCAAAAATTACTTGAGTTGGTAGGAGTGGGCACTTTCTTGATTGCCCTGACTTTCTCCTCTAATGGATGCAACCCTTGGGTATCCACTCGATGGCCCAGATACATAACTTCCCTTGATTGGAAAGTGCACTTATCCTTTTTGTAAATGCATGCAAGCCTTCAAAAATCTCTTCAGAACTTCTTCCAGGCTTGCCTCTATGGATCCTGTGATTAGAACATTGTCCAGGTACACTATAAATCGGGGGATTCCTTGTAATAAGCTTTCCATGGTTCTTTGGAAAACCGCACAGGCAGATGACACACTGAAGGGTAGGCATGTATATTGGTACAGACCCTTGTGCATGTTTATAGTGACATAACGTCTTGATGTGTTGTCCAGCTCGAATGGTTGATACACATGGCTCATATCCACTTTAGTGTAGAATCTTCCTCCTGCGAGTTTAGCATACAGATCTTCAATCTTTGGTATTGGGTATTTATTTAATTTCTCAGCCTCGTTTACCATTAATTTATAATCCACACAGATGTGAATAGTTTGACCTAGTTTCATCACAGGGATTATGGGTGCTGCCCATTCTGAAAATTGGACTGGCTGTATTATTCCTAACTTCTACAATTGACATAATTCCACATTTACCTTTTCTTTTAAACCGTAAGGCACAGGTCTTGCCTTAAAAAAACTGGAGTGTTGCTTCAGAGTCCATGTTTTTTTAGCTTGTAGACCTTTGATTTTCCCCAACTCATCTTGCAATACTCTGTCATACTTTTTCAGCAACTCTGGAATCCCTTCTGCTCGGACTTGAAAAATTTCTGATGAGTTTAGTTTGATTTCTTGCAACCAATCATGGCCCGGAGGCTAGCTCCTTCTTTTATTACAACAATTATTGGCAGCTGAGCTGTCTGTTGCCTGTATGATACAGGTACCGAGGCAAAAACAGAAAATGCTGGAAAAACTCAGCAACTCAAGTGCAGAGGTGATGCCTTTCAGCTTCTCCTGTGTATGTTTTTAACCGAGCTGCGGCTTTTTCCAAACTCAATGGCTGGGTATCTTCTCTGAAGTATTTAATGATGCGTTCTCCCAACACCGTGGTGGATGCATCAAGGCAGCATTTGACCGAGTGTGGCATCAAGGAGGCCTAGCAAAACTGGAGTCAATGGGAATCAGGGGCAAAACTCTCTGCTGGGTGGAGTCATACCAAGCACAAAGGAAGATGGTTGTGGTTGTTGGAGGTCAGTCGTCACTGCTGGAGTTCCTCAGGGTAGTGCCCTCGGCCCAACCATCTTCAGCTGCTTTATCAATGACCTTCCTTCCATCATAAGGTCAGAAGTGGGGATGTTCGCTGATGATCGCATGATGTTCAGCACCATTCGCGACTCCTCAGATACTGAAGCAGTCTATGCCCAAATGCAGCAAGACCTGGACAATATCCAGGCTTGGGCTGTCAAATGGCAAGTAATATTTGCGCCACATAAGTTTCAGGCAATGACTATGTCCAACAAGAGAGAATCCAACCATCGCCCCTTGATGTTTAATGGCATTACCATCACTGACTCCCCCACTATCAACATCCTGGGGGTTACCATTGACCAGAAACTGAACTGGACTAGCCATATAAATACTGTGGCTGCAAGAGCAGGTCAGAGGCTAGGAATCGTGCAATGAGTAACTCACCTCCTGACGCATCAAAGCTTGTCCATCATCTACAAAGCACAAGTCAAGAGTGTGTTGGAATACTCCCCAGTTGCCGGATGAGCGCAGCTCCCACAACACTCAAAAAGCTTGACACTGTCCAGGACAAAGCAGCCTGCTTGATTGGCACCACATCCACAAACATTACTCCCACCACCACCAACGCACAGTAGCAGCAGTGTGTTCCATCTAAAAGATACATGCAGGAATTCACCAATGCTCATTCAACAGCTTCCAAACCCACAACCACTACCATCTAAAAAGATAAAGGTAGCAGGTAGATGGGAACACGACCCCCTGCAAGTTTCCCTCCAAGTCACTAACCATCTTGACTTGGAAATATATCACTGTTCCTTCACTGTTGCTGGGTCAAAATCCTGGAACTCCCTCCCTAACAGCACTGTTGGTGTACCTACACCACATGGACTGCAGTGGTTCAAGAAGGCAGCTCACCACCACCTCCTCGAGGGCAAATAGGGATGAGCAATAAATGCTGACCCAGCCAGCAAAGCCCACATCCCGTGAATGAATAAAAAAAATGCTCCTATGCCAACCTCCATGAGCAAAGGCTTTCCATTTACTTGAAGACTAACAGTGATTGGTTCAGTTTTCCTGGCCTTCAGATTGTGTAGGGAATAAACATCAGCCTCAGTAACTTCTGGGTCTTCTATATTGTGCATTTCATTTAACCTGACCTGCTGTCTGAATGGCTGTGTGGATCTAGTCCTACATTGTTTAACAACATGCCCTTTGTAGTGGCAGTAGTAGTATTCTGTCTCTTTAAATCTACAGACTTCAGGTGCATGATTTCCCCATAATGGTAACACTTTAACTTCTGGGTTACTGGTGAGCTGCTTCCAGAATTTCTTTTTATTTTTCTAGCGGTAGGGACTGTGTCCCACTTCACTGTAGCCTCTCTCGCCCAGTGGCAGGTTCCTGCCCTAGCTACAAAACGGCGCCATGTTGCATACTCTGCAGAGCCTGCGAGTCCCTCTCAGTACTCTCCATTGCTAGCGCCATCCCCATGGTGTGCTTCAGGTCTATCTCAACTTCTGCAAGCAAATGGCGCTGAATGGTGTAGTCGTTTATGCCGTAAACCAAACAATCTCGCAACATGTTGTTTAAAGTATCACCGAAGTCACAGTGCTCCATTAACTGTTTTAACATCATGATGTACATTTTGAACAACTCGAATCTTAACTCTTTACATGATCACTGAGTGTTTAGGCTGAAAATGTCCTTTCGCAAGGTCAACTACCTCTGTGAAGGATCTGGAATTTGGTGCGTTCAGAGCCGTCAAGCTACACATCAGGTTATACGTTTTGCTCCTGCAGACGCTTAGGAGAATTGCTGTCTGTTTCTCCTCCACCGTTATTTCATTAGCTACAAAGTAGAAACCTAACCACTCAATCTATTGACTCCAGTCCTCGACGGATGAGTCATACAGGTTAATTCTGCCAAAGAGAGACATTGCTGGTGAGTATACTTCTTTTCTTCCTTCCCTTAAAATATTGGAATATTCACAGTCGCGAGACGAAGTCCTACATCAGAGCTATTTATCCTCATCGTCAATTGTAATAAACTCGGAGTGCAGGACTAGTTTCTTGTAAGAGACGGTGAACTTTATTTACAGATTCCTAATAGGCTACCTCCTTGTTCCAAGACCAAGGCTAAAAAGCTCCACCCCTAAGATTCCCTACGCTTAGGGATGATTCGTCTACACGGTCACAAGATCCCCATAACAGTAAGAAATGGTTCAACTTACAATTATTACAGAAAGCTAGATGTACTGGCACACCTCATGGTTGGCATGCATTGACGATTACAGGGGTGTTAGGGACATATCCTTTATTGTGGAAAAGACAATGTTGTGTTTTTTTGTTCACTCTTTATTGAATGTTCACATTATAGTGTCCAGTGTTATACTCGTCACTCTGTGGGATATGACTGAACTTACACACTCAGCTGGCCCTTCATTCTATGCATTGTAAAGGACATTGTCCAAGGTCACTCTCAGTGGGATAATGGAAATGTTGTAGATGAACTCAAAACTCTGTAAGGACTCTGCCAGCCAACACCCTGAGATGGACACATATTTGGACAGTACTGACACCGCCCTTTAGGCCCCTCAATTTTTTTACCTTTTCTGGCTGACCACACCACACCACCACTCCCAAGACACCAGGCCCTTCCCACTTCACTCCTCCTGAACTGGGTGTGATGTGATTCCCATGCGCCGCTGACTTGATCCTGATGGTAGGACTTTATTTTTAGAAGCGTTACGCTAATGAGTATTCATGGTTTGTAAACGTATTACAAGTATGAAGCCACCACAGGCCGGCGTGAGGCTCAACACATGGCAAGCACGCCACTGACTTTATCTCTGCATCTCAACCCGCCATCGGGAAATCAAAATTTTGCACCTGCCGAATTCACCACCACATGCCATGTTTCCTGATCTTGTGGGCTCCATAAAATCCTCATTAAGAATCACATCCTCCAGAAATGAAATTCTGAAACACTTCTACACACAAAGAGCAGTAGAAGTTAGGAACCCCCTTCTGTAAACGGCAATTTCTGCTAGATCAATTGTAAATTTTAAATCTGAGGTTGTTAGATTTTTGTTCATTCAAAGTCACTCAGTGCCTGATCAAGGGATCCTGCATCAGGAAGTGGGAGAGTGGGGTGGCCCACTAAGAACCATCCCACTGCCCTTGCTGCTGATCCCCTTTCCCACCTCTCCCCCATTACCTCCCCTCCCGGCTATGCACTTCAACTGCTCCTTGTGTCAGTGAGGTCCACATACTAGCAACTCTTTGGGCAAAAAAGATTCTCCTGAAATTCCTTTTGGACTTATTAGTGACTACCTAATGATACTAGCCCATGGTTGTTGCTTCCCCCTTAACGGTGACATCTTCTCTATGTCTACCTTATCAAGCCCCTTCATAATTTTCAAGATCTCTATCAGGTCACTCAAACATCTCTTTTCTAGAGAAACATTCAGGAGGTGGCACCCTTTTCTGTTAAAAGTTGAGGTACTTCACAGTGGAATCTTGATTTGGCACATGATTGCTAACCAATGCACCCTGCACTTTCAGAAACCCAGCAGTGCAAAAGAAAGCTGGAAAGCCATCTCATTCTGGCACCTTGCTGCCATGTTAACCTAGACATCTTCCTTAACTCCACTAAACAGTGTCAGTTACCTGAGGATTGCATGCCCAGGCTGCACCCTGGGTAATATTACCCAGCTATCCTGTGGCTATATAAAACGAGCCACTGGTATAAAAGTTGAATGTTTCACAGTCATAGGTCATGGCCGCAAGTCATCAAGCAGGAGTTGGCAGAACTCCCCCCATTCCCCCTTTGATGACGCACATGTTCCCAACACACAGTTCCTCACCAAGATCCGCATGGCATGTAAATTCTTGTGGGGCACTGTGTTCTCAAATGTTGCCACACTCACCTTGCCTCCATCCTTCACTTTTCCTTTGTTTCCTCCCACTTAGCCACATAGAAGGGGATGTCAATTGGGAATCTAATAGCTGGTACCATACTCAGAATCTCTTACTATGGTAATTCCCCAATGGTTGCAAGAGCATCAGGCTATCAGAGGCAGGCATAGCTCAAATCCAGGTCCAAGGCAAAACAAATTCACTTTAAAACCTCTTCTGTCACTTGTGAATGTTTCTTCAGGCTACAGCCACAAAGTGAAGTACTTCCTGCAATGTAAGGTGATATGAGAAATAGGTATAACTTCTATATTTCCTTCTGATCTACCTTTGGTGCAATGAGTGCACAACTCAAAAAGTTTAAGGACTCCAACAGCATTGTTGCTTATTTTAATATATGTTAATGAGCTTCAAGCAGGGTCATGATAGGTCACCAACCAGACCAGAAACTGCAGGAATTACAGGGTGGAACCTCAACAGAACCTCATCCCATTCCAGAATATTCAAAATATTCGTGGAATCCATTCATGAAACAGCTGCTAAATTGATTTTACGGCAGAGCCTCACTATTGCCTCAGTGATAGGCAAATTTGAAGTCAAAATACCATGATCAGCTAGTATCAGCAACATGAACTATATGCAAATTAACCATTAATTTGAGCCATGACTCTAAGGCTTCATGGTATTCACCTGTATGACTCATTTGGGCAGATTAGCTAATCTAGATTGTAATGTGATCTGGTGTGAAATTTCCACCAGATGATTGAATGGCAGAATTATTCCTTTTTAACTCTATGTAACTATTTCCCCAGCATTTCAAGGGTTAACTACCTGCATGCTTAATTTCAATAGTGATTTAGCAAACTATCCAATTTCCTCAGTGCTTAAGGGGTTGACACTAAACTCCCCTACCATCATCACTTGTATTTGTACAGAAAATAGGATTTGAACAAGATGAATTTCAAATCTGAATCAATCTTAAAGCTTTCCCCTGTAATGATTGGTTAGAATTGGGATGTTGATGCTCATGCTAGTGAAGGCTGTAAGAGGGAGATGACAGTAAATTAGCTAAGTGACGGGCAGTTCTTATGAAAGCTCAGCATCTCTACGTCGTATACAATCTAGCGAGTACTTGAAGTCATGTTTTGGACTGCTCCTCGGAGTCAATTGGAAAAGCGAAGTAAAAGTATTTTGATGCCTTATTTAGTAAGCAGTTTTTATATTTCCTTTTCCATAACTAATGAGTAATATTTATGGGACACTAATATTAATCCAAGATTAAGTAAGAGTAAACAGCCTGTTTATTTCATATCTGTATTTATACTTGCATAACATTGTGTTTCAGTGGAACAAATGTGTAACTGGATAAGGACCATCTGCCACGCTTAATTCCAATTATTTGTATGTAGTAATGTCACAGTTTGTCCTTCTATTGTACTGCTTGAAGCCAGCTGTGCATATCAGATAATCCAGTATGGAATTCAACACACCTCACACTTTCCCTTCATTAACTTTAATGGGTGGATAGCATGCAAGGGCTGTTGACTTCTGCATCTACAACCCTGGTGATCTCTGTGCCCACAAACCCCAGTGATATCTGAACCCACAAACTCCAGTCAACTCTGGACCCACATATCCCAGTGTCCTCTGAGTCCACAAACCCCGGTGTCCACAGCACCCACATATCTGAATGACCTCTGCACCCACTAGCCCCAGTGACCTGTGCTGCCACATTACTTACATACGCTCCTGCCAGATGAATCTCTACACTGGGAATACTAGTTCAGAAAATCTGCTCTAATGCTTCACTCTTGAAGCCATTTGCATCCAGGCGATATTGTGTAACCAAGAGAATGAGATAGCCTGGCCAAAAGACTTCTTTATGGCAGCAACCTGCCAGAAGGAAGAGACTTATGTCTATGCAAGAAGGAATGTCAGTGTTCACCTCCCTTGATGTGGAACATCTGCTACTCTGAGGCATTTCACCTAATTGCTTGGCTGAGAGCTAGCAAAAGTCATTCTGATTGTGTCGGGTAAATGTAGATGACATCTGACTGTGAGAATTAAACTCATGATCATCTGGTGGGTGGTCAGTGCCGTAGCCATTAAGACAGCAGATCACCCTCATTATTTATCCCCTGTGGTTTGGATTCAATTTTTTTGCCCCTTGAGATGAGAGTGATACAGAAATTCAGTATGCCCTGCTAGGCCACTTTATTATTTTTGCTGTAAGATATAAAGGCGCATGGATAAAAAAATATGCTGCAGCATAGTTAGCTGCTAGCAAACAGTCTTTCATCAAAATGGGCTTCAGAAAGCACAAATAAAAATACCGGACTGGCTCAGCTGTCTGAAGTATCATTTGCAGAAGGCTGATTCTCATTAGTGGAAAGTGTGTTGTTCATTGAGTATTCACATCCACTGTCTCTACTTGATCCTAGAACTGACCGATTGTTTCTGAAGCTCTTGGGCAGGAAAACCCATAAATGATCACAGAAAAAAAATCTGTTGGGCTGCTGGACATCACACTAAACCAATTCCTGTCACACTGCTGCCACAGGCTGCCTTTTTAGAACTAACATAAAAAGCATATTCTCCCTGAAGAATTTTATCTCATTACAAGAATTTGGGAAGTTCCTTGTATGAAGTAGGTTCTTGAGCAGAAAAGGATCTTATCATAGCAAAAAAGCAAAGTACTGCAGATGCCAGGTGTCTGAAATAAAAACAGAAAATCCTGGAAATACTTTACCTTTCAGTTTGTTTCTCTCTCCACAGATGCTGCATGACCTGTTGAATATTTTCAGCATTTTCTGCTTTTACTTTAATTACATACCAGCATACGAATTAGGGGCAGGAGTAGGCCACTCAGCCCCTCGAGCCTGCTCCGCCATTCAATAAGATCATGGCTGATCTGATCGTAACCTCAACTCCGCATTCCCACCTACCCCGATAACCTTTCACCCCCTTGCTAATCAACGATCTATCTAGCTCTGCCTTAAAAATATTCAAAGACTCTACTTCCGCCGCCTTTTGAGGAAGAGAGTTCCAAAGATTCACAAGCCTCAGAGAAAAAATTTCTCCTCATCTCTGTCTTAAATAGGTGACCCCTTATTTTTAAACAGTGATCCTTAATTCTAGATTCTCCCACAAGAGGAAACATGTCAAGACCCCTCAGGATCTTATATGTTTCAATCAAGTCATCTCTTACTCTTCTAATCTCCAGTGGATACAAGCCTAGCCTGTCCAACTTTTCCTCATAAGACAACCTGTCCATTCCAGGTATTAGTTTAGTAAACTTTCCCTGAACTGCTTCCAACACTCTTCCTTAAGTAAGGAGACCAGTACTGTACACAGTACTCCAGATGTGACTCCAGATTCTTATCATTCTATTTTTGAATGGAGGTGTTTGTAATCATTTTGGATCCTTCCCCCTGCAGTGAAAAAGTTGGTAAAATGTCCGTTGGTAATGCCAAGACTGCCACGTGGTTATTGATTTAAATTGCACCACAATTAATGGTAATGTTACTGGACCAGTAATCCAGAGGCTTAGACTAATGCATTAGAGACACGAGCAGAAATCCCACCAAAGCGGCTGGGGGAATTTAAGTTCAACTATTTTAAAAATCTGGAATAAAATGCTAGTCTTATTAATAATAATCATGAAACTACCAGATTGTGGTAAACCCATCTGGGTCACTAATATCTTTCCAGTGAGGAAATCTTCCAGCCTTACCTGGTCTGGCCTACATGTGACTCCAAACCCACAATGATGTGGTTGACTTTTAACTGCCCTCTGAAATGGCCTGGCAAGTCATTCAGTCGTACCAAGCCACGACAGAAAAGTCAAATAGGAATAAAAGTGGCGACCACCCTGCATCAACCTAGGCATCGGGAACTACAGAGGCACACACTGGCCTTTTGACCTGCGAAGTCCTCCTCACTGACATCTGGGGACTTGCGCCAAAATTGGGAGAGCTGTCCCACAGACTATTCAAGCAACAGCCTGATATAGTCGTACCCAACAAATCATACCTTACGGCCAATGCACCAGACTCCTCCATCATCATCCCTTATTATATCTTGTTCCACCAGAGGTGGCGGCACAGTAGTATACAGTCAGGAGGGAGTGACACTGGAAGTCCTCAACATTAACTCCAGACTCCATTAGCTCCATCACTGGGTATGTTTTCGGCGGTGGAGGCAGGGAGGCACAGAAAATATATCAGGTGTCCTGCCAACCTCTTTCCCACCCACCCCCACCTGTTCCCCAGAATATGGGGGGATGAGTAAGTTGCCCACTAGGCCACCCGGCCTTATGTAGATTGAACGGTTAATACTTATGTTAATGAGATAGTGATGTGTACCATGATGTAACAGTGACATCAATAGTCACATGCAAGAGACTAAGAAGTGAAGATGGAATGGTCTGTACAAAAAAGATGTACTTACCTAGAAGCTTAGTATGTACCACAGGATAAATAGAAGAGTCTTTGAAGAAGCCTACTGGAGTTAGACCTGAGTTACTTGTAACTCTTTCAAGTTATCAATGGTCACAGATTGTAACTCTTTCAAGTACATTCACAGTTCTTGGTTTCCAGGAGTGGGACATGAACCCACAACCTTCTGATTCAAAGGCGAGGGTGCTATAAACTGAGCCACAGCTGACACCAGTAGGAAACCTTTCCAAACCAGAACAGGCCACAAGTTACCCAAAGAGAGATCCAATTAGTATTTAAAGTGGAAACCAAACTACAAACCACTTTAGGCCTATTGAGGCCCTTGACCCTGATTAATTGGCAATTAAAGACCTCAGTCTTCCTCCCCTGCCATAAAATGCTGGACACTGGCATGCAGACCAGAGTAAAGGCTGTTTTTGAAAGGGCTTCTTTGGAAAGGCAAGAAGGAAGGGGAGATCACAACAGTCAGGTGGTTCCCTGTGCACACTGGGGGCACCCCCTAAAGATGTCACCCGCTCCCCTCATTCCTCCCTGCCAGACTTGCTAAACCTGGCTCTTCCTTCATCCCTAGGCTCTGCAATCCCACCCTGCCCTAAAAGCCTGGGACTTAACCGTCTCTGGTCACTATGATCTTCTTCCTGCACCTCCTTGCAGTCCCAGCAGTGCCCACTACTGAGTTCTGGCACTGCCTGGACTGCTAGAGCTGCTGACTGGCAACTCTCGAGGGTGGGACTTCTTGTCCACCGAGGGGGCGGAGGTCAGACCCTGAGCTTGTTTAGCACACCCCCAGTGTGTTATCACTGCGGGGAAGGCTTTTTAAAAGTCAGTCTGTTTGAGACCCACTTTCCTTCTGGGGTGGGGCGAACAGTACACTGTCCCGTAAAATCCGGCCTATGAAGTCTCATGGCATCAGATCAAACAAAGCAATGAATCGTACTGCTGATTACCACCTACCACCTTCCCTCAGCTAATGAATCAATGCCCCTTCATGTTGAACACCACTTGGAAAGAGTACTGAGAGTAGCAAGGGCACAGAATATACTCTGGTTGGAATATACTCTGACTTCAATGTCCATCACCAAGAATGGTTTGATAGCACCACACCTGACTGAGCTGGCCGAGGCCTATCTTCCAGACAACATTTTGATTTTAAAATTCACATCCTTGTTTTCAAATCCCTCCATGGCCTTGCCCTCCCTACCTATGTAATCTCCTCGAGCCCCACTATATTTGCGTTCCTCTAATTCTGGCCTCTTCTGCATCTCCAATTTGAATTGGTGGATGTGCCTTCGGTTGCCTAGGTCCCAAACTCTGGAATACCCTCCCTATACCTCTACCCTCTCTACCTCACTTTCCTCCTTTCAGACATTCCTTAACCTAGCTCTTTGACCAGGAATATGGTCATCTGCATCTCCTTAGCTACTCACCAAGGCTTCTTCGACAGAACCTTCCAAATCCATGACCACTACCATCTAGAAGGACAAAGGCAGCAGACTTGGGAACACCATAGAAATCCTCCTCCAAGCCACTCACCGTCCTGACTTGAAAATATACCGTCGTTCCTTCATTGTCGCTGGGTCAAAATCCTGGAACTCCCTCCCTAACAGCACTGTAGATGTACCTACACCACATGGACTGCAGCGGTTCAAGAACCTGGCTCACCACCAACTTCTCAAGAGCAACTAGCGTTGGGCAATAAATTCTGGCCTAGCATCCTATGAAAGAAGAAAAAAAGTACAGCTACAACACTGCATCAGCCCAGCAATGTGGAAAATTGTCCAGTATGTCCTGTCGACAAAAAGCAAAACAAATCCAATTATTGACCCATCAGTCCGCTCTGAATCATCAGCAAAGTGATGGAAGGTGTCGCCGTCAGTGCTAATAAGCGGCATGTACTCAACAATAAACTGCTCACCAATGCTCAGTTTGGGTCACTCAGCCCCAGACCTCAATACAGCCTTGGTCCAAACATGGACAAAAGAGCTGAATTCCAAAGCTGAGATTAGAATGACTGCCCTCGACATCAAGGCAGCATTTAAGCAAGTGTGACATCAAGGAGCTCCAGCAAAATTGAAATCATAAGTCATTATGGCACAAAGTCCACATACCAACACTCTGTACAGCAATCCAGTGAGTCCCATGCACCTGCTCTATCACTGTAGCCCTGCAGGTTTGATTCCTTCAAGCACCCATCCAATTTCTTTTTGAAATTATTGATCATCTCCACTTCCACCACTCTCATAGGCAGTGGGTTCCAGGTCATTACCACTCACTGTGCGAAAAGTTTTTCCTCAGATTCTCCCTGCATCTCTTGACCAAAGCCTTAAATCTTTGTCCCCTGCTCCTTGTATCATCAGCTAATGGGAGCAGCTTTCCTTTGTTTATCTTAATTAAACCTTTCATTATCTTCTACACCTCTAGCAAATCTCCCCTCAATCTCCTTTGCAGTAAGAACAACCTCAGCTCCTCCAGTCTAACCTTGTAGCTTAAACTCCCCTATCCATGGAGCTATTTTTGTAATGTTCCTCTCTACTGTCTCAAGGACCTTCACATCCTTCCTAAAGTGTGGCTACTAGAACTGGATGCAATACTCCAGTTGTGTCCTAATCAAAGCTTTATAAAGGTTCAGCATAATTTGCCTGCTTTGTGCTCAATACCTCTAGTTATGAAGCTCAAGATCCCATATGCTTCGCTAATTACTCTCTCAATATGTCCTGTCACCTTCAAAGATCTATGTACATAAACTTCCAGGTCCTGCTGTCCCTATACACTCTTTAGAACTGTACCATTAAGTCTGTATCGCGTCTCCCTATCCCTTCGGCCAAATTGCAACAACTCACACTTCTCTGCATTAAATTCAATCTGCCACCTGTCTGCCCATTCTGTTAGCCTATGCCCCATTGCAGTTGATTATTATCATCCTCAGTATTTGCTGCATGTCCATGAGAACCAGGAGGAAACTTCTTCACAGGTTGGTGTCATACCTAGCACAAAGGAAGATGGTTGTAACAGGAGGTCAATTATCTTAGCTCCAGGAAATTGCTGCTGGAATTCCTCAGGGTAGTGTCCTAGGCCCAAACATCTTCATCTGCTTCAGCACTGATTGTTTCTCCATAATAAGGTCAGAAGTGGGGATGTCCGCTAATGATTGCATGGTTTTAGGTACAATTCACAACTCCTGAGATACTGAAGCAGTCCATGTCCACATGTCATAACGTTAGGTACTCTCTTGGGATCAAAGATGACTCGCTTCCATTACGGCTCATTGAGTTCGGAAATAGCTGATAAGTCCAATTGTGTTCTGCAAACCTGGCCCCATGTGGGGCAGGTGGTGTTTGAAGGACCAGACAGATGGAGTGTTTGGGGAATTGTGTGCTCTTTCCGACCCCTTGACTTCAACTCTGCATACGCCTGACGAAGCCTCTCAATGTGTTTGGTGCCTTCCTGAATAATCCTTTTCCATTTTTGCCAGCCACACGCCAGGGACTCCCATGAGTCAGCAGGGATGTTTGGTCTCTTCAGCAATGCTTTGAGGACATCCCGAAAGTATTTTTGTTGTCTACCTGGGAGTCTCCCGCCACGACAGGGATCCTTCCCTTTGGGAGTCTGGTATCGGGCATAACATTGACATGTCCCACTCAATGGAGCTGGTTTAAGTGCTTCATGTCTCAATGCTGGGAATGTTGGCTTGGGAGAGAACACTGCTGTTGAACCACCTTTCTTGCCACCAGATTGGGAGGGTCTTGCGACGGCAACGCTGGTGATACTTCCCCAGTATTTTGATGTGTCTCTTGTAGGTTGTCTAAGTCTCCAAAGCATATGGGATCATTGCTGCCCAGTAAACCATGATCTTAGTGTCAGGTCTGAGATCCTGGTCCTCAAATATATTTTCCCTCAGTCGGCCGAAGGCTGAGCTGGCACATTGGAGGTGATGATGAATGTTGCTGTCTGTGTCTGCCTTCATCAAAGGAGACTCCTAAGATATGGAAAATGGGGTCCACATTTTCTGGGATCTCATGTTGACCTTAATTGATGGGGATGGTGATTTGCTGTGGGAGCTGGTTGGCAGAGGACCCCAGTTTTCTGGGTGTTTAGTGAAAGGCCCGTTTTTCTCATATGCTTTGGAGGAGTCTACAATGACCTGGAGCTCGGTTTCTGACTGAACACACACAACAGCATTATCTGTATCCTGGAGCTCAATGAAAGAAGTTGGAGTGGTTTTGATTTTGGATTGAAGGTGACGTAGGTTGAACAATTTCCCATCTGTTATGTAGATTACCTCCTCGCCTGTGGGTAATTTGCTGGAAGTGAGGTGCAGTATTGCAGTGAGGAAAATGGAGTTGGTGTGATGATACAGTCTTGTTGACCCTAGTGTTTACTGAGATAGGGCCTGTGGTAGTTCCGTTGGTAAGGATCAAGGTTTGCATATCAGCATGGAGTAAGTAAGACCTGGACAGCATTCATGCTTGTGCTAAAAAGTGGCAAATATCATTCATATCATATAAGTGCCAAGGAATGACTGTTTCTAACAAGAGAGAATCTAAACATTTCCCCTCAGCGCTGAATACCCCAGCATCACCGTCCTTGGGGTTACCATCAAACAGAAATTTAATGGGGCCAGCCAAATAAATACTGTGGCTACAAATGCTGGGAATACTGCGGAGAGTGACTTGCCTCCTGACTCCCCAAAGCCTGTCCACCATCTACCTTAAACATTCATTCTCTCCACCATCAGCACAGCAGCAGCTGTGTGTACCATTTGTAGAAAATTGCCAAGGCTTCTTCACCAGTACCTTCCAAACCCACGACCTCAACCACCTAGAAGGACAAGGGCAGCAGATGCCTGGAAACACCACCATCTGAAAGTTCCCTCCTCATCACACACAATCCTGACTTAGAACTACACTGCACTATTGCTGGGTGAAAATCCTGGAAATCCCTCCCTAACAACACTGTGGGTGTATCTACACCACATGGCCTGCGGGGTGGTCCAAAAAGGCAGCTCACCATCACCTACTAAAGTGCAACTAGTGTTAGGCAATAAATGCTGGCCTTGCCACAATGCCCGCATCCCAAGAATGAATAAAAAAATGACTGACACCAAATTTGTTATTTTTTTCAAATTCAGATTCCCCCAACACCATGATATCCCCACTATGGTTTAACATTGTCATGTTGTTGGTGCCTTTATTTTAGCAATAACAGTTTTCATTTATATAACACTTTTAACATAGTAAAACATCCCAGATGTAATCAGACCAAAATTGACACCAATCCAAAAAAGGAGACATTAGGAGAGGTGGCCAAATTCTTGATCAGAGGTAGGTTTAAGCAGCATCTTAAAGGAGGAGTGTGAGATGGAGAAACAAAGTGGTAAGGAGAGGAGGTTCCAGAGCCTGGCCTGAGACAGCTGAATCCACAGCTGCTAATTGTGGGGTGGAGGAAAAGGAGGATGCAAAAGAGGCCAGAGTTGGAGGAACACAGAATTCTTGTAGGGTTATCAGGCTGGAGGATGTTTCAGAGATATGGATCAGCAAGGTCATGAAGGGAATTGAAGACAAGGATGAAAATTTTCAAATTGAGGCATTTGACTGTGGCAGATTTGTCAAGTCTTCACACTCCCTCTTCTTCTGAGACCTGCAAAGATCATTTTTGTCTCTGGGAAATATTTCTTCAGATTCTCCAGGTAAATCCCTATGTTTTTACTGAAAAAAGAGACATGTCCAAGCTTTTCATCCTGCACTCATCAGGGCATTTGCAAGCATACCAATATAAGGGGGAATACACAATTTATACTGTATGTGAAGAGGGTGCTGATTGGTTGGCAAGTGGCATTGCCATGGAGAATGCACCACTGATGGTGACTGACAGTTAACTGCCAAGCATTGTTTGAAATTTAAACCAGGCAGCTTGACCCTGATTGGTCAAGGCATTGCCCTGAGGAATGAGTCAGTGAATGGCTGTCACTTATTTTGTTTAGCTGAAACAGATGCAATGTATGTACATATTTGTTCTGTCTGCAAAGGTCAGGGCCTTGTGTATTAATATATGTAGCTTCTAGTACAAACAAATGTACCACACTGCAAGCCCAACTGACAATCTTAAACTGGTTGTCAGTGTAATTCCTAGCACATTGAGGATTATTTAGCAATTGTTGTCCAACCGTGGAATCGCACCTAATGTTGGACACTGTGTTTTGAGCTTTGCAAGCATGGGCTGGTTGGGTGCGGTCTGTATGCCGTCCATTGTGAACAGCAGCTGGGACATGCTGTTTGATACGAAGCTTGGTTTAAATTTCAAACAATGCTTGGCAGTTAACTGTCAGTCACCATCAGTGGTGCATTCTCTATGGCAATGCCACTTGCCAACCAATCAGCATCCTCTTCACTCTCATTATAATTTGTTGTTTTCCTCCTTATATTAGTATTCTTGCAAGTGTCCTGATGAGTGCAAGACGAAAAGCTTAGTCATGTTTCTTTTTTCAGTAATACTCAACCTCTGTTTTTGTTTGCTTCTGTATAATAAAAATCCTTCAGCCTGGCCAGTCTTGCATCCAAATCAACCAGATAGGTTTGGCCCTGTCTTGTGTTTGCCTCCACTTTCAACAGTGTGACATTGTGCACACTTCTGTACAAACATCTTCTTTCCCTTCTCCATATCACTCATTTTGCTGTATAATTGACCAATGCAGATCAGGAAGCACAAAAATGATGGGTGAATGGGATTTGGTACAAATTAAGATAAGGATAGCAGAGTTCTGTATGAGCTCATGTGGAAGGCAGACTGTGGGAGGCCAGGTAGAAGAGCTTTTTTAATTAAACCAGTCCAAAGGATTGGAAGCACAATGAGTTGGAGAATATATTCAAATCAGAAGGATGCCAGGTGGTGATGTGGAGGAACAGATTGCCTGGTGTGTGCAAACATTCAATTGCTGGCTGTACTACTGATCCAACTCATTATAGAAACATCCATGCTTCCTTGTAGTTAGAATGAGCTTGTTAGTTTTCCTTTTCATCCCCCCTTTCCTAAATGAAACAAGTTGCCCACCAGTAATTGAGGGGAGATGATGCCATGGTGGTCTGGACTAGTAATCCAGAGGCCCAGGCTAATGCTCTGGGGCTATGGGTTTAAATCCCACCATGCCAACTGGTGGGATTTAAATTCAATTAATTATTAAAATCTGGGATTAAAAGCTAGTCTCAGTGATGGTGACCCTGAAATTATCATCAACTGATGTCAAAATCCATCTGGTTCATTAATGTCCTTTAGGAAAGGGAATCTGCTATCCTTATCTGATCTGGCCCACATTTGACCCCAGACCCACAGCAATGTAGTTGACTCTTAACTGCCCTCTGAAATGGCCAAACAAGTCACTCAGTTCAAGGGCAATTAGGGATGGGCAACAAAGGAATAAAAATCATTTTGGTAACAGTTGACACCATTCAGCCCTCAATGTAGAAAGGGACACGGCCTCAAATGCCAGAGTCGTGCTGGGATTCTAACGTTAAATGCTAATGAGCATTTAGATTCCAGTACTAATACCCAGGTTTGCCCTCTGAAAATGAAGCAAAGAGCTTGGTGCAAGAGCATCAAATAGGAGAAAGCCGAGAGTTAGCATTAGTGAAAAGCACAAACTGCTGTGATTAACTTAATCAATGGGCGGAATTTTCTGTGCCCGCTGGCATTGGGCGTGTCTGGTGGCACGAGCGGACAGTATGGCGAGACAGCCAAAAATCAGTTTCATGACATCGTGAAGCAAGTTTGCAATTGTCCGCTCTGCCCGTCGATGGCTGGCCATGTTTCCCGCTGCCAGACGTTGGGAACCTCATTGTAATACATCTGCATATTATTATAAGGCCAGCTCGCTGGAATCATCTCCCCCAGGCTGGATCGTCCGCCCACGCCAGTGGGAAAACACGCTGGTACAGAGCACGTCTTGACAAGTGTGACGTGCAAAAGTCAGGACTTACCTTCAGGGCTTTGCTCATATCGTGGACATCCGAGGAGCTGAAGATGCTGGAGCCCGACAGCAACGGGACCCTGGAGGAACGCCCATGGCATGCTGGGTGGGTTCTCATTGACATGGCTCTGCTACAAAGCAGCTCACGGAAGTTGGAAAGTCACCGTTGAGGGTCTGTTCACAATGGATGATGTCAAGGGGGTGAAGAGAGAGGTCCAGCTGTGTTTGGGAGAGGAAAATGCACCAGGGAGTGGGAGAGGAAGGTCTAAGATTGACTGGGAGAGGAAGGTGTGTCAGGGGTGGGGTGAGGTTGTGGGGGAGAACGAAGTTTTTGGGGGACTGAGGTTGGGAGGGGGAGAATGGAGGTATCAGGGGGGTAGAGGTTGGGGGGAGAACAAAGATGCCGGCTTAGGTTGGGAGGTGGGGGCAAAGGTGTCGGGGGTATTGAGGTTGGGACAGGAGTAGGGAGTTCGTGGGGAAGAAGGAGTCCAGAGAGAGGAGGTTAATGTGGATGGGGGTGGGATTTTCGGGAAGGAAGGGAACGTGCACATCATGGACTTCCCCAAAATAAAAGGGTTGTGGGTGGTAGGTCATGGAGGGGAGGCGGAAGGTGATGCCAGGCAATGATGTGGGAAAGGAAATGAGGAGCGCAAGGAAAACTGTAGCACTACCAGGCTGGCTAAATGGAAATGAAACAAGAATCACGGTGGGTGAGAACAGGTGCTGCATGGGAGTGTGATCACTGGGTGGGCGGAGATGAGGTCAGCTCAGATGGACAACTGAAAGAGAACCCCAGCAGGCAGCATTGAAAATGCTCAGGATAGTGAGATGAGTGTAATGGATGAAGTCTCTGCGTGCGTGGGAGAATGCTTGCACGAGGCTCCAAAAGGTGCTACCACAAACACACTTCTCCCTCCAGAGGGAGGCCAGCTGGTCCCTCTGCGGTGACAGAGAACGAGGTTGAGGGGGAGGAGTGGGTCACAGGCAAAGGGGACTCGGAGGGAGAGGACAGCCTCTGAGATTCCTGAGAGGATGACCCAGGGGTGTCCAGCTGCTGCTCCTCCTCCCTTCAGGTGCCCGAGGGCCTGACTCCTTGAGGGGACACTGAGGTCGAGTGACAGGTCTGCGCGCACCTCAGCATTCTTCTGGACCAGGGTCTCCATCCTCCCCATGGAAACCTCCAAATGTGCACATGTGGGCACCAATTCATCAGAGAGCAGGCAGACGCACTCCTCCAACTCAGGTGCCACTCTGTTGAGGGCTTCTGCTTTTTTCTTTATTCGTTCATGGGATGTAGGCGTCACTGGCTCACATTTATTGCCCATCCCCAATTGCCCTTATTCAGAGGGCATTTAAGAGTCAACCACATTGCTGTGGATCTGGAGTCACTTACAAGTGACTAGGTAGACCAGGTAAGGATGGCAGATTTCCTTCCCTAATGGGAATTAGTGAACCATTCGGCAATGGTTTCACAGTCATCATTAGACTCTTAATTCCAGATTTTTATTGGATTCAAATTCCACCATCTGCCGTGCCGTGCACCTGCCGGCTCACCAGATTATTACCCCTGGGTTTCCAGATTACCGGTCTAGTGACAATACCACTACACCACCGCCTCCCCCTGCTGACTCTCCATGATGAGTTGGAAGGCCAAATCCAGAGGCTCGTCATCAGGATCAGACCTCACAGATTCCCTTCCCCAGCAGTCCACCGCGTGCCGGGGAGCTCAGCTGAACCTGCCTCCTCCTGCTGCGGGCACGTGTCCGTGCGGTGACCACCAGATGTGAACCCGAGCCTGCTCTAGATCTAGGTCCCACCGAGGTGTGTGTCTCTGCGCTGGTGGAGAGTATGGGTAAGCGCTGTGATGGGTCTTCCAGGTTCTTCAATGGAGGAGGAGTCCCTTTGGCTGGAGGTGAGGATATGGATGGAGCTGAGGGACTGGCTGGCTGAGGGTGTCAGTCACTTGGCAGAGCTCCCTGTGGACCAAGGTAGGGATAATCAATGCATGGCAGCAGAGTCAAAAGCAGGAGAGAGAGTACTCATAATTGCATTGAGAGAGGGATGGTGTGGTGCAGGAACCTCACGTGGGTGTTCACCACCAACCTCACTGTCACTGCAGGCATGATCCATATCCTCACCAGTCAGCGCGATGGTACACACCTCAAAGTAAGTGAGGGGCCTAATGTGAGGTCTGGGACCTCACCCTGCTGTTGTGAGCCAGCTTCTCCTGCATGAAAATAGATGGAGAGAGCTTGAGCAGGATGCATGGCACTGCATGGAATGTTTGTGTGGTGAGCAGAGCCATGGATGGGATAAGGACGTGAGCTCGAGAGGATATGAGCCTGATGGAGATGTAAGGGTATGTTTGAGAGTTAGTGGTGTTGTCACTTGATGAGATCTCTGTGGATGTGTGATGCGTTTGTGAGTGTGAGAGTTGAAAGTGATGAGAAGACTGACTTCTCTGGTGGAACGAATGAGACTATTCATCCTGTTGCAGCATTGAATGGCTGTCCTCTTTTGCAGAGCATTTGCACCGACCACCGCTGCCACCGCCTCCCATGCTGGATAAATGATGCTGCTGCCCATCCTGCAGCCAGAGTTGGGGGAGCTCACTACGGGCCTCCACTGTATCCAAAAAGCGCTCAGAGGCAAAGCATTAAACTGGGGGGCTGCAGTCATTTTGCCTTTTAGGGCCATGTCTTCTTTGCAGCAGTCCTGGGCTGGAAGCACTGAGAGGTCTGTGTGTGGCTGCATTTTAAATACGGCCCCCGATGTGATAAAGTAGTGAGGTGATGACATGGTGGGCGAATGAGAGCGCGCCTGCCATCGTGACGGCAAGTTTCCCAGGAATGCATTATTAATGAGGAGGGATTGGAATGATACGGCGTGAAAAGTTGCCCTTGCGGCCGGTGGGTAAAATGTCTTTTTCCCTAGCCGCTACCGCACTTAGTGCAAATCTGGGACGATTCCGCCCACTGTGTAGATTTGTTTGTCCAACTGAACAGGAGTCCAGGCAAATCGTGGTTCTTGTTTTCCTTTGGTTTCAAGGTGACCTTGCTGGATGTTTGAGTGCTGACCTTTTGCTCTTCATGTGACATCCAATTTTCTTTTGACAAGTGGTTAATAACTCAGACCAGGATGTTCATTTCTGTCCAGTGATGTGATATGAAGGACAAATCACAGAGGTACTCTCCAGCACAGTGACAAATGGACAAGAGTGGTGTCATTCAGCCCACTCAGTGATGATGGTTGTAAATTGTGACATCACAGTTTCTAGCTAGAGCAGGGATGATTGGGCAACTCTCCTGTCACTCATGCCTGAAGACCAAATGGCTGTAAGTGACCAGGATTGATTTGATGCACATGATTCGTATGTAATTATCCTCCACTCACAGCATTTTGCTGGAGAAATAATCAAGGACTCTATTTGCTATTTTGTTTGCTATAAGCTTTGCCATAAGTCCTGCCCCACCTTCAACTTGCTTGCTGAAAGAATGGTGTCAATAGGCACGGTGGAGAAATTGACTGTCACATTTGCCGACATAACAATGACTCAAAAGCATCTCAAAGGCAATCCATTGGTTGTAAAGTGTTTTCGATATCCTGAGGACATTACAATGTGCTATGTAAATGCTAGTTCTTTCGTTACTGTATAAATGTAAATGGACCTTCTGTTGTAAAAAAAGAGGCACAATCTTTATCTATATGGGAGATTCTATATGCCTGGACTCCCTGTGCTGAGCATTCTACATGAGAGCATGAGACAGAAAAATGAGCCTTAGAGTATTGTAGTAAAATTATATCCTACACCCCCGTCTAGCAAGACTTAGCACTACTAGTGCAGGATTGCTAAGTGTTTCTTTGGGCTTTTGGGAAAAATATGAGCCAGATGATCCCGACATCATTTTCAAATAGCAGTTTATAAGGGTGCAGTTATGCCTTGTGATTCCCAAAATAATCCCACTTGACACAAAATGCTGGAGCTTTCCTAGAATGTATTTCGCAGATCTCACCATGTGACTGATATGACTGGTACATTGTTGCTCGACACCTCACTATGGTGCAGTAGTGAGTGATATGTCACTCTAGGTAAACAAGTATAGCTCCTAAATCTTTACAAATAACATAACAACATAATATAGCAACATAGGAATATATCAGCCTGCTTTCTTTAAGAAAAAATGCCTCATACATCAATATAACTGTTCCAATCATGATTTTTTTTATATTATGTCTAAACTAAAGAAGATTAACATCAACATTTATAATTAAAATGAACACCTTAAGAGTTTTTTTATAGTTTTTTTCTTTTCTCAAAAACATGGAATCATTGAGGGGAGAATTTTCTCCCCGTCGGGCGGGCTGGGCGGGAGCGGGCATGGGCAGGCGCACAGCCAATCACTGCCCGCGATCAGCTGCGCACCGCCATTTTACGTGGGCGGGCCAATTAAGGCCCATCCAGCGTGACGCGCACCCGGAAGCGCTCAGCACTACCTGTGAGGGCGGGTGGAGGAGGGAGAATTGCATGTGCGCGAAAGAGCGCAGAAATCTCCCTGAGGCACGGAGCTACCTCAGGGAGATTAATTTGATTGTGAAAAATTGAAAAAAAGAATTTAAAAAATTATTCTTCATGTCCCCTCATGTGACAGTGTCACATGAGCTGGGACATGTCTATGAATTTTAATAAAAATTTTGATTAAAGTTATAAACCCTTCATGAAATCTCATCCCGCCCGTGGATGAGGTTCCATGAAAAATGTGAAGGCCGCCATGGGCTCTTTGCCTGTCCGCCAAGCTTAAGGTTGGACGGGCAGCCCTGACAAGTACTTCAATTAGTTGATAAATGGCCTTAATAGGCCTTTGACAGTTCAGCGGGCGCGCAGCCAACTCCGATGCGTGCCTGCCGAACTGAAGATCGGAATGATGCGCGGTGACGTCGGGACCCCACTTGCATCACCACGCATCATTTTACACATCAACATGCAGGGCCTGCCCCTGCATGCCAACCAAAAGATTCCGCCCAGAAAATAGCAGCAGGAGTAGGTCATTCGGCCCTTCAAACCTGCTCCACCATTCAATATGATCATGGCTGATGCTCCATCTCAACGCTGTGTCCTGCACTCTCCCCATACCCCTTGACGCCTATAGAGTCCAGAAATCTATCTATTTCCTGCTTAAATATATTCAGCAACTTGGCCTCCACAGCCTTCTGTGGTAGAGAATTCCATAGGTTTCTCCCTATCTCGGTCCTAAATGGTCTACCCCATATCCTGAGACTTTGACCCCTTGTTCTAGACACCCAGCCAGAGGAGATATCGTCCCTGCATCCAGTCTGTCCATCCTTGGCAGGATTTTATACGTTTCAATGAGATCTCCATGCATTCCTCTAAACTTCTGTGAACACAGACCTAATCAGCCCAATCTCTCCTTATACGATAATCCTGCCATCCCAGGAATCAGTCTGGTGAACCTTCGCTGAACTCCCTCTATGGCAAGCATATCCTTTCTTAGGTAAGGAGACCAAAACCACACACAATACTTCAGGTGTAGTCTCATCAAGGCCCTGCACAGCTGCAGTAAGACATCCTTGCTCTTGTACTCAAGTCCTCATGCAATGAAGGCTTACATGCCATTTGCCTTCTTAACTGCTTGCTGCACCTACACGCTTGCTTTCAGTGTTTGGTGTACAAGGACACCCAGGTCCCTTTGTACATCAACATTTCCCAATCTATCACCACTTGAAAATACTCTGTCACTCTGTTTTTCCTACCAAGGTGGATAACTTTACACTTATCCACGTTGTACTGCATCTGCCACGTATTTGCCTACTCACTCAGCCTGTCTAAATCGCCTTGAAGTCTCTTAACACCCTCCTCATTGCTCACATTCCCACCAAGTTTCGTGTCTTCAGCAAACTTGTAAATATTATATTTGGTTCAAATCAAATCATTTATATATATTATGACTAGCTGGGGCCCAGGCACTGATCCCTGCGGCACCCCACTAGCTACTGCCTACCACTCCGAAAAAGACCCATATATTCACGCTATCACTTAGTTGTTAAAATGTGCCTCCATTTCATGGATTTGGCATTCATTCCTCTCAGTGATGAGTTGGCACACTGTACTGGTGATGTTGTGCCTGGTGTTGTAGGAGTTGTGCATGTTGTTGCAGATGTTGTGTTGCACTGTATGTTGGTGATACTGTTGATGTTGTCTCACTTGTTAGTGACATTGCTGGTGTTGATGACCATCACTGTTTTTCCAGCTCAGCTGTAGGTTGAATATGGACTCTGTTCCTTCTCATTTGCTTACCAGTTTTAATGCCAGTGATGTATGATCTTGGAGCCTCATTTTCACCAACAACTTTTGCTGGGTTCCAGGTTTTCAGGATTGGATCCTGTATATATACAGTTTGTCCTTTCAGCAACTCAGGCAGGGATTTAGCATGCTTGTTGAAGCATTGACCTCCTTCCACCTATGTATCTTGTCCCTCTTCCTCCTGGAGAGTGTATCTTGCTTGGCAGAGTTGTCTTGTACTTTCTGTTATTATGCAGCCCTACTGATAATTTCATGTCAGCCTTGAAAGGTGCAGCTTGGAAAGACAATAAGGCAAGATTTGAGTTTTCCTTTGTCTCTTGACATTTCATGAAAGTTCTCTTGACCACTTGGATGTGTCTTTCTATAAAACAGTGTACCCTTGGGCAATGTGGTGATGAGGTTAAACCCATATGGTTCAGTCAATTCCTTAAACTCTCTGGAGGTAAACTGGGCTCCATTATCACATATTACTTTTTCAGGAATACCTTGCTCAGCAAACAGAACTTGCACTGTTGAGATGAATGTTGCAGCTCTCAAATCTTTCACCTTTCTAATAAAAGGAAACTTTGAATAAATCCAGAATGCTCTTTGGACACAGGTTCATATCCCACCATGGCAGATGGTGGAATTTGAATTCAATAAAAATCTGGAATTAAAAGTCTAATGATGACCATGATTAAAGGTTCATCTGGTTTACTAACACCCTTTAGGGAAGGAAATCTACCATCCTTACCTGGTCTGGCCTATGACTCTGTGTGCTTGACTCTTAACTGAATTGTCATAGCAAGTCACTCAGTCCTTGAGGACAATTAGGGATGGGCTGATCTATCCAGTGAGACCCATATCTGATGAATAAAAAAAAGTGCTATATTATGAGATGTTATTCTTGATTGTGTGTGAGTAACTCAGCTCCCACAGTATGCCTATACTTCTAGCATACACTGCATATTCTGTTGATGTAGATTCCTATCCATCATGGCCATTCCCATGTATCTTCTTGAGAAGTTCCCCCTAAATTGTTTTGGATACAATGATTCTGGATCCAGCCAGCAGAACACCATCTTCTAGTCAGATGTCATCTGTGATAGACCAGTACTGCGGTATTGCTGGCTGTGTTTGTTGTATCTTATCAGAGCATCCCTGGATCGCTTGCTGAGAGAGCATCTGTAACTCTTCATCTTTGCTGGTCTCATCTCTCATTTCATTCAGTTTTGGTGGCATGTTCATTAGCTGATGGACCTTTATACCTAGATCTTCTGTCTCAAGTTTCTCCTGTGGCAACAACTGAGGTGGGCATCTGCTAGCACTATTTCTCTTCCTGGTTTATATCTCAGAGTGAAATCATAGCTCTGAAGCCAGCCTTGCTGGAGCTTTACACAGATTTTTCTTGTATATCTGCTCAAGTGGACAATGATCACTCTCCACTATGAAATTTTTCCCACGGAGATATGTATGAAATTTGTCACATCCATGCAGGACTGCCAAAAGCTCTCAGCTGATGTTAAGGCTTTAGATGCAAATTTTATCGGCTTTCCCTCTTGTACCTGAGCCAGACCCAGACTTTTTGTAGAAGCATATTTTGCAGAGTGACAGGTTTCTTTCTGTTGTCGTATGACAGACTTGTCTCTTTGCACAATTCTTTGAGTTTGTTGAAATTCCCCTCGTGGTTTAACCACTTGTATTCAACATCTTCTCTTATCAGCTCTCATAGGTTTGCTGTGTGTTATGACACGTGAAGCATGAAAAACTCGTGTACTGGACCAAGCCAAGGAAACTTCTCAGCTCTTTCTTGTCCCTTGGAACTTCCACCCCAGAAATAGCTGTGACTTTTCCAGGACTCCATCAAGTGTGTAGACCATTCTGAAGAACTGGCATTCTGTCACCTTCACAATGCATTTGTCTGAGTCTAGCTTGATCCCAGCTTTCCTGGTTCTCCAGGGATTCATGTAGATGGTAGTCATGATCTTTTCCATCTACACCATATATCTGGATATCATCAGATATGCTGACCACTCCTTTATATCCTCCCTATGTCTCATCTACTTTCCACTGGAACACATCCTGGATCACTTTAAGGCCAAAAGGTAAACACAGGAATTTGTACTGACCAAAGGGTGTGTTGAATATTGTCAGCAGCAAAGAGTCCACATTATGCTTCATGTTCCAGTAGCCATTTCTGGCATCAAGCTTGCTGCCTGCCAGTGCTGGCATGATCTCTTCCAGTGTTGTAATAGGCTAAGTGATTCCTCTTTATTGCTTGATTTTTGGATCCAGGCAAATTCTTAGCTGTCCCTTTGGTTTCTCTCTCATCACAATGGAATTTACCCAATCTGTAGGCTCAGTGAGTCTGGTGGTCACTCTCTTTTCTTGAAGGTCTCTTTCAAACTTTTCTTTTAGCTCCAGTGGTGCTTGATATGGGGGGTGAATCATTGATTTCTTCTCTGGATCAATAGTGATATGATACTCAAAATCTTCAAACCATTCAACCATCTTATCAAAACATTCTGGGTATATTTGTACCAGATCTTTCTTGCTCCTGATCAGAGGGCGCTTTTTAATGGGTTTACTACCTTCAAACCTCAGTGACACCTTCTTCATCTCATGGTTTACTGAGATCAACTGCAGCTCTTCACAATTGCTCAACCCCGGGGTAGCAGGACCATCTGTTCCAGTGACGCAGAACATACTGTTAACATCTTTTACTCTATGTATCCCTCTGATTTGGGTCATACCTAGCTGTTGAGCTTCAGTTTCTCTGTATGCTGTCAGCATGACATAGTTTGGTTTCAGAACATCTTTCTTTGGGTACCCATTTTCTTTCAAATTTTCAGGAAAATCAGTCTAAATGGGATGATGTTACTCTGTGCTCCAGTATCAAGCTTCAGCTTCAGATTTATGGTTGTGGGCTTATTTGTCACCTTCTCCTGATTTGAATGTTTGTGTGAAATTCTTTTCTCTGGGAACTGTCACATCCAGCCATTTCATGCAGTTGTATGGTTTCTACATCCATGGTGTCCTCAAACTCATTGTCATCTTCTAGGGTATGGATGTTTTGATTTCTTTTCTTTCTTATGCGCCTTGTTGTTCTGCCTCTGCTAACTCATTTACCATCTTTGTTCTGCACAACTTTTCCCAGCATTTTGGCTTTCCACAAGCTCTGCAGTTTGGTCCATATGCAGGACATTACCCTCTGTCTGTGAACTCATGTGGTCATTCACAGCTCCTTCACATCTTTCTCTCTACCTGCTGTGCAATCTTTTGTTGCTGTTTCACTGCAGCAACTCCGCTACCTTTCTCTTGACCTAACTGGAGGCTAGTTATTTGGGTGGCTACTGTCTTCAACTGTCTACTGGCAGTATCTACTGCCTGTGATATTGTGAGCTTGTCCTTTCTAATCAGAGATTTTTGTCCCGTCAAGGTGTGCAGAACGCCAAATAAGATGATCATCTGTTTCCTTGAATTTACATTTTCCGTCCGCATTTTTCAATCTTGTGAAGAAATTGTCAACAGGCTCACCTGGTTTCTGCCTCTGGCTTTGAAATTCATATCAGCGGATCGGATGATTCGACTTTGGTTGGAGCTGTCTGCTGAATTTCTGAAAAATTCTGTCTGTGGCCAGGATTTTCCAGTCCCAATGCGGCTGGACCTGTTACATGGGACGTGGCGAGCCAGCCAAAATCCATTGACTTTCAACTGGGCCAGAGAATCCCAGCCTGGGTTTGTACTGTTGTCCTCACTCTTCAACCTATTAAACTGATTTAACCCTTTCTCTCCTGCCCACAAAAGGATGCAGCTGACCCTTTCCTCTTTACTCATGCCTTTTAGAAACCTACTGACTGTCAGTCTGAAATTATGTTTAAACTTCTCAAAAACCTCTACAACATTATCAGCCACCCAATTCACCCTGAACTGGAGCTGTGTGTTCATTGCTGTGATGGTGGCCATTTCACATTCATGCAATTGACTCCGTTTTTTCTCTCTCACCGTGGCACTAATTTGGTTTGACTTTTTTCTATCTTATTCACCATTAGATCTGTTTAAAATGTTTGGGTTTTTTTCACAGACAATTTGCTTTTCCCACCATGGTACATCGGGAACATCATTTCAATATACTTGAATCTCATTATAAGGACTCCTTGCCGGATTCATACCCCCACGTTGGATCATCAGGTTACGTCCGTGTACAATTAGAACAACGTGTTTCACAACAGGATACAAGTGATGTGCCATGCCATGCCATGCCATGTCTTGTGGTTCCCAGAGGTTCAAAGTAATCACACTTTTAGACCCAAAATGCTGGAGCTTTCCTAGAATGTATTTCACAGGTCTCACAATGTGTTGCATTGTTCCATTGTTGCTTGGCAGCTGACTGTAGTACAGTAGTGAGTTAATTACAAGGCATTCTGGATTAACATGCAGATAAAAATATATTTCCTAATTCTTTACGAATTATATAATAACATAGCAGGTACAATGGTGTAGTGGTTATGTACTATTCAGATCCTACCCTAGCAAACTCTGAAATTGAATTCAGTAAAACCTGTCAATTTGTGAGCACCTACAAAAAATAAAACCATGAAAACTGCTGGATTATCAGTTCACTAAGAGTTCACCAATGTCCTCAGTGAAAGGAATCTGCCATCCCTTCCTGGTCTGGCTTACCCTACCAGGGTACATGACTCTACGCCACACCACATGGTTAATGCCATCTTGAGTGTCCTAGCCTTCATTCAGTTGTAAAAACATCCTTCACCAGGATGTGCAATAATTGCAACTTTGCTATCAGCAGCCACATAACAATAGCAAATAAATGAAATGGTATGATAATGTAAATCCCATTGAAATACATCTTATGATATGTTGATGAACAAACAAATTATATTTTGACAAAGATAGTGTCCATTTAAATTAAAAATCTCTTTACACCTTTATTGTAAAACAATAAGGCCGGGATTTTCGGTTCCCGTTGGTGGCGGGCAAGATGATAGGTGGGAGCGGAAAATATTGCAAGAAGGCCAAAAATTGGTTTTACAGCGTCGTGAAACCAGTTCACATTTATGCATTGCAGCCTTCAACTGCGGGCCGCATTTCCCACCGCGGCACATTGGGAATGTCATTGCATCATATTTGCATCTCATTATAAGGACTCCTTGCCGGAATCATCCCCCACCCCCCCATGCTGGATCATCAGGGCACATCGGCATTCAATTAGAACGGTGTGTTTCACAACAGGATATGAGCGACATGCACCTGGCGACCTGCACTTCACTCGGGACTTCGAGGTTCGCTTGCCTACCTTGCATCGCGCAGCACTCTCAGTAATAAGCGCCAGGCTTTACAGGCAGCGCCACATCACTTTCAAGGGGGGTGTCTGGCAAGTCTCTATACCTACCAGACCAATGGTAAGGCTCTAGTGGGGGAGGGGGGGAAACTGGCCTGAGGCATGGGAAGGGGCTACAGGGTATGGGTCCACTGGGGGTAAAAGTGGGGAAGGTTGCACTCAGACACATGGCTGGTAGGAGGGTGCAGGGGAGGGGGGGGGTGGGTGGTTAGTGCCCTCCGTGCCAGAATGGAGGGACAGTATGTTACATAATGACATAAGCCATTTGTGGTTAGAATGGGAGGAGCGTTGAGTAAGGAAGCACTTTACATTGTTGACCTTGCAGAGACTGTCCTTGCCCCAGTCCAGGGAGGGGGAAGGTATGTCAGTCCAGTCTCAGCTGTGCCCAGCATGTTGTGCACAGGGCACAACATCACATGCCTCGGTCCATGGGGTTCCTGGCATCATACTGGGCCACAGATGGCACACTCAGTCAGGGGAGGCATCTGCAGCCCACAGATGGGGAGAAGGTATTGTGGGGGCATCCGAAGATGTGGGGGAGGGGTATATGTTTAATTGTGCAAGTAGTCTCAAGTTGGGGAGGACTAAGATCTAAATGGGACATAGGTAAATCCTATGGAGGGAGGGTCCAAGCTGGTAAGAGGGGATTGAGAGGAGATCAGGAAAGTGAAACAAAGATGTGCAATCATGCGAGACTAATCCAGAAAAGTGACTCTGATCAATCCCCCTGGTCACAACATGGAAAATCCCAAGACCAGTAACAAACTCCAGAGTAATGGGGCGACTGGACAAGCTGTTCAAATCATGGTGCTGGCAGGTTCATGAAAGAGAAGCCTCATGTCGTTACGAAACATTTTCCTCATGTTTATTCCAAACAATGTAGTATTAGAACGTGATGAGGATTACAGCACCAGGGCTGAAAGCAACACATCCAAGCACCTGGCCGAAGCAATGTTATAGCAGTTGGTCATGTAAAGGGGTTGAGGGGGATAGACAGAGCACCTTGAAATGCACCCTGTGCTGGCCAGGATTTCAGGGGCAAATAGTTGCCGACACTGGAACAAAGCCCTTGAATCCACATTCACTGATGAGTCAATGACAGAACTAGGACCTGTGAAGGCTAATGCTGACTCATTTCTGTTTCTCATTGATGCTGCAGAGAATAGAGCATAAGGAAGATGGAGCCTGGGTTTACTGCTGCCTGCATAATCGCATACAGGCAGGGGAGAAAGGGAAGATTGTGACAGAGATGCCTGGCTCGCCAAAGGGAGGGGCAAAACCCTCAAGACCAAGGGGCAGCAGGACTCCCTCCAGACGCAGAGGATGAGGCTCATGGAAACGTCATGCATAGGTGGCTTACAAGACCCAGGGTGTACAGAATTCGCATTCCTTATCTACAGATGAGTGAGAGACTGTGTCGCCGACATCCCTGCATGTCCAGGGATCTGGTGACTTACGTTTGCCACATTCTCCAGGGACTGGCGCCATGGGGACTGGAAGGACATCCATTGCCAGCAGCCTAAAAATAACGGCCGCACTGAACTTCTACACAAGTGGCTCCTTCCAGGGCTCCACTGGGGACCTCTGCAGGATCTCTTAGGTGTCCATTCACAAATGCATTCATGAGGTAACAGATGCCCTTTTTGCCAAGGCCCCGCAATTACATTAACTTCGACAGAGATCAAGCAAGCCAGGGCGCCAGAGCACTGAACTTTGCAGAGATTTCCAGATTCCCACAGGTGCAGGGTGCCTCGACTGCACTCATGTGGCTATAAAAGCTCCCTGGCAACAGGCACTCCAATACATAAACAGGAAAGGCTACCACTCACTCAATGTACAGCTGGTCTGTGACCATTAGAAACTGATCATGCAGGTTTGCATCAGATACCCAGGATGAACCCATGACTCATACATCATGAGCAAATCACGGATCCCAGACACCTTCATAGGACCACACAGGATCCAGGGCTTGCTCCTCGGTGACAAAGAGTAACCGCAAAGGACATGGTTGATGAAGCCTGTGCAGCGGCCACAGAATTCTGCAGGAAGGAGGTACAATGAAGCTCATGTTGCTACCCAAACATTGGTGAAGCACATTTTGAGATCCTAAAGATGTGATTCTGATGCCTGGACAGATCTGGCAGTGCACTGCAGTACACTCCTCAGAGGGTCTCACAGATCATCATGGCTTGCTGCACACTGCACAGCCTTGGGCTGCAAAGGGGGGAGGTCTTGCCAGATGCTGACATGGAAGAGCTGCACGTTTCCTCTGATGAGGGGGACATCGAAGAGGATGTGATTTCAGGGAAGCCGAGGCTGCAGGGGAAAAGGACATAGCACAAGGGCCAGATGAGGCAGGAGTGCACATGAGGCCCTCCTAGCCACCAGATTCCATGAGGAGGGTGATGAGTTACAGTAAGTACCCTCTTGGATAAGAGCCATCCATCATGGGCCTACATTAACACCAGAATTGCTATTCTTCTCATTTCACACATGCGCTTCAATATGAGAGTGAATAGTTACATATCAGGCTCACATTGCCCTGGTTCTTTGAAGGATGATGAAGCCTCAGGAGCATGTGTCCTTGCTGAGATGAGGTGTTAACTGTAGAAGGGTGTCCTGGCATCAGATAGCAGAAGGTGCTGCCTCTTTAAGCATCTCTCCAGGATCCTAGTCGTAATGGCAGCCTACAAGAGCCAGGAGCTGTCCCACTATCCTCAGTGGGCTTGTAACTGTGTGCCTTCAATGTGACAAAGCTGCTCACGGAGATCCATCTCTAGCAATGGGACAACACATTCTGTGTCACCTCGATGGTGAAACTGATCGGTGACATTTGGGCCAAGGCAGTCGAGGACGTTCCGCAGGTGTGCATCTAATCAGAGATGATGCAATCCTCTGGGTCACCATCTTCTCTATCACATTAACATCCAGCATTCTCAGTTAGGGGTGCTGGCCCGCTTTTATCTTCACCTTACTCTGCATGTGGACCACCTGAAGATGACGACGTTCAACCTCTTGCATGCCAGACATTAAAATGCCTCCTCTTTAAGACACACATTGTGCCCTCATGGTCAGCCCTGGTCCTTGTGAACTCCAAAATGAGGCTCTCAAGATGACGAGTCATTGCTAATAATGAGCAAACTTCAGCTTCAGTACATCCTCACTCCTATTTCATTGCTCCCCTCAACATTATCTAAAGCAACGATGTGCGCTTTCAGAGCAGGCTCAAAGGTTGTATTGACCGCCAGAAATCACCATTTTCAATTCGGACCAATCGTCTCAGCGAGTGCTTCGGTGATGGAATGGACAGCGCTACATCCTAACATTGTAACAAGAGCCTTGTGGCCGCAATACAGACAATTACAGGTTGAGAAATGCTCAAGGTTGTAGGATCGAGCACCAGGGCAATAATGTGGCTGAATCACATTACTGATTCTTCAGCACCTTTGGGGGTGAGGTGCTCCCACTTATTGGTGACCTCAGCAAATGTAAACTCGGAAAGTCAGAAATGCGGTTGGCAGACAGGAACGCACACGATCTCTGAGTGTGGGCTCGTAGCATGAAAACCCTGCTGAGAAACAGAGAGTACATGGAGTTACACGATATATGACCCTTCTCCATGCGTGAACACATTTCTCCTTGTACACTGCACCTTCACCTTTCAAGACTGCAGACAAGATAGGAGAATACCTTGGTCTCAATTTTACACAGCCACGAATAAACATGGCATGACCCTGCAAAGCATGTGAACAAGGTTCCTTCCACAAGCCCACTTTACATTAAGGTCGAGGCATCACTGATGTTGAGAACGATCTAAAAAGGGGGCACACACTGTGGTGATATCGAAGCACACTACAAAGATGAGAGGCCCATGATAGAGATATCTGAGATAAATGGGGGGAGTGACCATGGCCTCACACCTGATTGACAGCAACACAGCTCTTCATAAAAAGGAGGCATACACAAGAGGAGATGTGAAATGGGTGCGATTCTATTTACATTTGTGAACATTTTATATATGTTGTGAATACCCATGCCATCATTGTGCTCCTAGATTTCTTGATCTTCCTAACCCTACCGCTATGTCTAGATGCTTCTCCGACATCCACAGTGGAGGTGGAGGCAGCCTGCTGACTGTTACGCCCTGTCTGTGATGACTTTGGCAGGCGCCCTATGGAGGGCCAAGACCTGGAGAGCCCCGGCCTGCTTTGGATGTCCTGCTGTGGGGCAGGTGCACCCTCCTCAGCCAGTGGAGCGGAAGGAGATTGGAATCGGCCAGACAATCCCAGAGTCACCTGGGCGGATGGCCGTGGGGTGACCAGCTGCTGATCCTCCTCCCTATGGGTGCCCGAGGGCCCCTAGCTGACTCCTTGAGGAGAAGGGGCAGCTGGAGAGGGATCAAGGTGCCCCACCCCACCCACTGATGGATGTCACCAATGGCTACAGCGATGGAGTGTCGTTGCTCCTGCAGAAGTGCAGGACCGATGTCCTGCACCAAGGTCCCCATGGCAGCCATCATCCCACCAGTGTTGACTACGCTGCATTGGAATGCCAGCACTATCACCAGAGACTGAATGCGGACGGGCTCCTCCATCATATGTTGCAATCTGAGGGATGTAGCTGACATCTCTTCCTGATGTTCCCGTTATTGTCACTGCAGCTCCACGAATGGATTTAGGACCAAGTCCGGAGGCTCGTCATACAACTTGGGCTCAGCAAAATCATGGCCTCCAGCAGTTGTGCAAGTGCCTCCACCTGCTGTGGACCAGATTGTGTGCTGTGCTCACCAGATTGTGACCCCCGAGGCTGCTCTAGAACTAGATCCCACAGAGGTATGTGTCACTGCCCTGCTGGAGGGTGTAGGCGAGTGCTGTGACAGGTCTTCAACAGTGCTGCCCTCGGGTTCCTCATCTGAGGTGTTGTCGAGGCTCCAGCTAAGGGCCTGGTTGGTTGAAGGCCTCGGTCACTTCACAGAGGTGCCTATGAAAGAATGTAGAGATAATTAGTGCATGGCAGGCAATTGTAAAAGAGGACAATGCACTCACAGTATGGCTGTCTGAAGGATAAGCTGGTACAAGATCCTCACGTGGGTGTTTGCCATTGACCTCACTGTTACTGCAGGCACGGTCCATGTCCTCTCTGGCCAGCTTGATGGCTCTGTTCTCAAGGCAGTGGGGATATTGAATTCCAGCATTCCACACCCCACTGCACCCCTCCCCCCCACCCACCCCCCCCACCCCCCACTCCTGTCTGGAACCTCTCCCTGTGATTGTGTGTGAGTTTATCCTGCATAAAGACAGATGGAGAGTGTGAACAGGGCACATGCCAGGGCAAATGATATGGATGCTTGGCATGTGTGGGCAGTGAGTGAAGCCATAGATGCGATGAGGACGCAAGCTTCAGAGGAGACAAGCGCAGATGGAGATGTGAGGGTGTGTGTGAGAGAGTGAGTGATGGTGTCCCTTGAGCTGGCAGTGAGTGAGATGCCAGTGAATGTGCGATAACCTTGTGAGTGTGTGAGTTTAGAGTGATGAGATGGTTGACTTAACCTGGCGGAACGGATGAGATCATTCATCCTCATTCTGCACTGGGTGGCTGACTTCCTCTGTGCAGCAGTAGCACTGACCAACACTGCCACTACCTGCCAAGCTGGAGTGCTGAGGTAGGTGAACATCCTCCAGCCATCACAAGGGTAGAGGACATCGCGGTGGGCCTCCATTGCATCCAGCAGGCATTCCAGTGAGGCGTCGCTAAACTTGGGGGCCACAGTCTTCTTCCCTTTTGGGGCTATCTCTCTCTCACTCACCTGTGGCAGTCCTGGGCTGCAGACATTAAAGAAGCTGTGTACATGTGCCATTTAAATATGGCGCCAGGAGTGAAGAAGCAGTAATCTCACAGCGAAGCGGGCAAATCAGAGTCCACTCACAATCCAGCATGTTTCTCGTGCATGCATAATTAATGTGGCAGGAAGCAGATGATATGGCGCGAAAACCCACCATTGCGACCAGCAGGTAGAACACCGTTTCTCACGCCAGGTGCCGCAATTAGGGGAAAATCTTGCACTATGTGTTGGTTTCTAATCGCACATTCCTTGCTCACTGTATTTTGTAATAAATTTAAAGCCTTTCTGTGGTGTTTAAATTTGAAGTTGCACTAATATTTTGGGAATATACTGGTGCTAGGGTGGTGACTACCACCTACTGGTGGGAGGACAAACATGCCAAGTGCTATTTGCGTGATGTTGTGGTTTTCATTTATCCTGTGGTCTTTGATCAGATCCGATGGGAGTAACATTTAAAGAGGTGGGGGGTGGGGGGAGGGCTTTAGAAAGATAAATGGGGAAATAAACTTGTTACTGAACTTTCTCTTCAAAGGTTATATTGCAGTTCATATTGCCAGTAAAGCAGTAAAAGCCTTCAGTCCACATTTAATGTGAGCACATAAAGTAACAGGCCAGTAACTAAAACAATGTGTTCTAAAACAGTTTAGCCTTTGAGTGCCAGAAGGACATATTTTATCAGAATGATGGATAGCCTGAAACTGACATACCGGAATTAAAGGATGGCCTGATTGCTTAACAAAAACAGGAAGCATTGACTGAATGGGCTCTACCATACTTCACTTAAATTGTAAGGCAATTCTACAGTTGGATATTATTAATGAGAAGTATTCATGAAGTGACCATTCCATGTGTTTATTTTTAAACACCTATACAAAATTATTATTTGCCCAGATCTTACACTGTTTCATGTGCATTGTCCATTTCATTCAGCTAACACAAGAGAAAGAAGGCAAAAAAGAAAGGAGAAAGGGGAATGAGAGCATGGGAGTAAAAAAGCAGAAAAGAGAGAAAACGAAAGAGAGAGAAAGCAATTGTGAAAGAACGTGAGCAAGAGAAAAAGAGGAAGAATAAAAGAATAGAAGGAGCATAAGGGAAAGGAATAAGTTACATTTGTATCTGCCTCAGCTCTGAGAATCTCACAGCAGCTTTGGGTTGACTGCACCATTTTTTGCACTGGGTGTCCCTTCCTCTTAATGGGAAGCTTGCCCAGAGAGCATTGGCTGGTTGTACACTTGACTGAAGAGTATAAAATAAAGTGACACAACATCACTTAAAGGGCTAAAACTTGTCATTAAAGGGAAAATTGAATTGGTGAGAGAAAAGTGAGCTAATAACTTATGATGACACAGGAGAGATGTGGCCAGCACTGCACCCTTTGATGAATAATTGGGGGTCCAGCTGCAGGAGGTGTACTGAAGGAATCGGGAGTTAAAATCTGGATTAACAGAGGAATGAATAAGGATTTGTTCGATAGGAAGGCTAACAGGTCTTGCTGACCTCTCCTCAGGTGCTCATAAAAGGCCTTGCTGAAATGGCAGGAGCAGATGAACATGATAGTCATAAACAAAAGCATTGTCTAAAAAGGGTCTCATCAGGATAGTGCCACAAAGTCTGCACGTTAGTCCAACAACTTCAAAGCCGTGCTGAAACACTGGCTCGCAGTCAGCTCCACGCAAGTGGATTAGAGAAGACAGTTGCCTATGAAGAGGTCAAAGGCCTTTGGGATTGCAGTGCTGTATAAGATCTGCCTAGATAAGGTGCACACCCAGGCTGCCAGATCCTGAAGAAGACAGAAGGTTCCCCTTCCACTGATTACCCTTTAATCACTCTGCCTTCCTCACAGTCACGGTCCCCCCCCTCTTTTGTCCTTTCCTCCCCTCCCCTGAGCCTTGCTTGAAAACTGCTACATCTCTAAATACTCACAGATCTGACAAAGTGTCATTGGCCTGAAATATTAACTCTGTTTCTCTCTCCACAAATGCTGCCTGAGCTGCTGATTATTTCCAGCATTTTCTGTTTTTTGACCCTGGGATGAACTTAGGCTATCATTAAGACTGCCTATTTCCACCTCTGTTACATCATCCGACTTCACCCTTGTCTTGAGGTGTCAGCTGTGGCTCAGTTCATAGCACCCTCGCCTTTGAATCAGAGGGTTGTGGGTTCACGTCCCACTCCCGGAAACCAAGAACTGTGATTGTACTTGAAAGAGTTGCAATCTGTGACTGTTGATAACTCGAAAGAGTTTCACCCTTGTCTTCCTCTCATCTGCTGCTGAAATTCTCTTTCATGCCTTTGTTACCTCTAGAACTGACAATTCCAACTTATTCCTGGTTGATCTCCCATTTTCTACCTTCCATAAATTTGAGGTAATTGAAAAGTCTGCTACCTTTGTCTTAACTTATACCAAGTCCATTCATCTATGACTCCTATGACTACACTGGCTCCCAGTCGGCCGACAAACATCTTGATTTTAAAATTCTCATCCTTGTTTCAAATCACCCAATGGCCTTGCCCTTCTCCATCTCTATAATCTCCTCCAGCCCCAAAACAATTTGTGCTCATCTAATTCTGGCCTCTTTAACATCCTGACTTAATTTGTTCCACCATTGGTGGCTGTGCCTTCAGTTGCCTAGGTCCCAAGCTCTTGAATTCCCTCCCTACACCTCTCCATCTCTCTGCCTCACTTTCCTCCATTAAGATGCTCCTTAAAACTTACTACTTTGGCCAAGCCTTTGGTCATCTTGACCTAATATCTCCTTATGTGTCTCAGTGCCACACCTTTTTTACAAAGCTCCTGTGAAGCATCATGGGACTTTTTATTAGATCCAAGTTTCTATATAGATATAAGTTGTTGCTGTTGTTTTATTTCAGATTTCCAGCAACCACAGTATTTTGCTTTTATATATAGGTTTGAATTAACTTTGCCGCAATTCCTGTGGATTGCCACCAAAGTTACCACAGGAATCTGCAGAATGGCCATGGTTTTTGAGTCTGACGGAAGTAAGAAAAACTGCAACCTCTGAAAGGTCTTCACATTGTACGCACCAAGTCCCAAAGGACAGGGTCAACTATATGATTGCCCACTGCTACAAGCAGGAAGGGCCAGCAGGAGGCTAATTGTCAGAGTTTAACTGGAAGGTTCCTTGAGTTGACTGAATAGGATCAACTGGTTAATTGTGGACTAGCTGGGACTTTATGTAGGAGGTGAAAAATAGCTAAAAGAAAACCAGGCTGGGTTTCCCTCTTTGCTGCAACAATGGGTGGAAATGTGGAAGTGGCAGATGGAATACAACGTGGGGAAGTGTGAGGTCATGCACTTTGATAGGAAGAATAGAGGAAGAATAGACCATTTTCTAAATGGGGAGAGAATTCAGAAATCTGGAGTGCAAAGGGACTTGGGAGTCCTAGTCCAGGATTCTCTTAAGGTTAATTTGCAGGTTGAATCGGTAGTTAGGAAGGTAAATGCAACGTTGGCATTTATTTTGAGAGGACTAGAATATAAAAGCAGGGATGTGCTGCTGAGGCTTTATAAGGCTCTGGTCAGACCACATTTAGAATATTGCGAGCAATTTTGGGCCCCGTATCTCAGGAAGGATGTGCTGGCCCTGGATAGGGTCCAGAGGAGGTTCACGAGAATGATCCCAGGAATGAAAGGCTTAACATATGAGGAACGTTTGAGGACTCTGGGTCTATACTCGATGGAGTTTAGAAGGATATGGGGGGATCTGATTGAAACTTACAGAATACTGAAAGGCCTGGATAGAGTGGACGTGGGAAAGATGTTTCCATTAGTAGGAGAGACTAGGACCCGAGGGCACAGCCTCAGAGTAAAGGGAAGACCTTTTAGAACAGAGATGAGGAGAAACCTCTTTAGCCAGAGAGAGGTGAATCTATAGAATTCATTGCCACAGAAGGCTGTGGAGGCCAGGTCATTGAGTGTATTTAAGACCGAGATAGATAGGTTCTTGATTGGTAAGGTGAAGGCGGGAGAATGGGGTTGAGAAATTTATCAGCCATGATTGAATGGCAGAGCAGACTCGATGGGCCGAATGATCTAATATCTGCTCCTATGTCTTATGGTCTTATGGTCTTATGGTGAAAGCAGGCTATAAATGCAGAAATAGGATGACAATAGGTGTGTTCTCTCCCAACCTCTCAGCCTTTCAGCTCTTATAGAAAGGAAAGTTTGGAGACAAGAGGGTAAATCAAAGATGAAGAAGTAAGGAAGCAGCTCCAGGTTGTCCTGACAACCTGCTTCAGCTCTCCTTGCGTTTTTTTTAATTTATACATAAATTAAAACCTCATGAAACCTTATGGTTATGGTTTTCCATTTACTGAAAGTCACATCTGAACTTTGCCCTGCAGCAACCCATTCTCCTTCTTCTCCTCGTTCTCATCATCTAGACATTACACAACAAAAGCAGAGAATGTGGGTCTACCAGGACCCTTGCTTCAGGTCCTCCATCACAAGTTCCATCACTCGCCCGCAATCTGCAAAGCCCCACCACATAGACATTCACCCAAGAGGCCCATGAGTCAGGGAGGAAAGCACAAAGGACAAAACATGAGTAGGATGGAGGAGCTGGGGATGGAAGCTGAGAAGACAAATCTTGCAGGAATGCTTCTGCGGGCCCCACAAGGAAAACTCAGGTCATCCCTACCACAAATTCACCTTCCATTGAGACCTGCAGCAGCTGATCCTGCCTCTCACCTGCTGACAGCAGACTCTCTCCAGTCTGGGGAGTTTTTCATTGTTTCTCAATGTCTTTTTGCCCTGAACAGATGGCAACTCAGCCGTTGAGATTTAAATGAGGCCTGGGAATTAAAATACCTGGGACCTCATTTCTGAAGTGGTAGGTGAGTTTCTCACTTTCACTGCAATCCAGTGGGAAACTGGCCTGGAGTTCATATCAGAGCCCTTGCACATGTGACTTGCTTGATGCATCTGTGCCCAACCGATTAGTAAGGTCACTGATATTATATAGAATTCACAGCACAGAAATCGGTGATTCTGCACAACAGATCCATTCTGATGTTTTAGCTCCACATGAGCCTTCTCTCACCCTTGAACCCCCTCAGCATAATCTTCTATTCCTTTCTTCCTCATGTAGTTTCCACTTAAATGTACCTATGTTATTGGATAGCAAGTTCCACACTCTAACCACTCTCTGGGCAAAGAATTTCCTTCCCTATTGGATTTATTAGTGGCTATCTTATAGTTTGGACACCCCCAAAAGTGAAAGCAATTGCTTCACAGCTACTCTATCAAATCCCATCATAATTTTAAAGGTCTATTAGGCCACCTTATCATTAATAGAGAAAGACTCCCCAACCTGGTCATTCTTTCCTCAAAATTATAACCTCTTAGATCTGAGGTCATATTGCTATCACCAAGGACAGCTGGGCATTACTTAATTGTATAACCTTCAAAGCCACTGGCAGTGCAGTGCCTATCGTGGAAGTGTCCTATAACTGCCTGAAGGCTTCTCTTGTGTAACACAGGCTTCACATGCACTGCTTCTGGAACAGTTGGTGGGGATGGGGAGTGGAGAGTATACTAGAAGACTGGTGGTTACTATGAAAGGTCAACCCGGCCTACCCCTGCTCCTCCTTCTTGAAACAAAGATTTGAGAGTATTCCCAATGTAAATCCCATTTGTGACTTCTTACCTGTAGATGGATCAGAGAGAAGAAAATGGAACTCCTACAGCAGCAGGCACAAATAAATGTTTTAATGCTTTATCAGCTGTGGTCCTTTAAATTTACTTCTGCCTTTTGTGTGGTGCCTAGAGTTATGTCCATGAGGTGGTAATGACAGGAAATGGATGAAGCTGTGACTGACTTGGATCATCCTGACTTGGAAATGAATTGTCAATGTTTCAATGTCACTGGGTCAATATCCTGGAATTTCCAACTTAACACCATGTTGGAGCAAATATCAGAACATGGACAGCAGTGCTTCAAGAAGAAGACCCACCACCATCTTTTCAATACAATAAATGTAGCCTTATATGAATCGCCCATATCATAGAAATATATTTTTTAAATGACTGCAGTATTTGTCTGTACATACAATCTTCAAAAGTATATGTGTGATAAGGTAAGAACGCCCTCAGGACATGATTGGCTACTATATAGTTGCAAATTCTTTCATTATATGAGCCCTGCCCCACGCAAGGGGCTGAATTGTCCCAGATTTGCACTAAGTGCAGTCGTAGGTGCGTAAAATGACGTTTTACCCACCAGCTGCAATGTCAGCTTTTCACACAGTGTCATCCCAAACCTGCCCCATTAATTATGCATTCCCAGGAAACACGCCGCTTCCATGGCGGGCAGGCTCTTATTTGTCCTCTACACCATCACCTCGCCACTTCATCATGCCAAGCACCATATTTAAAGTACAGCCGCGTACACACCTTTCAGTGCTTCCAGCTCACGACTGCTGCACAGAAGACAGGATGGCCCCGAAAGGCCTAAAGACTGCAGCCCCCAGGTTTAGTGACGTGTCCCTCGAGCACCTTCAGGATGCCGTGCAGTCCCTCCATGCAGGATGGGCAGCGGCAACACTAATCCAGCTTAGGAGACTGTGGCAGTGGCGGTCACTGCCAATGCCCTGCAAAGGAGGACAGCCACCCAGTGCCGCTACAGGATAAATGGTCTCATCCGTTCCGCCAAGGTAACTCGCTCTTCTCATCGCTCTCAACTCACACACTCACAAATCCATCACACATTCACAGGGATCTCACACCTCAAGGGACAACACCACTAACTCTCACACACACCCTCACATCTTCATCAAGCTCATATCATCTTGAGCTCGTGTCCTCATCCCATGGCTCTGCTCACCACACAAACATTCCATGCAGCGCCATGTGTCCTGCTCACACTCTCTCCATCTGTTTTCATGCAGGAGAAGCTGGCTCACATCAGCAGGGAGAGGTCCCAGACTGGGGGTGGAGTGGCCCACATTAGGCCCCTCACGCACTGTGAAGAGTGTGCCATCGCGCTGACTGGTGAGAACATGGACCATGCCTACAGTATCAGTGAGGTTGGTGGTAAACACCCACTTGAGGATCCTGCACCACATCATCCCTCTCTCAACACAACTGTGAGTGCTCTCTCTCTCCTGCTTTTGACTCTGCTGCCATGCACTAATTACCTCTACTTTGGTTCACTGGGAGCTCTGCCAAGCGACCGACACCCCCAGCCAGCCAGTCCCTCAGCTCTATTCACATCCTCACCTCCAGCCAAGAGGACACCTCCTCCATTGAAGAGCTGGAAATAAACAGCCTGGAAGACCCGTCACAGCACTTACCCACACCTCCACCAGCACAGAGACACACACCTCGGTGGGACCTAGATCTAGAGCAGGCCAAGGTTCACAATCTGGTGGTCACCGTACGGACACATGTCCAATCAGGAGGAGGCAGGTTCAGCTGAGTTCTCCGGCACTCGCTGGGCTGCTGGGGATCAGGCATCTGTGAGGTCTAAGCCAGATGGCAAGACTCTGGATTTGGCCTTCCAACTCATCCTGGAGGGTCAGCAGAAGGTGTGGGAACATCACGCAGAGCTGTTGGAAGCCATCAACAGAGTGGATTGTGTCCACCTGCTCACTGATGAAGTGATGCCCACATGTGCATGTATGGAGGTCTCCAAGGGGAGGATGACAGATGCCATGGAGACACTGGTCCAGCAGAACGTGGAGATGTATGCAGACCTGCACTGCATCACGGGAGCCATGGGTGAGTTCCTGCAGTGGCAACGCGAGAGGGAAGCGGGGCACCTCAACGGCCCTCCAGATGCTCTCACCCCTCAAGTAGTCAGGCCAGAGTCCCCAGCATCCGAAGGGACGAGGAGCAGCAGCTGGACATCCCTGGGTCCTCCACTCAGGAATCTCAGAGGCTATCCTCTCCCTCCGAGTCCCCTTTGCCTGTGAGCCCCTCAACTTCATCACTGCAGAGGGAGCAGCTGGCCAATGAGTGATTCTGGAGGGAGAAGTGTGTGTGGGGCAGGGCCTTTTGGAGCCTCATGCAAGCTCTCTCCCATGCACACAGGTCCTTCATGTATCACATTCACCTCAATGACCTGAGCATTTTCAATGCTGCCTGCTGAGGTTCACTTTCAGTTGCCTATCTGAGCTGATCTGCATCTCCGCCCACCCAGTGATCACACTCCCATGCAGCACCTGATTTCGCCCAGCAGGATTGTCGTTTCACTTTCGATTTAGACAGCATGGTCTGGATTCACTTTCTCATAAGCTCCCCCACCTTTTCCTCTCCCCCAGTCACCCATTTCCTTTCCCCCATCACAGTTGATCCCCTGGCATCACCTTCCACCTCCCCTCCGTGACCAACCAGCCACAACCCTTCTCCTACAGGGATGCCCAGGTGAACGTGCACATTCCCTTGCTTCCCGAAAATCCCACCCCCATCCATATTCACCTCCCCGACCTCCTTCTTCCCACCCCCAGGGTCTCTGTCTGCCTCTGGTTCCCCACCAAGCCCCCTCAACGTCCCTTCTACCGCTACCGTCAAACCCTCAACTTCCCACCCTCCCACCTCACTATGCCCTCGGTTATTCTCACCATTCCTTCATTCCACATCCTCCCTCAGTTCGCTCCCCAGGAGGCAATCATGGACCCATCAGAGCCCTCCCTTGCATGTTCACCCGGACATCCCGCCCTCCGGACCCCTTCCCCCACCTGCACCGCTTCCCTCCTCTGCACCCCTTCTTCCACGGAACTCCTCCCCACTCCAGGCCCTTCCCCCCAGAACCTCTCCCCCCACTGAACCCCAGTCTCCCCCGCCGCTGAGCCCCTCTCTCTTCCTGACTCCCTCAGTCACCCTTAATTCTTCTGCCACCCTTAGTCCTTCCCTCCTCCCGACTCCTTCCTCCAGCCTTACCTCTTCCTCCAGCCTCACTTCTTCCTCCAGCTTTACTCCTTCCTCCTCCCAGACTCCCACCCCTCTCTGCACTCCTTCCACCCTCTGAACTCCTTCCCTTAAACCTTCCACTCCCCTTACAACTACCTCCCCAGTTGCTATCTTCTCCCCATTACCCCCTCCTCCCCCATACTCCCTCCCCCTCCCAACCTCACTCCCGACACCTTCATTCTCCCCTCGCAACATCTCCCCCGACATCTTCATTCCCCCTCCAACCTCACCCCCCTGGCACCTTCATCCCCCTCAACCTCACTCCCGACACCTTCATTCTCCCCTCCAAACGTCTCCCCCGACATCTTCATTCCCCCTCCAACTTCACCCCCCTGACATCTTCATTCCCCCTCCAACCTCACCCCCCTGACACCTTCATTCCCCCTCCAACCTCACCCCCCTGGCACCTTCATTCCCCTCAATCTCACCCCCCCCGGCACCTTCATTTCCCCCCTCCCAACCTCACCCCCGACACCTCTTCCTCTCCCAATCGATCATAGACCTTCCTCTCCCACCCCCTCAACAATCATCTGTTGTGAGCATCAACGGTGACTCTCCAACTTCCATGAGCTGCTTCGCAGCAGAGCCATGTCCATGAGAACCCTCCCAGCATGCAGTGGACGTTCCTCAGTTTGCCATTGTTCTTGGGCTCCAGCATCTTCTGCATCTCAGATGTCCGCGATGTGAGCAAGGCCCTGGCTGTAAGTCCCAACTTCCACACATCACACTTGTGAAGACATGTTCTGCACCAACATGTTTCCCCGCTGACATGGGCAGACTGCCCAGCGGGGGTGGGGGAGGGGATGAGTCCGGCAGGCTGGCCTTTCAATGATATGCTGATGTATTACAATGAGGTTCCCAACATCTGATGGCGGGGAATGCGGCCCGCCATCGACGGGCTGAGCGAACAATCGCAAACTGGTTTCACAACATTGTGAAACCGATTTTTGGCCTTCTCACCACATTGCCTACTCACGCCACTGAGCATGCCCGATGCTAGCAGGCACAGAGGATTCTGACTAAGATTTAAATTGCTTCCAGGGTCCTTACTTTAAACACAAAAAAAGCAGTTTCCAATGAGATGATAATGTAGATTCCACTTGCCTTTAACTCCACTCCAGTATGAAATACAATTCAGGGCAGATGCTGATTATCACCCATCCTGCTTACCCTGAGGAGCAGTAACAGTTTACTCTTTTTCTAGGCAAATATCAAAAACTGTCATGCTGACGCTGGATCCATTACAGTAACCCAGACTAACATCACAAAAAAATTCCTACTGATCTTGATATTTATTTTTATGGTGCTTTGCCTTTTCACAAAAGTTTGAGAAAAAGAATCCTGTCAATAATTCAGTGCAATTATAAACCACTGTGTGTAAAGCAGCAGGTACGTGACACAACTGTGGATTCGCATCTTCTGTACAATAGAAAATGCCTTTCAAATGGGTTCACGAAGTTTTGCAATCCCAGGCTCTATTTTTCTAACAAAACAATCAGAGCCCACAGCTTGAACCTTAATATGGAATGATAACGAGAGAGGCTTTCCCAGATTTTCTACTCAGTGAAATCCTGAACAGAAGAAAACTCGTACCTGCCCATAAGGTATCACAAGTGCCAACTCTGCACAATTTCTATGTTCACCTTCATTATTATATTTTGGGTTAGCCATGGATCACATGCCTCAATCTGAAAGGTGTGGGTTGAAGATCCACTCCAGAAACTTGATAAAACCTGGGCTGACACTCCAGCGCAGTGCTGAGGGAGCCCTGCACTGTCAGATGTGCTGTCTTTCAGATGACACATTAAACCGCGATCTTGCCTGCCCAATTGTACAAGTTCCCGTGGTGTTATCTTGAAGGAGAACACGGGAGTTACCCCTGATGTCCTGGCCAACATTTATCCTTCAGATAATGTCACTAAAAGAACAGATTATCTGGTCATTATTAAGTTGCAGTTTCTGAAACCTTGCCATGTGCAAATTAACTTTTGCCACCTCCAGACTTGATCATTCTAATACACTCCTGGCCGACCTCCCACATTCTATCCTGCACAAACTTGAGGCCATCCAAAATTCTGCTGACCATGATAAAACTCACACCAAATCAACCTACACTATCACTCCTGTGCTCTCTGACCTACATTGTCTCCGACATAAACAATGCCTCGATTTTAAAATTCTCACCCTTGTTTTCAAGGGACCTGGCTACTTCCTTTCTCTGTAATCTCCTCAAGCCCTACAACCCTCAGTGGTCATCCAATTCCAGCCTCTTAAGCATCGCAGAATTTAACCACTCCACCATTAATGACTGTGCTTTCAGATGCTTAGGCCCAAGCTCTGGAATACCTGCCCTCAACCTCTCTGACTCTCCACCTTGCTTTCCTGCTTTAAGGAGGTCCACAGAACCTACCTTTTTGACCAAACTTCTGGTCATCTGGCCTAACATCCCCTCAATCCATTCTGCTGAAAGAAAGAAAGTCCAAAAGAATAAAATGTTTGACAGGTCAATAGGAGGGCAGAGAGCTCCAGGCTAGCAAATCCATCAACTTCAGTCTCGGTAAACTCAATGACTGAGAATCCACAGCCCTCGGGGTAGAGAATTCCAAAGATTTGCAAACCTTAGAGTGAAGACATTTCTCCTCATCTCAATCCTTATTCTGAGACTGTGACCGCTAGTTCTAGACCCCCCCCCCCAACTAAGGAGTCATCAACTTTGCAGTTGTACTGATTACACCTTGACTTTGCAATGTTTGGGCTGTACATTGTTCCCTAGAGTTTGGATTAGATTTGGTGATTGCTTGATTTTTATATGATTGCAGCTTAAAGCAGGTTGAATAGGACAAAAAAAATTGAAGGATAATTGACAGTGTTTTATTTTAATTTCTGTCTGTACTGGAATACACAATTAATCTGTGAAGTCTTCTTTAAATTCTCCCAATTTGATATTTTCCTTTCATTCACATCACCTGAAGGCACTGACTCTGACTGCCAGACATTCATAGCAGCCCCCAGTCTCTCATCTAAGTGGCCATTTAGTTTGCAAACTTAAAATGTGAGCACTTGCAAACTTCATCTGTTATGATAGCCATCACTTCCTGGAAAACCATGAGGTGGAAGGGTTTAAGTAATGGGATGTTGTTAGAATATTTTTACATACACTAGTCTATCTCTTTGGCATTACACAGTTCGAGCTGAGAACAGTCTTCTGTAAAGAACCTATATTTTATTTTTCTTGAACTGTGGCTTTAAAAATTGGACTTTGGCTTTAAAAAAAACTACCAAGGCTGCAGTTGAAAGACATGTTCACTGGAACAGGATGAGGAATATCTACAATGTTGCTATCCTGGAACATGGAGTGCCATAAGATAATAGGATGGTGCCGGAAAGGAATTCTGGACTAGGGTGAGCTGCCTAATGACAGCATTTTAATTGACTCCTGACCAGGTGACCAGAGTTTTATGCAATAACATTGCAGGCAGAACAGCTCCTAGCCTATAATGAGGGAAGACCTGAAACCTCTCTCTTCTGTGTTTGTAAGATGCCAGCAATTCTGCCATAATAGCTTACTAGCTATCCCCCACATCTCTGTCACCTGCTTTCTATGAAAACTCCTGTCAAGCGAAAAAGGAGAAAATCACCAGTAGAGACATTTAAAAGCAAGTTTTTCAACTGGTGAACCACAGACTGAAAGTGCTGGGAGACCACCTTGTGTCATCAACAACAAACTGCAAGGAATTTGGAAGACATTAATCAAAATCAACCCATTGAATCCTGTTCTCTGGATTGGTGCTATTGAACTGTTTTATCTCACCCTTAAAATCTATGTTTTGTGTGTCTTATGTGTGTGTGTGTGTATAGGAGTTTAAGAAGGGTTAGGGTTTAAGTTATTGAGTTAGAAGTTAGCAGTTCATATATCTTTCTTTTGCCCCTAGTTAAAGATAATTTGTTCAATAAAGTTACTTACATATTAAGTTTACAAACCTGGTGCTCGTATTCTGTTAACCTAAATTAAACAATTAGATAGAATTGGGGCAATCTGGTGGTTTGGTCAAACTTTTCACATTTGTTGCGGCTCAGGGAGCAGTGGGGCTTGATATTACAGCGCACTATCCACAGTGAGTCGTGACACTTCAGATGAAGTTCACAGAAAGGACGCGTGGAAGTAAGATTTTAAATGGGTCACTTGTTGATCTCATCTGGCATTGTAGGGAAAGTGAAGCAATGTTAGATTTTGGAATAATTGGACTCGAGTGTGCAGTCATAATTGAGGGCTGGATTTTCTAGCCCTTTAGGGGTGGGCTAGCAGGTGGGGGCCTGTAAAATGGCGAGGGAAGGCAGGGGTGGAGTACCCACCATCTTCCCGTCATCATACCATTTCCCCAGCGGTAAGGTGGCAGACAGCCTTCTACCAGGGGTCAACTGAGTCACTTAAGTCAAGTGGCCACTTAAGGGCTTCTTCCCATTTCCATTAGCATTTTACCAGTGACAGGTGGGCCCTCCACCATGTAGGGAAACTGCCAGGTAAACCCTGGCAGCCTCGCAGTAGGCTGGGGTAGCCCTCCTATTCAGGCACTTTTTGAGCTGCCACTAGGAACGATGCCGCCTGTGCTCACCAACCACCTGCCCACCCCTTCGCTAGGACCTGCCTGTCTGGCCCCTGCACCACAGATCCCACTTACCTGATTGGGGGGCCACTGTCCTTCTATGGTATGCCCTTTTTCCTGGTGCAATCCCAGCAGTGGCCAGCATTTCCAGTGGGGCTACTGAGATTAGAGTGCCAACCCTCTGATTGGCCAGCAGCTCCTGGGGGGCATAGCGGCCATCCTTAATAGGGACAGCAGCCCTGACAGCAACCAATTAGCTAGCTGCCACCTGTAAAACGCGGCCCTGGGTCCCACAAAGTGCAGAAACCGGAACAAAGTACAACACTCGGTGTCCATCTTGAAGTCATACATTCCGCCCTTATTTTAATTTTCCCTTTCTAAATTCCTATGACCTTATTTAGCATGGAAATTGCCTACGTAATCTCATCAAATTACAACCTTGTGCTAGTGGTGGCCTGCAGCAGCACATTTTTATCACCTTTTGTGATTATGCAGACTGGTCCTGTAGATGAGTGAAACCTCCCAGTTATAAAAGCTAGTGGGATCAAGCTGTGGCAGTGAAGAAGTTCTTTGATCTGGTTGACTGAAAAGTGATAGTTTATATCGTTGGTCCAGATCATGGTGCTGGCCCTGCAGTGCACAGTGTGGGGGCAGGTTGCAGTTCAGACCTCATGCTGAATAATGAAAGAATTGACCAGATGTGTTTCCAGAGCCTAAAGACAAAGTTTAAAATGTTTACAACTTTCACCTCCATTTGATAAATTCACATCATTTAAAAAATAAGTCATAATTTTAGCATTTTATTTTCCTACAGTTTTTGAATCACTCTAACCCCAACTATTCAGATGCGAGCAACAGCAATCGCATTTATCTCCCCAGCATACTTCATCTGCACGATGTTCCATTAACTTTGGGCTGCTGTTCATGGAATTTACACCAGTTGCAGTGCCCTGGAACACCTTCATTTCCCAATATTAGTAAGGGTTGACACAGATCTGGTAAGAGAAATGTTGGGATCTCTCCTCCCGAAACACAAGCAAGCAGCGTTTCAAACTCTACGCGCTGTGGCAATTAGAGAAAGTACTTTTCCAATTTACTCCTAAAAAATATATTTCTGAACTAAAATGTGTCTTTCAAGCATTTTCACCCATGAAAAACGATCTGAAAATTAAGCTTCCAAGGCATCCACATGAAACATGAAAAATCTGAAAGGAAACAACGGTTTCTTTTCTCCGGTTTTCTTCTGCTGAATTTCCATCTCCACCTCCTGGACAGTAATCTGGCACAGTAGATAGTCTGCCCTTTACCGAATTTGTTCGACTTTTGGCCTATTGAAACAGATGGGATGAAAACTAGATGGATTCTGTAAAGGATGCAATCTGCACTGTCAGATCATGGCCTAGGGGTTAAAGGCTTCCCCTATTAACTCTTTTATGGGGTACCCCTTCCACAGGCGCCTTACCCTAATGTCTGATCTTCATGTGTGAGCTGAGACAAAGACCATTAACAGGCTATTCAACTTTGGAGGGCATCTTAGTGTATCTTTTCTAAGGTGACGAGTTCAAAGCTGAACATTATAATCCAGATGAAGTCTGGTCCTGTAGTGTCTAGAGACTATAAGGTAAAGGCGAAAGAAATCTCAGGGTCTTAATAGAGCTGATGTTCAATATGTCTAAACACATTCAGAGAAACAAGAAAGAATGCTGCCCTATTATAGCCATAACTTGTAGATTACAAGTCGAGTCAAACTGTACAGCACTTTAATCAGACTATAAATTGAGCATTGCGTCTGGTTCAAGTCACTGTGTTACAAAGGTGACATTCAAAAATGATGCAGTTCAATGAAGACACACAAGACTGGCAATTGACTTTAGATGAGGGGGAGAAAAGAGAAACTTTTCAACCTTGAACGATGACTGAAAATAATCTTACAGAGGTAAATAATAAAATAGAAAAAATAGATCCAGTAAATTACTTCAGGCTAAACCATGAGAATAGGTCCAAACCAGTAAAAGAAAAATTTAGGATTGATGATGCAGACAAAGACCAACACTCGAATCAATTAGTGGAGGTAAAAGCCTGGAATTATTTGAGGAACAAGTAGGTGATGATATGGGGGTCTGTAGAGTCTTTCAGAATACGGGAGGTAAGAGGGGTCTCAACACCTTCCTCATCCATATCTAATTTATAGTTTGGGTGTCAGTGTGGACTGAGGGGGTGGAGAAAAATCATGTGATTGTGAAATGGGAAGAGAGAAGGGATAAATGAAATAAATTAACAAGTCAAGCTCAATCCCGTGAATAACCAGCATAATCGCCGCAATTTATCTGCAAGAAACAATGGAAAATCCCTGTAGTTATTACCAGTTTTCCATTGTGCCAGTAACAGGTCAGGGCCTCTGTACTCAACTACTGCCAGAGAAAGTAAATAAATTACCTACAACTCAATAATAATTTAAATATAGTGGTGGATTAATAGGAATAAAGGGCTTAAAAGATTGTTAACAAGTGTGACTGTGATTCAGACAGACCTGTACTTATATAAGATATTATCACAGCTCAAAAAATCATGAAGTGCTTTCACAACTAATGAATCACTTTTGAAGAGCAATCACTGTTGCTACGTAGCAAGCACAGCAGCCAATGTGCACACAGCAAGATCCCAAATGCACAGCGAAATACACAATTTATCTGATTTTATCAGTGGTTGGCTGAGGAAGGAATGTTAGCCAAGAGAGTTCTTTTCTCTAAGATAAAAGCAAAATACTGCGGTTGCTGGAAATCTGAAACAAAAACAGAAAATGCTGGAAAAACTCATCAGGTCTAACAGCATCTGTGGAGAGAAAAACAGAGTTAATGTGCACCCAATGTAACAATTTCTCATGGGATAGTGATATATATGCCCACCAAATTGCTGATGAATATTACTTGCCTCATTTACACATATTTCACTATTGCATTTATATGGTGCCGTTCATGACCTCAGGATGCTGCAAGTGCTCTGAATGAATGATTTTGATACTCTGCTGTACCCGCCGGCTGTGGATTGGAAAATGACACCTTTTGTGTTCAAACATAAAAACGCTGAAACACAATAACATTAAACCTGAAGGCCAGATCGCACTTCACATGGGGCAGAATTTTGCCCTTGTTTGTTGGGCAGGCTGGGTGGGGGCGGTCGGGAAGCCAACCGCTGCCCACAATCGGGGCCGGACCACGATTTCACGCTGGCAGGCCAATTAAGGCCCAGCCAGCGCGAAACGTGAGCAGCAGCGCTTGGCGCTGCCTGTGCAGGCGGGGGAGGAGGGCGAGCAGGGCAAACGGGAAACTTCACACATGCGCGTGAGTGAGCGCTTGACAATCTACCTGAGGCACAGAGCTGCCTCAGGGAGATGAAGAGTTTTAAAAATTAGAACTAAAGATTTTTAAAATGTCATAAAACATGTCTGTCACATGATTAGGGACATGTTATAAATGAAATTTTAAAAATTTAATTTGATTTTTATTTGATGTTCGAAACCTCATCCCGTCCGTGGGTGAGGTTTCCAAAAAATGCAAAGGCCGCTTGGCCTTTTCGCCTGCCCGCCCACCGTAAGGTTGGAAGGGCAGTGAAAAATTGAAGTTAATTAATACTTTAATGGCCTTAACAGGCCTCTTAATTGTTGGCAGACACGCTGCCGTTTCCCACGCACGGCCACCGACTGAAATACCACTCAACCGCACATCGACGTTGTAACACTCGCCGCCACCGAGGTGAAAATTCATTCCATGGAGAAAGAGGAACGTTTTAAACTGAAAAGTTGAAACGGCAACATACCTTGAATCTGGGGTCTAAAGCTGCAGGAGGACATTAAGGGCAGAATTTTACACCACCGTTGTGGTGGGGGCGGGGCCGTAAAATGCAGCAAAAGCCTATTGACTTTGGCCGGACAGTAAAATCCTGCCGGGGGTAAAATTCCACCCTAAGGGTTTTACCCTCCTCATCTATTCTTCCATAGGGAAATGCAGTGTGAGGGTTAAGGAGGGAGGAAGACCTAAGCTTCTCTCCTGAATCCCCCAGCAGCCATTTACAGAGCAAATAAGTCCACGAGCAGCTGCTTGGCTGGTAATAGGAGGGTTGAGACAAGTACAGAGGAAGAAGAATAATAAAATCCCTTATTAAATAAAGAACTGCCATTTGTTTGATTATTCTATTGTGTGTTACTTCAAGCTAGGAATTGCCAGTGCTGAAAAGAATATGTACTTCACCACTGGACAGTCTGCACACACTCAGTCAAGAGTTGGAATCTGAATGCTAATACTTGTACTGTATAGGATGAAACTTTGTGAAGGGCATTGAACAGGGTTTTGAGCAACTACAGAAGCCTCAGAGCACCCTGTCCATACACACTATACAATACACATCTCACATATTGCTATGGAAAGGGGCTGAAAATTGTTCTCAATGTTTCCACAAGCGATGTACAAAATATTTTTAAAAGATACAACTTGAGAAAGTGACTGTTAGCAATATTAGCACAGGAAAGTCGAGCAAGTTGGTGTGATGTTCCTCTGAAGACAGGCTTGCACTCATTTATTTTAAACACATTAATACCTCCGCAAAAAAAGCGGACAAACAGAATGTTATATGAGCATCTCACTATGTTTCTGTGTAAAGGATTGCCCAGATGTAGAGCAGAGAGAAACCCACTGGGGAGGATCGCATATTTCATTTACAGTCCCTTTAAATTATCACATGGAAAAAACAGTGGGGAGGACCAGTGTGATCCTGCCAATCTACTACATGGAGGTGATGGTGTAGTGGTATTGTTGCTGGACTAGTAATCCAAAGACCCAGAATAATGCTCTGAGAACCTGGGTTCCAATCCTACCATAACAGATGGTGGAATTCAATAAAAATCTGAAATTAAAAGTCTAATGATGACCATTGTTAATTGTTGTAAAAACCCATCTGGTTCACTAATGTCCTTTAGGGAAGGAAATCTGCTGCCCTTACCTGGTCTGACCTACATGTGACTCCAGACCCACAGCAATGTGGTTGACTCCTGAACAAGGGCAATTAGGGATGGGTAATAAATGCTGGCCTAGCCAATGATATGCACATCCCATGAATGAATAAAAAAAATGCTGACCTGAGTGTAAAATGAGGGAAATCTGCCCTAATATTGTAACTGTAATCTATATTTACAATTTATAATTGCTCCTGTGAAACATGTTTTATTATGTTAAAGGTGCTAGATAAAAGTATTTGTTGTTGTTGGTTCCTTCAGTAAATTTTTAGGCGAAAGCAGAAACTGAATCTTAGAGCTTCCCAGCAAGCTTCCCAGTCAGTTCCCAATTCATTCATCTCCGCTGGGCCAAAGATACGGTGCGCCACAATCAATCACAGACTCTTCGGTTGTGGAAAAGGTTAAATAATCTCAAAAAGTAGCAATTGGGTACATAAGCAACTCCATGGCCAGAATTTTACCTTCGGCGTGTGGGCACGCACCCGACACACTGGAACATAAAATGACGCGCGATGACGTCAGGCGTGCATCCTGACATCACCACACACTGTTGCAATATTTCGCTAGGCAGGTGCACGATGAAAACAGAGGCACACCCACCATTAATTAACGGGCCAGTTAAGGCCCTTGAGGCACCAATTGTCTGGGAGTTTGTGTAGCCCGTGCGATTTTCAGGGCGTCGCACGGGCACAATAGGCAGGCGGGTAGGCCACATTTTAAAAAACCTCATCCACAGGCAGGATAAGCGGGATGAGTGGGCTTGTTAATGTGAGTAGTTTGTACTTTAGCTTATAAGTTGCTGCTGCTTGCTTGTGTGAACAGGACTTCATTTCGCTTCAGAGCTGCTTTGACAGAAATAAGAGGCTTCAGTTCAGGACTCCGGAGGATTCATACCACTTGGGTCCTTCCAGATATTGGAAAGCCTTCCCTCAACCTGGGAATGGGGATTATGGTCTCCACTGGAGGCATCTTCTCTGAGGAGGAAGGGAGGGCCAGAAGGAGGATGAGGCCAGGTGTCCCTGTTCAGACTCCAGGGGAGCCACCTTCGGGAGGACAGGAGCAGGCACAAGGGGCGCAGAGCCAACAGGAGATCCAAGGTGGAAGGGGCCGCAGAAGATGCTATTATCCTACTACCAGGGTTTACAGGTGGCGATGCAGGTACCTCAATACGTCTGAGGTGCAGTGCTGAAGGAGGCTACGCCTCCCAAGGGAGACAGTGACCTCCATCTGTCAGATGATCGGCCCTGAGATCAGCTCCAACAGTGTGGGTGGACAGCTGAAGGTCACACCGGCCCTCAACTTCTATGCCTCTGGCTCTTTACAGGGGTCGGTGGGTGATCTTTGTGGAGTCTCCCAATCAGCTGCCCACAGTTGTGTCAAGCTGGTGACAGACGCTTTGTTCAGGTGTGCATTGACTTTCATTCACTACTGCACGGACGAGGCCAGACAGACAGAGCGAGCCAGAGGCTTTGCAGCGATTGCTGGGTTCCCCCGCATCCAGGGTGCCATCGACTGCACACATGTGGCCATCAAGGCGCCAGCAAGTGAGCCCGGTGCCTTCGTCAACAGGAAGGGCTTCCACTCCATGAACATGCGGATAGTGTGTGACCATAGGATGCAGATTCTGCAAGTCTGTGTGAGGTACCCAAGCAGCTCCCATGAAGCCTACATCCTGAGACACTCCCAGGTGTCGAGGCTCTTCAGTGCTCCAGCCCAGCTGGATGGATGGCTACTGGGTAACAAAACCTATCCCCTCAAAAGGTGGCTCATGACGCCTCTTTGCCATCCCAAGAACAGAGGCTGAGCAGCAGTACAATAGGAGTCATACCTCCACAAGGGCGGTGGTAGAGAGAACCATAGGTCTGCTCAAGATGCTCTTCCGATGCTTGGATCATTCAGGGGGCACACTCCAATACCTCCCAGATCGTGTGTCACTGATAGTGGTTGCATGCTGCACTCTCCCCAATCTGGCACTGGAAAGGGGGGATGCAGTGGAGGAAGAAGATGTTGACGCAGCAGCTCTGGCAACAGGCGATGAGTCCAGTAGTGAGTCCGAGGATGAGCATGGTCAGAAGAACGCTGAGGGGATCGACGCTGACCTGTGCAACCTCCAGGGAGGGAGGGACACCCGGGACGCTTTGATCCAATCTCCTTCAGCTAGCCCACCAAATAAGAACTGTCTCCACATGCCAGGGCTGCAGGCTCCATACTCGATACCTGACAGGAACATTTTCTTGGTGAACAACATGCACCATGTGCCATTTTAATAAAGTTCAATGACAAACAAGTCATCCTGGAGGAGCCTCTCTATGAGAGTCGCCACTCTCTCCATGGAGGAGGCAGCACGTTCAGCCACGAGGGTCATTGCATTGGTCATGCTCCGCAAGGACTCCTCCACAACGGAGACCATGGCATGTGTTCCCTCATGTATCTCCGCCAGATTCTCCCGCACACCCTGCTGGACATCCAGCTGCCTCAGGACGACTCCAGAGATACATCATCAGCCACTGACTGAGCATGTTCCTGGTCCCCAGCAGTCCTCTGACTGCCAGCGCCCTGGGCACTCTCTGCCTCCGCCTGCATTTCAAGCGAGTGTGAAGTGCCCTCACCACTGTGCACCGAGTTACTTTCTGCCGATCTAATGCCCACCGAGGTGCTGGTATCTGTGCTGGTGCCTGCTTAGCTGAGAGGGTGTAACGCAGGTGCGCTTCCATGGTTGCTGTCTGGCGCATGCCTGGCACCCGGATCAGGGTGCCCTCATCTTTCCATTATCAAAGGGGTTCCATGTTCGAGGCTCACATCAATATAGAGACAACAGTGGAATGGTTGCAATTACAGACATTGTGACCTCAGTGCCATGACCCTGGAGCCACAATACACTCAATCCAAGCAGCCAGGGTTCACCCCCTTGCCCAGATGTTGCCTCATTGACATTTGCCACTCACACTCTAAGACTTCTGAGGTCTGGGGGTCAGGGATGGGGGTGGGCCGCTCCTAACTGCTGTGCTAGGTAACCTATGCCAACATTGTACTCACCCTTCCTGGTCGCAGGAGATCATTGCACTACTTATGGCACTGCACCCATGTGCTCCTCACCACATCATGGGAGCTGACCCTGGATGCCACCTCCTCCCAGGCATGTTTGGTGAGGTGGGGAGGGCCTCCTCCTTCCGACCCTGGGAACAAGGATCTCTCTCTGTGCTGCCACCCCCTCCAGGAGGGCAGCAAGATACTCAACTGCCTCGATGACCTGCCCTCCCTCCTGCCATGTTCAGCACTTACGAGCTCCATGGTGATGTGCATTTGCTTCACTGGCAGCCTTCGCATGGCTGCCGCGGTTGCTTTTGAACTGGCCGCCGGGTCGCCGTTGGACCCAGTGGACATTGATCTCCCGCCCCTTCTCCCGTTGCCACTGTCATGTCTTACACTGGGTGGACCTTGATTGGCCCACCCGCGTAAAATGGCGGTCCGGAGCCAATCGCAGGCGGCAGGCGGCTTCCCAACTGCCCCGCCCACTCCCGCCGAGCCTGCACACCAACCGTAAAATTCAGGCCCATGTTTGTTTTAAGAGAAATGGCATCACTCATGCTTCACACTAATTTTCAACGTGCAACTTAAGTAATAGAACGTGTTTTGACATTTCCCATGTTGCACAGTATTGACCTCCTCCTTCATGGTATGCTACATTAGTGCTGCACCCTGGGTGACACAATCATGCAACACATCCCAATTTTGATGCACATTGTCCTAAGGAGCACCACATCATGGGGTTAGCCAGGAATCCTCAACACACAGAGATCCCAATCTCAGCCATACCACTTTTAGGAGGCAGAAGGTGAAGTCTGAGCACATCCCCAGAGGAAACAAGGGAGGGTGCAGAAGAGTGTTTCTTGCTCAGCTTCAGGCAGGAGGTGTGCACAGCAGTGTGGACAGAGATACAGGTGTTCATCCACTAGCACTGTCCGTCAAAAATGGTGCATGTATTAGGGAATTCCAAGCAGTTGGAAGGGTGGAACAAAATTACCTTTTCCTGTCACTTGCGACCAAATTTACTTTTGCCTCAGCACAATTGGAATCAGAGCTTATAGAATCATATGCCTGGATTTTTACTTACCTGATTCCACATTGTGCACATAACTGATTCCCTTGCCTCACTGTTGAGGGCCATGCCTTCTGCCGTCTAGACCATAAGCTCCTTGAAGTCCTACAGCTTGGAAATGAAGGTTTAAAATGTGTGGGTTAAGCCCTGTGATAAATTTACAAAGGAATTAATCTAGATACACATGAGAAAATAGTTCATGCACAGAAGTCAGCATGATTGACAGCTTGACTTCCAGTTAGGTGGGAAACAAATTGATGAAGGCTACAGGACAAGGTTGATCCCTGCTGGAGGGGTGTGGAGATGGCGCAGGTTGAGGGATTTGATCCTAGGGCAAAGAGGAGGGTGAATTGGTGAGGCAATCCTGGCGCAGAGGGGGCCAGTTGTTTGGGGAGAGAGTTTGGAACATGGGGGAATCTGCCGATCCTAGGGTCCCTGGCAGAGGGAGGTCAGGGGGTGCAATTGGAGGCCGGGAAAAAAGATAGATTAGAGGCCTGGGAGGTGGGATGGGTATCAGAGACCTGAGGTGGAAGCCCAGGAGAATCCCCTATCTTGGGGGTTGCTGAAGCAAGTGCAACAGATCCAGTTCTGACTGAGCTGGCAAGTCCTAAATGACATAGCTGCTAGACTGGGTCTTCGGCAAGTGGTGAGGGAACCAACAAGAGGGAAAAACATACTTGACCTCAACTTCACCAATCTACCTGCCTCAGATGCATCTGTCCATGACAGTATCAGTAGGAGTGACCACCTTGCAGTCCTTGTGGAGATGAAGTCCCTTCTTCACATTGAGGATACCCTCCATTGTGTTGTATGGCACTACCACCGTACTAAATGGGATAGATCTCGAACAGATCTAGCAACTCAAAATTGGGCATCCATGAGGTGCTGTGGGCCATCAGCAGCAGGAGAATTGTATTCGAACACAATCTGTAGTCTAATGGCCCACAATATCCCTCACTCTACCATTACCATCAAGCCAGGAGATCAGCCCTGGCTCAATGAAGAGTGCAGGAGAGCATGCCAGGAGCAGTACCAGGCATACCTAAAAATGAAGTGTCAATCTGGTGACACTACAACACAGGACTACTTGCATGGCAAACAGCGGAGCAGCATACAATAGACAGAGCTAAGTGATCCCACAAACAACGGATCAGATCTAAGTTCTGCAGTCCTGCCATGTCCAGTCATGAATGATGGTGGACAATTAAACAACTAACAGGAGGAGGCTCCATAAATATCTTTATCCTCATTGATGAGGTAGCCCAACACGTCAGTGCAAATGATGAGGCTGAAGCATTTGCGGCTACCTTCAGACAGAAGCACTCCATACACAAACATTCACTCCCTCCACCACCAACGCACAGTGGCAGCAGTGTGTATAATTTACAAGGTGCACTGCAGAAACTCAACAAGACTCCTAATACAGCACCTTCTGAGCCCATGACCGCTACCATCTAGAAGGATAGGGGCAGTAGATACATAAGAACACCACCACTTGGAAGTTCCCCTCCAAGCCACCAGGTCAAATTCCTGGAACTCCCTTCCTAACAACACTGTGGATGTCCCTACACCACATGGACTGCAGCGGTTCAAGAAGGCAGTTCACCACTACCTTCTCAAGAGCAAGTAGCAATGGGCAATAAATGCTGGCACAGCCAGCGAAGCCCACATCCTGTAAATGAATAATAAAATGAAAAATTTTGTTTTCAGTGTTGGCCAGGTCTGTTCTGGCGAAGTCTTAGTTTGTTTCAGTTCTGTAATTGTACAATTCATGGCTTCATTATCTGCTCACAGTCTGGAAAGTTCAACAGCTTTTCCTTTCGATGCCTTCTCTTTTCCATTCAACCACTTCTTCAACTCTTCAGTCTGTTTCTTGTAACTTTTGGCTTCCTCCTAGAAAGTAGAACATTGCTGAGTCTTCTCTGCCAACTGGTTTTTCAGTTTGTTCAGAGTGCCGTTAAATTCATTTTCCTTCCCTTTGAAATTTTCCAGAGGAATAAACTTTGTCCTAAGGAATTCTTGTAGCATATGAAGGTCTGTCAACAGGTTCTCATTTTCTTTCCAAAACTCACTTGCTTCACCCTGAGTTTTCCTGTAATTCAGCAAAGTCTCTTCAAGTTTCTTCTGCTGTTCTTCCATCCTACTGTTTAAGACAGTCTTCATTTCTTCATGTTGCTGAATGGTCATGTATTCCTTTTGCATTTGATCTTGAAGGACAACTAGTTGTACTTTCAACTGTTTATTTTCTTGTTGACCTCTTGCCAACTTACTTTGCACTTCAGTGCATTGTTTCATTGCTACTGATATTTCCAACGCAGCTTTTTCTGAAGTGATATTCAATTTCTTTTTAGCTCCTCATATTTTTCCATGGCTACATACTGATTCTTCAGGGAGTCTGTGAGGTTCCCAACTTCTTCGTGTGCCTTTTCTGCCTGCCATTTTGCCTGTCTGTACATCTTGTTGAGTTTTCCCAACTCCCGCTTTGGTTTGCTAGCTGTCGAATTGAGGGTCTGTATCTCCTCCTGATACCTTTGTGTCATCTCTGAAACTTGTTTGTTCAGTTCTCAGGCAGACTGGTTTATTGAAGAAAAATAAAGATAGCTGGAAAAACTCAGCAGGTCTGACAGCATCTGCGGAGAGGAATACAGTTAACGTTTTGAGTCCATATGACTCTTCATCAGAACTGAGAAAAAGTAGAAATGAGGTGAAATATAAGCTGGTTGAGGGGGGTGGGACAGGTAGAGCTGAATAGAGGGCCAGTGATAAGTGGAGGCAAAAAAGAGATTGCCAAAGATGTTTATTGAAGACTTCAGTTCATCGTGCGTTTTCAGAGGTATATACTCAGCTTGAAGCTTGCGCTTCAAATCATCAGGTTCAGCTCTGATATAACATTTTCCTATAGAACTTCCTATAGAGCTTCATTTACTTCTTGCATATTTTGCTTCTTTTGAGTTACCTCACACTCTATTGCCCTCCACCTGAGAGCTTTTGTTGCCCTCTCCCTGCAGTCATTTGGTGCCCTCCCTCTGGGGTCTCTGCTGGCCCTCTTCTGGGGTCTTCAACTGCCCTCTGGACACTGAGCCCTTGGGACCAGCACCTATCCTAAACTGTAAGTACAGCTACTTTTTTTGGAACTATGTTGTACAATGCTGATAGTGCTGATATCCCACTGCTGCCAACCATGTTGTAATATGGTGTGCAGTGGTGTCTCAATGATGAGATCTTTAGACTTATATATTTAAACATGAACCATTTATTGTTAATCTTTAACTATTCACAGTTCCCAGGTTACTTTTTTTTGTATTTTTGTTCACCATCTCGTGAAATGTGTCACTCAGCTTCATGCAATTTTCTGTAATGGACTTGCGCTCACTCTGGTGGATTGCTCGACTTCTAAAGTTGTAGTGAAGCTTCTTCAACTTTTTCTTCAATTTTCTTTTTAGGTGCATGTCTGCCTAGTTAGGTTTCAGTTGTTTTTATTGTTTCACACCTTGAGATGCTGTTCTGGGTTCAAGCATTTAGCTGCTATCTTTCATATCACCGCGGATCACCATGTTGGATTATGGTACTATCTCTGCTGTGATATCTTGTAAAGCAACCACTGCTGCCAAACATGTTGTACTATGCTGATAGTACTAATATCCCACTGCCAAGCATGTTGTACTATGCTGATAGTGCTGATATCCCACTACCAACCATGTTGTAATATGGTGTGCAGTGGTATCTCAGTGATGAGATCTTTAGACTTATATATTTAAACATAAACCATTTATTGTTAATCTTTAACTATTCACGGGTCCCAGGTTACTGTCATGTATAGTGCTGTTCCATGCAGGCTGCTTCCAGAGTGTTCTCTCTAGACTGTTCTCGCTGAGTTTCTTACCATGTGACTCTATACTTCATGCTGTGGGCAGTGCTATGCTCCAGTCCCACGTTAACCCTTGCTCTACTGAGCACCTTTACATCACAGTAATATGCAGGCACATAAAACATCATACAACAATCAGCAAATAGTAAAGGAGGACCTCAGATTGGAAGAACAAAATATAGATTCTGGGTGGAGCTAAGAAACAACATGAGACAGCAAACATTGGCAGGAGTTATTTATAGGCCATCAAACAGTAGTGATTTTGTGGGGCATGGTACTAATCATGAGATTAGAGGTGTATGTAGCATGTATAATACCATAATCATGGGTGACTTCAATCTGTATATAGACTGTGTAAATCTAATGTGCACTAATGCTGTGGAGGATGATTTTCTGGAGTGTGTTAGAGATGGTTTTCTGCAGCAGTATGCTGAGGAACCGACTAGAGAACAGGCTATTTTAGATTTACTATCGTGTAACGAGAAAGGGCTAATTAATAATCTTGTTAATCTTAGGGATGAGTGACCATAATAAGACAGCATACAGGCAATGGATAGACTTAAAGAATTATTGCATAGCTTACAGCAATTCTACATTCCTTCAAGGCACAAAGAAGGAAAGTCGGTCAACCGTGGCAAACACAAGAAGTTGTGGATTGAATAAGATTAAAAGCTGATGGGTTGCATCCTAGGGTATTAAAGAAAGTAGCTACAGAGATAGTGGATGCACTGGTATTAATCTTCCAAGAATCCTTAGATTCTGGAGAAGTCCCAGAGGATTGGAAAACTGCCAATGTAACACCATTATTCAAAAAGGGAGGAAGACAAAAAACAGGTAACTATAGACCATTTAGCTTAACGTCCGTCATTGGGAAAATGTTAGACTCGATTATAAAGGATGTAATAGCAGAGCATTTAGAGATGCATTATAGTCAAGCAGAGTCAGCATGGCTTCATGAAGGGAAATCATGACTGACAAATTTATTAGAATTCTTCGAGGAGGTAACAAGCAGGATAGATAAAGGGGGACCAGTAGATGTAATATATTGGATTTCCAAAAGGTGTTCAATAAGGTATCGCACATAAAGCTACTTAATAAGATAAGAGCCCATGGTGTTGGAGGTAGTGGTTTTGGAATGATTAGAGGATTGGCTGACTAATAAAAGACAGAGAGTTGGGATAAGGGGGGCATTTTCAGGATGGCAACCTGTAACTAGTGGAGTGCCACAGGGATCAGTTGTGGGGCCTCAATTATTTACAATATATATTACTGACTTAGATAAGGGAAGTGAATGTACTATCGCCAAATTTGAGGATGATACAAAAATGGGTGGGAAGGCAAGTGGTGAGGAATCCACAAGGAGTCTACAGAGGGATATAGGCAGGTTAAATGAGTGTGCAAAAAGTGGCAGATGGAATATAATGTGGGAAAAGGTGAGTTATACACTTTGGTAGGAAGAATAGAGGAGCTGAATATTATTTAAATGGAGAAAGACTGCAGAAGGCTGCAGCACAGAGGGATTTGGGAGTCCTTGTGCATGAACCCCTAAAAGCTAATATACAAGTTCAGCAGGTAATAGGGAAGACAAATGGAATGTTGGCCTTTATTTCAAAGAGAATGGAGTATAAAAATAGGGAAGTCTTGCTAAAACTATACAAGGCACTAGTTAGACCACACCTAGAATAATGTGAATAGTTTTAGTCCCCTTATCTAAGAAAAGATATACTGGCATTAGAAGCAGTCCAGAGAAGGTTCACTAGGTTGATTCCAGGTATGGAGGGATTTTCTTATGAGGAGAAGTTGCGTAGGTTGGGCCTGTAATTATTGGAGCTTAGAAGAATGAGAGGTAACCTTATTGAAGCATATAAGATTCTTAGGGGGCTTCACAGGGTAGATGCTGAGAGGTTTTTCCCTTTGTGGGAGAGTCTAGGACCAGAGGGCATAATCTCAGATTAAGGGGTCACCCATTTAAAACAGGAGTGAGGGGGAATTTCTGCTCTGAGAGGATGGTTAATCTGTGGAATTCTTTGCCACACAGGGCTGTAGAGGCTGGGTCGTTAAGTATATTCAAGGCCAAGAAAGACAGATTTTTAATCTATAAGGAAATCAAGGGTTACGGGGAAAAGGCAGGAAAATGGAGTTGAGGATTATCAGATCAGCCATGATCTCATTGAATGGTGGAGCAGACTCGATGGGCCGAATGGCCTACTTCTGCTCCTATGTCTTATGGTCTTATAGTCTTAAAGGGCATATGAAATCGTCAGAAATAGTAGTAAACTTTAGGATTAGGAGCATTTTAGAATGCCGCAAAGAAGGACCATGAAACTGATAAAGAAAGGCAGAATAGCATATAAATGTAAACTAGCAAAGAACATAAATACGGACAGTAAAAGCTTCTATAGATATGTAAAAAGGAAATGTTTAGCTAAGACAAACGTGTGTCCATTACAGGTAGAGTCAGGAGAATTTACAATGGGGAATAGAGAAATGGCAGAGAAGCTAAATGATTACTTTGTGTCTGTCTTCACTGAGAAGATACAAGAAATCTCCCAGAATTAGAGATCCAAGGGATGAGGGAGAATGAAGAATTGAAGGAAATTTGTATTAGTAAGAAGGCGTATTGGAGAAATTAATGGTACTGAAGGTTGATGAGTTCCCGGGACCTGATAATCTACATCCCAGAGTGTTGAAAGAGGTAGCTATGGAGATAGTGGATGCATTGGTGATCATCTTCCAAAATTCTATGGATTCTGGAACAGTTTCTACAGATTAGAAGGTAGCAAGTGTCACTCCACTATTTAAGAAGGGAGGGAGAGGAAAAGCAGGGAATTACAGACCTTACATCAGTAGTAGGGAGAATGCTGGAATCTGTTACAAAGGACACTTAGATAATAATGATCTGATTCGGCAGAGACAACATAGATTTATGAATGGGAAATCATGTTTGACAAACCTGTTGGAGTTTTTTGAGGATGTTACTAACAGAAAGGGAAGTTGATGGATGTAGTTTTTTTTAATTCATTTACGGGATGTGGGCTTCGCTGGCTGGGCCAGCATTTATTGCCCATCACTAATTGCCCTTGAGAAGGAGGTGCGATCTGCCTTCTTGAAATGGTGCTGTCCCTGCAGTGTAGGAACACCCACAGTGCTGTTAGGGAGGGAGTTCCAGGATTTTGACCCAGCCACAATGAAGGAATAGCAATGCATTTCCAAGCCTAGATGGTGAGTGGCCTGGAGGGGATCTTGCAGGTGGTGGTGTTCCCATGTATCTGATGCCCTTGCCCTTCTAGATGGTAGTGGTCGTGGGCTTGGAAGGCGCTGTCTAAGGAGCCTTGGTGAGTTTCTGCAGTGCATCTTGTAGATGGTACACACTGCTGATGATGTACTATACTTGGATTTTCAGAAGGCTTTTGATAAAGTCCCCCACAGGAGGTTGGTTAACAAAATTAAAGTACGTGGGGTACGAGGTAATATACTGGCATGGATTAAGGATTCATTAATAGACAGAAAACAGAGAGTAGAAGTAAACGGGACATTCTTGGCTGGCAGGCTGTAACTAATGGGGTGCTACAGGGATCAGTACTCAAGTCCCAGCTATTCACAATATATATCAATGATTTGGATGTAGGGACCAAATGTAATATTTCCAAATTCGCGGATGACACAAAGCTAGGTGGGAATGTACGTTGTGAGGAAGATGCAAAGCAGCTTCAAGGGGATTTGGACAGACTTCATGAGTGGGCAAGAACATGGCAGGTGGAATATACTCTGGAAAAATGTGAGGTTATCCACTTTGGTAATCTTGCTTCAATTGTATAGAACATTGGTTAGACTGCACCTGGAGTACTGTGTGCAATTTTGGTCCCCTTACCTTAGGAAGGATATTATTGCCATAGAGAGAGAGCAACAAAGGTTCACCAGATTTATCCCCGGGATGGCGGGACTGTCCTATGAAGGGAGATTGGGGAAACTGGGCCTGTATTTTCCAGAGTTTCGAAGAATGGGAGGTGATCTCATTGAAACCTACAACGTACCTAAAGGGATAGAGAGAGTAGATGCAGATAAGACCCTGGGTGAGGAGTCTACAACCAGGGGACACAATTTCAAAATAAGGGGGAAGCCACTTAGGGCTGAGATGAGGAGAATTTTTTTTTTACTCAGAGGTTTATGAATCTTTGGAATTCTCTATCCCAGAGGAATGTGGAAGCTCAGTGATTGAGTATGTTTAAAGCAGAAATTGTCAGATCTCTAAATGCCAAAGACCATAAAGGGATATGAGGATAGTGTGGGAAAAAGGCATTGAGGCAGATCATCAGCCATTATCATATTGAATGGTGGAGCAGTCTCGATGGGCTGAATGGCCTACTCCTGTACCTATGTTCCTGTGTTCCTATTCAGGCTTGGGCTGAGAAGTGGTAAGTAACATTCACACCACACAAGTGCCAGGTAATGACTACATCCAACAAGAGAGAATATAAATATCTCCTCTTGACATTCGATGGCATTACCAGAGTTCCACTACTGGCCTCTTATCTTATCCTCCACGCCAGGCCTTTGATCCTCATCCCGAGGCTGTTGATATGCCCTTAAACCCGTCTTCAGGCCTCCTACCACCCAGCCTCTACTCCCACACCCCCATCCTCCCCTGGCAACCTCCAGGCTCAACCCTCAGATCAACCTCCAAACTGCCAAGTCCACCTTATCAATCGACCTCCCCTCTTGGTCCCTGCTGAGATCAACCCCATTCCCACTCGCTGTGATCAATCCATAACCCCTGATACCCCCTGCTGGGCGTGGACTTACCTGATGTCACCGTGCCTTACCAACTGCATCTCTCTCCCCACCCCACTCCCAGCGGGTCAGCTAAGTTCAAATCCGTGCCCTGGAGTTACAATTGTAAGGTGAGTTACTGACTAAGCCAGACTACACTATGTTGTTGTACTATAACATTTATGTAGTAAGATGTCTAAATTTGAGTGATAGATTGAATGACAGTAAATTAGTCACTGTATTACAAAAAAGGAACCTAATTAAAATTGAACAGTTGGATACTGAGAGTCAGGGAAATAGTCAGAAATCATTGTGAAGCATATGGTTATGTCACCACATGACAAAAATGAGAAATGGCTGCCATATGAGCAGACTGATACTCATATCGGAATCTTCTGGTCCCACCAGCAGCAGGAAGCCTGGCGGGCGCGGGAACTTAATTTGGCGTGAGGCCAAAAATCAGTTTCCCGATGGCGGGATGAACTTCAGCAATTTTGCTCTCGGGACTATAAAGGCAGGTTAAAGGTGGGTTGAGCTTCCTGATGAACAATGTCGGGTAGCCCTTTTGCAAGCACTCGCATGTTATGCATGCTTATTAAAAGGCCACTTCGCTGGAATTAAGTTCCCCCTCCAAATTAAGTTCCCCACCAGCGAGAAATTAAAACGTTCACTTTTATAACTGTGCATAAGTGACATGCACCTTGTGAGGTAAACTTCTTCCATGGTTGACAGTGAGTTGCCGCTGTGTTGACTTCTTTGGGGAGCGTCTGTAAATGCCAGCCTATTCTTGAAACCGGATGGTGACAATGCAAGTTGGGTGGAAGATGACCAAGGAAGGGTTAATGGGGAAGGGTGGAGCGGTGGCTGGGCAAAGCTGGGAGGGATAGGGCAGGCTGTCCGGTTGCCATTTAAATATGGCGTCCAGATCCTCGGCCTCATGAGGAATGGCGGGGATGGCAAATTCCTGCCCGCCCCCACCGCGTGAATCAGCAAGCTCCTCGTGGATGCATAATTAATAAGCTGAATAACGCCAAGGTCAGGCATGGTCAGCCGTCCCGGCCTGCCCACCCTGACCAGGGGAAATCACTCCCGCTTCCTCACCCGCCACCAAACTCCGACTCCAGAGCTGAAGATTCTGGCCTTATGTGTCTAGATTAATTCCTTTGTAAATTTATCACAGGCTTTAACCCACACATTTTAAATCTTCATTTCCAGGCGGCAGAACTTCAAGGAGCTTATGGTCCAGACGGCTGAAGGCATGTCCACTGATGGTGATGGAAAGGAAATGGAGGATGTACAAGAGACCAAATTGGAGGAAGACTGGCGGTACATCCTGAACATATAGGGAGGGAGTGAGGGTTCTTTGTATTTGATCATAAGAGCTTTAACATATATCAGCTGCTTTATGTTTTTGAATCCTCTTTAATAATTAACTTTCTTCTTGATTAAAGCAAAACTAATCATCTAAAGTGTGGTTGTTTAAGTTTTAAGAGAATATTTGCTTCATGTTACAATACAGGACAGGCTATCAGTTAAAAGTGAAAGTTTCCTATATCTGATAATTACAAAGTCCGTATAAAGCCTGGAAATCATTGATCACTCACATATGTAAACTCAGAATAATGTCCACAACTTTCTTGACTCATGTGTGCTATAACTTTGCTGCAGCCCATTTTCCGTCCTCCAGAGTTGTGATTGATTACAATTCTAACATTTTAACAGAGATTTAATTACCCAATCAAAAGAACTGAACTCCCAAAGCCGCCTTTTTGGGCGAAATCTGCAACTGATTTGGACTAAAACTCTCATAAAAAATGAGCAGAGCTTCCCCAGCCCATTGAATGCAGGTTTGAGTGCAATTGCTTCAGAAACTGACGTCAGGTCAGGGGTCAGATGTCATCCCAACTTCTTCTGGCTTTCCCCTTGGCAGTATTCGATCTGTCAAGTAAGTAAGTAGTTGTTGACGTTGTTAAGAAGTGCTTTAGTCTTAAATCCTGGATTTTCCAACCATGGACCTTGTTTCCCAACCTGTCAGTAACTCATCTGGGTCACTGAGCTGAGTGCATAGCAGGTAGAGCTTATTCAGTGAAACTGACAAGCTGGGAAGGCTTTTATAACTTACACTGAAGAGCTCCAGTCATGACCTTTGAAAGGCTGCTATTCAAAGTACTTCTGTCAGAAAGTGTTTTCACTGCTTGACAACTTCTTGGCAGGCGCTTCATCTGTCTAGCACTTCACCTGCTTTCTCCTGCTGCCAGCCTTCATCCCAGCCAAGGTCCAGTGTCCAGTGCAGAAGTCACACCACCACCACCAATAGGTCCAGCCACAGAAGGAGCAACACCCATAGCAGCACCAGCTGCCTTCTCCTTAGCCATATGCCCCTCCAAAGGGGATTTTTTTCAATGCTCATTCATGGGATCACTGGCATGGCCAGCATTTATTGCTCATCCCCAAAGGCCCTTGTTCAGAGGGCATTTAAGAATCAACCATATTGCTGTGGGTCTTGAGTCACATGTAGACCAGACCAGGCAGATTTCCTTCCCTAATGGGCATTAGTGAACCAGATGGGTTTTTATGACAATCGGCAATGGTTTCACAGTCATCATTAGATTTTTAATTCCAGATTATTATTGGAATCAAATTCCACCATCTGCCATGGCGGGATTCGAACCCCGGTCCCCAGAGCATTACCCCTAAGTATCCGGATTACTGGTCCAGTGACAATACCGCTATGCCACCACCTCCCCTAAGGCCTCCACTCCACGAAGATCCGGCTGGAAGGAGGCGAAACTCATACACTGAGTCTAGAGATAGAAAATCATCTCTCTCAACATGTCTGAGCACCAGTGTTACAGAAGCCTCAGCTTTTCATGGCTTGTCACTGCTGACATCTACAGCATCCTGGAATAAGACCTCCTTCTCAGTGGACAAGGTGGGCATGCATTGACAATGGCCAACAAGGTGCCTATCACTGGAGAGCCAGCATCACTCCATCAAGTCAGTGTGTGAGGAATAGCACCTGAAAGTGTTATGTCACTCACCTGCCATGCCGTCCTGAGATCCTGGATCCTCTAAGTGCACTGCCTTCAGGTTAGAGGGAGCAAACTTCTTCTGCTGACATTCTTGATGATTTCTATCCACACCTTCTTGGTTGGAGAGGTTGTCCTCTTGCTCCCATTCTTGGGAGAGCTCACCTCACCACAGCCCCTCAGCTCCTTCAGCTGGGCCTCCAGTTACAAGTGAGACAGAGTGAGCAGCCTTCCCAGGCTTTCCCTCCACTCCTGTGGTTTCTGCAGCCTGAACCATCCAACTGCTGATGAGATTTTATGACACATGCCATGGTACCTTTAAGTAGAAATCCTTCCTTTGGTGGACTGGACGTGTCATCCAACCCTCCCTCCCTATTTGGTCAGGGGGCCTAGAGCTGGAATGTCAATTGGTTTGGGAAAGAGGAATTGCCAGTTGTGCTGTGCAAGAGAGTTCCAAACCTGAAAATGTCCCTGCATTGTGGCAGTGACGAAAATGGTAAGACTCTTTCAAAATGTCTGAATCCAAAATTTCTCAGCGGAAGAAACAGATAATGTTTGTAGGGGAGAGGTTCAGAGGTACCTTGTAGGACATAACATATAAAAGGACAGTAGAAATGTAGATGTATCATGTAACGCATAACACTTCTCATGATTTTACCACTCAAGTGGATTTTAACACAGGTGGCAAGACTTCCAAGTCAACTAGATACACCAGACATTCAGATACTTTGTGTTTGAATGGGTCAAAGGGTAGAAAATTTTAGTGGAGTTCATATATGAAACTTAGCCTTCCTATACTGGATTCTGGGGTATGGGTTTTACCACTGGCAACAAGACTTGTATTGGGATAGAATCCTAGAATTTCACAGAGGGAGGGAAGGCCATTTGACCCATCAGGCACATGCTGGTTTTCTAAATAACAGCACATTAAGTCTCATTTCCTCTACCCTTTCCCTAAATCCTTTAAAAACATTATTTTCAAATATTTATCCACGTCTCTTTTAAAAGGATTTTTTCTGCATTCCTTGGTAGGGAATTGTCTAACACTCCACATTATAAAATAATCCTCCAGAACTTTTGTTTTTCTTTTGGTGATGATCTTAAATTTATGTCCTCTAGTTACTCATTACTAACCAATGGAAAATCAAATATGCCATAATTATTGCCAGTTCAGAGTTTCTACTTGACATCAGTGACAGATGGGAATAGTTTACACTGATGTGGTTAAGAGCTAATAAATATCATAATTAGGAAGGCAATCCTATGAAAAATTTCCAGTTGCAATTTTCAATACGGCAGTAAGAATATTTGCTCCTACTTAATTTAAAGTTGGAGTTCAAGTTAAAAGGATGTTCAGCAAACCTTTTCATGCAATTTGAATCAACATACATCAATTACATCGCAGGAAACATGGTCACATTCCTCATCCATGACCATCATTCCACTAAGCATTTGTAGTTTCCCAAAGTAAGACATTAGGGGCAGAATTTTCCGTGGCCCGTTGGCGTTGGGCATGTTAGCAGCATGAGCTGACAATATGGCAAGAAGGCCAAAAATCAGTTTCACGATGTCGTGAAACCAGTTTGCGATTGCCCACTCAGCCAATCGATGGCAGGCCTCATTTGCCGCCATCGGATGTCAGGAGCCTCATTGTCATACATTTGCATATCATTATAAGGCCAGCGTGCCAGAATCATCCCCCCCATGCTGGATTGTCCGCCCACCACGCCGTCGTATTTCACAACAGCATATATAAGGACTGCACTTGGCAGGCTGCACTTTGAGGGGAATGCGGAGGTGAGTGCACAGTAACATTGTGCAGCGCCTGTGAGAGTCGCCTGTTGGGCTTCAAGGTTGAGGTGACGTGGCGGGCAAAGGGCAATGGCTGCAGTGGTTGAAGTACAAGTACGTGTGGGGTGGAGGGCGAGGGAAGTGGCCACGCATTAGGGAAACCTTGTATAAAGTGACCACTCCTCTGCAGCTGAGACAGTTCAGATGCAGCCAGATTGACTGTGTGGAGTCGGGTCTCCAGCTAATCTGCCCACCCAAGCAACGCAGAGGCATGCAATTACCACCAAGTGCTCCAGAGCTTTTCAACCCTCAGGCAAAGACTGCAAACTAATGTTGCATTTTAGTGGACTGTAGAACAGCTGGATGACTGGGCACATTGTACAATCTCCTTGCTAAACCTGGCCCTGGAGCAGTCACTGGCGGAGGTGCTCACAGCCCCTTTCAATGTCATCATCCCAATTTGGACCAGTGCCCCCATGGTTAAATCTAACAGTGCAGCCTTGCAGTGCAGGTTAGGAGAATGCCTGCGCCTGAGCTAAGAGCACAGCATGGAGTCCAATGGGCAAAGCTGCCGCCAATCGGTCAGATGGAATGAGGCAGAGGTGGGTAGGGTTTTGGGCAGCCATGCAATTGGTGGCCAGCACAATCCAAGATGCATTAAGGGGCCTTCAGGCTTACCCCAAGAGAAATTCTTAGAACACCCATGCTAACCTATGCATCTCTCTCTTTCAGCCTACAGGAGGAGTACACCAGGAGCGTGGAGCCTGGTGAACTAGCTGTATGCCTCGTGGCGTACAGAGAGAGGAGATGATGGAGAAGAGAATGACTGAGGTGCCTGGCTGCGCAGAGGGAGAAGCAGCACCCTCAGGAAGAAGGGGTGGCTGGGTCTCCTGCATACGCTGCCGAAGAGCCACAGTAAGCCATCATTGGTTGGCGCCTAGCTAGACACAAGGTCAATAGACACGCCTGTCATTCCTGCAGATGGCCAAGAACCAGTGTCGCCAGTACTTGGTTGGTCACATCTGCCAGCTACTGCAGGATTTGGTGCCACAGGGACATGGAGGGCATCTACTGCCAGTGGCCATGAAAATGATCATGGCACTCTGTGGGAAATCACAAGCCTCCACCCACAAATACATCCATGAGTTCATGATGCCACCTTCGGGAGGGCACACAACTTTGTACATTTCACCCAGGGCCAGGGAAGCCAGGATGCAAGAGCGATTAGATTTTCCCAGATCTCAGGTTTCCCACAAGTGCAGGATCTGATCAACTGTACTCACTTACACTCAGATCTCCTTCACAACTAGGGGTCAACTATGTCAACTATGTGAACTGCAAGGGCTTCACTGAATGGTGTGCAACCCACCACAAACACATCCTGCAGGTCTGTGCACACTTTCCAGGGAGGCTCCACGACTCCTACATCCTCAGTTGGTCACAGATCCCTGATGTCTTCCAGAGCCCACAGAGGCTGCGGGGATGGCTCCTCGGGGACAAGGCCATGGCTGATGACACCCGTGCGGCAGCCTCAGGCTGCAGCAGAACAAATGTATAATGAGGCTCATGCAGCAACTCAAAACTTGGTGGAGCAAACCATCGGGATGCTGAAGATGAGGATCCGATGCCTGGACCGGTCTGGTTGAGACCTGCAATATAGTCCACCAAGGGTGTCACACATCGTCGTCACCTTCTGTGCCCTTTACAACCTGGTGCTGCAACAGGGAGAGGAGCTAGCTGAGGAGGAGATGGAGGAGCAGCACATCTCCTCCAATGAGGAGGACGTCACGGGGATGAGGGTGAGGAAGTTCTCGGAGGCGATGATGACAGTGCTGAGGCAATTGCACTGGCTAGATGAGGTAGGCGCACTCGGAAGGCTCTCATAGCTGTTAGATTTGGGTATGATGATGACAAGCAATGAGGAGACACCATAGATCCTCACATTGAATCTGAGAACATTTGACTCGAGTCAGGCTTATGGCAGCGCACATACCCTCTGTGATAAGGCTCCTGTCATGGAGACGCAGTGGACGCCCTAATATTCACTCGATTGCAGGAGGATGATGATGACATGCAGTGAGGACACTCCATAGATCTTCACATAGCCTCTGAGAATGTCTGACTCCTGTCTGACCGAGGGCAGCTCACCTGCGCTCTGTGATCAGGGTCATATCATGGAGACTCAGCTGTGAACCTTTAAAAGCATCTGATCCATTGTCCGCCTTCAGCACCTGACCCCTTCAGGAGCACAGAGTCACTGATCACAGATGTTGACGAGATGGGGGCCAGCCCCACCTTAAAGGTGCTGGGAGCACGCAGAGAGAATGAGAGAACTCTGTGACGCCTGCCTATGACATTCTCAACACCAGTAGAATCATACTGAATTTATTATTTTGTATTATTGCTCAAAGACAAGTTGTACAGATTTAAATAAAGGGATTTAATCAGAACTGTTGTTCTGTATAATCATGTGTTGTGAAATAAAACAGTTTAACAATCTGCATCTTGTCTCATCTCACCAAGTGTTTTCTCAAGATTTTTTGCAATGATTGAAGAATTATATTTGTGAAGGACGTGATTATCCAGTTTGGGTCACAAGGGTGCCATTGTTACATCTCAAGGTTATGTCATTTTATAGTTAGATATTGGACAGTCCAAACATAGCTCCATACACAGGGCTTCAGCTCACTTCCGGGAGTGGTTTTCATTTTTTTATCAATATCTAAATCAAGACCCTAAAGTTGTAACAACATCAAACCGCAGCTCTGTCTGGCTGTTCACAGGAATGTAAAAGATCCCAAGGCGCTATTCAAAGAGCAGGGAGTTCTCCTGGTACTCTGGCCAACGTCTACCTATCATATAACATCATCAAAACAGATAAACTGATCATTTATCTCACTGCTATTGCAGGGACCTTGCTCTGTACAAACTGGCTACTTGATTTGCCTGCATCACAACAATTACTTAAGAAAAGGCAATTCATTAGCTGTGAAGCATCAGCATGGCCTGAGCATATGACAAATGCTACATAGATGCAAGTTCCTTGTTTTTTATTTGCTGCTTGGCTGCATGATGTGAAACCCTATTTGACAATGCAAGGGCAAGCTGGGGCACTGGGTGCCCTACATCATTTTAGCTATTTGTACTGGAATGCTCTGCCCCTTTAAGATGGCACAGCTGGCCTTTCATATATTCTTGTGTACTGATGCTTCCTGTTGCTGGATTCAACACCGTCATTGGCTTTCTCGCCTCCTGTTGCACCACTGCTTTGAATTGAATGCACTTGCATGAGCCCCTTGCCTTTCTGAAACCTAGGGCGGAATCATCCCAGATTTGCACTAAGTGCAGTAACAGGCGGGAAAAATGACATTTTACCCGCCGGCCACAATGGTGGCTTCTCATCCCATATTATCCCAAACCCACTGCATTAATTATGCATTCCCGGGAAACATTCCGTTTCGATGGCAGGCAGGCTCTCATTCGCCACTTCATCACACCAGGCGCCACATTTAAAGGGCAGCCGCATGCACACCTCTCGGTGCTTCCAGCCCAGGCCTGCCGCACAGAAGACATGGCCCCAAAAGGCAAAAAGACTGTAACCCCCAGGTACAATGATGCATCCCTCGAGTGCCTTTTGGACGCAGTGGAGACTTGCCGCAATGTTCTCTACCCAGCTTTGGGCGCAGGATGGGAAGCAACATAACCAATCTAGCTTGGGAGGTGGTGGCAGCGGTGGTCAGCACCAACACCCGGCAAAAGAGGACAGCCACCCAGTGGCAAAAGAGGATGAAAGATCTCCTCCGTTCTGTCAGGATAATTCACTCTTCTCATCACTCTCAATTGTCTACCCCTGTTCTTATGCTACTTCTAGAATCTTACTGATCTATAACTTCTGTGTCTTCTTAACTTGCATGATTAAATTTTGATTTTAAAAGTCACTTTTTTCCAAGCCATGTTTGTGGCACCGCCCCCCCCGCCCCACCCCCACCCAGCAGCGGGGGGAATGATTCCGGTGGGCTGGCCTAATAATGATATGCTGATTTATGGGTGGCTTTTCAACGGCTGCAGGGCTAGGGCTTGCTTGGGGAAGGGGGAGTAGTGGCCTCAGGCTAGGGAAGAGGCTGCAGGATGAGGGCTGTACTGGGGAAGAAGGGTAGGCCAGGGTGTGTGTGGGGACACATGTTGATCTGTGCAAGTGGCCTCAAGATGGTGAGGGCTGAGGAGGCAGCCTCCAGAGGAGATGAGGCCAAATGGGTATGTGCGTGAGAATGGGTGGTGATGTCCCTTGAGCTGGCAGTGAGTGAGATGCCAGTGAATGTCTAATGGGCTTGAATGTGTGAGTTTAGGGTGATGAGATGGTTGCTTTACCCTGGCAGCACAGGTGAGATCATTCATCCTCTATCTGCACTGGATGGCCAACATCTTCTGTGCCGCATTGGCACTGGCCACCACTACCACCAACTCCCAAGCCAGGTTAGTCACAGCTCTACCCATCCTGTGGCCAGAGTGGGGGTAGAGGACATCACCGTGGGCCTCCATGGCGTCCAAAAGGCATTCCAGTGACGCGTCACTAAACCTGGGGGCTGCAGTCTTTTTTCCTTTCGTGGACATCTTCTCTGCAGTAATCCTGGGCTGGAAGCTCTGAGAGCGTGTGCGCGCAGCTGGACTTTAAATATGGCGCCTGGCGTGATGAAGCAGTGAGGCGATGGCATGGCAGGCGAATGAGAGCCTTCTTGCCATGGAAACGGCATGTTTCCCGGGAACGCATGACTAATGCGGTGGGTTTGGAATGATATGGTGTGAAAACCCGCCATTGCGGCCGGCGGGTAAAACATTGCTTTACTCACCCGCTACCGCACATAGTGCAAATCTGGGACAATTCCAGCCCTAATTTGCTTTAGAAATATCACACTCTTAAGTCCCATGTTTCCATCGTAGCACTTGCAAATTTAAAAAAATAGTTTTCTGAGGAAGATTGCTGCAGAATTAATTTGCGTTGCCAGAGTCCATCATCTGGAAAAATACACCGAGACATCCCCTGGGGCCAGAAACAAAATATGGGCAGAAATTGCCCACAAAGCAAAGGTAATCCCTCAACTCTACTGGGACATTGAAGGGTTGGCAAAATATCCACCTCTCTTACATGACATCTGCAAGTGTTTTCCGTTAATCTCTAATTCTGAATGTTGGAATGTAAAATTGGAGAGGCTTAGAAGAAGAACAAAACATTTTGTAATTTACATAATACTAAGGAATAAAACTTGCCTTTGAACATCAATGATTTAGTTCACTTTTTCTGGTGCCCAAAATTAAATATGACATGCCACATATGGGATGAGAAGCTTTAGCCATGAGTAGACTAGAGAAACAGTCTTTTTTTCATTAGGACCAGGGTTAAGAGGAAACGAGTTCAAAACTTTGACAGGATTTAATAAAGTAAATGGGAAAATTTATTTCCATTGGTTAATAGAAACTTGGAAAATAGGAGCAGGAGTAGGTCATTCGGCCCTTCGAGCCTGCTCCACCGTTCAACATGATCATGGCTAATCCTCTAACTCAATACCGTACTCCCACTCTCTCCCCATATCCCTTGGTGACTATAGAGTCCAGAAATCCATCTATTTCTTTTTAAATATATTCAGTGACTTGGCCTCCACAGCCTTCTGTGGTAGAGAATTCCACAGGTTCACCACCCTCTGAGTGAAGAACTTTCTCCTCATCTCAGTCCTAAATGGCCTACCCCATATCCTGAGACTGTGGCCCCTTGTTCTAGACCCCCCCCAGCCAGAGGAAACATCGTCGCTGCATCCAGTCTGTCCATCCCTGTCACAATTTTATATGTTTGAATGAGATCCCCTCTCATTCTTCTAAACTCCAGTGAATACAGGTCTGGTCGGCCCAATCTCTCTTATTACGACAATCCTGCAATGAGTTGGTACAGCACAGAAAGGGGCCATTCAGGCTACAGCAACAAGTTCTTTGAAAGATCTTTGCAATTAGATCCCTATTCTTTCCCCACAGACCTGCACATTTTTCCTTTTTGAGTATTTATCCAAATCCCTTTTGATAGTTGGTGTTGAATCTGCTTCCTCCACCATTCCAAAAGACATAAATTTAAGATCATCACCAGAAGAACGAAAGGGTTAGTTAAGAGAACTTTTGCTTATGTGTAGCATTGTTAGTTCATCAGATAGCCTACCTGAAAGGGCGGTGGAAACAGAGCCCAAAGAGTTTTCAAAAGAAAAGCGGATAAATATTTGAAAAAGAAAAAGTTAAAGAGCAAGGGAAGGTGACCAAGTTCTTGATTCTTTCACTGAAAGGAACAATGGGCTGATTGGCCTTCTTCTGTGTTCCAAAACTTCATGATTCCACATGTAATCCTGGTGATGCCAATCTTTTCAAAACACTTACTTTGCTTCAGTGTTCCATAAGAGTCATGATTATTTAATCTTTACTACATTTCTTGAAGATTATTTTTTTTATTCTTTCACAGAATTGCTGGCAAAGGCAACATTTGCTGCCCATCCCTAAATGACCTTGAGCTGCTGCAGTCGATGTGTTGTATGAGCACCCACAGTGCTGTTAGGAAGGGAGTTCCAGGATTTTGACCCAGCGACAGTGAAGGAACAGTGTTATATTTCCAAGTCAGGATGATGTGTGGCTTGGAGGGGAACTTCCAAGTGGTGGTGTTCCCACCCATCTGCTGCCCTTGTCCTTCTAGGCGGTAGTGGTCGTGGGATTGGAAGGTGCTGTCTAAGGAGCCTTGGTGAATTCCTGCAATACATCTTGTAGATGGTACACACTGCTCTACTGTGTGTCGGTGGTGGAGAGAGCAACAGTTTGTGGATGTGGTGCCAATCAAGTGGGCTGCTTTGTCCTGGATGGTGCCAAGCTTCTTCAGTGTTGTTGGGGCTGCACTCATCCAGGCAAGTGGGGAGTATTCCATCACATTCCTTACTTGTGTCTTGTAGATGGTAGACAGGCTTTGGGGAGTCAGGAGGTGGGTTACTTGCCACAGAATTCCCAGCCTCTGGCCTACTCTTGTTGCCACAATGTTTATATGGCTGATCCAGTTCAGTTTCTGCCAATGGTAACCCTCAGGATGTTGCTAGTGGGGGATTTAGAGATGGTAATGTTGTTCAGTATCTTCACTCCAATCACCAGCCTTTGTTCCATAATCCTGAATGCCTTCTCCTAATAAAAATCAATCAATCTTGGTTTTGAAATTTTCAGTTGAGCTAGGATGGAATCGTTCCACATTTGCACTAAGTGCGGTAGTGGGCAGGAAAAAGAACACTTTACCCACTGGCCACAATGGCGGCTTTTCACGCCATATCATCCCATTCCTGCTCATTTCCTGGAAACATGCCGGTCACTGGTGGGTAATTCTCTCATTCGTTCGCTCGGCTGTCACATCAGGTCATCAGTAAACCGGCGCCACATTTAAAGGGTGCCCCTGCACAGAGCTAACACTCTCTAAGGCATCGGAAGCTGCTACAAAGTCATGACTGCCAAAAGGTGGAAACATGCTGCCCCCAAATTTAGCGACACCTCCCTCGTGCACCTACTGGACACAGTGGAGGCACACTGCGAAGCCCTCTACTCCCACAATGGGCGAAGGCCAGTGAGTAAGGTCACCAATCCAGCATGGGAGGCAGTGGCAGCGGTGGTCAACGCCAATGCCCTGCTAAAGAGGACAGCCATCCAGTGCCAAAAGAGGATGAATGCTCTCATCCATTCTGCCAGGGTAAGTCAATCCCTTCATCACTCTCAACTCACACACTCACTAACCCATCACACAACCACAGGAATCTCACACATCAAGGGACAACACCAGTAACTCTCATGTCTCCATCAGACTCATATCCTCTCGAGCTCGTGTCCTCATCCCGTCCATGGCTCCGCTCACCACACAAACATTCCATGCAGCGCCATGTGTCCTGCTCACACTCTCTCCATCTGTTTTCATGCAGGAGAAGCTGGCTCACAACTGCAGGGATAGGTCCCAGATGGGGGGCAGAGTGGCCCACATTAGACCCCTCACTCACTGTGAGGTGCCCCTGCATGCTGATTGGTGCGGGCGTGGACCATGCCTGCAGCGATGGTAAGTTCAGCGATGAACACCCATCTGAGGTCCCTACACCATGCCATCCCTCTCTCAATGCAACAGTGAGTGCTCTCTCTCCTGCTTTTGACTCTGCTGCCATGCACTAATTATCTATACCTAGATTCACAGGGAGCTCTGCCAAGCGACCAACACCCTCAGCCAGCCAGTCTCGCAGCTCCATCCACGTTCTCACCTCCAGCCAAGAGGACACCTCCTGCATTGAAGAGCTGGAAATAAGGAGCCTGGAAGACCCGTCATAGCGCTTACCACACCCTCCACTAGTACAGAGATACACACCTCGATGGAACCTAGATTTAGGGCAGGCTCGAGTTCACAATCTGGTGGTCACCGCATGGACATGTGTCCGCAGTAGGAGGAGGCAGGTGCAGCCGAACTCCGCCGCACTCAGAGGGCTGCTGAGGAAGAGGCATCTGTGAGGTCCGAATCAGATGATGAGCCCCTGAGTTTGGCCTTCCAACTCATCGTGGAGAGTCAGCAGAAAGCGGGGGAACATCAGGTACAGCCGTTGGAAACCCTCGACAGAGTGGCACGTGAGTCAGAGGAGTGTGTCCACCTGCTCTCTGATGAAGGGGTGCCCACATGTGCATGTTTAGTGGTCTCCATGGGAAGGAAGACAGACGCCATGGAGACCCTGGTCCAGCAGAACATGGAAGTGTGCGCAGGCCTGCACTCCATCGCAGTAGCCATGGGTGACTTCCTGCAGTGGCAACACAAGAGAGAAACAGGGCACCTCCTTTGGCTCCTCGGATGTCCGCGATGTGAGCAAGGCCCTGACGGTAAGTCCTGACTTCGACACGTCACACTTGTCAAGACACGTTCTCCACCAGCATGTTTTCCCACCAACGTGAGCAATAAATTTGATGGGGGGGGGATGATTCCAGTGAGCATGGCTTATAATGATATGCAGATGTATGAAAATTAAGTTCCCAACATGCAGCAGCGGGAAACGTGGCCCACCATTGACAGCCAGAGTGGACGTTTGCAATCGAGTTTCACAATCTTGTGAAACCGAGTTTTGGCCTTCCTGTCATATTGTCTGCTCAAGCCCGCCATGACATCCGATGCCAATGGCTACAGAAAATTCCACCCCTAGTCTCCACAGTTTTTTGCAGCAGAGATTTCCAAACTTCCACTACCTTTGGTATCAAGAAGTGTTTCTGACATCACCCTGAAACAACCCAGCTTTAATTTTAAGATTTTGCTGTCTTGTTCCGGATTCTGTCAGGAAGGTCAAGAGGCGATGGTTAGATTCCCTCTTGTTGGAAGTGATCATTGTCAGGCACTTGTGTGGCACAAGTGTCATTTGTCACTTATCAGCCCAAGCATGCATATTGTCCAAGTCTTGCTGCATGTGGGTACAGACTGTTTCAGTATCTGTGGAGTTGCAAATGGTGCTGAACATTGCACTAATCGTCAGCAAACATCCCCACTTCTAACCTTATGACAGAGAGAAGGTCATGATGCAGCAGCTGCGTTTTCAACAGGTAAATTAGTGAGGGGAAGGTTAGGTCTAGGATACTACTCTGAGGAACTTCTGGAGTGATGTCCTGAGGCTGAGATGATTGGCCTCCAAAAACCACAACCATCTTCCTTTGTACTCCAACCAATGAAGAAGTTTTTCCCTGATTCCTGTTGACTCCAGTTTTGCTACAGCACCTTGATGATGCATTAAGTCAAATGTTGCCTTGATGTCAAGGGCAGTCATCTCTTTTGTCCATGTTTGGACCAAGGCCATTATGAAGTCCCTTCGTGGAACCCAAACTGAACATCAAGGAGCAAGCAAGTTATTGAGGAATGAGCGCCATTTGATCACTGTTGATGACACCTTCCATCACTTTGCTGATGATTGAGAATTGCACCACTGAGCTTTGGGTTTGCCATGCTTTTGTGGACAGGACATACCTGGGCAATTTTCACCATTGCCAGGTAGATGCCAGTGTTGTAGCTGAACTAGAACAACTTGGCTCGGGGCATAACCATTTCTGTAGTATAAGTCTTCAACACCACAGCCAGGATGTTGTCAGGTCCCATAGCCTTTGCTGTATCCAGTGCCTTCAGCCATTCTATGATTTCACATGGAGTGAACCGATGGCTGAAGATGGCATCTGGGGGGCCTTCGGTGGAGACCGAAATGCGTCATTCACTTGACTCTTCTAGCTGAAGGTGGTTGCAATGCTTCAACCTTGTCTTTTTCACTGACATACTGGGCTCGTCCACCTTTGTGGATGGCGATATTTGTGGGGCCTCGTCCTCCAGATTTATTCTTCCATGGGTTCGGGTGTCGTTGGCAGGGCCAGTATTTATTGCCCATACCTAATTGCCCTCGAGGGGGTGGTGGTAAGCTGCCTTCTTGAAGTGCTGCATTCCAAGTGGTGTAAGTTTGTTCTTTAATTGTCCACCACCATCCATGACTGGATGTGGCAGGGCTGCAGAGCTTAGACCTGATCCATTGGTTGTGGGATAGCTTTGCTCTGTCTATCGCATGCTGCTTCCACTGTTTAGCATGTACCTAGCTCTGAGTTGTAGTTTCACCTTTTTAGGTTTGCCTGGCGTTGCTCCTGCCATGCTCTCCTGCATTCTTCATTGAACCAGGGTTGATCCCGCGGCTTCATGGTCATGGTGGAACGGGAAATATGCCGGCCGTGAAGTTACAGATTGTGGTTGACTACAATTCCGCTGCTGTTGATGGCCCACCTCATTGATGCCCAGTTTTTAGCTGCTGAACTTATTCTGAATCAATCCCATTTAGCACGGTGGTAGTGCCACATTACACAATGGAGGGTACTTCAGTACGAAGATGGAACTTCGTCTCAATGAGGACAGTGTGTTGGTCACTCCTACCAATAATGTCATGGACAGATGCATCTGCTACAGGTAAGTTGGTGAAGGTAAGGTCAAGTAGGTTTTTGCCTTGTGTTGGTTCTCTTACCACTTGCTTTAGGCCCAGTCTGGCAGATATGTTGTTCGAGTTTCAACCAGCTTGGTCGGTAATGGAGCTATCAAGCCGCTCTTTGTGATGGACATTGAAATCCCCCAGCCTGAGTACATTCTGCACTCTTGCTATCCTCAGTACTTCTTCGAAGTGGTGTTCAACATGGAGGAGTATTGATTCATCAACTGAAGGAGGGGTGTAGGTGGTAATCAACAGGAGGTTCCCTTGTCTCATGCTTGACCTGATGCCATGAGACTTCATGTTGAGGACTCCCAAGGCAACTCCTTCCCGACTGTATAGCACTGTGCCACCACCACTGGTGGATCTGCCCTGCTGCTGGGACAGGACATACCCAGGGATGGTGATGGTAGTATCTAGGACATTTGCTGTAAGGTATGGTTCCGTGAGTATGGCTATGTCAGGCTGTTGCTTGACTAGTCTGTGGAGCAGCTCTCCCACTTTTGACACAAGTTCCCGGGTATTAGTGAGGAGGAATATGCAGGGTCAACTGGGCTGCGTGTGCCTTTATCGTTTCTGGTACCTTGGTCAATGGAGGCCTTTTCAACTTTTCTGTAGCAGTTTGATACAACTAAGTGGCTTGCTAGACCATATCAGAGGGCAATTAAGAGTCAACCATGTTGTTGTGGGTCTGGAGTCACATGTAGGCCACACTGGGTAAGAATGTCAGATTTCCTACCCTAAAGGACATTGGGTTTTGACAACAATCTGATAGTGTCATGGTCACCATTATCGAGAGCAAAGCCTGAATTTTACTGTGTCGGAGCAGGCACACGCCAGTCCCGATCCCATGTAAAATGGTGCGTGCTGACACTGGGAGGGCATCTCGACGTCACTGCGTCACTCTGTGATATTACCATCGGCGGGTGCACGTGGGTGTCAGGAGTGCGCCCGCCAACAATTAAAGGGGCAATTAGGCAAATGAAAAAGGCAATTCACAGCTATTTTACATGACCCATGTGATTTCACACTCAGCGCACGGGCTACTTCACATTTTTCATGAAACCTCGACCCAGGGCAGGATAAAAGGCGAACAGGATCTTGGTGAGGTGAGTAGGTAGGAGTTTTGCTGTGAGTTGGTTGGAGTTGATTTACAGACAGTTTCTGGCATTTTTTTTCTCTTTCATTTCTCAATGTTTGCAGAAGCTTTCAGGCGAGAGGCCCCTTCAGTGCATCATCCTGTGCAATCATTTGTATAAAAAATGGGGATTGTGTACTCTGCTGGGGTCCTCCTCCTCAGAGGAGAGGGCCAGGAGAAAGAGGAGGCCAGGTGCCTGCAGGCAGCGCCCCAGATGTGACATGAGTGCATCTGTCCACAGCTCCTCCTCAGGGGTCAAGAGAGGGTCCTTTGGATCTGTGGTGCATCGTGAGGGTGGCGCATTGAGGGAGGAAGAAGAAAATGTCAGTTGCAAACATCATTACAAAGTCACTATGCATGCACTACAGTTGCTTGCCACAATAGACAACTGCTTCAGTGAGGCTTTGTGAATGGACAAGCATTTGGGACTCTTGGTTTGAACATCTCATTCGAAATGCCACTACCCTACATCTCTTATACACTCCCCCAGTCTCTTCTCTGTCCACTGGACTCTTACCTTCTTCCGAGACCCCTGCCTCTCCACACCCTGTGGATCTTGCATATCAAAACAAGGGCATCCACCTCAAACTTTGACAGGATCAGAAAGTTGGGCACCCCACCACCTGTTCATGTATGTTCCTGTGGATTATGGCTTCTCTTCTCCAGTACAGACAAAAGTGCGTTCATTAGTCCATTCTCTACCTGCCACATCATACCAGCCTCACCCGCACCCCCCCCACCAACCACCCCCCCCACCCCCACCACCCACCCGCCGCCGCCGCATCCCCCCGTTCCCTATTCCCCACCAGCACAGTTCCTCTTACCATCCCGCAGGATTAATATCTCCCACCAGGCACTCACTGCCTCCAGCAGAGCACACAGGCAACTGGCTGAGAAGTGGGGGGCAGAGTGCCCATCGGCATTGCCCTTCCGCCTGGTGTGGGCTACAGGGCTTGAGGCCATAAATCATGAAATTTGTTACTCCTACCAGGCAATATCAGACAGCTCCCTGAGGCTCTTGAACGCCTCTTGGCAGCCTTCAGGGAGCTCCCTATGCACCATTAAATCCCCCCTGCGGAACCACGTTGGACCCATTGCCCGCCATGCTCCCCTCCCCGCCAGTAATGCTGAGCCAGTGTCAGCGCACATTTCACACTGGTCAGCCATTAATTGGCCCACCAGAGTGAAATCAAGGTCGGCATCCAATCGCGAGTGGCAGCGGATCTCGTATCTGCTTCCGGGCCTGCCAATCACACGCTGGTAACATTCAGGCTTAGCTTTTTCTCCCCAATTTATTAATTAAACATAAATTCCAACAAGGGCAATAGTGGGATTTGAACTTGCACTGCTGGAGTATTGGGCCCAGGCTGCTAGATTACTAGTCCAGTGACATTACCATCATGCTATTGTCCCCATATATTGCTACAAGAATCTTTAGCACAATTTGGAAGGTACTTTCTGCCACTCCACACCAACCAATTGGTCTCCAAACTCATCACACCAGCCACCACGTGACCCTATATCTAATGTCACAGGACAGGCATCAGCCTTCTGACAGAAATAAATTCCCACGCATCAGGGCTACTGCATGGTTATCAACTATTGTTTAAAAAAAACTAGTAAATAACCTAGTAAAATTAGTCACCATAGCAGTGCGGAATAATTGAGATAACCAACAGGACCTGGCAGCTCACAGTAAGATAAACCACAGTGAGTCAGAGCTGCATTACTCTTAGAATGCCATCGCTCAGTGGTTTAGTTTTTGGTAAACCACTAACTCCCATCATTTATTCTGTAGGTAATCTTTTCTTTCGATTATTTTTGGTGCAGAAAGATTTAATGCAATCCCCCGACAAGCCAGGAAACATAAAACTGCACAAATTTTATGGATTATTTAGCCCAACTTAACCATTTAAATATCATATGTCTGATTATAGTCATGGGTTGGATTCCAGTTTCTGAGAAATATGTATTAGGATTGGATTTCAACCCTTTAAAGAGCTGAACCAATCAATGCATATTAATGAGGTAATTGCCACATTATATGAAGTAAAATCTGTTTGGCCTGGTATCTCACATCTGACTGAAAAAGTAGCTTTAAAAATTTCAATGTCTAAGTACATAGATGAAACAAAGATGTGCCACAAATGATAGGTGTTCATAGTGCTTCATTTTCTAAATAATATAAATCTAGAGATGTTTACACATTAATTCATCCCCATACCCCTTTCACTAATCAGTTCCAGAGATTTCATACAGTTTCAAACCTTTTCTCAAACCTTTTTTTGCTTGAGCTAGTGGTGGTTTTGAATTACAAGTGATACTTTACTTCAGACATGAAAAGAGAAATATAGAGTGATTTAAAGATGAAGATTAACCGTGATAGTGTAGAAGTTATGGTGCTAGACCATTACTGATGGTCATGACTTCAAACCTGACTATGACAAGGCTGTGAAATTGAATTTAATAAATCTGGCAATTTGGGGCAGGGTACCAAAGTAAAATGTTTGTGATAATCCTCACACGCAACAGCAGATGCTGAAAATCAGAAACAGAGAATTCTGCAGACGGTCAGCAAGCCAGGCAACGTCTGCGGAGAGAAGAAACCAGCTAAGTTTCAGCAGCAGCCCCTGTTTCATGCTTTGATAAAGAGTCTGTACCTGAAATGCTAACAGGTCCGTTCTCTTCGATGCTGCCAGGCCAGCTGGGTGTTGACAGTTCTGTCACTTTGGAAGTTGCTGGATTGTTATACAGAAATGCCCCTGAATCACTATGGTGACCCCTATCTTGTCTGGCCTACATGTGGCTCTAGTCCACACTACATAATTGATTCTTAATACAATTTATTGCCTGCCAAGACAGTCAAGTGCTTCAAGAAGGTAGCACCTGCCCCACCCCACCTCCCAGCTTCTCAAGGCAACTGGTAGGGTTGCCAACTGTGCTTAAATGTATTCCTGGAGGTTTCATCACATGACTTGCCCCCATGCTCTTGCCATTAGTCGGCCAACACATCCATCCTTGTGACACACTGCCTTCCTACACCAACTAGAAAGTAAAAGACTCATAACCCAATTGGATGATGCTTGACTATCAGCCAAACAGCCCTTTTTTCTCAATTTTCAATATTTTTATACCTGGTAAAGAGAAATGTTCAGGGAAAAATGACCCAAAAAAAATTGTTTTTAACGTCCCAATGATTTTTCTCCAGGATTGCACAGAGCAGCTTGGTCTTCAATTGCTGGAGAATCCAGGACAATCCTGGGTGGTTGGCAACCCTAGCAACTAGAGGTAGACATTTAAATGTAAAACCAATAAATAACAATTTATTCAAACAAAACATCACACACAACCCATTCCTGACGCTTACACATTTGCACTTCTGTCAAACCTTCCTAATCTGTATGTCACAGTTATCCCATATATAAACTCACTAAAGATTTCGAGGGAGAAAACTTGGTGCTATTGTTCCATTCTTTACCAAGGGTTAAAGGTGTCCCTGCCTGCTTTGGGCACATATCCTTGCTGCCTGTAACTTAATATTGCAGGCAGCCAGATTTGGGCAGGAAAGAAGTAGGTAAGTTCTCCTGCCCCCTTTTAAGTGTCTCCTGCCAGATTTCCACCAGGCAGGAGAGTTAAAAATGGCCCTTGTGTGTTGATGGCCTAATGCCATAACCACTCCACTGCTATGTCCTTTGTGTGAAACTCAAACATTGTATTTCTGTTCCACAATGATGATGACTCTGGATGTGACTTCATAAAATCATGTGTGGAGACCTGGACCAATATTTTTAATAACTGGCTTTGGACTGTGCATAAGCTGCAGGTTTGAACAATTAGACTGTATCAGAAGAAGAGGGACAATTGAATCTTACTTCAAGTACAGCAAACAAATACTCATGCAGGTCATTATATATGAGATTTTCCTGCATTTACTAAATACCACTGACAAATATTATGAAAATTATTGTGACATTGTTTCTTATTTATGAACTGATTTTGAAGAAGAGAAGTGTCACTTTCCAAAGAGTCAGAGGATTTGTCCTATCCCTTGCCCAGTTTTTCAGCGATGCTTTCCGGCTGGCTAGGTTTGTCTTTTTTTAGGACTGTGTAGCTATACAATAGTTTTTACTAATGCTGGCATTTGCAGTGATTTGAGTTGCCCATTGACAGGCCTTATGCCTCCCAGGAATGCAAACTGGAGTGGGAATGTTCACAGAACTTATTCAAGATCATTAATTCTCATGAAGAGCTTGCAGCAGAGTCCAGTCCCTGGAATAGCAGCAGCAGTGTCAGGCAGATGTCAGGAATGACAATGAGGGGAGAAAAGTGCCCCAGCATCAACTTGGAGAGGGTAGAGGAGCACCATGTAACCTGAGTAACGGAGAGGGGAAGAACCTCTCATTTAAAATCCTGGCTCTCTATCAACTCCGCCACCAACGCAGCCCCTCCCTCTCCCCCCATCTCAAGTATCGAGCCAATTTTTTCACCAAGATATCTTCACTGCTCTCCTCATTCAGCCTCTGTACCGAGTGACTTCACATCCTCTGTGGTTACAACCTCCATCTCAACTCATCACGTTCTCTCTCCTCTGAGTTCATTGGCCTCTTTTCCTCCCTTAGCCTCTTTCTCTCTCCATATTAGGTCCCCTATCCATATTCATGGCCACCCTGTTGATTTGCCACATGCCTTCGCAACTCCCAACATATCAATCTCAGATAAGATGGCAGATAAGGCCATCTCTGATCACTTCCTTGTACCTTTCTCCAACTACATCCATCTTTCCCTTCCCATTCCCACTTCCGATATGTCCAACCCTAGAAAAACTCCTCCTAATCCACTTACAACTGCACTTTCAAAATTCTAAATGTCTAGCCTTTGGCCCTCCATTCACCACAGCTTTTCTGCAGCTCCCAGTCTGATTAATCATACCTTCCCTCCACATTTGATGTCCTAATCCCCATTAAAACCCTTACTCACTCACTCTGGTTATCACTACATTACAGCCCTCATCTCCACTCACTTAATTCCAAGGGACACAAACTTAAATGGATATGGCGGAAAACCAGTTTAGCCATTCACTGCCAGAATTGGCTGGATTACATAAAGCACTATCAGGTCCTGCTTTGGTATGTAAAATTGCTCACTTTTCCAGGATCATTCTGGAATGCAAAGACAACCCCCAGCTTCCTTTCTCTATTTAAAACCATCTTCTTAAACACCTCTCCCCTCTCCTCCAATGTCACTTCCAACAACAAGCACAAGGAGCTCATAGGCTTCTTTGTCACTAAGATTGAAACCATCCAATCAATTACCTCTGTCACTTCCCTCCCTTCCTTGGCCATTGAGACAAACTTCCCTCTTCAGTTCACCCCTGCACTGGGCCTGAACACACATCGTTCTCTAGTTTCTCTTCTATCCCCCCATCATTCCCTTTCTGGGCTCATCTTGTGCATGAGATTCTCTTCACCCTATTTCCACTGAACTACTGACCACCCAAATCCCCTGCCTGGCTCCAGTGTGAACTGATATTGTTAGTGGTTCTCTCTTTAGGTGTTGTCCCTCTCTCCTTCAAATCTGCCTTCGCTTCTCTCCTCAAAAAAAATCCTGTGGCCCATCCATCCTTGTAACTAATTGTAAACCTAACCCTAATCCAACCTCCCCTTCCTCTCCAACATCCTTGTATGTGTGTCACCTCCCCCCAAATTGGTGCCTATCTTTCCCAGAACTTCATGTTTGAACCCCTCCAATTAGGTTTCCGACCCATGCAGCCATAGTACCAAAGCAATTTTTATCAGTCAAAAATTGCATCCTAAGTGACTGTGACAGAGGTAAACTTTCCCTCCTCATCGTTTGCGACAGTCTGCTACCTACGTTCAGCACACCATTTTCTCAAACGTCTCTCTGCCATCACCTAGCTGGGTGAGACTAGACTCGCCTGACTCCTTTTTTAATCTATTGAAGTCAGAGGATTGCCTACAATGGCTTCTCTTCCTGCTCCCATGCTGATGACATGATCCAAAAACAGGGTGTCACTTTTCATATGTATGCTGATGACACCCAGCACTATCTTATCATCACGTCTCTCCACTCCTCCACAGCTTGTCCAATATCCAGTGCTGGATGACCAGAAATTTCCTTCAAATTAAATATTGGGAAAACCAAAGCATTGGGCTGGATTTAACCAACCCTCTGGGGATGGGCTGGGAGGTGAGAGAGGCCCATGAAATGGCGAGGGGGCGCCCATCATCTCCCCGCTGCCATGTCACCACCACCTGGAAGTTCCCCTCCAAGTCACTCACCATCCTGACTCAGAAATTATCGCCGTTCCTTCACTGTTGCTAGGTCAAAATCCCGGAACTCCCTCCCTAACAGCACTGTGGATGTACCTACAGCACATGGACTGCAGCGGTTCAAAAAGGCAGCTCACCACCACCTTCTCAAGGGCAACTAGGGATGGGCAATAAATGCTGGCCCAGCCAGCGAAGCCCACATCCCATGAATGAATAAAAAAATGCCACCTTGCCAGCAGTGAGGAGAGTAGCAGATTGCCCTGCAGCCTAGAAGCCAATGGAGTCACTTAAGTAGCAGGCATGAAAAAAGTCCTTTTACCCGCTGGCCACAATGGCGGATTTTCATGCCATATCATCCCATTCTCTGCACATCCCACCTCAATAATAATGCATTCATGGGAAACACTCCAGATCGCTGGCGGCCAGGCGTGGATTTGCCCACCACGTCATAACCTCAGCGCTTCCTCGCTCCGGGTACCATATTTAAAGCACAACAGAGCACATGCCAACTTCATGTCTTCAGACCAGGACTGCTTCAGCAACAGATGGCCCCAAAAGCAAAGAAGACGGCAACCCCCAAATTTAGTGACACCTGTCTGGGGCACCTGCTGTCCCACCACGATGTCCCTTACCCCGCTCTGGCGGCAGGAGGGTCACCAGAGTCACCAATCTGGACTGGGAGGCGGTGGCAGCAGTGGTCAGTGCTATGGAGCATAGAGGAGGTCAGCCATCCAGTGCAGGAAGAGGGTGAATACTCTCATCTGTTCCAACAGGGTAAGTCACTCTTCTCATCACTCTCAACTCACACACTCACAAATCCATCACACATCCACAGGGATCTCACACCTCAAAGACAGCAGCACTAAGCCTCACACACACCCTCGCATCTCCATTAGGCTCATATCCTCGTGTCCTCATCTCACCCTCATCTCATGGCTCTGCTTAGCACACAAACATTCCAATGCCATGTGCCCTGCTCGCACTCTCTCCATCTGTTTCCATGCAGGAGAAGCTGGCTCACAGGAGCATGGAGAGATCCCAAACTGGAGCTGGAGTGGCCCACACTAGGCACTGCACTCACTTTGAGGAGTGTGCCATTGCACTGACTGGTGAGGATGTGGACCGTGCCTGCAGTGATGGTGAGGTCAGTGGTGAACACCCACATGAGGATCCTGCACCATATCATCCCTCTCTCAATGCAAATGTGAGTGCACTTTCACCTACTTTTGACTCTGCTGCCATGCACTAATTATCTCTACTTTGGTCCACAGGGATCTCTGCCAAGCGACTGACACCCTCAGCCAGACAGTCCCTCAGCTCCATCCAGGTTCTCACCTCCAGCAAAGAGGACACCTCCTCCATTGAAGAGCTGGGAATAAGCAGCCTAGAAGACCCATCACAGCGTTTACCCACACTCTCCACCAGCGCAGAGACACACACCTCGGTGGGACCTAGATCCAGAGCAGGCTCAGGTTCACAATCTGGTGGTCACTGCTCGTACGAGTGTCCACAGCAGGAGGAGGCAGGTTCAGCCGGGCTCCCCAGCACTCGGAGGACTGCTGGGGAAGAGGTATCTGTGAGGTCCAGGTCAGATGATAAGCCTCTGGATTCGGCCTTCCAACTCATAGTGGAGAATCAGTAGAAGGCGGGGGAACATCACGCAGAGCTGTTGGAAGCTCTCAACAGAGTGGCACACGAGTCAGAGGAGTGCATCCGCCTGCTCTCTGATGAAGTGGTGCCCACATACGCATGCATGCAGGTCTCCATGGGAAGGATGGTGGAATCCATGGAGACCCTGGTCCAGCAAAACACGTAGATCCGAGCAGACCTGCACTCCATCACAGTATCCATGGGTGAGTTCCTGCAATGGCAATGCAAGAGGGAAACAGGGCACTTCGACACCCCTCCAGGTGCTCCTTCCCCTCAAGGAGTCAGACCTGAGCCCTCGGGCACCCAAAGGGAGGAAGAACAACCCTGGGCCATCCACTCAGGAATCTCAGAGGCTGTCCTCTCCCTCCAAGTCCCCTTTGCCTGTAACCCACTCAACCTCATCTTCTGTCGCCGCAGAGGGAGCAGCTGGCCCACAGGAGGGCAGCCAAAGCAAGCCTTGGCTCTCCAGAGAACATGTGCCAAAGTCATCAGAGGCAACAGAGCCAACCACTGCACAGGCTGTCTCCACCCCTGCTGCAGATGTCAGGGCAGCAATTAGAAGTAGTAGTGGGCCTAAAAAAGTTAAGAAATTCTGATCACAAGTGGGTGAACACATTTTATCAGTGTAAAATCTGAAAAGATATTCACTTTCACTGAATAATGTGTAATAACATCTTTCAGCTTCATTGACAGGCTTCGTGAGTCCTCCCACTGCATTGCACGCCCCCCACTAGCAGTTCAGCTGCATGCAGCCGGACCACAAGTGATTCTGGAGGGGTAAGTGTCTGTGGCAGAGCCTTTTGGTGCCTCATTCAAGCATTCTCTCGTGTACACGGAGCCTTTATCCATCACATTCATCTCACTGTCCTGAGCATTTTCACTGCTGCCTGCTGGGGTTCACTTTCAGTTGTCCATCTGAGCTGACCTCATCTCCGCCCACCCACTGATCACACTCCCATGCAGCACCTGTGCCTGTCCAACATGAGGCTCCGCTCACTTTTGAATTCGACACCCATGACAGTCATTAAGTTTCTGATTAGCTCTCCCATCCTTTCCCCTCCCTCAGTCACCCATATCCTTTCCTCCAACACTTTTGACCCCCCTGGCATCACCTTCCACCTCCCCACCATCACCTACCAACCCGAACCCTTGTCTTTCCAGGGTGTCCAGATATACGTGCATGTTCCCTACCTTCCTGAGAATTCCACCCACGTCCACATTGACCTCCTCAACCTCCTCCTTTCCACCCCCAGGGTCCGTGTCTGCCCCACCAACCACCCTCGCTGTCCCTTCTACCGCTACCAACGCATCCTCACCCTCCCACTCTTCCGGCTCACTCTGCCCCCTCTCATACTCACCATTCCCTCCTACCATGCCCACCCTCAGTTCACTCCCCAGGAGGCAGTCATTGCCTCCACAGACCCCTCCCTTGCACATTCATTTGGACACTCCCTCTTCCACCCTTACTCCCTCCTCCCCCAACACCCACCCTGGACAGCTTTTCCCCCCAGACACTTTCCCCCCTCTGAACTCCTTCCCCCTCCAAACTCCTACCCTCCTCTGAACTCTTTACCCCCTCTGAACTCCCTCCCTTACACCTTCCTCCCCCTTACACCTACCTCACCACTTGCCACATTCTCTCCCATTACACCCTTCGCTCCCCGGTACTCCCTCTTCCCCCCCCAACCTCGCCCCCCTCGACACCTTTGTCCGCCCCCTCCCAATTTCACCTCCCCCAGTACACCTTCCTCTCGCAGTCACACCTAGACCTTCCTCACCGCCCCGGCTTCCCACCACCCCGCCCCCAGTACACCTTCCTCTCCCCCCCACAGCTAGACCTTCCTCTTCCCCCCCTCGCCAATCATCCGTATCAGCCCATGGCCAAGACGGTGATTTTCCGAAGCAAACCTGAGACAGCAACGGAGACCTCTCACCTTCCATGAGCTGTTTCGTGGTGGAGCCATGTCCATGAGAATCCACCCAGCATGTGATGCACGTGATCCTTCAGGATCAGGTAGCTGTAGGCCTCCAGCATCTTCTTCTCCTCGGATGTCCGCAATCTGAGCAAGGCCCTAATGGTAAGCCCCAACTCTGCATGCCACACTTGTCCAGAGGTGTTGTGGGCCGGCATATTTTCCCACGGGCATAACTGTAAATCTAACGTGGGAGGACGATTCTAATCGGGCCTTACTTTACATCCCATTCCCGGAACGCCGGCCTCCAGTGGGATTCGCGTTCCACCATGGCGGACACCATTGGATCATCGCGCTGTGCTTTCACGCTGGCATGAAACCGATTTTTGGCCTTCTTGCTATATTATGCCCACCCGCCATGATGTCAGACGCCATCGGGGCTGGAAAATTCAAGCCTTGGTGTCAAATTTTGCTTTGTAATGGTCCTACAAAGCACCCTGGGACTTTTTTTACATTAAAGATGCTGTATCAAAACAAGTTTTTTTTAAGGCAAATACTATTTGACCGATTTGATTGTCTTATTTCATGGGCAGAATTTTTGCCCTAGTTGGGCAGGCTCAGCGGGAGCGGGGGGAGGGGGGGGTGCAGTCGGGAAGCTGACTGCCACCCACGATTGGGGCCGGCCCACAATGTCATGCTGGCGGGCCAATTAAGGCCAGCCCAGTGTGAAGCGCGGCTGGTCACTGGCCGGGAAAGGCCAAGTGGGGGCGGGGCCTGTCGGCGGCCGGTCCAATGGCGGCCCGTTTAAAAATGGCTCAGGCAGCCCCAGAAAGGCTGCCAGGGAAGGATGCCTGTCTGCCACTGCAAGGATGGAGTCCAAACTGTCAGCAAACACCAGGCAGGAGGGCAGGTCATGGGGGCACTGGGCTCCCCGTTTTTCCAATGAGTGCCTCGCTGCCCTCCTGGAGGAGGTGGCTGCCAGAAGGGACACCCTTGTCCCCAGGGATGGGAGGAGGAGGCCACTGCGCCTCACAAAGAGGGGATGGGGGGAGGCGGCAGCCTGGGTGAGCAGCCATAACGTGGGGCGGCGCACATGGGTGCAGTGCCGAAAGAGGTTCAATGACCTGCTATGCTCGGGAAGAGTGAGTACCGTGTTGGCATGGGTCAATGTGGTCAATTGTTTTGGGCTGGCTATCCCCCTGTGGAGCTCAGGGGTGTTAGACTGTGAGTGCCAACTGTCAATCACACTAGAGCTGGCCAAGGGGGTGAGCCGTGGCTGCTTTGACTGAGTGCCTTGAGCCTCAAGGGCCATGACTCAAATGTGCCCTGGGAGGTGTTCCTCAGCTGGGGTTGGCTAGGCTGCAATGGTGCTACAGGTAGAGAGCGGACTAATCAATGCTCCTCTGTCCTTTCAGGAGAAGACATCCAATAACATTATTGAGAGGTCGTGGACTGGCGGAGGACCCCTACACCTCCTCATCCTCTCCCACTATGAGCAGGAGGCTTTGGAGATTGAGAGGCACCATGCACCTTGGTCAAGCAGCTGAGGTGAGGCTGGGTCGTCAGGCGAAGGTAAGAGTGCAGTGCACTGAGGTGAGAATTTTGGCTTATGCAATCATTCTAGTGCAGCCTCTTCATTGATCCTCGAACATGGAGTCCCCATTGATCACTGAAGGATGAAGGCACCATGATGCAGATCTCCATTGTCTCACCAGGGTGCCTGGCATGCGCAGTGACAGTGTGATGACTTTAACTAATGACATGTCCTTCTTCTCCCTTTTAGGTTCACCAGAAGGCGTTCGCTCTCCGGACCCTGAAGAGCCATCCCTGACACTGGAGGACCACCATACTCCCCAAGCACCTGCGTCACACCCGCTCTCTGAAGCAGACACCAGCGCAGGTACCAGCACCTCGGTGGACATTATTTCAGCATATAGTACCTCGGTGCACATTGGTGAGGGTGCTTCACACTCGCTTGGGGTGCAAGCAGAGACAGGGAGTACCCAGGGCGCCAGCAGTCGAAGGACTGCTGGGGACCAAGACGATGCTCAGTCGAAGGCTGATGAGCCTCTTGAGTTATCCATTAAGCGGCAGATGCTGGACATCCAGCAGGGTGTGCAGGAGGATCTGGCAGAGATCAAAGAGGGTATTAAGCCATGTTCTCCGTTATGGAGGAGTGCAGATTGTGAGCACTGCGTTGACCCTCATGGCCGAGCGCAATGCCTCCTCCGTGGAGAGGGTGGCGACTCTCATGAAGAGTTTGCCCCAGAAACAGAATCAGGGGTTCCTGGGGTTGCACTTGGACCTGCAAACCCTCACAACCTCAGCCGGTCAGTGTCAGTGTGGGAGATGGAATTGGCACCCAGTATCCCAGCTAGGTGCCTGTCCATCAATGGTGAGCAGGGAGGTCCAGAGTGACCTCAGGTTGGCACACGAGCTGCTTGTTGTTTCTGCGGGCTCCTCTCAGGGCGCTCCAGATGATGGCAGCAACTCCTCCAACCCTCTGCCAGTGACAATCGCATCTGGTGAGGCTGCGGCGGCTGAGGAGATGCCAGCCATGGCACTGGCCGCTCCCTCCCAGGTGGGGCCAGCACGGGCTCTTCTGGCCAGAGGACAACCGCCAAGGTCGTCAAGGCCAACAGGACAACAGAGTGAGCAGGCTGTCTCCAATGCTGGTGCCAGCGAGCGGGAAGCACCCGTAAAGGTAAATTTAAAGCACCTTATGCACAAGAGAGACTGCTCACGGGTGATCTTTCGTTCCCCCATTTTTTTCCTTTTTTAATGATGTGATTACCAACACCGGTTTCTTTCTATTCAAGAATATGTGAGTTCAAACATACAATTAAATTTGCTTTATTGGCCTAAGTTTGCTTCATTTATTTTGTAGGTGCAGGGTAGGCCAATATGTAATGCTGGACATGTGTGGCTCGAACCATTATTGCACAGGAACTGAGTGTATCTTGGGGGCCAAGGAAAGGGTCATTTGTGCGATCCACGATGGATGCGGCAACTCTGGCATGAGGTGGTAGTTGTTATTTGGCTTGGCAGCCTAACTGAAGGAGTGTTGGATCAAGGCGTCCCTGGTGTCCCTACCTCCCTGGAGGTTATCAAGGTCTGGCTCCATGCCCTCAGCATTCTCCTCACCGTGCTCCTCTTCTGACTGACTACTGGATTCATCATCTGGGGCCTGTGCAGCTGCGTAAACATCCTCTTCCTCCAGTGGGTCCCCCCTTGCCAGTGCCAGATCGTGGAGAGCGCAGCATGCAACCACTATCAGTGACACCCACTCTGGGGGTATAGGAGTGCACCCCCTGAACGGTCCAGGCATCGGAACCGCATCTTGAGAAGATCTATGATTCTCTCTACCACCGTCTTTGTGGAGGCATGGCCCCTGTAGTACCACTGCTCTGCCTCTGTTGTTGGGTGGCGGAGAAACGTCATGAGCCACCTCTTCAACAGGTAGCCCTTGTCATCCAGCAGCCATCCATCCAGTCGGGCTGGAGCACTGAAGAGCCTCGGCACCTGGGAGTGTCTCAGGATGTAAGCGTCATGGGAGCTGCCTGGGTACCTTGCACAGACTTGGAGAATCTGTATCCTGTGGTCACACACTATCTGGACGTTCATGGAGTGGAATCCCTTCCTGTTGGCAAAGGCACCCGGCTGACCCTCTGGTGCCTTGAAGGCCACATTGTGCAGTCGATTGCACCCTGGACACGGAAGAACCCAGCAATCGCTGTGAAGCCTCTGGCTCGCTCAGCCTGGCTGGCCTCGTCCGTGCGGAAATGAATAAATGTCATTACCGGTCTGAACAGAGCTTCTGTCACCAGCTTGATGCAACTGTGGACAGCTGATTGGGAGACTCCACAAAGATCTCCCACTGAGCCCTGGAATGAGCCAGAGGCATAGACGTTGAGGGCCACTGTGACCTTCAGAGCCACTGGCATGGGGTATCCACCCACACAGTCGGAGCTGATCTAAGGCCCAATCATCTGGCAAATGGAGGTCATGCTCTCCCTTGAGAGGCGGAGCCTCCTTTGGCATTGCACCTCGGACATATTGAGGTAGCTGCATCGCCGCCTGTAAACCCTGGCAGCAGAATAGTGGCGTCTTCTGTGGCTCCTTTCACCTGCTGGCCCTGCGCCCTTTGTGCCTGGACCTCTCCTCCCAGAGGTAGCTACCCTGGAAGCTGCATTGGGATGCCTGGCCTCCTCCCCCTTCTGCCCCTCTCTCCCTCCTCAGAGGAGATGCCTTCAGCGGAGAGCACAAACCCCATTACCAGGATAAGGGAAGGCTGTCTGATACTTGAAAGGGTCCACATGGTCCGAATCCGCAGGGGCCCGGGAAAACACCAATGAGTCCAGAAATGAAGCCTGGAAATGCTAAGAGTGAAACCCCAATCAAAGAATAAGCTGCCAAGTCTCAATAAGCCACCAGCAGCAAACTATCTCCAAATCTCCTCACTACTCACATTGACAATGCTGCTGACCCTTCTTATCCTGCCCATGGATGAGATTTTGCAAATTGTGGCCTGCCCGCCTGCCTGTTTTGCCGTGCGACCAGCGAAAATTCACATGGGCAACGTTAAGTCGCCATCAGTTGGGTTGTTAAGGGCCTTAACTGGCCTGTTAATTAATGGCAGACGTGGCACCGGTTCCCCCCGCGCACCCACCGAGCGAAATATCGCACGAGTGCGCGATGACATCGGGATGCTTGCCCCCAACATCATTGCGCGTCATTTTACGCTCGAGCAGGTCGGGCGCGCACCCACCCGCTCAGCGAAAAATTCTGCCCCATGAAAGAATGGAAAGGGTTGATGAGGTTGATGGTGTGCACATGGACTTTCAAAAGACTTTTGACATCATACCACATAATAAACTTCTTAGCAACATTACAAACCTCAGGTCAAAAGAACAGCGGCATCGTGGATACAAAATTAGCTAGGGGACAGAAAGCAGAGAGTAGCGATGGGTGTTTTTCAGACTGGGGACAAGTATACAGTATTGGCCCCAGAGATCAGTATTAGGACCACTGCATCATCACTAAGACTGTCTACTTCCACATCCGTAACATCGCTCGACTTGCCCCTGCCTCAGCTCATCTACTCCTGAAGCACTCATCCATGGCTTTGTTACCTCTAGACTCAAATATTCTAATGCACTCCTGGCTGTTCTCACATATTCTACCCTCCATAAACTTGAGGTCACCCAAAGCTCTGCTGCCCGTTTCTTAAGTTGCAGCAAGTTCCATTCCCCTCTCACCCTTGTGCTCACAGACCTACATTGACTCCCTGTCAAGCAATACTTTGATTTTAAAATTGTAATCATTGTTTATAAGTCCCTCCATGGCTATGCCCCCCGCCATCTCTGTAATCTCATTCAACCCCACACCCGCCGAGATATCTGCACTCCTTTAACTCTGGCCTCTTGTGCATTCCCAATCATAATTGATCCACCATTGGTGGCAATGCCTTCAGTTGCCTAGGCCCCAAACTCTGGAATTCCCTCCCTATACCTCTCCACTTCTCTACCTCGCTTTTCTCTGATAAGGCACTTCTTGAAATGCAAATCTCTGTCCAAACTTTAGGTCACCTGACCTAATATCTCCTCATGTGGTTCAGAGTTATACTTTACATGCATGTTGGGATGTTTCATCGGATAAAGGGTGCTATAAAAATGTAAGTTGTTAGTCTTATTGGTAACCTTGTAAGTAGGGCCTGAGCCATTTGCTCACCATGCAAGCTTGATGCTGAAATAGGGCGCAAAGGCATCCTGCAGGATAATGGCCACCCTGATCAGATCATTTCGTGCTATATATCACACAAACTCATGAACGGTTCCAAGACCATCATTTTCAGCCCTGAAAAGTGCCCAGTCTACCTCAGATTACCCTGGAAGGTCAAGGCATCTCAAAAACCTGAGCAACAAATGAAGCTAGCTGTTTCATGCTGCTACTGTACAGTAACAACACGAGTGGTATTCGCCACTAACAAGATGCTGCTGCCAACCCAAAAAGACGTTCTGCCTATCTTACAAGTGAGTAATGTGGTATGTGAATTTCAGTGCCAGTGTGATACTAGGTATGTAGGCCATACGTCCCAAAGAATGGCAGATCATATCAAACAGCATGTCCCAGCCGCTGTTCACAATGGGCAGAGTACAGAGCGTACCTAACCAACTTGTGTTGCAAAACTCAAAACACTGTGTCCAACATTAGATGTGATTCCACGACTGGACAACATTTGCTAAATAATCCTCAATGTGCTAAGAATTACACTGACAACCAATTTAAGATTGTCAGTCAGGCTTGCAGTGTGGCGCATTTGCATGTACTGGAAGCTACATCTATTAAAACACATGGCCCTGTTCTTTGCAGACAGAAAGAACGTGTACAAACATTATGTCTGTATCAGCTAAACAAATTAAGTGACATCTATTCACTGACTCATTCCTCAGGGTAATGGGGATCCAGTGAGTGAGAACATGGAGTTGAGACAAAAGATCAGCCATGATCATATTGAATGACGGAGCAGATTCAATGGGCTGCTCCTGCTCCTTTTTCTTACATTTTTATACGAAACTCAGAGATGTAGTAAAGACTGAGGGGGATAGTGATAGACTTCAGGAGGTCATCGATAACTGGTGAAAGGTGCAGACATGGCAGAAGAAATTTTGCATTTGTAGTGATACATTTTGGTCGGAAGAATGGGGAAAGGCAATATGAATTAAATTATTAAGTGGAAAAGGCGGTAGAGGAACAGAAAGTCCCTGAGGATGTATGTATACAAATCTTAGTAAGTGGCAGGACAGGTTGAGAAGGCTGTTAATAAAACATATGGCAGGGGTGCATGGTTTTGTTAATAGAGGAATAGAATACAAAAGCAAGGAAGTTATATTACTTTTTTTATAAAACACTGGTTCGGCATTAGATGAAGTATTGGACTGGATTTTGACATGGCGGTGGAGTCAGGTTAGGAGGTGGGAGAGCTGACCAATTCACACAGACAAGCCGCATGCCAATTGCCTTCACGCAGTTTTTCCAGAGGCAGTATCTTGGGGAGGAGGGCTGCCTGCCAGGGGAAGGCAGAACATCAATTAGGCTCATTATTAATCCATTTGAGTGGTCCATTTCCTCGTAACTGCAAATTTTCCAACAGCGCACAGGCCCCGTGCTGTGTCAGAGACTCATCCAAGTAGATGAGGCGGCTGCACAGCATGAGGCCATTGTGTGAAGCACCGGCATTTACTTCTTTGTTTAAAGGGAGATGGGGCAAAGAGGAGCCCATGGATAGTGAGAACCTTACCACTGAAGAAGTCTAGCTTTGATATTGGGAGTGCTGAAAGAGAAAGGGGTCATTGGACTTGTGCTTAACCCTGGTCACAATAGAGTGCCAGGCTATTTCTGCATCTGAGGAGTTTGTGATTGTAATTGTATCAGGAAATGGGGACCACCTACTCAGAACTGGGCTGGAGTAGTGATGATCATCCTCTGCATCAAAACAGACAGCCCCCTGATGCAGAGGGACCATGGGGCAGGAAAGGCCAGGAGGCAATACCTGCAAAATCAACTACCTTTTTTTTAAATCATTCATAGAATGTGGGCATCACTGGCTGGCAAGCATTTATTGCCCGCCCCTAATTGCCCTTGAGAAGGTGGTGGTGAGCTGCCTTGTTGAACCACTGCAGTCCATGTGGTGTAGGTACAGCCACAGTGCTGTTAGGGAGGGAGTTCCAGGATTTTGACCCAGCAACAGTGAAGGAACAGTGATATATTTCCAAGTCAGGATGGTGTGTGGTTTGGAGGGGAACTTGCAAGTGGTGGTGTTCCCATGTATCTGCTGCCCTTGTCCTTCTAGATGGTAGAGGTTGCGGGTTTGGAAGGCGTTGTCGAAGGAGCATTGGTGAGTTGCTGTGGTGCAACTTGTATTTGGTACACACTGCTGCCACTGTGCATTGATGGTGCAGAGGATGAATGTTAAAAATGGTGGACGGTGTGCCAATCAAGTGGGCTGCTTTGTCCTGGATGGTGTCAAGCTTATTGAGTGTTGTGGGAGCTGCGCTCATCCAGGCAAATGGAGAGTATTCCATCACACCCCTGACTTGTACCTTGCAGATGGTGGACAGGCTTTAGGGAGTCAGGAGGTGAGTTACTCGCTACAGAATTCACAGCCTCTGACCTGCTCTTGTAGCCACAGTGTTTGCATGGCTGCTCCAGTTCTGTTTCTGGTCAGTGGTAACTCCCACTATCCCAGGACATTGATAGTGGGGAACTCAGGGGTGGTAATGTGGCCACTGCCAAGAATGTTACAACTTTACTATTGTTGATGGGTTATGCGGAATTGATTGAATTTTAAAATTGATTGAATTTTACAATTGTTTATTGGTTTATCCGGAATAACATGGTCACAGGAACTCTGTCTTGTTTTGTGTATCTGTAATGATTACAATCCCAGCCTGATAAGCCAGCCTGAGTAGCCAATCACAAGTCATGGACCGGGAGAACAGAGACCGGAGATGGGGAAGGTGATGAAATTTAATTGATTCAAGCAGTTTAGGATTCACCAGAAGGTTGACCTTTGGTTGCTGAAAATAAAGGTCAAGATAAAGGTGCTGAGGGAGATCAACAAAGATTTGAGGCAGTGCTAACTATGTCAGTTAAAATGATGACATCTTGAAGAAGACATGTACAAGCTGGTGAGATAATGAAATCACTTACTACATCTACAGCCAAACTGTATAAAAGTGTGTGTCTGAAGACAACAGCCACTGCAATTGGGAACAGGTGGTCTAGTCAATCCTCGGAAGACACAGTGTGACTAACCAATGGAGTCTGCTCCCACGCAAAGGCAAAGTTAAAAGGTTTGGGTGAGAATAAAGTTAGTGCATCTGGTGACCAATAGAAAGGTTGTTGCGTTTAACAAGAATATTTTGCTTTTGTCTGATTCATTGTCACCTAGAGTGAAAGTCTGAATCTAAATTTGTTAAGATCTTTAAAGGTCCCCACAGTAATGTCATCAAATGTCAAGGAGCGATGGTTAGATTCTCTCTTGCTGGAGGTTGTCATTGCCTGGCACTTGCATGGCATGAATGTTACTTGACACTTATCACCCAAGCCTTAATGTTGTCTTGTTCTTGCTGCATATGGGCATGGACTGCTTCAGTATCTGAGGAGTCACAAATGGGGCTGAACATTTGCAAATATCAGCGAACACCCCCACTCCTGACCTTGTGATGGAGAGAATGTAATTGATGAAACAGCTGAAGATGGTTGGGCCTAGGACACTACCCCAAGGAACTCCTGCAATGATGTCCTGGGACTGAGATGATTGACCTCCAACAATCACAACCACCTTCCTTTGTATTAAACATGACTCAAACCAATCAAGGGTTTTCCCCCTGATTCCCATTGACTCCAGTTTTGCTAGGGCTCCTTGATGCCACACAGCCAAATGCTGCCTTGATGTCAAGGGCAGTCACTCTCATCTCACCTCGGGACTTAAGCTGTTTTGAACAAAAGCTGTAATGAGGTCAGGAGCTGAGTGACCCAGGTAGAACCCAAACTGACCGTCAATGAGCAGGTTATGGCTGTGTAATTGCAGCTTGATAGAACTGTTAACGACGCCTTCCATCACTTTACAGATGATTGAGAGTAGACTGACGGGGCAATAATTGGACGGGTTGAATTTGTCCTGCTTTTTGTGTACAGGACATACCTGGGCAATTTTCCACATTGCCGGGTAGATGCCAGTGTTGTAGCTGTACTGGAACAGATTGGCTAGAGGGGCAACTAGTTCTGGAGCACAAGTCTTTAGTACTATTGGCAGGGCCCCTTAGTCTTTGCAGCATCCAATGCCTTCTGCCGTATCTTGATATCATGTAGAGTGAATCGAATTGGCTGAAGACTCGCATCTGTGATGCTGGGGACCTCAGGAGGAGGCCGAGATGGATCATCCACTCGGCACTTCTGGCGGAAGATGGTTGCAAATGCTTCACTATGTCTTTTGCACCGATGAGCTGGGCTTCCCCATCACTGAGGATGAAACTATCTGTGGAGCCTCATCCTCCCATTGGTTCTTTAATTGTCCATCATCATTCATGAATGGATGTGGCAAGACGGCAGAGCTTAGATATAATCCATTGGTTGTGGGATCTTTTAGCTCTGTCTATCGCATACTGCTTCTGCTCTTTGGCATCCATGAGGCACTGTGGGCCATTTGCAGCAACAGAATTGTATTCAACCACAATCTGCAACCTCATGGCTTGGCATATCCCCCCATTTTAGCTTAACCATCAAGCCTGCAGATCAACCCCGGTTCAATGAAGAGTGTAGGAGGGCATGCCAGGAGCAGCAACAAACATACCTAAAAATGAGGGGTCAACCTGGTGAAGTTACAACACAGAACTAACTGAACATCCTTTCTTAAATAAGGAGACCAAAACTGTATGTAGTACTCCAGGCAGTGGTGTAGTGGCAAATTTTGAGGTGGAGGAGCTCCAAGAAAATGCGCTGGCCATATCATTTCTAAATCTAATATTACATTGTTTTCCTATGTATTAATCATTTGAGTCCCCAAAGTCAATAAAACTATGCTTTTTAAGTGAAAAATATTAGTGCCGGTAGGCATTTTATGTCGAACCATGTGGTATTTTGAATCATTAGTCTTTAGCATTTCATTATGCAACAATTTAATTATTTAATTCAACCCTATTAAAAACATGAATTATAGAAAACTACTTACTTCTGACTGACTGGGGAATGGTATATAGAGGGGCCGCTGCTTTTCTTGATTTATATTTATAACCTAGGCTTGTGTGTGCAGGGCACAATTTCAAAATTTGAAGAAGCATTGTGGACTGTGAGGAGGAAAGTGATAGACTTCAAGAGGATATAGACAGGCTGGTGGAATGGGCAGACACGTGACAGATAAAATTTAATAAAGAGAAGTGTGAAGTGATACATTTTGGTCAGAAGAACGAGAAGAGGTGACATAAAATGAAGGGTACAATTCTAAAGGGAATGCAGGAGCAGGGGGGCCTGGGTATATCTGTGCACAAATCAATGAAGGTGGCAGGGCAGGTTGAGAAAGTAGCTAATAAATTATCCTGGATAAATAAATCCTGGGTTTTATAAATAAGGGCACAGAGTACAAAAGCAAGTAAGCTATAAACCTTCACAAAACACTGGTTCAGCCTCAACAGGAAGGATGTGAAGGTTTTAGAAGGGGTGCAGAAAAGATATAGAAGAATGGTTCCAAGGATGAGAGACTCCAGTCATGTGTATAGATTGGTGAAGCTGGGGCTGTTCTCCTTGGATAAGAGAAGGTTGAGAGGATATTTCTTAGGCGTATTCTAAATCATGAAGGGTCTGGAAAGTGTAAACAGTAAGGAACTGTTCCCATCGCCAGAAGGTCAAGAACCCTAAGGTGATTAACAAAAGGACCAGAGGCGACATGAGGAAAAACTTCTATATGCAACAAATAGTTTAGATCTGGATTCCACTGACTGACATGTGGTGGAGGCCACTTCAATTGTGGTTTTTAAAAGGAAACTGGGTAATTATCTGAAGGGAAAAGATTTTGCTGGGCTACAGGGAAAAGTCGAGGAGTGGATCTAGCTGACTTGCTGTTGCAGAGAACTGACACAGGAGGCAATGTGATGAATGGCCTCCTTCTGTGCTGTAAACATTCTATGACTCCAGTATAGATACATTCAAGGAAGTTGATAAACACAGGCGGAAGAAAGAAGTTGAAGGTTACCCTGATATTGTGATCAAGAAGGATAGGAGGAGGCTTGTGTGGAGCTTAAAAACCACCATAGATGGGGGTAGGCCAAATGGCCTGTTTCTGTGCTGTAAATTCCATGTAAAGCTGCAAGCAGGGAATACAAACACTATACCATGTTTCACATCGTCAGGCCATCACAGCCAAGGAATGAATGTGAATCATTCTCTCTCCCCACACTCTCTCCCCCCCCCACACTCTGCCCCAAACCCCTCACAATCATCCGCCCCTACTCCCTCACACACTGTCTCTTCCCCTGCCCCCTCACACTCTCTCTTCCCCCCCACCCCCACTCCATCACTGTCGTAATTTGAGGTGCAATACACCTTTAAGAGAATATGAGCAGATTGACAATGTAATGGTATTACCTAATTACTGTGTAGCGCAGGATACAATGTTAATCAGTAGTTTAGAATAGGATCTGGTTGGAGAAGCACACACAGTGCTCTGTGATGTCTAAATAAACAGCATGTGCTTCATCTTGCATTAGTCTCTGCGTCTGCAGTATCTTGTTTACCAACTCACTCACCAGTAGATAGGCGTGTAGCCATGTAGACTGAGCAAAGTGACCCGACAGAAGGAACATCACACTCACACTCTCTCTCCACCCATACCCTCACACTCTTTCTCTCTCTCAGTCTCCAGTCACTCACTTACTCAGACGCCAGTGTGCCCCACTAATGCGGCTGCCTCACCTGGGCCCCCCGCTGCTCCGGCTGCCTCGCCTGGGCCCCCCGCTGCTCCGGCTGCCTCGCCTGGGCCCCCCGCTGCTCCGGCTGCCTCGCCTGGGCCCCCCGCTGCTCCGGCTGCCTCGCCTGGGCCCCCCGCTGCTCCGGCTGCCTCGCCTGGGCCCCCCGCTGCTCCGGCTGCCTCGCCTGGGCCCCCCGCTGCTCCGGCTGCCTCGCCTGGGTCCCCTGCTGCTCCAGCCCCTGGAACTTACCTTCAGAACTTACCTTCCCACTCTTTGCCACTCGTCCAATCACAGTCTGGCTTCTCTCTGCATTTGCAAATGCAGGGAAGAACCAGCCTGTGATTGGAAATGGAGCTTTACAGCATTTTTCAAACATAAGTTATTTGAATGACCGACAAGTATGGCGGGCCACATAGATTTGGACAAGCCTGATTTAAATGGAAGGTGCTGGAGCAGTGCTCTGGTGCGCTCCAGCAGCACTGTACCAGGTGTCCTGTACAGTTGTAACAAGGCTTTGCTACTTTTATACTCCATCCCCCTTGCAATAAAGACCAATATTCTATATGCCTTCCTAATTTCTTGAAGCATCTGCATACTAACATTTTGTGATTCATATACCAGGACACCTAGATCCCTCTGGACCACAGCATTTTTCAATCTTTCTCTATTTAAATAACATTCTGTTTTTCTATTCTTCCCACCAAAGTGAACAGCCTCACATTTTTCTACATTGTACTTCATCTGCCAATTTTTTTCCCACTCACTTAACGTATCTATATCCCTTTGCAGGCTCTTTATGTCCTCTTCACAACTTACTTTCCTATCTATCTTTTATTGTCAGTAAATTTGGCTACAATACACTCTGTCCCTTCATCCAAGTCATTAATATAGATTGTGAATAGTTGTGGCCCCACAGATTAAAGATGCTTGACAAAAGAACCAGAAGTGACATGAGGACTCACAGCCACAAACACCTCAATTTAGTCTATTGCATTCGCTGCTCCCAATGCGGTTTCCTCTACATTGGAGAGACCAAACGCAGACTAGGTGACCGCTTTGTGGAATACCTTCGGTCTGTCCGCAAGCATGACCAAGACCTCCCTGTCGCTTGCCATTTTAACACTCCACCCTGCTCTCATGCCCACATGTCCGTCCTTGGCCTGCTGCATTGTTCCAGTGAAGCTCAACACAAACCGGAGGAACAGCACCTCATCTTCCGTCTAGGCACTTTACAGCCTTCCGGACTGAATATTGAGTTCAACAATTTTAGATCATGAACTCTCTCCTCCATCCCTACCCCCTTTCCGTTTCTTCCCCTCCTTTCTGTTTTTTCCAATAATTTATGTAGATTTTCCTTTTCCCACCTATTTCCATTATTTTTAAATGTATTTCCATCCATTGTTTTATCTCTACCTTTTAGCCCATTTCGATTCCTTCATCCCACCCCACCCCCACTAGGGCTATCTGTACCTTGCTTGTCCTGCTTTCTACCCTTAATTAGCACATTCCTTAGATAATATCACCACCTTCAACACCTCTTTGTTCTTTTGTCGGTGACATCTTTTGGTTATCTCCACCTATCACTGGCCCTCTACCTAGCTCTTCTTGTCCCAACCACCCCCCCTTAAACCAGCTTATATTTCACCCCTTTCCTATTTTTACATAGTTCTGTTGAAGGGTCATGAGCACTCGAAACGTCAACTGTGCCCTTCTCCACCGATGCTGCCAGACCTGCTGAGTTTTTCCAGGTATTTTTGTTTTTGTTTTTGCTTTGGATTTCCAGCATCCGCAGTTCTTTGCTTTTATCACAACCGCCTAGAAGGACAAGGACGGTAGATACATGGGAACCCCACCACCTCAAGTCCCCTCCAAGCCACTCACAATTCTGACTTGGAACTATATCACCGTTCCTTCACTGTTGCTGGCTCAAAATCCTGGAGCTCACTTTCTAACAGCACTGTGGGTGTGCCTACACCAGATGAACTGCAGTGGTTCAAGAAGGCAGCTCACCGCCATTAGGGATGGATAATAAATGGTAACCTAGCCAGCGACTCCAACATCCCATGAAAGAATTAAAAAAAAGGAAACCTTTTTTTAACACAGCAATTTATGATCTGGAGCTGCCTGAAAGGGTGGAGGAAGCAGATTCAACATTAACAATCAAAAGAAACTTGAAGGGAAAAGAAATACAGGACTATGAGGAAAGAGTTTAACTGAATAGCCGTTATTCAGTTATTCAAAGAGCTGGCACAGGTATGTTAAGCCAAGTGGCCTCCATGCTGTATATTTCTCTGATATCACCAACATGTCCTGATTATTCATTATTATAATGATGGCCATGAGAACAGTACAAACCTCCTATGTCTTACATATTTGCTCATCAGAAAACCCAGGGACAATCAGGCACATTGACTCTAATTCCAGCTTCATGCTTGCACTGTGCTTGGCCACCGTGTGTACCACCAACGTAAGGAGTGCAACTTCAACTGTATCATGGCAAATTAAACTTGGATATTCTGGTGACATCTATCGGATGAAAGCATGAGAATCGCTCACGGCTGGAGGTCTGATTCTAGTGCTGATACCCACCATTGCCTGTGATAGCTATGAGTTATGTGCCTCATCTGTGAGGTTTAGTTCATGCTATAAAGTTACTGTGAGTAAGCTCTCTACACTGGCCGTGTTTGCAGATTGTTTTCACAGTGTGGAATTGAGACATTCAGACTAGGCAGATCCTGGATTTGATCTGCAGTTTATGCTGTGTTAGCTAATCTCTGCTGGAGTCTGCTACAATTGGCTTCAGTATCCCTGGCTTTGGGGAGAAGGGGGAGAGAGGAAGGGGAGAAAGAGCCTGAGATCCTGCTCGTGAACACGATACAAGGGACAAATGGAGCAAAATTGCAAGAAAGATAAGTCATTCAGATAATTCAGAGGTCAAACATTTGGATTCATCTGTCTGTAGTGTAAATAAGGTCATTCTGTTGGCATAACAAAGCCGTCACATGAATGAGGAAAACTTCCAAATAAGACAACAAAAGATCAGATGTATGCATACCCACCACTAGAATCTCCTCCTCCTCCCCCACCACCCAGATCTGAAAGAAATTGCATTGATACAGTTCTTTATCACATCTTCAGAAGATCTCAAAGTGTTTCAGAACCAATGAATTACTTTTGAAACGCAGTCATTATTGTTATGTAGACGGATCACTGTAGATATAATAAATATTCAACACCAGAGACTCAGACACATACAACATTGTGACTCCGTCAGAACTCAAGCATGCACTAACCACAAGACTTGAACAAAGAAGCAGCAGCATTAAACCGCTGAGACGCCAGATATGTATCAGTGTACCACCATGAAAATGGGCCACCTCTAACTGTCAGAAGGAAAAAAACAGTAGTTGCTTTTATTTGGAGCAGTAACTTCCTTTCATCACCCAACGACTGGCTTGAGAGGAACTTCTGGCTTATAAATAACAATAATATGGATTGCATAGGTTGCACAGAGAGACTCAGATCAACAAAATATCTTTTGATTTCTGCGTGTGGTGCTATTTTTAAAAATACGGGCACATTTAAAGTCTGAATCGCAACAAACTCATATCTTTCAGTGACAATGATTCTCTCACAATAACCATTTCAAATTTTGAGCTCTGTGAATCTTAATCTTTGTAAGTGCAATGTAAGCAATTCTATCCTGGATATTCCCCTGTGCCTTCACCTGATCAGTGCACAGAGGAAGACTGAGGTCTGTGACTGTAGTAATTACAGTTTGGATAAACGTAGGACTGTAGCTTTAAGAATAATCCTGTAAGATCACATGATCTGTGTAAACCAATGTGTGAACAGCACGTGGAACCTCGAGGAGAGAGTTCTTCTTTCGTTATGGAGTTTGAGACACGCGTGTAATTGCTGCTGCTGTCTTGTAAATAAAGTTAAATGTTTCCACTAAGAAAAGTTGCCTGGAAAATTAACTCTATAACAGAGACGTGATAAATTGAGTTTAGTGGCCAGCAGTAGAGGCAGGGTTTTCATTTCAGGAAAGGACGGAGGATAGAACACTCACTCTTTACAGCTGGCAGAGATTCTGATGTCATTTATGTTAGACACCGGAAGCAGCCACCCAAGTATGTGTGGACATATTTAAATGAGGTAATGATGACAGTGTTGCATTGAGGGAACACATTGATCCCACCCAAACCTGGGTAGTATCACAGTGGGGAATGAAGAGAAACTAGACATTGAAATCTACCAGTGACTAACCACCATGAACAGAACTTTACTTCCCCTTCACCCTCACCAGGGCTGCCATTGGTCAATCCTTCTCAGTCCATTGCAGTAGGGGAAGAGGCTGGAGTTTACATCCCTGGAGGGTTTCCTGCATATCTGACCTAGTTAATGCTGCTTTGTGGCTGTAGTCCTTGGCAATGTTAAAGACATTGAAACCACCGATTCCGATGAAATGGAGATAGTTGACATTGTAGTAAACTCCTCTCTTTCCAGTTGGCAAGAACTTACCTGCTGAACTCACCACTCTGAACTGAGGTCTTCACTGGGACAGCTGGTGCTTCTACCTCTTTAAGGCCCCCCACCTTCTCTTCTGGTGCTGAAGCAGTGTCCAAATTCAAGCATAAGGGCCTGAAACTGGCAGCTCTTCCATTCTGGTGGAAATCTGGCCTGGAGCCCTAGGGATTGCAAATAGCTCTAACCTGAGTAAATTGGTGTGGGTCAGGGTGGATCTACAGAGGTGGAAGCTCCACATTGCCAGAACTCCAATCTGAAGAAGAGATTCGTAAACAATATGTCAAATTTCCTGTCATTCCTACATCAGTAGGACTGGAAGTAACTTTCGATTGTTTAGAACAAGTGTCCAGCTTTGGTAAGCGGTAGGAAATGCTAAACAAAGATAGAATATGGTGTCAGTTATAGATGCCGTCTGCTAATCCTTTACGTTGCTTCAGGTGTTAGAACCCTGTCTCTGCCAGATGGTGGGGTCCCCGATGGCAATTACTGCCCCAACACCACTTACATTATTTAAAGTAAGCTTACCCCAGAAAAGTCAATGTCAGGTCACTCTGTCGAGCAGTAGTCCCTTTCTACAACACTTCTGTTGGTGATCACCCCAAACAGGAAAGTCTCTAGATCCCACAGCAGCGTAACTTCCGTACTTATGTGGCACATCATCACCCACTCCATTGTCCAGCGTCTTGGAAGTACTCTCCTTGAGGCTAGAAAAATAACTCTGAAAATATTTGCCCTGAGATCAGGTTACATTCATTTAAAGAAAAATATTCAGCTTTTTAGACACAAATCAACCCTGCTGGGAAATTCTTTGATGATTTGACCAGCTATGTCCTCTCCGTATCTCTCTCCCAAATTCTTATGAGCTACATACTCATCTTCAGACCCAGTAAATGGGAAACCAAGCCCAGTATTAATTTACAAAGCCTGCTGGCCTTAAGGTATAAGCTGGCTGGGTTCCAAAGGATCCATTCCAAAAGATAAAATTTGAGTTTCCATTTCCACATTTGGCTAAGTTCCTACACATGCTGCAGTTTACACTAGAACAGACTCCACCTCAACAAAAGGTTGAATCCCAGCAGATATTTTGCTGAGAAAGTGGCTCCGGACAATTGCTTCCAGCTGATTTCAGAGCTTGGATCAGCACAACATAATCTAAAACATAAGCAGATCATTGTGGTTCCCCTCATTTTCCGTTACACGCAACTTTCATAGAATATTTTTTACTCATGAGGAACTCCAACTACAACGTAACTGGGTCCTTTAACTAGGGCGACAAAACCCAGAGGGGATTGCGAGTGACACGTAAGCAAATATCCCCTATCTTTCTGACACTTAACTGTAGTTCTCTAACTCTCTTGTACATTAGCAATAAGGTAGAAGTTAATCTACCATAAATATCAGGCAAATTATTTTTGCATTAAGCTCTTTCAAGGAACATTTTAACAGCTTTAAATTGGTGTTCATTGCTTTCTAATTACAACTTTCTTGCGACTGTTATTTTCTCTGGACTTGGACATAACCTGAAGACTGTCAGGCGACAGGTTCTGATTTACTTTTGAAAATCCAATGCAGACCCTCACTCAACAGAAGAACAGTTGAAACAATCATGCAGAGTTCAACTTGTCCAATTAGCAACCCACCCCAGTTCCAGTTATTAATCTTAATAGCTGGAACATCACGAGGCCCACAAATTGTACATGTTAGTCCCTACACTAATTGTTCACTCTACCTTCATGTCGAGCAAGGCTCTGTGCCAGGGGTGTAATGTCAGAAGCTTTGCACCATAGTTTCAGTGTCAATCTTTGTCTTTTCCAGGTTCTAAAGACAACAAGCTGAATATGTTGTTCAAGTATTTTGTACAAAGTTCAGAGATGTCGCCTTCATTTCATTCAAAGTCTAGTTGCTCAAAGTACGTACATTGTTCATTGCAGCGGCTCTGGCGATTCAGCCTTGATAAGTTCCTGCAAGCACATCAGAAGCTCTTTTTTTTTGATCGAGGCTGCTGCAACAAATGGATCTGGCTATTGAGCTACGACCCAATTTGGTGGCCCCATTGCAGTCATGGAGCAAATGTTGCTCGTTGGGCGCACTGTGGAAAGCCATTAGTAAAAATGTTGACCTTCCTAAAGCTGACAAGGTCAGGGAACGTGCACATTAACATGTGTCACAGTGCACAAGGGGTGCACTGGAGCCTACAGGCGAGATATTGGATATTGGTGACAATAGACTTTAAAGCTGTCCTGTGAATTTTGGTATTAATATTAATTTAGCATGGCAACAAAGAGAAGGACATTTACTGCTTCTTTGTAGACAAAAGCAATTGAGGTTTTGCTGTATGAGGCTGAGGCCAGAAAGATTACCCTGTTTAAAGATTCTAATGCTGCACTTAAACTTTTCAAACCAGGCCCATCTAACATATCACCAACATAACCTGATAAAAATAAAGAAATCATTTTATAGTTATACTAGTTTCTTTCATATATTCAGGTGACCAAAGCATTTTACAGCCAACAAATTACTTTTGAAGTGTAGCCATGTTATGACGTCAGCAAATGCGACATGCTGCGTATTGATGGACTCAAATAAGGGGCTATATGTCCACCACAGAGGCAGGAAACAGGAATCAGATTGTTTTTGGGTCAGGGACCCACCTCCACCCTGAAACTGATTAAAGTCCCAATTTTCACTTAGTGACCCCTCAGGATGGCTCAAAGCCATAGTGCTGCTGAGGACTTACCCACACTAAAACATGCGACTCATAATGCATAGAAGCAGCTGCTATTGGGCATAGAGGACTGTGGTGCCTTATCTCACACTCTTGTCCTTGCAGGGGAAACATGCACACAATGTGAGGGAAATGGCCCAGGCATAAGAAGGGGTTATTTTACTGCATCAATGGAGCAGGCAGTGATGGAGATAGCCAGGATAATGAGACAGGAGGCAGTTGAGCCTTGCAAAATGGGAGCTCATGGTGAACCTGGTGATCATGAACCGCAATATGGTGAGTGTACTCTACCCGTCTGATAGCATGTCACACACTGAGTAGCACTGGGTAGCCTCAAAACTGCAGACGTTCTACTCATCACCGCTTCTTGTGTCTCCCATAGGTGCACATGTGCAATGCAGGGCATCCTCTCCCTCTCCCACCGCAGGCCCAGAACAGCACAAAGGAGAAGAAGAAGAAGAAGTAGCATCACACCTTACGAGTGCACCATCCACCAGCACAGCTATACTCACACAAGAGTACAAGGGTACAAGAAATAGAAGCAGGAGTAGACCATACACCCCATCGAGCCTGCTCCTCCATTCAATACGAACATGGCTGATCTTGGACTTCAACTCCACGATCCTACCCGCTCCCCATTTCCCTTGATTCCCTGAGGGACCAAAAATCTGTCTATCCCAGCCTTAAACATGTTCAATAATGGAGCATCCACAATCCTCTGGGGTAGAGAATCCCAAAGATTCACAACCCTTTGAGTGAAGTGATTTCTTTTCATCTCAGTCCTAAATGATTGACCCCTTATCCTGAGAGTGTGTTCCCATGTTTTAGATTCCCCAGTCAGTGGGAACAATCTCTCAGGATCTACTCCATCAAGGCACTTCAGAATATTATATGTTTCAATGAGATTACCTCTCATCCTTATAAACTCCGGGGATTATAAACCCAGTTTACCCAGGCCAGAATTTTCCATCCCCGTTGGTGTCAAGCATCATGGCAGATGTGAGTGGATAATACGGCTGTCATGAAACCAGTTTGCGATCGTCCGCACCACCCGTCAATGGCAGGCCGCCTTTCCCGGAGCTGTGTGTCGAGAGCATCATTTTAATACATCTGCTTCTAATTATAAGCCCTGCTTGCCGGCATCATTCCCCAGATCAAATTTACCACCCACGTTGGCAGGAAAACATGCCGGTCTAGAACACATCTTGACAAGTGTGACATGCAGAAGCCGGGACCTACCATTAGGGCCTTGCTTACATCACAGGCATTCAAGAAGCTAAAGATGCTGGAGCCCTACAGCTACCAGCCCCTGGATGAACACATGCATCCCATGCTGGGTGAATATCTATGTACATGGCTCCATCGCGAAGCAGCTCACGGAAGATGGAAGGTCACCATTGATGTCTGGGGACTGCTTCGGGCCATCAAGTGTCTTGGCCATGGTCTGCCATGGATGACCGTCGAGGGGTTGGTTTGACTGGGAGAGGAAGGTGTACCAGGGGTGGGAGATGGGGTTGGCAGGGTAGAACGATGGTGCTGGTGGGGGGGATGAGGTTGGGAGGTGGGGGAGGGAGTACGGGGGAAGGAGGGTATAATGGGGAGAATGCAGCAAATGAGAAGGTAGGTGTAAGGAGAAAGGAAGGTGTGAGGGAAGGAGTTCGGAGTGTTGAAAGAGTCAGGAGTGGAGAAGGAGTACAGGGGAGGAAGGAGTCCGTGCTGAGGAAGGAGAAAGGATGGAGGAAGGAGTCCAGGGGGATGAAGGAGTAGGGTTGGAGGAAGGACTAAGGGTGGAGGAAGGAGTAAGGGAGGGGGTGTGTCCAGATGAACATGCAAGGGAGGGATCTGTGGAGTCAATGACTGCCTCCTGGGGAGTGAAATGAGGGTGGGCATGGTAGGATGGAATGGTGAGAATTAGAGAAGGCAGTGTGAGCCGGTATGGTGGAAGGGCGAGGGTATGATGGTAGCAGTGGAAGGCACGACGAGGGTGGTTGGTGGGGACTCAGAGGCAGACACGGAACCTAGGGTGGGAAGGAGAAGGCTGGGGAGGTCAATGTGGATGGGGATGGGATTCTCAGGAAAATAGGGAACGTGCACATTCACGTAGACACCATGGAAAGAAAGGGGTCCTGGCTGGTAGGTGATGGTGGGGAGGTGGAAAATGATGCCAGGGAAGTTAGCAGTGATGGGGGACAGGATATGGGTGACTGGGGGAGGGGAAAGGACAGGAGAGCTGAAAACATACTTAACAACCACCATACTTCTGAAACTGATAGTGAGCGGAGCCTCATGTTGGGTGGGAACAGGTGCTGCATGGGAGTGTGATCAGTGGGTGGGTGGAGATGCAGGTCAGCTCAGATGGACAACTGAAAGCAAACCCCAGCAGGCAGCATTGAAAATGCTTAGGACATTGAGATGAGTGTGATGGAGGAAGGCTCCGCATGCGTGAGAGAGTGCTTGCACGAGGCTCCGAAAGGCCCTGCCACACACAGACTTCTCCCTCCAAAATCACTAGTGGGCCAGCTGTGTGCAGCTGAACTGCTAGTGGCGGGGGGATGCAGTGGGAGGACTCGCAAAGCCTATAACTGAAGCTGAGAGACATCATTACACATTATTCAGTGAAAGTGAATATATTTTCAGGTTATAGTGAGAAAATATGTTCACCCTTACAATCACTTGTGTTCAGAATTTCTTAACTTTTCTCAACCCACCACTTCTTCTAGGTTAAAGCAAAAAACTGCAGATGCTGGAAATCCAAAACAAAAACAAAAATACCTGGAAAAACTCAGCAGGTCTGGCAGCATCTGCGGAGAGAAGCACAGCTAACGTTTTGAGTCCGCATGACTCTTCTAGGCGTTACCCTGACATCCACAGCAGAGGTGGAGACAGCCTGTGCAATGGTTGGCCCCGTTGCCTTTGATTACTTTGGCATGCGTTCTCTGGGGAGCCAAGGCCTTGAGAGCCCCAGTTTGCTTTGGCTGACCTCCTGTGGGCCAGCTGTTCCCTCTGTGGTGACAAAGAATGAAGTTGAGGGGGTTACGTGCAAAGGGAACATGGAGGGAGAGGACAAGCTCTGAAATTCCTGAGTGGATGACCCAGGGGTGTCCAGCTGCCACTCCTCCTCCCTTTGGGTGCCCAAGGGCCCTGTCCTGACACCTTGAGGGGAAGGAGCACCTGGAGGGATGTTGAGGTGCCCTGTTTCCCTCTCGCATTGCCACTGCAGCTCACCCATGGCTCCCGCGATGGAGTGCAGGTCTGTGCACTTCTCCGTGTTCTGCAGAGACATCCATGTGCGCACATATGGGCACAACTTCATCAGAGAGCAGACAGGTGCACTCCTCGGACTCGCATGCCACTCTTTTGAGGGCTTCCAACAGCTCTATGCGATGTTCCCCTGCCATTTGCTGACTGTCTGCGATGAGGGCCTCACAGATGCCTCTTCGCCAGCAGTCCTCTGACTGCCGAGGAAGTCGGCTGCCCTTGTCTGCTCCTGCTGCAGACATGTGTCCATGCAGTGACCACCAGATTGTGAACCCAAGCCTGCTCCAGATCTAGGTCCCACCGAGGTGTGTGTCTCTGTGCTGGTGCAGGGTGTGGGTAAGCGCTGAGATGGGTCTTCCAGGCTGGTTATTTCCAGCTCTTCAATGGAGGAGGTGTCCTCTTGGCTGGATGGAGCTGAGGGACTGGCTGGCTGAGGGTGTCAGTTGTTTGGCAGAGCTCCCTGTGAAACAAAGTAGGGATAATCAGTGCATGGCAGCAGAGTCAAAAGCAGGAGAGAGAGTACTCATAATTGCATTGAGAGAGGGTTGGTGTGGTGCAGGATCCTCATGTGGGTGTTCACTGACGACATCACCATTGCCGCAGGCACAGTCCACGTCCTCACCAATTAGCATAATGGCATGCTCCTCAAAGTGAGTGAGGGTCTAATCTGGGCCACTCCACCCCAAGTCTAGGACCTCTCCTTGCTGCTGTGCGCCAACTTCTCCTGCATGAAAACAGATGGAGAGAGTGTGAGCAGGACACGTGGCGCTCCATGGAATGTTTGTGTGGTGAGCAGAGCCATGGATGGGATGAGGATGTGAGTTCGTGAGGATCTGAGCCTGATGGAGGTGTGAGAGTGCGTGTGAGAGTTAGTGGTGTTGTCCCTTGACGTGCGAGATCCCTGTGGATGTGTGATGGGTTTGTGAGTGTGTGAATTGAGTGATGAGAAAAGTGACTTACCCTGGCGGAACAGATGAGACCGTTGATCCTCTTTTGGCACTGGGTGGCTGCCCTCTTTTGCAGGGTATTGGCGCTGGATAAGTGGCATTGCTTACTGGTCTTCACTCAGAGTGGGGTAGAGGACATCGCACTGGGCCTCCACTGCGTCCAGTAGGCATTCGAGGGAGGTGTCGCTAAATCTGGGGGCAGAATGTTTCCTCCCTTTGGCAGCCATCAGTTCCCAGCAGCTTCCTATCCCTTGAAGAGTGCTGGCTCTGTGCAGGGATGGCCTTTAAATATGGTGCCCGGTTTACTGAAGGCCTGAGGTGACAGTGGGGCAGGTGAATCAGAGGCCTCCCGTCAGCGATCCAGCATGTTTCCCAGGAATACATAATGAATGAGGTGGGAAAAGCCACTGTTGCAGCTGACAGGTAAAACGCCCTTTTTCCCGCCCACTACCACACTTAGTGCAAATCTGGGATGATTCCGCCCTCAGTTCCTCATCATATGACAACCCTTTCATCCCAGGGACCAATCTAATGAGCCTTCGCTGTACTCTCTCCCAATCAACTGCATCCTTCCTTAAATATAGAGACCACAATTTCACACAGTATTCCAGATGTGGTCTCACCAAAGCCCTGTACAATTGTAGCACGACTTCTTTATTCCTGTTCTCCCCAGTAGGTCCTTGCACACATGTAGATAGGGTGGCACAGGGTGATGGTCACAGCACCAGGGGGAAGGAGGAGGTACCATAGGCAGAGGGAGCTGTGGTTAGTTCTCCTCAGAGAAGCGAGGACAGATACAGCCCTGCTCACCTGGGCACAGAAACAGAGCCTCAGGAGTCACAAGAAAGGAGGCTGTCTGGACCAGCAGCAGGAAATGTGGTCCCGCATGCCAAGAGTTCCCTGAGGCAGTGTGGAATCTTGGCCAGAGGACGGAGGAATCCACCAAGCTCACGTGTGCCATAATGGTTCAGAGCTATGAGCGCATGAGCTCCCCCATTGAGTGAATGGCTAACCCCTTGGAAAGCCATATGCAACATCACTCAGAGTGCATGCAGGAACTGAGCACTGACATCCACAGGAGCTTTGAGCTGCTGGATAGCATCGTCTACTCAGTGGCACAGAGATCCTTGGAGGGGATGCCAGTTGCATCCAGGTTGGTGCCCTTCACCAGGCATCAGGAGCACCCGGTAAGGGCTGAGGATGCCACATAAGAGGATGAGGATACCACTCCTCATGTGGCACCTTCAAAATTCTCTGCCTCCTTGGGCCCTCTGGCTGAAGAACCATCTGTGCAGCTGAATCAAGAGTCAGAGGCTTCCCCTGCAATGATGCAGCTTCAGCAGCCTCTGGAGATGTTCCCACAGGCACCACCACAACGATGATAGCCGTCACATGCCTCTCAGCCAAAAACTGACATGAGTGAGCACACCTCCACCTTCTCCAGGGCAACAGGAGAGCAACACATAGTAGTGGCTGAGTGTGGAGGACACCGCATCACACAAAGCACTAAGTGGGTCTCTGGGGTGTGTTCCTATTGTCTAGGAGTCCTTTTATTGTTGCTGCGACAGCAAGGCAGTATAAGGTTGTGAAAGAGGTAACAAGATCCTCCATAGTGAGAACAGAGCCTCTGGGCAGATATCCTTCCCTCATTGACAGTAAGTGATTCGATGTTCCAGGTTGCATCTTCCAATCATGTGTTTGTACAGGTATTGCAGACTACCTTCCATGTCCTGCCCCTCAACCTGGGTCAGAGCAGCTCAGTTCAAACATTTCTCAACCAGGACATTCATGGCATCCTCATGAGCCCTTTTCATCTGTGCTATACCCAGTCATCTCTTTATGCATCAGGGGCATCTCTCCATTCAGCATCATCTCCTTCCACCTTCACTTTCTCCTCCTCTCACTTCCTAATCCTGCTCTTCCCCCTGATGAGCTGTCTCCTTCCAGTGCCTCACCACCATCAAGGACGACATCTTCATGGGGGGGGTCATGTTATGGAGAGTACAGCATGATAATGAGTGAGACCCTTGCATAATAGTGTTGAAGGGCCACCAGACAGGTCCAGGCACCTGAACTGGATTTTGAGAAGCATGCATAATAGCCTGCTCAATGGTGCTCCTAGTGAGCAGATGGCTTTGGTTATTTTGTCTCTGTGCATCTGTCTGGGCCACACATAGAGGGGTAAATAGTTATGTCTTCAAGGGATATCCCTTGTCCCTGAGGATCAATCCATGTATTTTAGAGGTTGGAGTGAAGATCTGAGGCAGCCTGGGCTGGCGGAGGATGAAGGAGTCGTGACAACTACAAATAAGTGAGCACATACATGGAAGAAGCTTTGTTGCTGTCACAGGCCATTTGGACATTGAGGGAGTGGAAGCCCTTCCTGTTGATGGATCTGATTTGGCAATCACTAGGTGCCTTGATGGCTGCATGGGTACAATCGATGATGCCCTTCACTTGAGGGAATCCAGCAATGGCACTAAAACCCACTGCCTTCTTTGTTCACGAGGCCACGTCCATCGTGAAATGAATGCAGTGCCAAGCTCTAGCAAAGAGGACATCAGTGACCAGCGAGAAGCGGGTTGTGCAGCTGTTTTTGAGATGCCACCAAGGTCTGCCGCTAATTTTTGGAAGGAGGTAGAAGCGAAGAGGTTGAAGGCCACAGTGACTTTCATACCTTCTAGGGGGGCATGGTGGCCAGTGCTGCGAGGCGCAGGGTCCACAACAAGAGGGAACAGACGTCTGTGACCATAGTCTGGAGAGTCACAGTCTCCTGTGGCACTGGATCTCGGTCATCTCCAGGTAGCTCTAGTCTTCACTGGTAGGTCCTGTGTTGATGGTTTACCCTCCCTGTCCTTCCTGCCCCTCATTACTCTCCCATATCCTCCTGATACCTGGCGTTCAGCCCTTCCTGTGGAGAGTGTTGCCCCTTATTGCCAGCTTGATCCCTCACAACACACCACCCCCCCGCCACCCCACAGTCCCCACCTTGTTTAGGTTAAAGCCCTCTCTACTTCCCTAGTTATGTGGTTGGCAAGAACACACGTCCCGGTGTGGTTCAGGCGTAGACTATCCCAACGGTACAGATCCTACTTTCCCCAGTACTGGTGCCAGTGCCCCACAAACTGGAACCCACTTGTCCCACACCAGTCTTTGAGCCATGTATTCATCTCTCTAATCTTATTTGCCCTTTGCCAATTTGCATGTCACTCAGGTAACAATCCAGAGATTTTACCTTTGAGGTACTGCTTCTTAATTTGGTATCTAGCTTCTTATACTGACTATGCAGAACCTCTTTCCTTGTCCTGCCTATGTCATTGGTACCTATGTGTGCAAGATGTGATAAGTGGAGTCCCGTAGGGATCTCTGCTGGGGCCTCAACTTTTTGCAATTTATATCCATGATTTAGGAGCGAAGGCATAGTGGCTAAATTTGCAGATTACACAAAGATGGGTAGGAAAGTATGTTGTGAAGAGGACATAAGGTGGTTGCAGGCAGAAATAGAAAGGTTGAGTGAGTGGGCAAAAATCTAGCAGATGGAGTATAATGTAGGAAAATGTGAAGTTGTTCACTTTGGCAGGAAGATTAAAGAAGTAGAGTATTACTTAAATGGAGGACGTCTGCAAAATTCCGAGATGCAGAGGGATCTAGGGACAGAATTTTCAGGTCAGCGGGCAGATGTGATCAGCAGGTCTGGGAGCAGTCAGGGAATGGATCGCCGGCCGCGATCTTCCCCCAACCCCGATTTCACACCGGGTGGCCAATTAATGACCAGCCAGTGTGAAGCACACACTGAAATGCTCAGTGCTGCCGGGGTGGGGCAGAAGGAGGGCGGGCGCTGACATAATCCCGGGTGAGCGTGGAATGAAAGCTCCCTGAAGGCAGAGAGCTGCCTCAGGAAGGTGAAGACTTCAAAAGTATTAAATAAAGATTTTAAAATCAGAACAAAAATGTCCAAGCATCACAAAAGTCACCTGAACATATGCATTATAAAAATTCTGTCCATAGATTTCTATTTTATTTGATAACAGAAACCTCATCCCACCCTTGGATGAGGATTCATGAAAAATGCGAAGGCCACCTGGCCGATTCACCCATCCGCCAACCATGAGGTTGGACAGACCACAAAAAAATCAGGGACCATTACAACTTTAATGGGCTTAATTGCCCTCTTAATTGTCGGTGGGCGTGCTTCCAACTTTTGCACACGCCCATCGATCCAAATATTGGGCAAGCGCAGGATGACATCCTATTACATCATCTGCAACACTCAAGTCAGAAGCATGATGGAATACTTTCCACTTGCCTGGATGTGTTGAGTTCCAACAACATTCAAGAAGTTCAACAGCATCCAGAACAAAGCAGTCTGCTTGATTGGCATTCCATCCACCACTTTAAACATTCACTGCCTTCACTACTGGTGTACCATGGCTTCACTGTGCAGCATCTACAAGATGCACTGCAGAAAACTGCCAAGGATTCTTTAACAGTACTTTCCAAATCCACGATCTCAATCATCTAGAAGGACAAGGGCAGAAGACACTTGGGAACACCACCACCTGCAAGCTCCTCTCCAAGATACACACCATCTTTACTTGGAACTATATCGTCGTTCCTTCACTGTCACTGGGTCAAAATCCTGGAACTCCCTCCCCTAACTACATTGTGAGTGTACCGACACCGCACGGACTGTAGCAGTTCAAGTAGGCAGCTCACCACCTTCTCAAGGGCAATATCATAACCTCTTCCATAATTTGGGCAACAATGTACAGTCATAAATCACATCAGTAGTGAAGTTAGAAGATTTGCATTTACAATATTATTTTTCTTTCCAATTGTTATGGACAAGGTGAGAGAGAACTGCTGATATCCCTCTTCCCTTCCCAACTGTCCATAATCAGTAGGCTTCTCAGACGAAGATGTGTGTGTGTGTTTTTCAACCTGTGAGTGGGTGGACAAGGTTTTTGTGGGTTTAAATAAATAAAGAGGATTGTTTGTTTAAGCACTCACCCTGAAATCTAATGCCACAGCACTCGCTCACATAATCACAAACACAAACACGCTCAAGTAAAGTGCAGTTGAAGACAACAGTGCATTTTTGCAGGTTATAAATTAAAATAGCTCATAATTCACATAATTATCTTGTTTTGGAAAACACACGTTGCAGGCCTGAGAGAGAAGACATCTTCATTCCTGAAGCATAGTTCGGGCGAATTCAACAGCTGAAGACACAAGGCAAAGTCGTTTCAGAATTCTCTCAAAGGGATGGACTTTCTGCAGGTCACAAAGTTAGTTGCTCGTAGTCTGGTTACCAGGAGGTCAGTTTGGTGTCAAACAAAAACAAAAATTGCTGGAAAAACTCAGCAGGTCTGACAGCATCTGTGGAGAGAGAGAGACAGAGATAATGTTTCGAGTCCGTATGACTCTTCTTCGAGTCTAAAGAAGAGTCATACAGACTCGAAATGTTATCTCTGTCTCTCTCTCTCCACAGATGCTGTCAGACCTGCTGAGTTTTTTCAGCATTGTTTGTTTTCGTTTCAGATTTCCAGCATCCGCAGTATTTTGCCTTTATTTATGATTCAAAAAAGGAACAGACTTGGAGACCCCTATGATGTTATAAATAGCCTCCAGTTCTTTTAAGGCATTGGTGTTACTGCCTTTTCCTGGAATAAAGGTTGCCTTTGCTGTCTCTTACTTTCTGCAGTCAGCATTTAAAGATTACAAAGGGACAAACATGGCTGCCTTATGTGACTCCTCACAATTGCAGTTTCTTTTCCAAATATGGTGCTGGTCTCGGGTTGATTAGCCACATCCTGGCTTATTGTTTGAAGATATTCACCTTGAGGGTGTTAAGACATTCACCTTCTTTGTTTCAGAGAGAAAAACATTCAATTCAGGAATGCCTTCTGATGGTTTCAGGATGGGTGTAGTCGACACCTCTTAGTCTGGAATGTATCCTTTTGCCCCTGTGAATCAGTGAGACAGTTTTTGGATACACAAGCCAGGTCATCTGACCTTCAGTACCATCTTTGCAGCACAATGACCGTTTTTAAAAAGAAAAAGTGAATTTCAAAGAGTCCACATTGAATAAAGTTCATATCTTGAAAGTTAGGAGTGTGATGTGTCTTTAGGGGGCATAACACCAATATATGCCAAAAAGGTGTCTAAGACTCTGCTGTATTAATTTAGTCAAAAACCGCTGTAGGAATGACCAGAGAACATCTCGCAAAATCAGACTAGTTTTAATAGGACTGTATATGTAGTCAGTATGTAAAATTCATGTTGCCTGCTAATGATAATGATTTAGAGTGCAGCCCAGCACTCACAGCACTGCTGAGTGACTGCACACCTCAGCAGGAGCAAGGGTTTGTGCAAGGCTAGCACCACTTGGAACTAGCCTCCACTACTTAAAGCCAGACTGCACCTCTTAAAGGCGAGGTGCATTCTGGTTGCTATAAGGGCTGAAACTGGTTAAAGAATAGCAGAACACCAGAAGAAAACTATATAAATGGTGCAAGAGGCCAGGGAGTGTGCCCCAAGATTTTTGGATGCTGCCCTAGAGGCCTTGGCACGAGGTGCAACATTACATTTCATATGAAATAAAAACAAAAAATGTAAATGCTCAGCAGGCCAGGCAGCAGCTGTGGCGAGAAGCAGAGTGAACCTTTTATCAGTTCTATTTCACTCCACAGATGCTGTCAGGCTGGCTGAGAATTTCCAGCATTTTTTGTTTTTATTTCACATTTCCAGCATCCACAGCATTTTGCTTTTGTATCACATTCATATGCTTCATCTCGCCCTCACACACCTAGCACAGCTGCCAGCCACACACTCACACTGTCAGTTATTCAAATAGGACAAATGCATCACTCGAACACATTACATCACGCTCACTGACAAACTGTCATCTGCTTTGTAGGACAAGGTGGCCCATTATAGGCAGCAGCAGCAGCAATAGCTAACTAGCCGGGGGCAGGCACCCCCACAGAGGAGGCAATGTTGTGAATAATTGGAGTGGCTGTCACCAGGATGACTGTATGTTGCTTCCTTATGCACCTCCTCAAATTTCACTTCACCTTCATTCCGTAACCCCTTCAGCTTTTCAAGCTGCAAATGGTGTAACCATGCACCTCTTGCTTTCAACGCCTTCCCTCACCCCAACAATTGTGCCTTTATGCTTTCAGTTACCCAAGAAGTGCTGCCTGGACAGCTGGTGGTACAGAAGGCTGATCGGCCTACATAAGAAGAGACTGAGGAGGAAGAAACACTGCCACTCATTCTCACGCTCGCAGCCACCAAACAGACACTGGCACAGTTCAAAATTTAGACGGTAGTATAGACCTACACATGGGGCAGCGTTTCCCCCCTGTTGGGGGAGGATTTGTGGGAGCGGGCGTGGGCGAGCTGGTTCCTGATTGGCGCCCCTGCTCGGGGATGTGCAGCCATGAGCTGGGACATGGCAATTTCTTTTATTTAAACATTTTATAAAAATTTTAATACCCTCATGAAACCTCATCCAGTCCGCAGATGAGGTTTCATGTTTTCTCTGAAGGCCGCCTGGGCTCTTTGCCTGCCCACCAACCTCAAGGTGAATCACTGGGCATGAGTGGGCTGTAGCTAAGCTCGGAAGAAAGTAGGTGCCATCTCCTGGGGTGGCAAGGTTACACAAGTTCTGCTGCAGAGGACCCGGATGAAGATTTTGGATGAGGTGACATACAGAAAAAGGCTGATGGGTATGCACACAGGAATAACTGGTGCATTCGTAGGCCTATCAGAAAGCCTACCATCACTGTGAAGGTGGCATGCTCCTCTGTTAAGGAGCATGGAGGAGTCCGGCCCCAACTTGGCACAAATCTTCGTACAGAGCTTAGAGCCCATCCTTTCCAGCATGGAAGTGCTGGCCGGCTCCCTGAGGACCCAACCACCATGCAGTGTCTGATGGGCAGGGTCTCAACTTCCATTGCAGCACAAGCAGAAGCCATCCAATGTGTCAGTCAAAGCTCAGGCTGAGGTCATGAAATCTCAGCTTGTTAGCATGGGCCAAGCATACCAGGGTGCAGGTTCAGACTGCAGCCATCATGGTTGTGGATACCAGTGTTCAAAGAGGCTTTCAGGCTCTCACAGCGGTCCAGCAGTCTATCTTCCGACAGGTTACCAGGGTTGCTGCGACACTCACGCTGAGGTTTCAGTAGCTCCATGCAGCACGAGCCTGCTGTCCTCTCTCAGGAAGACAGCATTCGTGCTCCCATCATTGCCATTTCGACGGTGCCCTTGCTGGGGCCTCTCAGCCAGCCTTGTGACTCTTTTTGCTCAGAGAGAAGACAATGGGTGCAATTTTCAATTCTGGAGCCTAAGGCCTGTCTGGCCCCGTTGGGAGTGGGCATCATGGAGGGTGTGGGGGGACAATATGGCGAGGAGGCCAAAAGTCAGATTCAGGCCGGTATGAAAGCACAGCAGGGTCAACCAACAGTGTCCACCATGGCGCAATGCAAATCGCGCTGGAGGCCGGCGTGAAACAGATTTGCATCCCGGTAATGGGATTCAAAACAAGGCCCGACCAGAATCGTCTGCCCGTGCCCGATTTACCACTACACTGGCAGGGAAACACGTCTGGACAAGTGTGACGTGCAGTAGTTGGGACTTACCATTAGGGCCTTGCTCAGATCACGGACATCCAAGGAGCACAAGATGTCGGAGCCCTACAGCTACCGGACCCTGGAGGAAGATCTGCACATGGATTCTCATGGACATGGCTCTGCCACAAAGCAGCTCTCGGCAGGTGAGAGGTTTCCGTTTTTGTCTCGGATCTTCATTGGAACTTGTCTTGGCCATGTGCTGCTCCAAATGATCGGCGAGGGAAAGGAGGAGAGGAAGGTCTAGCTGTAAGTGGGAGGGGAAGGTGTAACCAGGAGGGGGGTGGGAGAGGAAGGTCTAGGTGTGACTGGGATGGGGAAGATTTACTGTGGTGTAGGGTGAGGTTGGTTGCGGGGGGTAACAATGAAGGTGTCGGGGGATGAGGTTGGGTGGGGAGGACGAGGGTGTCAGGGAGTGAGGTTTGGAAGGGGGCAGAGGGAGTAAAGGGGGGGAGGTAGGTGTAAGGGGAGAGAATGCAGCAAATGGGGAGGTAGGTGTAAGAGGGGAGGAATGTGTAAGGGGTGGAGTTGGGGGGGAGGAGTTCGGAGGGGGGAAGGTTTCTGGGGGAGGAAGGTGTCCATGGGGAGGAGGGAGTTTGGATGGGGAAAGGTGTCCAGGGTGGGGGAGGAAGGTGTCCAGGGGAAAGAGGGAGTATTGGTGGAGGAGGGAGTAAGGATGGAGGAGGGAGTAAAGGGGGGAATGTCCAAGTGAATGTGCAAGGGAGGGGTCTGTGGAGTAAATGACTGCCTCCTAGGGAGCGAACTGAGGGTAGGCCTGGTAAGAGGGAATGGTGAGTATGTGAGGGAGCAGAGGGACCGGAAGGGTGGGAGGGTGAGGGTTCATCAGTAGCAGTAGAAGAGAAAGTGAGGATAGTTGGGGTGGACTAGGAGGCAGACACAGACGCTGGGGGTGGGATGGAGGAGGCCGGAGAGGTCAATGTGAATCTGGGTGGGATTCTCAGGAAGGTAGGGGAAGTGAACATTCACCTGGGGATCCTAGAAAGAGAAGGATTTGGGTTGGTAGGTGAGGATGGGGAGGTAGAAGGTGATGCTAGGGGGCTCAGCAGTGATGGGGGAAAAGGACATGGGTGACTAGGGGAGAATAAAGGACGGGAGAGTTAACAGTATACTTCACTGCTACCGTGGGTGTCGAAATCGAAAGTGAGCGGAGCCTCGTGTTGGACAGGCACAGGCGCTGCATGGGCGTGTGATCAGTGGCTGGGCGGAGATGCAGGTCAGCTCAGATGGACAACTGAAAGTGAACCCCAGCAGGCAGCAGTGAAAATGCTCGGGACAGTGAGACAATGGTAATGGATGAAGGCTCTGCGTGTGTGGGAGAGTGCTTGCACAAGGCTCCGAAAGGCCCTGCCACACATACCTCTCCCTCCAGGTTCATTCCTGGTCCAGCTGAGTGAAGCTGAGCTGCTAGTGGGGGGAATACAGTGGGAGGACTCATGAAGCCTGTCAATTAAGTTGAAAGACAACATTACACATTATTCAGTGAAAGTGAATATATTTTCAGATTATTAATTGACAAAATGTGTTCACCTGTGCAACCACTTGAAATCAGAATTTCTTAACTCTTCTAGGACTACCACTTCTTCGAGGTGTTGCCCTGACATTCACAGCAGGGGTGGAGACAGCCTGTACAATGGTTGGCCCTGTTGCCTCTGATGACTCCATATGCGTCCCCAGGACAGCCGAGGCCTTGAGGACCCTGTCTTGCTTTAGCTGTCCTTTTGTGGGCGAGCTGCTCCCTCTGCGGTGACAGAGAATGAGGTTGAGGGAAGTCACAGGCAAAGGGGACTCAGAGGGAGAGGACAGCCTCTGAGATTCCTGAGTGGAGGACCCAGGGATGTCCAGCTGCTGTTCCTCCTCCCTTCGGGCGTGCGAGGGCCCCAGCCTGACTCCTTGAGGGGAAGGATCACCTGGGGGGATGTCGAGGTGCCCCGTTACCCCCTCGCACTGCCACTGCAAGAACTCACCCATGGCTACCGCGATGAAGTGCAGGTCTGCATGCATCTCCGCATTCTGCTAGACCAGGGTCTCCATGGTGTCCGCCATCATTCCCATGGAGACTGACATGGATGTACATGTGGGCAGGTATCTGCACTCCTCTGACTCACGTGCCACCCTGTTGAGGGTTTCCAACAGCTCTGCATGATGTTCCCCAGCCTTCTGCTGACTCTCCACGATGAGTTGGAAGGCTGAATCCACAGGCTCGCCATCAGGATCAGACCTCACAGATGCCTCTTCCCTATCAGTCCTCCGAGAGCAGGGGAGCACGGCTGAACCTGCCTCCTCCTGCTGCGGACACGTGGCTGTGCGGTGACCACCAGAGTGTGAACCCGAGCCTGCTCCAGATCTAGACCCCACCGAGGTGTGTGTCTCTGTGCTGGTGGAGGGTGTGGGTAAGCGCTGTGACGGGTCTTCCAGGCTGCTTATTTCCAGCTCTTCAATGGAGGAGGTGTCCTCTTGGCTGGAGGTGAGAACCTGGATGGAGATGAGGGACTGGCTGGCTGAGGGTGTCGGTCACTTGGCAGAGCTCCCTGTGAACCAAAGTAGGGATAACTAGTGCGTGGCAGCAGAGTCAAAAGCAAGAGAGAGAGCACTCATAGTTGTGTTGAGAGAGGGATGATGTGGTGCAGGATCCTTACGTGAGTGTTCATCCACAGGCACAGTCCACATCTTCACCAGTCAGCGCGATGGCACACTCCTCAAAGTGAGTGAGGGTCTAATGTGGGCCACTCCACCCCCAGTCTGTGACCTCTCGCTGCTCCTGTGAGCCAGCTTCTCCTGCATGAATACAGATGGGGAGAGTGTGAGCCGGATGCATGGCACTGCATGGAATGTTTTTGTGGATGGTATGAGGATGCGAGCTCAAGATGATAAGAGCCTGATGGAGATGTGAGGGTGTGTGTGAGAGTTAGTGCTGTTGTCCCTTGAGGTGCAAGATCCTTGTGGATGTGTGATGGGTTTGTGAGTGTGTGAGTTGAGAGTGATGAGGTAGTTGACTTACCCTGGTGGAACAGCTGAGACCATTCATCCTCTTCCTGCACTAGATGGCTGACCTCTTCCGTGCTCTGGTGGTGCTGACTGCCACTGCACCACCTCCCAGGCCAGATTGGTGACTCTGGTGGACCTCCTGTCGCCAGAGCAGGGTTAAAGGACATTGCAGCAGCCTTCCACTATGTCTAGCGGGCACCCCAGAGAGGTGTCACTCAATTGGGGGCTGCCGTCTACTTTGCTTTTGGGGCCATTTGTCGCCTGGAGCAGTCTTGGTCTGCTGTCATGAAGTGGACATGCGCTCTGGTGTGCTTTAAATATGACACCCGGAGTGAGGAAGCGCGAAGTCACATTGTGACGGGCAAATTCGAGCCTGCCCACCAGCGATCCAGAGTGTTTCCCGTGATTGCATTATTAATGAGGTGGGACACACCAGGAATGAGACAATGTGGCATGAAAACACGCCATTGCAGACATCGGGAAAAACAACATGTTTCACGCTGGCTACAGCACTTTGTGCAAATCTGAGGTGATTCCACCCTAAGTCCGGTGGCAGGCAGGGAAGTAGGAATGATTCCCAGTGGGCAGCGGGACAGCACGGTCTTCTGCTGTTCGCCTCATTAACTATGCATCCATGAGGAGCTCAGCAAATCTCGTGGCGGGGCAGGTAGGAAACCACCCACCCACCCATTACCTCATGGGGTTTAAGGTCCTGGCACCCAGACAGTCTTTCACCCTTCCCAGACAGTCTCTTAAACATAACCCCAGACACTCTTTCATCCTTTCCCTCTGGTCCTTCCACCCCTAGTCCTGCCTCCATCTCAACCTTCTTCTCTGGTCCTTCCCCACCCCACATCCCAGCCCTGCCTCCGCCTCAACCGTCTCCGCTGTTCATGTCCCCTATGCACAGCCTTGGCACAGCTTGTGCTAGTGGCACCCGATATGTGGTGGTGACGGTTTAAAAGGAAAGCTGGTCTAGTGACCTCAAAGTTGTAGATGAAGTGAAGCTTGCCAGGTGCACGCCACTTCTACGCAGTCATAAAGCAGAAAGCTCTAATTACCCCCTAACGGGGTGCTTAATTTGGAGGAGGAAGGGGATTTCAGCAAGTTGGCCTTTTAATGAGCATTCATGACATGCTAATGAATGCAAATGGGGTTGCCGATATTGCTCATCAGGAAACTCGTCGCGAGAACAACATTCCAAACTATTTTCCCACCCGTCGGGAAACTGATTTTTTGACTCACACCAAATTAAGTTTACCCTGCATGCCACAATTCACACTGCTGGCAGGAGCAGAAAATTCCACCCAATAAAGTCCCTTCTCCTGAGATATAGAGTCACTGCCACCTCTCAGATGCCAAGCTGTGAGATGTTAGCTAAGTCACCTGATCCAGCCAGGAAGGATCCACTCACAAAAATATTTAGAGGCGCGGACAGCTTCACCCACACTGTCAGCACTGTCCTCACCATGCACTGACCGTGGCCTAGACTCTGTGACCATTCCATGCGATTCCATGCCACCATTTCAAAGAAGAGGAGAAGAGTTCTTCTGGTGTCCTGGCCAATATTTACTTCAATCAACATCACAAAATGAAAACAGATTATCTGGTAATTATCACATTGCTCTTTGTGGCACCTTGCGCAAATTTGCTGCACTTCAGAGGCAAAAAAGTATTCCATTTGCAGCAAAGAGCTTTGGAGCATCCAATGGTCATGAAAGGCGGTATATAAATGCAAGTCTTTTTTCAGTTACGGCAAGAGAATCAAAAGAACAGCCACAGAGGTTAAGGGTCACAGAGCTGATGATATGCCTCAGTGCAGTGTTTCTGCTCTCACTTGTTCATTGGCGTTCCCCACCTAGGGTTGAAGAAATTTGATCAGTGAGTTTGCATAAAGTCAGACAAGGTCTGTCAAACAACAACAGAAAGTCATGGCAAGCTGGTCATCAAAACCCATTGAAACATAAATCTGTTGGTCCGGGGTATTAAGCTATGTGCTTCTTTGATTTAGCCCTTGATTTCTCTAATCTATGACAGTATTTACTTCATGGTACTCACAGTGTTTTCTGCACAGAAGCAGGATTCCTAATGTTAAGTTAGGTAGATCTTCCTTTAGTCTGTCTCTGGACATCAGGGCGGTGACAGCATCTATAGCTTCCGCTGTTATAATGTTGATTCGGACTCCTCCTCAAGGCACGTGTTGAAAAGCGAATTATAGATGGTGTTGTTCTCTGTGGAGAATGTCTCCTTTGTCCCTTCTAAGGTCTCTGGTTTCTGGATGCTAATATCGCCCAGCTCTGAGATAAATGCAGATGTCACTTCATTCTATTTTTCTTCAATAAGTCAACAGATCACAGGGAATAAATTTTGATGAGGTTTCTCCTGATTGTCTGCTGTAACTTTGGTGAATGTGCCATGGAAATCCTGGAAAAGCTGCATATTGTTTATTTTGTTTTTCCTTGGATTTTGTGATTTCTCTGTCAATTTTATGGTGATTGATCAGGAGGACCCCTGCAGAAATACATCCCCATAGTCCCTAAGATAAGCTTGACAAAAGACTTACAGATTTGCTGCTCATAGTTTTCTCAATGTCTTCACCCATATACTTGTACAGGATGCATTCACTATAAATTCTTCATAATTAACTAGTATTTTCATAATAACCCTAATGCCCTTGGCGATAAGGAAGTTATATAGGAACAGGAAGAGGCCATTCAGCCAATAAATTTGTTCTGCCATTCAATTAGATCACAGCTAACATGCATGTCACTCCACTTACTCCACTTAGTTCTGTACCCCCTTGATACCACATCCCAAAAAAATTCACCAATCTCAGTCTTGAAAATTTCAATTGTCTAAGCAGCTACAGCATTTTAGTGGAAGTGTTCCAGATTTCCACTACCTTTTGTGTGAAAAACATGGTCCGGAATTTTCCAGCCCTGTTGGCGTTGGGCATCATGGTGGGCGGTAGGGGGGACAATATGGCGAGAAGGCCAAAAATCGGTTTTACGCCATCGTGAAACCAGTTTTCGATCGTCCGCTCCACCCGGCAATGGTGGGCTATGTTTCCCGCCGCCTCATGTCGGGGACGCCAGGTAAGTGCACACAATCATGCGCAGCGATCGTGGGCATCGCCCGTAGGGCATCAACGAAGAGGCGCCACGCATTCACGGAGGGCACAGGTAAGTTGCTTTTTCCCAGCTGGCTTTCAGTGCGGTGCCGGGGTAAGGGTTTCAATGCAGGTCAGACCGGGGTAGTAGTGGTGGGCAAGGCAGTACAGATAGACTGAAGGAAAGACTCAAGTACATGCTGGGGGTTGGGGCTGTGAGGGAAGCAGCCACGCACTTGGAAAAGCTTGTCAAAAGTGAGCATTCTTCCGCAGCTGAGATCATTCAGTTGCAGATCCATTGCCATGCTTGAAGTCAGGCCTCTGAAGCTTTTGTGCCCACTCAAGCAATACAAAAGCAAGAAAGTGCCACCAAATGCTCCAGGACTTTTCACCCCTCGGGTACAGACTGCAAATTAATGAGCGTTTTATGAGCGTTGCAGCAGAGCAATTGGCCGACTGGGCAAATTGTAGAATCCCCTTGCGAAAGATGGCCATGGCGCAGTCACTGGTGGAGGCGCTCACAGCCCCTTGCAATGTCTTTATTAATTTTGGACCAGTATCCATCATAGTTTAAGCGAACAGCACAGTCTTGCAGTGCAGGTTAGGAGAATGCCTGTGCCTGAGCTGAGAGCACAGCATGCAGTCTAGTGGGCAAAGCTGCCGCCAATCGGTCAAATGGAGGGCGGAGGAGGGTGAGGTTTCGAGCAGCCAATAAGCGCACTACACACTGGCCATCCAAGTGGTGGCCAGTACTCTCCTGCATGCATGAAGGGGCCTTCAGAATTAACCAAGAGAGGTTCTTAGTGCACACATGATAACCCATGTGTCTCTCTCTCTTTGATCCTGCAGGAGGAGAACATCAGGATCATGGAGCCTGGTGATTTAGCAGTATGCTTCATGGCATATAGGGAGCAGAGAAGAAGAAGAAGAGAATGATAGAGGTCTCTGGCCCAGCAAAGGGAGGGACACCTCCCTCAGGATGAAGGGAGGCAGGGCCTGCTGCACATACAGCTGAAGATCCACAATGAGCCGTCACTCGTAGGTGCCTCACTAGACCCAGGGTCTATAGATGGTGCTCGTAATTCCTGCAGGTGGCTGAGAACCAGTGTCACCAAAGACTACACATGTCTAGGGAACTGGTCAGTCACATCTGCCACCTGCTGCAGGATTTGGTGCCATGGGGACATGGAGGGCATCCACTGTCAGTGGCCATGAAAGTGACCGCAGTGCACAATTTGTATCCCAGTGGCTCCTTCCAGGGCTCCACAGGTGACCTGTGTGGGATCTCACAAGCCTCCACACACAAGTGTATCCAAGAGCACACGGACACCATCTTCACGAAGGCACAGAACTTTATGCATTTCACCCAGGATTAGGAAATCCAGGAAGCAAGAGTGCTGAAATTTGCTCACATCTCAGATTTCCCACAGGTGCAGGGCGCCATCAACTGCACTCATGTGGCACTTAGATCACCATGGCAACAAGCAGTCAACTGCATCAACTGTAAGGGCTTCCACTCGCTGAATGTTCAGCTGGAGTGCGACCATCACAAACACATCCTACAGGTCTGCGCAAAATTCCCAGGGAGCATCCACAACTCCTACATCCTCAGCAGGTCTTAGGTCCCTGATATCTTCCAGGGTCCACAGAGGCTGCAGGGTTGGCTTACAAGGGCTACCCATAGAGGACGTGGCTGATGACACTCATGCGGCGGCTTCAGACAGCAGCAGAGAGATGGTACAACAAGGCTCATGCTGCGATCTAGACTTTGGTGGAGCAAACTATTGGAATGTTGAAAATTTGGTTCCGGACTATCACTTTGCTCTGAAGGTTACACACTGCACAGGGAAGAGGCCCTGGACTGAGACACCAGCCTTTATATTGTGCAAGAACTAGGGTTTCACATTTGAGTGACACAAACACTGCTCATCAGAACAAGGAGCCATAGGCAGGGAGACATTCTTGGGAGCTTACTTGCAACAGTGAACATCAAGTACAAATGATTAACACCCATGCCCAGGCTGTGCAATTCCATCTTATTAACATTCCTAACCCTGCTGCTACGCCTTGGTGCTCCCCCAACCTCCACAGCGGAGGTGATGGCAGCCTGCTGACTGCTACGCCCTGTCTGTGATGACCTTGGCAGGTGCTCTCTGGAGGCCCAAGACCTTTAGGGTGCCAGCCTGCTTTCGGGGTGCTGCTGTGTAGCAGTGGCGCCTTCTTCAGCCTGTGGAGCTGGAGCTGTTGGGGTGACAGGAAGGGGAGATTCCAATGGGCCGGACACTCCCGGAGTCACCTGGGTGGATGGCCCAGGGTGTGTGCCTGCTGATCCTCCTCCCTATGGGTGCCCCAGGGCCCCGGATGACTTCTTGAGGAGAAGGGTAAGCTGGAGTGAGATCAAGCTACCCCGCACCCCATTCGTGTTGATGTTGTTGGAGGCCAACTATGGCATCAGCGATAGAGTTCAGCCTCTATAGCAGCCACCATCCTACCAGTGTTGACCTTGGTGCATTGGTATGCTGGCGCTATCACCTCAGTCTGAAGGCAGACAGACTCTTCCATTGTGCCTTGCAAATTGAGGAGTGCAGCAGAAATCTCTTCCTGATATCCCCAAGCTTGACTTTGCAGCTCCAGCAACTGAGGTATGGCTGAGTCCTGAGGCCTCTCATCTGACTCGGACTCAGCAGATTTCTGGCCTCCAGCGGTCCTCCGAGTTCCAGAAACCTGGGAAGTCCCTGCCGCTGCCTGCTGTGGATCAGACAGTGTGATGGGCTCACCAGATTGTGACCCGAGGCTACTCTAGAATTAGGTCCCACCAAGGTGTGTGTCTCTGCACTGGTGGAGGGTGTGGGTGAGAGCTGTGACGTGTCTACAATGAGGGTGCCATCAGATTCTTCCTCCGAGGTGTCTTCAGGGTTTGAGTCGAGGATGTGGCTCTTAGACCCCCTAGCAAGGACTGTGGAACAGGGGAACTGACTCACAGCATGCTTGTCTGATGGATGTTAAATCCTCACTATTAAATCCTCACTTGGTTGAGCACCGCCGACCTCGCTGTCAGCACAGGAATGGCCCAGATCATCACCACCCAGCTGGATGACTCTATTTTCAAAGTCTGTGAGGACCTTGATGTTGGGCATTCCTCCACCAGTCTGCAACCTCTCCCTTTTGTTGTGTGCCAGCTTGTCCTGCATGAATACAGATGGAGAGAGTGTAAGCAGGACGCTTGCCAAGCTAGATGAGAAAGATGCCTGGCATGTGTGGGTGATGAGTGGTGCCATGGACAGGATGAGGACATGATCCACAGGGCAGATGAAGGTGTTTGTGAGAGCGTGAATGATGATGCCCCTTGAGCTGGCAGTGAGTGAGATCCCTGTGGATGTGTGCTGGGTTTTTGAGTGTCTGAGTTATGAGGAGTGATGAGGAGAGTGGCTTACCTTGGCAAAATGGAAGAGATCATTCATCTTCTTTCGGCACCGGGTGGCTGTCCTCTTTTGCAGGGCATTGGTGCTGACCACTGCAGCCACTGCCTCCCAAGCTGCATTTGTCACCTTGTTCTTTGGTCTTCGCCAAGAGCAGGGGTAGAGGACTTCATGGCGGGCCTCCACTCTATCCAGTAGGCATCCGAGGGAGGCGTCACTAAATTTGGGGGCAGCATGTTTCCTCCCTTTGGCAGCATGACTTTTCAGCAGCTTCCAATGCCTTAGAGAGTGCCAGCTCTGTTCAGGGGCACCCGTTAAACATGGCACGTGGTTTACTGAAGGCCTGAGGCAATGGCAGAGCGAGCGAATCAGAGGCCGCCCTGCCAGTAATCCTGCGTGTTTCCCGGGAATGCATTATTAATGAGGCGGGGCATGCCGGGAATGGGACGATACGGCGCGAAAGCCCACCATTGCGGCTGGCGAATAAAATGTCCTTTTTCCTGCCCACTACCACACTCTGTGCAAATCTGAGACGATTCTGCCCATGCTTCCTGGTTTCACTCCTTGGTGTCCAGCATTTAATTTCAAATATTATGTATCATTTTCCTCTATCTATCCTATCAATTGGATGTGCAGCTTACTGGCTTTCAGGATGTACTCCTGCTGTTATCAATATCCATAATTACCGTAGATTGCGGCACATAAGTCAACCCGGCATATAAGGTGACCCCATTATTTTCAGCGCCAAAATGCATGTTTAGACCTATACTCAGCATATAAGTTGGACGCCCAGTTTTTAGCTAATAAATGCATTTTTAGGGCTACATTTGCATCCAGAGTTAGTCTCAATTTTTCAGCTCAGAGGTACATGTTTAAAATTATACTCACCTTATAGCTTGGTATATGGTATCAAGCAGGCATTACGGGCTGTGTTGCCAAGAAGATGCGTAGGAGTTTAAGACATGTCCACACAGAGCGGACCGCACATGGCGACTGACGAACAGAGATGGGTCCTCCTACACCAACACCAGTGGTTCGCATTTTATACTCAGTGTATAAATTGACCCCCACTTTTGGAAGAAAATTTAGAATATTCAAAGGTTGACGTATAGGCTGTGTTCTACATTAAGCCAAATTAGTAAGTTCTGAGTACCGGTTAGCCAACTTTAGTTCAGTGTGTCCTTCAAAATAATCACCATGCTCTGTAATATTATAGCACAATATTCATCTTCTAGTGTGAAATGATGTCAGAGTAAACATAGCAGAATATTAATATGATGACTGGCATTCCTTTACATGTAGGATCTCTGATATTTTCTTATGAATAATTTGTCCTTTGTTTACTGTAATGTTCATCAGGTCAGTTGAAAATGATTCCACCACAAAACAAGAGGTTGTCACTAGCCCTAATGGAAATCCCAACACTGCTGCAACAGCAGGAGATCCAGTCTTCCAGGGAAGATTGGAACAACTGTCACAACAAAGGCCTTGGCTTCAGGGCCTTCCCACCATTACCTCAGGAACTGCTGCCAAATTTCTGCTGGTGATCCTGGGGATCAATGAGGAAAGGAAAATCAAAGGGGAATTCAGGCCCTGCCTTCCTGTCAGCATTTGCAAGTGGCAGGCAAGGAAGGGGTGGCCAGTTGTGGTTCTGGTGGGCTCAGGGGAAGGAAAATAGAAGTTGGAGCTGGTGAGTGGTGAAAGACCTTGCTGCCAATTTTTCCTGACATTTCTGCCACTAACCCATCTCATTTTGTGGTAGAACAGATGAAAATCTCGGCCCATGAGTTAGGAGATGCATTTTATTGTTAACTTTTTTTGAAGTTCTTATCTTATAAATGTCTCTTTTCCCAGTAAATTTTTAATTAGCTCAAAAAAAGACAGCAGCTTAAACTGACACTAGCTGCCTTGTCAAGCACACTCTAATCACATCACTCCCCACATCCACTTCACTTTCAGAAGCGCCATCATTCTGCTTCAACGCACATCCTCACCAATCACTGCACACCCCCACTTTTTTTTTTATTCGTTCACGGGATGTGGGCTTCGCTGGCTGGGCCAGCATTCATTGCCCATCCCTAGTTTAGAAGCTGGTGGTGAGCTGCCTTCTTGAACCGCTGCAGTCCATGTGGTGTAGGTACACCCACAGTGCTGTTAGGGAGGGAGTTCCAGGATTCCCAGTGACAGTGAAGGAATGGTGATATATTGCCAAGTCAGGATGGTGAGTGGCTTGGAGGGGAACATCTAGGTGGTGGTGTTCCCATCTATCTGCTGCCCTTGTCCTTCTAGGTGGTAACAGTATGGGCTTGGAAGGTGCTGTCGAAGGAGCCTTGGTGAATTCATGCAGTGCATCTTGTAGATGGTACACACTGCTGCTACCGTGTGTCAGTAGTGGAGGCAATGAATGTTTGCAGATATAGTGCCAATCAAGCGGGCTGCTTTGTCCTGGACAGTGTCAAGCTTCTTGAGTGTGTGGGATCTGCTCTCTTCCAGGCAAGCGGGGAGTATTCCATCACACTCCTGACTTGTGCCTTGTAGATGGATGGGTTTTGGGGAGTCAGGCGGTGAGTTACCCGTTGCACGATTTCTAGCCTCTGACCTGCTCTTGTAGCCATAGCATTTATATGGCTAGTCCAGTTCAGTTTCTGGTCAATGGTATGATATGATATTGATAGTGGGGGATTCAGTGATGTTAATGCCATTGAACGTCAAGGGGCGATGGTTGGATTCTCTCTAGTTGGAGATGGTCATTGCCTGACACTTGTGTGGCGCGAATGTTACTTGCCACTTGTCAGCCCAAGCCTGGATATTGTCCAGGTCTTGCTGCATTTGCACATGGACTGCTTCAGTATCTGAGGAGTCGCGAATGGTGCTGAACATTGTGCAATCACCAGCGAACATCCCCACTTCTGACCTTATGATGGAAGGAAGGTCATTGATGAAGCTGCTGAAGATGGTTGGGCTGAGGACATTACCTTGAATAACTCCTGCAGTGATGTCCCAGAGCTGAGATGACTGACCTCCAACAACCACAACCATTTTCCTTTGTGCTAGGTATGGCTTCAGTGGAGAGTTTTCCCCCGATTCCCATTGACTCCAGTTTTGCTAGGGCTCCGTGATCCCACATTCTGTTAAATACTGCCTTGATATCAAGGGCAGTCATTCCCACCTCACCTCGGGAGTTCTGTTTTTTTGTCCATATTTGAACCAAGGCTGTAATGAGGTCAGGAGCTGAGTGGCCCTGGCGGAACCCAAACTGGGCATCAGTGAACAGGTTATTGCTAAGCAAGTGCCGCTTGATAGCACTGTTGATGACCCCTTCCATTACTTTGCTGATGATTGAGAGTAGATTAATGGGGCGGTAATTGGCCGGGTTGGATTTGTCCTGCTTTTTGTTTCCAGGACTCACCTTGGTAATTTTCCATATAGCCGGGTAGATGCTAGTGTTGTAGCTGTACAGGAACAGCTTGGCTAGGGGTGCAGCGAGTTCTGGAGCACAAGTCTTCAGTACTATTACCAGAATATTGTCAGGGCCCATAGCCTTTGCGGTATCCAGTGCCTTCAGCCGTTTCTTGATATCATGTGAAGTGAATTGAATTGGCTGAAGACTGGCATCTGTGATGCTGGGGACCTCCAGAAGGGGCCGAGAGGGATCAGTCGCTCGGCACTTATGGCTGAAGATTGTGGCAAATGCTTCAGCAATTTCTTTTGCTGGACTCCTCCATCATTGAGGATGGAGATATTTGTGGAGTCTCCTCCTACAGTGAGTTGTTTAATTGTCCATCACCACTCATGACTGGATGTGTCAGGACTGCAGAGCTTACACCTCATTTTAAGTATGCCTGGTGCTGCTCCTGGCATGCCCTCCTGCACTCTTCAGTGAACCAGGGTTGATCCCCTGGCTTGAAGGCAATGGTAGAGTGGGGGATATGCTGGGCCATGAGGTTGCAGATTGTGTTCGAATACAACGCTGCTGCTGTTGATGGTCCACAGTGCCCTCATGGATACCCAGTCTTAAGTTGCTAGATCTGTTCAAAAATCTATCCCATTTGCCACAGTGGTAGTGCCACACAACATGATGGAGGGTATCCTCAATGTAAAGGCGGAGCTTCATCTCCACAACAACTGTGTGGCGGTCACTCGTCCGATACTGTCATGGACAGATGCATCTGCGGCAGGTAGATTGGTGAGGTTGAGGTCAAGTATGTTTTTCCATCTTGTTGGTTCCTTCATCACCGGCCGCAGACCTAGTCTAGCAGCTATGTCCTTTAGGACTCGGCCAGCTCAGTCAGTAGTGGTGCTACCAAGCCACTCTTGGTAATGGGCATTGAAGTCCCCCACACAGTGCACATTCTGCATTGGTGTTCAACATGGAGGAGCATTGATTCAGCTGAGGGAAGGCGGTGCATGGTAATCAGCAGGAGATTTCCTTGCCCATGTTTGACCTGATGCCATGAGACTCCTTGGGGTATGGAGTTGATGTTGAGGGTGCCCAGGACAACTCCCTCCCAACTGAATACCACTGTGCTACCACCTCCTGCTGTGATGGTGGTGCTGGTGTCTGGGACATTATCTGTAAGGTATGATTCCATGAGGATGACTATGTCAGGCTGTTGCTTGAGAAGTCTGTGAGTCAGCTCTCCCAATTTTGGCACTAGCCCCCAGATGTTAGTAAGGAGGACTTTCCAGGGTCAACAAGGCTGAGACCCGATGCCCAGGTCAATGCCGGGTGGTCCGTCTGGTTTCATTCATTTTTTGAGGCTTTGTAGCAGTTTGTTACAATCAAGTGGCTTGCTAGGCCATTTCAGAGGCATTTTAAGAGTCAACCACTGTGAGTCTGGAGTCACGTTAGACCAGACCAGGATGACAGATTTCCTTCCCTAGAGGACACTAGTGAACCAGATGAGTTTTTGCAACAATCGACAATGGTTCCATGATGCCAATTCCAGATTTTTATTGAATTCAAATTCCACCATCTGCCGTGGAGGGATTCGAACCCCGGTCCCCAGAGCATTACCCTGGATCTCTGGATTACTAGTCCAGCGACAATACCACTACGCCATCACCTCCATCCACCATGCCACTCACCTTAATCCTAATATAATCTGATACCAACTCAGTCAGCTCTCCTGATTCTCTACACATACCCATAAATTGCACTTCAACACATTCCTCAAATGCATGCCAGTGCCACTCATGATGAATCTGTCTGATTGTTACCCTCACCGAATGCAATGCATCCTCATCAAATGCACACATGCCTTACAACCGCTCATAGATCTCTTATGCTATCCTTTCAGGAGAAGGCAGCACAGAATGGCAGGGAGAAGGTGAAGATTTAAAGAAGACCCCACAGACCATGGAGCTTAGTGCACCAGAAGTAAAGGCAATGGAGATAAGCAGCATCTCTGCCTCCCTCAGCATTGGAAGTGGCAAGACTGATTGCAAGACATTGCAGCAGAGTGACAGGATTAATCTCTCAAGCCCTCATGGCCCTCTTCTACAAGATAAACATTCCTTGATTTGATTTCAGCACTTAATCAAATATGATCGCCTAAACCATGTGCATTTCAACATTTGTATAGTCCCATGACTAAATCATATCCGTCTCTTTTCTCCTCCAGGGCTATCTTACGAAGAGCAACAGCCACCGCCGAGAGTGGAACTGGACTCCTCAGTGAAGATCATTCCTACTGAGGGTGCAGCATCACAGGGCAAATGTATGTCAGACACCATTGCAAATAGGAGCACACCGATGGCTCCTTTTACACGGTTATGTGGGATGTCAACAGGTGAATTGCATGTCACAGGTGAGCACATGCATAGGGTGGCAGTTGAGAAGCTACATATAGATGGAGACCACATTCCACTTCAAGCCCTGCTCAGCTGAACAGAGATGCTGAACTTGACAGACCTTCACTGAAAAGGAGAATGATAGAGCGAAAAGCAGCAACTGTGCAAGCTACTGGCAGCCCTGCCAAGTACGCTATCCACAAGAGCCTAGCTCAACATTTGTGGAGTGAAATCACAGACTCTTGCAAAGATACAATCTTCTTTTGAGAGATTGGCCTCCTCTGCGGAACTTGATTCACAGCACATTAATAAATCCTGCAAACACAGCCTCGTCAACATGCCTACTGGGTTACACATGCTATCAGATAGATTAAACGTTAGCTTCCAACGTGTCACTGACCTCCTCCAATTAGCTGTCGCACGTGAGAGGCAGGAGTCATGCTCCGCCAGCCCTGCAGAGGGAATATGCGATAAGTGTAAACCCCTTTTCAAATATGATATCAAGATTGCAGATAATCTGGTTCAACCTCAGATAATTGCCAGAGAGTGGGATGGTATTGGTGTCTGGGGAATGGAGGCCACAGGGGCCAAAGAGAATGACTTTGGTCTTCCAGATATTTAGCTGGAGGAAATATCTGGTTATCCAGTTCTGGATGTTTGACAAGCAGTCTTAACAATTTAGAGGTGGTGGTTTAGAGGTGGGTTAAAGGCCATTTACTAGAATGATACCAAAATGAGGGACCAATTATGTGGAGAGACCGGAGAAGCAGGAATTGTTCTCCTTAGAGCAAAGAAGGTTAAGGGGAGATTAAATAAAGATGTTCCGAATGATGAAGCAATTTATTAGAATAACTGCTCCCACTGGTGGGAATGTCAGTAACTAGAGGCCACATATTTAATATAAGACAAAGAACCAGAGGTGGGATGAGAAACAATGTTTATACACAGCAAATTGTTATGATTTGAAACATACTGCCATTGCGGGGAAAGTGGATTGCTCTGCTGGAATTTATTTGTCCTTGGCTTGTGTTGGAAGCTGATTCAATAGTAATTTTCAAAAGGGAATTGGATATTGTGATGAAATCTAGATTTTTGTGGATTTCTTTTTGCTTGTGTGTGTTTTAGGGATGGAGCCACGGTAATTTTGCACCTATGGGGAGTGACTCTTGGTTGATTACAGATTGTAACACCTAAGGCACAGAATGTTCCAAGTTTGATACATCCGACCCTGCCTCAAACAGGTTGCGGAACCCTTTTCGGAGATATTAACAAGACAGTTCAGACCAAGCAGCAGTGGGTGTCAGTGAGTCAGGAGCAGACAAAGAGGAAGATTATCTCCATGCAGTTGGAGTGCTGCTGTTAGCTGTGCTGCTGGGGTTGAGAGAAGACCCAGGAGCCATTGGTAGCCCTGTGCTACTAAGAGTTGGGGCTCAGGGAAGCCCAGAAGCAGTCCTTGGCAGCAGCATGGCGGAGAAGCTGGGACTGTGCCTGTGTTTAGATGCTGGAGTGTAGCCTGACCAACACAGGGAGGCTGCAGTCTCGGGAGGGGGTCAGCTCAGCTAGAAAAGAAGATCAAGGAGGCTAGACCTTGAAGCAATTTGAGAGAAATCTGGAATAGTGGGCATTTTGGGTTAGGATTGTACCTGTGGAATTCAGGCAGAGTAGAGCTGTTGTACCCTGAGGGTCAGACTAGCTCTTTGAAGGAGAGGATCTAAGATTCCTCAGGAGGAAGACAGAGCTTTAAAGAATATTTGTGGGCTCCAGAGATGACAGGCGTCTGGGTGGGTTGCTGAGAAATTTGTGGGATCTGCCTGTTTGTCTACCATTTAATGTGCAGTTTGTAATGTGTCCAACCACAGTTAGTCTGTTAATTCATGTTTACCTCATGTTAATCCTGGGTGTTGAAGTATAAAGTAGATAATGTTGATTGTTTGCTTTACTGACTTTTGTGAAGTAACATTTATTCTATTTGTTTAAAACCATGGAATCTTATAGCTCTATTTTTTAAGTGTCAGGAAATTCAAATTTCATCGACTTCAACAAAAAAAGGTCACTTGTCCCTAACTGGATCATAACAAATTGGGGCTCCATGTGAGATTTCGCATCACAAACAGACATGGGTGCCGGGCCTTGTTAAAGTAAAGGCTAACAGGGTGTCACAGTGAATTTTACTATACTTATTGAAAAGCAGAATGTCTTTGTAAATTGCTACAACTTTTCTGGGGAGGGAAGATTTATCCCCGAGTGATTTGCTCCAAGTGACCAAGGCTAGATTAATGGTATTAGCAAAAAAGTTGAAGTTGGAGATGAAAGCAAGTGCAAAAGAAGCAGATATAATTGAGGTAATAGCGCAGCATCTGGGATTGGAAGAAGAAAAGCCTTGCGCAGGTAGAATGCAGCTTCAATTGGCTAGAATTCAGTTGCAGATGAAGCAGCTTGAGGTAGAAAGAGACAGAGAAATGCAAAAGAACAAATTAGAAAAAGAGAAAAAAGAAAGAGCAAAAGAAATAGAAAAGCGAAAGCTTGAGCTTGAACCCCAGAGAGAGAAGTTAGCATGGGAGGAAAGAGATAACAAAAGAGAAAAAAGAGAGCTTCAAAGAAAAAGCGAAAAGCTTAGGTTACAGAGTGAAAGAGAGCCGAATAGTTTGGATGATGAGTCAAGTCCAACTCCAAGCTTTGATACAACCAAGAATCTTCATCTTTAAATTCACTGAAGTCAGAGTTGAGAGATATTTTATCTCATTCGAAAAAGTGCTATATATGGACTCCTATTTTACAGAGTATTTTGGTGAGCAGAGAAATTAATGTTTATTCTAGTCTTTCGGAAGAACAATCCTCCAATTATGAGACAGTTAATACTGCAGTACTTAATGCTTATGAGCATTATGTCCCCAAAGCATATCAATTACATTTTCAGACTTCAAGGAAAAGACCAAATGAAAAGTTTTCAGAATTTACCAGGGAGAAAGAAATATTTTGGCTCTGGTGGTTTCAAGGACTGAAACTTGAACAGAATTTTGAGAATGTGAGACAGCTAATAATAATGGAATAATTTTATAAAGGCAACCTAAGCCACCAGGTCATACCTGGAAGACCACGAGGTTTTTTTAAGTAAGGAAGCAGCAGTTCTGTCAGAAGGTATGACATATCACATAGGCAGCTAGAGGACAGTAGATCTCCATTTGTAAACCCACAGGGAAACTGGAGAAATAGAAACAAAAAAGATTCTGGCTTTAAGGAGAGGACAGATACTGTTTCATTCAATAAAAATGATAGCATAGAGACTAAACGTGATGTAAAGAAACTGGTATGCTTTCATTGCCACAAGATGGTGCGTGTAAAAGCAAACTGTTGGAATCTGAATGTTAAATCAGTGACAGTAATAAGGATGTCTAAAGAGTCTGTGAACAAGACCATATCATCAAAGGAAACAGGTGACATAACAGTAACAAAAGTGCCATTGCAAAATGATCCCTCAGAACCTACTAGAATAAGGGATATGTCTCAGGACATTGAAAGGAATTCTTCCCTCAATACTGATGAAGTGTATCAGGTTGCTGGAGATTATAGAGGTTTTGTCTCTAAGGGAGAAGTATTTCCATACTCCTCCAACAAAACAAGCAAACAAATTAATATTTTGAGAGACACTTGGGCAGTTCAGTTATTGGTGGTGGATAATGATACGATTTGTGTTTCAAGAGGTTTGATGAAAGAAAAAGTATTAATAGGGATTTATGAACCTGTTCCCTTATATAAAATTAATTTATGAAATTATTAGTAAAGAGAATTGTTACAACAGAACTTGAGTATTGCTGAAAAAAGAGACATGTCAAAACTTTTCGCCTTTCAATCATCAGGACATTTCGCAAGAACACCAATATAAGAGGAAAAACAACAATGTTTACTGTATGAGGAGAGATTGCTGACTGATTGGCAAGTTGACTCTGATTGGTAGAGGCTTTGCCATGGAGAATGTACCAATTGATGGTGACTGACAGTTAACTACCAAGTATTGTTTGAAATTTAAACCAGGCAGCTTGATCCTGATTAGTCAAGGCATTACCCTGAGGAATGAGTCAGTGAATGGCTGCCACTTACTTTGTTTATCTGAAACAGGTGCAATGTGTGTACATGTTCTTTCTGTCTGCAAAATTCTGCAAATTGGTTGGGAAGCTCCAGCTGTCGATTAAATCAGCTCCATTGATCTCAATACCCACTTTTGACGAAACATTTAGTAGGGTTCTAGGGGATTGTGTAGGACTCCCCACCCAAAACTAAAACAGGACATCAATATCTTCTAATTGTTTTGGATTTATCCACCTGATTCCCAGAGGCAATACCCTTACGCAAAATTACTGCAAAGGTAGTAATTGTAGCAGTAATACACTTTTTACACCAGGTTTGGGTTACCCAGGGAAGTTCAGTCAGATCAGTTTTTTATTCATGGGTGTTCCAGGAGGCAATGTGTAGCTTAGGGGTAAATCAGATTAACTCATCTGCACGCCACCCACAGTCTCAAAGGGCATTGGAAAGTTTCCATCAAATCTTAAAAACAATGATTAGGGCTTATCGCCTGGACTATCCCAAAGGAGTTTCATTTTTGTTGTTTGCCATGAGAGACACACCTAATGAGTCAACTGCGTTCAGTCCTTTTGAGTTAGCTTATGATCATGAAATAAGAGGACCACTTAAATTCATTAAAGAAAGAATTATGGCCCAGAAAGAAGAAATAACTTCTTTGGATTATGTGTCCAATTCTTTGAGAAAGGCTGACAAAAGCTTGTGCTGTAGCTTGGAAACATCTTCAGATTTCCCAACAGACAATGGAAAACCAAACGGATAGCAGAGTGGAACCTCGAACTTTTAGATTTGGGGCTAAAGTACTGGTTCATTTACTTTTGCCGGATGAGCCACTGAAGGCTAGGTTTAGTGGACCTTATTATGTTAAAAGGAGGCCAAACAAAGTAAACTACATAATTTGTACTCCAGATAGAAGGAACATCAACAAGTCTGTCATGTAAATACGTTAAAACACTATTATGACTGGGAGGCTAGTCAACCAGTACTTCAGGTTATTAAAAAAGGAAAAGGGTGATATGAGTACACTGGAGGGTTCAAATAATGAGGCAGAGCTAGCTGGAAAGTTCTCAGATCAAACCCCCTTTAACAAAATTGGCACATACTGAGGTGTTAGGAAATTTAGACAGAATGTTACACCATCACCAGAGAAATCTCAGGGTGACATAGTCAAACTGCTTACAAAATATGAGTCATTATCTATTGATAAACCAAGGCAAACATCTTTTTCTACATGACATTGATATGGGAAATGTCACACCGATAAAGCAAAACTCTTACAAACTCAATCTTGGAATACTGGCTCAAGTAAGACAGAAAGTTAAATTTATGCTGGACCAAGTCAAAGTAACTGGAGTTCTCCAGTCATTCTGGTGCCGAAACCTAATGGATCACCTAGGTTCTGTATGGACTACAGGAAGGTTAAGCTGCAACAAAAACTGACCTTTATCCGATTCCCCAATTGGAGGATCACATCAATAGCATTGGAAATTCAGACTTTGTTAGTAAAACTGATTTGCTTAAAGGTTCTGGCAAGCTCCATTAACAGATCCAACCAGAGAAATCTCTGCATCCAATACCAATGCAAGGTTATGCCCTTTGGGATGAAGAACACTCCAGCTACCTTTCAAAGGTTGACCAACCAAGTAATTATTGGATTACACAACTGTGTTGTGTATATCAATGATCTGCTGGTCAATAGGAATACCTGAGAAGAACATGTGGAGCACCTAAGTGCACTCTTTGATCCAATCGACAGATTTGATGATAAGTTTGGCAAAGAGTGGGTTCGCCAAGGCTAAAGTCACCTATTTAGGACATGTCATGAGGCAAGGTTAAGTGCTGCCCTGAGAAGCTAAAATAAAATCAATATGGACTTCCTTGTCCCTAAAGCAAAACAGGAAGTCCTACAGTTCCTGGAGATAAATGGGTTCTACCGAAGGTTGCTCCCAAATTTCAATGTGGTGTTGTTCCTTTCATGAACTCAGTGAAGAAAAATGTAAAATTTAATTGGACAGAGTCCTGTCAGAACGCCTTTGAAAGGTTAAAGGCCATATTAAGAAATTAACCTATTTTGGCTGCTTCAGATTTCAATAAACCCTTCAAAGTATCTAGTATTGCCAATGATATAGGGGATGGAACAGTGCTGTTACAAGAGGATGACACCGTTGTACAGTATCCAGTTAATTCTCCAGAAAACAATGCATGTCAAGAAAAATACTCCACCATGAGAAGGAAACATTAAGTCTTGTTTTAGCTCTTCATAATTTTGAACTATACATTTCAAATAATCAAAGAGAGATATTAATTTACAGTGACCATAAACCACTGGTGTTTTTGGAAAAGTTCTGCATGAACCATTTTCAGCTATTTTATTGAAGTTTGATGCTGCAGTCCTTCAACTTAAAAATTGAGCATGTTGCCGGGAAAATCAATGTAATTACTGATGCTCTGCCCAGAGTTTAAAGAAAGGATATAGAAAAAAAACACTGGCTCTGAGTTATTACCATTCTATGATGTTTAAATCCTGCTAATCCTATTGTCACATGTACTTGCTTTTGTTTTGGTTAAGCTCTTATAACTCTGTAAATACTATATGTGTAATTGTGAAAAATGAAGAAGTTACCTGTAATCTATGTAATAATCTACTTGTTAGACGTTTATGATGATAAGAACTTGTTGCAAAGAAATGGTATTGTAAAGAAACCTTCACTACAATGAAGCTTTCTTTTTCCCAAGGAAAAAGTGTGATGGAATCTATATATTTTTTGGATTTGGGGTGGAACCACAGTAATTTTGTACCTGTGGGGAGTGACCCTTGGTTGACTAGAGATTGTAACATTTAAGGCACAGAATGTTCCAAGTTTGATATTTCTGACTAAAATGGAAATCCACGAAAGTGGCAGAACAAATGCTTTCAGCAGTGTTCTCTGGGCTGCTCAATACAAGTTCAGGCACGCTATAAGCAAGCTTTAATACACATGAAGATATCGTGTCAACCAACCCTCAAAATCCACCAGTGATTCAATTAGACTATCCTCCCAGTATTATCAACCTGAAACCTACTGTAAACTCTGAGATTCTATTCTGAGATTCTCTTTGCTCAGCCACAACTGGCTTCATGTTTTCTGATTCCCAGAAGAGATCTATTAGTTTTATGTTAATAACCTATCCCCATTTTACATTACAGAAGTGAAATACACCTCATCTTTGAGAAGTCAATAAAAATCTACAATTACATTTAACACCATTTTAACCTTCCCATTGACGTCCTTGTCGCACAATGTTCTCATTTTCATATTAAATTGAATGCCTTCAAAAGGATCCAAAATGAACAATGTTGCTCTAACTGATGTCAGAATACTTGGAGAATAAGTCATCTGGCCCCCATTTCAAAAAGACATCATAGGTTATGAATATAAATGATTCTTGGTAGGAAAATGGGTAATGCAATTTTTATTGCATAAGTGAGTTATGTATGGCTGCATCATGTCACAAATGTAATAAGAAAAATTATGCTACCATGTTCCCTATCAAAGAGAGTAGGGTAGTTTTTTGGCTTCACTGGCTGGACAATAATTTAGTCGAGCAGAACGCCCGCCCATTACAGAATCTGCCCAATTTTCATTTTATTAACTTACATTTATATAATGGCTTTAACATTAAAAAATGTCCCCATTGTTTCATAATAGAAATAGATAGGAGAATAGATTCTGAGAAGAGGGGAAAACTACTACATAAATTTAAGTCTTTTTTTCAGTTTCCTCTATGGCACTTGACTAAGTGAAGGAGAATGAGCAGGAGCCTTTGAGAAGCACAGCGAGCTGCTAGAAATTTCATATGGAACCAAACAACACGAAGTTCAGATCCAATACTAAACTACCCATCAAATCTACAGACTCTTGCCAATGATGGAAAAACACTTCCTCCAGTGGTTGAGAATTAGCAAAGAGGTGGTTACAGGTCTCTGCAGACTGCTTCAGAAAGACCAGCAGGAAACCTTGACCTAGGGACAGGAAGGTTTATTAACTGTCAAGGTGATCGGAGATCTCAATTGTTATAGTCGCAAGGTCATTCCAAGCCAACACCAGTAATACCAGCAGAATCTGCTAATTTGTGTGCATTGATGGATCAAGTAGGTAATTGATGCTTTATTCAGGAGGGCACATTTCCTTTCCCACTGACCAGTAACCAGTATTACTGGGTTATTGATACCACCAGGTTGCTGGCTTTCCTAAAGTACAGAGGATGATATTGATGGCACTATGAAGCTACCTTGGCATTGCCTATAATGTGACAGTCTACAGGAACAGAAAGAGATTTGACTGCATTAATCTGCAATTAGTACACCATCACCAGCAACATATCACAGGTCAACACCTCCTTGACGGACAGCTTCCACAATGGTCTCAATCTTGACCTGTGTCAAGATTATTTAAACTCAAAGGCATACACTGGAAGGGCAGTCACTTGGAGACCAAGGCTATCCTCGTCAGATAATAGCTCACTTGCGGCAACATTAGACAGAATATGAGCACTCACACATCAAAATCAGGCAAATATCAGATTTATTAGTGACCACTCCAACTTGAAGCAACACTTTAACTGTCTAGACAGATAAGGAGGTACATTACAATACAACCCACACAGGGGTGTATTTTATGGAGCCCACAAGAGCAGAAAAAATGACTTAATTAGGCAGGATGGGAAATCTCAATTTCCCAACAGTGGGTTGAGATGCAGAGATAAAGTCGGCAGTGTGATTGGGATGTGTTGAGCCTCAACCTGCCGGCTGTGGCAGGTTCGTACTTGTAATATATTTACATGAATACTCATTAGCTTAAAACTTTTTAAAATTATGTCCTACCTTCAAGATAAAGTTAGTGGCACATGAGAATCCCATGGCACCCGTTTCACCTTTGTTTAAAGTTGGCGTGCACCAGTCGGCTTTGTGCAGTGGTGTTTGAGGTCAGCAGTTTTCCTTGTTTAATTCTGTGGCACAGGGGAGGGGAGCAGGAGAATGGTAGCTTGCTGGAGTTTCATCACCAAAAGGGTGAGTCAGTGGTAAGGGTGGCTATGGAGTAGGTCAGGGACATGGAGGAGTGGATGAGGGATCCAGGGGAGGGCTGAGGATGGGGTTTAGGGCATGGAGGAGTGAAGTGGAAAGGGTGTGGCGGGGAGTGGGGCAGTGTGAACAGTCAGACAAGGTTAGAAAATGAGGGGCCTAAAGGCTGTCTACGCGTGGGTCCAACTCAGGGTGTTGGCAGGCAGAGTCCTTTACAGGGCTTTGAGTTCACCTTTGAATTGTCCTCACTGAGAGTGATCATGGACAATGGGTGGAATCGTTCATGCCCGCTGGCGTCAGGCATGCTTGGCGGTGTGAGTGGACAATATGGCGAGAAGGCCAAACACTGCTTTCACAACATCGTGAAGCCAGTTTGCGTTCATCCGCACTGCCCATCAACAGCGAGCCGCGTTTCCTGCCATTGGATGTCAGGAACCTCATTGTAATATATCTGCTTATCATTAGAAGGCCAGCCTGCCAGGATCATCCCCCCACTGGATTGTCTACCCACGTCGTTGTGATTCCCCGCTGACGTGTTTCCCGGCAACATATATAAGGCGTGCATTTGGCAGGCTGCATTTTGAGGGCAACCCTGAGGTGAGTACACAGTAACATTGCGCAGCGCTCCCCTGGGTCACCTGTTTGACTTCAAGGTTGAGGCACGTGGGATGGGGTGGGGGGGTGCAGAGGCTGCCCTATGGTTGAGGCAACTTGCTGGTGGGGGCAAAGGCTGCCCTGCGGTTGAGGGTAGTGCACAATCATGTGCGGGGTCAGGGGGAGGGAAGCGGCCATGCATTAGGGAAACCTTGTATAAAGTTATCATGGCTCTGCAGCTGAGACAGTTCAGACGCAGCCACGTTGACATGCATGAAGTTGGGTCTCTAGATCATCTGCCCACTCAAACAACACGGAGGCATACAAGTGCCACCAAGTTCTCCAGAGCTTTTCACCCCTTGGGCACAGACTGCAAACTAATGAGCATTTTAGTGGGTTGTAGAATTGTTGGACAACTGGGCATGTTGTACAACCTCCTTGCTAAAGCTGGCCATGGAGCAATCACTGGTGGAGGCACTCACAGCCCCTTGCAATGTCAGCATCCCAGTTTGGACCAGTCTCCCCCATGGTTCAAGCTAATAGTGCAGACTTGCAGTGTGGGTTAGGAGAATGCCTGCGCCTGAGCTGAGAGTACAGCATGCAGTCCAGTGGGCAAAGCTGCCGCCAATCAGTCAGGCGGAGTGAGGCGGAGGTGGTTGGGGTTTCGGGCAGCCATGCAGCACACTAAACGCTGTCCATCCAAGTGGTGGACAGCACTCTCCAGGATGAGTTAAGGGGCCTTCATACTTAACCAAGAGAGGTTCTTAGCACACCCAAGCTAATCCATGCGTCTCTCTCTCTCTCTCTCTCTCTTTCATGTTGCAGAAGTACAAGATCAGGAACATGGAGCCTGGTGAACCAGCTGAATGTATCATGACGTACAGAGAGTGAAGACGACAGAGAAGAGAGCGACGGAGGTGCTTGGCTGTGCAGAGGCAGGAACAGCACCCTCAGGAAGAAGGGGCAGCTGGGGCTCCCACACACACACCGCTGAAGAGCCACAGCAAGCCATCGTTGAACAGAGCCTAGCTAGACCCAGTGTCTATAGACACTGCCTTTCATTCCTGCAGATAACCAAAAACCAGTGTCTCCGAAGACTGTGCACGTCTAGGGAACCTGCTGGCCACATCTGCCACCTGCTGCAGGATTTGTCGCTACGGAGACATGAAGGGCATCCACTGCCAGTGGCCGTGAAAGTGACCGTCACACTCCATTTTTACATCAGTGTCTCCTTTCAGGGCTCCACAGGTGACCTCTGTGCGATATCACAAGCCTCCACCCACAAATGTATCCACGAGGTCACGGACGCCACCTTCGTGAGGGCACACAACTTGGTGCATTTCGCCCAGGATCAGGAGAGCCAGGACGGAAGAGCGATTGGATCTGCCCAGATCTCGGATTTCCCACAGGTGGAGGATGCCATTGGCTGCACTCATGTGGCGCTCAGATCTCCATCACAACACACGGTCAACTATATCAACCACAAGGGATCCCATTCGCTGAATGTGCAGCTGGTGAGCAACCACCACAAATGCATCCTGCAGGTTTGTGCACAGTTTCCAGGGAGTGTGCATGACTTCTACATTCTCAGTGGGCCACCGATCTCTGCAGTCTTCCAGGGTCCACAGAGGCTGCAGGGTTGGCTCCTCGGGAACAAGGGCCACCCGCAGAGGTTGTGGCTGATGACACTCGTGCGGCAGCCTCAGACTGCAGCAGAGCGACGCTATAAGGAGGCTCATGTTGCAACTCACAATTTGATGGAGAAAACCATCGGGATGCTGAAAATGAGGTTCCGGTGCCTGGACCGGTCTGGTGGAGCCCTGCAATACAGTCTGCAGAGGGTGCCATGCATCATTGTCGATTGCTGCGCCCTTTACAACCTGGCGCTCCAACGGGGAGATGAGCTGGCTGAGGAGAAGGTGAGAAGCAGAGGTCTCCTCCGATGAGGAGGACATCAACGGTGATTAGGGTGAGGAGGTCCTCAAAAGCAAGGTTGATGGCGATGAGGCCCCCGCACTGGCCAGACGAGGCAGGCGCGCTCGGGAGGCCCTCATAGCTGCTGGGTTTGTGGAGAATGATAACGACATGCAGCAGGGAGACAAAATAGATCCTCACATTGTACCTTCGAACATTTGACTCTAGTAAGGCTTATGGCAGCGCACGTACCCTCTATGAGAATGCTCCTGTCATGAAGGAACAGTGGAGGCCCTAATAGTCACTCGATCGCAGGAGGATGATGACAACATGTAGCGAGGAAACTCCATAAATCTTCACATAGCCTCTGAGAATGCCTGACTCCTGTTTGGCCGAGGGCAGCTCGCTTGTGCTCTGCAATCAGTGTCATATCATGGAGAAGCAGCCATGAAACTTTAAAAACATCTGATCCTTTGTCCGCCTTCAGCACCTGACCATTTCAGGAGCACAGGTCCAGGCAGCGGGCGATCGAGGGGGTCGTCCCACCCAACTGTCTGCCGCTCTTCCGCGGCTACGTTCGCGGCCGGGTGTCCCTGGAGAGGGAGCATGCGGTGTCTGCCGGCACCGTCGAGGCCTTCCATGCCCGGTGGGCACCGCGGGGACTGGGGTGTTTTATCGACCCCTTTAATCACATTTTGATTTTATGTTTGTAAGTTTCCTTTAAACTTTGTCCTTGGTTTTACAGCTGACCTGACTTAGGGGCTGTGTTTATTTTACCCCTTATTTTGTTAATTTAGTTTAATTGTTTGACTCTGAAACAGTTACATCTTCTTAACAAGGGGTGCAGGTGCGCAGTGGTCTTCTGTCCGAGCATAACCCTGTTCGGACATTGGCCCCAAGCCCTGAACCATCCCTCGGGAGCTGGTGCCCTGCAACCTGAGTTGCCTCGCGGAAATGCCCTCCATGTCCTTTAGCACGGCGCAGAGGGATTTCCTGTACAGACTGCTGCTGCACACCCTTCACTTCCTTGCCCTTGCCCGCCGCCCGGACACGCCGTGGTGGCTTGTTGCCGTCCGGCGGTGGAGGTCCCTGTTGGGAGGCCCTCTATGGAGGTATCCTCACGCTTTTCATCGGGGACCTGGAGTGGAGGGTGTTGCATGCAGCAATCCCCTACAATCGTAGGATGTGACAGTTCACGAACTCCCAGGATACCTGCCCTTTTTGCGGTCTTGTGGAGTCCGTGGACCATGTCTATATTAATTGTTGTGGGCTGCACTCCCTTTTCAGTTATTTAAAAAACATTTTATTACTGTTTTGTTTGCACTTCAGTCCCACGCTCCTGATCTACGGGCGGAGTGGGGCCAGGAGATTGGAGGACTTCCTCATGAACCTGTTCCTAGGCCTGGCCGAGTTGGCCATTAACAGGTCCAGGCAGCGGGCGATCGAGGGGGTTGTCCAACCCGACTCTGTGCCCCTCTTCTGCGGCTACATTCATGGCCGGGTGTTCCTGGACCGTCGAGGCCTTCCGTGCCCGGTGGGCACTGCGGGGACTGGAGTGTTTTAGAGACCCTGTTAATCACAGTTTGGTTTAATGTTTGTAAGTTTCCTTTAAATTTTGTCTTTGTTTTTGCAGTATCCCTTTAAGGAGCTGCCTTTTACTTTGTCCCTGATTTTGGTAATTTAGTTTACTTGGTTGACTCAAAAAAATTATATCTTCTTAATGAGGTAGCGCAGGTGCGCTGTTGTCTTCCATCTGAGCGTACCCGTGTACGGACAGAATTCCACATTGACCACAAGGCCCAAGCCCTCCCTCGGGAGCCGGTGCCCCGTAACCTGAGTCGCCTCGTAGAAATGCCCTGCTTGCCCTTTAACACAGCGTGGAGGGGTTTCCCGTGTGGGCTGCTGCTGCACACCCTTCACTTCCTCGCCCTTGCCCCCTGCCCGGACACGCCCTGGCGTGCCTTGTTGCCGTCCAGCGGTGGAGGTATCCAGTGGGGGGCCCTCAATGGAGGTGTCCTCCCGCTTTCCATCGGGGTCCTGGGGTGGAGGGTTTTGCACACAGCAGTCCCATATAACCGTAGGTTGTGTCGGTTCACAGACTCCCAAGATAACTGTGTCTTTTGCGGCCTTGTGGAGTCCGTGGACCATGTATATGTTAATTGTTGTAGGCTGCACTCCCTTTTCAGTTTCTTGAAAAACCTTTCACTGTTGTTTTGTTTGCACTTCAGTCCCACACTCCTAATCTACGGGCGGAGGGGAGCCGGGAGATTGGAGTACTTCCTCATGAACCTGTTCCTAGGCCTGGCCAAGTTGGCCATTAACAGGTCCAGACAGCGGGAGATCAAGACAGTCGTCTGACCCAACTGTCTGCCCCTCTTCTGTGGCTACGTTTGCGGCCGGGTGTCCCTATAGAGGGAGCACGCGGTGTCTGCTGGCACTGTTGAGGCCTTCCGTGCCCAGTGGGCACCGCGGGGATTGGGGTACTTTATAGACCCTTTTGCTCAAATTTTGATTTAATGTTGGTAAGTTTTGTTTAAATTTTGTCTTTGTTTTTGCAGTTTCCCTTTAAGGGGCTGGTTTTATTTTGTCCCTGATTTTGTTAATTTAGTTAATTTGTTTTGTAACAAAAGAGTTACATGTTCTTAACTGCCCTAACCCTACTGCCACGTCTTGGTGCTCCCCCGACATCCACGGTGGAGGTGGAGGCAGCCTGCTGACTGCTACGCCGTGTCTGGCAGGCATCTTCTGGGGGGCTGAGACTTGGAGGTTCGGGGTCTGCTGTGTGGCAGTGGCACCCTCCTTGGCCTGTGGAACTGGAGCTGCTGGGGTCAGAGGAAGAGGGTATTTGGATGGACCAGGCACTCCTGGAGTCCCCTGGATGTACCCCTCCCAGGATACAACTGCTGATCTTCCTCCCTATGGGTGCCCGAGGGCCCCTGGCTGATTCCTTGAGGAGCAGGGGTTGCTACAGTGAGATCGGGTTTCCCAGCACTCCTCTCGTGTACACACTGTTGGAGGCCAACTATGGCATCTGCGATGGAGCTCAGTAGTGCAGGAGCGACATCCTGGTCCAAGGTTTCCACGGCGGCCGCCATCCTGCCAGGGTTGACCTCGGTGTGTTGACATGCCGGTGCTCCACCGTGCCTTGCAATCTGAGGAGTGCAGCAGACTTCCCTGCCTGACGTTCCCGAGCTTGCCTTTGCAGCTCCAGCAACTAAGACATGACTGAGTCCAGAGGCTCGTCATCTGACTCGGACTCAGCAAATTTCTGGCCTCTAGCAGTCCCTCTGAGTGCCGGACACCTGGGAAGTCCCTGCCGCCGCCTGCTGTGGATCAGATAGTGTGATGTGCTCACCAGGTTGTGAACCCGGAGCTACTCTAAAGCTAGGTCCCACTGAAGTGTGTGTCTGTGTGCTGCTGGAGGGTGTGGGTGAGCGCTTTGATGGGTCTTCAGGGAGGGTTTCAGCAGATTCCTCCACTGAGATTCCTTTGAGGCTTGATTGGAGGCCCTGGATCATGGACTCCGTCAGCAGTTTCCCAGATGTGCCTGCGAAAACAAGGGGAGATAATTAAAGCATGGCAGTGGCCTGTGAAAGAGGACACATCACTCACAGCATGGTTCTCTGATGGATGCTGCACTGCTGGATCCTCACTTGGTTGAGCAGCACCAACCTCACCATCAGCACAGAACCAGTCCGGATCCTCGCCAGCCAGCTGGATGGCTCTGTTTTCAAAGTCTGTGAGGATCTTGATTTCAGGCATTCCTCCACCAGTCTGCAACCTCTCTCTCTTGCTGTGTGCCAGTTTGTCCTGCATGAATGGAGATGGGGAGAGTGTAAGCAGGATGCCTGCCAGGCCAGATGATTAGTGTGCCTGGCCTGTGTGGGTGGTGAGTGGTCCCATGGATGGGATGAGAACAATGAAGGTGTGTGTGAAAGAGTGAATGGTGATATTCTTTGAACTGGCAGTGAGTGAGGGCCCTGTGGATGTGTGATGTGTTTGTGAGTGTGTGAGTTGAGAGTGATGAGAAGAATGACTTACCCTGGCAGAACGGAGGAGATCATTCATCCTCTTGTGGCACTGGCTGACTGTCCTCTTTTGCAGGGCATTGGTGCTGACCACTGCTGCCACCGCCTCCCAAGCGGGATTAGTGATGTTGCTGCCCATCCTGCGGCCAGAGCAGAGGTAGGGGACATCACAGCAGCAAAAGGCACTTGACGGACACGTCATTGAACTTGGCAGCTGCAGTCTTCTTGCCTTCCAGGGCCATGTCCGTCATGCAGCAGTCGTGGGCTGGAAACACTAAGAGGTGCGTGTGTAGCTGCACTTTAAATATGGTGCCCAGCATGATTAAGCAGTGAGGTGATGGCGTGGCAGACAAATGAGAGCCCGCCTGCCATGGAAACAGGTTCCCGGTAATGCATAATGAATGCGGCGGGATTGGGATGATATGGCGTGAGAAGCCACCGTTGCGGCCAGCAGCTAAAACGCCATTTTATCCACCCGCTACCGCATTTAGTGCAAATCTGGGATGATTCCGCCCAATGTCTTTTACAAGGTATAGAAGGGAGGGCCAGCTGAGCCTACATGTTGAGCTATGTCCCACAGAGTGGTGAGTATAACACTGGACATTAACATGTACATTCAATAAAGAGTGAACTAAAAAACAAAACATTGTTTCTTCCACCATAAAGAATTCGTCCCTAACTCCCATGTAATAATTAAAATGTGCCAATCTAGGGGTGTGCCAGTACATTTAACTCTCTAATCTAGTCTCAATAAATAACAATGAAGCACACATGAATAAAGTGAAACCAATGTAATGTGATATATTTACAAGTGAAATTTAAATTTGAAAAACACCCGTGCCATCTTCACGTTCTCAGTAAGTCTGACGTTAATGGCAATGGAGTTGGGCAGGAAAGCTTGAATGTGATGCAGAGCCTCCCTGTTTGACCAGCCGACTTTTTTATAGCCCATCCATACCGGTTGCCTTGTCAGCTGACGGCGAGTTTCACCAATGAAAAGCTTCCCATGCCACAGAATTGCACATGCATCACCGGCGACACTTCATATTTTAATAGTAATCACGCAGGAAATGGGAAAATGCAAGAAAGCAGAAGTGGCACACACTTTCAGTTATGCTGTCAGAAACAGCACTGTTGACAATATCTCCCCCGAGAATGAAATGCTCCAAGACCACAAGCTCACATGCAACTGCCATCATATTGTAGCCAATAGGCTGCAGTTTTTGTTCAGCTGCTTGCTGAGCATAATGCTCCACCTGTGTCCTGAAACTCAGAAAAGATTGCCCAAGGTGCCCATGAATGTCGCTGTCTGCTGCATTGTATTTGGAGCACAAGTTCAGGCTGTAAACAATGTCAAAGCAGGAGACCACCACTGACTATAAAGATGCACTAGTGCATGAGGTGTCAACCTGGTGAAGCTGTAACATAGGACTACTTTTGTACCAAACAGCATAAGCAGCAAGCGATAGACAGAGCTCAGCAATGCCACAAAGAACGGATCAGATCTAAGCTCTGCAGCCCTACCACATCTAGTCGTGAATGGTGGTGGACAATTAAACAGCTCACTGGAAGAGGAGGCTCCACAAATGGCCCCATCCCCAATGATGGAGGAGTCCAGCATATCAGTGCAAAAGATAAGGCTGAAGTATTTGCTACAATCTTCAGCCTGAAGTGCCGAGGGGATGATCCATCTCAGCCTCCTCTGGAGGCCCCCAGCATCACAGATGCCAGTCTTCAGCCAATTCGATTCACTCCACATGATATCAAGAAATGGCTGAAGGCACTGGATACTGCAAAGGCTATGGGCCCAAACAATATTCCGGCAATACTGCTGAAGACTTCAGAACTTGCTGCGCCCCTAACAAAACTGTTCCAGTACAGCTACAACACTGGCATCTACCCAGCTATGTGGAAAATTGTCCAGGTATGTCCTGTACACAAAAAGCAGGACAAATCCAACCCGACCAATTACTGCCCCATCAGTCTACTCTCAATCATTAGTAAAGTGATAGAAGGGGTCATCAACAGTGCTCTCAAGCGGCACTTGCTTAGCAATAACCTACTCACTGATGCTCATTTTGGGTTCCGCCAGGGCCACTCAGCTCCTGACCTCATTTCAGCTTTGGTTCAAACAGGGACAAAAGAGCTGAACTCCTGAGGTGAGAGTGACTACCCTTGGCATCAAGGCAGCATTTGACAGAGTGTGACATCAAAGAGCCCTAGCAAAACTGGAGTCAATGGGAATCTGGTTGGAGTCGTACCTAGCACAAAGGAAGATGGTTGTGTTTGTTGGAGGTCAGATACCTCAGCTCCAGGACATCACTACAGGGGTTCCTCAGGGTAGTGTCCTCTGCCCAACCATCTTCAGCTGCTTCATCAATGACCTTTCTTCCAACATAAGGTCAGAAGTGGGGATGTTCGCTGATGTTCGTTGATGATTGCATAATGTTCAGCACCATTCGCGACTCTTCAGATACTGAAGCAGTCCATGTACAACTGCAGCAAGACCTGGACAATATCCAGGCTTGGGCTGACAAGTAGCAAGTAACATTCGCACCACATAAGTGTCAGGCAATGACCATCTCCAACAAGAGAGAATCCAACCATCACCCCTTGATGTTCAATGGCATTACCATCACTGACTCTCCCATTATCAACATCCTGGTGGTTACCATCGACCAGAAACTGAACTGGACTAACCATATAAATACTGTGGCTACAAGAGCAGGTCAAAGGCTAGAAATCGTACAACGAGTAACTCACCTCCTGACTCCACCATCTACAAGGCACAAGCCGATGGAATACTCCCCACTTGCCTGGATAATTGCAGCTCCCACAACACTCAAGAAGCTCAACACCGTCCAGGACAAAGCAGGCCGCTTGATTGGCACTGCATCCACAAACATTCACTGCTTCCACCAGCGACGCACAGTAATAGCATTGTGTACCATGTACAAGATGCACTGCAGGAATTCACTAAGGCTCCTTCAACAGCACCTTCCAAACCCATGACCACTACCATCTAGAAGGACAAGGGCAGCAGATAGATGGGAACATCACCACCTGGAAGTTCCCCTCCAAGTCACTCACCACCCTGACTTGGAAATATATCGCCGTTCCTTCACTGTTGCTGGGCCAAAATCCTGGAACTCCCTTCCTAATGGCACTGTAGGTGTACCTACACCACATGGACTGCAGCGGTTCAAGAAGGCAGCTCCCAACACCTTCTCAAGGGCAATTAGGGATGGGTAACAAATGCTGGATCAGCCAGCAAAGCCCACATCCCATTAATGAATAAAAAACAAGTAGGAAGACTGGTGTGCTACGTGTTCATATACAGTCATCCTTCTGTAGGTCCTTGCCTCTTCTCTACTGATGCTTCATCCTGAACTGTTCTCTCGGAATATTTTGTCAGTGGTGGTTTGCCATTGCCTTCCACTCTCGAGGCAGTGCAAAGAGGCAGGTCCCAAATCTACCTCAGCTGGAAGAGGAATCAAAACCATGCTGTTGGCACTAATCTGAACCATAATCTAGCCATCTACCAACTGAGCTAACTACACCTCCTTCATACAGAGTATATTTAGTTAAATCCCTGACACCTTCTTTAAGGAAACCTCCTGGTCACATTTACAAAATAAAGTACCAAGAAATCTTCAGCCATCAAAGCTCTGCACCTATTCAATTACCATCAATAGCCATCTTTTCATGCTACCTCATTCTGCAGGACTACAAATAAAATCTCAACATACGTCAAGTGCAGCCAATTTCTTTCTCTACACAATAATGTATGAGCAATGTCCCATTGTGCTTTACCTTAACACTGATAGTCTGTCTAACCCCTATTCGATTGTTTCAAATTCTCTAAAGGAGTATGTGGACTGACTGGCTGCTGGTCAGATTGAGACTACCTTCTTGGACTGAGAGCTTCTTTCACATTTGAGCCTTAGGACTTTATAGCAAACCTGTGATAATTCATGGCGCACATTCACTATGTGCATAAGACCTGTGCCACTGAGTGCACTACTGCAGTAAGCACTGGAATTCTGCATGTGTCATGGTAACCTGCAATGCCTTCATCCATGGCTACATGGATCTGACTTGTGGACTTTTTCACTTTCACCCAACCTTTCAAGGCATTTTACACAGACTGATATGGCTCCTGTAGATGATCCTTTGTCGTAAGCAGTCTCTTATAAGCAGGCCTTGTGAGGTAATAATTCATTGGCAGTTTAAAAGAGGCAGGAAAAGAAGTGCCCCTCTTCTGCTTCTACAAGCCTCCCCCCTCCCCCAACCTCGCCACCACCACTCCCACGCAGTACATAACTTATCCTTACTGGCTAACATCTCCTCACCTACTTATGACTCATCAGGTGCTACTTCCCCAAATCACTTTCTAAACATCCTGGGACGAGAGTAGCTGTACTGTTTCTTGGTGGCTTAGAACACCTTGAGGTTGTAATCCCAGCAGTTGCACTGGCATTGTGCCCAAAGTATTAATCTTACCAGCATTTATGGGGTCATTAGGAGGGCATCAATTAGTATTGAGACAGTAGGTGACTGCACTACAATGGGCACATTTCCACTGCCCATCAGCCCAGTGTTGCTGGGAAATCCATTGTAGTTGGGGGGGAAGCCCAGGCACACCACTCCACAATTCGATGGAGCAACCCTCTCGAGTACCTATATAAAGGAGCTGATTTGTTTAAAATCCTGTTGCATCTTCAGCAGTCCAGGCTCATCCATATTGTACCTTTCATGATCAAAGGACATCCCAAAGCACTTTACGGTCAATGCCATTTGAAAGTGTAGCCTCTATTGTAATATAGGAAATGTAGCAGTGAGTTTGCAGACAGCAAGCTCACTCCAACAGCAATGAGATAATGGCCAGATCATCTATTCTTAGGTATTTATTGAAGGACATATTTGGCTAGGAAGCCAAGGAGAACTCCCATGAGCCTCTTCAAAATAGAGCCATGAAACCTTTTACACCCATCTGAGAGGGCAGACAGGGCCTCAGTTTAATGTTTTACCCAAAAGAAATGAAGATTGTCAAAGTGCTCGGAAACAACTGACAGATTATTACATTCAGTGCAAAGTCACTGCAGCTGCCAATTTGTGCACAGAAAGATCCCACAAACAACAGCCCAGATTAATAATTATTTCGATGTTTTGGTCGGGTTGGTTCTCTTTCATTTCTTTTAATCCTATAAAATGTGAGGGACGCTGTCAAGTCCACATTTACTGCACATCTCTAGTTGTCACGAGATAGTGGTGGTGGGCTGCCTTCTTAAACTCCTGAAATTCTGTGGCAGTGATTCGCCCACAAGTTATTAGGGAGGGAATTTCATGATTTTAACCCAGCAATAATGAAAGCATAGCAAGTTATGCTAAGGTCAAAATGGTATGTGACACTTGCAGGGGAACTTACAACCAACAACTAACCTCTAAGTAGTAGATAAACACTTTAAAGGGTGTTGGTGGGGAGAAGTTGCCCTTTGTGCTGCTTAATGTAATGTTTAGCTATGCAAGTTTAAGAGAGGGCATTCAACTCAACTCAACTCAAAATGACAACAGCATGTTCTCTGGCAGCAGCAAATAAATTGTAGTTCTCTCTCTCTTTGCATTGACAGCCTCAGTGATCTCCCTTATGCATGATTGTCCTACAAACTGAGATGTAACTAATATCTCCAGTAGCAGTCTGGTAGGAGCCAGGCACATATAAGTTCATAGCCAATGTTCACAGCCACTGGCAGTAAAGTTCTTGCCCTGCTCTGAGGTTGGAGTTGTGGCTTCAGCAACTGACAGTTTTCAGTGACAATCTGCTTAGTGACAAGCAGGCACACCAAACATTGTTCATTATTGAGGTTCAGGTAGGAGAATTGCTCCCAGAATATTATATGGATGCGGATATAAATATGGATATGGATGTGGATATGGCCTCCTGCTGAGATTCCTCTCCCCCTTCTCCTCCTCCCTCTTCCAACAGCTTGTCCTGTTCTGCATGGTCTCTGCTTATTCTCCCAGTCATGTTCGATTTCAAGAGGAAAGCCTACTTGTGCACCAAGGTCTTGAAACAACCGGTTTGAGCAGAGCCTTAAAGTCATAAGAAGTCTTTCAGCACCTTGCACGCCACTCCTTGAAAACTTTGGAAACTTGAAACAACTATGGAAAGCACAAAAAATACATACACTCAAAGCAAAAGCCAGAAGAAATCAACCAATAACTAACCTGTAAGTGCTTGACAATCACTTTAAAAAGTGTTGGTCAGTGGGGAGGGGGTCCTTCGTGCTGCGTAATGTTGTGTCTAGCTATGCAGGGTTAAGAAAGAGCATAAGCTGAAGTCTACAACTCAAAATGGCAACACTGATGTTAAATCAGCATTGCAAGCCAATTGTCTTCATTTTCAGTCTGCTCTGTATACCTCTGGAGCATGCTAACCCCTTTACCAATATGGCACCTGAAGCACTTTGCATCAAAGGTGTGAGTGCATGTCACAGACAACATTTTGAAACCCTAAGGGCCCTCATAGCACCCCAAAAAAGGGTGCTACTGTACCAATTTTGCTCACAGAATCTTTTGGACTTAGCAGAAAGCAGTTACAATGAATCTGGAACTCGCTACCCCAAAAATGATTGTGGATGCTGGGGCAATATAAATTTTGAAGACTGAGATTGATAGACTTTTGCTGAGTAAGGGTATCAAGGGAGATGAAGAAAAGGTTGATAATTGACTTGGACGTGCAGATCAGTCATATTCTAACTCAAGGGGCTGAATAGCTTATTTCTGATCCTGTGTCCTAGATGAAGATGCTGTAGAGGAGCAGGTGGGCGATGGTGATGATCAGATGTTGTAGATTATTTGTGCGTGTATTCGGACTTGGAAAACTGTAAACTACTGCAAGCAGGTCTCAATATGTTGGGGAATCAACCTGAGTTTAGCAGATAATATTAATTTATGCAAGTGCAATTTCGCACACGGACAGGAATAATGCTAAGTGTACGTACACCTTACAGTGAACAGAACTGACAGCTATGGAGAAACAGAGAGATCTTGTTACCATAGTTCTTTGCTGTCTAAAGGTAATGGAGTGAGACTAAAGCTATAACAAATAGGGGGCTGAGCTGCATAAACAGAATTATTCAATGTAAAGTGAAATACACCATTTTGGCTTTTAGAATGTTGGCCTAGATTTTAAGCCCTCCCCTAACAGACAGGAGAGGGTAAAAGGTAGAAAGGATCCTAATTAATATTTAAAGGTCTCGGGCTGAGGTGGGGGGTGCATGCAGTGGGATTTCTGGCAGCAGATCTGAGGCTGGAGGGGCTCCTTGTGGGCCAGTAGAAGCAGTGATGTTCCCTGCAAGGCTCAAAAACGAGCAATCAGTCTCCCCCAGCCTAGAACAAGGGCCTGATATCCTGAACAAAAACAGAATTACCTGGAAAAACTCAGCAGGTCTGGCAGCATCGGCGGAGAAGAAATCAGTTAACGTTTCGAGCCTTCATGGCCCTTCGGCAGAACATATGATATCCTGGCTGTCCTCACTAAACCCCTTCCACCCCCGATCACCACAGCCAGATATCCTGGTGCCCCCATCCCCTGAGTCTCCCTAACCACAGTCCCAACATTTGAGTGACTCCCCTCTCCCGTCAGTCCTGAACAAGACCCCAAAAATCTGGTTCCCACCAATCCCCTCACCAGCCCCCTTTTCTTCAACTCTAGCAGGAGGCTACGGCCTCCTACCGCTTGTTCAAGGCCTTGCCTGCTGGCCAGACTATCAGTTTGGCCAGTTGCCAGATAGAAGTCCACAGGAGGTTATTTAAATGAGGCCTGCTGATTGTCTCCAGGTCCCTGGTCTTTCCACAATACCGTGTTCCCTGGCTTCCTCCCTGCTTCTCCATTGGTATCGTAACCATTGTATCCACTTTTAGTCCCCTCACATGGTAGCTGATAATAAGGCTTTGAAAAAGGTTCATAGGAAGCCCCTGTCAACAATGGCCCGCAAAGCCAAGGTGACAGCTGTCTTAGCTTCCATGGCAGCTCTGAGAGCTGTCAGCAGAAACTCCATCATGATCGGTGCTATTGTTATATCGTTGAGCTGACCACTCCCTCCTTGTTGGACAGAATGGTCTCCTTGATACAAGTTGGAGCTAGACCCCTTCATGCTCTGTGTTTCTAACTGGCTGGCAGGTTCTCCATGGCACTTAGTATTTCTTGGGGTATGTCTGTCAGGCTTCTTCAGTAGCCTGGGCCCTCAACATCAGCAACTGAGTCCTCAACAACAGAGCTAACATGCAATCTCATCCTCTGGCTAGGTGGCATGAGGTGTTTGCTCTTCTCTAGTACCTGGACACTTGTGCCAAATAACTCATCATGTGAAGACACCTCGCCTAGCTTAACCTCTAAAGCATGCAACATGCCAACCTCCAAGCAGGTGTTTGCTAAGGTTAGATCAAGTGGCAGCACTTCTTAAGGTACACTGGCCCCCTCATCCTGAAGTGAAGAATATCTCTGTATTTTCAGCACCCGGAATGAAAGAGAGAGACAATGGTTAGCTTTCCATATGGAGAGAGAGCAGAAAGAGATGTGACATGAGAGATGTGTGTTTCTAGTGAAACAAGCTGCAGTCTGTCATGTAGTGTGTGTAGGGTGAGAGAAGTAGAAAAGAAAAAAGAGGAGACCTTGTTAAGTAACCACACACAACATTTCTTCCAGTATTGCCATTCCCATCATCATGGCTCTGCCCCTATTCGTGATGGGTTGCATGTTTTCTTCAAAGGGGAGAGGACCTCATCATCAGCTGCCAGCCTCCTGATGCAGGGTGCAGGTACTCCTGCAAGAACACAAGAAATAGGAGCAGGAGTACACAGCCCATCGAGCCTGCTCCACCATTCAATATGATCATGCTTGATCTCGGGCTTCAACTCCACTTTCCCACCCACCCTACATATCCCACGATTCCCTGAGAGACCAAAAATCTGTCTATATTCCAGCCTTAAATATATTCAATGATGGAGTCTGGGGTGGAGAATTCCAAAGATTCACAACATTTCAAGTGAAGAAATTTCTTCTCATCTCAGCCCTAAATGATCGGTCCCTTATCCTGACATGGTGTCCCCATGTTTTAGATTTCGTGACCAGAGGAAATAATCTCTCAGCATCCACCCTGTCAGGCCCCTTCAGAATCTTTTACGTTTCATTGAGGTCACCACTCATTCTTCTAAACTCCAGAGAATAGGCCCAATTTACTCATCCTCTCATCATAGAACAATCCTTTCACCCCAAGGACCAATCGAGTGAACCTTTACTCTACCACCTCAAAATTAAGTATATCCTTCCTTAAATATAGAGACCAAAATTGCACCCAGTATTCCCGATGTGGTTCCACCAAAGCTCTATACAACGGCAGTAAGACTTCTTTATTTCTGTACTCCAATCCTCTTGCAATAAAGAACAACATGCCATTTGCCTTCCTAATTGCTTTCTGAACCTGCATGCTAACTTTCTACATTCCTTGTATATGAGCACGCCCAGAACACTCTGAACATCAACATTTACAAGTTTCATATTTTTCAAAAATATTCTGCTTTTCTATTCTTACTATCAAAGTGAATAACCTTACACTTAGCCACATTATACTCAATCTGCCATCTGTTGCCCACTCATTTAACTGTCTACATCCCTGTTCAACCTCTTTGTGTCCTCATTACAGCTTAAGAAAGAAAAGAGTATGTAATGACAGTCTTGTGAAGTGTTTAGAGTATATTCCTACCATGGCTATGGTCAGTTGGCATCCAATGTATAATATAAGGTATAGGAAGTGAGAGTTGCATTAAACCTTATCCGGCATTGAAGCCATGTCATGGGAGATAAGCTCCTGGCATTGACTTTTTCTGCAACCTCATCCCAATGGTGGTGGAAGCATTGGCTGGAGGGCTTTCTGCTTCCTGTGGCATCAGAAAACCTGAGTGCTTTGCAAAAAACTCGTGCCCTCTTTGGTCTATTCAGCCAGAGTGCACCTCACCTTCAAAACAGTGCTAGCTGCCTTTAAGTGGCATCAGAGATATCTGATTTAGAGCATCCTCCCTCCAACAGGCAAGCAGCCAATGTATAGCACAGATAGAACTGGCCGCACATCTGAGTCATTTTATTGAGGTCCCAGCACAAATTTAACATGTTGCCTGGAACCATGTGACCCTCCGTCCTCATAGCCCGCTCCAATCCCTCCTTTGGGACTTACCTGAGAGCCACTGCCAGCAAGACAAGCCAACATTGATCTCTTCTTTAGAGCGAGCTGCTTGCGCAGGCATGACCAGCACCTCACAATGAGGTCCAAGGTTTAATTTCAATTCACCTTCAGGCCTCTCAGTCTGAGTGTGCACAAGGCCCAAAAACAGGCCCGGGCTAAAATCTACCCCCATATAGTTTAACAAAGCTATTGACACATAGCAGATTGGTACACACAGATGGAACAGAATAGAGTGAAAACTACTGGACTGAACCAGAAATCAGTTCAATCAGGGGAAACAAAGAGTAGTTGTACAAAAAGCTGCATCATAATAGAGGAGTGTGATTAGCAGGATCCCCCAGGGCTCATTGCTAGGGCCATTACTGATAACATTGTTCAGTAATGGTATGAAAGTGGGGTCAGCAAAGAAGCTGTTTAAGATTGCTGACAGTACAGATTTTGGGACAAGGCTATAAAGAAAAGGGAACAAGCAGACTAAACACAGATGGAATTGGAGGATTGAGCTGGCATGTGATAGATGTCATGTAATGTGATCCAAGTACAGATGATAAGACTGGGGGAGAGGAGTAAGCAGTGGGAATGTAATTGTAATAAACCACAGGGCACAACATTCAAGGGTTTCAGGTATCTTTCTCATGCTTCCAGTCTGGATTGTGTGCCATGCAACTGATGCACTGCAGATAAGAGTTCTGGGGCAGAACCCCCCAGACAGGTGAGCCCATGCAGACATAAAGATAAGGCTCACAGAAGCATGTCATTAATGCTGCTCACTGGTGCACTCAACGCCTGATCCCCTTCCCCCCCACCCAGACACCATGTGAGCTCTCTGTGTGGAAGGGTCAGGGACTCACAGTGCCCCAGAGTGGAAAATTCCACCCGGTTTATCTGGTCACTATCACATTGTTGAAGGTTGAGGTGCGCAAACTGGCTGTCACATTTCCCACATTACAACAGCGGCCACAATTCAAACGTACTTTAAAATGCTTTGACACATCCGATGGTTGTGAAAAGCACTATATAAATTCAAGTCTTTCTTCTTTCGTTCACACAAGAGAACTGGGTGGTTTGTTGTGAAAGAATTGTTCGAGATGTATTATAAACAATGCTAACTAAATGGATCATAACGGTGCTTACCAATTTTATATGTGTCTATGGACCAGACAATCTGATCATATCACATTCCCATATCCTTAATGGCAACCAGATTGCAAAGGAGAGATAGAAAAACATCCTTAAAGGGATGGAAATCAAAGGAACTCAATTTTAACCATGACAAGTTCTTGACTAGAGATCAGAAAGAATAAAGCCACTTCCTGCTCTCTACACATTGTGCTTTATTTGCAGCTAGAAACTGTTTCCACTGGCAGGAGGGGCAGTATCCAGAGGACACAGAGTTAAGATAATTGCCAAAAGAGCCAGGGGAGAGCAGCTGATGAGAAATTTCTTTATCCTTTGAGTTGTTATGATCTGGAATGTACTGCCTGAAAGGTTGGTGGAAGCAGATTCTTTCAAAAGTATCTTTCAAAAGGAATTGGATATATGCCAAAAAAGGAAAGAATTGCCGGACTAAGGAGAAAGAGTAGTGGAATGAGACTAATTGGATATCTCTTACAAAGACCCAGCAAAACAGTGATGGTCAGCCTTGGCTCAGTTGTTAGCACTCTCACCTCTGAGTCAGAAAGTTATAGGTTCAAGACCTGTGCAAGAGGCTCAAGCACAAAATATAGCCTGATACACTAGTGCCGCATTGAGGGAGTGTTGCACCATCACGGGTACTGTCTTTTGGATGAGAGGCCCTGTCTGCTCATTCAACTGGCTGCAAAAGATCCCACAGTTCTTAGACAGTCCCTCAGAATTGAGGATGACTTGCTTCTATTCCAGTTCAATGGGTTCTGAAATAACTGATAAGTCTAATGATCTGCAGACTCTGCCACATGTAGGGTAGGTGGTGCCTGAAGGGTGGTGTAGATGGGTTGTCTGGAGGTTTGTGTACTCCCTCAGATGCTTCAACTTTGCCTCAGCATATTCATGACAAAGTCTCTCAATGTGTTCAGCTCGTTCCTGAATTAACTTTCTCCAGGTTGGTTGGACACAAGCCAGACTGTCCTGTGAGCCGGAGAGTATGTTTGACCACTTCAGGGATGCTTTGAGGACATCCTTAAAGTGTTTTCATTGTCATCCTTGGAGTCTCCTGCCACAATCGAGTTCCATGTTGAGCAGTCGCTTCGGGAGTCTGGTGTCAGGCATACGAACAACATGTCCTGCCCAGCGGAGCTGGTTTTGAGTGATTAGCACCTTGATGCTGGACATGTTGACTTGGGAAAGGATGCTGCTTTTGCACTGCTTTTCTTTCCACTAGATTTGGAAGATCTTGTGAAGGCACCACTGGTGATAATTCTCAATTGTTCTGAGGTGCCTACTGTAGGTTGTTCTAGTCTCTGAAACATATAGGAGCACTGGGGTCACTGCAGCCTGATAAACCATGACCTTAGTCTCAGGTTTGAAATTCTGGTCCTAAAATAATCTTTTGCTCAGTCAGCCAAAGGCTGAGATGACACTTTGGAGGCGATGATGAATTTGTTGTCAATGTCTGCCTTCATCGAGAAGAGGCTCCCAAGATGTGGAAAATGGTTAACATTTCAAAGGATCTCATTGTTGATCTTAATTGACAGGGGGATGTGTTGTGCTGTTGGTGCTGGTTGGAAGAGGACCTTAGTTTTCTGGATGTTTATTGAAAGGCCCACTTTCTCATATGCTTCAAAGGAGGAGTCAACATTGGCATGGAGCTCAGTTTCTGAGTGAACACTCATGCAAATGTATATTCAAAGAAAAGCAAGAAGGTCTTCCTGGTGTCTTAGCCTATATTTATATCCCAGTCAACATTTAAAAAAACAGATTATTTTGTCATTAATAGATTACTGTTTGGGGGAGCTTGCCGTGTGCAAATTAGCTGTAAATTTCCTATACTGCCTTTCAAAAGTACTTCAAATGCTTTGTAATACCCTAAGGTTGTGAAAGATGCTATATAAATACAAATATTTGTGTGTTTTTTTTCCCTTTTGCACTGCAGAGGATTTTGGGTCCACATGTTGCAATTTGCCAAGCCTGATAGCTATTTACAAACAACGCTTTCTCGACCTCCGAGGAGAATGCTTCTATATACAAAACTGTTCACTTTCATCACAAAAGAACTGTTTCACACCTTTACCAACAAATATATATTTTAAGAAAGTGACTTCATGCATGATCTACACACCTGCAACAATAGGGGACAAACAGGCCCCAAAGCGCCAGAACCCAGAAACATGCGAGAGTAAGACACAGCTGTTCTTGGCTGCCTAATTACTTTGTCACATAATTCATGCTAACACAGCAATTAAGAATAAAACACGGAACAGGCCCTGGCATCAAAAGGATGACATTTAATTACAGCACTAGATATAACACATTTCATATGATTCGTATGTGTGCTGGATATTTTGTACTGCTAGGTGACTACGTGCTCATTGAAGCATTGCAACTGTACATCAGTGCCCAAATCATGACACGGCACAGAACATGCAGCTTATTTTTTTAGAGCTACTCTCTACACAGTTGCTCTGTGGACTATTAACTGGGCACGCTCAGTGGGCAATTATGTGCTGCAGAGTTGCTGACAGGGAGAATTCCAGACCTGGGTGACTCATTTCACCCAATTAGCAGACATGTGCCACACAATCCCCACTGGGCCATTGTTCGCAAGCCTGGCCAGGTGCTAAATGCCAGCTGTGGACTGGGGACAACATAACAGAGAAAAAACTCATTCTTCAATTACAATGTATGGGAGGACAAATCTGTAAACACAATAACCAGATGGGATTTTTTTATTTAAGTTGGAAAAAGTCTTCAAGCCTCATTTCCAAAAGATGTTTTTTAAAAAGAGCCTTCAGCCTCTAATTTTCAAAAGCAAAGCTTCCAGCCTGTAATTTGACTTGTGTGTGTGTTTATTGATGCTCTTTAATTATACTTTTTGGCACAACTTTTGTTTCCGGAAGGTTTATTTTACACAGTGGTATATTTTTAAAATGTTCAGTCTGAACATTTTCTTCTTCACCAGGGAAATCTTTTCCAAAGAAGTTCGGACATGTCCTGAAGGCATCTGTGACAATTAGTGGGCCATGAGCACATCAGGCTTTAAAGAGCGCACAATTTCTAACTTAACATAATAAATTGCATTACAATAAAGTGGAGTGAATATTCCCAATCCTAATGGGAACTGTCACTGGCTGACTTATGTTTCACATGCTTTTGCCACAGAACTTTCCAGCCTTTGGAATTTTGTTGGAGTTGCCATGACAGCAGCACAAATGAATAAGTGAATAATGTGTATTTGGTCTCCAGTGCAGCAAATGTGTCATCGGACCATCATTTAGTGCACTGTGCAGTTTGGTACATCGCTTTGCAGGATTCAACAAACTTTTCACTCAGCGTAACTGAGTGACGTTTACACTCAAGCAAATAATTTAAATGGGAATAAGCAGGCAATTTTGCTTTCTTGTGGCAAGTTTCTCCTATGATACCTGGGATAGGGAGGGCTGGGTAGGGTATCTTATAAGGAAAGGTGAGGGACAGTAGCAATGTGGATACAAAATTGGCTGAGTAATAGGAAAAAGCGAGTAATGGTTAATGGATATTTTTTGGGCTGGAGGAAGGTTTGTAGTGAAGTTCCCCAGGAGTCAGTATTGGGACCCTTGCTTTTCCTAATATATGTTAATGATCTAAATCTTGGTGTGCAGGGGACAATTTCAAAGTTTGTGGCTGATACAAAACTTGGAAGCATTGTAAACTGTGAGGAGGACAGAATTTCAAAAGGACATGAACAAGTTGGTGGAGTGGGCAGATAGATGGCAGATAAGGTTCAATGCAGAGAAATGTGAGGTGATTCATTTTGGTAGGAAGAACATGGAGAGACAATATAAAATAAGGGGTACAACTCTAAAGGATGTGCAGGAGCAGAGGGACCTGGGTGTATGTGTACATAAGTCATTAAAGATGGCACGACAGGTCAGCTCAGGTGGAGAGAGCAGTTAATAAAGCATACAATATTCTATGCTTTATTAAGAGGGGCATAAAGTACAAGAGCAAGGAGGTTATGCTGAACTTGTATGGGACACTAGCTAGACCTCAGCCATTTTTAAAAATTCATTCATTGGATAGGGGGTGTCACTGGCTAGGCCAGCATCCCCTTCCCTAAAGGGCATTAGTGAACCAGGTGGGTTTTTACAACAATTGACAATGGTTTCATGATCATCATTAGACTTTTAATTCCAGATTTTTTTATTGAATTCAAGTTTCATCGTCTGCCATGGTAGGATTTGAACCCTGGTCCCCAGAGCATTATCCTGAATTTCGGGATTACTAGTCCAGTGACAACACTACTACACCACACTTTAGGAAGGATGTGAGCACATTGGAGAGAGTGCAGAAGAGGTTTACAAAAATGGTTCCAGGCATGAGAAAGCTCAGTTATGAAGATAGATTGGAGAAGTTGGGACTGTTCTCCTCCGAGAGGAGAAGGCTAAGAGGAGATTTGACAGAGGTGTTCAAAATCTTGAGGCAGGCTGGACAGAGTAGATAGGGAGAAACTATTCCCACTCGTAAAAGGATCAAGAACAAGAGGGCACAGTTTAAAGTGATTTACAAAAAAAGGAAATGCGATGTGAGAAAAACCTTTTTCAAACAGTGAATGGTTCAGGTCTGGAATGCACTGCCTGGAAGTGAGGTGGAGGCAGGTTCAATCGAGACATTCAGGCGGGTATTAGACGATTACATAAGTAGAAACAATGTAAGGGTTACAGGGAAAAGGTGGAAGAATGGCACTGAGTCATAATGCTCATTTGGAGACCCGGTGCAGGCATGATGGACCAAATGGCCTCTTTCTGCACCGTAACATTTCTGTGATTCTGTGATTGGACAGGCTGGATCTGTATCCGTTGGGGTTTAGAAGAATGAGAGGTGATCTTAATGAAACATATAAGATCCTGAGGGGACTTGACAGGGTGTTTCCCCTTCTGGAAGAGACTAGAACTAGGGGATGTGGTTTAAAAATAAGGCGTCTCCCACTTAAGAAAGAGCTGAGAAGAAACTTTTACTCTCAGAGGGTCATGAGTCTTTGGAGCTCTCTTACCCAGAGAGTGGTGGAGGCAGGGTCAATGAATATTTTTAAGGCAGAGGTAGGTAGGCTTATCATGAAATCCATTGATCAGTGAGTCCCTGGGTGTTAAATTAGCAGTCTGTGGAGATTGTAACATTTAAGGTACAGGATGTCCCAATGCTTGTTGCATTGGTTCCTGACTAGCAACAAGGGTGGGGCCCCCTGGGAGTGTTTTGATAGGTCAACAAATCAGTTCAAAGGTCAGTGAACTACTCTTCTTGAATCGGTCAGTTTCGGGAGAGTCAGGAGCATGTGGAAAAAGCTCCATGGCTCTGAGGGGCTGAGAAGAGGGCTTAGGGGAAACCCTGGTAACAGAAGATGGCTTAGATGAAGCTCTGGGAGTCATATATATCTGGATGCAGCCAGGAGACAGGAGCTCGGAGAAACTCAGAGGCAATGCCAGTTCAGTGAAGCCAGGTGTCTAGCAAAGAGTTGAAATTACGCTAGTAAGTAAAGGCTGAAGCTCAGACTCGAGAATCCAGGGAGAAGGAATCTCAAAAGACGAGATTGAAACCCTGTGAGGTGGATTAAAGCTATCCGAGTCGGAGTGACTTTTAGAGAGAAGTCCAAGGCGAGTCCTTCAAAGGTGGAAATTGGAAACCCTCATGAGAAAGACAAAGTTTCAGTGAGATTTGTTGACTCACAGTGGGACTAATGTCTGGGTGATTTGTTGAGAAATCTATGGAATCTGTTTTGGTTGCATCTGTCATATACTCGGTGGAATGGTTTGTCCGTTCACAGTTCATTTGTTAATTCAAATGTACCTCATACTTACCCTGAATGTCAGAGTATAAGATAGATCTTGTAAATTGTTTTATCTTTCTGAACTTATATTGTAAAGTTTGTTTTTGTTTGTTTAAAACCCGTGGCTTTATTCCAAAAGCAGGTATCTTGAATTTCAACCTTTATCTACTTTAAACAAAATGTTATTGGTCCCTAACCTGATCTCCCCCGGGCCAAGGATTGTAACAGATTCTTGACTAACAAGGGGGTCAAAGGTTATCAGGAGTAGGCAGAATGTGGGGTTGAGGCCACAATCAGATTACCCATGATTTTAATGAATGGTGGAGCAGGCTCAAGGGGCCATATGGCCTACTCCTGCTCCTAATTCATATGTTTATATGTATTCTGTCCCTATGGCATTGACTGTTCCTAGGATATAGTTCATCAGATACAGAATATCAGAACTTCACTCTACTGTCCATTCTTCACAGAAACAACAACAATGATTTGAATTCATATAGTATTCATATGGAGCTGCATTTATATCATGTCAGCCATGGCTCAATGGTTAGTAAACTTATCTCTGAGTTTATAAGGTTTCAGGTTCAAGTCCCACTCCAGGGCTACAAACTCAAGGCTGACAGTGCAGTGCAGTACTGAGTGTTGTACCATTGGAGGTGCTGCTTTTCAGGTGAGATGCTAAACTGAAGACCCATCTGCCTGCTTGGCTGGATGTAAAAGTACCCTTAGCTTCTATCTTGAAGAAGAATTATCCCTCATATCATGACCAATATTTAAACTTCAATCAACATCACAAAAACAGATTATCACATTATTGTTTTTGGGAGTTTGCTGTGCACAAAATTGGCTGCTGTGTTTCCTACATTGTAACAGTGACTACTCTTCAATAAAAAGTACTTCATTGACTGTAAAGTGCTTTGAGTTATCACATGGTCATGATAAGTGCTATGTAAATGTAAGTCTTTCTTTCTTTTTAGCTTTTTAATGAAGTCCCAAGGTTCTTCACGGGAGTCTAGTCAGACAAAAATTGACTATGAGGCAAAGAGGAAGATGTTAGAGCAAGTGAGCAGAGCTAAAGAACTAAAATCAAGGTGCTGATGCAATGCACATCATCGAGCGCAGGGATGATGGGTTATAGGGTCTTGGTGTGAATATAAGTACAGGCAACAGAATTATGAATGAGTTCAAGTTTATGGAAGGTGAAAGATGGGAAGCCTGCCAGGAGAACATTGCAATGGTGGAGACTGGAGGTAACAAAAGCTTTGATGAAGATTTCAACAGCAGATGAGTTGAGGCAGGGATAGAAACGGGCCTAACATACAGAAGTGTTCACAGCTTCTTCATCCATACAGGACATCACAGCCAAGCCTGATCCTATGTTCACCTGACTTTCCGGCATCCCCACTCCCAATTATTGAATGATCATTTTACCCCTCTGTCCTGGAATGCTGAAGCCAATTTTAATTTCTCTCTGCTGAAATAAGTGAACTCAGCACAGAACAGGGATCAAACCTGAGATTTTCTTGTCTGCATGTAAACCATTGCTTTAAACCATTTCAGCAATGTGAAATACGAATGTCCTAATCTGCTCAATATAAAAAAGAGTTAAATTAGCCAATATCAAACAACATGGGGCTAAAAACCTGTTTGGAGTACTAAACACTCTGAACTCAGTCAGGCCTCAAAGTTCACTTGGATACATCTCAGAACCAGTTTTTAAGAAATCCATTCTATTAGGAAAGGGGGTCACGAGTAGTGACCTGCACATGTCCGTTCAGATCAAGATGGGCAGCATGTAAATTCTTGAGCCACTACAGTCCATGTGGTTAGAGTCCATGTGGTCCACAGTGCTGTTAGGGAGGGAGTCCCAGGATTTTGACCCAGCGACAATGAAGGAACAGCGATATATATTTTCAAGTTAGGATGGTGTGTGGCTTGGAGGGGAACTTGCAGGTGATAATATTCCCATGCATCTGCTACCCTTGTCCTTTTTGGTGGTAGAGGTCGTGGGTTTGGAAGGTGCTGTCGAAAGAACCTTGGTGAGTTGCTGCAATGTATCTTGTAGATGGTACACACTGCTGCCACTGTGCATCCGTGGTGGAGGAGTGGGTGTTGGAAGTGGTGGATGGGGTGCCAATCAAGCAAGGTGTTTTGTCCTGGATGGTGTCAAGCTTCTTGAGTGTTATTGGAGCTGCACTCATCCAGAGAAGTGGAGAATATTCCATCACACTCCTGACTTGTGCCTTGTAGTTGGTGGACAGGCTTTGGGGAGTCAGGAATTTTCTCCACAGAATTCCCAGCCTCTGACCTGCTCTTGTAGCCACAGTATTTATATGGCTAGTCCAGTTCAGTTTCTGGTCATTGGTAACCCCCAGGATGGGATTCAGTGATGGTAATGCCATTGAATGTCAAGGGGAGATGGTTGGATTCTCTCTTGTTGGAGATGGTCAATGCTTAGCACTTGTGTGGCACGCATGTTTCTTGCAACTTATCAGCCCAAGCCTGAATGTTGTCCAGGTCTTGCTGCATATGTGCACAGACTGCTTCAGTATGTGAGGAGTCGTGAACGGTGCTGAGCATTGTGCAATCATCAGCAAACATCTCCATTTCTGCCCTTATGATGGAAGGAAGGTCGTTGATGAAGCAGCTGAAGATGTTTGGGCCTAGGACACTACCCTAAGGAACTCCTGCAGTGATATCCTGGGATTGAGATGATTGATCTCCAACAACCACAACCATCTTCCTTTATGCTAGGTATGACTCCAACCAGTGGAGTGTTTTCCCCTGATTCCCATTGACTCCAGTTTTACTACAGTTCCTTGATGCCACACAGTCAAATGCTGCCTTGATGTCAAGGGCACTCACTGTCAATGCAAACTTAGTGCCAACTCATAACCTCCCACTCATCTCTATAGCCCTTTATAACCCCTATGCTAACATAGTGCCAACTCATGCCAACCCATGGCCCCCAAACACCACCCTTTGCCCAGTATCGACCATAGACAGACCTCAGGAGCCATGGTCAGGTGAAATAAATGAAGTTCTAAGTGCATGTTGCAGAGTTCACTAATGTATTTAAAAAAACACTTGCATTCATAAAAACACATTCAATACATTTAAATTGCTTCAAGTACTTAATCCCTTTTTAAAAAACACCATATCCCTCAAGTACTCAATCCCTTCCGAAAATAAACATTTGTATTCATAGCTCCACATCAAAGACAGCTAATCTTTTTATAAGCACTTGGAGCTGTCAATCAAACTTTGAATTTACAGGTCCCTCATTGTGATAATGATAGGTTGTGGAAGCACTCAAGCATTGCTAATCTTCTAATGATAACCTCAGGTTTATGTCAACAGAAAACTAGTAAAACTGCAAGCCAAGTCACAGCAGGCAGTTTTTTCAAAATTTCAAAGGGCTTGTGAATTTAAATGAGTTGACAGTTTAACAGTTCCATTAAGCTTTTTACACACATTCATGTCTACTCTAAACAATCCCAAAGGGCACCTTACCTCTCCCAGAGGAATAACTTACCTCTCCAAAAGGGATACCTGGACCACTGCAAAAGGATACCATACTCCTCCAAATAAGCTGGAAGCTTTAAAAATTTTCCTTAAATGTCTAAAGCCCACTAGTCGTGTTTTGGAAATCCCAGTAACAAAAATTCCATTTGTTTGAAGACAGCTGCACTTCTACTGTCTTTATGTTCCATGGATGTGCAAACTCCAACCTGCTTCTGCTCCCCCCCCTTGCCAGATATAGTGGGTGTTGGGTTTGGGGGTAGGGCATCTGGAATTGGGGATTTGGTGCCATTTTGGCTAAGGCACGGAGTCCTTCTAGCTTTGTGAAAATTCAGGCCACAGCATTCAGTCCATCATTGTTGATTTGGAAGCAGCTTTGCCTGAATGTTTGTGGAGCTTTCCACAAAAAGGACAATAACATTTGTCCAATGGTCCGCCCATTGAATCCGGAGAACCCAGCAGAGGCATTGTTGATGGAATTATGCTAGCGCTCTTATGTGCCACTGGTACACAATTCATGGCTCACTGCATTACAGAAATGTGGAATGATTTTGACTGTGGCTGTGGCCTTTTCAACTTGTGGCTTATTCACTGGGCCAGTGGAGGAAGCGCCAATGGCCCTCGAGCCTATTCCTGGGAGGCCAACTCTTAGTTACTGTTAGCCTCTTACCTCAGCCGGGAGACAGTGTGACACCAGGAAATGCCAGGGGATTCTGAAAATTGCACTTAATTGGGGCCTTAATTGGTCTAACTGGTTACCCATGTCAAAGTGGGTTGCCAAGTGCCAAGGTAGCCCACCCTGGGAAACCAGCGGGCGGCAGGACAGCACTTGGACTTTTTTTTTTAATTCTTTAATGGGATGTGAGCATCGCTGGCTAGGTCAGCACTTTTATTGCCCATCCCTAATTGCCCTTGAGAAGGTGATGTTCAGCTGCCTTCTTGAACCATTGCAGTCCCTGTGGTGTAGGTACACCCACAGTGCTGTTAGGGAAGGAGTTCCAGGATTTTGATCTGGCGACATTGAAGGAACAGTGATATATTTCCAAGTTAGGATGGTGTATGACTCAGAGGAGAACCTGCAGGTGGTGGTGTTCCCATGCACCTGCTACCTTTGTCCTACTTGGTAGTCAAGGTTGGAAGGTGCTGTCGAAGGAGCTTTGGTGAGTTCCTGAAGTGCATCTTGTAGATGGTACACACTGCTGCTACTGTGCGTCGGTGGTGGAGGGAGTTGATATCGAAGGGGTGGATTGGGTGCCAGTCAAGCGGGCTGCTTTATTCTGGATGGTGTCAAGCTTCTTGAGTGTTGTTGGCTAGACAAGTGGGGAGTATTCTATCACACTCCTGATTTATGCTTTGTAGATACTGGACAGGCTTTAGTGAGTGAGGAGCTGAATTATTCTCCACAGAATTCCTAGCCTTTGACCTGCTGTTGTAGCTACAGTATATATATGGCTGGTTCAGTTCAGTTTCTGGTGAATGGTAGCCCCCAGGATGTTGACAGTGAGGGATTCAGATGTGGTAATGTCATTGAATGTCAAGGGGAGATGGTTGGATTCTCTCTTGTTGGGAATGGTCATTGCCTGGCACTGAGTGGCACAAATGTTACTTGCCACTTGTCAGCCCAAGCCGGAATGTTGTCCAGGTCTTGTTGCATATGGACACAGACTGCTTCAGTCTCTGAGGAGTCACAAATGGTTCAGAGCATTGTGCAATCATCAACAAACATCTCCACTTCTGACCTCATGATGGAGGGAAGGTCTATGATGAAAAGCTGAAGATGTTTGGGCAGTGGACTCTACCCCGAGAAATTCCTGCAGCGATGTCCTGGAGCTGAAATGACTGACCTCCAACAACCACAACCATCTTCCTTTGTGCTAGGTGTGACTCCAACCAGTGAAGAGTTTTTCCTCTGATTCCCATTTTGCTAGGGCTCCTTGATGCCACATTTAGTCAAATGTGCCTTGATGCCAAGGGCAGTCACTCTCGCCTCACGAGTTCAGCTCCTTTGTCCATGTTTGGACCAAGGCTGTAATGAAGTCAGGAGCTGAGTGGACCTGGTGGAATCTAAGCTGAGTGTCAGTGAGCAGGTTGTTGCTCAGTAAGTTCCACTTGATAGAACTGTTGATGACCCCTTCCATTACTTTGCTAATGATCAAGAGTAGGCTGATGAGGCAGTAATTGGCTGGGTTGGATTTGTCCTGCTTTTTGTGGACAGGGCATACTTGGGCAACTTTCCACATTGCTGGGTAGATGCTAGTGTTGCAGCTGTACTGGAACAGCTTGATTGAGTGCGCAGCTAGTTCTGGAGCAGAAGTCTTCAGTACTATTGCCGAAATGTTGTCAGGGCCCATTAGGTTTTGCAGTATCCAGTGCCTTCAGCCGTTTCTTGATAGCATGTGGAGGGAATCGAATTGGCTGAAGACTGGCATCTATGATGCTGGGACCTCAGGATCAAGGCCAAGATGGATCATCCACCCGGCACATCTGGCTGAAGATTGTTGCAAATGTTTCAGCGTTGTTCTTGAGTTGTAAATAAAGACCCCACTCTGTCCAGGGGCAAAATACCCAGAGCTATTTTAGGTTCTGCTTGTACTAGCCATTCACTTGTGTCTGGGGTCAGGGTAGTCGGTTGTACCCTTCTTGAACTGAACACTCGACTGAAAGGGGGGGGTGGGGAGTCAGAGTCAGTTTGAGTTCCTCTTGTACCAGACACTTCGATAGGTTTATGCCAGCAGATGAATTGGCCTTCAATCTTTCACCTTAGAGTGGAGCTAAGGGGGACGCATGAGGCTTAGGTTCCACCTCAGCCTCGGCTGATGACTAGTTACTAAATAATTACATATCACAGGCTTTACTCGGGGAAGGCTGTGAGGGAATGGGGGGATCCTCCTGAACTGCACTGATTGATTTATCCTACCTCAGGGCAGTAAGGTTATTTATTTGGATGATTTCCATTTGTTTTGGGGGAGTGATTTCTGGTGATGTTTGCTTGTGTTGGGTTCAGTTGGATGACTCTGTTAGATTTTGGATTCTTGGTGCATACTGTTTGAATGTCAGATGTTGTCTGGTAACAAACTTTTCCAGTCATTCTTTCAGAATGGGATAAAAGCTCCTTATTGGAGTTCTGTATAACAAATCATAAACAGCTCTTAATCATGGAATCATAGAGCATAGAGCGGGCCATTTGGTAGTGCTGCCTTTTTGTAAAAGCTATCCCATTAGTTCCACTCTCTTGCTCTCTCCTCATAGCCCTGCAATGTTTTTGCCCACAAAGATTTATACTTGTAAATTTACTATTCAATCTGCTTCCTCTACACTTTCAGACTATGTATTCCAGATCAATACATCTCACTGTGTAAAAAAAATCTCCTCATCCACCTTCTGGTTCTTTTGCCAATTACCTTAAAAACTGCTTTGACTTTTTCCTTGTGTGCTGTGCACTTAAGATAGGGGCTTTTCCCACCTGCTGTCAGATTTCACTAAGGGATAAATGCTGGAGAAGTTCACCACCTTCAAAGGTTAGCCCTACAGTTTTCTTTCGATAAAGCCACTCAGTGGCAAGGAATCAGCGTTTTTGTTGAGTGAATCACTGCAAGAAATTGTTTCAGTTCTGGTCAGCAATCTAGTAGAGAGAAGATGCTTGTATCCTTGACCTGGTACACTTGGAAATACAGCTGGCTGGATAAAAACACCCTTCGATCTCATTGTGCCATCCTGTCTTCTCTGTAGAAACAGTCTGTGCAGTTGATGGTATTGGGAGGTGGAGAAAAGAAGTACATTGTGGTTGCTAGCTGTAGGAAAAGAATATTGAACAGGCCTAATCACATTAAATAGGACTACCATTTTGTGAAATGTATAACTTTACCAGGTTTGTAAATAGGAAGGCAGAGTAACATGAGTAATAATGTGCTGCCATGGTTTGGTGAGTGGATCTGCTCTGAGTTTAAAGCAGCATAAAATACTCCTGCTCCTGTAGATACATTTGTTGGCTAACAGACTAGAGTGGATCCTTCTGTGGGACGCCATTTTGATATGGTGGAGAGGTTTGTGCGTTCTGACAATCCCTTGAGCAATGCTGTCAGGAGCTCCTTGTTCAAAATAGGGTCACCCATGATGGGCAAGGTCAGGGGAGGTGGGGGAGGAGCCAGACAAAGTGCAGTCCAAAAAGTCCTCAAAGGCAGAACAGGCAAAGGAAGATTATGCGTCTCACTGGCTGTAAAGGCTGCAGTGGCAATGTGGTCCTGGTCATCGTGGTCCAACATGTTGCCGAAATCTGGCAATGATGGTGCCCTAAGATTCCCACATTAAACGCGGTTAGACGCAGGCTTCTACCAGGGTCCATTCGCCAAGCCCTGTGGCCTGTGGACAAATGGCGACGGGGATGGGGCTGTGAACCTGGGAGTCCCTGGTCAAGAATCTGCAGATAGGTGACAGATTTATGAAGTTCTTTGGACACCTGTCTTAGTACCACACCCGACTCCCCTCTGCCGGAGTTGACAAGCTGACCATACAGTTTTACCTGTGGCATGTTACATGTTGACATGTGGCCCGCCCGCCACTGGGTTAATATCAGCCACGGCGTGACAAGGCCCTTAAAGGGTCATTAATTTGCCACTTGTGGACCTCAGCAGATGACATGCCACCATCCCTCTTAATGACATGCCCTTCCCACCTCCAAGCTCACCATCAGATAGAACAGAGATTCCACCCAAGAGTACAAATGATGCCTCACGTGAATGCTAATCGACTTGCTGTGTACTCCATTTTCTTTATTTCAGAGTACCTTTTAGCCTTTTTCGATTCCTTCACCCCACCCCACCCCCTCTAGGGCTATCTGTACCTTGCTCGTCCTGCTTTCTACCCTTAATTAGCACATTCCTTTAGATAATATCACCACCTTCAACACCTCTTTCCTTTTGTCTGTGACATCTTTTGGTTATCTCCACCTATATATGGCCCTCTATCCAGCTCTTCTTGTCCCACCACGCCCCACCCCCTTAAAGCAGCTTATATTTCACCTCTTTTCTATTTTTCCTTAGTTCTGTTGAAGAGTCATGCGGACTTGAAACGTTAACTATGTTCCTCGCCACAGATGCTGCCAGACCTGCTGAGTTTTTCCAGGTATTTTTGTTTTTGTCCAGCATTTCATGTTTTTTTCCATTTTGCTCAAAGTGTTTTAAACTTGTAGCAACCTTGCCATCCTATCTACTGGTCCAATTTAAGAAAGTGCCAGAAAGTCACAGCCATTAATTCAGATCTGCTGACTCAGCTGATTTCTGTCAAAACAGCAGATTATAAGGGAAAAATCAGCCAGGGCTCCAGCACCTCATCGTTATCCAGAGACCTCTGCTGGGAAATGGACCAGGGTTAAAGTTAACCGTGGATCGAATCGGACCTGGTTGAGCTGCCCTCTGTTATGGAATAGTCCACAATCACTCACAGTCAATGCTCACAGGCAAAGAATGCTCACCTGCCGACTCCTCTGAAACTCCTTCTTTCTCAGCACATATTAATGTCTTTAGGGGAGATTGACAAAATAAAATTTATAATTAAAATAAATCAAATTTTTATTTTCAGCATTTGTTTTAATAGGCTGAAGTTGATAAGATAGCTATTCCACTGCCAAATATGCCTGCCCTGCATGAGAAAGATCTACTCATGCTAAGAAGATGGATGCCGTTCTGAATGCAAGCTCCTGACTTATCACCGGTTGTTTAAAACCAACAAACACCAACAGCCTATATATCCTGGCGGGTATCGCTCCCCCTGATATAAGAAGAACGGTGGCCAGCAAGAAAGAGCGACTCCATCAAACATCAGATAAGAGGCACCCTCTACATGGTCATACACCTACACCCAGCTGCCTAAAGTCATGGAAGAGCTTCATGAACTGTGTTGTTCTATTATAATCAACCCCATCTGAAGCCCGCATCGCCTTGTGGAAAGACCGGCTCGCCGGTCTCGAACAACCCCCAGCGATGGAAATTCTACCGGATGAAAGCCTTCCCCCAGGAGCTAATTGCAACTGGGCAACCTGGGAGTGCCTTAACAGACTTCGGACTGGTGTAGGTCGTTCAAAGGTGTCACTAAGCAAATGGGGATATACCACCAGCCCGACAACTTGTGAATGTGGAACTGAGCCACAGACTATGCAACATCTCCTGCAATGCCTATCGATAGAGGAACCCTGCACTGTTGCAGATCTTGCCGAATTCAACAACAAGGCGCAAAAATGTGTCCAGTCCTGGCTGGGCCATGTATAGACTGTCCGTGGACACGATAAAAAAAAATTTAAAAATAAAAAATAAAAAAGTTTAAAAATATGATTGCTTGTGCAGCAAGTCAGCTGCATCTGCATGAATTAGTCATGTTAATGTTTTGACATCACCTTGCATGAGCCAAACCTCATAAAACCAGTCAGCCCAGTGAAACTGGAATGATCCTGGGCATGCTGGCATTCTTAGGATTAAAATACCAAAGCTGTAAACTTATTACTTTCAAATATATTTGTCTTCATGTATTACATAACAGACCATCTTCAGGTTACGATATGATAGAAATTAAATTAAAATCTTGGAGTTACATGGCGACTTTTATGACCTCAGGACAGGACAGCCAATTTGTGTGCAGCAGCGAGGAGATAAATGATCAGATAATCTTTTAAATGTTTCATAACTCTTCAAATAAGCTCCTTGATTGGTCTAATACCTGGCGTAGCCTTAAGTCATACAAGAGGGGTGCTGAATTTTCTACAAGTGTTGCAAAGGTCTCTTTGGCAGGAGATTGACAGAGCATTTCCGAAAAATGGAGCGAATGGTTGAAAATGGTCATTTACTCCTGAGGGGCATGGGGTTGATGGTTCCACTGATGTCCCGGGCAATTACACTGGGAGATCAAGGCAACCCCCACAGAAAATGAGCCAAATTTTAAAAATCAGCCGAGGTAACAGTAGATACAAGATAAGCCAAAACAGTAAATGCTGAAAGAACACAAGTCAATCAGCATCTGTGAAAAAACAGACTCTCCCTTTCGGGTGTAGCCCTTCAGCTAAGCAGGTCATAAATGATAAGGCTCAGCTTCATGTTTTCAGCTCTGATGAAGCAGAACACTCTAAACCTTAGCTTGTCTTTGCCCCTCAAACACAAAATCCTCCCTGTTTTTCTTCCAGGTTCCCAGCTTTGCCAAACTTTTTCTCAAAAGAAAAGAATTACATTTACGTAGCACCTTTCAAATCCTCAGGACATTCCAAAAGCTCTTTACTGCCAATTATTTGAAGTGTAGGGCAGAATCATCCCAGATTTGCACTAAGTGCGTTGGCAGACATGAAAAACGACGTTTTACCCACCAGCCGCAATGACAGGTTTTCACGCCGTGTCGTCTGCTTCCTGCATCATTAATTATGCAGCCACAGGAAACACGCCATCTCGCTGGTGGGCGGCCTCTGAATCGCCCATCATGCCGTTACCTCACCGCTTCCTCACTCTGGATGCCATGTCTAAACTGCAGCCGTGCGCACAGCTCTCAATGCTTGTAGCCCAGGACTGCTCCAGTGAAGACATGGCCCTGAAAGCCAAGAAGCGTTCAGTGACCTGTCACTGGGATGCCTTTTGGAGGGCCGTGGAGATGTCCTCCGCCCCGGGGCTGGCCGCAGGATGTCCAGCAATCTCACCACTCCGGCTTGGGAGGTGGTGGCAGTGGTGTTCAGTGCCAATGCTGCACAGAAGAGGTCGGTCATCCAGCGCAGAAAGAGGATGAATAATCTCATCCATGCCGCCAGGGTAATGCAACCATCTCATCACTCTAAACTCTCACTCTCACAAGGCCATCACACATTCACTAGCATCTCACTCACTGCCAGCTCAAGAGACATCACCATTCACTCTCTCACACACCCTCACATCTCAACCTGGCCTCATCTCCTCTGGAGGCTGCCTCCTCAGCCCTCATTATATTGAGGCCATTTGCACAGATCAACATGTGCCCCCAAACACACCCTGGGATACTCCCCTTCCCTAGGTCAGCCCTTGCCCTACAGCCTCTTCCCTTGCCTGAGGCCACTACTCCCCCTTCCCCAAGCAAGCCCTAGCCATGCAGCTGTTGAAAAACAAACCCCACCTTACGGCTGGTCTGGTAGGTAGAGATCTGCCCGTAAGCCCCCTTGAAAGTGATGAGCTGCTGCCTGCAAAACCTAGTGCTGATGACTACAAGTGCTGCCCAAAGCAAGGTAGGCAAACAAACCTCGAAGGCCAAAGAGAAGTGCAGCTCGCCAGGTGCATGTCTCTTATATACATATGTGAAACACCTCAGCGATGTGCTCACATGAACCAGCATAGAGGGATGATTCCAGCGAGCAGGGCTTATAATGAAATGCTGAAATATTGAAATTAGATTCCCAACGTGCGGCGATGGGAAATGCGCCCACAACTGATGGCTGGAGCGGACAATCGCAAACTGGTTTCACAATGACATAAAACCGATTTTTGGCCTTCTCACCATATTGCCCACTCACACTGCCAAACACGCTCACTGCTAATGGGAGCGGAAAATTCTGCCCATAGTCACTGGTGTAATGTAAGGAAACATGGTAGCCAATTTGTACACAGCAAGTTCTTCCAATCAGCAATGTGATAATGACCAGATAATCTCTTTTACTGCTATTGGCTGAGGGATAAATATTTGCCAGGACACCAGGGAGAACTTTCCTACTGTTCTTAGAAATAGTGCCATGGGATCTTATATGTTCACGTAAGGAGGCAGATGGGGCCTCGATTTAACATTTCATCTGAAATGTCATATCCAGCAGTGCAGCAGTGCAGCACTCCCATAGGAGGCAGTCTTTGTGCTGAAGACAATAGGAGGTCAGAAGCTTAGCTCGGGGCCGAATAGGAAGCAGAATTCAGAACAATTCTGGTTCAACTAAAGAATGTTCAGGCATGGGGATGACCTGGTGGCAAGGGTTTGAATCTCGCGGCGGGGGCCAAAGACAATTGTTTTGGTCTTCCCGATGTTAATTGGAAGAAATGGCAGCTCATCTAAAAAGATCAGCTGAGCAGTTTGATGACACAGAGAGAGTGGAAGGATTAGAAGAGGTTATGGAGAAGTAGAACTGAGTGTACATGGGGAAGCTGCCCACCACTGCACCCATCCACCCCACCCCCCAGCCCCATTTGGATAATATCCCCCAACAGGTAACTTGTAGGTGAAGGAGCCAAGGATAGATCAATGAGGGACTCCACAGGTTATGGTACATGGAGAGGTGGCTGATAGATCAATTTCAGAACTTGAGGACTTTGTGCAGGGACTGGTTGCAGGAATGTAAAATGTGTGCAGACAGTGTGAAAATGAGTAGTTTTCAAATTCTCCCTGGTTCCAATGAGTGGATCGCAGCCAATTTGTCAGCTGAAAGCTCAAAATTCTTCAGTTGCTGATACTCTGGATTGATGTTAAATGTTTAGAGTTGGAACTATTCTTGAAACATTGACCCTTGGTGTGTTGCTGTTATCCAGGCCAATAGTGTGTTAAGCCAATGTAATGTTGCACAGTGAATGATAAAATAAACTGTGTGCTGACTGGTCGTGTATGAGTATGAATTTTGTCTTCATTATACAAAGCAAATACATTGTCATCAGAGCTGGCTCTGCCCCTTTGATTTTCAAGAGAGACCAGTTAAGTGAGAAATATTACCAGCCAGTTATCTGGCTGTCACAAGTTCTGTAATGGGCACATGTGAGATGCTATTAATATTTCTGCTGGGTGAGGAAGAATAAAGACCTCATAACTTGTGACTGAATTGTAAAAGTGATCCCTCCCAGCAGAATCTAAATAGCCTTTTACACTTAATCATTTTATGTGCTATTGCATCATAAAATTTGATTTTCTAGACCTGTATGACTTTATATTAAAGTCTGTATTGTTACTTTTCCCTCTGGTTTTCTCTCCTCTCGCTTTGTGTGCTGAATCCTGCTGGGGCATGAGGTAGCCTCCAGAGGTGGCATCAGAAGACCCTCCCATCTGACCAAGTTGGCCAGGACAAAGGTGGAAGAGGAGGTGAGTAGTTATAGGGTTCTGAACAGTGCAGGAAATAGGCCAATGACTTGCTCCGATCCACCAGGGTAAGTGCCAGTGTGCCATCTTCACAAGGAGTTGCTCATGGGGTCTTCAATAATTAATATGTGCAAGTGGGCAGAAATGCCGGAAGAGTGAATGTATGATCAGCCTCGCTGACACATGGTAATTAAGGCCAAAGCATATGGAAGTTTGGATTTTTGTGTGCGTTTTGACACAAGGTGCAACTGATGGGCCAGTATGTATGATGGGGACGCATGCAGACAAAGGGGTTAGGTGCCACTTGACATCTCACTAACTCTGCACTTTGTCATGCAGGACAAGAAGACCCACAATGCCACGGAGAGGTCAAGGACAGGAAGTGGAGGAGCAGACCTCAGTCTCCTCACCCCTGCAGAGGGAGAGGCGATGGAGATCGCAAGAGAGGAGGGAGCGCAATCGATCACAGACAGTAAGGCTGAACCAGCCATGCACAAGGAGGAAGAGGCAGCTCTCCTGGTGGTGGTATGAGCACACAAGAGGCATGTGATAAAACGTGAAGTGCTCGTATTGTGATGATGCTTAATGTGATTCTGTTTGCTCACCATGACAGGTCATGTCCATGAAAGGTCAAGGCCCCAGACCCTCCCTGAGCCAGAAGACTCCACCTCTGGGGAGGATGAAACCAATGCCCCAAAGGAGGCACCGTCACCTGCCTCATTAGCTTCAGCCAAAGCAGTTACACCTCCATGGTCCTTGGGGAGTTTGCATTTAGATTCCAGAGCACAACCTGGTGAGCACATTACACATACATCCCAGCAGCTGAGGAACACTGTGACAGAGGGACTGCTGGGGCCCCTGCTGAGCCCCCATGATGATGACAGGCCTCTAGTGTGGCCACAGGAAGCCTGCTGGACTTGCATTCTGACCTGCATTCCATCTCTCTAGCTATGGGCTTAGTGCAGCAATGGTTAGGCAAGAGGGGGATGTGGCACCTGGTCCTCCCTCCAGGAGCCCCTTCCCCTCAGGGAGGCAGGAAGATGCCATTGTGCACTGAAATGGGGTTGAAGCATTTGCTAGCTACCTCAGGGCCTTCTTCCCAAGACATCCCATGGTTAGTCCTCACTCCCTCCTCGACTGACCCCAATAGCTCCAGCAGGCAAGGCTGAGCAAGATGCTCCTGCACCAGTGCAGGAGACCCCCAGTAGGCTGGAGCTCTCAAAGCCCCACACCTCCAGAGGACACCTGCCATCTTCATCCAAGGCAACAAGGTATCACAACGAGCAGACTGTCTCCACCTCAGCTGCTGATTTTGGGGTTGCACCTAGACATAACAGTAGAAAACAAAAACTAAACCATTATGAACACAAAGATGGCATGGGTGTTTTATAAAAATATTTATCATTTGTAAATACTGCATAATATATTGTTTTGCGATATTCATTTGTACATATTCATCATTTTTGGGGACCTCCTTAGTCTGAGAGCTAAACTTCATGCATGCCTCATGGTTGATACACATTGATGAATCCAGAGGAGATAGGGACATTACCTTTACTGTGGAAGATGATGTTTTGCATTTCCATTCAGCCTTAATTGTATGTTCATGTCAGTTTCTAATTTTGTCCTCACCAGTCTGTGGGTCATGGCTTAAGATGCAAGCTCATTTGCTACCCACTGCCTCCCCACTTCTTTGCACTGTAAAGGAGATTGGTCCAGATTACTCTCATGTAGATGTAAGTGCACTCAAAGTACTTTAAAGATGGAAAAGGATTAGATTAATTAGTCATGGTAGGTTGACAGATGTAAGTCCAACTGCAGCAGTCCTTGCTCCCAGTATTCGATAGTGAGTGCGTGTGAAATGCTCCCCATTCTATTCTAGGAGGCAGACGACACAGGTTTATAGGTTACTTGGCAAGAGAGGATGATAGGGCTATGTCTACATCTCAGGATGGCAGTGGAGTTCTGGCAATGGGATGATAATCACATAGCTGCCTCACTCTTGGACGAACCATGTATAGATCAGGTTGTCCCTGGTATCCCATGCAGGTCTCCGCATGGTCCTGACATCCATTAAAGGGTAATTCATATTCATGACCTCCTCCTCAGGCTCACAGAATTCATCCTCATCTGAGGAGGAGTGACACTCCTCACACTCGTTCTGTTGTAACATATGCCCACATTGCATGTCCAGGTTGTGTCGTGCACAGCAGACCACAACTATTCGTGATACCCTCTGTGGTGCGCACTGCAGAGCCCCTTGAGACCAGTCAATGCAGCAGAAGCGCATTTTCAGCAAGTCAATGGTGTGTTCACTGATGGCTCTGGTAGAGGTGTAAGATTGATTTCACCACTCTCCCTCTACGCTCTGGTGACGCCTCACTGATGTCACCAACCATGTCTGCAGGGAATAAGCCTTGTCACCCAGGATCCAGCTGTTAGCCTGGGCTGGGGCTTCAAAAAGCTCTGGGAGCTGTGAGTTGCACAAGATCTATGTGTTGCGACAGCTCCCTGGGAAACGAGCGCAGACCTGCGTAATTCTTTGCCTGTGACTAAACACCAGTTGCACATTCAAGGAGTGAAAGCCTTTGCAATTCACAAATGCAGTCGGCTGATCTCAGGGGGCTCTAATGACCTCATGAGTACCTGCCTTGCACTCTAGGGAAAAGAACAATCACGCCGAAGGCCACTGACTTTGCCACCTGGCTGTCTGGAAAAGTGGATGAAATCATTGGCATAATACCAGAGGGCATTGGTCACCTCCTTTATGCACCTTTGTGTGGCAGCCTGTGAGATGCCACATATGTTGCCTACATCTGTCCCTGTCGAGATGCCCACTCTGGCCCTAAACCCTCCCATCGTCGTCCATTCCCGTGCCCCACTCTACAAGACCTTCAATTACCTGACCATGACACTGAACCTGCCCGCCCCCTACCAAATCGGACTCCTTTCTGTGACTGTGACTGCTCCTTCTGCCACCCAGCCCCCTCAATTCAAGCCACGGGACCCCAATGTTGAAAGAACCAATCCCATCCTTTAGCCCCCTCACCTTTACTGACTGTAACCCAATTCCCCACCCTCCACCCTGAACCACTACACCCAGGACACTAGGCCCTTCCCTCCTCCACACCTCTATGAGCCCTAACCCCACCCTCTGTCCTCCCTTCCTCTCTGCATCTCCATGTACCTGAACCCCTACTTTTCAACCCCCGCCCTTTACCCATGATTTGCCTTTGCCAGCCCCAAGCCTGGAGCAAAATAGCCATTCCACCGTTAACCTCCCTTGTGCCACTGAGTTCAAGAAAAAAAAGTTTATCTCAGACACAACTGCACAAAGCCGGCTGGTGCACTATCTTTAAACGAATGTAAACCGGTGCCACAAAATTCTCAGGTGCCGCTGACTTTATCTTGAAGGTAGGATGTAATTAAAAACAGTTTCATGCTAATGAGTATTCATGGCATGCAAATGTGTAACAAATATTAACCTGACACAGGACAGCATGGGGCTTAACATGCTGCAAACATGCCACTGACTTAATCTCTACATCTCAACTCGTCATTGTGAAATCAAAACTTTGCATCTAGCCTAGTTCAGTCACCCCGCACGCCATGTTTTTCTCTCTTGCAGGCTCCATAAAATATTCCCTCAGGTGTTTTCACCAAAGCCTCAATTTCAAAATTCATATCCTTCATTTCAAATCCATCAGTGTTCTCATCCCCTCCCTCTCTTATACCTCTAATATAATTGGGTTGGTCTTTGAAAGAGCCAGTGCAGACTGAATGGGCTGAATGGTTTCCCTCTGTACAATGCTATTCTATGATTCTATTTTAATAAAAATAATATAAATAAAATATAAATAAATATAAAATAAGAAGAAAATTACAAGTTATTCAAATTTGAGGGGTTTTTTTTTTACTGGTTGAAGCTATTTTTCCAAATGCACATGAAGCTTTGTCACCAGAAGCGTATTTCAGGAAATCGTGGGGAGCTCACACGTTACTTCCCAAAATACATTTCCGGCAGACAAGGCTCCACACTGGGAGCACATATTCAGAAAACCACTCCTTATAAATTGAGCACTCAGCAGTGACTGGTTTACAGAGAATCAACCAGTTCAGTTTATAATGCAAAACAAAAACAAAAGTACCTGGAAAAACTCAGCAAGTCTGGCAGCATCTGCAGAGAGGAACACAGTGAACCTTTCGAGTGAGGACAAGGGGGACCCTATCATGTTTCTGGGAGGGAGAGGAAGGTGTGAGGGCGGATGCGCGAGAGATGGGCCGGACACGGTTGAGGGCCCTGTCAACCACCGTGGGTGGAAAACCTCGGTTAAGGAAGAAGGAAGACATGTCAGAGGAACTGTTTTTGAAAGTGGCATCATCAGAACAGATGCGACGGAGGCGAAGGAACTGAGAGAATGGGATGGAGTCCTTACAGGAAGCGGGGTGTGAGGAGCTGTAGTCGAGGTAGCTGTGGGAGTCGGTAGGCTTGTAATGGATATTGGTGGACAGTCTATCACCAGAAATTGAGACAGAGAGGTCAAGGAAGGGAAGGGAAGTGTCAGAGATGGACCATGTGGAAAATGATGGAGGGGTGGAAATTGGAAGCAAAATTAAAAATTTTTCCAGGTCCCAGCGAGAGCATGAAGCAGCACCGAAGTAATCATCGATGTACCGGAGAAAGAGTTGTGGGAGGGGGCCGGAGTAGGACTGGAACAAGGAATGTTCCACATACCCCATAAAGAGACAGGCATAGCTGGGGCCCATGTGGGTACCCATAGCCACACCTTTTACTTGGAGGAAGTGAGAGGAGTTTAAGGAGAAATTGTTCAGTGTGAGAACAAGTTCAGCCAGACGGAGGAGAGTAGTGGTGGATGGGGATTGGTCGGGCCTCTGCTTGAGGAAGAAGCGGAGAACCATCAGACCATCCCGGTGGAAGATGGAGGTGTAGACGTCCATGGTGAAGAGGAGGCGGTTGGGGCCAGGGGACTAGAAATATATAGGTTTTATCTAGATTTTTCTTTTCCACTATTTTTAAATGTATTTCCATCCATTGTTTTATCTCTACCTTTTAGCCTTTTTCAATTCCTTCACCCCACCCCCACTAGGGCTGTCTGTACCTTGCTTGTCCTGCTTTCTACCCTTAATTAGCACATTCCTTAGATAATATCACCACCTTCAACACCTCTTTGTTCTTTTGTCTGTGACATCTTTTGGTTATCTCCACCTATCACTGGCTCTACTTGTCCCACCCCCCCTTAAATCAGCTTATATTTCACCTCTCTTCTATTTTTACATAGTTCTGTTGAAGGGTCATTTGGACTCGAAAGGTTAACTGTGTTCCTCTCCGCAGATGCTGCCAGATTTGCTGAGTTTTTCCAGGTATTTTTGCTTTTGTTTTGGATTTCCAGCATCCGCAGTTTTTTGCTTTTATCTTACAGCTTATAACGCACTTCTCCATTTTCCATAACTCACTTGTGTGACACAAGAAATGCCATTAAAAATGGGGGATCCCGAACCTTTCCGAAGCTCTAATGTTGCTGGAGCTGAGACAGTGAATGCTTATTCTTTTTGACTCTGCTGAGATCATGTGTCCTTTCTCCCAGTCCTTCTGTAGAGCTCACATCAGGAATCAGAGAAACATTATTCTGTCCGAGCGCTTCAAGTACTCTTTCAAATATCATGTGGATATTATATGCCATTGCCTGTTCTCTTGCAGTAACACATTGAAATAATTCAAGGTTTCAAACTTTCTGAGAGCCTTGGGGGTCATAGTCCCCCTCTCTCCCCATAAACTTAAGTAAAACCTGTATCAGCCAAGCTATCTTCTCCCGGGAAAAGAGCTGAGTTATGATTGTCTGTTCATAATCGAGCAAGAATGCTCAACGCCTGTGGAAGCAATAAGTTATAGAGAAAGATTCAAAGGAGCACATTACTTTTCGAAATGAAACACAGGAACAGTAATAATTGCTATCATCTAAAAATTGGAACGGGTGATAGAGAGAGAATGCCATACAATTTAGAGAGGCAGGAATTGATTTCAGATAGGGTTTTAATGAAGGTAAAGTGATATGAACTACAAACTGCTGACACAATTTCAAAATGATTTAACGTACTGTAAATTATCTTTGGTCTTGTTAATTTCTGAATTACAATATACTAAAGAAGCAACACAGAAGCAGAACAGCTCTGCAAGTGATCGTATTCAAAATGAGTTCCGATAAGCACTGTGAGACAGATCGCATAACAAGGTAACCTTGAAGTCAGGTCAATTGGAGAAGATACCTCAAAAACAAAACAACCAGCATTCATTGGCCTGAGTCACGCCATGTCAATTCTGACATTGTCTCCGTGAATCAGATTTGCATAACTAAACAGATTGCAGGTAGACGATACATTGTCAGTGTTTGAGTGTTTGTCAGGCTATCAATGAACACTAGAGTCTTGTCTTCCGACATCTGCACTGGAAGTAAAGCCTGAAGGCTTACTGAAAAATGTATGCCATCAATTTAAATTGTCAATAAACTTGAAGGGTTTGTCAGCATCATTTAGCGTCAACAAACTTTAAAATAAATAATTAATATGATGGGACAACAAATTAACTGATTTCATTAAACTAGCAATTAAGCTGCCTAATCCCAAAACATTGTGGGCTGAATTTTTGGGCCAGCCAAGGTTGGAAAGGAAGGCACATGGGCCAAAAATTGCAAGGCCAGCTTTGTGACCCCATTCCTGACATCGGCCAGTTTGCCAATGTAATTATGGTTCCATTTAGTGTGTAATGTACCTTTAAGAATAATGCTGGTTAAGGAAGATCACATGATCTGTGGTAACCAATAGGAGAGTAGCGTGGCCTACCTCAGGAGTGTGTAAAGATAAAATTGGAGTTGAAAGCACAAATCTAGTTGCTGCTGAGTACATTGTAAATAAACTTAATGTTTCCACATTAAGAAGTGTCTGCAGATCAACTCTATCAACAACAGCCAATGTGGATTTGGGGCCCAGTCAAGGCCAGCCACCCCCATGAGGCATGCAGGCAATAGGCTCGTAACGAGCCTGGTTTAGCAGGGATTAATTAAGGAGGTCAATTGGGATTTTCCAACTGCCTGCAGGCAGGCACCCAGTGGCAGGCCAGAGTGGCTGTGCTCTAGCTATGCCTACAGGCCCCTCTGCCCTACTAGTTGGGGGTGCAGCCAAGTAAGGCCACTCTGTTAGAGGGGCTCCCACCCACCCACCCCAGTGGTGCCTGGCTGCTTTCCCAAATTTTAATTAATTATTTTTTTTAAATTGGTGAGAAGGCACTCTCTTCCTGCAGCCTGTTGCTCTTCTGAAACTGGAAGGCCTTGGATTGGCCCTCCAGCTTCAAGAGCCCACCTGCTACTCTTAATTGAATAGAGAATCTATCTCCATGCCAATTAAGGGGGCACCCTGGTCAAAGCTGTTTCTCCCTGGGGAGGCAGGTTTAGCACTGGCTCCTGTTTGCTGCACCTAAAGCAAAAATTCTGTCCTGTAAATTCTACGATTGTGTCATTAAAACTCTAAGATCTGTCCACAGTGAATACTTTAAGTGATTTGATGGCTGAAATTTTAGTCAAAGGGCATGTTTTGGACCGGGAGGGAAACCCCCTCCGCTGCCACAGGGATCTCAGCATGACACCTGGCCCATTTTAACTCCCGGGCCTTATTGAAATAACAATCAGCTGTGGGCTGGAGGAGATTACAGAGATAGGGAGGGCCAAGACCATGGAGGAATTTGAAAACATGGATGGGAATTTTAAAAATCAAGGCATTGCTTAATCAGTAACCAATAAAGAGATCAGCGAGCACAGGAGTTATTGTGAATGGGACTTGCTATGAGTAAGGACAGGGGCAGCAGAGTTTTGGATAAACTCACATTTTCGGAAGGTAGAATGAGAGGCCAGCCAGGAGTTCATTGGAATACTGAAGTCTGAAAAAGCAGTGTCAAAGGCATGAATGAGGGTTTCAACAGCAGATGAGCGGAGGCAGGGTTGGAATTAGGCTACGTCATGGAGGTGGAAATAGTTGGTCTTAGTGATGGAGCATCTACTTTGCTATGTGGAAAATTGCCCAGGTATGTCCTATACACTAAAAGCAGGACAAATCCAACCCAACCAGTCACCACCCTATCAGTCTACTCTTGATCATCAGTAGAGAGTGATGGAAGGGGTCATCAACAGTGCTATCAAGCAGCGCTTGCTTAGCAATAACCTCCTTACAGATGCCCAGTTTGGATTCCACCGGGGTCACTCAGCTCTTGACCTCATTACAGCCTTGGTTCAAACATGGACAAAAGAGCTGAAATCCCGAAGTGAGGTGAGAGTGACTGCCCTTGACATCAAGGCAGCATTTGGCCAAGTGTGGCACCAATGAGCCTGAGCAAAATTTGAGTCAATGGGAATCAGTAGTGGTGGTTGGTGGTTGGTGGTTGGTGGTTGGGGGTGGGGGTGGGGGTGGGGGTGGGGGTGGGGGTGGGGGTGGGGGTGGGGGGGGAAATGCTCCACTGATTGCAGTTATACCTAGCACAAAGGAAGATGGTTGTGGTTGTTGGAGGTCAACCATCTCAGTTCCAGGACATCACTGCAGGAGTTCCTCAGGGTAGTATCCTAGGCTCAACCATCTTCAACTACTTCATCAAAGGCTTTCCTTACATCATAAGTTCAGAAGTGGGGATGTTCACTAATGATTACACAATGTTCAGCACCATTTGTGACTCCTCAGATACTGAAGCAGTCCATGTCCAAATGCAGCAAGACCTGGACAATATCCAGGCTTGGGCTGACAAGTGGCAAGTAACATTCATGCCACGCAAGTGCCAGGCAATGACCATCTCCATCAAGAGAAAATCTAACCATCGCCCCTTGACATTCAATGGCATTACCATCTTGGAGTCCCTCACTATCAACATCCTGGGGATTACTATTGACCAGAAACTGAATTGGACTAACCATATAAATACTATGGCTACAAGAGCAGGTCAGAGGCTAGGAAGCCTGCGGTGAGTAACTCACCTCTCAACTCCCCAAAGACTGTCCACCATCTACAAGGCACAAGTCAGAGGTGTAATGGAATACTCTCCACTTGCCTGAATAAGTGCAGCTCCAACAACACTCAAGCAGCTCAACAACATCCAGGGCAAAGCAGTCCACTTGATTGCCACCCCTTCCACAAACATTCACTGCCTCCACCACCAACGAGCAGTATGTACCATCTACAAGATGCACTGAAGAAACTCACCAAGGCTCCATAGTCAGCACCTCCCAAGGCCCTGAACCACAAAGGACAAGGGCAGCAAATACATGGGAACACCACTGCCTGGAAATTCCCCTGCAAGCCACTCACCATCCTGACTTGGAAATATATAATTGTTCCTTCACTGTCGCTGGATCAAAATCCTGGAACTCCCTCCCTAACAGCACTGTGGTTGTACCTACACCACAGGGACTGCAGTGGTTCAAGGAGGCAGCTCACCACCAGCTTCTCAGCAGCAATTAGGGATGGGCAATAAATACTGGCCTAGCCAGCGATGCCCACATCCCATATATTAATGAAAAAAAAAGTTCATCTTGGGGTAATTTTGACACCAAGGTTGTGAACAGCCTGGTTCAGCCTCAGACAGTTAGGGAATTAAGCTTATGGCGGGCATTGAAGTGGGTTCTTCAGTTTTCAAAATAATTAGTTCGAGGAAATTTCTGCTCATCCAGTACTGGATGTCAACAGTTTGAGAATTTAGAAAAAGTGGAGGAATTGAGTGAAGTGGCTTTGAGGTAGAACTGGGTGCCTTCACTGTACATGTGAAAACTGATGCCAAGTTTTTGGATGATGTTTCCAAGTGATAATATTTAAATATGAAATAGGAGGGGACCAAGGATAGATCCTTGGATGTAATGGAGTGGGAGTGGGAAGATAAACCATTGGAAGTGATTCCCTCACTTTGATTAGATAGCTAAAAATCAGGCAATGATCCCACCCAGCTGAACAATGGTAGAGAGGCATTGGAGGAGGATGGTGTGCTCAGCTATGTCAAACAGTTGCAAACAGGTTGAGAAGGTCAAAAGGAAAAGTTCACGTTCATCATAGTCATATAAGATGTCACTTGTAATTTTGACAAGGAAGAGACTTCTTCCTGAAACCAGCAGGACTGACATGAGGGCCTGCAAGCAAAAGTAGGAATAAGAATCCACTCGAAAGCCTTAGAATGCTGGGAACCCAAGGGAATGGTCCAGGACTTAAAGTCATTGGGCCACAATTTATAAGTTTGAAGGCTGGTTCACGGAAGTCCCTGGCTTGTGACCAACCTTGAGAGACTTTGTCAGGAACATGCAGAGGCAAAGTCGAGGTTTCGGAGAGAGCACACAAACCTCCCAAGAACTCATCTACTCAACCCTGTGAGCACCAGCTGTCCCACATGTGGCAGAGTCCACACATTGGGCTCATCTGCCATCTCAAAACCAGAGTGGAAGCAATCATCCTCAATCCTGAGACACTGTCTAAAAAGGAGATTAATTCAAATTTCGCCTTCACCTGTCTGCCACAACAGCTTTGGCAGGCTTCAAAGTTCTTGAAGATATAATGTCGCCAGTGGGGAATGATGTGAATTTAGGCCAATAGACTCTGACGTGATCTTGACCCCGCCCTATGCCCATTCTTGCTGGGTGAGGGGTGGTTAAAATTGAGTATTTAGCATTATCATACCTGACCTTTTTCACATTAATGTAGAAAACATAAACAATGGCAAATTAGAAAAAGTTACACTAAAAGTAGTAAATCTGTAGTCTAGATTTTCTATACAGGTAAAGCCCCAAGGAGAATAACGATTGGCACTGTTCAACCAACCCAAAGTCAAAGGTTTGCCCCACCCACTGCAGCTTCTTGGGTCAGAATACTTCATTTAATGCAGGCAGCCCTGAGGACTGTCTTTGATTTGGAACTGCTGCTCTGGAATTGAAAGGCCTGTTAATAGTTTAAAAGGACCAACATAGGAGCAAACATTGAAGGAGAAAATTGCACAATTGAGCTCACCAGCAATGTCTGTCAGGTGCGCTGGGTGGTGCAAATGGCCCTGCCAAAATTGATGCATTATGCAAGATATCCCCAAGGCTGGATCTAATCTATATACCAGAAGCAATGGGTGTGGTGTGGATCTAATACCTTGTGAAATATAATTACCTAAATAGCATCATCTTGGTATTAAATAACCAATCAAACATTCTGAAGTATTACACTTGAGACTTCAGATGGCATTCAGCCCCGTGAATCTATTCCATCATCCACTTAGATCAGGGCTGCTCTCTATTTCAACTTCATTTACCCACCTTGGTTCCAGATCCCTTAAGAGTCAAACATATGTATCAGCAGGGGTTCTCTCAATTAGTTGCTATAAACAGTTTCTGCCAATCTCCTGCCGGAGCTACAATCACTAGGCAAAAGAACCACCTTCCCCACTCTAGATTGAAACATAGGTTATGATTTCACAAGAGTTCTCTTCATTTGTCATATTGATTCTAGGGCACTCTGTGGCTTCAGCTAATGAGCTGTTGGTGACATTGCACTACCAGACCACTACTTTGAAGCGGACCTCAGTTGAGGTGGACAACTGGAGTAGGCTGATAGTCACAGCTTTGCTAATGGCTTTCAAGTTGCATTACATCGTTTTGAATGTAAGTTTAGAATGAAAATCAGAGTATAACAAGGTCAAAAGTAGCACGCCTGTTAAGAATTATGTAACGTACTCAGGATGCAAAGTAAAGAATTTCCCATAATGATACAAGAGATTAAAGGGTTAAATTCCGAGGACAGGCTCCATAGACTAGATTTGTACTCCCATGAGTATAGAAGATTAAGGGGAGGTCTAGTTGATGCGTTTAAGATGATTGAATGATTTAATAGGTTGGATAGAGAGAAACTACTTCTTCTGGTGGAGGAGACCAGAACAATGGGGCACAGTCTTAAAATTAGAGCTAGGTCATTCAGGGTTGGAGTCAGGAAGCAGTTCTTCACACCAAGGGTAGTGGAGATCTGAAACTCTCCCCCAAAAAGTTGTTGAGGCTAGGTCAACTCAAAAACTGGGATTGATGGATTTGTATCAGGAAAGGGTATTACGGGTTTTGGAACCAAGGAGGATAGAGGGAATTAAGACACAGATCAGCCATGATCAAACTGAATGGCGGAACAGGGTGGAGGAACTGAATAGCCTACTCCTGTTTCTAAATTCTTATGACTACCCCTCTCCAGCACCTGTATTTTCTTCACGCAAAGGGTTGTGGAAATCATGGAACTCTTACAAAAAGCTATGCAGGCGAGATCAATTGCAATGTTCAAAATTGAGATTCATATATTTTTATTAAGAAAGGATATTAAGAGAAATGGAACCAATGTGGGTAAATGGAGTTAAGAAGCAAATTAACCATGATCTAATGAATGGAAGTAACAGCTTGAGGAGTTGAATGCCAAATTCTTGTTCCTATGGTCCTTCAAAACATTCTTTAAATGCTATCTCTTTGACCAAGGTATTATCCTATTGTCTCCTTATATGACTCATTTTGTCTAATTATGGTCCTGTGAAGTGCCTTGGAATGTTTTACTATGTTAAAATAAATCCAGATTCTTCTTATGGTTATCAATGTTTACTAGCAAAGTGGAGGCCTTTGGACAGGTCTGACAAGCTGTAAAGTTATGTTTCTGTAGGCACTATAAAAGGAGTACATTTTCCACTTGCTTTCACATGGGGACAGGGTTTCAGGCAGCCATACACACACAACCCACTATCATCCATCCATTCATATTAGTGAATGTACATTTCCTGGTTTGTGCTTTTGTGGGGCTAGGCTTCTGTAAGAAGTATCCAAGTGGAAAATTTACCCTTACCTGACCTAGCCACAAATGGTGACCAGCTTTGTACTGCAGCCCTTCTACAACTCAAGTGAATATCCTGCCCCCTTTATGTGAAAAATAAACAATTTTTACTCACTCAAAGAGAACAGACAAAGGGACTTAGGGTTCCAGACCTCTGCCAGATGTATGGATGTGAGCTGAGAATACGTTTTAGCATTGCTGTGGTGCTCCTCACACCCCCAGTTACTCACCCCGCCCCACGGTAGATTGGCCTGCTGACAGCCTTTTTCAGTCAGAGTATCAAGAATGGCCACTCAGGCTGTGGAAAGCAACCAGCACCTGTGAAACCACAGCGACAAAAGGAAGTGTCACCCCAAAGCTTGTTGGGCTGTTCTGTAGTTGGTATTTCACTAAGGGGAACATCACTCTGTAACTAAACTAAACTGTACAGGAAAACATTCTTTTGGCCAGAAATGATGCAGACACACATGTCAATATACATCAACTTAAAAAAACAAAATTCAGTGAAAAGATTTTTTTTAAAAATCACTTTTTCTCCAACTTGCTAGTTAAATCAGGAGCCTGGTACTCCTCCTGTGCTGCCACCACGGAAGGTGAGGAAGGAGGCGAGCGGGCCTGAGAATTTGGCAGGCCCCAATGCCTTCCCCCCTCCATTGGTGTTAAGTTTTGGGCAGGAAGGCCCATGGTTGACCCTTCCCACCCCAACTCCACTTGAGTCCCTTTAGTGGCCAATTAGCAACCTCTTAACGGCCTCTTTCCACCTCCCGAGGCCCAGGCAGGCCTGCGGACATGAGGCCTGCGCATCTGGTAAAACTGAGTGGGAGTCATGTCAGCTGGGGTTGGCGGGTGGTGGTGTCCCTCGATCTGCGGTAATCTGTGTTTAATCAAGTGATCAAGGGCATGGAGATGGGACAGTGCAGTAGCCGCTAACAGATAACCCCCTGTCCTTGTTGCCAACCCCCATGGACTCCTCTCACTGCTGCCCACAACTTCCACCCTGCGAGGCCTCACTCAACTCAATAGCTCATACCTTTTTCCTGGGTCATTCCATGATCCTGGGACTCCCAGGAGGTGCTGTTCCAGGACCAGCCACAGCTTCCTCTGCAGTGCTGCCAAGTGCAAGAGCTGCAGGCTTCTGATTGGCCAGCAGTTCTTGGTGGGTGGGAAGTTGTCTTCCAAGGTCCTCAGTCTGGAGGAAAGCCATCATAAGACTATAAGACATAGGAGCAGAAGTAGGCCATTTGGCCCATTGAGTCTACTCCGCCATTCAATGAGATCATGGTTGATCTGATAATCCTCAATTCCACTTTCCTACCTTTTCCCTGCAACCCTTGAAACCCTTACTGATTAAATATCTGACTTTCTTAGCTTTGAATATACTTAATGATCCAGCATCTACAGCCCTCTGTGGTAAAGAATTCCACAGATTCACTACCTTCTGAGAGAAGAAATTCCTCCTCATCTCTGTCTTAAACGGGTGACCCCTTACTCTGAGATTATGCCCTCTGGTCCTAGACTCTCCCACAAGGGGAAACAACCTCTCAGCATCTACCCTGTCAAGCCCCCTAAGAATCTTATGTGTTTCGATAAGGTCGCCTCCCATTCTTCTAAACTCCAATGAGTACAGGCCCAGCCTACTCAGCCTCTCCTCATAAGAAAATCCCTCCGTACCTGGGATCAACCTAGTGAACCTTCTCTAGACTGCGTCCAATGCCCATATATCTTTTTGAAGATAAGGGGACCAAAACTGTTCACAGTATTCTAGATGTGGTCTAAAAAGTACCTTGAATAGTTTCAGCAAGACTTCCCTATTTTTGTACCCCATTCCCTTTGAAATAAAGGCCAACATTCCACTTGCCTTTCCTATTACCTGCTGAACTTGTATGCTAGCTTTTTGGGATTCATGTACGAGGATCCCCAAATCCTTCTGTGCTGCAGCTTTCTGAAGTCTTTCTCCATTTAAATAAAATTCAGCTCCTCTATTCTTCCCTGCCAAAGTGCATAACATCACATTTTCCCAAATTATATTCCATCTGCCAAGTTTTTGCCCACTCACTTAACCTGTCTATATCCCTCTGTAGACTCTTTGTGTCATCCTCACCACTTGCCTTCCCACCTTTTTTTGTGCCATCTGCAAACTTGGCGATAGTACATTCATTTCCCTCATCCAAGTCATTAATATATATTATAAATAATTGTGGCCCCAGCATTGATCCCTGTGGCACTCCACTAGTTACAGGTTGCCATTCCGAAAATGTCCCCCTTACCCCAACTCTGTCTTCTATTAGTTAGCCAATCCTCTATCCATGCTAATATATTACCCCCAGCACCATGGGCTCTTATCTTATTAAGTAGCCTTATGTGCGGTACCTTATTGAACGCTTTTTGGAAATCCAAATATATTACATCCACTAGTATCCACTAGTTACTTCCCCTTTATCTATCCTGCTTGTTACCTCCTCAAAGAATTCTAATACATTTGTCAGGCATGATTTCCCCTTCATGAAGCCATGCTGACTCTGCTTCATTATATTATGTATTTCTAAATGCTCTGCTATTACATCCTTTATAATAGACTCCAACATTTTCCCATTGACAGATGTTAAGCTAACTGGCCTATAGTTACCTGTTTTTTCTCTCCCTCCTTTTTTGAATAAGGGTGTTACATTGGCCATTCTCCAATCTTCTAGGACTTTTTCAGAATCTAATGATTCTTGGAAGATTACGATGAGTGAGTGCATCCACTATCTCTGTAGCTTCTTCCTTTAATGTCCTAGGATGCAACCCATCAGGTCCAGGGGACTTATCGGCCTTTAGCCCCATTTGTTTCCCTAGTACTTTTTCTCTAGTGATAGCTATTGTATTTATTTTCTCCCCCACCCCTCACCCTTTTTCCCCTTGATTATTTAGTATTTTTGGGATACTATTAGTGTCTTCTGCCGTAAAGACTGATGCAAGGAATTTATTCAACTCCTCTGCCATTTTCTGGTTTCTCATTATTATTTCCTCAGCTTCGTTCTCTAAAGGGCCTATGTTCACTTTGGCCTCTTTCTTCCTTTTTATATATTTAAGGAAGCTCTTACAGTCCGTCTTTATATTACTTGCTTGTTTACTCTTAAAGTTTATTTTCTCCCTCTTTATTATTATTTTGGTCATCATTTGTTGGTTTTTAAAACTTTCCCCAATCTTCGGGCTTACCACTAATCTTTGCCACATTGTATGTTTTTCCTTTCAATTTGATACCATGCTTAACTTCCTTGGTTATCCACGGCTGGTTTACCCCCTTCCTCGAATCCTTCTTCCTCACTGGGATATATCTTTGTTGCGAGTCATGAACTATTTTCTTAAATATCTGCCATTGTTCATTAACCGTCCTTTCTGTTAAACACCTTTCCCGGTCACTCCAGCCAACTCTGCCCTCATTCCTTTATAATTACTCTTATTTAAGTTTAACACAGTTGTTTCCAACCCAAGTTTCTCACTCTCAAACTGAATGTTAAATTCTATCATGTTATGGTCACTGTTTTCTATGGGATCTTTTACTCTGAGATCATTTATTAAACCTGCCTCATTAAATATTACCAGATCCAAAATAGCCTGATCCCTGGTTGGGCCCACAACACATTGTTCTAGGAAACCATCCCGAATACACTCTATGAATTCTTGCTCATGGCTACCTCTGCCAATTTGATTTTCCCAATCTACATGAAAATTAAAGTCACCCATGATTAATGTACTTCCTTTTTTACATGCCTTCATTATCTCCAGATTTAGTCTCTGTCTTACAGTATAACTACTGTTCGGGGGCCTATAGACTACTCCCACCAGTGTCTTCTTCCCCTTGTTATTTCTTACCTCCACCTATATGGATTCTACATCTTCCAATTCAAGATCATTTCTTGCTATCGTACTTATTACTTCCTTTCCTTCCTGCCTGTTGTTTCGAAAAGTTACATACCCATGGGGCAGAATCTTCTGTTCAGTGTGCAGGGGTGGGCCCCGCACACCAACACGTAAAATGACACGCGGTGATATCGGGCGTGCGACCCGACGTCACCACGCATCATTCTGATCTTCCAATCGGCAAGCGCGCACCGGAGTTGGCTGCACGGCCTCCGAACTTCAAAATCCTGTTAAGGCCATTAATAAACTAATTAAAGTAATTGTCACAGCTGCCCATCCAACCTTAAGGATGGCGGGCAGGTGAAGAGCCCAGGCAGCCTTCACATTTTTCATAAAACCTCATCAGCGGGCGGGATGAGGTTTCATGAAGAATTTATTAATTAAATAAAATTCTTAATGAAAATTCATAAACACATCCTAGCTCATGTGACACTGTCACATGAGGGCACATGTCAGAATAATAATTATTTTTTCCATCTTTATAACTGAAGTTAATCTCCCTGAGGTAGCTCCGTGCCTGAGGGAGATTTCTGCGCTGTTTCGTGCACATGTGTGAAAGAGCGCAGGCCCCGACTCTCTCTCCTTCCTCCCGCCCGCACAGGCAGCGCTGAGCGCTACTGGCCACTCGTCACGCTGGGCGGGCCTTAATTGGCCCGCCCACGTAAAATGGCAGCATGCAGCTGATCACGGGCGGCGATTGGCTCCGCATCCACTCCCAACCTGGCCGCCCGATGGGGAGAAAATTCTCCCCATGAATATTTTGTTCCCAGCTTTGATCTCCTTGTAACCATGTCTCCGTATTGGCAAAAGATCATACCAATTAACCTCTATTTGTGCCATTAATTCATTTATTTTGTTCTGAATACTATGTGCATTTAAGTAAAGAGCCATTAATTTTGCCTTTTTACCATCTTTTTCCCCCTTTGAGCCTATTTGCTGCTTTTTTTTTTGTTTGTATACTCTGTCCCTTCGTGTCACACTCTGGGTATCATTACCTAAAAAGCTGCCCTGCAAGGCTGCCATATCCTTTTGCTTTGTAAGCCTACATATCCCCTCTCCAGAACCCTCCCCTGTCTATTTAGTTTAAAACCCTCTCTACAGCCCTAGTTATTTGATTCACCAGGACTCAGGTCCTAGCTGTCACACCGGAAGAGCTCCCTTCTACCCCAGTACTGGTGCCGGTGCCCCATGAACTGAAACCCATTCCTCCCACACTAATCTTTGAGCCACGCATGTAACTCCTTGACTTTATTTACCCTATGCCAGTTTGCCCGTAGCTCAGGTGGTAATCTCGAGATTACCACCTTAGAGGTTCTGCTTTTTAATTTAGCTCCTAACTGTTCAAATTCTTTCAGCAGAACCTCCTTTCTAGTCCTATCAATGTCGTTGGTACCAACATGGACAATGACAACCGGATCCCTCCCCTCCCACTCCAAGTCCCTCTCCAGCCCTGAGGAGACGTCCTTAACCCTGGCACCGGGCAGGCAACACAACGTTCAGGACTTACGCTCACGGCTGCAGAGAACAGTATCTATCCCCCTAATTATACTGTCCCCTACCATCGCTACATTCCTGTTTCCTCCCCCCACTTGAATTGCTCCCTGTGCCACGGTGCCATGGTCAGTTCGCTCATCCTCCCCGCAGTTTCCGCTCTCATCCACATAGCTTGCAAGAACCTCAAAATTGTTGGACAATTGCAGGGGCCAAGGCTCCTCGAACACTACCCCCTGGGTCCCCATACCTGCCTCACCTGCAGTCACACCCTCCTGTCCCTGATCGCAGACCAAATTTGAATGATCTAATCTGAGAGGTGTGACCACCTCCTGGAGCAAAGTGTCCAGGTAACTTTCCTCCTCCCTGATCTGGCACAATGTCTGCAGCTCAGTCTCCAGCTCCACAACTCAGATCCGAAGTTCCTCAAGCTGCAAACACTTACTACAGATGTGTTCGCTCTCCATCAGCTTGGTGTCCAGCAGGGCCCACATGCTGCAGCAGCAACACATCACCCATCCTACCATCACTATCGTATTTCGTTTAATTTATTAATTAATTACTCTAGTATCCCTGCTCTTTACGCTTGAAGAATCCCCCACTCTTTACACTTTACTGTAATTGGTTATTTTTTACATCAGTATTGATCTTATACTTAACAAGCTATTTTTAAGAAAAAGAGAAAAAAAAGACTAGAGACCTAAACACAAACTAAAGACCTTACTTTTACTTTAAAGACTAGAATTACTCACCAATCCTACTCACCAATCAGCTGCTTTCCCTGCACTCACGTCACATTCTGGTTCGTGACGACACTCCGCTGCTGGTCTCACTGCAGGTAGGCTGCTTCATCCATGCCTTTTATCCTCTCCTGTTCACCTCATGCTCAAAATATACTATTTTGAGCCTTAGGAATAGAATAAACCTTAATCACTTACCAGATACTCACCAATTAACCAGTTTCTTCTCCTGTAGCAGAGCAAGAATCAATTCCTGGAAGCTGAAAAAGTTTAGGCAAAAGCAACCAAACACCTCTTTCCCTTCCTCTGCTTAACTCCCTGAAGCACTCAACTCTGGCACTCTATTGCAAGTCACACTCAAGTTCTAATTCAAGTCCTGAGTCCACTTAACTGCCTGATGGGCAGAAGATATGGTGGGCCTTCCTCCTCAGAGTCAGCACGGGTACCTTGTGGCTTTTTCAGGCCGTGAGGGAGACACCCGCTGAAAACAGAAGATTCCACCCCATACGTAAATGGCCATTGTTCATATGTGAACCTAAATGTCATTGGGAGGGTCTATTGCTGCTTGGGGTGACCCTGGGGTGGTGGCATCCTTGTGGCCGCTTCCTGGTGCTGGGAGGAGCCCCTAGTGACAATAGCTGCCACAGCAGCTATGGCACTATTGCTGGAGGATGAAAACCTATTCAATTGGATGGCTGTCTGAGTAGCAACATCTTAATTGGCTGTCACTAGAAAATGCCACCCAGGGTCCACTGTCCAGCCATGCAGGCTCAGGGTCCTGCTAATCACAGCAGGAGCACAGAACAGGGCTGGAGTGGGCACACCATACAGTTCTGCTTCAGCTGTGGTGGCCCCATCACAATCTAAAATTCAGCCCCATGTCTTGTGTAAAGGCAATTAGATCTCAACCATTTATCTCTAATTGTGCCTTTATTTCACCCATCTTATTACAAATGCTTTATGCATTCAGAAAAATAGCCTGTCATGTCCCAATATATTATGAGCATTCAATCAAAATTGGATAAACAGACTATTAAAATGGCCACTGAAAATCATGTGATCTTTGGCATTTGTGCTTCAGACAGTCCTAAGTCTCAAGTGAATACCTAATCAAATATGGACATCACAGCCGTTCGGGGAATTCACACATCCTATTGTTTATGGATGAATCAACACAAAAGAACTAAAGAATTACAGCTGACCGGATTCTCTGTTTCACCCTGAACGAAAGGGTACATCGAAACTCAATGTGTATAAGTCAGATGTGAATAGATCCTATCAACCTTCCATTGTATTATGATAGCATTCCTCATCCAAACCAGACTGGGTGAATTTCAACTTGTCAAAAAAACAACACAGGATGATTGAAGTCAACATACACACATACTTTTGTTTGGAAAAAGGACTTTGAGCTTGTGGAAGCCATATGCTGAAGGAACAATTTTGTTGTCTGCTTTTAAAACCAGTAAGACAGAGTTCCACCAAAAGCCATCAAGCCAGTTGCAAGTCATTCAAGCAGTCAAGCAAACAGCAATACATTGAAAGTGGAAGTTTGTGACAGAGAGAGAAGGGCTACCAAAACTGTTCCAGTTCAAGTTCACCTGAGAACTAACTTCCTAGAAATTCAACCACAAAAAGCCTCACAGCTTACTGAGAATACTTTGCTTTACAAGATCATCAACCTTAAAGTATCAACTGCATCTATAGGCCTGCCACAAAAGAGACTGAGATAATTATAAAGCTGTAACAGTATATTACCTTCCTCTGTATCTAATTTTTGTTTGTGAGAAGGTGTGTGAGAAAAAAGCTTCTCTACTTTTAAGCTCACAAAAAGCTTGCTGCTGGAATTATTTGATTGGGACACTCAGTCTAAGGTTAAGAAAACATATAACTTTTGCACATAAACATGCTAATCACAGGCAGTGAAAGGAAACACAAATTCTGTCCGTGACAAGCTTTTAATTTTTTTTTTTAACTAATGTTCTTTGCATTGACCTGTGTGTTGCACTCTCTCAGCCAAGGTTATAAATTGTAATGATGGTGTAGAACTTGACCACAGAGATTGCTATTAATTGAGTCATACTCAGACATCTATGAATTCTCAGCAATGCGATATGTTCAGTTTGCACATTTCAAATGCTGATGCAAACCAAACCAGATTCTATGACTTGTTCCGTCTTAGCATCACTTCAGGCAAATGCTACTATCACCAGCCGATGGACTGGATACCATGGGCCAGATTTTCACCATTGAGGCAGGGAGCTCGAGTTGGGAAATTTCACAACAAATCAGCAGACCCGCCTCCTTTAAAAGGGTCCCCACCCATCATACTTTCATCCTGGGGAGGTGGCAGGATGAAGTCAGGCCTACTGCCTCCAGGGGCAGTTTGTAGGCAGCCACAGAGGCAGTTGGGTGCCAACGTGGGTTCATTAATGGTCCCGTCTAGGTTCTCTGAGACTTCAACCCAGTTGTATAAACAGCTGTTAGGCCCTGTAGCCCTCATCCCTCACCATCCCACCCAACTCCATGCCCCCTCATAACCTCATACTACCTTTATGCCCCCTCATGCCCCATACTGCCTCCATGTCCTCTCATACCTCCTTTCCATCTCCATGGCCCTGTGCTCTCCATGCCCCGTAAATAGCCACTCACCCAGTATCCACTATAGGCAGACCTCAGGAGTCATGTTTAAATGAAAATAGATTACATTTCTAACAATCTAAGATACCTATCACTCATACACACTTGATACTGAAAATAACTTTCACTCATGAAACCCATTCAAAAATATTGTATCTCCTCATGGTCAATCTGTTGTAAAAACAAACAAATCTCTATTCAATAACTACATCAGAGGCAGCTAATCCTTTAATAGGGCTAGATTGTATGGGGGTGGGGGAGGGGGAAGACTGCTCGCTGGAAAGGGATCCGAGATCTTGGGGCGGGGGGGGCAAGAGGGGCTCGGGGGGCTGGGTTTTGGAGAGCAAGCAGCAAGGAAAGAAGAGGGTGACCCTAATGCACACAGGTCACTCCCTGAATAAGTTGCCCCCTTTCTTTCCTGCCTTTTTTCATCTAGGCCACAAAAAACAGCCTGCCCACTTCCCATGGCCAACCGCAAAATGGCTTGGGCAGCATATTATCCTGGTCAATAGGTTTACTAACAAACCTAATGATTTTGGGCTTGCCTTTAATTATTTATTTACCTTTATTTTCTGCTGATTTCAGTGCCTATCCAGCTAGAGTATTATGGGCGTTAGCTCGGGGTGGATGTAAGGATGCTGGGCTAGCCACCCGACATATTTTACATGCCCCCTCCCCCCACAGAAAACACAACCAGTAGGGCCACATAAAATCCAGCCTATAGTCTCTTAAAACTGTTAAAATGTGAGCTCATCTCCACTGCTGCAATAAGTGGTTTTGGAGCTTTTGAAACTCAGCCAAGTATTCATAATGGGTTCAGCTGTAATAACAACCATCAGGAAATGTCAACAATGAAATCCATTGAAACTGCAGGAACAGATGGTTAATGGTTTATTCTAAGCTATGCCGGGTAGTCTGTTAATCAATGCACTCCAACGGCGAGAGTCGTTTTTCATTTTAAAGGGCTGGGGATTTAGATTATTTCATAACATGATATTTAAAAAGGCCTTATCCATCCTTCAGAGTATTTAGGCCTCCTCCATAAATCCAGGGCTTCCACACTGTGGATTAAGGCATTGGAATATGGAAAATGGAGCCTGTTTGAACCCAGCATTAATTTCAAATGGCCCTGCTGAGTTCAGGTTTTCTGTCTGTGTGATTCACGTCCTGCTTATTTCCCTCTGCAGGTAAAAATGGGATCTGTTGGAAATGGGGACTTCTGCATCCGGGTCCCAACTGCCAATTTTAAAGGCCTCTGGAGTCAGCCAAGTCCACAGAAATGCAATCCCCCAGTTGCTCTGACATCATTGTACTCAAAGAATCCCAGCAGCAGTGTATCCTATTGTGCTTTTCATTGGTCCAGACCCACTTCCTTTTTTTTGTTTTGAAACAAAGGGAAGTCATGCTCTGCGATGATTGTTTTAAAAGACTACAAATGCTAAATTCAGCTCGCAAACTGCCTTGCTTCAGTCTAACTGGAACAGCCTCACTAACCTCCCAAATGGACTCAACACACTGCAACTCAATTACTGGATGGAAAGGGCTAAATTAGATAGGCCCAAAAAATGGGTGTGGGGTCGCGCTGTGATTACAACACAGCCTGAACTGCTTAAAGGGAAGAAGCATTGTGGCAGGAGCAGATGCTGGGAGTTGTGGTTGAAAGGAATCTGCTGAGAAAGCATGGTGAGTGGCATAACAGGGGAGAGAGGGAGTTCTGAGGTTTGCAGATGTTGCACTCAGGGTTCTGGTAGTAGAGCTGGGAAAGGGGAGAGATGTCCCTTTTTCAAATGGGGGCCAAGAGACCACCAAGACAGACAGAAAAAAAACAATGGGGCAGACCTGTGGAGACCAATGACAGGAATCAAGCTCGAGGACCTGGATCCAGTGCCTCAATAAATTTAATGACCTTACTAACTGCAAAAATAGCCTCACACACTGCTCAAATCACCACACCCCTACACTCATCTATCAACAATCTCTATGAATCAGGCTTCCTCAAATTTCCTCAAATTTGTATGTTTTGCCTCACCCACACCCTCAGCTCTGCTGCAATCGCCACATTCAGATCTCACAGTTGACACACACTGCTTAACTACAACAACCAAACAGTTGTACAACACTCACTTCTCCCTCACTTGCAGGACAACATAGCGGACAACCAGAGGCAGCAGGAGCAAACCAAATGAGAGCAGGCGGGCCTTGTTCTAGCCTTCATTGGGGATATGTTGCTGGCCATTATTGGGATGCCCATTGCTGTGGCCTTAGCCAGAGTCCGGGCTGAACCTCTAACTAAATGACAGTATTGTTGCAAATATCTAGTTCATAATTCAAATGTTTTAGAACATGACTTTTAGTTATAGAAACTAAAGTTTTAAATTTGTAAAGTTGTAGATAAATGGGGGCATTTGATTGAGAAATTGATAAGGAACCCTGAAGTAAATGCAATTCAAGCAAGCTTGGAGTTAATTATAGTTAAAAGCCAACTTACTGTTGTGAAACCATGCTTTATATCAAAACAGTAATTTTTGAATTACTGGCTGGAAACTTCTAATTGAATGTTTTTTAAAACTAAAGCCACATTCCAGTGACTTGTAATCATATTCAAAGATGACTGCGCCTTTGCATCACTGTACCTTTTACATTCCAAAAGCCCTTGAAAGGGAGACAACAGCCCAGATTTTCGCCCCTGGATTAGATGTGCAGAGATGGGAGAATGCCTGGCTCTGCGAACACGACCTTTTAAAGTGGCCACCCGCGGGTCCGATTTTTAGTTTGGAGGGTTGCTGGCAGGAAGGGAAATCAGTGCAGGCCTGCCCAGAAGTGGCGGGCTTGGGGGGGTTGGAAGTGGGTCTGGCACAGATTGGGTGACTCAAGCGCATATAAAGTGCCCCTTCAGGGTTGTCAATCCAAGTGTTACTTCCTGAGTGTAGCATGTCCGGAACCTTTAATGTTATTGAGTTGTCAGGTGACTGTCAAGGCTATAAATGTTGTACAACAGTTAGATTATCCTAGAACAGATAGCCCATCATGGGCTTTCCCTATGGGTGAATTGTTATTGATTTTTCCTAATCAAAAGTGTGCTGAACTAAACCACTGAGCGGATTCTCAAGACACAGTCGTCGAGTTGGCATTGTCTTACCACCACGACTTGATGCAGATAATAAGCTGGCTAGACTCAGTGGATGAATGAACAACATTCCCACGCTCATTATACCACGCACTTGCCCTATTGCCACTCATCTTGCTGGATGTGCCCATACTGTAGACCCTGGGCCAGGTCCCTCACATTTGCATGGTGTAGTGAAATAAAAGTCCAAATGAAACAGAGTAAGCTAGTAGGGCTACCACTTGTCATTGAGCACAGCCTGTCACCTTAGGGTGACAGCCACAACATACATGGCAACAAACATATGTACAGAGCCCTTCTCTCAATCATGCCGTTAAGAGTATTCATAGATGAGATGATGTAAATGGTTAGTGCACATAAGTACACAAAAGTGAATTAAAGCAATGTATTCTGAGCTGCTCATGACTCTTCTCACCTTACATTCTCATTAATTTACTCATTCGTGAATAGAATGTCACAGAGGAGCCTCTTTGGAAGAGATGGGGTCAGCTGCCCAGTGCTTTTCTGACGGGGACCTGGAGGTCGGGCTAGACAAGGGGCAAAGGAGAAGACATGACACCTACCCAGCTGGCCATCGCAAACCACCTGCTACGACCAAGAAGATATGGGTTCAGACTGCAGCAGCAGTGAGCACTACTGTAAACCATCGGAGATCACGGATCGAGTGCCTCAAAAGGTGCAGTGACCTGTTGCGTTCTGGCAAGATGAGTAGCTTGGCTCATAGGCACAGAGATCCAAGGGAAGATCCAAGGGAATGCTGCATGCCACAGATAAAATGCAAGTCTGGCACATACAATCCTCAATGCTGAAGCAGAAGAATGTGTAAGCAGCTACATGCAAAACGGATGTGAAAAGGCAGTATGATGCGTAAACGCATTGAAAAGCAATATATCTGCATGCGCTATATATGAGGGTGACATAAGTTCATGTTGTGGTTGCAGAACAAAGGGGCAAAAAAAGTCAAAGAGAGGGCCCAGACTGGGGGTGAGAGAGCCTAGCTGATGCCCATGTGCCCTGTGGAGCATGTGGCCATGGAGATCACCAGGGTGCCAGAGCTTCTGGCTATTGGTGATGGTGAATCTCCAGTAGCAGGTGATAAAGGAGGTGTTAAGATTGCCTTGGCACATGGTGGTAATGGTGGAGGTCATGCTTTCATTTTACTGAGCACAATGGGACATTGGCATGAGGGGGAGTGCAACGATGGGGTTGAGTCATATGGACAGCACAAGCATATTTAAGGAAGTGGTATACATAGAGAATGCTTTACTATGAGAAGGGCTATACCTAAATATCTCATTTTGTGTCCCACACAGACCTGTTGGCCCCCATCCCAGGTCACCTCACCCCCTTGAGCATCAAGAGGAGGAATAAATGTCTGAGGATGCAGCGTCACATCATTCTAGCCTACACCTCAACAACTGGTGCATTGGAGGAATGTGCTGTACGTTTAGAGTGGCACAGGGTGGAAGTCACCGCACTAGAGTGCAGGAGGAGGTGTCAGAGTCAGAGACAGCTGTGCACAGTCCTTCTTGGATGAAGAGGAAGGAAAATCACAATGATGCTGTAGTGGGCAGCAACGTGGAGCCTTGGGAGTCAGCTTTTGGGGCACAGTTTTTGTCTAATCAGGAGCAGATGTGTGGACATCTGGCGGAGTTCCCTGAGGCAGTGGGGGCTCTGGGACTGCAAATGGAGGAGCCCATCACTGACATGAGCTCCACATTTTCCCAGGGGCTCAACCGCATGAGCTCTGACCATGAGAGATTGGCCAATCTCATGGAGAGACACATGCAGCAGCACTCGGAGTGGATGCAAGAGCAGTGTCTCGGGCAGGAAAGGGTGCAAGCCTCCTTCAGTAGCCTGGATCAGTTCACTCAAAGTATGAGTGCTGACAACCACGGAATACATGAGGAGCTGCGTACTCTTAACAGGATAATCCCACATTTAGATCAGCGGTTGCTAGATTGGGCGACTGCTGCACACCAGCAACCAACCCTATCAACCCCACCTGAAGGCTAACCCCAGGGCTGTGGAGGTCACTGGGGAGGATGAAGGTCTTAGAGCTCCTCTTCTGCCACTTCTCCTCCAACAGAGCCTTTGTCTGCTTCACATGTGCCAGTGACCACGGCAGAGATGCAGAGGCCGCAGTATGAAGGAGGTCCCCAACGGGGCAGGCCACCATACTCCTCATTGCTATTTCGACAGATAAGTGGGCAGCCTGCCTCCACCTCCCCTGGGGCAACACGGGGGCATTTCATAGGATTGTGCGGGAGTGCAATGAAAAGAATGCAGTCTCCTCTACATTGGAGAGCCGAAACGCAGACTGGGTGACCACTTTGCGGAACACCTTCGCTCAGTCCCCAAGCATGACCCAGACCTTCGTGTCACTTGCCATTTCAACTCACCACCCTGCTCTCATGCCCACATGTCTGTCCTTGGCCTGCTGTAATGTTCCAGTGAAGCTCAACACAAACTGGAGGAACAGAACCCTACCTTCCGATTAGGCACTTTACAGCCTTCCGCTGCAGGACTTAACATTGAGTTCAACAACTTCAGACCATGAGCTCTCTCCTCCACCTTGACTCTTTTATTAATCCAATTTTTAACTTTTATTTGTTTTAATGTTTTTATAATTATTTATCCGTTTTTTATTTTTTAAAATCTTTTTTTACCTTTTTCCCCAACACCGCACCCCCCCCTCCCCAACAGGGCCATCTGTCACATGTTTCAATGTTGTGCTTTCACAGAGCACTGACCCTTGTTTGGCTATTAACATAAGGTGTCTTACCTTAAGCCACCATCAGTACCTTCTTTAGTCCTTAACACTATCATTAACACTCCCTTTGTCTTATGTCCATGATATCTTTGTCAATCTCTCCTGAGCTCCCACCAATCTGCCACCTTCTATTTTGCTCCACATGCTCCACCCACTCTTATACATTATAAAATGAATTACATTTCTACTTCTCTTTAGCTCTGAAGGAGAGTCATACAGATTCAAAATGTTAGCTCTGTTTCTCTTTTCACAGATGCTGCCAGGCCTGTTCAGCTTTTCCAGCATGTTCTTTATTTATTTCAGATTTCCGGCATCTGCAGCATTTTGCTTTTATCTAACTGTTTTTGAAGCTCTTGTTGGGGAATATTGGAAAGCTCCATCTGAGCAATCGAGCCATCAGAATCTCATCTTTAAAATGCCAATGGCCTGCTCAATGGTGCTCCTGGTGATGGCAAGGCTGCTATTGTACTTTTGCTCTGCCTCGGATTGTGGGTTCCTGGATGGGGTCATTAACCATGTTCTTAGGGAATAGCCCTTGACCCCTAGGAGCCATCTGTGTAGGTGGCTGAAATAGATTGGGGATTTGCGAATTCTTTAGTATGAAGGAGTCGTGGCAGCTGCCCGGGGATCTTGCATACACTTGAAGAGAGAACTTATTGTGGTCACAAACTACCTGGACATTGATGGGGTGAAAAGGCTTGCAGTTCATGAAGGTGTCCACATGCTGAGTTGGGGTCTTTATTGCAACGTTAGTGCAGTCAATGATGCCCTGCACCTGAGGGAAGCCTGCAATTTGGGCAAAAGCTGTGAATCTCTGAGACTGAGACTCAAAATCCATGGGGAAATTAATGTCCCCCACGTGAGCAAACAGACACTTCCTTAATGTATTTGTGTGCTGCTAACTGGAATATACCAGCCAGGTCTCCTGTTAAGCCCTGGAAGAGGCCTAGGAGTTCAGTGGGATGGTTACCTTCGCAGCCACTGGCAGGGCATGGGGGGGAGGGGAAGCAGTGGGGTGGTGGGGGGTCAATGGATTGTGTCTCCAGTTGCTGCTTCACCAGGTGACAAATTTCTGTCACAACATCATGGCTCACTTGAGTCTTCTCTGGCACTGGTTTTCCATTATGTTGAGATATGATGTTCTCGATCTGTACATCCTCCCCGCAGGGTAGAACCAAGTTGTCCTGCCTCTCCTCCTCCTCCTACCTGGTGCTCGTGCTGCTCCCTCTTCCTTATTTTCTTTGGCCCTCTTTCTGGTCTCTGGCTGCCCACTTTGGATTGACTTCTACTGCCTCTATGTGAGGCTGCCAAGATCATCCTCTATGCCAGTGATCTTGACTATTTTTCAAGCAAGGGCCACTTTAGCAAAAATCAAGGCAAAACATCAAAGACTATAAAAGAGGACGTTGCCTGATTCACTCCTGCTTAATCGAAAAGCAGAATACCTTGTTCTTTCTAGGGGAATGCTGGCTTGAAGTGGACTGACTTGGCCGCACCTCAGTGCTGGGGTGAAGGATTTACTTGCAGAATGTGCTTCTCTCTCCCAGTGAGCTGGTGGTCCACTCCTGTATGCCACATCCTACTGCAATGGCGGCTGTCACTTTAACACTTCCAGTAGTCAACACAATCGAAATGCCAGATGGCGCCTCCCTGGGTGCAGGACACTGTCAGGATCGGCTCACTCCTAAAGGATCGAGCCTGTTTCCTGGATACAAACGGATCTCACACATTCCTGCACCACCGCACTTGCCCGCTCTCTCACTCCTGCCCGCTCTCCTGCTCCCACACCACCACACCCGCCCGCTCTCCCGCTCCACCACACCCACCCGCTCTCCTGCTCCCACACCACCGCACCCGCCCGCTCTCCCGCTCCGCTACACCCACCCGCTCTCCTGCTCCCACACCACCGCACCTGCCCACTCTCCTGCACCGCTGCACCCGCCCGCTCTACCACACCCACCCGCTCTCCTGCTCCCACACCACCGCACCCAGCCGCTCTCCCGCTCCGCTGCACCCACCCGCTCCACCGCACCCACCCGCTCTCCTGCTCCCACACCACCGCACCCACCCGCTCTCCCGCTCCGCTGCACTCTCCCACTCTCCTACTCCTGCACCACTGCACCCGCCCACTCTTCCACTCCGCTGCACCCACCCGCTCCACCGCACCCACCCGCTCTCCTGCTCCCACACCACCGCACCCACCCGCTCTCCCGCTCCGCTGCACCTTCCCACTCTCCTGCTCCCGCTCCACCACACCCACCGGCTCTCCTGCTCCCACACCACCGCACCCGCCCGCTCTCCCGCTCTGCTGCACCCTCCCACTCTCCTGCTCCCACACCACCACACCTTCCCGCTCTCCCGCTCCTGCACGGCCGCACCCGCCCACTCTGCCGCTTCCACCGCACCTGCCCGCTCTCCCGCTCCGCCACACCCGCTCACTCTCCCGCTCCCCCGCACCCGCCCAATCTCCCGCACCCGCCCGCTCTACCACACCCACCCGCTCTCCTGCTCCCACACCACCGCACCCAGCCGCTCTCCTGCTCCGCTGCACCCACCCGCTCCACCGCACCCACCCGCTCTCCTGCTCCCACACCACCGCACCCACCCGCTCTCCCGCTCCGCTGCACTCTCCCACTCTCCTACTCCTGCACCACTGCACCCGCCCACTCTTCCACTCCGCTGCACCCACCCGCTCCACCGCACCCACCCGCTCTCCTGCTCCCACACCACCGCACCCACCCGCTCTCCTGCTCCCACACCACCGCACCCACCCGCTCTCCTGCTCCGCTGCACCCTCCCACCCTCCTGCTCCTGCACCACCACACCCGCCTACTCTCCCGCTCTGCTGCACCTTCCCACTCTCCTGCTCCCGCACCACTGCACCCACCCGCTCTCCCGCTCCGCTGCACCTTCCCACTCTCCTGCTCCCGCTCCACCACACCCACCGGCTCTCCTGCTCCCACACCACCGCACCCGCCCGCTCTCCCGCTCTGCTGCACCCTCCCACTCTCCTGCTCCCACACCACCACACCTTCCCGCTCTCCCGCTCCTGCACGGCCGCACCCGCCCACTCTGCCGCTTCCACCGCACCTGCCCGCTCTCCCGCTCCGCCACACCCGCTCACTCTCCCGCTCCCCCGCACCCGCCCAATCTCCCGCACCCGCTCGCTCTCCCGCGCCCCCACACCCACCTGCCCTCTCGCCCCCGCATGCTCTTGCTCTCTCGCCGCCATCAGGTTCTCACTCCCACACGCTCATTGTCTCACACACTCACTCTCTCTCACACACACAAACAAACATACGGCAATCAGCCTCTTCCTCCACACCCACCCACCCCCCTCAAAAATGAACTGGAGCTCCGCTCCCACGGTGGCTCAGTCCCGGACCTCACAGCTAGCCTCTCTTCCCTGGGGCCCCGGCCCTCAGCTCCACTGCACTGTGCTCCCTGGGCCCTGGTTGGGGGTGCCGGAGCTCTGCTCTGATAGCACTACACCATTGGTCATGGAGCCGCGCTTAGCGTCGATAGGAGCCGCCACTGGCTCACGGGCCTATCAATGAAAAACACTTCTCTATGCTCCCTCGGACAAAGCGCTATGCACACTTCTGGAGCACTAATTCTTCCATGCACCTGGGTGCAACAGTCAGCGGAGGCAACAAAAAAATTGTCCTGGCCTACCAGCAGCCCCACTTTCCCACTCCCTTGGGTCACTAGATGACAGTGGGAGTTAAGTTCTTGACACTTCTAGGCCACTAGATACAAACTGAAATATCACTCTACGGGGGTACCTGACCTCTCCGAGGAAATACCCTGGCTATCCAAAACAAATTCATGGCAAACAAATCTCCTCTGACCTGGTCTGCTCTGCACATTTTGGGATCCGCACAGCTGGGATGCAAAAATCAGAAATCAGTGCGGGCAGCTGACAAACCGTGCATGTGTGAAACTTGACCGGTCTCCAAACCCACCCCCAAGAAAATCGAACATGTTCTGTTTGGAGGCTGGACTTAGTCTTTCTGATGATTTCTGTGATTTTCTGGGCCAACCTGCCTGAAAAGCCACACCAGCAACAATGGCCTTGAATGAGGCTGAATGGGCCCATCTCCTATCCCATTTTCAAAGCGTCCAGACAATCACCTGGGTACTCAACTGGCTACACACAAACCATTAGACATAATCACTTGGACAATGGGACCCTGGCTGAGCAAGCAATTCCCAGCCATGACCTGATCAAGTTACAATTGGAATATATTAGCCATGACCTTATTTGGATCACTAGGATGTTAGAGCGAGGTCAGGTGACAAGCCAACTCTTTGTGTGTTTTAAGCACTTGCTCTTTTCTCTCTCTCTCTCCATCCAGCTTGCAAGTTTTTGAATCCTATCTGCTGATTTTGACTATCTAGGTGCTGCAGACAGAAACTTCTAAAAGAATTCAGCCTAGTTCTCTTGTCTCCAGAAGAACAGACAACTCTACACCAAAAGTAGAAGGACCACCAAGTGAAAGAAACAGGACCGCCAAATTCAGCCTGAAGTCAGCCAAGTCATTAACCTTCAAGAGTCGTCTACCCCTTTAATTTTACTGGACTCTAAATTACTTAATCTCCCTTCCCCATTCTAATCTATTTGTGTGTGTGTGTGAACTTTGAGTGTGGCAGTTTGTGTGTATGTGTATATGTTATTTTACTTAGAACAGGTTAAATACACTAAAAACTATCCCCTTTTCTTTTTAAAAACTCAAGGATACCTGTCTGTTTCTTTTCTTGTCTCAGTACGTTAACAGTTAAACATTCACTGAATTGGCAAGTATATCCTTTTCAAACAAAAAACCTGTTGCAGTCAAACAAGCAGAGGTAAAAGAAAGGTGCCATTCGACCTTTCCTCACCTGATCATACCACTTATGTTTATTGTTGATAAAAGAGATATGTTGTCAAAGCTTTTCTTGCACTCATCAATACAGACTTGCAAGAATACCAAATCTCAAAGGGAACAACAATTCATACTGCATAAGAAGAGGGTGCTGATTGGCTGGCAAGTGGACTCTGATTGGTAGAACGTTGCCATGGAGAATGCATCAGGGAACAGTTAACTGCCAAGCTTTTGTTTAAATTCAAACCAGGCAGATCAATTCTGATTGGTCAAGGCATTGCCAGGGGGAATGAACCTGGGAATGGCTGTCAACCAAGCTTTTGTTTAGTTGAAAAATTTGCTATGTGTGGACATGTTCTTTCTCTTTGTAAAGGACAGGGCCCTGCGTGTGACTATATGTAGCTTCTAGCACGTGTGAATGAGCCACATTGCAAGCCTGACTGATAATCTTAAATTGGCTGTTAGTATAATTCTTAGCACAATCAGGATTGTTTAGCAAGTGTTGTCGAATTGCAGAATCACATCTAATGTGGGAAACTATGTTCTGAGTTTTGCAAGCACAGGCTGATGGAGTACAGTCAATACTTTGCAGTGGGAATTCAGCTGGATATCTGCTCACAACCTGAACAAGGAGCTGAGGCATCCACCGTCATGAGGTCTGTAAAGAAAAAGTGGAGGGTTGTGCAGCCAAAAAACTAATGCAAGGACCCCATAGAATCTTACCTTGAAGAATAGCTGGAATACTAAGGAGGATTAAATTAAATTCTGAGGGCTATGGCATATCTTTTGGGTTGCTCCCAGGAAAAATGAACGAATCTTCAAGGTTTTGTAAGATAAGGGAACTCTTGGGGGGAACTAAAAAGTAAAACTGAGTTTATAGCATAAGTCTTTATAAGCTATAGTGCTATATTAGTGGTGCTAACTTGTTTAATTTATCTTTATATATGCAATGAAGTTTGTTTTTGTTAAAAAAACATGAAATCTTGTGGTGTAATTCTGTTGATTAATGTCTGGGTGTTTGAATTTCTTCTTTAAACATTAACAGTCCCTAACAGGATAACAGTATCCTCATACCTAATGCAACTTCTCACATCTGACTTCCCCCTCATTTCCCATTGTGTACTGAATTTAATAGTTGCGGCATAGGGGCTACTCACCGGCTGGAAAAGCTGTGCCATCACAATTGTGGCCATGTCCCGGAGGCCTGATGGGATTTAATCCCAATCAGGTACCTGCCTGGTCAGTGTCAGGGTTCCCAAATCCTCCGAGGGGAATTTCCCCTGGAAATCCTTCTGGAGAGCGGATGCCCTGCCTCTGAAAGCTGCTGGCCAGTCAGAGGCTGACAGCTCTCCAGTTCTGGCTGCAGGAGTGGTGGCCACTGCCAGTACTGCAATGAGGCCTACATCAGGGATCATTGCTGGAGCTCCAGAAAAAAGGTGAGTGCAAAGGGGCTCGACAGGGAGGTCCCTGTAAGGGGGTGGGAGTAGGGTGTCAATTTAAAGGGGAAAGGGAAGTTTTACCTTGGGTCCCTCTGTTTCTGCCAATGCATGCCTCTGTTGGGCACAAGGAGGAACCCCCTGCCAGGCCACAGCATACCTGCCAGAGTTTCTCTGGCAGTTGGCCCGCATGACATGGCCCACACAGGTCGCTGGTGTGATGAAGTCCTTAAGTGGCTTCTTAAGGGGCTCAATTGGCCTCCAGTTAGGAAGGCCATCCTCAAGCCTTCCTACCCTGGACTAAATCAGAGGGAGGTGGAAAGACATGGGATCTCCAGCCTGCACCTTCCCACCCAATCAAAAGCACCCCCCTCCCTGACCTCTGAACCCACTTCCAGAGGGGCATTAAATTCTACCCTGTGAACATTGGATTTCTGCAGAATAAAAATATCATGTCTACAACCAGGATCTGACCAGCATAATTTGATGAGTGTGTGTTCACACACCAGCTGAATGTTGAGGGAACAGAATCCTTTTCTGCTCTAGTATAGGGCAGAGTAGACATGTGGCGCCCACAAAGCCATGTGCGTGCAAAGGCACCCTGCACCCTCAGGAAATCTGCTAACCTAGCAAAGCTGTGTGCTTGTTCTGCCTGCTTCGCTCTGACAAGAGAGAATGAAATGTAGTTAGCTTTCTTTGAACAGAAACAATCAGCAACTTCCCTTACACAACAGTGGATAGCAAACTGAGAAATATTGCAAATATCTCCAGCTTGAGCCTATAAATTCATGGCCACGGTCACCTTCACAGTCACCGTCGCAGTTGTGACTGCAGTAGGTGGCAGATTTTGGAGAGGATGTTCTTACTGAAATGCAGATGTCTCACACATTGTTTTTCACTGAGGTTCAGGTCACAGAATTGCTCCTTGAACACCTTAGGTGGAGATGGCCTCTTGGAACAGAATTCACTGAACTGGTTTGAACATGCCAGTGAGCACAGTTATAGGTAGAGTATTAAATTTACAAGACACTGTGTCTTATCAAGTATTTTCATTGATCTGACAAACTTTTACGCTGTTTGTAGCATAATTTAGATGGGGACCCACAATTACCAATCCCTTTGAAAAAGGATCCCGCAACCAAAAAGGTTTGAGAACCAGTGCTCCAACTCATGTTATATTCCAAAGAGAATGTTCACCAGTGCACCCATGTTTGGGAGCAGCTGATTTATACAGAAATCCTGAAGTCAGCAAAAAGTCCTTCAAAACCTGCCACACCACTCTCTGTAGATGATTGCAACTTGAAACTATAGAAAACACCAAACACTTGTAATAGCAACAGCCAGAAAAAAAATCAACCAGCAACTAACCTGTCAGTAGTTGATCATCCCTTTAAATAGTGCTAGTGGAGTGGGCCCTCCCTGCTGCTGAATTTGTCTTTAACTCTGTGAGTTTAAGAAAAGGCATTGACTAGAGCATTCAGTTTCAAAATGGCACCACTGGTATAAAATCAGTGTTGCACACTGATTGACGACATGAACTGGCTGCTCTGCATACTTCTGGTGGACGTTCGCTGTACATGCACAAACACCTCAATATGACATCCAGAAGCATTGGATCTCTAAGGGTGCTCATAGTTCCCCAAAATGGCCACTAATGAGCTCAATTTCATGCTCAGGGTCTCAGGATAACTCCGGTATTAGACTTCAAATCATTTCAAGACTCTGGTGCTTGAAAATTAGCTTCTTCACACATCTTGATAAGTAGCGTAACATAACCGAAATTATAAAAATACCTAAATGATGATGCAAGTGTATTTGGGCTTTTTTAGATAAAGGAGATAATCTTAGTTTCAATGACACCTTAGAGCTAATGTGCTCCTATTTAATTGGAACAGGATGTCAAGGCTTCTGAGGTGTAAGTGTTTTCTGACATTGTAGTGGCAAATCAGGGCTATCTGATGTCATTGCTCCATTGTGCAGCTGAAACTAGCCCTTTGGGAAACTCAGCTGACAATACTGAGAGTCATTGCATTAAAAGCAGCTGTCTGTGATTTGTGGGCAGTTGATACATTTAACCCTAACAGTGTGAGTCATGGGATAAAAAGAGACATGGCTTTTACGTTTCCCACAGTTCATTTCCTGAATCTTAAGTCTCATGAGGCAACAATCAATAAGTCTAACTTAACAACAACGATAATTACTTATATTTATATAGTGCCTTTTAGATAGAAGGTTTAAGTAAACCATCCTAAGACACTTCACAGGAGCATAAAAAAATAAAATTTGACACAGAGCCACATAAGGTGATATTACAGCAGATGACCCAATGCTTGGTCAAAGAAATAGGTTTTAAGCAGTGTCTTGAAGGGGTAGAGAGACGGAGAGGTGCAGGTGGGGTATTCCAGAGCTTAGGGCCTTGGTAGCTAAAGGCATGGCTAACCATGGAACTGCCATTAAAATCATGGATGTTTGAGAGACTAGATTTGGAGAAACACTGACACCTTGGATGGTTGTAGAGCTGGAGGAGATCACAGAGATAGGGAGGAGCAATACCGCAACAAAATTTGAAATTAAGAATGAGAATTTTAAAATCAAAGTGTTGCTTAATTAGAAGATGTAGGTTAGAAAACACAGGGGTGAATGCAATTTGGGGCAAATTAGTATACTACCAGCAGAGTTTTATATGTCCTCAAGTTTGTGGAGAGTAGACTTTAGGAGGCCAGCCATAAATGCGCTTGAATGGCCAATGTAGAAGTAACAAAGGTATGAAAAAAAGAAAGACTTGCAATTATATAGTGCTTTTCACAACCACTGGATGTCACAAAGCATTTTCCAGTCAATGAAGTATTTTTGCACTCGAATTATTGTTGTAATGCAGGAAATGTGGCAGCCAATTTGCATACCACAAGCTCTCACAAACTGCAATGTGAAAGTGACCAGATTATCTGTTTCTGTTATGTTGATTTAGGGATAAAAATATTGACCAGGACATCGGAGATAACTCCCTTTTAATTGCTTCTCATTGAAATTTGCCATGGGATTTTTTACATGTACCCGAGCAGGGATGAAGGTTTCAGCTGCAGATAAGCTGAGACAGGAGCAGAGTTGGGCCATGTTACTGAGGTAGAAATAGGTAATCTTTCTTAATGCTGGTGCAAACATGTACTCAGCAGCTCACCTTGGGGTCAAATTTGGCACTAAGGTTGTCTCAGACAGTTGTCAGACAGCAGGATGGGGTCTGTGGATGGGGAACAGAGTTTGTGACAAGGACTGAAGACAATGGTTTGGCTTTTCTAATATTTAATTGGAGGACATTTCTGCTCATCCAGCACTGGATGTCAGCTAAGCAGTCTGACCATTTAGAGAGTGGAGGGATAGAGAGATTTAATGGTGTGGTACGTATGTACGTGCAAAGGGCTGCATACATGTGAAAACTGACACTAATGTTTTTGGATGATGTCACCTAGGAGCAGAATATGGATGAGAAATATGAGGGTCAAGGATACACTCTTGGGGGACACCTAAGGCAATGGTGTAGGTTTTGGAAGGGAAACCATTGCAGGTGATTCTCTGGCTGCAACTGGATAGATAAGAATGGAACAGCAGGGGCAGAATTTTCCCCCCGTCAGGGGGGAGGTTGATAGGCGGGGGCATGCGGGCACACTTCCAATCGGCACCCTCAACCGGAGGCGCGGCGCCATTTTATGTGGGCGGGCCAATTAAGGCCCGCCCAGCATGACGCCCGCAGGGAAGCACTATGCGCTCCCTGTGCGGGCGGGGAGGGGAATCCCTAAAATCGAGAGTGCACTCTTCCGCGCATGCGCACGAAAGAACACACTCATCTCCCTGAGACTAAGTGCAGCCTTAGGGAGATCACCTCTACTTTCAAAAATATTAAAAATAGAAAAAAAAATTCCCTTACATGTCCCCTCATGTGACAATGTCACATGAGTTGGGACCTGTTCATAATTTCCAATAAAAGTTATTAAAATTTTTAAAACCCTACATGAAACCTCATCCTGCCTGTGGATGAGGTTTCATGTTTTTTCTAGTTCCCGCCGGGGCTCCTGGCCTATCCGCCAACCTTAAGGTTGGACGGGCAGGTCCACTAATTACTTTAATTGATCTGTCAATGATCTCAATTGGCCATTGACAGGTCGGCAGGCGCGCAGCTGATTTTGCTGCGCCCCCGCCTTCCTGAAAATTTAAATGGGGCATGGTGACATCGGGAGTTCCACCCAACGTCACCATGCGTCATTTTATGCATCGGCGAGTGGGCCCCACCCCAGCTCGTCGACGGTAAAATCCTGCCCCAGGTGTGCGCAGTGGAGAGGCATTAGAGGAGGATAGTGTGATCAACCATGTCAAAGATCGAAAAGACTGAGGAGGAATAGTTTACCTTTGTCAGAGTCACATAGGACACCATTTCTGATGTTGATAGAACCATTTTGATATTGCAATAGGGGCTAAAATCAGATTGGAAGGATTCAAACATGGAGTTCCAGAAAAGAGATGGCCACAGATTTAGGAGACAACACATTCAAGGACTTTGGAGAGGAAAGGAAGGTTGGAGATGAAGAGATTTTTGCCAGGGCAATGAGGCCAAGGGTATTTTTTCAGGAGAAGGGTTATGATGGCAGATTTTAAGGGGACGGGGACAGTAACTGAGGAGAAGGAACCATAACACCATAACAACATCAGCTAAAATGGGAGCCAGGAAGTGAAGTTGAGTGGTCAGCAGTTCAGCGTGAATAGGGTTGAAGAGAAGATGAGGTTGAAGGGGGCAAGTAGGAAATCAGGAGCGACACTAGATAAAGATGCCAGTTCAGGGATAGCACGGTGAGGTGTTTGCTGGGGGTAAGGACTTTAGAGGAAGCTTGGCAGAAGGAAGGGCACAGCAGAGGTAGCTGATCAAATGGCCTCAATCTTAGTGAAAAAGAAGTCCACGAGTTCCTCACTCTAGTTGGAGATAAGGATGGAAGAGACAGGGGGAGGCATTTAAGAAGACAGTTTGCAGTACAGAAAAGAAGCCAGGATTATCTTTGAATTCCAGAATGATCCTGGAATAGTGAGAAGTTTTGGCAGGATCTGATGGTGCTTACATGGTCCAAGGAGATCTGGCAGTGAATGGTTAAACCAGTTTTCTGCCATGTCCAATCAAGTCTGCTAAAGGTGGACTTAAGAGAGTGGAGTACCAGTAGGAGTAGGAACAGCTATTGTGAAAGAGATTAATAGTTTTATTGGGGACCATGACATGAATGGTGGAGGTGAGGGTGTGATTAAGCAGCTAGATATAGCTGCAGAAATGTTGCGATGAATAGCGGGCCAAAGGCTAGAATGTTGGGATTTTAAAAGCGCAGTAGTGATTGGGAGAGAGATTTTTCCAGAGGTGGGTATAAGTAACTTTTGGAGGTTTGGAGGGGGAAGGAGGATTGAATGGAAAGCGATATAAGGAAGTTTAGATTAGATATAGCCTTTTCTGTGGTTAATAACAATTGAATTAGCGAGGCCACGTGATACAGCAAGGTAAAGCAGGTGGCTGTAAATACAAGGTGGGGAGTTTACATAGAGGGAGGGAGAGATTAAAAGAGGATAAGAGAACAATGAACTCAGTGCTGTGAGAGCATAATGAATTGAATGGAGGTTGGGATCACTGAGGATGGGAAGTTGCTCAGTACCGAGCATGAGGAAGTTTTTATGGTACTTGATTGGCAGTAGTGAACAAGGATTTTAAACAGGTGGGAGGCATCGAACAAGGTGAGATGCTCAATGGAGGAGAAAGTGCCAGAACAGTAAAGGGGACTGAAAAAGGTATGATTTGATGAGAAAAACTATTGTCATGGACTGGATGGGGCAAATAGTTAAAGGTTATAGTGCCATCACCCCCTCAGCCAAGTCAAGGCCATGATGCCAATGCAATCATCCACAATAACCTCATGGATGCCAAGAGCCTTGTTCACAAGTGAGCAATCATTCTGGAGAGAGCTGCTGAGAGGGGCAGTGACAGCTGATCCACTGGCAGAGTCCACAAGGCCTGTACTGGGAGGGGTGCATTGGACAGCAAGGAGATCTGCAAGGTTAGCCCCATCAGGCATGCTGGGTGGGAAGGTCAGTGAAACAGAATAATGGGGCATTTGGTGTTGATGCTTGTAAGGAGGCAGCAATGAGTGTTTCAATGGACTCAAGTTACACACGCCTAGTTACATAGCAATTATATCCTGAAAGTAAATGGGAATATGAAGGAGACAACGGGAAAGAGTACAGATTTTAAGTCAGAGGTCACATGGTGGGATAAAGTTGATGTAGGCAGAGTGGAGTCAGTATGAAACATCAAGGAACACTTTTTATTGGAACAAATAATTTTCTTTGGTGAAGTTGGCAGCTTTTCACAAAATAATCTTGTGGATGCCACAAGCACCTGCAAAATGTCTGTTAATTAATTCCTGGTTCTGTACTTTGGTGTTCACATTCTTTTATTAAATTTCTTTGCCTGTTTACATTATTCCTCCATTATTTATTCCTCTAAGTTGTTCCCATGCCACACACATCATTCCCATGGTGATAGGATAAGCAGCTGTATTTCTTCTGTCTCTGGCTGCTTATGCTCTGTTTCCCTTCATAACAGTGACTACACTTCAAAAATAATTCATTGGCTGTGAGGTGCTTTGCGATGACCTGAGGTTGTGCAAAATGCTACAGATATGCAAATTCTTTTGTTCCAGCTGCTGGAAAATAGACAACAGCAGACTGCGAGCGACCCAATGGTTTCCCTCCTTTCCTGTGAGAATGTTTCTGGTCTTTATATATGACCTCTTCTGACAGCCTAACCACGATGTGGAAAATAACTGAGATGAACTCCTGCCACAGGTGCAATGGTCTAATCACAGCCCTACCCATGGTCCAATGAGTTGAACCTAAAATTTAGATGCAATAAGCTTTGGGACCACAGCAAAAAGCAGCATCTTGGTGAGACATACAAAGCATAAACACCTATGTTTGCTTCCTCGTAAGCTTATCTCAGTCAGAGCAGCAATAAGCATTATGAATGTCTTCAACTTCTCCGGGAGGAGAAATTGCAGACAGGGTTCCTACTTGTCTCCAATGTCTACTGACTCCTACTAGAAATTACCCACGTGCAGATGTTGTACAAAGGCAGAGTCATGCTCGGCTTTGTCATTGACCTCTCCCAGAGTTGAACAATCTGCTAATACAGTACTCAATGTTGGGCGGGACTCTCAGGAGATCATTCAAATGATGCATTGGAGAGCTAGCCACAATTGTGAAGCTGACTCCAGAAGAGGGAAAGGAAGAAAGTACTGCATTAATGCAAATTGCCTCATTCCAGTCTTCAACATGGAGATTAAAAATTACAGCTACTCCAAAAGTAGGGCCCTTTCATTCTTCACAATGTTGAATAATGTTTTTTAACCTTTTCCTTTTAGTTTGCAGTAGTTTTCTTTTCTGGCTACTAATGCACACCTATGGATGAGGATCCATATAGGAAAGCAATCAGGAAGCCAAATGGATAACCTGTTACGACGGGACTGAATGCAGGCCACTGGAGAAAGTGTTTACACTGCAGGTCCACAGGTGCAAGGAAAATCATGTCCACTCATTGACTTGTTGGGGACCGGCTGTCACCTGTGGAACTAAAAATCCAGCAAGACATCAACACCTGGAAGAGAGGAAGGGACAAATTTGGCGAAGAAAATTGTGGACTAAAAATCAGCTTTGTGTGACTTAAAATTCTGCTCAGGCCTAATGCTTTGTTTCCATTGCATATTTACAGTTCAAACACAACACAAACCTTCACAACATTTAAGTATTTAGATGAGCACTTGAAACGCCATAGCATACAGGGCTATGGGCCAAGTGCTGGAAAATGGGATTAGAATAGATAGGTGCTTAATGGCTGGCACGGACACGATGGGCCAAAGGGTCTGTTTCTGTGCTGTAAAACTCTAAGACTCTATGACTCTAAACCTTAAAATAAATCCTGCTTTCTGCCCTTAGAATACTGTTTTTGAAAGGTACGCATTTTGTGTGCAATAACCATCCATATTTGGAAGCTTACAAGACAGCACATCATTCCAGTCTGTTTACAACAAGGATGCATAGAAGATGGCATTTATTCCTCCAAATGTTGACATAATGGGGCCAATTTTCACTTTGGTTGCTGATGGAAAACCGTCAGTTGTAGATCTGCCCATTATACACCCCGCTGGATTTTTCTCTCTATTCACTTCAGCCAATGGATTACTTTTGAAATGCATTTGCTGTTATAGTGTATGCAAAAGTGACAGGCAATTTGCACCAGCAAAGTTCTGACAAACAGCAAATAAATGAATGATAGTCTGTTTTGGAGGTGCTGGTTGAAGGATGGATATTCGCCAGAATTCCAGGAGAACTCCCTGCTCCTCTTCAGATGGTCCCTATGGAATATTTCATGTTCACCTGAGAATGTCTGACTAGGCCTGGCTTCAAAGTCAGTGGTCATACCTCTCACCTTGAAATAGAAGTTTGTTAGATAAAGCCGCCAGCCAGAGACTTGAATTCATAAATTAGGCTGACAACTCAGTGAGTTTCTGAGGGAGTGCCCTGACTGCCTTCCAGCAGAAAATTAAAATCCCATGGCACCATTCAAAAAGAAGCAGGAGGGCTTTGCCAGTGTCGTGGGCAATGGTTATCAGTGCTCAGAGTAGCCTTCAGAGCCTTACAGCAGTCCAGCAATCTGTCCTCCAATAGATTACCAGGAATGGTGAAGTGCCCAGGTGGGAAAGTGGCAGTGGCAGCACAAGTCTGCTGTCCTCTTTCAGGGTGACAGCTTTCGTGTTCCCACTTCTGCCACTCTGCCAGTGCCTTTTCTGTCACCCCACAGCCAACCACTCCAGACTGTTGACACCAATGTTGGAGTGGTGCAACTCATAGCCAAGGCTTCAACGTCCAGAGCTGCTCGAGGGCATCCTGCAAGGTCATCTGTAGTCTCCCCCACTGAAAATCAGCAGCCTTCAATGAGCCATGCTGCAGCCACTGGGATGGCACTGCGCAGGAGCACTAGGCTGGACAAAAACACCTGCAAGACAGGCACTAAGGGGATGCACAGTGTGATTATGAGAGTCAGGTTTCTATTACCCTCTATGCCAGGAGAGAAAAATCAGCCCAGAATATTATTCCTGGTCTCTGTCCAGTGATCCCGTGTCAAAATGCACTTTTGTTTGGATGACAGGATTGAGCTCAACTCTGATACCCTTCAAGGTCAAAGAGTCTTTGAAACTAGCAGTTAAAACTCTCTCAGCACTCTAAGAGAAACCTTAAAATTGGGTTTTATATTGCCAGTAGGATTAATTGAAACAAAATTAATAAGAAGAAAAAGTTAAAAAGGTGAGACAATAACAGCATTAAAACATTACACTTTAGTGCTCTACAGGCAATGCTGCCTTCAAGTTCAAGATGAGGAACATGGTTTGAAGAACAAAGCTTATCATGACCAGTTCATGAAATTTAAACAGCTGAAAAAGATGATAAATCGAACACTGTGTAGCAAGGTTTTATGTGGATTGCAGAAAAAGTAGTGAGAAGCTGTTTGTAGTATAAAGGGTTAATAGCTATTATGCTAATAGCTAATCAGATCACGTGTCACTGGAATTCAAAGAGCGTTGGTTTTGGAAGGAGCCTCGCGCTTATCTATCCCTGTACATAGTTGTATATAGTTAATGAATGTTTGGAAGTTCCTGGAGACCTTGTTTCCAGTAGTCTTTGTTAAACACATCCTAGGACCAATTGTGATGATATTTCATGGTAGCAGTGGTAAAACTACCAAATAGCAAGGATCCCTGATGAAACGGACAGTGGCAGGAATGTGAAAGCCATTAAACATAAAGCAGTCAGGGAACGACTGCGGCATAGAATCAGAGAATCTGAGGGGTTCCCAAGACAGCTGATTTAAAGTAACAAATAATCATGGAAAAAGTCCTAAATCTACCCGAATCGTTTGGACGCATGGAAGAACTGACTAAACTGCAAACTGGCAAAGCTAATGTCGCAGAATCACCTTCAGTTTTGTTTGGCTGCTTATCATTGGTATTTCTCAGATAAGTGTTAAGATTTGAAGTTGTAATTCATTGCACTTTGTTTTTTAATATCAGTCCTTCATTTGCTGCTACTTAACAATTTACCATAGTAGGATATTATTTTTGCTTAAAGTTTTGCTGTTTAGTTTTTGTCTCTTATTCCCACCTCATTACTGCCATCCTGAAATGTTGTGTCATTTTCAGGTCAGATGAGATTCACTACCCTCAGTACCAAGGCAGCATTTTACCAGCTGTGTGGCATCAAGGAACCATAATAAAATTGAAGTCAATGGCAATCGGGGGTCAAACTCTCCACTCCAGGCACATGGGCAGGTTTGGAGGGACCCTTCAGGACTCACCAGTGAGGGTCTCCCACATAATTGCTGTGTCTTCTATCTTGGACTCTAGGCATAGAACTTGGTTCTTAGGCAGACTGTAGACATGCTCCGGTAGCTGCTTAACACTTGTTTAGTAGTGCTACACTAAACAGGTCACAGAGTAGGCACATTGTACCTCAGCATGATTCCAACCACTCTCTCAAAAAAGTCTAATGGATGACTGACTAGTATCAGTGGTACATCATCATCTACATCATACATTAACATATCCCATTTGTTAACCCTTACACTACTAACCCCAAGTACACTATTTACTTTTTAATAATAAATTAAACGATGCCTTTAATTATTTAAATTACATGTCTGTAACTCCCTTTTACAACTACAGATTCTAGCCGACTGCAACTCTTCCCCTCCCCAAGTCACAGTCCTGGGGGATTCAATCTCCTGTGGTATTCTTGGTGCTAAAGGAAGACGAGTTGGAGGCATGAGACCTTGCTTCTTCATCTGGTAGGACATCATCATCTGCAGAATAGGACAACACCTTAGCAGCATCACTGTCAGCATTGCTGAGAAGCAGCGTGTAGGCTGAAGCCTGACTGAACTGCATGGACAATGAAGACTTTTCACTGAAAGACTAGTCCAATAGAGAAGACTGAAGAGAATCGACCTTTGGACCCTCTGCGGGGAGAAGAGGTGAACTCAGAACACTTTGAGGAAATTGTTGCTCCCACAAAGGACTCTGGAAAGAAGCTTCAGAAGCAGAATGATCTTCAACTCCAGGAAGGACTGTCAGCTGTATCATCTACTGCTGTATCTAAGACTGAAAATGCATTGAAGGTCTAAGATTTCACTGAACTTAGACATCAACCAGCTACCTGTAAGACTGTCAGGAAAAGAAGAAGAGATGATTTCCCACTGATTTTTAGGCAGGACTGTCTACTTTCTGTAGGCAGTGGCAAGAAAGCCACACTTCTTTCTGTACAAGGTTCCTTCACTATGGGCAATGGGAAACATTGCTGAGAATATGGAGGCAAGACAGCCTCACCTGTAATGAGAGGAATTTCCTGTTGACAATCAACTCGGGGACAGGATTGCTGTACAGGATTCTGTGGCTTTGTGCTAACATCCAGCTCTGAAGAGTTGGATGGGACTGAAGTATGGGCGTCAGTTAACTTTCACCCTTGGAAGATGCCAGCTCTTTAGCAATGTGGTCCTCCATGGGCTCTGACCTGGACTCAGGCAAAGCATCCTCTGTGGAATATTCTTCATGAACAACAGGAGATAAACTAGGCAATACATTGATTGATAAAAACAAAAAACTACTGCGGATACTGGAAATCCAAAACAAAAACAGAATTACCTGGAAAAACTCAGCAGGTCTGGCAGGTTTAAGGTGGGGGGGAAGAAAAAACTATATAAACTATTGGAAAAAACAAAAGGGAGGGGGAAGAAACGGCAAGGGGGTGGGGATGGGGGAGGGAGTTTAAGATCTAAAGTTGTTGAATTCAATATTTAGTCCGGAAGGCTGTAAAGTGCCTAGTCAGAAGCTGAGGTGCTGTTCCGCAAGAAAGACCCAAACCTCCCTGTCGCTTGCCATTTTAACACTCCACCCTGCTCTCTTGCCCACATGTCTGTCCTTGGCTTGCTGCATTGTTCCAGTGAAGCCCAACGCAAACTGGAAGAACAGCACCTCATCTTCCGACTAGGCACTTTACAGCCTTCCGGACTGAATCCCCACGCCCCCCCCCCACCCCCCCGCACCTTAAACCAGCTTATATTTCACCCCTCTCCTAACTTTACTCAGTTCTGCTGAAGGGTCATGAGGACTCGAAATGTCAACTCTTTTCTTCTCCGCCGATGCTGCCAGACCTGCTGAGTTTTTCCAGGTAATTCTGTTGTTTTTGTAATACATTGATTGAATCAGTGGAACTAAGATCTGAATGCTGCTCAACCATTAAAAACACAGCTGACTCTTCGAAAAGGATATCAGAGACTTCATATGGTGCATCTATCAATGGGAAAGCTGAATCATTTTCTCCAACCTCAACATCCAAGAGATCACTCAGTACTGCAAGGAATTCTTCCTCATCACTCTCTAGGAAGAGCCAATTCAAATCCAGCAGGTCTTCATGGGAATGGGTCACTGTCTGCTGCAGTGCTGACTGTATCCGCCACCTCTGGCCTTACTTCATGATTAACTGAGGGATTCATAACTTTAATTTTTGCCCTGTGTGAAATGGGTGGTGTCTCTGTGAAAGAGAGGAACTTACTGTTGATTCTATAAACTTCCTCAGCTTCTGAAGTTTCCACTACTTCTAAATAAAAGGATGAAGATTGATACATGAAAGACAATGATTCGCCCAAAATGGAGGGATCATCTGCTTTTTCTGAGTGCTGGCAGTATGGCAACCTTGCCCACAACAGGGATGTATGTTGATTATGAAGAACATAGAAAGAATCAACAATCTGTCACCCCATGTAGCTAATAGTAGCAACAATCCTGCCTTTGATTGGAAGATCTATGCCACCTAGATCTTGTAACTTGATGTCTGAATGATAAAGGTCATTGGCTGAAGCCAGTTGAGGTCATCTGCTAATATATATTACACCAGCTCCAATATCAATTTTAAAGGCAGTATCGAAGCCTGGAACTTGGATTGTAACTGACCAGTGATCTGGACGAAGACTTTCTACTTCCCCAAGAAACTCTGCGGATTCGTCATGTTCTTTACTTTCCATTTCCTGGAAGGAATATGTTTCATAAATGTTTTCTGATCTTCGACCAATTAAAACTGTTGGATTTGAGGAAATGCTTGAAACGTCCAGTTTTGCCACACTGGAAGTGTCCCGTGACCCTGCTGGGCAGTCTTAGCGCCTGCACTGGGTTTTCTTTCGTGCCCTTTTTCCCGATTTGGCGGGCTTTTGCACCGGTGGGGCCGCTGCCCATTTGGGGGGCTTTCGTATATGTGGGACCACTGCCCATTGGACTACCCAATCTATGGAGTCATGTGACACCTCGGAGTTGCCACGAATTATATCTCGATTAAACGCTCGCTCAGCCTGCCTCATATACTGGACCGCTTACTCAATAACAGGGTCCTGTGACAGATTAAAGTAGGTGTCAAAGGCTTCAATAATGGAATCAAAATCTGCGGTGGACTCCTGTGTACCTTACCTTAGGAGAACGTCGTCTGCTATTTTACCAATTGCATAAAGAAAGGAACTAACTTGAAGCTTCGCCTCTTTTTGGTGAAGGCCTGATGCTGCTCAGTACTAGAGAAAATGGTATTTCCATAACTCCCACTACTGGCCTCTCTGCGGGTTCTCAAGGCAGTCAATCAGGCGAGGCAAGGGAAGGGGTAGCTCTCTAGGTACGTTCATCATTAGCTCTCTGCAGTATGTTTCTTTCTGCTGCCAACTTTCTTCGAGCTGCTTCACTCTTTGGATCCTTTTTTAACATCAATGTGTTGCTTTATATTGATGTCTCCATTGTTGCCATCATGTTGTGAGATGTGTTCTTCTATCTCAGACTCTAGGCGTAGGACTTGGTTCTTAGACAGACTGTAGACATACTCTAGTATCTGCTTAACACTTGTTTATTAATACTACACTAAACAAGTTACAGAGTAGGCACATTGCACCTAGGCATGATTCCAATTTCTCTCTCTCTCTCTCTCTCGTCTAATGGATGACTGACTAGTGTCAGTGGTACATCATCATCTACATCAAACATTAACATAGCCCATCTGTTAACCTTTATACTGCAATAATCATGGTGGACTGAATCTTCCGGTCGGCGTGCGGGAATGGGCCTGACACGCCGACATGTAAAATGACGCGCAATGACATCGGGCATGCGTCCCAACATCATCGCGCATCATCTCGATATTTCGAACGGAGGGCGCACACCGAAGGCGGCTGCACGCCTGCTGAAATGTCAACGGCCTATTAAGGCCATTAAGGGAGTTATTAAAAAAGCCAAGAACGCTGCCTGTCCAACCTTAAGGTTGGCAGGCAGGTGAAAGGCCCAAGTGGCCTTCATGTTTTTCAGGAAACCTCATCCATGGGTGGATGAATTAATTTCCCCACCTTTACAAACATGTCCCAACTCATGTGCCACTGTCATTTATTCAGTTATTAAAGTTTTTTATTGTCTATTCAATATCCCTGAGGCAGCTCCGTGCCTCAGGAAGACTGCTGCGCTCCTTCGCGTGCATGTGCGAAAGAGCGCAGGCCCCGACTCTCCCTCCTCCCCCCGCCCAGACAGGTAGCGCCAGCCGTGCGTTACACTGGGCGGGCCTTAATTGCCACACCTGCATAAAATGGCAGCGCGCAGCCGATCGTGGGCAGCGATTGGCTCCACGCCCGCTGCCACCCAGCCCGCCCAAAAAATTCTCCCCGGTGTGTTGTATTCTACACACCATACAGCGATAAGGACTAGAGTTGTCAGAGAAACATCCCACTCACCTCTCCTCATCTGGTGAGGATTCCAATCAAGAAGAGGAAAAAGAAAGAAAAACTTGAATTTATGTTGCGCCTTTCACAACCTTTGGATGCCCCAAAGTGCTTTACGGACAATGAAATACTTTTGATTACTGTTGTAATGTAAGAAATGTGGTAACCAATTTGCCCACAGCTAGGTTTCAAAAGCAGCAATGCGGAATGACCAAATAATCTGTTTTTGTGATGTTGATTAAGGAATAAATATTGGCCAGGACACTGGGGATAACTCCCCTGCTCTTCTTTGAATTGTGCCATGGGATCTTTTACATCCGCCTGAGGGAGAAAATGGGGCCTCAGTTTAACATCTCTCCAAAGGACACAATGCCAATCAGGTTGTGCTCGAGATGTCAGGGATGCCCTAATAGCTTGACAGTTTAGTTAGTCATTTACACTGGATCAAAGTAACTATAAAACTATAACATTCCCTTCCCTACCCCAACTGTATAAGCAATTCTGTAACCTTCCATCCATTCATTACACATGCACCATTAATCCCAGTCAATTCTGTCTCCCCATTCAGCACCAAGCAAATGAAAAGTTGGCACTCACCATTCGAGAACGGGAATCATGGGAAAGCAGTAAAAAGTAATAATTTGAATGTGGCTTAATAAATTAAATATATTATCACATTTTCCAAACACCAGTGGTCTCCTCTGGTGAACTACGAATCTTTTCCTTTACTATCATTGACATTTCTACATGATGCAATATCAATGGCTTTAGTAGAGGTGGTGGCAGGCTGCTCTGATCTTTGCTCCAACTTCTGAGGTACTCTATTGATGACTTCTCGGTGTAGGAGCTTGTGAGAGTCCCACCAAAGACTGGTCCACCTGTGCAGGGGCAGGCTGGGCCAATGGGAGGAGAGGCATCATGTTGCGGCAGGATGGACAACAACTGAGATGGGCAAATGCTTGCAGCAACCCTACTACTCAAATTTGGAAGCTCACTTGTTTGGATGGCTTAGAACTACAAAAAGATGTTCCTACTCGTGGGGAAGTGCGGCCATAAAATAGAGCGTAGAAGAATGAGGGGAGATTTGAAAGAAGTTTACAAAATTGTGAGGGGTATTAGATTAGGAGAAATAAACACGAGAGGACATGGCTTTAGGGTGAAAGGGGAAAGGTTTAGGGGGAACATTAGGGGGAACTTCTTCACTCAGAGAGTGGTGAGAGTGTGGAACGAGCTACCATCTGACGTGGTAAATGCGGGCTCACTCTTAAGTCTTAAGAATAAATTAGATAGATACATGGATGGGAGAGGTCTGGAGGGTTATGGACTAGGTGCAGGTCAATGGGACTAGCGGAATAATATTTTGGCACAGACTAGAAGGGCCGAATGGCCTGTTTTCTGTGCTGTAGTGTTCTATGGTTCTATAAGAAAATCAGAAATAAATCCAATAAAGAATTCGGGAGAAAGTTTACCCAGAGAATGGTGCAAACGTGGGGAGTAGTTGCAGCAAATAGCATAGAAACATTTAAGGGGAAGCTAGATATGTAAATGAAGGAGAAAGCAATAGAAGGTTCAGCTGACAAGGTGAGATGATGTAGGCTGGAGGAAACCTCATGAGGAGCATAAACACCAGAATCAACCAGTTGGGCCAAATGGCCAACTATAAATTCTATGTAATTTATGATTGTTTACCACTAAGTAACTGGAGGATCTAATGGCATGTTTATATGTGAAAAAAAACTCAATTTTGCTGCTGCAAAATAGCGATAGATTTTACAAATGACTGTTCTGTGTGTAGAGCCTCATGCAGCAAGAATGCATATCAGGCATTCACTGATCTTTCAATCCCAGCAGGGAGTCATGGTCGAAGGGAGGCCAGGTCAAGGTAAGAGTACAACACCTTAGCATCAATTATCCACTCCCCATTCCCTTTAACTGTGGCCTCCTATTGGGATCAGTTTATCCTACTGGGAATTCAGCTGCAGATGTTAGTTCATGTCTCATGATTTTCCATCCGTTAAAATGAATGGACGGAAAATCACTGACGCATGCTGATCTTCACATCTGAATTCCAGATAACTCGTTCTGTTACACAAAGCTTTGTGCCAGGGGAAATAATTTGTAAATCCTGCCCTAATACTGTTCCTTCAGAATCATCCTAAAATGAATTGTTTTTAAATACATAGGTCTTAGCTGTGGTTCAGTGATAGCATTCAGGCCTGTGATTCAGAAGGTTATGGGATCAAGTCCTGTTCCAGAGACTTGATCACAAAATCTAGGCTAATACTCCAGTCTAGTTCTGAGAGTAGTTCTGCACTGTCAAAGGCGTTATTCTCCATATGAGATATTAAACCAAGGCCCCATCTCATCGTCAGCTGTACCTCAATTCGAGGATCATTACTACTGTGAGTTTTTGTCATGCATTTTCATGTGACCGAACAAGCCAATTCCCGAACCGCAGATCTTTGGGCACAAGGGGCAGGTACCCCAAGAGGTAGTAGGATCTGGAGTGCAGGATTTGTTCCCTTTTCCTTCCTTCTCTGCCACCATCCTTCCTCATTATTAAGGCGTTGGGACTTGAAGAATGATGCAGCTTGTTGGAAACGTTGCCACCATTCAGAACGATTGGCAGCAAGCACCTCCTAGTCATCAAGGTCAATGCTGCTGTGCTTCAAGGAGAACTTCAGAGTGTATTTGAAGCATTTTCTTCATCTTTTCCTGCAACATTGGCCATTTGAGAGTTGAGAAAACAGAATCTGGCGGGGGAGACAGTTTTTGGCCATCCAGACACAATGTCCAGTCCTGCAAAGTTGATTTTGCAGAAGTTTTGCCTGAATGCTTATGGAGCTGCTTAAAGAAGGACACAAGCATTTGTTTGACCGTCCTCCCATTGTATTCAGATGATACAAAGGAGGCATTGCTGATGGAATTTCTCTAATTCTCTTATATGTGGCTGATACACAGTCCAGGCCTCGCTGCAGGACAGGGGCATGGTGACGACAACTGCTCTGTACACTAGAACTTTTGTTGATTTGCGGAGGACTTTGTTGTAAAACATTTGCAGCCGTAGTTTGTAGAAGGCTGAGCTGGTGCAACTGATCCAGCCTTGGATCTCCTCTTCAATGGTGGCCTTTTGAGAGAGGTAGCTGCCGAGGTATGGGAAGTGCTCACCATATTGCAGATTTTCTCCTTAAACATATATTTGAGGTGGAATATTTGACTGATCAGGTGGGGGTTGATATGAGTTTTGCTTTGGCAACATTCAAGAACAGGCCAAGTTTCTTGCATGCAGAATTGAAGAGATCAAGAGTAGCTTGCAAATCCACAGCAGAATGGGCAACAGCACTGTTGTCCTCCGCAAACTGTAGATCATGAATATCTAAGGAGTTCAGTTTAGTTTCGGCATGGAGGTGGCTGAGGTTAAAGAATTTTCCATCTACACAGTATTCAGTTTGAGGGTGAGAAATTTGGGTCTGTAACTAATATCTTAAACTTAAATAAAGGCAATTACAAGGGTATGAGGAAAGCGTTGGCTAAAGTGGACTGGAAAAATAGGTTAAAAGGTAAGATGGTAGAGAAGTAATGGCAGACATTTAAGGGAAATATTGTGGTGAGAAGTGAAAACCCAAGGGCTCCAACAATAGGCCGACCACCATGACATGCAAAACCAGGGCCATCTATAGACCAAGGTCAAATGGACAAAAACCCTTCATCCACGGGATGGTGTTTCTCTTCTTAAGGACAACAGTGCCATCCGTCAATGCTGGAAAGAATGTTTTGAACAACTCCTCAACTGTGAATCCACAGTGGCAGCTGATGCTCTCCAGGTCAGTCCCCAGTACCCTGTGCTGGAATCCACGGGTGAATCACCTTCAATGGCAGAGCTGCAACAATCAATCAAAGGGATGAAAACAAAGCCTGTGACCCTGCTGATATTCCAGCTGAAATCTTCAAAGCTGCTGGACCTTTGCTCACATCAAAACTCCATGCGCTCACCCTACAAATGTGGGAAGTAAAAGAACTCATCCTGCCTCCCCCCACTTTAGGAATGCGGCAATTGTAACTCTCTTCAAGGAGTAGTTGAATCATGCTGTGCAAAGTATCAGGGTACTTCCTTCTTGTTCATAGCAGGGAAAATCCTGATACTCATTCTCCTGAATTGCCTACTTTATGTGGCTGAGGAAATCATCCCAGAGACACAGTGCCGCTTTAGATCTCCCATAGGAACCTCTGAAATGGCCTTTGTTGCCAGGAAAATTCAAGAAAAATGTTGAGAACTGTCTGCAGCCCATTATAGGATATCCTGGCTTGACAAAATCACAAAAGCAGCAGTCCTCTCAAAGACAGAGCTCCCAAGTCTGTTAGCACTCATCAAGCAGAGGCAGTTTCATTGGCTCAGGCATGTCACAGGATGCAGGGCAATCACATACCCAAGAACTTTCTGTATAGTGAGGTAGCTGGAGCCAGATGACCAGTGGGATGCCCAAAGCTCCACTTCAAGGTTGCTTGCATGCGTGACATGAAGGCCCTAAATGTCGACTAATGTGGGAGTCACTAGCTGGTAAAAGAGGAAAATGGCCACACCTTCTGTGGGCTGGCGTATACCATCGCAATGACCAGTGGCTCCAGCGACTTGGCAACAGACGTCAACACTGAAAATAACCCACAATGACATTTGGAAGCTTCATGCCATCAGCAAAGGTGCACCAAATGTAGACATCCCATCCAAAATGAGCTTTTTGCTGCATGTCCATCATCTTTCATAGATGGAAGGGTCCTGACAACAGAAAGCATCCATGGAGCTCTGAATAGTATGCTAATATCACTTTTATACGTGACAGCATACCTGGTAGAGCTCACAGCAATGGAACCAGCAGATGCCAATAAGGAACCAACATCTACAGTATTAAGTGAGGGTAAGGCTGAAAAACAAACATCGACAGCCCCCAGGGATGGTGCTTCCCATTGCAAAACATCTTTGCTTGGAAGCCTAGGCTAGCAACAAGCTGGTGCAAGCAGGCCCATCAATGTGGAACTAGCCTGCAGTCGTAAGCATTGGACAGTGAAACTACTTATTGGAGAGCAAGGACATTTCAGCAAGGTCATTACATCACATCATGTTTATTTTTCAACTATGTTCAATCTTCAGCTAGAAGTGCTGAGTGGATGATCCATCTTGGCCTCCTCCAGAGGTCCCCAGCATCACAGATGTCAGTCTTCAGCCAGTTTGATGCACTCCACGTGATATCAAGAAACACCTGATACGGGATACTGCAAAGGCTATGGGCCCTGACAAAATTACGGCAATAGTACTGAAGACTTGTGTTCCAGAACTTGCCCGCCCTGGCCAAGCTGTTCCAGCACAGCTACAACACTGGCATCTACCCGGCTATGTGGAAAATTGCCCATGTATGTCCGTATACAAAAAGCAGGACAAATCCAACCCAGCCAATTGCCGCCCCATCAGTTACTCTCCATCATCTGCAAAGTAATGGAAGGGGTCATAACAGTGCTATCAAGCGGCACTTGCTTAGCAATAACCTGCTCACTGATGCCCAGTTTGGGTTCCCCCAGGGCCACTCAGCTCCTGACCTTGTTACAGCCTTGGTTCAAACATGGACAAAAGAGCTGAACTCCCGAGGTGAGGTGAGAGTCACTGCCCTTGACATCAAGGCAGCATTTGACTGAGTGTGGCATCAAGGAGCCCTAGCAAAACTGGAGTCAATGGGAATCAGGGGAAAACTCTCCACTGGTTGGAGTCATACCTAGCACAAAGGAAGATGGTTGTGGTTGTTGGAGGTCAGTCATCTCAGCTCCAGGACATCTTTGCAGGAGTTCCTCAGGGTAGTGTCCTGGGCCCAAACATCTTCAGCTGCTTCATCAATGACCTTCCTTCCATCATAAGGTCAGAAGTGGGGATGTTCGGTGATGATTGCACAATGTTCAGCACCATTCGGGACTCCTCAGATACTGAAGCAGTCCATGTCCAAATGCAGCAAGACCTGGACAATATCCAGGCTTGGGCTGACAAGTGGCAAGTATTATTCGCACCACACAAGTTTCAGGCAATGACCAGCTCCGACAAGAGAGAATCCAACCATCGCCCCTTGATGTTCAATGGCATTACCATCACTGAATCCCCCACTATTGCTTGCGTTCCAATAAGTAGTTTCATTGTCCAATGCTTACGACTGCATGCCATTCCACATTGATGAGCCTGCTTCCGCCAGCTTGTTGCTAGCCTAGGCTTCCAAGCAAAGATGTTTTACAATGGGAAGCACCATCCCTGGGGGCTGTCGATGTTCGTTTTTCAGCCTTACCCTCACTTAATACTATAGATCCCAGGGGTTACCATTGACCAGAAACTGAACTGGACTAGCCATATAAATACTGTGGCTACAAGAGCAGGTCAGAGGCCAGGAATCGTGCGACGAATAACTCGCCTCCTGACTCCCCAAAGCCTGTCCACCATCTACAAGGCACAAAACAGGAGTGTGATGGAATATTCCCCACTTGCCTGGATGAGTGCAGCTCCTACAATGCTGAAGAATCTGGACACCATCCAGGACAACACAGTCCGCTTCATTGGCACCACATCCACAAACATTCACTCCCTCCATCACCGACAGTAGCAGCAGTATGTACCATCTACAAGATGCACTGCAGGAATTCACCAAGGCTCCTTAGACAGCACCTTCCAAACCCACAACCACTACCACCTAGAAGGACAAGGGCAGCAGGTGGATGGGAACACCGCCGCCTGGAAGTTCCCCTCCAAGTCACTCACCATCCTGACTTGGAAATATATCGCTGTTCCTTCACTGTTGCTGGGTCAAAATCCTGGAACTCCCTTCCGAATAGCACTGTGGGTGTACCTACACCACATGGACTACAGCAGTTCAAGAAGGCAACTCACCGCCACCTTCTGAAGGGCAACTAAGGATGGGCAATAAATGCTGGCCCAGCCAGTGAAGCCCACATCCCTTGAATGAAAAAAGAACTAACTACAGATCTCCTGAATCTGCAAAACAAAAAGAACTGCCACTATTAAGATTGTCTTCACTCACTGATACATCGTTGCAAAACAGACATCCAACTATGGAGAAGCAAAATAAAACAGAGGCTGGAAATCTGAAATAAAAGCAGAAAATGCTGGAAATATTCAGCAGGTCGGGCAGCATCTGTGGAGGGAGAAACAGGATTAACATTTTAGGTTGGTGACCTTATGTCAAAACCGGAAAACTTTAAAAATATAATAGATTTTAACCAAGTACAGAGGATTTTTATCGATGTTCTTGTACGGTACTTCATTTAGTTTTAATCTACTGCATTTGCTGCTCACGATCTGATCTCCTTGGGGAGACTAAACGCAGACTGGATGACCACTTTCATCTGCCATTTCAATTCTCCACCTTGCTCTCATGCTAACCTCTCTCTCCTTGGCCTTCTACATAATTCCAATGAAGCTCAAAATAAGCTTAAAGAATGGCACTTTATCTTTCGATTAGGCACTCTACAACCTTCCGAAATGAACATAGTGATTAACATAAACAAAAATAGCTGGAAAAACTCAGCAGGTCTGACAGCATCTGCGGAGATGAATACAGTTAACGTTTCGAGTCCGTATGACTCTTCATCAGAACTAAGGAAAAATAGAAATGAGATGAAATATAAGCTGGATAAGGGGTGTGGGACAGGTAGAGCTGGATAGAGGGCCAGTGATAGGTGGAGACAAAGAAGAGATTGCCAAAGATGTCATAGACAAAAGGACAAAAGGGTGTTGACGGTGGTGATATTAGCTGAGGAATGTGCTAATGATGACATTAAGGGTAGAAAGCAGGATGAGCAAGTGACAGATGGCCCTAGTGGGGGTGTGGTAGGGGGAAGGGATCAAAATGGGCTAAAAGGTGGAGATAAAACAATGAATGGAAATACATTTAAAAATAATAGAAATAGGTGGGAAAAGAAAAATATTTATAAAAATATATATATATAAATTTAAAATATATTAATTATTGGAAAAAGGGGGATCGGAAAGGGGGTGGGGATGGAGGAGAGAGTTCATGATCTGAAGTTGTTGAACTCAATGTTAAGTCTGGAAGGCTGCAAAGTGCCTAATCGGAAGATGAGGTGCTGTTCCTCCAGTTTGCGTTGAGCTTCACTGGAACATTGCAGCAGGCCAAGGACAGACATGTGGGCATGAGAGCAGGGTGGTGTGTTGAAATGGCAAGTGATAAGGAGGTCCGGGTCATGCTTGTGGGCAGACCGAAGGTGTTCCGCAAAGCGGTCACCCAGTCTGCGTTTGGTCTCTCCAATGTAGAGGAGATCGCATTGGGAGCAGCGAATGCAGTAGACTAAATTGAGGGAAGTGCAAGTGAAGTGCTGCTTGGGCCCTTGGACAGTGAGGAGGGAAGAAATAAAGGGGCAGGTGTTGCACCTTCTGCGGTTGCATGGGAAGGTGCAGTGGGAGGGGTTTGAGGTGTAGGGGGCGATGGAGGAGTGGACCAGGGTGCCCCGGAGAGAATGGTCCCTACGGATTGCTGACAGGGGAGGTGAAGGGAAGATGTGTTTGGTGGTGGCATCATGCTGGAGTTGGCAGAAATGGTGGAGGATGATCCTTTGAATGCGGAGGCTGGTGGGATGATAAGTGAGGACAAGGGGGGGCCCTATCATGGTTCTGGGAGGGAGAGGAAGGTGTGAGGGCAGATGTGCGGGAGATGGGCCGAACACGGTTGAGGGCCCTGTCAACCACCGTGGGTGGAAAACCTCAGTTAAGGAAGAAGGGAGACATGTCAGAGGAACTGTTTTGGAAATTGGTACATCGAGAGACCAAACGCAGACTGGGTGACCGCTTTGCAGAACACCTTCGGTCTGTCCGCAAGCATGACCTAGACCTCCCTGTCGCTTGCCATTTCAACTCACCACCCTGCTCTCATGCTCACATGTCCGTCCTTGGCCTGCTGCATTGTTCCAGTGAAGCTCAACGCAAACTTCCGATTAGGCACTTTGCAGCCTTCCAGACATAACTTTGAGTTCAACAACTTCAGATCATGACCTCTCTCCTCTATCCCCACCCCCTTTCTGATCTCCGTTTTCCAATAATTTATATATTTTTAATTTATATATATTTTTATATATATTTTTCTTTTCCCACCTATTTCTATTATTTTTAAATGTATTTCCATTCATTGTTTTATCTCCACCTTTTAGCCCATTTTGATCCCTTTCCCCTACCACACCTCCACTAGGGCTATCTGTCACTTGCTCGTCTTTTCTACCCTTAATGTCACCATTAGCACATTCCTCAGCTAATATCACCACCATCAACACCCCTTTGTCCTTTTGTCTATGACATCTTTGGCAATCTCTTCTTTTCCTCCAACTATTACTGGCCCTCTATCCAGCTCTACCTGTCCCACCCCCCTCAACCAGCTTATATTTCATCTCATTTCTATTTTTCCTTAGTTCTGATGAAGAGTCATACAGACTCGAAACGTTAACTGTGTTCCTCTCCGCAGACGCTGTCAGACCTGCTGAGCTTTTCCAGCTATTTTTGTTTTTGGTTCGGATTTCCAGCATCCGCAGTATTTTGCTTTTAGCTTAGTGTTTAACAATTTCAGATCATAAGCTTGGTGCCTTTTTCTTTAGAAGGCACTTGTTGGTGATGACTCTGAGTTCCCATTGGCAGCCTCTCTAAGCCCATATATATAAGACAAAAGCAAAATATTGTGGATGCTGGAAATCTAAAATAAAAACGGAAAGTGCTGGAAAAGCTCAGCAGGTCTAGGAACATCTGTGGAGAGAGAAACAGAGTTAACATTTCGAGTCCGTATGACCCTTCTTCAGAGCCAAGAAGGGTCATACGGACTCGAAACGTTAACTCTGTTTCTCTCTCCACAGATGCTGTCAGGCCCTCTAGACCCATCTTTTGTTTCTTTACTTGCCCATTACCACCTCACTTTGCCTTGTACCGTCATCCCTTTTGTCATTTAATCTCTCCTACCTTCCACCTTATCACAGACCTTCCCTTTTGTTCTTCCTTCCGTCCCTTTTCCTGTCCCTGTACTTGATTAAAGCCTTTTACATTGCTAACTTTTTCCAGTTCTAACAAAAGTTACAAAAGCAGATTTTATGCTGCAGATGTTGGAAATCTGAAAAACAAGAAGTAATGGAAATACTCAGCAGGTTAGACAACATCTGTGAAGAGAGAAACAGAGGTAACGTTTCAGGCTGTAATGACCCTTAATCAGGGACTGTATTTTACATGTCACTGCGAGCATGTTTTGGGCAAGAAGCACATAAAATAGGGCAGGTGCCCACCCCACCACCTTTCTGCTCAACCCCCGAGCTCACCTTTGTAAGGTGCCAAAATTGGCAGCTTGCACACCATATTCAAATAAGTAATCAAGAGTCAATTAGGCTTGTTACCAAGCCAATTGACCCTGATAATATGCTGCCCACACCATAGAATGCTTGGCATGGGTAGTCGGATGTGAGCGGGCAGCCCAATTTTTTAACAAAATTCTTAAAAGGGACGGAAGAGAGTGGATGGGGGGGGGATTTGATCTTCAGGAGCTGCCCTTTGCCGAACGGGGGGACACCTCCCCTAAGATAGAACCTCCCCTTCCTCCCTACCCTCCCACAGCCTTAACCCCACTCCATCCCACCTTCAACCCCCTCCCTGACCTGCCCAAACATTCCCTACCCAAGACCCTGGACTTATCTGCTCTGGGAATCCATGGGCCTTCCTACTTCTTCCTACTTGTTGCAGTCCCGGCAGTGGCCACTGGTACATTCTTGGCACTGCTGGGGCTGATGGAGCTGCCGGACAATCAGTTTGGTCAGCAGCTCCAGAGGGCAGGACTTCCTCCCCAGTAAGGGGTGGAAGTCCCACCTCGCCCTCATTTCTCAGGCCCGCAGTGATTTATGGCTGTGGGGTGTGTCAGCGTGGAGCATGTTGGCTCCACACTGACTTTGCTTCCCAGTGGTGGGGGGGTGGGGTTGGTGTGTGTGGAAGCAGGGTGAGCCATCCGCCACGCCCCTGCATCCATTCAGCCCCAGAACTCCGTTCTCTGTTTCTGTCTCCACAGATGCTGTCTGACTGGCAGAGTAGGTCCAGCATTTTCTGCTTTCATTTCCAATAAAAGGTCATTGGTCTGAAACATAACCACTCAACAATGCAAACTGGCGAAAAGTAAATGGCCAAACAAATTGGGTCACAGATCATTATGTTGATTCCATTCACAGCCTCCTCAAGCCACCACTTCACCTACTTCGGGAACATTACTGGTAAAGCCTTTCATGAGATACCATATTGATCAAGTGCTGCTGTAACTCTTTTGCCAATTTTTTCCTCCCTCTCCTGAAACACAAAGGGGTTGATTTTAACTGAAAAGGGGGCATTTAATGGGGTGGGAGGGGTGGAGGTGGAGAGGAGGGAAACTCCCAGAGGGATCACAGTGCAAGGCCCAGGCCATTTTAAATCCACAAGACCATAAGATGTAGAAGCAGAAGTAGGCCATTTGGCCCATTGCGTCTGCTCCGCCATTCAATGAGATCATGGCTGATCTGATAATCCTCAACTCCACTTTCCTGCCTTTTCCCCGCAACCCTTGATTCCCTTACTGATTAAAAATCTGTCTATCTCAACCTTGAATAAACTTAACAATCCAGCCTCTACAGCCCTCTGTGGTAAATAAGCCCAGAACTGCAAAATGGCAGGATCATTTCTGATCACTTTGTGCACCATGATTATAAAGGCACTAGCATGGGCACACCATGTATTCGCTGTAAGCATACAAAGTGAGCAGATAGTGACATCAAGCTGCATATAACACTGATTTGGAGCACAACCTGTCATTTTAGACCTCACAGATGCTGTTAATACCCTCTTGTAATCTCTCCTAGCTGATGATGTGTCAGTTGCACGAGGGACCCTCCAGTCAAGCTATTTCAAAGGATCACGATGGACTTTGAGGTGAGATATCTTTGACTTTCTTTTGTTGCTGCAGAGTGAGTGGAAGTACTGAGTTTGGTGTTGTTGCAAAAGTTTGGAAAAGATTTTGGATTCACAAGAAAGTGGTGCTGGACTTTGACAAGGAGGCCAGAGGAGTTTGAAGGCTGTCAGGAGAAGGCCTGCTTTCACTAATGGGAGCTGTAGTTGTATATATACTAGGGCTGCAACATGTTAATAACATGGAGCAGAGGCAGCAGAGAGGGGAAACTGTGTTCAGAGGAAGAAGGAGGAGGGCTGTCAATAGAGGACACACACACCTAGGGTTCTCAGAGAATATTTCTCCTATCTCCATCTCAACCAGGAGCATTGTCTGAGGCAGCTATGCTTCATCAAGGAGGTGGTCACTGTACTGTGCCACCTTCTACAACCAGACCTACAGCCAGACAGCAGGGCAAGGACCATGCTACCAGTAGCCATCACGAACACTGTACCTCAATTTCTACACCTGAAGACCATCCAAGTGACCTATTGGCCAAAAGCCTGAAATGAAAGCACCCCAAAAAAATGGTATCCAAAAAAACTTCCATTAATACATAACAGAACCATTTGTGCATCCCCTTAGTGACTGTCCTGCGGGTGCCGTTGCATGGCCTTGTGCTCTTACGCAGTGTTATCCCATTGGCTGTAGCATGGCTGGTGGAAGGCTGTTGACTTATACTGGGAGGTAGACTGTAGATGGCTTTGCAGAACATTTCTGAGTAGCTCTGTGCCTCAAAGGCCCGACTTCAGACTGCACCAAACTGACCATGGGTGGCAGCAGTCTGGGCTGGCTGATTGTTAAGACATGGACATTGGTGGAGTGACGCTGTGAGAGACTGCACATTTATGCACTATGGAGCTGCTGCTACTCTCCCAGGTAGGCACCTCAGCAATCCTAGTATTTTGCTGGAACAGATTGCTGGACTAATGCGAGAGCTTCAAACCCTTGTGAATACTGGTATCTGCAGCCATGAAGGCAGGAGTCTGAGTTTGCATAGAATGAAGCTGGGCTTATATGGTAAAAAGGAGAGATCTCAGAACCTTAGTCTGAGTTTCCCCTGCAGCACTCAGGCATTGGTTGGCTTCTGAATGTGCTGCAATGGAAACTGAGACACTGGACACCAGACATTGCATACAGCTGGGTCCGCATGTGCTGCCTTAGAGTTGGCCACCACTTCCACACTGGAAAAGATGGGCTTCAAGATCTGCACACAGTCTTTTGCCAAGTTGAGTCAGAATCCTCCATGCTCCTCGACAGTGACACAGGCATTCTGGCAGGTCAGCCAATGCTTCTAGTATTTCTGTGTGCATGCCCATCAGCCTTAGCTACCCCAACAAAGTCCTCATCTGAGTCCTTTGCAGCAGAATCTATGTGCAACCTCACCCTCTGAGCTGGCACATGTGCAATCTATCCTCTTAGTCTGATTACAGCTTGCTCATGTTCAGTGACTCGCCAGGTGCTGAGTCAGATTCTATATTACCCTCCAAAGTACATGCAGTGCTAGAATCTGAGCTACTGGCTGCAAGTGTCAAATCAAATCTCAGTGCATATTCGTTATAACTTCAGACAATCCGGAGTGAGAAAAGGCCATTCAACCCATTTAGGCCACTCCATTCGGAGGCCATATATATAACCTACTCTACCTTGTATTTCCCACTACTACCTCCTACTTTAGGGAAATTAAATTCCTTTCCCATTTCCCATGTAAAAAATTTAAGAAGTAAAAATCCAAACATTGCTGTTAATGACTCTAACCCTCTTAAAGGTGTCAAATCAATGGTATTAACTGTCTTATCAATGTGTAAATCACACAGTGGAGGTAGGAATACTCCTCCCAACCCTAACATTGAGTTCAACAACTTCAGATCATGACCTCTCTCCCCCATCCCCACCCCCTTTCCGATCCCCCCCCTCTTTTTTTCTAATAATTTATATAGATTTTTCTTTTCCCACCTATTTCCATTATTTTTAAATGTATTTCCATCCATGGTTTTATCTCTACCTTTTAGCCTTTTTCAATTCCTTCACCCCACCCCACCCCCACTAGGGCTGTCTGTACCTTGCCTGTCCTGCTTTTTACCCTTAATTAGCACATTCCTTAGATAATATCACCACCTTCAACACCTCTTTGTCCTTTTGTCTGTGACATCTTTTGGTTATCTTCACCTATCACTGGCCCTCTATGCAGCTCTACTTGTCCCCCCCCACCCCCTTAAACCAGCTTATATTTCACCTCTTCTATTTTTACTTAGTTCTGTTGAAGGGTCATTCGGACTCAAAACGTTAACTGTGTTCCTTTCTGCAGATGCTGCCAGACCTGCTGAGTTTTTCCAGGTATTTTTGTTTTTGTTATCAATCTGAGTAATCCCCTTAAAACCTACACACTTTCTTGTTTTGTAGCCAGCTTGCTATCTATTTTGTTACTTGTCCCCTGAATACACATGTTCTGAGTTTAGTCATGAGTCTACCAGAAGGTACCTTATCAAAGGTTTTTTGAAAATCCAAATATATTATATCACTGCTTTACCCTTATCTAATCAGGGCCCCATAATCTAGATTTTTTTAATTGGTGTTTTAGCATTAACAGGCTACTTCAGGTGCTAAAGTAACACTGATTTGAATTCAGGAGAGCTCACTGCTCTTCATTTAGTGGCACAGGATCTTTTACATCCAACTGAACATCCTGTTGGGGCCGCAGTTTAACATTTCATCTGTAAATAGTGCCTGCAACAATGCAGCACTTCGTCGGTCCTATTAGTCTAGATTACTTATTCAGGTCCACAAGTAAGTCTTCAAAGCACAACTCCTAGGGCGGTATTTTACGGCCCTGTCGCAGTGGGGGCAGGGCCATAAAATGCAGCAAGCAGTTCAAAAGTCCATTGACTTCAGCGAGATCGGAAAACCTTGCCAGTGGGAGGGGCTGTAAAATTCTGCCCCTGTATTAGAAGCAAGAATGTTGCAAATTGGCCAAGGTGTAAACAGTATGCCTAGATTCAGATTGCTGGCCTGTGCTGAGTTATCTAATCTCAGCAGGGACAAGACCGCTAATACTATGGAGTGAATTTTACACTCAGGAATCAGGACCACTGTTGTCCCGCAAACGTGTAAAATCCAGCATGATGACGTCAGGTCAAAAACTAACTAACAAGCTTCAAAGCTTACTAACAAGGCAATTGACCACAATTTTATGATGCCCATGTCATTATCTAGATAGAAAACACATTTGGTAGGAATTAAATTTTTGATCAGGAAGTGTTGCAAAGGTGGCAATAAAGGGTGCAAGCAGGACCATGGCTGACTTCACCAAAACAGGTCTGCAAGACCTTGCTAGTGCTGGTAATTTGGTTTCTCATTCACTGCAACACTGCGTTAGGAGTTTTCCTGAAGGAAGGGGTCAATCAGAGGTGCTGCAACCAACATTTTGCAGTACTGCATTTGTGTTGAACACCGCTATTCCCAAAAGGGAAATATACATTCTGTGGGAGGCTCCTCTTCTGGTGAGGAGCAGAAGGAGAAGGAGGAGCTGGCCAAGGACAGGAGCACCTGTGGTCTAGCAAGGTGGTCAACCTGCTGCAGAGCAATGGCTTGTGGCGGGGTGGCAGCAGGTAGGCAGGCAGAGGAGAAAACAGTAGATTCTACCTGACAAGGCTGACATATTTACAGGTGACAGGGTGCTAATGCATCCAAAGACCCTGGCTAGGATAGTAACCTGTGACATGCTGGCTGCCCATATTGCATCCAATGTAGGTGGACACCCGATGCTGTGGCCTTGAAGGTAACAGTGGCCCTGAATTTTTTCACCAGAGGGTCCTTCCAGGCCTCAGCTGTAGGCCTGTGTGGGATCTTGCAGCCAGCCAAGCACCAATACATTAAGATAGTGCCCTGTTCAAGTGTGCACATGAATTTATTTAATTTACTGATGACAATGCCATTCAGGCTGAGCCAGAGGCTTCATCAATATTGCCGGTCTTTAAAGGTGCAGGGCACAGCAGATTTCACACATGTGGCCATTAAAGAGCCTTCCAGGCAGCCAGGAGCATTCATAAACAAGCAGGAATAGCATTCCCTTAATGTGCAGCAGGTATGTGACCACAGGCAACATGTCATGCAGTTCTGCACATGCTATCCAGGCAACAGCCATGATGCCTACAAAGTGAGGCATTCCAAGTTCCAGGGATGCTCAACAAGCAAGCTTTGGATGGCTGTCATCTGAAGAGACAGAGGAGACCCTCTAAGGAGATGGCTGCTGACACCGCCATGGAACCCATGGACAGAGTGTGAGAGGAGGTACAATGAGGGCCATTCATCCACCAGGGCCCTCATTGAGCAGACTGTTGGTCTCTTCAAAATGTGATTCCGTTGTCTGGACCAATCAGGTGGTGCTCAGCCATATGCACCTGCAAGAATGTCACTAATGGCAGTAGTGTGCAGTGCGTTGTACAACCTGACCCTGCAGAGAGGGGAAGCCCTGCCAGAGGACAATTTCATAGAGACAGTCCCATCCTCTGATGATGACTCTGATGAAGAGGTGCCGGCTAGTGTGCACGCTGGTCCTAGAGTCAGCCCTATGGACCGAGAGGTGTAGCCAGGAGGGGTGGAGGGCCAGCAGGAAATGCAAGGCAGAAGAATCCGGAAAAGGTGCCATTACCCATTACCCAGCAGGTAGAGTGATCATGCTACCTGGACATGTCAGAGGTTCAGTGCCGAAGAAGGCTCCACCTCTCCAAAGACACAATCACCTCCATCTGTGACATGGTTGGCCCCAAAATAGCCTCCAGCTGTGTAGGTGGCCACCCTATGCCAGTGGCTCTGAAGGTGACAGTTGCCCTGAACCTTTATGCCTCAGGTTCTTTCCAGGGGTCAGTGGGAGATCAATGTGGTGTCTCACAATCGGCTGCTCACAGCTGCAACAAGTTGTACTGATGTACAAATGCACTGTTCCAAAGGGTCAGCACCTTCATTCACTTCAGGACAGGTGAGGCCAGCTAGGCTGAGCGAGCCAGAGGCTTCACTGCAATTGCAGCATTTTCCCAAATTCAGGGAGCCATTGGCTGCACGCATGTGCCCATAAAGGTGCCAGTGGGGGAGCCAGGTGCCTTTGTCAATAGAAAGGGTTTCCACTCTCTCAATGTCCAAATTGTGTGTGACCACAAGGGTAAGATACTGCAGGTTTGTGCCACATATCCAGGAAGCTGCCCTGATGCCTACACCCTGTGTCACCTGCAGGTGTTCATTGCTCCAGTACGGTTGGACAGCTGGCTACTGGGAAACAAAGGCTATCTGCTGATGACGCCGTTAAGACACCCAAGGACTGCAGCCAAGGTGAGCTACAGCCGCAGTCATGCCTCCACAAGGGCAATAACTGAGAGGGCCATAGGCCTGCTCAAGATGAGGTTTTGCTGTTTTGCTGCCTGGACCACTCAGGGGGATCACTGCAATAACCTCCTGAATGTATCTCCCTTATTGTTGTTATTTGCTCTACACTGCACAATCTGGATCTCTCAAGAATGGATCCATTGGAGGATGAAGACAGCGATGCTGTTCCAGAGGCCGCAGAGGACGGTTCAAGTGCTGAATCTGAAGAGGAGCCTGAAGAGCCCCAGGGTGAGGAGAAGATCCCAGTGTGAGGATGCTTGTGGGAGACACGGAGACCAGGGAGGCCTTGATTCAGAGGACTTTCAGTTAGGAATCCAAAGCAAGGAGTCAAGGTGATGGCAAGGGAAACACCACCTGATTGGTGCTAATGAGGCACTCCTTTCACCCTTCAATCAAGTCCCGACCTCTGAAATAAATATTTCAGCCCTTTATGTCTGTGAGACACAACTCCCAGGCCTCTTCCCTAATAATTGTATGATGCACACTAAGGCCATTGCATGTTATCTAACATCTTAATATGGAAGGCACCATTACACACATGCCAAGGAGAAATTAATCGCCTGTGAGACCCCTTATGTGATCATTATGACTTAAAATTCCACTTGCAGCTGCGAAGTATTGGTGCTTCCCCTTCGCTGGCAGCTGGATTGGAGGCAAGCTGCTGTCTCTGATGCCCCACCGGCCACTATGTGTAGCCCCTGTCTGGGTGGGAGAGCCCAGCACCATGGCTGGGCACTCCTCAGCCGTCGCGGTGTCCTGCAATGTCACTGACATTGACATCATCAGGAGCACCCTGAGAAGGGGCCCCCACATGCATGGAGCTGCAGATCATCCACCAACATGAGGTTTGGTTTGAACCTCCCTGCTCACCACAGATGGACGGGCGACTGGCAGAGACACTAGGTGCCTCATCCATCCATCAGTGACCCACTGAGGTTACTACTAGTGAGTGGGCTTACAGGTCTGAAAGCAATCCCAGAAACCATACTACCATCTGTTCCAATACGCATATGCCCACTGCCTGTATCCGTGCTGGTGCATGGTGCAGAGGGAACATGTGATGCGGGTGCATCTGGCAGCTGATCACCCTTGGACGTCAAGGGAGGGTCCTCAGGGTTCTTCTGGAGTCATGATGATGTTCCATCCGAAGCAGGAAGAAAGAGTGTCAACCTCAAACAGCATTACAAAGTCAGAGTGCACGCAGTCTGGTTGCTTCTCAGAATGGATACCTGGCTGAGCAAAGACTTCTGAACGGACGAGCAATGGGAATTAATGGATTTCATGTCAGTCTTACAACCGCTGCCTATGTCTCTCATACCCTCCCCCAATCTCTTCCCTGTGCACTGGACTTTTACTCTCCTCCGAGACCCCTGTCTCTCCACAACCAGTGGACCTGGCTCCATGTTTGCAGGCCACCTCCAGTGCTTGCTCCTCCACCTGACTTAAGAGAAGAAGGTTTGGGACCCCATTACCCATTCATCCTTGCTGCTGCGCATTGTGACTCCTCTTCTGCTGTAAGGACAAAAGTGCATTCATTAGAACCCCTCTACATGCCAGAAAATTCCAGCCTTACCCCACAAAAGACACAGGTTCAGGTGCCCATCACATTGCCACACCTCACTCTGACATACATGCCAGCCATAGTCTATCAAGGATTATGTGCCACTTTACACCCTGTATTTCACACCTGTGAGCACCAACAAGTGCTGCCACTCACAAAGATATCTATCCAAGGTTCCAGCTGGATTCAGTACTCACCCTGGCAGAGCACAGAAGGTCTTTGAACCTTTCCCTGCACTGGGTCCAGGTCCTATGTACGACATCATACCCGCTGACCAGACCTAACACCTCTGTCCAGGCCTCTTTGGTCACGTGTGGTGGCCTCCTCTTACGGTCTCGCGGCAGCAAGATGTTGCGTCAGGCACTGAATGCCTCCAGCAAAACTCACAGGCACTCATCGGAAAAGCGGGGCGGCAGACTGGCTCTGGGCATTTCCATCCTGCCTGGCATGGGCTGCGGGTGTGGATGACACACTGCAGTCAGTAACAGCACAATAACTGAAGTGATGAATCAAACAATTTGATTTTCAAAGCTGCTCCCTGAAGCTCTTGAACAGGGATTTCCAGCCTTCAGGGAGCTCCATTTAAACCCCGCCCACACCATTACTGGTGTTGGCGACTTCCCTCATCCCGCCCCTGCCAGCAGCACTGAGCCTTTCTCAGTGCATATTTCACCCTGGCCGGAAGTTAATTGGCAAGCCCAGTGTGAAATTGATGTCGGGGGCTGATTGCGGGTGGGAGTGGATTTCACATCCGCTTCTGGTCCCATCGATCGTGCTCGCCCAACAAGCTAAAAGTTCAGGCCTAAGTCCCCATGGTCTCCGGATGGGGCGGGAATGTGAGGCCTGGAGGGTTGGGCAGAGAGAGAGTTGGGATGTTGGTGGAGAGGCCGATTGGGGTGCAGTCACACCTTTTAGGGGATGTTGGAGGTTGTAAGGAGGCTCTTGATGAAGATGCCACGCCCTTTCCTGCTGGAGGCCTGAGCAGGATCACTTTCCGGTCTTCCCGGCTATCTACGAACTCCTCCTACCAACCTGAAAAGTGAGGCTAGGTGGCAAATGGCCTTTAACTGGTCATTAATTGGCTACTTAAAGTCCTAAATTGGGGCAAGGGTGGGCATCCCACATAAAATTGAGGAGAGGTCGAGGCGGATGAGAGCCCAGTGGGAAGGCCATCCTAAGGACTTTACTGCCACCCCCCCCACCTGCAACCCCCACCGACGGTGGTGGGGCATACAATTCTGCCCATAGATTATCCAGTCATTCATTCATTTGCTGTTTGTGGGATCTTATTGAGCACAAATTGGTGCTGCGTGCACCTACATAGCAAGAGTGACTACTCTTAAAAAGGGTGCAGAGAGCGGGAGAGACTTCAGTTTGAAAAAGATGTGGAGAGAGGCGGGGACTTCAGTTTGAAATGGGCGCAGAGAGCGGGAGAGACTTCAATCTGAAAAGGGTGTGGAGAGCGGCGGGGACTTCAGTTTAACTTCGGGAGAAAGAGGTTAAAGCAGCGAGACCTCAGAAGAAAGGTTAAAACAGAGAGACTTGGGAGAGAGAAGTTAAAATAGTGAGGCTTTGGAAGGGAGAGGTTAAAACAGCGAGACTTCGGGACAGAGAGGTTAAAACAGCGAGACTTCGGGACAGAGAGGTTAAAACAGCGAGACTTCGGGAGAGTGGTTAAAACAGAGAGACCTGGGAGAGAGGTTAAAACAGCGAGACTTCAGGAGAGAGAGGTTAAAACGGTGAGACTTCGGGAGAGAGGTTAAAACAGAGAGACTTGGGAGAGAGAGGTTAAATCAGTGAGGCTCAAGTAGGAATAAGGGTGAAATAAAAGCAAGAGTCCATATTCTATTTAGTTAAGATATGTCTGGGGAGCTCAGTCCCATGAATTGCTCATCTTGCGCTATGTGGGAAATCCTAGATGCTCCTGGCAGTCTGGTTGACCATGTGTGCAGGAGGTGACTCCAACTGGAGCAACTCAAGCTCTGGGTTTTAGAGCTTGAGCAGCAGCTGGGGGCACAACAGTGCAATCATGAGGCTGAGAGGTTTGTGGATAGCACGTTTCAGGATTGGTCACCCCACTGCTTAAGGAAGTGCAAGCAGAGAGGGAATGGGTGACCACCAGGCAGAAGAAGGGGACCAGGCAGGGTAGTGAGGGAATGTCCCGAGTGCATCTCGTTCAAAAACCATTTTTCGGCCTTGGGAAACAGTGAGAGTGACGGTTCCTCTGTGGAAGTCAGCCAGAGCAGAGGCCATGGAACTGTGAGTGATCCAGCTGCTCAGGGCAGGAGGAAGAACTGTGGAAGAGCAATAGTTGGTAGGGGATTTGTTAGCGAGGAGAGTAGACAGGCGCTTCTGCGGCCATAGACGTGACTCCAGGATGGTATATTGCCTCCCGGGTGCCAGGGTCGAGGACGTCATGGAACGGCTGCAGGGCAATCTGAAGGGGGAGAGTGAACAGCCAGAGGTTGTGGTCCATGTTGGGACCAATGACACAGGGAGAAAGAGAAATGAGGTCCTGCAAGCAGACTTTTAGGGAGTTAGGTAGGAAATTGAAAAGCAGGACTTCAAAGGTAGTAATCTCCGGATTACTCCCGGTGCCACGCAGTAGTGAGTATAGGAACAGAAGGATAGAGCAGATGAATGCATGGCTGGAGAGATGGTGCAGGAGGGAGGGCTTTAGATTCCTGGGGCATTGGGACCGTTTCTGGGGAGGTGGGACCTGTACAAGTTGGACGGGTTACATCTGAACAGGAACGGGACCAACATCCTCACGGGGAGGTTTACTAATGCTATTGGGGCGGATTTAAACTAAATTGACAGGAGTGTGGGATCCTGAAAAGTAGTTCAGAGGTGAGAGAAGCTGAGATGTAATTAGAAGTTAAAACGCTAGTAAGTGAGTCTGGAAGGCAGAAGAAACATAAGCCATAGAGAAAGAAGTTAATTTAGCAAGGCTAAATGGAATATATTTTAATGCAAGGTGCCTGAGGAATAAGACAGATGAGCTGAGGGCAGATCGGCACATGGGAGTATAATATCATAGCTTTGACCAAGACATGGCTAAAAGAAGGACAGGGTTGGCAGCTCAACATTCCTGGTTATAGAAGTAAAAAACACAAAAGGGGCAAACACGCTGTTGGGTATGTACTACCGGCCTCCAAACAGTCAGGGAGAGATAGAGGATCAAATATGTAACCAAATTTCAGAGAAGTGTAAGAATAATAAAGCAGTAATAGTAGGGGATTTTAACTGCCCAAATATTAACTGGGATAGTTTTAGTGTACAAGGTAGGGAGGGAGCAAAATTCTTAAATTGCATCCAGCAGAACCTTTTTAGCCAGTACGTAGAAAGCCCAACAAGGGAGGGGGCAGTTCTGGACCTAATATTCAGAAATGAGCCCAGGCATGTGGAAGGCCTATCAGTAGGGGAGCATTTTGGAGATAGTGACCATAAATCAGTTAGATGTAGGATAGTTATGGAAAAGGATAAGGCTGGGCCAGGAATAAAAGTTCTAAACTGGGGAAAGGCTAATTTTACTAAGATGAGATACAATTTGGCCCAAGTGGACTGGGAGCAGCTACTTGCAAATAAAACTGTGTCAGAACAGTGGGAGGCATTCAAGGAGGTAATATCGAGAGTACAAGGCAACTAAGTTCCTGTAAAGACAAAGGGGAGGACCAAGTCCAGAGAACCCTGGATGTCAAGGGACATAAAGATTAGGATCAAGAAAGAAAGAGAAGCTCATGGCAGAGATCGAGGGCTCAATACGGCAGAGCCCCTAGAGGAGTATAAAAAGTGCAGTGGGGAACTTAAAAAAGGAAATTAAGAAAGCTAAGAGAGTGCATGAGAAAGCATTGGTGGGTAAAATAAAGGAAACCCCAAAGGGTTTTTTAATTATATAAAGAGCAAGAGAATAACTAGGGAAAAAGCAGGGCCAATTAGAGACCATAGAGGTAATCTGTGTGTGGACCTGGAAGACATGGGTACAGTCCTCAATGAATACTTTGCGTCGGTCTTCACAATGGATAAGGACAACGCAGATATAGACATCACGGTGGAGGACTTTGAAATATTAGAGGAAATTAACATAGAGAGAGAGAGGAGGTACTAGCGGGTTTAGTGGCCTTAAAAGTGAATAAATCCGCAGGCCCAGATTAGATGTATCCCAGGCTGTTGAGGGAGGCAAGGGAAGAGATATCAGGGGCCCAGGCAGTAATTTTCAAACCCCCTCTGGCCACAGGTGAGGTGCCAGAGGACTGGAGGGCTGCTAACGTTTTCACATTATTAAAAAAGGCGGGGAGGGATAGACCAGGAAATTACAGGCTAGTCAGTCTAACCTCGGTGGTGGGGAAGTTATGAAAAAGAATTCTGAGGGACAGAATATATCTGCACTTGGAGAGACACGGGTTAATCAGGGATAGTCAGCATGCATTTGTTAAGGGAAGGTCGTGTTTGACAAATTTGATCGAATTTTTTGAGGAGGTAACCAGGAGCGTTGGTGAGGGTAATGCATTTGATGTGGTCTTCATGGACTTTATCAAGGCTTTTGATAAGGTGGATGATAATGGCAGACTGGTCAAGAAAGTAAAAGCCCATGGGATTCAAGGCAAAGTGGCATGTTGGATCCAAAATTGGCTGAGAGGCAAGAAGCAGAGGGTGATGGTAGAGGGATGCTTCTGAGTCTGGAGATCTGTTTCCAGTGGGGTTCTTCAGGGCTCGGTGCTGGGGCCCTTGCTGTTTGTGGTGTACGTAAATGATTTGGGCTTAAATGTAGGGGGTGTGACCAAGAAGTTCGCGGACGACATGAAAATTGGTTGGGTGGTAAATAGTGAGGATAGCTGTAAACTGCAGGAGGATATCGATGGACTGGTCAGGTGGGCAGAGCAGTGGCAAATGAAATTCAACCTGGAAAAGTGTGAGGTAAAGCACTTGGGGAGGGCTAACAAGGCAAGGGATTACCCTATGCAGGGTAGGACCCTGGAAAGGACTGAAGATCAGAGGGACCTTGGTGTGCATATCCACAGATCCCTGAGGGTAGCAGGGCAGGTAGATAAGGTGGTTAAGAAGGCAAATGGGATACTTGCCTTTATTAGCTGAGGCACAGAATACAAGAGCAGGGAGGTTATGCTGGATCTGTATAAAATGCTGGTTTGGCCACAGCTGGAGTACTCCGTGCAGTTCTGGTCACCACATTATAGAAAGGATGTGATTGCACTGGTGAGGAGCAGAGGAGATTTACCAGGATCCCTCCTGGGCTGGAGGGTCTGAGCTTTGAGCAAAGATTGGATAGGCTGGGGTTGTTTTCCTTGGGGCAGCGAAGGTTGAGAGGGGACTTGATAGAGGCATATAAGATTATGAGGGGCATAGATAGGGTGGATAGGAAGGCACTTTTTCCATTAGTAGAGGGGTCAATGACCAGGGGGCATAGATTTAAGGTAAGAGGTAAAAGGCTAAGAGGGGAGTTGAGGAGAAATTTTTTCACCCAGAGGGTGGTAGGAGTCTGGAACTCACTGCCTGAAAGGGTGGTTGAGTCAGAAACTCTCGCAACATTTAAGAAGTATTTAGATATTCACTTGCGTTGCCATAGCCTCCAGGGCTATGGGCCAAGCACTGGAAAATGGGATTAGTGATGTCAGATCTTTGTTGACTGGCGTGAACATGATAGGCTGAATGGCCTCCTTCTGTGCTGTAAATGTCTATGAGTCACTTAATAAGCAATTCATTGATAAATGAAACACCTTGAGGGCATGTTAGGACACGACATATATGGTCAGCAACAATAGCTTGCTTTTATATAGTAAAACAGGTCAAGGTGCTTCTTAGGATCGTTGCTAGATAAAATTTGACATTGAGCCGTGTATAGAGATATTAGCACAGGAAAAGGAGCGTCTTAAAGGAGGAGCGAAAGGTGGAGAGGGAGAGAACATTAGGGAGGGAATTCCTGAGCTTAGGACCCAGATAGCTGAAGACATAGCCACCAATGGTAGAGTAAAGGAAAGAGTTCCTTGAAGTTCCTTCTTCATTTGACAACAGCATGAGCTCAGCTATGAGCAGAATCGTCCCAGACTTGCATTAAGTGCAGTAGCGGGCAGGTAAAATGATGGTTTACTCACCGGCCACAATGGCAGCTTTTCACGCTGCATCGTCCCAAACCCGTCACATTAATTATGCATTCCTGGGAAACACACTATTTCCATGGCAGCCCGGCTCTCATTTACCCGCCAGACCATCACCTCGCTGCTTCATCACGCCAGGCGCCATATTTAAAGTCCAGCCACACGAGCACCTCTCAGTGCTTCCAGCCCATTAATGCTGCAAAGAAGGCATGGCCATGAAAGGCAAAAGGACTGCAGCCCCCAGGTTCAATAACACGTCCCTCAAGCGCCTTTCAGATGCAGTACAGGCCGTGATGTCCTCTACCCCCGCTCTGGCCACAGGAGTGGCAGCAACCACACTAATCCAGCTTGGGAGGCGGTGGCAGCTGTGGTCAGCGCCAATGCCCTGCAAAAGACGACAGCCACCCAGTGCTGCCATGGGATAAATGGTCTCATCCATTCCACCAGGGTAACTCACTCTTCTCATCACTCTCAACTCACACACTCACAAACACATCACACATCCAAAGGAATCTCACACCTCAAGGGACAACACCACTAATTCACACACACCCTCACATCTCCATCAGGCTCATACCCTCTTGAGCTCATGTCCTCATCCTGTCTATGGCTCTGCTCACCACACAAACTTTCCACGCTGCGCCTTGAGTCCTTCTCACACCCTTTCCACTTGTCTTCATGCAGGAGAAGTCTGCTCACATCAACAGGAAGAGGTCCCAGACCAGGGCTGGAGTGGCCCACATTAGGCCCCTCAGTCACTTTGAGGAGTGTGCCATCGTTCTGACTGGTGAGGACATGGACCCTAACTGAGGTGACGGTGAGGCCAGCAGTGAACACCCTAGTGAGGATCTTGCATCATATTATCCGTCTCTCAATGCAACTATGAGTGCTCTTTCCCTCTTGCTTTCGATTCTGCTGCCACGCACCACTTATCTCTACTTCGGTTCACAGGGAGCTCTGCCAAGCGACCCCCAGCGAGCCAGTCCCTCAGCTCCATCCATGTCCTCACCTCCAGCTAAGAGGACACCTCCTCCATTGAAGAGCTGGAAATAGGCAGCCTGGAAGACCAATCACAGCGCTTACCCACACCCTCCACCAGCACAGAGACATACACCCTGGTGGGACCTAGATCTAGAGCAGGCTCAGGCTCACAATCTTGTGGTCACCGCACAGACATATGTCCACAGCAGCAGTTAGCAGGTTCGTGTGAGCTCCCTGGCGCTCAGAGGACTGCTGGGGATCAGGCATCTGTGAGGTCCAAATCAGATGATGAGCCTCTAGATTTGATCTTCCAACTCATCCCGGAGAGTCAGCAGGAAGTATGGGAACATCATGCAGAGCTGTTGGAAGCCCTCAACAGAGTGGCACATGTGTCGGAGGAGTACATCTGCCTGCTCTCTGAGGAGGAAGAGCAGCAGCTGGACACCCCTGGTCATCCACTCAGGAATCTCAGAGGCTGTCCTCTCCCTCTGAGTCCCCTTGCCTGTGAGCCCCTTAGCCTTGTTCTCTGTCACCATTGGCCAATGAGTGATTCTGGAGGGAGAAGTGTGTGTGTGGCAGGGCCTTTCGGAGCCTTGTGCAAGCATTTTCCCACGCACGTGGATCCTTCCCATACCACACTCACCTCAATGTCCTGAGCATTTTCAATGCTGCCTGCTGGGGTTCACTTTCAGTTGTCCATCTGAGCTGATTTGCATCTCTGCACACCCACTGATCACACTCCTCTGCAGCACCTGATTTTGCTCACCGCAACTGTCATTTCACTTTCGACTTGGACAGCATGGCTTGTATTCGCTTTTTTGTCAGCTCCTCCATTGTTTCCCCTCCCTCAGTCACCCATTTCATTTCCCCTATCACAGTCGACTGCCCCCCCCCAGGCATCACTTTCCACCTCCCCTCCGTGACCGACCAGCCACAACCCTTTTCCTTTGGAGATGTCTGGGTGAACATGCACATTCCCTTCCTTCCCGAAAATCCCACCCCCACCCACATTCACCTCCCTGAGCTCCTCCTTCCTACCCCCAGGATCCTTGTCTGCCTCCAAGTCACCACCAACCACCCCCTCCGCCCCTTCTACTGCTATTGTCGAACCCTCACCTTCCAACCCTACCACCTCACCCTGCCCTCTGTCATTCTTACCATTCCCCTCGTACAACACCCACCCTCAGTTCGCTTCCCAGGAGGTAGTCATGGATCCATCAGACCCCTCCCTTGCACACTCACCTGGACATCCCCCCATCCGGACACCTTCCCCCCGAACCTCCTTCCCCCCTCCTGACCCCTTCCCTCCCCGGAACCCCTTCCCTCCTCTGGACCCCTTCCCACCCGGAATCCCTTCACCCAAGAATCCCTTCCCCTCCACTTTGGTCCTCCCACACCCCCAGGCTCCCCCCTGCTTAGTCCCTCCCACTTCCTGACTCCCTCAGACACCTTTACTTATTCCTCAACCCTTAATCCTTCCCCCCTCCTGACTCCTTCCTCCAGTCTTACCTCTTCCTCCAGTCTCAGTTCTTCCTCCAGCCTTACTCCTTCCCCCTTCCTGACTCCCTCACTTATTCCTCCAGCTTTACTCCTTCCTGATTCCCAACTCCTTCCTCCAACCATACTTCTTCCTCTGCCCTTCCCCCCTCCCCTCTTCACACTTCTTCCTTCCCCTGGACTCCTTCCCCTCTCTGCAAACCTTCCCCCCACCCGAACTCCTTCCCTTATACCTTCCAGCCCATTACACCCACCTTCCCAGTTGTCATCTTCTCCCCCGTTGACCCCCTCCGCTAGTTCTCCCTCCCCCCTCCCAACCTCACCCCCCCCAACAGCTTCATTCCCCCCACCTGATCTCAACCCCTCGATACCTTCATTCCCCCACTCCCAACCTCACCTCCTACGGACACCTTCATTCCCCCCTCTCAATCTCCCCCACCCCCCCCAACACCTCTTCCTCTCCTAGTCAATCCTAGACCTTCCCCTCCCACCCCCCTGACATTATCCATTGTGAACAGACTGTCAACGGTGACTTTCAAACTTGCATGAGCTGCTTCCCAGCAGAGCCATGTCCATGGAAATCCATTCAGCATGCCATGAACATTCTTCCAGGATCCCGTTGATGTCAGGCTCCAGCATCTTCTGCTCCTCAGATGTCTGGGATGTGAGCAAGGCCCTGGCAGTAAGTCCCAACTTCTGCACGTCACAGTTGTCAAGGCACGTTCTGCACTGGTGTGTTTTCCCGCCAACATGGGCAGAGGATCCAGCGGATTGCGAAGGGTGGTAACGATTCCAGTAGGCTGGCCTTATAATGATATGCTGATGTATTACAATGAGGTTCCCAACCCTCAGCCCACCGTCAATGGGCTGAGCGGACAATCGCAAACTGGGTTTCACAACGTCATGAAACCGATTTTTTGGCCTTCTCGCCATATTGTCCGCTCACGCCATCAAACATGGCCAACACCAGCAGGCACGGAAAATCCTGTCCTATGGCATACGGCATGTCAAGTAGCCTGCTGATATACACTGTCAGATTCAAACATGAAGGATGTCCACTTGAGAAGAATAGTGGAAAGAGCGACTGACATGAGCCATCACCTTCAGGAAAAGAGAGGAGAAAGTTAGAAATACAGTCAATCTTTGGCACTGAGAGAAACATCAAAATAGAGCCACAGTCTGTATCCTTGTTGCAGAAGTGTACTTCAGATAGACCAACTCAAAATAAAAGAAATTAAATTACAAATGAAAAGTTTAAGTACCTGCTCGGCACCAATAGCCTTTGCCATTCAATGCCAGCCTCTGCTACCAGTAGCTGGCCTAACATGGTGACACACCAACTTTGGTATTTTACTGTCAATGTGCCATTGTGTGTGTCAAAATATGAATGACAACATTTCCTACTGTGCATGAGTATTATGTTTTGCCCTTTTATTGAAAGGCCAGTTGTATCTGATTCCAAAGTATACAAATTGGCAAAAAAAAACCAGAACTAAATCTAAATCAGCACTACAGTGATTGATTTTTACTCAAAGTTTTATTTGTCCCTGATCCTCTGTTTTGCATCTTCTGTAGCTACAATTTTGATAGCCATGATTTCCCTCTACGATACTTTAGTTCTCCAGTGCCAAGATCACATCAGGGAATCTTGGCAGCAATTCTCCCAGCTTGCACTATTGTGCTTCAGTGAACACATCATCATAAGAAACACCTTATGGTTTGGCATCTCTGTGTGGGACTATCAAATTACAAGTCTCTGCTTAGCCCAAAATAATTCCATTTTGTTGGCTAAAGCTTCAGTACATATGGATGAACTTTCTATAACTCTGTTTCCACCATGGATTCTACTCAAAGGGTGTGTACTGATCAGAAAATCAGGCATGGAAGTTAGCCAACCTTTGCTTTTTCAAAAATCTGGCACCTTGTGAGTCAGGCACACTAACCTCCACACCTGACTCTCCAACTGACCTCCTCACCTGACTGTCCAACTGACCTCCACACCTGAGTCTCCAACTGACCTCCACACCTGCCTCTCCAACTGACCTCCGCACCTGACTCTCCAACTGACCTCTGCACCTGTCTCTCCAACTGACCTCCACACCTGACTCTCCAACTGACCTCCACACCTGACTCTCCAACTGACCTCCGCACCTAATTCTCCAACTGACCTCCGCACCTGACTCGCCAACTGACCTCTGCACCTGACTCTCAACTGACCTCCACACCTGATTCTCCAACTGACCTCCACACCTGACTCTCCAACTGACCTCCGCACCTGACTTTCCAACTGACCTCCGCACCTGATTCTCCAACTGACCTCCACACATGACTCTCTTATTGGCATCCCCATTAATTGAGACAGGGCCAGAGACTACACTCTAACCCCTCCTGAAAAGACACAGCCACTTTATGAGAGGCTAGTATTGTATACACACAGCAGGTCACATTTCCCTGTTGTCAGGCCAGGACAGTTATGTATCAAATTTACAAAAACATCATTTGAATTTTAATGTCCTACATCACAACAGTAACTACACTTTAAAAGTACTTCATTGACTGTAAAGTACTTCTCGGCATCCCAAGGTTATGCAAAATGCTATATAAATGTAAATTCTTTCACTTAGAAATTGAAGGGCCTGAAACCACTGTGTTCTGTGCACCACTTGCCTAGACTGTGACTTCACCCTAAACCCCAGGACAGAGTTATTTTAATATTCAGTATGGGTGGGCTGCACCTGGCAGAAAATTACAGCAATATTTTGTTGCATCTTAAGACAATCAACACTGGGTGTGGAGGGGCGATGGTGTTTGCAGTCAGAAGTGAAATTTTCGCTTTGGGCTTGATTGCATGCAGTGAGACCTTAATGATATCGGTGACGGGACCCCGCCTGCTCTCTAAGCATAAGGTCCACTGAGACTAGGAAAGCCACCTTAAGGAGAAAGTCAAGGCCCTCTCAGGTTTGCATAAAAGATCCCATGGCACTTTTTCAAAGAAGAGCGGTGGGGCTCTTTTGGCCAATAGTTATCCCTCTACCAATATCACTAAAACAGGTTATCTGGTCATGATCACATTGCTGCTTGTGGGATCTTCTTGTGCATAAATCAGTTGCAATGTTTCCCACACTACAACAGCAACTACATTTTAAAGGTAATTTATTGGCTGAAAGGTGCTTTGGGACATCTTAAGATAATGAAAAGTACTTTACAGAATAAAGTCCTTGTGCAAAGATAAACTTTGGCTCCAGATCAAGCAACATTTTGACTTTAAAATTCTCATCTTTGTTTTCAAATCTATCCATGGTTTTGCCCATCCCGATCTCTGTAATCTCCTCCAGCTCCACAGCTGTCTGTGATATCTGCACTCCTCTAATTCTGACCTCTTGAGCATCCTGATTTTAATCACTCCACTATTGGTGGCCATGCCTTCAGTTGTCTAGGCTGTAAACTCTGGAATATCCTCCCCACACCTCTCCGCTTCTCTATCTCACTTTCCTCCTTTTAAACACTCCTTCAAACCTAACTGTTTGACCAAGCTTTTGGTCATCTGACCTATTACCTTCTCATGTGACTTGGCATCATATTTTGTTTTATAATGTTCTGTGAAGCACCTTGATATGTTTTATTATGTTAAAGGCACTATATAAATATGTTGTTGTCTTCCTAATTTGTGAGCTCATAATTAACAATTTTAAAGACTTCAGGTTTATCTCATGGTGGTGCAATGGTTAGTGCTGCTGCCTCACTGCTCCAGGGACCTGGGTTCGATCCTGACCTCAGGTGTTGGTGTGGAGTTTGCACGTTCTCCCTGTGTTTGCATGGGTTTCCACCGGGTGCTCTGGTTTTGTCCTACTGTCCAAAGACGCGCTGGTTAGGTGGATTGGTTACGATAAATTGTCCCCCAGTGTGTGTGGATGAGTGTCCTGTGATGGACCGGTGTCCTGTCCTGGATGTACTCCGCCTAGCGCCCATTGCCTGTCGGGATAGGCTCCAACTCCCCGTGACCCTGAATTGGATGAAGCAGTTCTGGAAAAGTTAATGAGAGTGAGTTTAAATATATTCAAAATACTAATTAAGATAGAGAAGGAAGCAACTTGTATCGATGTAGCTACTTACCTGTCCTCAAATCCAAAGGGGGTGCGAAGATCACAGTGACTGATTAACCCGTACCCATTCTTTGTATTTCAGACAGCACATTAGATTGGTGTTGGCTGATGTTTTAAATGAATTATGCATGCAGTCAGAGCTACCCCAGTTATTCATTGGCTGCACACATCAACAGGGGATTTCATATCATAAGGGGTTAGCGCTACTTGAAGGCAGTCTGTACCTCTTAAATAGGGAGGAGTATTGTGACTGCAAGGAGTGGTAAGAGTCATTTAAAAGTCTGCCATGCCTGTGCAGTTGTATGCGAGGCCGCCATCATTATACGGGGCAATTGCAGCAGGGCGCATCATGCGCGGTGATCACTGACCCTGGAATTGCAAATACTACAACTTCAGCAGCAGAATCTCTCAAGAGTCCCACAGTCTTTATTCCATTTGATCCCTAAACATTTTTCTTGCCTTTTTTTGCCCATTCTTTTGGGAAGGCACCTTTCTTCCACTAAACCATCTTGTCACAGCAGTATATCTCAGTGGTGTGTCTGTATTCCATCATCTGCCTGCCTGTTGGTGTTTAAATGGGTTGTGCTGGGAGAAACAAGCCCTGGAGCTGCAAAATGATTTGTGGCTGTCACTGGGTGGATCAGAAGCCTCCCATCCCTCCCCATCCCAATCCCTGGAAGCAGAAGCCTCCCCCGTGGGGAGGCCGTGCCCCGACTGCCTGCTTGCTGCAGGGTTCAGGAACTGGGTGAAGGGCTTCCAACTGGCACTGTGTCTCCTGCAAATGACAACATAGGATTCTGCGCATGCACTGCCAAGTGTGCATGCGCAGTCAGTTATCGGTGGCCATCTTGCACGGCCATCTTGTGTTGGCAGGAGACACAGTGCATTTAAAAACTGAATCTGTGCTCTAGTACTTTGAGGAATGGCTGAACATGCGAGAAATGACTCACCAAAGTTTTCGGGCACAGCGCTGCAGGCGTTGTGGAAAAGGTAGAAAGAAGGAGAGACATCCTGTATCCACAGGGGTTAAGAAGGCTCTCCAAATAGTGATAACAAGTAGATGGGGAGATCAATGAAAGAAAGAAAGACTTGCATTACATAGTGCCTTTTACGACCAGGGGGCATCCAAAAGCATTTTACAACCAATGAAGTGCCTTTGAAATTAAAAACAGAAAGCGCTGAAATACTCAGCTCAGGAGGTCAGGCAGCATCTGTGGATATGGATAAAGGGTTAACATTTCATGGCGATAACCTTTCACCAGAACACTTTTGAAGTAATGTAGGAAACATGGTAGTCAATTTGCATGACAAACTCCTACAATCAGCAATGTGTTTATGACCAGTTAATCTGTTCCTTTGTGACGTTGATTGAGGGATAAACTCTGACACTGGGAATAACTCCCCTGCTCTTCCTTGAAATAGTGGCACAGGATCTTTTACATCCACCTTAGAAGGCCTTGGTTTAAAACTCATCCAAAAGATAGCACCACTTACAGTGCAGCACTTCCTCATTACCATATTGGAGTGTCAGATTGACTTTATGCTCAAACCCTGGAGAGGGATTGAACCCACAACCATCAGACTTAGAAGCAAGTGAGCTATGACTGACAAAATAGCAGGACTGTTGCTCCAAGACCATGGCCGCAGTGCAAGAATTTAAACGATTTCATACAAGTTGTCAAATTGACTTACAACTTCAAGTGGCATATCCTACCAAATGTATCACTCAGTCATTGCTCAATTCACTACAACTGCATCGCCCACCTACCAACAATCTCCATCAATCCATATTCAACCCTAAAATTAATAAGCTTCTCCTCGCCCTCACACACTTAGCACTGTTTCAAGTGTCACATCCGCAATTAACAACCCGCAGACATCAGTTGCTATTCGACCATGACAGCCACGTCACCCAAATATATTGTAAGATATTCACTGATGCACTTTCCTCTTTCTGCAGGAGGACGTGGCACATAACAGCAAGCTGCAGCATAGAAACTGGAGGACAAATGCACCTGCATGTTTTACACCCATGGAGGAGATAGTGCTAGGCAACATGGGAAGGGGCATCACTGAGGCTGTGGTTACTGTCAGGGCTGGAGAAATCAATGATGAGGGTAACTAAATTCCTAATCCTCCTTCTCTCAACCCAGTACTGCCTCATCCCACAATCTCTTCTCACTCACGAACCTCAGATGATGTAAATAGACACTTCTTACATTCTCCTCTCTCCTCACCTCAACCCTTTTTCCTTTCAGATAACCAAGAATTGGAGCCTTCCCATTCAGTGGAGAAAAATGAAACAGACAATGAAGATGAAGACACCACCACTCGATCTTAAACTGGCAACTACTAGCTCGGAGAGCTGGATAGATTTTAGAGGCTAGGATTGAGGAGGGATCTGCATGTGGTGAGACATAGCTACAAGTGCACAGAAGTAAGTGGGGGTAGGGGTGTGGTGTGAAGGATACAGTGGGTCCTAGCTCATTAGTGGGCGAGGGCACACACTAGTTCAGCTGCAGAGGAGTCAGCTGAGGTCTTCAATGAGTCAGGCTACAGATGAAGGTTGGTGGGCGTACACGACCAAATGTTATTGCAGTGGGAAGCTTGCCAGAAAGCTTGCACTCAAGTATGGAGGAGCCGAGCACCAATTTGGCACAGGGCTTTGTGCAGAGCTTGGAGCCAATTCTTTCCAGCTTGATTGATGCTCACCTCAGTCAGCACACTTGTGGAAACCACCATGAGTCCGTGAGTGAGTGAAGGTGAGTTGACTCACTCACCTTTGGGAAGAGCGGTTGGAGAGGTGGACTTGCGGGAGGTACGCGGAGCAGGAGAGAATAAATAGAGCCCGGGAAATGCGGCCTACATCACTCACCTTTGGGAAGAGCAGTCAGAGATGCAGACCTGCGGGAGATACACGGAATGGGAGAGAATAAATACAGCTGAGGAGCACAGCCTGCATCACTCACCTTTAAGAAGAGCAGTCAGAGAGGCAGACCTGCGGGAAGAGCAGTCGGAGAGGCGGACCTGTCAGCTGCTCAGAACCAGCCCGTGCTGAGTTCGAAAAGAAAGTGAAAAAAATACATTGTGACATCACAGGAAAGAAGCAATTTGATTGTTTGGAGAAGAAGCTAGCTGTTTGGTGAGTATCTGGTGAGTATCTAGTAAGTATTATCAGGTTTATTCTATTCCTAAGGTTTAGAATAAAGTAGGAACTGTACTTTTTGGTAAGGTTTATTAAGTAGGGCTAACTAAAATAATTTTCTACTTGGATAAAACAGCAAGATTTCAGGGGATAAAACAGTGAGAGGTCAGGAGATAAAGCAGCAAGAGTTCAGGAGGTAAAACAGCGAGAGTTCAGGAGAAAACAGCGAGAGTTCAGGAGAAAACAGCGAGAGTTCAGGAGATAAAACATTGAGAGTTTGGGGGTTAAAACAGAGAGAGTTCAGGAGATAAAACTGTGAGAGTTCAGGAGATAAAACAGAGAGAGTTCAGGAGATAAAACTGTGAGAGTTCAGGAGATAAAACAGTGAGAGTTCAGAGGATAAAACAGTGGGAGTTTGGGAGATAAAACAGCTGAGTGGAGAGACAGTTGAAAATTGAAAATAGCGCAAATGTAGAAATGTAAATTTCTAAACAAGCACACAGAAATTAAGAATTTATACACACATTACAGGGAGCTGATTTGTGAGTAAGGGCGAACAATTTCTACTTTCTACTAATCTCCAGTTTATAGTTAATAGTACAAGAGTAAGGTCAAAGTAACTAAAGTTTAAGAAAAAAAGTGATTTAAAAGTTTAAGGTTGAGTCATGGCAGGAGAGCTCAGCCAAGCGGAATGCCTGCCCTGTGGCATGTGGGGAGTCGTGGACACTTGTCATGACCCAGACAAGCCCATGTACAGGAAGTGTCACCAGCTGCACAAGCTTGAGCTCTGCTTTTCAGAGTTTGAGCAGCGGCTGGAGTCACTGAGGTGCATCCATGAGGCAGAGAACTACACGGATAGCACGTTCAGAGAGGTTGTCACACTGCAAGTTAGGGGCAATCAGGCAGATAGGGAATGGGTGACCGCCAGGCAGTCCAAGAGAAAGAGGCAGAAGTCCCCAGAGGTTCTGCTCACTAACCGGTTTTCCATTCTGGATATCGGTGATGGCGATGGATCCTTGGAGGAGTTTTTAAAAATTCATTCATGGGATTTGTGCATCGCTGGCTAGGCCAGCATTTATTGCCAATCCCTAATTGCCCTTGTTCAGGGGGCATTTAAGAGTCAACCCCATTGCTGTGGGCCTGGAGTCACATGTAGGCCAGACCAGGTAAGGACGACAGATTTCCTTCCCTAAAGGACATTAGTGAACCAGATGGGTTGTTACAACAATCGATAATGGTTTCATGGTCATCAGTAGACTTTTAATTCCAGATTTTTAATTTTTTTTAATGAATTCAAATTCCACCATCTGCCATGGTGGGATTCAAACCCAGGTCCCCAAGAATTACCCTGGGCCTCTGGATTACTAGTCCAGCAACAATACCACTATGCCATCGCCTCCCCGAGTGCAGCAAAAGCTGAGCCTGTGGAACCACGGGTAGCCCAGCTGTACAGGAGGGGAGGAAGAAGAGCAGAAGGGCAGTACTGATAGGGGATTCTTTAGTTAGGGGAGCAGACAGGCGTTTCTGCAGCCGTCAACATGACTCCAGGATGGTTTGTTGCCTTTCTGGTGCTAGAGTCAAGGATGTCACAGAACGGCTGCAGGACATTCTTGTGGGGGAGGGCGAACAGCCAGAGGTCGTAGTCTATATTAGTACTAACGACAAAGGTAGGAAGGGGGATGTGATCCTGCAATTGGAATTTAGGGAGCTAGGTAGAAAATTAGCAAGCAGGACCTCTAAAATGGTAATCTCCAGATTACTCCCAGTGCCACGTGCAAGTGAGTACAGAAATAGGAAGATAAGACAGATGAATGCATGGCTGGAAAGATGATGCAGGAGGGAGGGCTTTAGATTCCTGGGACACTGGGACTGCCTCTGGCGGAGATGGCACCTGTACAAGCCGGACGGGTTGCACCTGAACAGAGCTGGGATTGAGTTCCTTGCAGGACGTTTTGTTAGTGCTGTTGGGGAGGGTTTAAACTAACTCAGCAGGGGGTGTGGGAACCAGGAGAGAACATTAAAAAGTAATACCAGGGTGCACAGAATGTTGGGAGAGACAGATAGCACTAAAATAGAAAATAGTAAGATAATAGATGGAGTCGGAGTAAGGGAGCAAGTAGTGAAGTCTAAATCAGTGTTACACTGCATGTATGTGAATGCATGGAGTATAGTTAATAAAATTGGGCGTTACAGGCACAGATTGTCTTGTGGGATTATGATGTTGTAGCGATAACGGAGACCTGGCTTATGGAAGAGCAGATCTGGGTGCTAAATATTCCTGGTTACAATGTGTTCATGAAAGATAGGAAAGGGAAAAAAGGAGGAGGGATGGCGTTTTTGGTTAAGGAGAGTATTGCAGCACTAGACAAAGTAGATGTGTCAGTGGATTCAAGGGCAAAATCGATTTGGCTAGAACTAAGGAATAAGAAGGGTGAAATTACATTGCTCGGTGTAATATATAGATCACCATCTTGTGGGAAGGATATAGGGGAACAAATCTGCAAGAAAATTACAGAGAGGTGTAAACATTGTATAGTAGTTATAATGGGGGACTTTAATTACCCGTATATAGAGTGGGATAGTGGTTGTGTAAGGGCAGTGAGGGACAAGCGTTCCTAGATTGTGTTCAGGAGAATTTCCTACAGCAGTATGTGTCCAGTCCAACAAGAAAGGAGGCACTGTTAGACCTGGTTCTTGGGAATGAGGTGGGCCAAGTAGATCAAGTCACAGTGGGGGAACGTTTAGGGACAGTGATCATTGTATCATAAGGTTTAGGATGACAGTGGAAAAGGATATTGGTTAATCCAGAGTATGAACAATCAACTGGCACAGAGCGGACTTCAATGGGGCAAGAACAGAGCTGGGCTGAATAGACTGGAACCAAAGGTTGGTGGGAAAAACAGTAGCTGAACAATGGGCTACCTTTAAAGAGGAGGTGATTTGGGCACAGTCAAGGTATGTTCCCTCAAAAGGGAAGGGTAGGACAAACAAAGCCAGAGCTCCCTGGATGAGATAGACATTAAGTTGAAGAAGAAAAAATATGCTTACAACAGGTGTTAGGTAGCAAATACAATTGAGAACCAAGCTGAATACAGAAGGTTCAGAAGGGATGTGAAAAAGCAAATACAAGAAGCAAAGAGGGATTATAAAAAAAGACTGGCAGCTAACATAAAAGGAAATCCCAAAGTATTCTATAAGCACATCAATAGTAAAAAGGTGGTAAAAGGAGGAGTAGGGACAATTGGGGACCAAAAAGGATATTTACACATAGAGGCAAGAAGCATGGCTGAGGTGTTAAATGAATTCTTTGCCTCTGTCTTTACCTATGAGGTAGATGCTGCCCAGGCCATGGTGACAGAGGAGGAAACTCAGTCACTAGGAGGGTTTAAAATTGATTAGGAGGAGGTATTGGATAAGCTGTCTGTACTTAAAGCTGAAAAGACACCGAGACTGGATGAGATGCATCCAAGAATATTGAAGGGAGTGAGAGTAGAAATTTCAGAGGCACTGGCAATAATCTTTCAATGTTCCCTGGATTCGGGGGAGGTGCCAGAGGACTGGAGAGTTGCAATAATTACGCCCTTGTTCAAAAAAGGTTGTACAGATCTGCCCTGTACCTAGACCCGTCAGTTTAACTTCGGTGTTGAGGAAACTTCTAGAAACAATCATAATAACATAAAAGTAAAATACTGCGGACGCTGGAAATCTGAAACAAAAACAGAAAATGCTGGAAAAACTCAGCAGGTCTAACAGCATCCGTGGAGAGAGGAAAACAAAGTTAATGTTTCAGAGCTCTGAAGAAGGGTCATACAGATTCGAAACGTTAACTTTGTTTTTCTCTCTCCACAGATGCTGTCAGACCTGCTGAGTTTTTCCAGCATTTTCTGTTTTTGTTCTAGAAACAATTATTCAGGATAGAACTAATAGTCACATGGAAAAGTGCGGATTGATTTGGAAGAGTCAGCATGAATTTGTTAAAGGAAAATCATGTCTAACTAACTTGCTGGAGTTTTTTGAAGAGGTAACAGAGATGGTTGATGAGGGACAGGCTGTTGATGTGGTGTATATGGACTTCCAAAAAGCACTCGATACAGTGCCACACAACGGACTTGTGAGGAAAATTATAGGTCAATAAAAGGGACAGTAGCAACATGGATACAAAATTGACTGAGGGATAGAAAACAGAGTAATGGTTAATGAATATTTTTCAGGCTGGAAGAAGGTTTGTAGTGGAGTTCCCCATGGGGTTGGTATTGGGACCCTTGCTGTTCCTGATACATATAAATGATCTAGATCTTGGTGTTCAGGGGACAATTTCAAAGTTTGCGGATGACACAAAGCTTGGGAGAATTGTAAACTGTGAGGAGCACAGTGTAGAACTTCAAAAGGACATTGACACATTGGTGGAGTGGGCAGATAAAGTTCAATGCGGAGAAGTGTGAGGTGATACACTTTGGTACAAAGAACATGGAGAGACAGTATAAAACAAAGGATACTATTCTAAAGGGTGTGCAGGAGCAGAAAGACCTGAGTGTATATATACATAAGTCATTAAAGGTGGCAGGACAGGTAGAAAGAGCTGTTTTAAAAGCATACAGTATTCTAGGCTTCATTAATAGGGGCATAGCAGGGAGGTTTTGATGAACTTGTATAAGACACTGGTTAGACCTCAGCTGGAGTATTGTGTACAGTTCTGGGCACCACACAATAGGAAGGATGTGAACGCAAAAGATGTTTACGAGAATGGTTCTAGGGATGAGACACTTCAGTTATGAGGAAAGATTAGAGAAGTTGGGACTGTCTTCCTTGGAGAGGAGAAGGCTAAGAGGAGACTTGATAGAAGTTTTCAAAATCATGAGGGGTCTGGACATAGTAGATAGGGAGAAACTGTTCCCACATGTAAATGAATCGAGAACCAGAGGGCACAGTTTTAAATTGTTTTGCAAAAGAAGCAAATGCAAGGTGAAAAAATACTTTTTCACACAGCGAATAGTTAGGGTTTGGAGTGCACTGCCTGGAAGTGTGGTGGAGGCAGGTTCAATTGAGGCATTCAAGAGGGCATTGGATGATTATTTAAATAGAAGCAATGTGCTGGGTTAAGGGGAAAAGGCAGGAGATTGGCATTAAGTTAAAATGCTCAGAGAGGCGGTGCAGACACAAAGGGCTGAATGGTGTCCTTCTACACCATAACAATTCTGTGATTCTGTGATATGATGCAAAGCCTGAAGGCCAAAGCCACTGCTTCCAATGCAATGCAAACAGTTTCCATCAAATGTCTGAGTGCTGCAGTACAAACTCAGACTGCTGCTATCATGGCTCTAAATACCACAGTTTACAGGGGCTTCCAAAGCATTTCAACAGCCCATCAGTATCTTCTCCAACAGATCAGTATGACTGCTGAAGAATTCCCCCAAGAAGGTGACAATAGTTCCATAGAGCATGAACCTGCTGTCTTCCTGTTTCTGTTCCCAACCTGCCACTCTGCCGGTGCAGTTGCTGTTACCTGTCAGCCAGCCAACCCAGATTGCTGCAGCCCTGGCCAACATGGTGCAGACTGAAGGCCCAGATCTGCACAAGGTTGTCCTGAACTGCCATATGCAGACTCCTCAGTTGAAGAACAGCAACCTTCCACCACCCATACAGCCACTGGGGAAGCATATCATAGGAACATCAGGAGATGCAAAGCAATATGGAAGATAGGTACTAAAGGAAAGCACAAGGGTGATTAATTTACTTTTGTATGCATTAAGTTGTAATTGAATTTATACATTTAGATTGTAAAGTGCATTTTCTGACTGTTTTTATTTGTGTTTTGTCGGAAATAGGATGATGAGATGGTCCGTGATATAATGATAGGTGAGACTATTGGTGAGTGGGAAGGTGTGACTGCAGTTACAGATACTGCTCATTACTTATTTCATCATTTAAAAAGGAGCTATCTATGTTGTAACCTCCTTTCCTTTTTCTGTTCCTCCGCTTCCTGTTGCACTTCCTCCTTCTTCAGTCACCCAGTCGCCAGCCCTTGACTTCCCGTGGGGATTCAAATAGAGTTCGTACAGAGACTGCCACAGAGTGAAGGAATCACGACACCGCCAGTATAAAGGACATTTACCAGCATGATGCACTGCCTGTGGTCACATACCAACTGCACACTGAGGGAATGAAATTCCTTTTAGTTCATAACAACAGCTGATTTCACAAGCAAATGTGCATGCAGTTAGTGGCACCCTGCACCATCATGAAGTCTATAATCAATGCAAACGCTCGTGCTATCTCTGCCTGCTTGCCTTGGCTTCGCCCCTAGCCAAGCTGTTCCAGTATAGTTACAACACTGGCATCTACCCGGCCATGTGGAAAATTGCCCAGGTATGTCCTGTACACAAAAAGCAGCACAAATCCAACCCAGCCAATTACTGCCCCATCATTCTACTCTAGATTATCAGTAAAGTAATGCAAGGGGTCATCAACAGTGCTATCAAGCGGCACTTGCTTAGCAATAACCTGCTCACCGATGCCCAGTTTGGGTTCCACCAGGGCCACTCAGCTCCTGACCTCATTACAACCTTGGTTCAAACATGGACAAAAGAGCTGACCTCCCGATATGAAGTGAGACTGACTGCCCTTGACATCAAGGCAGCATTTGACCAAGTGTGGCATCAAGGAGCCCTAGCAAAACTGGAGTCAATGGGAATCAGGGGGAAAACTCTCTGCTGGTTGGAGTCATACCTAGCACAAAAGAAGATGCTTATGGTTGTTGGGGGTCAATCATCTCAGCTCCAGGACATCACTGCAGGAGTTCCTCAGGGTAGTGTCCTAGGCCCAACCATCTTCAGCTACTTAGCCAATGACCTTCCTTCCATCATAAGGTCAGAATGGGGATGTTCGCTGATGATTGCACAATGTTCAGCACCGTTCGTGACTCCTGAGATACTGATGCAGTCCACCAAATGCAGCAAGACCCGGACAATATCTAGGCTTGGGCTGACAAATGGCAAGTAACATTCGCACCACACAAGTGTCAGGCAATGACCATCACCAACAAGAGAGAATCCAACCATCGGTCCTTGATGTTCAATGCCATTACCATCACTGAATCCCCCACTATCAACATCCTGAGGGTTACCGTTGACCAGTAACTGAACTGGACTAACCATATAAATATTGTGGTTACAGGAGCTGGTCAGAGGCTAGGAATCGTGCGACGAATAACTCACCTCCTGACTGCCCAAAGCCTGTCTACCATCTACAAGGCACAAGTCAGGAGTGTGAGAATACTCCCCACTTGCCTGGATGAGTGCAGCTCCCACAACACTCAAGAAGCTTGACACCATCCAGGACAAAGCATCCCGCTTGATTGGCACCATATCCACAAACATTCACTCCCTCCACCACCGACGCACAGTAGCAGCAGTGTGTACCATCTACAAGATGCACTGCAGGAATTCACCAAGGCTCCTTAGACATCACTTTCCAAACTCACGAACATTACAATCTAGAAGGACAAGGGCAACAGACACATGGGAACACCACCACCAAAAGTTCCTCTCCAAGTCACTCACCATCCTGACTTGGAAGCATATCGCCGTTCCTTCACTGTCACTAGGTCAAAATCCTGGAACTCCCTTCCTAACAGCACTGTGGGTATACCCACACCACATGGACTGCAGCGGTTCAAGAAGGCAGCTCACCACCACCTTCTCAAAGGCAACTAGGGATGGGCAATAAATGCTGGCCCAGCCAGTGAAGCCCACATCCCATGAATGAATTTTTAAAAAGAGGGAATAAGATGAAGCTGCGTCTCTTTGTATAGACCTCCCTTATGCTGCAAACTAAGATGTTGCTAATATCTCCAGCAGCAGCTTGGAAGGTGATTAGATGCATAAACGTTAAGTGACTAACTGCCACCTTGACAGCCACAAGCAATGTGGTTCTTGCCTGACTTCGCAGTTGTGGCTACAGCAGTTGGCAGATTTGATCACAACCACTCTAATGAAGCAAAGACATCTCTGGTCCTCCCCAAAGTTGAGGTTATTGAATTTTTGGTAAACACCCCCAGATTAAATGGCCTCCCACTGAGAGCCATTCTCATCCTCCTCCCTCTTCTAGCAGATTTTCCTGTTCTGCATGATCTCACTTCATTCTCCTAGCCTTGCTCAATTCCAAGAGGAAGGTCTATCAGAGTACCCATGTCTGGAAGCAAATAATTGTTTCTGCACAAATTTTCAAAAGTCCAAAAAAATCATTTCAGCAACAACTAGACCACTTCCTACAGAATGCTCAAACTATAGCCAAGAATAGGAAAGCTCCAAAAATTCATACAATTGAACCAACAGCCAGAAGAAATAATCTAGCAACTATAACCTGTGAGTAGTTCATGATCCCTTTAAGTAAGGCTGGTAGGAGGTTCCACATACTGTTTAACATCATTTTCAACTATATGAAGTTAATACAGGACGTAGGCTGGAGTGTGGAGTTTGAAAATGGCAGCGCTGGCATCAAATCAGTGTCACACACTGACATCATAATCTACCCACTCTGTATACTGCGAAAGATCATTAAGAAGTGCACATGTTGGATCCTGATCCCTAGTTTAGTTGGATTAATGGATCCGGGTTGCATGCTTGTTTCGGGATGACCAAGTTGGTACCATAGACAGAATAGATCAGCAGACAGTTCTTATGTGGAACACATTCTATTTATTTACAAGGGAACTCAGCAGTTACACTTGTGTGCTTACAACTCAAACCCTGTCTCTACATTACAGACTCTAACTTGAGACTACTGACTACTAAGGTAGCCCGCGCTACTCTGCTATTGAATACTAAGATCATGTGATCTTCCATTATAACATTCTTCTTAAAGGTATATTACACATCAGATTACCACATCCCTCCCCCTTTACTCAAAAATACTTTTCATGGTTACAATTACAATTTTTCTCAAAATATCAAATTATTTGCACAGATAAGTAATTTACAAATTCAGTCTTTCTGGGAGTTTCCTTATGTGTGTAGAATATCTCAGCTTTACAACCTCGGATGTTTTGTCAGGAACCTCCTTTTCTGGTGTTGAGCGAACATCAGGTTCTTTGGTGGGCACCTGAAAATCTGTTTCCTCAATTCTTGCAGGTACAGCCAATCCTTCAGACACATCTGTACTCAGTTGAGTTCTTTCAACAGGAGATGTTGACGCAGTCATGAACACTGGAGGAATCATTTCCTGATACTTTGTTTCTCTCCTCCTTATATGATCTATATGTCTCCCTATGGCTCAGTCTTCCATTTTCACGTGGTAAGAAAGAGGTCCAGTCACTGCACTTATTTTGTCTGATAACCATTGGGTCCTTCTCCAAAATGTTTCACATATACCATCTCTCCTATGGCAAACTTTCTGTCATGACTATGCCAATCATCTCCAGTTTTCTGACTTCCCTGACTCCTTTCCACCTTCCCACCTAAATTCAGCATTATTAAACTCAATCTCGTTTTGAGACGGTGTTTCATCAACAATTCCACAGGTGTGACACCTGTTGTCGTGTAAGGGATGGCCTTATAATGGAAAAGAAAATGTGCTAGCTTGGTGCTATGGAAACTCCGATTAATTTCTTCATGCCAGTTTTGAATGTTTGAACTGGTCTCTCGGCCAGCCGATTTGAAGAAAGTTGGTACGGTGAAGTTTTTACAAGAGTGATACTGTTAAGGCTGAAAAATCGTCGAAACTCAGCACTTGTAAATGTCGTGCCCTTATCTGATACAACCACTCCTGGTAGTCTGTTGATGGTGAAACTTTGACGTAGCTTATCAATTGTAGCAGAAGATGTTGGTGAATTCACCTCTTATATGTTCATCCATTTTGAGTGAGTATCAACAAAAAGGAGAAACATTGTTCCATAAAAGGTTCCACATAGTCAATGTGTAATCATACCCATGGCCTTCCTGGCCACTCCAATGGGTGTAATGGAGCTGTTGAAGGTAACTTTTGCACTTGCTGACACTGCATAAAACTTCTCATTAAGCTCGCTATTTCTCCATCCATTCCAGACCAACATAGGTAGCTGCGTGCTATGGTCTTCATTCGGGAAATACCTGAATGTGCATTATGTAGTTCAGTGAACAAAGATTTTCATCCTTTTGGAGGAACAATCACTCTAGCTCCTCACAGTAAGATACCATCCTGGCTGGTTATCTCATATCTTCTGTGAAAATACGGTTTCATTTAATCAGATTCCTCTTTTTGTGACCATCTGTGAAGAACTTGTTCTCGTACTTTGGTTAAGACTGGGTCGCGACTTGTCCAATCTCTGATATGTCTAACACTTACCAGTGCTGAATCTAAGAAGTTTAATAATAAAACGAGTTCTTGAGGAACTGGAACATCCTCATTGTTTTCTTTTAAAGGCAAACAGCTAAGCATCAGCGTTTGCAATCTGATTTCCAGGCCTGTGGATGAAAGTATACTCATACGCTGCCAAGATCAATGCCCATCTCTGTATTCTTTGCTGAGGCTAAGGGTGGTATAGCCTTGTCTTCGCTGAACAATCCTAGCAAAGGCTTATGGTCTGAAACGATAATAAAATGACGACTGTGTCCATACTGGTGAAATTTCTTGACACCAAAGATGATTGACAAGCCTCCTTTTTCTATCTGTGAGTGTCCCTTTTCTGCTGTGTTGAGCATTCTTGATACATATCCAATAGGTCGTTCTGAGCCATCGTCCATTCAATGGGAGAGCCCTGCTCCCACTCCAGAGGGTGATGCGTCACATGTCAAAACTAACTCTTTTCTTTGGTCAAAATGTACTAATAGGGTAGATGAGTGTAACAGTTGTTTCACCTTTGTGGAAGCTTTTTTCTGTGGTGTTTGCCAAGACCAACGTTGGTTTTCCTTGAGTAGGTAATACAGGGCTGCCAGTTCTGTCGACAAATTAGGCAAGAAGCGTCCGTACTAACTGATCATCCGCAAGAATGGTTTGAGTTCAGAGGTGTTCTTTGACGCTGGTACCTCTCTAATGGCTCTCACTTACCCCTCAGCCGGGTGGAGGACCTGTGAATCTACCCTGTGACCAAAATAAATTACCTCTTTCACTTGGAACATGCACTTTTCTTTTTTTAATCACACTCCCACCTGTGAAAAATGTTTCAAAATTTCTTCCAAGTTTGCCAAATGCTCCTTTTCAGTGAGTCCTGTCACCAGAACGTCATCTAAATAAACTACAACGTGAGACAATCCCTGCAGTAAGCTTTCCATTGTTCTCTGGAATATGGCATATGCTGAGGATACGCCAAAAGGCAAATGGGCACATTGGTACAACCCTTTGTGTGTATTAATTGTGACAAATTTCTGGGAGGCTTTGTCTAACTCCAATTGTTGATAAGCATGACTCATATCAAGCTTCGTGTAGGCGGTTCCACCGCCAACTTAGCACATAGGTCTTCAATTTTTGATATGCGGTGTCTGTCCCAACTTAGCCACTTTATTAACAGTCAATTTGTAGTCTCCACAAATTCGAACACTTTGTTTCAGTACGGGGAATATTGGTGCTGCCCATTCTGAGAACTGCACAGTTTGTATAACTCAACTTCTCTAATTCGTCCAATTCAGTGTCTACTTTTTCCTGCATTGCATAAGGTACTGGTCTGGCCTTCAAAAATCTGGAGGTAGCATCTGGATCCACAAGAATTTTTGCTTGTAGTCCCTGGATCTTCCCAAGTTCATCTTGGAAAACTGAAGCGTATTTTTGTCATAGCTCAAGTGACTCAATGGGCCGAATGGCCTAGTTCTGCTCCAACGTCTTATGGTCTCAGCCCACTGGCTCTCAGCTGGAAGATCTCAGTCCAATCCAATTTAATTTCTTTCAACCAGTTTCATCCAAGGAGGCTTGGCCCCTCGCCTGCCACTACCATCAAGGGTAATTTTACTGATTGACTTCCGTACTGTACAGTAACCCTGCTTATGCCTTTGATTTTGATTCTTCTCCTGTGTAAGTTTTCAATTTGGCATCTGTTTCTTCCAAATTTAATTTACATTCCCCATAATTCAGGTACGTGAAGGTTTGCTTACCTATTACCATAGTGGAAGCTCCTGTGCCCACCTCCATTCTGATAGGTCTATCATTCACCCTCCCTGTTATATAGATTGGTTCTGTTCTTCCTACCTTTAAATTATACAATGAATAAATATCTGAATTTGTTACTTCAGGCTCTTCTACATTATGGATCTCACAGGGTTTTTTCTTTTAATTGAGAATCTGCCTGATTCTATCCTTGCAATGTCTCATGAGGTGCCCGTTTCAATAAAAGTAAAAACATTTGATTTGTTTAAATTTCCATTCATTAAGAGGTTGTCTGCTTCCACTTCTGTTACCATTATTCCATGTTTTAGCTGCTGAGTCATTTCTTTTTGTTTGTCTGCAAGTGGTGGCTGCTTCCCGCTTCTCATCAGAGTGGTGCATTTTCATACCCTTTTTGGCTGGAGCTCCCCACCCAACATGAAGAACAGCGCCATTTTGCGCTACCTGTATGGTTTCCTCTCTGCGCTTTCCATGGCCAGTGCTATTTCTAGAGCCTTCTGAAACTTCAAATTTGTTTCAGACAGTAATCTCTTCTGAATTGTATCTTCATTTCTATCGCACACCAAATAATCTCTAAGCATGTTATTTATAGATGCATTAAACTCACAATACTCTGTTAACTATTTCAGACTTGCCAAATAACAAGCAACTGTCTCCCCAGGACTCTATTTCTTGAATTAAATTTGAACCGTTGTATCGTTACTGAGGGCTTGGGCTGGTAATGACCCTTCACAAGGTTCACTAAGTCATCAAAACTTTTTGAATCTGGGGCAGTGGGTGCCATCAAACTTTGAATCAATCCATAGGCCTTACTCCCACACATGGATAAGAGGATCGCTCGCCTCTTCTCCTGCCCCGCGATGTCATTAGCTTGGAAAAAGAATGCGAGGCATTCAACATAATGAGATCAATTGTCCATGGTTGGGCCGAAAGAATCAAATCTTCCAAACTGGAGATGCTTCAAGGGGACTGCTTCAACGAATAGGACGGAAATTCTACTTACAATTACCGTGCGAGGTATGACCCGATTTCAGTTCACTTGATTTCCTTCCTCACTTTTTCTTGCTTTTTTTCTCATCCTTCCTTGCTTTTTCTGTTGCTTTTTCCTCGTCACCTGTTTGTTGGATCCTGGTCCCTAGTTTAGTTGGACGTTTAATCCTGTTACACGCTTGTTTCAGGATGACTGAGTTGGTACCATAGACAGAGTAGATCAGCAGACAGTTCTTATGTAGAACACATTCTATTTATTTACAAAGGAACTCAGCAGTTACATTTGTGTGCTTACAACTCAAACCCTGTCTCTACATTACAGACTCTAACTTGAGACTACACCTACTGACTACTGACTATTGACGACTGACTATTAAGGTAGCCCGCTCTTCTCTGCTATTGGATACTGAGATCATGTGACCTTCCATTATAACATTCTTCTTAAAGGTACATTACACATCAGATTACCACAGCACACTTAAACCTTTTTACCAAGATGGTGTCCTGCACACCCCATAGGAAGCAGCCTGCATCTTAGACCCCATTTTCAAGCATTAAGTTGGCACCTAAAAAATGGCACTATGGAGACAAATTTAGCTCCCAAAGTGTATTGCAGTAAATTAATTGCTTTTTGATGTGTCATCACTATTGTTATATCAGCAAACGTGGTTGTCATTTTGCAGTCAGCACGGCCCTACAAACAACAAAGAAGTAGCAGATAATCTGCTTTAATGCTGGCCAGGACACCAGAAGATTGCCGCTTCTATGAATAGTGCTGTGGGGTTTTTTACATTGACCTGAACACTGGGTAGCCAGACAAGATGGGACTTTCAAATCTGCTGCAAATAAACAACACCTCTTACAACACATTAATGCAATAGTGTGTCAGTCTAGCATATGGTGTAGAGCGTGAACCACAGCCTTCTGACTCTAAGGTCAGACTGCTACTACAAAGTGAAGGTGAAGAAAGCTATTTCGATTTGCATTTTTGTCATTAATTGGGATTTGCATCAATTTTCTACCAGCTATTTTAAAAGCAGCCTTGATGTGAAATTACATTTTCCAGTAGACTGCAAAGTTGTAACTTGGGAGAAACAATTCCTGTTCAACCGCTCTGCGCCAATTTTAAAATTTATATTCTCATGTTCAAATCCAACCTTGTCCACTATCTCTGTAACTTCCTCCAGCCCTACAACTCTCTGAGAACTCTGCACTCCTCCAGCTCTGGTGTCTCAACTACCCCCTCCAAGTGCCTTCACCTCACCAATAGTGGCTGTGTGATCAGCAGTCTAGGCCCTAAATTTTGAAATTGCCTTCCAAACCTCTCCCTCTCTCCACCTCTCTCCTCCTTTGAGATGCTGCTTAAAACCTACTTCTCTGACCAACATTTTCGTCACCTGTCTTAATGCCTCTTTATTTGACACAATGCAATTTTTGCATCATTACGCAACTGTGAAATGTCTTGGGGCATTTATTATATTAAAGGCGTTATGTAAATGCAGGTTGTTGTAGTCGATGCAACAAGTTCCCCTGTAATAATCCCCTTGCGGCAGCTTCATTTAGTGTAAAGGGTGATGCCGTTAAACCATTGTTTTAATTTCACTGACCTGTACTATGGGAGCATCTGTTCTTTGTGCCCCCCTGGAGTTCTTGAGACAAGATTCAGGGCAATTTTGCATTCAAAACAAAACCAAAACAAATGCTATTGTTTTTGTTGGCAAGCTGCACATTTTGCAAACTGCTGACTTGTCTCCACCCCCTGCTTACAACTGTTTTAATGCTGATCTCCTGTAAATTTCCCAGCTTTTGCATATCTTTTGCTATGCAAATGACCCCACCTCTGAAAGCTCATCCTGCAAGTATGTTGTAATTAACACATTTGTACCTTCTATGAAAAAGTCCCAATGCAGATGCCTATTTAACTTACATTGTAACTTTCAAGATCAATTGAAACTGACCATGTAAAATTCTCTTACACTATGGGCTGAATTTTACTAGCCCTTTGGAGGCAGGCTAGGTGGCAGAAAGACTGGAAAGGCATCAGCTAGGGCAGGGGCAGGCACGATCTCCCAGCTGGCTTTTGGGGTGAGGGGGGTCACCATTTTGGGGACTCTTTGACCCACAAAGAGGCCCCAGCGGCAATGGCTGTCGCCCGTGCAGCAATGGCACCACATGCCTGGCCCCTAGGCCCCCAAACTTCAAATTGCCTGACTTTAAGGGTGCATGGCCATTGATGCACTCTCATGCTCCCAGTGCAGCCCCAGCAGTGGCCACTGCATGTGATGGTGTTGCTGTGGTGCTCTCCTTGAATTGGGCTGGCAGCTCTCAGGGGTGGGCCACAGCCCTTAATAGGGAAGACAACCCCGGCGGCAGCCAATTCCGCTGACAAATTGTGGCTTCTAGCCCCAGTGGCAAGACCTCTGCTGCCTCCGCAGAATTCCAGCCTAATTATCAGCATCCCAACGCAGTGTGCAGACACAGTAAGGTGGATTTTAACCTCCTCTCACACACCTGCCTGGTAGGAATAGGTTGGTCAATGGGTTAAAAAATTGCAGGCATGTCTCCACCACATTTCCGACCCATTTCCACCTGTTCCCTTTACCATCTTTACTTAACCTATCCTCAGGCACGAGAAGGCCATTCACCCCAGGAGAGCGGGGTCCTAATCAAAATGGCAGTGTCATATCCTGATGACATCATCGAGACATGCAAGTCATTTTAGTTATGTGCCCGATTACAGCATGCACAGTTTCAGGTCTGGAAGCATTAGCTGGTAGAAATTTTGTAAAAGGTTGCACATTGGCCAGGTGGAGGAGGAGGAAGAAGAGCAGGAATCCTCCTGGCTGTACAAGTATACCTTCTCTCCGGCATTCCCCATTGAAAACTTAAGCCCATCTGAAAGTGCTTCAGTTTAACACCTTATCTGAAAGATAGCACCTCAGACATTGCAGCACTGCACCAGCATATCAGCCTAGATTTTGCTGTGCTCAAGTTCTGGAGTTGGACTTGAATCCACAACCTTCTGACTCAGAGGCAAGAGTGCTACACTGAGCCATGACTGACAGCTAATTTAGTATGCTTCGACATATATAATAAAAGCAAAATACTGTGGATGGTGGAAATCTGAAATAAAAACAGAAAATGCTGGAAAAATTCAGCAGCTCTGGCAGCATCTGTGGATAGAGAAACAAAGTTAATGTTTTGAGTCTGTATGACTCTCTTTCAGACCTGGGCATGATATGTATAGAATGTATATACATATCATGCCCACTTGCCAAAGCACCAGAAGACTTCTGGTGCCCAGGGGCTCATAACTAGCATAATTTGCCTGTCTTCAGGGAGAAAACTGGAAATAAATTAAATAAATAATGGCCCAGATCTTCCAGTATCACAGGGGTGGAGAACAATTTTCTTATCAAGGGCCACTCACACGTAGACAAAATCAGTCATGGGTCCCACACTCATAAAAACCAAGTTAATTTATTTTTTTCTAGAGAAATACAGAAACGTTCAACACCCACTGCTTTAATGCAATGGCTGAATTTGCTTTTCCTTAATGAGCCTTGTTATGTCTGCTGCTACTGATGATGTTGCTACTCGCAACTGGCCTCCCTCTCTATCTTGCTCTCTCTCTCGCTCTCCTTCTTTCTTTCCTTTCCCACCCATCTGACCCCCAAACTAATCCAGAGCAGTGACTCAACAACCCAAGGCTCTGGTCAACTCCCAGTCTGAGGCTGCACTTGGGCCTGAACCTGAGCCTCATCCTCAGTCTGCAGGGTCTGAGCCCCTGTCCTGGGACACAAGTGGAGCTGGGAGGTGGGGGGGGGGATGAGCCGCCATTGGAGCCAGGTGTCTTGCTCCCTTTCTCCCCCGCTCCAGGTTACTCACACTTCGTCACCCGATCGACAGCCGGCAGCTTCCCGTCCCTGCCCTGCACTCCTGCTCCCAGATCTCGGGCCTCGCTCTCTCCCCACAGCCTGAGCCTCTGGTTACTGCAGCCGAGGCTCAGGCGTCAGAACATGGCGGCAGCTGGCCCATGGTGCAGCACTCTGGGGGGTGCGGGGCGGGATTTCGACAACTCTCGGGAAATGGGCTGGGCATCTGAGGCCTAAAGTGGCAGTGACATATGCTTCATATAAACATTACCTTTTTTTAAAAATCTCACCACAGGCTAGATGAAAAAATGCAACGGGGCAGATCTGGCCCTCGGGCCAGGGTTTTCCCTCCCCTACAGTATCAGAAGTAGTAATACATGAACGTAACCTGCTGGTGCACATTGGGATCCTGCAGAAATCCTAATGTGGCACTTGCACTGTAATTGCCTGGAAAGTTAAAACTTTCAATGGGCTGATTTGTGCTCCCTGGGATCCTCCACGAAAGTCTCTTACACTGATCTCAGTGATCACTGATACCCGCAATGTACCCGGATACTTGCCACAGAATTGTTACAATGTTTAATCTCTAGTGTAATTCAGTGATTAACAGTGAAACCCAACCCACCACCCATACATACACTTCCACAACTCCAACCGCCCCCCTGATCTGACTATCCACCTGCCGACATGACTGCCAAACTCCCCCAACCTGACTACCCACTCACTGATCCCATTACCTACCCACTCACCCACCCATTCACTCACCCACCCACTCATCTTCAAACCACTCATCCACTAACCCAGTCACTCACCCACCCACACAGCCACTCACAGACCCACTCACTCACCCACTCATTACTCACTCACTCCCCCACCCATTCACTCACCCACTCACTCACCCATCCACTTACTCACCCATCCACTCACTCACCCATCCATCTACGCGTTCACTCACCCACCTGCTCACTCAGCCACTCACTGACCCACTCACTTACCCACTCACACACCCACTCACTAACCCACTCAATAACCCACTAACCCCACTGAAAGTCTTGAGACCTTTAAAAAAACTTACCTGAATATGACAGCTGATGTTGTAAAAAGAGCAATGTGGCCTCTGCGCTGCTCCTCTTCACCAGTCTTGGCTGCACCGAGGCTTCATTGTTCCAGCCAGGATCATAGGTCCCAGCTGAAAGTGCACAAAAAGATAAGCACGGAATGATCTCCGCAGTCAGCAGCAATGTGCACAGCATCACTGCTGATTAGAAGATCTGGCCCAATATTGGGCCACCCCTCTCCTTTAAGCAGGGCTCAGAATTGCAAACTTATAGTCTGCAATCCAGAGTTTGAAACATTATTAGACAAAGTTGAGCAAGACTCATAATCAGGAATCTTTTTTAAAAACTGTCTTCTGTTAGTTATGGAGAGCACCCGTCTGCAACATGCACTATATTCCTGGTGCAAACACAGGCAATAGGCCAAGAGAAACCTCTAAGGTCTGTGTCACAAGTCAAAGCTTTGACTGCTGCAGAGAAGTCTAGCAATTGATTTATTTTTGAAATGTTTCTCTACCATTTATTCAGCAAACATAAAGGTGAATTATCATATGGCATACAAATCAGCACTGATATTGTTGAAATTTATACATTATTATTATAACTCGAGTAGCCTATTGGGCATTACAACAGAAATGTTCTAAGCCTGTGAGCAAGGTTATGTAGAAAAATCTTGAAACAAGGTAAGCCCCTTACTTATTCAGACATGCGTTAGATTGGTAAGAGGCCCCAATTCAAATATGTCAGAAAGTCTAGGAAAATCTCTCATTTTATTTGTTGTAATCCCTGGCTTATAATTATTACATAGCATTGATTGTATGGCATTAAAATTTCCAAAGACTTTCTCAAATAACAAGAATAACATTTAAGTGTTTTTGTAGCTTTCCTTCCTAATACATAATCATATCACAAAATTGTAGAATCATAGAAATTACAGAATCCTTCATTTTTCATATTCTTCCTTTTGAAATACATATCTGATTCTCTTTAAATTATATTATAGCCCCTGTCTCAATTGTCACGTGTGGAAGAGCAACCTGTGTTCCAATAAGTCACTGTAAAAAAAATGTTAGCTTCCCTCTTTGTCCCCGAGTCTAGGCCCTTGTTACCAATTGGTTAATTTGTGGAAACACTTTTCATAGGAACATAGGAACTGTTCCACTGTTCAATTAGAACATGTCTGATCTGTACCTCAACTCTGTTTACCATCATTGCTCCATATTTTTTTGATGCCCTTAACCAGCAAAAGTCCGTCCTCCAATCCTTCACACCTCCTTCCCTCACCAGAACCATCTGAGAGCTCTCCACTTCTTCCTTGAACGGAGGCCTAACCAGTCCCTATCCATCACCATCCTCTTTTGTGTGGCTGAACTTGTTCTCACATTGACAACCTCTCCTTCAATTCCACTCACTTCCTCCAAATAAAGGGTGTCGCTATGGATGCCTGCATAGTTGCTTGCTTTTACCTGCCTTTTTGTGGGATATGTGGAATATACTTTGTTCCAGCCCTACTCAGGCTTCATCCCTCACTTCTTTTTGCAATACATTGATGACTGTATTGGAGCCATTTCCTGCTCTCGCCCTGAACTGGAAGTTTCATTGGCATTGCTTCCAATTTCCACCCTTCTCTCATCATCACACAGTTCACCTCTGACTTTACCCTTCCTCAAATTCTCTGCCTCCATTCCTGGGGATAGGTGATCAACCAATATTCAATTTGGACCCACTGATTCTCATAGCTGCCTTGACTATCCTTTCTCACACCCTACTTCCTTTAAGGACTTTATTCTATTCTCCCAGATTCTCCAGCTCTGTCGCATCTGTTCAGACGATGCAACCTTCCAAACTAGTGCTTCTGATAGATCTTCCTTTTTCCTCAACCAAGGAATTGCCCCCCCCACCCCAAAACCTCCCCCCCCTCCGACACACACAACCACCACCACCTCCCCCACCATCCCGCACCTCCCTAAGCATGGTTATCAGGCCTCTCAACTGTATCTGTTCCATTTCCCACACTTCTGTTCTCACCCCTTCCCCTCCCCACCAGAACAACAATAGGGTCCCCTTGTCTTCACCTTCCACCCCAACGGATCATCCTCCGCCATTTCTGCCACCTCTAGCATGATGCCATCACCAAACTCATCTTCCCCTCCCCTCCCTTATCAGCGCTCCGAATAGACCATCTCTCCTCAGCACCCTGGTCCATTCCTCAGTCACACCCTGCCCTCCCAACACCCTGCCTTTCCATTATGGCACAGGAGATGCAACATATGCCCTTTTGCCTCCTGCCTTCTCCCCATTCAAGGCCCCAAAATTCCTTCCAATTGAAGCAGCGATTTACTTATAATTCTTTCAAATTAGTATACTCTATTCGCTGTTCATGATGTGGTCTCCACTACATTGGGGAGACCAACTGCAGACTGGGTGACCACTTTTGGGAACACCTTCGTTCAGTCTGCAAGCATGACCCTGAGCTTCCAGTCACCTGCCATTGTATTCTCCACTTTGCTCCTCTTCTAAACTTTCTGTTCTAGGCCTGCCTAGAGGCTCAACGCAAGCTCGAGGAATAGCACTTCAGCTTTCAGCTGGGCACTTTACAGCCTTCTGAGTTCAACATTGTGCTCAACAATTTTAGATTGTAACCTCTGCCTCCATTTTGTTTTAAGTTTCTTTGATGGTTTGTTTTTTCTCTCATTTCCCTTACTTTGTATTCAGACAGAACTAACTTGCCATTCACAAATTCTCTAGGCACATGTTTTGTTTCTTTACTTGTTCCTTTACCACTCCCTTTAACCTCGCGCCATGAAAACTTTTGTCTTTCAATCGCTTTTGCCTTCCCTTTTCACAGACCTTTTCCTTTGTTCTTCTTGCCGCCTTCCCCTCTTTCAAAACCTATTACTTTTCTAACTTTTCCCAGTTCTGATGAAAAGTCCCAGACCCGAAACATTCAGTGGAATTCTCTCATGTCCCCACTGGTAGGATCAATGGCAGGCAGGTGGGGGAGAACTCGGCGGGAGGTTCAAAAATCGGTTTCACGCTGGCGTGAAATTAGAACGGGACCTTCCAATGCTACTAACCATGGCAGATTGGGAATCCCACTGGAGGCCAGCATGAAACCAATTTGCATCCCACTGATGGGATGCAAATTAAGGCCCGACTGTAATTGCCCCTCCCACCCCCTATTCTCCGTTACGCCCGCGGGAAAACACATTGGTCCAGAACACATATGGACCAGCGTGGCATGCAAAAATCAGGACTTACCTTTCGGGCCTTGCTCAGCTCACGGATATCTGAGGAGAAGAAGATGATGGAGACCTAACACTGCCGGACTCTAGAGGGAAACATGCATTGCGTGGTGGGTGGAGCCTCATCCACATGGGTCCTCCACAAAGCAACTTTCAGAAGGTGAGAGGTATCCATGTAGCAACTTCAACTCCGCTGAGGCTTCAGACTTCCAGGGACTTTGGCATGGACTCCAGCAGTCTTGCAGGGACTTCAGCACAGGGAGGTAAGGATGCACAATGAAGGAGGTGGGGAGGCTAATGTCTAGGTCTGAAAGGGGAACATGCTCACAGAGAGGGGTCAGTGGAGTCAACAGCTGAATCCTGGGGAGTGAGCTCAGGCATGGCAGGAGGGGATGGTTAGAGTAACAGGGGCAGGGTGAGCCGGTAGAGTGGGAGGGTGAGGATACGACGGTATCAGTAGAAGGGGCGGTGAGGGCGAGATGTACGCAAACATGGAGGGTGGGTGGGAAGGAGGAGGTCAGGGAGGTCAATGTGGACAGGGGTGGGAGTCTCCAGGAGGAAGGGAATGTGCACGTTCATCTGGACATTCCAGAAAGAGAAGGATCGAGCTAGAAGGTGACAATGGTAAGTGGGGAGGTTGAAGGTGATGCAAGGGGTCGAGGGGGTCAATGGTAATGGGGGAAAAGACGTGGGTGACCGGAGGAGAGGAAATGGTGGGGGAGTTCATGAAGAATGTGATGATAACCATGCTGGTGAAAGTGAAAGTGAGCAGACCCTCATGTTGGACAGGCACAGGTGCTGCATGGGAGTGCAGTCAGTGGGTGGGCGGAGATGCAGGTCAGCTCAGCTGGACAACTGAAAGAGAACCCTAGCAGGCAACACTGAAAATGCTCAGGACCAGTGAAATGAGTGTGATGAATGAAGGCTCCACGTGCGCAAGACACTTCTTGCACGAGGCTCTGAAAGGCCTTGGCACAGACCTTTCTCCCTCCAGATTCACTCATGGTCTGGCTGAGTGCAGCAGAACTGTGGGCAGGGGCTGGTGGAGAGGCCTTGCAAAACCTATATAATGATGCCTAAAGAAAACAGTAGACATTTAGCAGTGAAAGTGAATATATTTGCAGAATAATCTGTGACAATGTTGTGTTCACCTGTGCAACCACTTGTGATCAAAATTTCTTGATTTTTTGTGGCGTACCTCTTCTTCTAGGTGCTGCCCTGACATCCGCAGTGGGGGTAGAGACAGGGTACAGAGTTGTTTGCCCTGTTGCCTTTGATGACTTCATTGGCCCATCTCTGGAGAGCCAAAGCCTCGAGGGCCCTGGCTTCCTTTGGATGTCCTCTAGCGGGCCAGCTGCTCCCTCTACAGTGACAGAGGACGAGTTTGAATGAGATCACAGGCAAAGGGGATTCAGAGGGCGTGGACAGCCTCTGAGATTCCTGAGTGAATGAACCAAGGGTGTCCAGCTGCCGCTCCTCCTCCCTTTGGGTGCCTGGGGGCCCCGGCCTGACTCCTTGCGGGGAAGGAGCACCTGGAGGGAGGTCGAGGCACCCCGTTCCCCTCTTCTGGTGCCACTGAATGAACTCACCCATGACTACTGCAATGGAGTGCAGATCTGCACACATCTCTGGCGGAAATAGGCGTTCTGCGGGACCAGGGTCTCCATGGAATCTGCCACCCTCTGCATGGAGACCTCAATGTGTGCACATGTGGGCACCATTTCATCAGATAGCAGGTGGACGGACTCCTCCAACATCATGCAGAGCTGTCGGAAGTCTGTGAGGACTTCCAACAGCTCTGCATGATGTTCCCCTGCCTTCTGATGACTCTCCACAACGAGTTGGAAGGCTGATTCCAGAGGTTTGTCATCTGAATCGGACCTCACAGATGCCTCTTCCCCAGCAGTCCTCCGGCTAAAGCTGCCTCCTCCTGCTGAGGACATGTGTCCGTGCGGTGACCACCAGATTGTCAGACCCTTCCTAAGCTAGCACTCACACCCACCGAGGTGTGGTTCATTTATCATTCCACGCCCACTCCTGTGTGGCAGGTCATCGCTGGTGCGAACTGCAGAAGGGTTGGGGATCAGTTCCCTGCAGAGTGCTGAGCCCATCCACACGCAAGGGGAAAGCTCAGACAGGCATGTGATTTGCGGAGGTTGCTGGTTCCCTGTGCACCTAAGTCCATTTCTCCCCTTTCCCCGCCCCACCTTCCATACAGTGTTCCATGTCTGCTGAAGGGTGAAGGAGGTGCAGTGGGCACTCGACCATAGCGGAGACGCATTGCAGTGCAGCCGTGAGGAAGGATCCCTTGAACCCTGACATTTTGGAGTCTTTGTGGTTTATGCAACCATCGCACGAGACTTACCCTGGCGGAGCAAATAAGGCCATTCATCCTTTTCTAACACTGTACAGCCGACCTTTTGTACACCCCTTGGGCACAGACAGCATCGGCCACCTGTGACCATGCAATATTGGTTTCCCTGCTTGGCCTCCTCCTCCCATCAGGCAAGTAGAGGATATGTTTATGTTAAAGCTTGATAAATCTCAATCTTGAAAATTTCAATTGCTCCAATATCCACAGCCTTTTGGGACAGAGAGTATAAGATTTTCATTACCTTTTGTGAGAAAAAGTGCTTCCAGATTTCACTCCAGATCACTTTACTCTAATTTTAAGATTTTGCCCACTTATTCTGGATTCCCTCATGAGAGAAAAAAATGGCCTAGAGATTTGATTATAGCTGAACTCATGGGAACAGAAACCACGTGAAATTAATTTTGTCAGCTCATTATCGTAAGCCAGGTATGCAACCAGTGCTACCCCGTGCTGCTTATTGGCTGTGTGTCCATATAGGTGATGAACGTTTCTGACACCACTTAAAAGAACCCAAAACACCTGAGGACATGAGCCAACACATGAGGACACGGGAATGGCTGCAAAACCTGTAGACTTGATCTCAAAGTTCTCCAATGCTGCTTTGGAGACACTAGTCCAGGCAATATTCAGGAAGAGGAAGATTCAGCAGCAATTCATCTCTGCAATGTCTCATCCCACTAAAAGCTAATTCTTGTCCCTCACTTTCATTTCAGATGTTGAAAATGTTGAAACTTCCATGCCAGTCCAGGGAAAGAAAGGATTGTCTTCCTGAAGATGCAGTGTCACTTGTTCTGAAGCACCAGCTCAGAGATTGGCATCATACCTGAGGTTAGATAAGGGGATTTCATATGGTGGATCATTGGGCACATGTGCAGGAGCTAAGGAAGGGAACAGGACACCACAGGTGCCTGTTCATGAAAGAACAAGATCACATATTAACTCTGCTACAAAAGAATTAAACTTTGAGGACCCAAACTACCAAAGAAGGCTGATGAACAGCCTGTATGCAATTAAGAGATCATGGAGGAATCCAGGCAAATGTGTGTCGGAGCTTTACATGGAGCATGAAGACAACTGTGTCCAACATGGATCCTAAGCAGTTAGCTCCATGAACACAACAGTAGTGCCAACTAAGATAAAGTCTCTGCTTCTGAGGGGCTTGTCAGGATGGATGTGTGCCTTTATATCATTTATAAAACACATCACTGCCCACCCCCTGGAACTCATCTCCCCAACCCTGAGACCCCCAAAACTTATGTGGTCCTGGAATCCTAAGACTTAGGGCAGAATTTTATGTATGACGTGCGGGTGGCAGAGCCCGCACGTCAGCGCTTAAAATGTCGCGTGCTGACGTTGGGCAAGTGTGCCAACGTCAGCGCGTGCCATCGCGATATTTAGCTGGGCGGGCGCGCAATGAAGTGCGACGCACACCCGCCATTAATTAAAGGCCTTGTTAAGGCCCTTAACTCGGCAATCGGCGCCGATTTTGAGGCACCCATGTGGTCTTTGGCTCGGTGCACAGGCGCAACAGGCAGGTGGGTAAGTGACTTTTTAACAAACCCCATCCAAGGACGGGATATGTGGGCTCAGAGGGGTTGTTCGTGTTTTATCTGAAGTATTTATTGCAGAAAGTGTTTTAAACTTGCCTGTGTGATTGTTAGCAGTTCAGATCGATTTCCAACAGCTTTCTCTATACTTTGAAGCTTCAGCTCACCAGTCTTCAGACATTAATCTTTATCGGGCCTGCAGCTTTCCGGAAGCCTCCGTTTAGCCTGGGTATGGGTTCTGACATCTCCATTGGAGGCAGCTCCTCTGAGGAGGAAGGGAGGGCTAGAATAAGGAGGAGGCTAGGAGTGGACAATCAGCCTCCAGGGGAGCCACCTTTGGGAGGCCAGGCGCACACAAGGGGCGCAGGGCCAAGAGGTAGACCAAGGTGGAAGGGGCCGCAGAAGACGCCACTATCCTGCTGCCAGGGTATACAGGCGGCAAAGCAGCTACCTCAATATGACTGAGGTGCAGTGCCGAAGGAGGCTCCGACTGTCAAGGGGGGCAGTAAACTATATCTGTCAGATGATTGGCCCTGAGATCGCCCCTAACTGTGTGGGTGGACACCCCATGCCAGCGGCTCTGAAGGTCACAGTTGCCCTCCACTTCTATGCATCTGGCTCTTTCCAGGGCTCAGTGGGTGATCTTTGCGGTGTCTCCCAATCAGCTGTCCTCACTTGTGTCAAGCAGGTTACAGACGCTCTGTTCAGTCGTGCATTGACCTTCATCCACTTCCGCTGCGACCAGGCAAGTCAGGCAGAGCGAGCCAGAGGCTTTACGGTCATTGCTGACTTCCCCCGTGTCCAGGGTGCAATAGACTGCACACATGGCCATCAAGGCGCCAGCAGGTGAGGCCGGTGCCTTTGTCAGCAGGAAGGGCTTCCACTCCATGAATGTGCAGATAGTGTGTGATCACAGGATGCAGATTCTGCAAGTCTGTGCAAGGTACCCAGGCAGCTCTCATGACGCCTACATCCTCAGACACTCCCAGGTGCTGGGGCTCTTCAGTGCACTGGCTCGGCTGGATGGATGGCTGCTGGGTGACAAGGGCTATCCCCTCAGAAGGTGGCTCATGATGCCTCTCCACCATCCAAGAACAGAAGCTGAGGAGTGCTACAATAGGAGCCAGGGCACCACAAGGGCTGTGGTTGAGAGAGCCATCGGTCTTCTCAAGATGCGCTTCTGACGCCTGGACCACTCAGGGGGCGCACTCCAGTACCCCCCAGATCACATCTCTCTGCTCTGCACAATCTTGCACTGGAAAGGGAGGATGCAGTTGACGATGAAGACCTTGACGCAGTGGATGAGGCTGCACATGATGAATCCAGCAGTGGCTCAGAGGATGAGGAAGCGCAGGGCAATGATGAAGGGCAGCCGCCGACTCACTACTACACCAAGGAGGCAGGGACACCCGGGACACTTTAATCCAAAGAACCTTCAGCTAGCTCCACACACATGGATCAGCAGGAACAGCATTGCCTGGCGCTTCCACACGTGGCACTCAGGCGCTACATCTTCCACCTCATCAGCTGCAACTAACAGCTTAGAACAGAAACATCAATGTCCACTCAAACACTCATGCTATGACTATGAAACAGACAAATGCAGCACAAAGGAAACACCCTCAGCCATGGTCACAAATGTGGACTCTATTGCCACCAAAAAAATGAACAAACGTCGCTCTGATGCTGAGAAACAAACATTCCCTAATCTAGGGCCAACACAAAATCACCAGTGGCAAACCCGTGGAGTGTCTAACGTGCCTTATGCTTACGTTTGCGGGAGCTACGTTTAGGTGCCGCCCCATCGCTCGGAGTGGCTTGTGAGACAGCCTGCTGACTCTGCTGTCCTGTTGGCCTCGATGACCTTGGCGGCCGTCCTCTGGCCCGTGGAGCTTGTGCTGGCCCCGACTGGGAGGGAGTGGCCATTTCCAGAACTGGCACCTCCCCAGTTGTCACAGCCTCAACGGATGCAACGGTCACTGGCAGAGGGGCGGAGGTGCTGCTGCCCTCATCCGGAGCGCCCTGAAAGGAGCTCGCAGTGATGACAGGCAGCTGCTGCGCCAACGTGAGGTCACATTGGATCTCCCTGCCCACTGCAGATGAATGGGCACCGACCTAGGACACTTGGTGCCCAGAACATCTCCCACATTGCCAATGACCACCTGTGGCCATTAGCACTGTGGGGGCTTGCAGGTCAGAGCGTAACCCAATCAGATGATTATCAATCTGTTGGAAGCCCCTCTCCATGATAGTCGCCAATCTTTCAATGGAGGAAGCCTGAAGCTCTGTCCTGAGGTTCATGCCATCACTGACACTCTGCCTGGATTCCTCCACCACAGAGACCAAGTGAAACACACCCTCATGCAACCCTGCCAGATGCTCCCGTGCACCCGGCCGCTTATCCTGCAGCTGCTGCATGGCGGACATCTCCAGAGGCACATCATCACTGCCCGAATCAGCATGTGCCTGGTCCCCTGCAGTCCTTCGGCTGTTGGCGCCATCGGCACTCTCTGTCCGTGCCATCTCCTCCAGCGATTGTGAAATGCCCTATCCACTGTGCCCCGGGACACTAGCCGACATTATAATCCCCACCGATATGGTAGTCGCTGTGCTGGTGCCTGGCTCGCTGAAATGATGTGATGCAAGTTGCAAGTGACGCCCCTCAGGTGTGGAGGGGGGGGTTCCGGACTTGGTGCTGGCGGCCATGCGGTGGTGATGCTGAAATTAACAACAAGGACAGTGCATCAATTAGTGTTCAGTCAGTAACACCTTTCATCCCTTCCCCCCCCCAGGCTCACAATGCGCTTAACCTTCAAGAACCTAAGGAGACCAAAATTGGTAGGGTGGTAAATAATCAAGAGGAGGCCCAAACATTACACGCACATACAAACAGACTGGTCAGATGGCCTAAGGAATGCCATATGGAATGTTGTGTGGATAAGGGTGCGGTTAAGCACTTGGGCAAGACAAACAAGGTACAGGAATACATGAGTAATGGTAGGACCGTGGGAAGTCACGACGATTAGAGGGACCTTGCTGGGCAGACCCATTAAGGTAGCAGAACAGGAACATAAGGAGTTTAACAAGGTCAAAGCCAGACTTGCCTTTATTAGCTGAGGAATAGAATGTGGGAAAAGGAAGGTCATGTTGTAAGTGCAGAAAATGCTGTCGAGGCCACAGCTACACTTCTGCATTCAGCTGTGACCTGCGCTTCATGGGAGGGATGGCACTGGAGTGGGGAGAGTGCAGAGGTTCCTGACCTGGATGCATGCTGGCCTGGAGAGTTGAAGTGATGAGGAAACATTGCAAACACTTGCGACATTTGCCGTGGAGCACAGGAGATTGACAGGTCACATTATTGACCTTCACACCATTATGAGGGGCATAGAACGGGTGGACAGAAGGCAACATTTCCCCTTGGTGCAGGGATGACTAACGTGGTGGCATTTATTTAAGTTGAGTGCCATGAGGTTGACAGGTGAGGTGCTGAGGACCTTTTGGCAGAGTAATGTGGGACGCAGTGGCTGAAAAAGTGGTGGAGGTACAAACCCTCCTAAGATGCAATAAGTCTTTGGATGTGCAGCAGTGATGCCATGGCATGTTAGGCCATGGGGATAGTGGTCACAAATGGGATAAGGCGACTTTGGAAGGTGCTAGTGATGTGCATCCTCAACGGGCCAAAGGACCTTTGTGTATGACCCACACGTCTGACTGTATCAGTCTGTGAATGAGCAGTGTTGTTGCATTAACAATTGCAGTAATCATCAGTGCTTTGGATGGTGGGGAGACAGAGTGGATGGGACTGTGGGCCTCAAATATCTGGCTGCTGCACCCCAGCTTCACTGACACCTGCCGCCCTGGCCGCCTGCCTCTGCCCCAGCTCCAAGGCCTGTTCCTCAAAGGTGGTGACATGCTGCAGCACGGCGTGCCCACCACCAGTCCACTGCTGCTCCCTCATATTGCTCTCAGTTTTTGCCCGCAGAACAGAGAAGAGCATTTATTGGGGCTGATTGCTCATTTACTCTGCACGTGCACGCCGCACCCCAACCACAGTGGCCCATCTGAGGCCTCCAGCGGCTCCTGTCCACACTACTGGTGATCAATCCCTAGAAGATAGTACGGCTGGTCCCAACCCCCTCCCCCAATGGCCACCTTGGACACATTTGGCATCCATCACTTTGAATAAGACAGGGGTCTTAGCACCCATGGCAAGGAGGCGCAACTAGGTGTGGCGCCAAGGCCATCAGATGGCTCTTGGCCACGACACCTTGAGGCTCCCCTTCCACCATCTCATCACCATCAATAAGACATGTGTTGGAGTTCTGAGTGTGTGTCTAGCTGCCTCCCCTGCAGGTTGCTCCCAGACCACTCAAATGCGACAAACATATACTGTGGGGAAAACCCATCTTCTCCTCAACCACTAAGGCTGATGTAAGCATGGTCACTATCTGTTTGCCCACCCAGCGTGCGCCAAATGCCCAATGCAGTCACGACAGCAAGATGTGGCGGCGGGGGGGGGCGGGCGGCCTCAAAGGCTAAGGCTACCTTCTGGGTTAAATGGCCAAGGCCAACATGGTACTCGCCCTTCCAGAGCACAACAAATCATTGAAGCGTTTGCGGCACTGGGTTCCTGTGCACCGCACAGCATCTTGAGAGCTCACTACCTCCGCCACCTCCTGCCACGCCTGCCTGGTCACGTGGGGAGGGCCCTTCTCCTCCCATCCTCGGGAAACAACACCTCCCAACGATTTGACACCTCTTCGAGGAGGGCAGCAAGGCAGGCATCAGAGAACCGAGGGGCACATTGGCCCCCCACTGGTCTACCCTGCAGCCTGCCCCCCTTCTCCTGTGCCCTGCCCTCCCCTAGAGCCCGCTGTGCAGACTGGTCGCTGGCCATGGTGAACGGCCTAAATGAGGCTGCCTAGCCATTCTTTATACAGACTGCCTGTTCCCCATTGGAACCGGCGGTCTGTACACGCCTGCCGCACATTTGAAATTCCCGCTGTACACAGGAGTCTACAACGCGCAGGGCAGGCCTTAATTGGCCCGCCCATGCAAAATGGTGGCGCGGCCCATTTCGCCGGCAGAGGTCAGCTACGCGCCCACCGCCGATTGGGTCAGGCCCGCCCGCCCGACAAACATAAAATTCTGCCCTTAGGCTCTAGGGATTGCTTACAGTCCCAGTCCTGTCCACTGCAGCTTCTGTTGCTGCAGGGGCGAGAGAGCTGGCAGCCTATCAGATTGGCCGGCAGCTCTCTGAGGCAGATTTCCTCTTGAGTGAGGGGCAGAAGTCCCTGCTCCAGCCAATTAATGCTTGTTGGAGTGTTAAATGGCTGCAGGGCAGGCAGTATCATCAGGGATGTGTTCTCCACCGACTCCTCAGATGGCGGGAAGGGAAACCCCGCCATCCTAAAAATCCTGGCCCATGTTTCAACAGCTGGTGCAGTTCTGATTCTGAATGCTCCTTGTTGAATCTGACTGTTTCTTCCCAAGAACTTCACAACCCCCTGGATAAGACACCTGCTATCATCTCTCAGAATGGCAGTTGGCCTGTGCCCCAGCCACCCATTCTGCTACACTTGTCACCTCCATATTACAAGCTGGACCAGACTGTCCCAGCCCAGGCCTGAATGCTGTAGTATGCAGCTAGACTCAGAGCCGCTGGAGCTCTCCCACCACAGTCATCTGGAGTCCTCAATGGAAACACGGCAGCCTTTCACCTCCCAAACAGTAGTCACTGGCAAAACACCATGGGAGCAATGGATAGCTAAATGAGCGCATACTACAAGTGCTGACTAATTACTACATATGAAGATGATTCTTAATTATTAACTTATATTCAAAACTGAAGTAAGTTGTGGAAATAAACTTTCTGTTTTCTGCGTTTCAGTTGATGCTCATATTTGTAGGCAGTTGAGAGGAAGACCCATAAGTCTAGACTGAAGGGAAGCAATAAGATGGTGCTAATAAAGGCAGTGGTGAGAAGGATTGCAGTACAGTTGCTGTATTAGGTATGGATGGGATGCTCATGGATAAGTCCTCTGCAGCAGAACTCATCTGCGACCCATTACCTAACTGAAGCTCACAGATGCCTAGTGACTCACCATGTGAAGATTCTACCCATATACTGCCCACTGAAGTACATGCAACCCCAATATGAGCTGATTGCTGTGTCAGACAGAGGTGTTGCTTCCTCCGAAATCTGCTCTTCCTCTAGGCTTTCATTCTCAGGCTCCATTTGCTGGTCAGGCAGCAGTTCTTGGGTATCTGAAAACACAAATGCAACAGGAAGGGTTTGGGTGAGGGATTGGCTGGGGGAAAGCAAGAATTGCATGGTTACAAGACCTGCAGCTTATATAACATACCAAATTGTGGGATGAGGGTGAGGTGGGATTTCAGAAGGTGCATAAGGCAGGAACATACCATTATACTGGATGGCTTCTGTGGCACTGCTTGCCACGGTCTTAGTGATGACTGCACTAATAATGTTGAGCACCATTTCCATCAAGCAGTTGCAGGTATGAAGCTGTGCCTGTCCCCTGCCAGTTTGTTATTGCTATCTCCTGGTATGTGCCACTTTATCCTGCAAGACAGTGGGAAAAGTGTCAGTGAATGTGTGCAATGTGTTCAGGTGATGTGCCTGTCATAGCTGAATAGCTAGCAGTTTGTGGAAGCTGGGAACACCTCCTGTTGAGTGAGGCTTGCAGCAGTGGTAAGTATGTGAGGGTGAGATGCAGTATATGAATGTTAGGCATAAATCCTGATTGCAAGAGTTTATTGATGGATGAGTGGTGGGGTGTGGTGCATTGAGCAGTGTGTGAGGTTGATAATGCAGTCACTGGGATATGGCAGTTAAAGATGCCTTGACCACTCATGCAATTTAATTAAATTCTTTCTGGCACTTTTCCCAGTTCTTCAGGGCTAGACTCCAGGCATTGACCACTGTGGCTATCTGTCCCCACTTTCTGCACAGTGTCGATGTGGAGGGCGACCTGGCCTGTGTGTAGGTAAATCATGTCTCTCCTCTTTAACCTCCAGCACTGCATCCAAGAATCCAGGAGCTCTTTTTTCTGGCCTGCAGCAACATTACTCAGGATTTGTCCTGCTCCTAATGTGTCGAACCTTACCGCCTTTGAAAATAACCTACATCAGGGACAAATGTTCTGTGAGACCTGCCCATCTACAAATTTTTCCTGGAGGCATGGCCAATTAAGAGGCAGCCCCATAAATTAAGATCGCCAGGCCCAATCAGAGGGACTGCATCATTGGAGGCCCGGTAGCACCAGCAGGAGAAGTGGGCATTGCACAGGCAGCAAGGAGAGCATAACATGGGGTGTGCATCAAATTTAAAACTGAGGAGGGCCAAATTTTATAGTCTCCTCTGAGTGGAGGGGAAATCCCTCAAGCGGATTTGTTTGGGCCGCGGATGCAGGCCTTCCTGCTCACAGACCCGCCATTAGGACATGGAGCCTTACCAGCTCTGATGGCCACTCATCCAGCCATTGGGAGGCTGCCTCCATGCAGCTGCCACACTCAACCCAGCGGGAGGCTGCACTGCTGCCAGGAAAATCCCAATGGAGTCCTCCTTTTCCCTTTAATTATCTTCATAATTGGTAATTATTTGCTGTCCACCACTTCCAGGATCACCAGGAGGCAGGAACACATTGGGCTGCCAACCAGACCTTAAACTTTTCTATTGCCCTCCTGTCCCACCTCCAAACCTGCCACTGCGGATCTCTTCAGATTCCGCCCAATGTAATTCCCGGCCAGTTGAATGAGCTGCTGCAGCCAGAGAGAACTTTCCCTTTAAGAGGAGCAGGCTGGCTTTAAAAAAATGTAATCTAGCCTTAAATGATGCTAGCTTTGCATGAACTTGGACGCCCTGCTGAGCATTTAGCTACTCAGCAGAGCATTTAGTGCTGGGCTGTAGCAACTATCATGGAAATGAGCAGCCAGCATGAAGTTTGTATTATCTGCGCCTATTATCAAGCCTTATTATTTTTTTAGCCCCAGCTATATTTGAATTATAGTCACTATAGTAATGTAGGTAAATGCAGCTGCCAATCAGCACACAACAAGGTCACACAAACAGTAATGAGATAAATGACCAGAAAATTTATTATGGTAGAATTGGTTGAGGGATAAATGTTGATCACTTTACAGAAAGAACTCTGACACTTCTTTGAATGGTCGAATATTCACCTGAAAGGCAAGATCCCAATTCTTGGACCTTTCTAGTTGTAACCTCTCATTCTAGTGAAATTCTAATAACATTGGAACCAACTTACCTCCCTTTTGCTATAAGGCTGTTTTGTGTTTTCAAGCCCCACCACAGCAGTCACAGAGAGCACACACTAGAGACTGAAATAAGCTTCCAGCTACTTTTTTTATTTTTCCTCCACTTGCTTCACTACCATGAGACAGTCCACTGAGTAACCAGGAAAGCAATGATAACTACAGGCTATAAAGAAAAACAGCAATGAATTATAACTCCTCCAGGAATAAAACACTAGCGACAAGTCTAGTTAAAGGAACTCATAGGGGTAGTGATGTGTACAAAACTGTAAGCAACCATATGGCACCCTATTTTAACTTGGTGAGGCAATCAGTGGATGGAGGCTGAGGCGTTTGGAAACCGGCCCAACTTTGACAGTGTGAGGACTACAGACCTCAATTGCATTTAGTCATCCACCTGCAACCAGGAGGAAGAGGCAGTCAGCTGGAGTTGGCAGGAGGCTGCCACTAGGTTCTGAGGACATAGTCCTTGCAATTGAGGGAGGTGGAGGGGTGGGGGGATGGTCCAGGATAGGGAAGAACTAAACATATCTTGTGGGCCCTGTAAGACCACTCCTACTACTCCTGATCTCCACATGGCAATACACAAAAAAGGAAATACACTTCATTTTTAGGCCTCTTCAAGCCCTGACTCCTCTCTCGCTAGGTTGGCCTGGCAGAAAGCCACAATGCCGTATGCACACAGACTTCTGGTTAAAATAGCAGCCGTGGTTCAGTCATCAGAGTCCAATCTATACAGTTAATCAAAGGCTCTCATTTTTCTGGCAGATGTGCTCCTCTCCTACTCAGAAGAACATGTATAAATTGGAACCCATGGGAAAACAGGTAAGTCCCAAGGGCAATTTTAAATGCCCACCCACTCAGTTTCCACTGGATAGGCAGGGTTAAAATCATCCCCATAGATATTTCACACAAGTAAAATTATTAATGAACATATTGCTGTTTATTACTACCTTCATGCTATATTGTAATACAACTCACACTTTCCATTACTTCCCTTTACACTCCCAAGCGAAATGAATAAGCACACACAGCTCCAAAAAGAGAAGTGGAATTCCTTCTTATCCCCCGAAAGAATCAAATGAAACCTACAGCATATTAATCCACATTCAACCATGTTTTTTAAAATTCATTTACGAGATCGGGCTTCACTGGCCTGGCCAGAATGTATTGCCCATCCCTAATTGCCGTTGAGAAGGTGGTGGTGAGCTGCCTCCTTGAACCGCTGCAGTCCGTGTGATGTAGGTACACCCACAGTGCTGTTAGGAAGGGAGTTCCAGGATTTTGACCCAGCGACAGTGAAGGAACGGCGATATATTTCAAGTCAGGATGGTGAGTGACTTGGAGGGGAGATTCCAGGTGGCGGTGTTCCCATCTATCTGCTGACTTGTGCCTTGTAGATGGTGGACAGGCTGTGCGGGGGTCAGGAGGTGAGTTACTCACCACAGGATTCCTAGCCTCTGACCTGCTCTTGTAACAACAGTATTTATATGGCTAGTCCAGTTCAGTTTCTGGTCAATGGTTGATTGTGGAGGATTCAGCGATGGTGATGCCATTGAATGTCAAGGGGTGATGGTCAGATTCTCTCTTGCTGGAGATGGTCATTTCCTGGCACTTGTGTGGCGCGAATTTTACTTGCCACTTGTCAGCCCAAACCTGGATATTGTCCAGGTCTTGCTGCATTTGGACATGGACCCTTCAGTATCTGAGGAGTTGCGAATGGTGCTGAACATTGTGCAAACATCAACGAACATCCCCACTCCTGACCTTATGATGAAGGAAGGTCATTGATGAAGCAGTTGAAGATGGTTGGGCCTAGGACACTACCCTGAGGAACTCCTGCAATGATGCCCTGGAACTGAGATGGTTGACCTCCAACAACCACAACCGTCTTCCTTTGTGCTACGTATGACTCCAACCAGCAGAGAGTTTTACCCCTGATTCCCACTGACTCCAGTTTTGCTAGGGCTCCTTGATGCCACACTCAGTCAAATGCTGCCTTGATGTAAAGGGCAGTCACTCTAACCCCACAGATGACATTCGCAGCTTCCAACAGCACCTGACTTTTGGCCATCATGTGAAAGGAAGTGCATTATTTCTATTGATGCTTATGTATAATATTTTGGATTTTAACTTTTGCAGTATTCCATTTATTCTCTGAATACTTTATTAAAATGCATGCACTTACATAATTATTCCTCATTTCTAAAACTAATTTCCCCTCTGCTGGTAGTAAAATCTACGTTCTCTCTGATCCATCCAATAAGATTAACAAGATAAAAAGGTCTTTCGACAGTAATTTGTAAGTACTGTCAAATTTTGTAACAATTAGGGAAAACTAAGCTAGTCATATCGTTACATTTCACATATGATGTTGCCTCATCCTATTTATCAACCAAATAAGAATTGTTTCATCATTTCCCCCTTTGTCAACCATTGCTGAGTAGTAACACCCTTGCCTCTGAGTCAGAAGATCATGTGTTCATGTCCCACTCCAGAAGATTGAGCACAAAACCTAGGCTGATGCTCCTGTGTAGTGCTGAGGGAGTTCTGCACTGTCAGAGATGCATTCTTTTGGGTGAGATATTAAACTGAGGGTCTATCTGCCCTCTGAGGCGAATGTGAATGATCCCATGGCACTATTTCAAAGTAGAGCAGGGGAGTACTTCCCAGTGTCCTGGACAATATTTTTTCCATCAGAAAAAACAGATTATCTGACCATTGCTACATTACTGTTTGCGGGACCTTGCTGTTTGTGAGCTTTATGCCCTGTTTCCTACATTAAAATGATGGCTACACTTCTTTGGCTGCAAAGCACTTTGACGCATGAAGTCTTTCCTTTCATGTCAGCATAACTTAAGGGCAGAATGTAGCTTTAATGTTCCCCTAATCAGTGACAGTGAAAGGTTATACCTGCCAACTTTCCTTAGCTTAGTGGGAGGGTTCATAATCCATTCCCTCATATCTTGACTTAAATTCTGATTATGTACCAGTAAAGAAATAAAACATATTCTGAATGAAATCTTTGAACCTTGGAACCTTTCACTTGAAAGTTTTCAAACTTCGGCCAATTCAGAAGTTATGAACCATACAGTCATACTTGGAGACAGTGATGGATGATAAGAACCCATGTCATGGGGTTATCATTGCAGTAAAACAGGTGATTAGTCAATAAGAAAGTTTTATTTTTGTTTCCATGGGCAGGATTTTTCACTGAGCAGGCGGGACCCGCTCGACCATAAAGTCGTCCCGACGTCATTGAGCACTCGCGCAATATTTCAGTCGGTGGCCGCACATGGGAGTTGGCAGCACACCCGCCGACAATTAAAAGGATTATTAAGGCCATTAACAATGTAATTAAATGAAAATTTTCACTGCCCGTGGTTGGCGGGCAGGCAAAAAGGCCAAGCGGTCTTTTGCACTTTTTAGGAAATCACATCCACAGGTGGGATGGGGTTTCCAATAGCAATTAAAAACAAAATATAAATTTTAACATTTTGTTAAGAACATGTCCCTGCTCATGTGACAGAGTTACATGAGGGGACATGTTTTTTAACAGTTTAAAATTGTTTATTTTCAATTCTTAAACTTTTCAGCTCCCTGAGGCAGCTCTGTGTCTCAGGGAGCTTTTCCAGCACGCACATGCACACTTGCCCTCCTCCCCACCCACACAGGCAGCACTGAGCGCTGCCGCACACATTTCACGCTGGGTGGGCTTTAATTGGCCCCCCAGTGTGAAATCGCGGCCTGGCCCCGATCGTGGGCAGTGGTCAGCTTCCCGATCACTCCCACACGCCCCCACCGAGCCCGCCCGATGAGGGAAAAATCCTGGCTCAAGTTACAGGACTTCATCGAAATGGACATAAATGCAATGAGGCTTTAAATAGTGATATCATCACATTGAACTGTTTTATATAGTTCCAAGAGCATGCTTTACATTTGAATCCCAGCTTTATTTCACCACCACCTCTTTCGGTTGCTCCACTGTCTCTAAACTGTCAGACTGCTTGCTCGACATCCAGAACTGGATGAATAGGAATTTCCCCCAACTAAATATTGAGAAGACCAAACCATTGTCTTCAGTCCGTGCCACAAACTCCATTTCTTAGCCACTGACTCCATCCCTCTCCCGAGTTGGCATTTGTCTCAGGCTAAACTAGATTGTTCACATCTTTGGTGTTGTATTTGACCCTAAGATGAACTTCTGACCAGGTACCGCCACTAAGACACATATTTCTACCTCTGTAACATCACCTGATTCCCTCATTTGTGCCTTTGTTACCTCTGGACTTGACAATTCCAATGCTCTCCTGGCCAGCCTCCCACATTCTACCTTTGGTAAATTTGAGGTTATCCAAAACTCTGCTGCATGTGTTCTAACTTGCAGCAATTCCATTTACCCATCACCACTGTGTTTGCAGACCTACATTGGTTCCCAGATAAGCAATACCTCAATTTTAAAACACTCATCCTTGTTTTCACATGACTCTATGGACATGGCCCTGCCTATGCTTGTCATCTCCTCCAGCCCTACAAACCTCCGAGATATCTGCTGTCCTTCAAATTTGGCCTCTTGAGCATCCCTGATATTATTCCCTCCATCATTAGCAGCCATTCCTTCAGCCACCAAGACTCTAAGCTCTGGAATTCACTTCCTAAACCTCTCTGCTTCTCTCTCTTTCCTCCTCTAAGATCCTCCTTTAAACCTATTTCTTTGACCAAGCTTTTGGCCATCTGCCCTAAGTGGCTTGGTGTCAAATCCTGCTTGATAATGCTGCTGTGAAGTGCTTTTGGATGTTTCACTACATTTAAAGCTTTATATAAATACAAGTTGTTGTTCATGTACACAATGAAAATCACTACATCTGATGTTTGTTTTTTTCTGTTTTCTCTGGCTGTCTCCTGAAGGCGTGGAGTCATACCGGGTTACTGTTCCACCAATGAATGAAGTTCCCCAGTACCTCATTTAATTGGTCGTGCTTTGTCTGTGAGCTCAATAGGTGAAATTCACGATGGGGAGCATCACAGTTGAGCCCAGATCTGAGAAGGTTGAGCTGAGATGGTATGCCTAAACCTGAGTAGCGATTGCTTTATAATTGAGCGGTTTTTCAGGGTTGAGAGGGCATGAAGATTCAATGAAAACTGATATAAAACCACATAGAACAATGGTTAGCAATGTTTCTGACTTTCTTTTGAGAGGTAGGGTTAAGTTAGCAGCAGATTTTTACTATAAAGGGGGCATAAGAACAAATTAAGTTGAATAGTACACCATTGAGAATTCCCTAAGGTCACTAAGACCTCTTTATAAAAAGTCACCAGATCTTGGGAACAAATATTCCTTTTATTTGTAATCACTGGGTGGAAAATCCAGTCTCCTCAGTTTGTTGCTTGCAGTGGTGTATGAAAAAAAATGAGTTTTTGCTAATCTGATACACTTTACATGTATTGACTTGACCATCTGCTAACAGTCCCTGATGTATCTGCAAAGAAATGCTAACCCCCAATCTTGAGATGACTCCAAATTATGAATGACTTGGCATAAAGCATGAAGCTAATGGTCATGAGTCAAATTTCCCACATCAATCTCTGTTGAATTAGCTAATCTCAGGCTTCGGCACCCCAGTTTAGGGAAGGTAAAATCAGCCAACTTTCCTGCTACTGATCACGATTCAGCAACCCTTTGATGGAAAATCATGTGGGTGGATGTCAGGAGAGGATTGGATTGGGCTTTCTCAGGATGCCCTCCATAGTTGAATAGCCTACTGATATGCACTCTTGGCTCACATACAAATAACGGGCACTTGGGAGAAGTACAGCAGGCTGACCAACATCCTTGCAACTGTAACCATCCACCACCTTGCATGGAATGAACAAGGAAGGGATAAAAATTGGATGAGAAAATTAGCAAGAATAAAACTGGTTATCCCAAATGATGTCAGTGATTATTTTGTGAATAGATTCTGCATTGAAAACAGAAATAGAACTGTTGCCCAATTCAGTCACTTAGTTTGCCTGTAATATTAACTTGTCGAGCAAAGTTATAAGTTTAATGACATGCTATGAAACAAACTTGCTGCACTGTTGCATAAATAATCTGGATATTTAGAAATCAAAGTAACAAAGTTAGTTAACAGTAGACTGAGGTGACATCAGAGTATAAAAGTGAGCCATTCATTCACTTATGCAAAAATCTGTCAGAGCTCAGATACATGAGAACACAGATATGTAACGTTGGATGTAAGAACCTATATTTATTCCTTATGAAGATTGTCAATAATTTCATTGCTTCCAACATGATAACTTGCTGCAGTGAAATTAAAAACAATAATTCACTGAAGCAAATAATGCTGTTAATCATTTCTCAAACTGTCAACCTTTATAAATTGTTAGTAAATTATGGGTTTTTACATTTGTGAAATAGAAACAGTAATATACATCTACCACTATTTGTTTTCATTGGAGTGAAAGGAAACTCATTGTTGTACAGTATTGTGGAAATAATTCCAGTCACTATGGAACTAAAGGAGCATTTCAAGGTAGAAATATTTTTGTGTAGGGAGGGTGCTTGCACTATTCCAGTTGCCAGTGGACAGACAGGGTCAGGTAAGATTTCATAATCATTATGTGTGTCAATGCCAAATCTTATTATTGTTGACTCTTAATGTCATGGTGGAAATTTTATTTATAATTTATTGTTTTATTTTAATTTTTATTCTACCTATGCCATATGCCATTCTCCTGCTGAGTTACTAGTGAGTGAGAAGGCATCCATCTAAGATTTTTGTTGATAGCATTACAGTTTGAGAGGAGTCTCAGCAATCCATCCTCAGAATTGTGCTCTATGGGTTAATTGCTGCCTTACACTTTGTATATTCTGTAATAACATGTCTGATGTATGGGAGTAACTAAGTGGAGAAACACAGGCCTAAACATCCCCTATTACAGTGTATTAGAAGTGTAGTGTATTATCAAACTAAAAGTTATCCCTAGAAAGTGTGCCGGTGTAAGTACTGAACAAGGACAGAATTGGACTGGAATATAATGGGCCTCTAATGCAAGTCAGGCCTGAAACCTGAGCAAATAATGAATTCCTAACACTCCTTAAATCAGCAATTTGTCACCATCATTTTTGTGTATTTACTTCCAAAATCAGTTACTCAACTCTTTTTTCGCATTGTACTTGAGTTCAGCAAAGCTAATAACCATAGGTTGAATTTATTTGCGCGCTGATGAAAGATATACAATGTGAAACATTAACTTGTCCTTCTCCTTTACACATGCTGACCTGCCATGTATTCCCAGTTGATTTTCTGCTTCCCATCAGAAGGGGGTAGCCTAAATTTTCTGAATTCATGCTGGAACCTGTAATCTTGTAATAATAAAAAAATCATTGATGCAATGCAATTTTCTGATTTGCTCTGGCAGCAGGCAAGGCCCCTCCTTTGGTGTGGATGTGGGAAGAGTTGGGCACAGTATTTGTGTAATACATTTCAACGTTACAGGTGTCAGCCACGGCTCAGTGGCAAGTCATTGCCTCTGAATCAGAAGATTGTGCTTTCCAGAACCTTGAAGACAAAAATGCAGGCTAACAAGTCAATGCAGTACTGAGGGTGGTGCTATCTTTTAGATGAATCATTAAACTGAGGCCACCATCTGTTGTTTCCGGTGAATGTAAAAAATCCCATGGCACTATTTTGAAAAAGGGTAGGGTAATATTTATCCCTCAACCAGCATTAAAAAAATAATAGTCTGGTCATTATCACATTCATGGGACCTTGCTGGGCGCAAGCTGGTTGTTGCATTTCCCACATTATAATAGTAACTACACCTCGAGAAAAGTACTTCATTGGCTGTTAAGTGCTTTGGGATACCCTGATGTTGTGAAAGGCACCATGCGAATGCAAGTCTTTACGAGCATATGAACATATGAAATGAAGTAGGCCATTCAGCCCCTCAAGCCTGCTCCGCCATTCAATAAGATCATGGCTGATCTGTTTGTGCTTTGAATTCCACATTCCCACCTATCTTGATAACCTCTGATTCCCTTGCCTAACAAGAATCTATCGACCTCTGCCTAAAAATTATTCAATGACCTCGCCTCTACTGACTTCTGAGGCAGAGAATTCCGAAGTTGCATGACCCTCTGAGAGAAAATAATGTCTCTTCATCTCTGTTCTAAAAGGGTGACCCCTAATTATAAAACAGTGCCCCCTAGTTCTGCACTTATTCACAAGAGGAAACATCCTTTTCAAGTTCACCTTGTCAAGACCTTGTCAAGGATCTTGTATTCTTCAATCAGGTCACCCCTCACTAGAGTCATAAAGTCATAGAGC